>NC_068940.1:74170932-75420932 GCF_026419915.1 Harpia harpyja
GTTCCTGCAGTCTGTTGCCTTAATACATTTAAATGATTTAATGACAAGTAAGGGATTACAGCAAAACACAATGCACGCTGGAGGTAGCAAAGAACACCCGCTGCCTGTACTGTGAAATTCAAAATGGATTCCAGGAAGGGAGCACAATGCCAGGCCGCTTTAACTATTGCTCCTACTTCCTATACTATTATTACTGCTCACCAGTCTTGAAGTCTGAATGACAGTGGTCTGAGCCCTTTCAAACAACAGCAAGAAGGTCAATTTTTGTAATGAGGAAATGGAAGTGGTGGTGCAGTGGATCGCTGAACCTTACAGTTTCTTCTATGATAAAGTAGCAGTGCTCAAGCAAATTATGGTGTAGGAACACAGTGATAACACCACCATGAAACACACAACAGATGAACTAACAAAAGCACTTAAATGTGTGTAAAACCAGCGTGATATTGAAGCTAAGTTTGCTCCTACTTTCACACTGCAGAATTACTGTAACCCCTCACCAGTGCTGCAGAAAGCCGTAGACCAAAGGAAAATCACGTTGCTCACAAAGCCACTCTTCCATCCTCAGTGCTTAGATCCCAGTCACACAGTAAATAAAATCTCTTGTAGGAAAAGCTTATTGAATGAACTGTTCCAGAGAATTAAAATGCTTCATGTCTACAAAATGTTGCTTTGATTACTACTTTAGCTCCACTCATTCTAGGACTTCAGAACTTCCTGCAGGTGAGCAAGCCAGCATGAATAACCTTCGAGATTTTAAAATACTGTCAACAGATCTGCAATTACAGTAATCCAAGACCACAGTGTCTTTGTGCTTGTGCATAAAGCTTCCCCCAAGGAACAAAAATTAACAGCCGTAAGCTACAACTATTTGACCCTTGAAGTCTTACACAGTAGTTTAATGAGTTCAAACTACCTCTGTATCCTATTCCCCTCATCTCCCCCCTTTCAGATACAGTAATATTAAGGGTAATGCCTAGCAACAAAATTCACATATTCATCAGCTTCACATTTTTACTTTAATTTGTGTCCCTTTAGCAGCCTAGGTGACTCTAATGAAAGGGAGCAAACCTTAGCACATAAAATCTATGAAAGAAATTATAGACACAAACAAGAAATCTGAAGAATAAAGCAACTACCATGTCAGTAAATTAGTAAGAAATTATCTGGTACATCTGAAGTAGGCTGATCACCAGAGATTGAGCATTCATTGCCCAAGCACAAACTAGATAAGGAGAACGAATTAAAAAGAGCTTGATGATTTTCTTACATTGCACCTTATCTAATGAGAATAATGGAGAAACACCAGGTAGTACAGGCAGGACACTTTCAGCCATACACATATACAAGAAATAAAAATGGTGGATCAACTGGAGAAGCTAAATAACCATTAACCAACTCTGATGGATGTCTTTTGTCAAAAAAAATTTAAAAAGGAGTGAACTAATATTTAAAGGCTCCAATCCTGCAAGTGAGATTTACCCAGAAAGATTTCCTAAAAAACCAACAAGTAGACAGTGTGATGGGTAAATCTTTCTTGTGCAGCATTCTATCAGGCTATACTCTAAGAAACTGTGTTGACTATTCATGTTATTTACTTACACTCAAGAACATACTGTACTATTATGCCAAGAAGTAAGGGTGAAAAGGAATGCCAGCCCCATGCTTTGATGCATATTTTCCTGTATTGGGGACCATCCTTGGCAGTCCCGACTGCCATAGGATGTCCCACCTGCCTCTGTGGATCATGGCTTTGATCAGTTCAGAAAGAGCAGATATAACCACAGCTTTTAAACTGTAAGATGGACAATGTTTCCTCAGCTTGAAGCCTGCTACAAAATCATCTACTTCCAGATGCATACACAAATTTCATCTGATTATTTCTGAAATATGTTTCAATAATTAATAAAAAATAGAATATGAAAAAAACATTAATTTTCAGTTCTACTATGTTCTGCATTCTACTGAAATCAAGACATTTTAAGGAAACTTAATTTTGGTATTTAGGAATCAAGGAACTTAAGCTCAGCAATCACTTTTGAAGATCTCAGTTAACCTTCTCATGATAATTATATTTAGAAAGCAGTTAGAGCATTATGTTCTGGCACAAGACTGGTGAAGACTTCAGTAGGACAGCTTCATGCTCCTGACCAAAATCTCCAACTCTTAGACAAGAGATCAGTTACGGTCAGCTTAATTTTCTCTATTTGTGCAAGTCACCTTATGATTTTTTTTCCTTTCATGTGTTCCTCTTGGTCTATGATGTGCTCTTGTTGATCTACAATGGAAGTGATGTGTTTCTTTACTGGTCCAAAAGTACATGCACATTCTCTCTGAGTTCTCTAGGAAGCTGGGAGTGGGACTTCTACTCTGATGTTTTTAAAAGGTATTAGTTGGCTGAACAAACAGGGTAGCTGAGTTATGGCACCATCTCCATTCCTTTGGCTTGGGAGGTTTGCCATTGTTCCCTTGTTCCTTGGGCCCTCTGGCAGGCCAAACTTTGATGTAGAACTAGGAGTTCGTTTAAATGCATAGTAACAACTGCAAGCCTGCTTTCATGTGAAGTTCTATAAAAACTTTAATATTTACTATACTATGGGACATTTAAACAGGCATTAATACTGTGGGAGTACTAGTTTCAACAGCAACTAATATATGTTGGTTGCTGGTATGAAAAGTTATAGTAACTGTTAAGAGGCACACACTGGAAGAACAACATATCAGTATACAATATTTGCAATCTCTGAATCACTTTACAGATAGTGGTCTAGAAGTCATTTATCTTCCCATTCGCATAACTAGAACAAGAATTCTTCATACAGATATTCTTTGCAGTAAGCTAGCAAGTTGTCTTCCCAGCCCCTATGGGTACTGCCTACCAGGCACACAATTTGATTCTCCTCCTCACACACCATCGCCAGGTCTTGGGTATGCTCCTGTGCCGCTGGGCTGAACACAACAAAAAAGCCTCCCCAGGACATATTTTGTTTTTAAGAGATATTAAATCAATTACCTCTTCTGAACATTCTGCACTCCCACTAAAATCAATGACAGCTGAAAGCAGTCAGCAATTCCAAGGACTATGCTCTTAGCAACTTGCTAAATACCCCTGTTATCTTTTGCTTGGACAGCATTATTTTTTAGTTTCAAAGAAGCCAATATTCACTCAAAAGTCACTTTCTTTGTCTCTTTGGTCTAAATCTCCTTTCCAGAGGAGAATTCTCCTTATTAACATTTATTTATTTTTTAGAGCTAGTAGTTAGAATATCCTTCTTATTGGAAGTCTTATGATAGGCCTATTAGTCCGCAATTACTGTTAACTTACAACATACGTTCAACTATTTATCATGCAAACAGCCTGCCTTTACAGTAGGTGTCCATTTGATTTCTCTACTTATGTACATCTACACGTTTCTTTTCTGTTTTCTTAGCTAATCAGCAGGAATATCACTTAGAATCTGCCCCTTTGGGGCAAGTACTGATTTTTGCTGAAAGTTAAGCTTGCTGTGAAACCTGCTAGGTCTTACAAGAGAAAGTAAGCACACAATTATGCTGAATTCAATCAAATTCCCCTGGGCTGATCCTGCAAGACATCTACATAATTTTGAATCAGATTTTACAACAGCCAAACTATTACTAAAGAATAAAAATATTTGAGAAAATTTGGCACTGAGTTGATGCTCAGGTAGACCACAGGGCCTCATCTAATCTAATAGAAATTAGATTTAATGGATGATTGGTTGTAGGTCACAGGGACCACAGTATCAGACTCACCAGACCAGACATATTCTGTGCCTCAAAGGGATACACATCCTAGCTGCAATCTGCTTACTAGGTGTACCGTCAATAAAATCTGTGGCTGAACAGACAGCCTTTAAGCAGGGGCCACCTTAAAATGGTACAGGACTGCCATGCTACTGAGGTAGCTCTAAGAATAATTTTGCCTCAGAGAAGCAGAGTATTTCATTCATCCTTTGTATCTCAAGGGAACGTGCAGGACACACTAGGTGTGTCTTCATAGCTCCTGACAATGCTGATGTTCCTGCCCTTTTTGCAATAGGCTGAGCTCAAAGTCATATTTGCTGAAAGTCCTCAAGACTTGAGCTGTAGCTTGTCCCTACACTGAGGAAGGTGTCCCAGTGGGTCTCTATATGTAAAGTCAGAATTAGGGACTGCAGTAGACTCTATGTCTCACCATTCAGCCCACACAGCTGCACTCTTCCTAGAAAACCCACGTTTTCCTTTAACGCAGCTGCAACAGCCCTAAGGCAGTGAAGGAAAACATTAGCTTTCTTTCCTCATGGTGGGAGCAAGCAGAGGTTTTAAGAAAGAGCTGTAACACCCTAAAGACTGGTATCTTACTATTGTTGGTTTGCCAGTTGGATGTCATCACTGAGAAAGACCTGTTAAAACTGTGCTGCAGCTAAGCAACTGGTGTGTATACAAAAAAACTCCACAACAAATTTCCCCCCTCCTATTTATTTTTTTCTTTTTTTTTTAAGAATTACAGTAATTACATTAAATTTTATTAAGCACTGTCCTTTAAATCATCTTTAGTGCTTGTCTCCAGATCCAGGGAGAATGCATATTTCATTATCTTAATATTAATCTAATCCTTAAATTAAAAAAATACAGTAAGCAAGCTTGCTAACAAATGATTCTCATCAGAGACAGTGTCACCAAACAAACAATATTTTTGTCTGAGAGGCAGTTCATGTTTTTCCATGTACTCACACATTATTGCCAAACTGAATTGTCCCTTACTGGCTGGCAGGCTCAGAAATGTTATCCATTCTCCTAGACAGTCCCACCCAAAATGAGAATTCAGGCCCATCACTGGTATATCTAGGAGTGACATAGAGTTAAAGGCTGGAAGTTCACGTGACAGATGTGTGGCCTATTCCTCTCATCCCACTGAATTTGTATTGTTGGAGTCTTCAATTTCATAGCATGCCTTTGTAGCTCATTAGTCTTCATTGCTGCCATGGTATATATCAGTTGGCAGGGGTTGGATGGGAAACAAGGGGTTGGAAACAAGCTAAAGAAAAAATTCAGTAAGAGCTTTCTCAGCTGGGTGCATGTCTCAATTCTTCAATATACTTTTGTGAACGTAAGGACAAAGTGAGGAGCTCAGCAGACTGGAGAGCAGCAAGGGCACAGGCCTTGACACAACACACAGTCATGCAAAATATATAAGGCAACTAAGATTTGGACAGGAAGTCAGGGGTGCAAGAGAGGCATAAAAAAAGCTATGAACATCTATTCTTTTTGTAGCCCAGAGGAGGAGATAGCTGGGTGCTGGACAGATAGAACTGGTTGTTGGCATCTGTTGCCACTTAACAGCACTGCTGGTCAACTTCAGCCCAGGCACGCTCAACTGGTGGACCATGAGCTCTTTGTTGTCCAATAGGTAAACTCTTCCTCACCACTCCTGCAGCTTCATTTCTTGAGTCTGTTTCCTTTCTCAGAGCTCTGTGTTCCCCACATGGTAATACCATTCCTATTCTTTGACTTTCTCTTGGCTTTCTATTTCAATTCTATGCAAAGCTCCACCAATAAAATTCATAGCTCCTGCATGTTCAATCAGTCCCATCAAAAACTTTCTCACTGTTCCAGAGAAGAAAATAAAATGCAGATTGACTCTGTCCCATAAAACAGAATTTTGTATAGTGCACAGTCCTTGTTAAGTGAAGGGAGCAACAGTAAACTTGCCCAAGAGACTATCCCTCTGTTGCAGCTTGTGCACTTCTGTGGCTGGTGTGAACCTTGCACATCAGCTTCTCCTGTTTAAAACAGTTCACTTCATAAAATAGTTTGGCATTTCTACTCATTCCAAAAGCTAGCTCACCCATCAGCTTCAGCAAGGCCAACGATTGCTCACAGGTCAAACAGCCTCCAGGTTTTACAAAAATATCATTGCTGGTTGCATTAATAATCAGTCTATCCTTGTGTAGGAGAGATGAATTCCCTTTTAAAATAACTTTGATATGAGTTGTTTGATTGAAGGGAGTTTATAGAGCAAGACATAGGTATATTTTCAAAGAGAAGAGAACAAATCATGTGACAGATGTCAGTCATGTTACTTAATGTACTACTGGAAACACACTTGAATGCTACACAATAATAGTTTTATAAAGACATCTGGAAGAATACTGAGCAGAGCATGCGTAATGGACTCACAGAAAACCATTCAAATAGATGCAATTAGTAATCAGGGTTGTAAAGTAAGCCTTTAGGACAACACGGCTTATCATCTGGAGGGTAAGGACATACATCTTCTAGTTACTTATCTTTATTTCCTACTTGTCTGTCAAGCAGTTTGTTTTGGGGGAAAGCTTGTGAGAATGCTGACAAACTTGGAACAACCTAACAGGCCCTACAGTCAGGCATCCCCCAATAGCAGTGCAGAGAGGTAGACAACAAATGTAAGACCTAGAATTATTTCCTTTGTACCTGACCATGCTCTCAGTTTTATTTTGTGGAACTTCTGTCACCAGAGCCGCATGCCTTATTCATTTCTCCACCATGCCAGGTATAATCCACCAAAACCAGGCTTTGCTCATTTTAAATCAACCTTGCTTCACCCAGGAAGTCATTCCTGTCTCTCTTCCTCTACCATCGTACTCATCCCACAGCACACAAAATGTTGAACAGTGAAGCAAATTGTAGTTAGTGCTTTCTGAGCTGGCAGAGGAAAGACCACAGTGGTACAAATACCTGTCTTTCTTTACATATAATATGGCACTGGCAACGATAGAGAGGGATAGGACATAGCGGCTGCTTGCCAGAGGGAACCAATTTCTGGAAAAGGCAAAAGTAAACCAGACAACATCTCACATCACCTTCTGTGAATGGGAACATTTGCAGGTTGCCAACCTCTAGATCTATTTTAATCACCTGAGGCTTTGAATGGATATTTGATTCTTTTTTGGACAGACATCTAATTAAACTAGTGTTTATTATTATAAACTGAAATGTATTTGGTCAATTAGGGAGAAATTTAAGACAGATACTAAGACCTGTTTATCTGATGTTTTTATTCCTAGCGATTGTACAGATCTATTATGGCTCTTCAGAGAAAGCAGAAGCAAGAAATGCAGTATCAGTTTATCAGCAGATATACCAGCAGTGCTCAGATAAAGTCCTCGTGTCCAACAGTCTATACACACCCCCACTCTCTCTTGTAATGACTTTTGCAAGTTGAATTCATGCAAAAGCATTATTCTCAGGCTGCATGACTAACACACTAACCACACAGGATAACTGCTTCTTTTACTTCGGATGTGTATGAGGAAAAAAAATAAGATTGCCAAATCTGCTCTCCATTTTCCAGACAACACTTTTTCGTCTGATTCGCTGAAAGGCTTCAGGCTGTCAAATATAAAATGAAAGAAGTACTCCTTCTACTTCCATTAAAAATTCTTAACCAAAGACAAAAGCATTAAGGCAGAGCATAGCTAGCTGTTCATTAAGTGCTCAACAAAATAGTATTAAAAAATGAATGTCCATGTGGAATTCTTATTACAGCCACAAGCTGAAGCACTGTTTGCTATTGATATGCTTCCCATAACAAGATTGTAAAAAACCAAACACTTAAATCTCAGCAGGTGCTAGAACAGACAGCATAGTGTGCCTGAATTATGATCCAGGCTGCAGGTACTAGAAGAGACCTGCTGGACCACTGGCTTCAGTCATAGTAAATCATCTTACAGCATTATTTTCCATAAACATCTTGGAGGTATTTAAGTACAATTACATCACAGTAAACTCCTCTTTTCTCGTCACGCAGAGTGTGAATGTAACTCACAGGGTGAACCTTCTCCACAGGCTGTGTAGTGAATGAAGCTGTTGTCAATCAGAGTCTTGCCTCACATGTTGAAGAAGCTGGAAAAGGCATACTGGAGAGCCCAAAGAGTGTAGGAAGAACAAGGGCAGAGTCACGGTTAAGAAAGTTACTGCTGAAGAACAGCATTTTTTCTGTGATGTTGTTCAAGTTTCAGAAACCAACATCACCTTTTGGACAATGTCTGGAGAACCTGAGAATTAGTTCCATTTATTAGCCTTTGTTATGCCAGCTACAAAACACAGTTCTACAGCTGTAAAGTTGCATGTGTCTTTGGGATTTCCTGCTCTCCACAGGCTGTATTTCACCAAACACTAAATTTGTGTAGCACTAGTGGAATTTTACTGCCCAGCAGCCATAAAGTGTTTTATTGCATGCGCAGTTTCACACACACAAACTCCAGCGAAGCTATGAATATCTATCATTTTAAAAATTAAATTATTTGAAAATCCAGATAAAATTGATCATCCCTGTTACTTCTAATAAGTTAAATTCCACTAGGTTTCATAGACATGATTGCCATTCCTTTCCACCTGTACACACTGCTCTGTCTTTCCCTAGTGTCAACAAAATATAGCAACAGCAAGATAAAGAGAAAACTTGGCGAGTTTCTTGGATCTGCTGCATTTTCAGAAGACTTGTTATATGTATTTGCTACAGGTTTACTGCCCAGAATGGAAGGTCTTCATTCATGAGATGCAAGAGGTCTTCCCCCTCCCGCCAATTTAGGATCCCCTTCCCAAGCCCACGGAAATTAATAGAACAAGCCCTGTTGTTTTTAAATAGGCTTTGAGTAGGGGGTCTCACTGCTTGTTTATTGGCTGGGTTTATTCTGTTTCTCTTTGCTGTATCCCTACATAACTCCTTGGAATAATATGAGCAATGTTTACCATTTCACTGCTCTCAATATTTCCTCACATTCTAATGCAGTGCATTTGATACAAATGCAGATATATTTTTTAGCTCCATTTAATGTTTTCCGTCTGCATTTGAACAGACCGCTTTGTTGAGCCAGTGAATTTGGTACAACGAGGAGACAATTTGTTACCTCCTTCTGGGGTCCCCAAAGACATCAATTAACTCAAAGCACGAGTTCTGACAGCACAAACAGGAAGAGTTAACCCCCCACAGTTATTCTTTATATTAGTCAATCCACCCTCCTCATTCCCTCCGTCCCTCTTCATTTTCCTTTCTAATGAACAGGGACAGATACCTCTTTCTACTGAGATACTTCCACTACAATGACAATTCACTGGCTCTCCCCAGGTGATTTACTTTTCAAAAAGTGCCCACTTATTGATCTCTTCTGTGACAAATTTCAACACATGCACAGTCCTGGCAAACATTTCTGGAGATGAATCCTTCCTGTTGTTCAAAGAGGAGGATTATTTTTATGTCATATATTTCAACAAACAGTTCCTGGTACAGAATCACTTTCAATAAACTGTGTAAGAATTCAGCTACTAAAGAGTTATTAAGAATTACAGCTGAAACTCTTACATTTACTACCACTTAATTATATTTATAAAGTTTAATCTGCATTGATATTCCTCCAAAATTTGGCTCTGGAGAGATCTTTTTTGTTCTTTTTTTTTTAAAAAAGGTATTGCTATCTGATTGAGTATCTAATGCCTTAGAACTATTTCAGTTCAAAAACTGACAGCAAATATGAAGACATTTTGTAGTTCACAACTAAATGGCAGATAAAAATTACTTTACAAGGAAGCCACCTGTGATAAAACATTTACCAAAAAAGGCACATTCATTCCCTTCGTTTACATACACTAAAAGTTCTTGCCAGTTTGCTCTGACCAAGTTGCAGAAAAGAATGTCCCAGGAAGCACACTATTACAGCAGCTGTTAGGTATGATAAGTATTAGGGCCAGGTACTGAAAATACAGTTGAAAAGAAAACATTATTTAGCCTCAGAAAAACACCACCAGTCACATTTTATCTTTTTTCTTTATTGAACAGCGGCTAGTAATTTTACATAGTCAGACACTGCGAGCCCTGGTATAGACCTCTGTGTCCACAGTGGCACTGAATGTTGCTAATCCCCAATTTCTGCTGCAAATATGTAACCTGAAATACAGCCTTTTTCAAAACAGCTGATACACAGCTCTGGGTTTTTTTATTCAAGAAGAAATCTCCCACAAATTGTTCCTGAAATTTTACTAATGGTATCAGCTCCTGCTTCTCCGTGGAAACCTGAGACTCCTGATAGCCAGACCCTACTTCATGGCACCTAGCTGCTAGAATGAGAAGTATCCCTTGAATCGAATTTCAACAGGAACAAATTATACAAACTGGATGTAATATGGTTTTTTTCACTGCTTTCTGCATTAGAGTATCTTGTGTTGCCACTGATTGATCATAAACCATGATCTTCCTAAAACCAAAATTGTGCTTTTCCAGTAAAAATTGTTCAAAGCTATGCCTTTTACTGCACCAGCACTCCATGTTCTTTAATTCCGTGCTTTCAAATGCTCCATCTCATCTTACTCTTCAGTAGCATTTCCTTTTAGCGCTTGCCCCTTGCTTCAAGCCACAGGCTGACCTTCCCCATCATGCTTAGCCTCACTTAGCTCTGTAATATGTTTCTTCTTTTCTACAAGCCCCACTGTGCTTTGTTTATCTCTCCTTCTCTCCCTCCCTTTACATATAAATTTTAAAGAAGTAATTTCAGCCAATTTAGCAAGTCTTACTCCTCAGTAAGTATGTCTTCCTCTTCTGAACAGTCCAGCTGAATCGGTAGATCATCTCACACAGCAAAGCTGAGAGAAATTTTTTCACACCAAATATATCTCCTCTGCAAAGTTAACATAGACTTTCCCCCAGGGATGGTCCCTAAATCTGTAAGTAATTCATCTTCACGATTAGCCAAGCAAGCAAACCACCCCACTCCCCAAAAACCCAAGAACAATGTAAAAGCTATTTTCTCTATATAGCAACAAGTTTAAACTTAATCATTAACTAAAATTAAGTTCTTCCTTGAGAAGAAAAGTTAAAAATAGCTGAAATTAAAACTAGTTATGTCAGGGTGGTGGTTGGGTTGGGTTTTTTTTTAAGATTGGCTTTATTTTATTAAGATTGGGTTTTATCTTGATTTAAATTGTTAAGAAACTTTACCCATTTTGAGCAGTTCCCCCATACCTGCAGACCTCATCTGAAAACCAAAAGAATGTAACAATGCGGCAACTAGAGCAATATAAACCATGAGAGATTTTTACCCCTCATCCTCCCCATTTGTATTGTAACTGTATTTGTCTTTAAATCATTACCAACATTTTCCATTTGCATATCTGTTAATGTTTCTAGGTTACTACTCATAGAGTATTTGACTGGAATGTACGGATAAAGCTGACTACATATTGGGTAAATTTTGGGCAGCATCTGCTTTTATTCAAAGCAAAAAACTAGCTTAGGGTTTTGGTTCAAAGCTTAGTTTTCATTTTGATTCTTAATACCTAATCTTAAGAGTGACCTGAAACCTTGAAGTCTTCAAATACAGCATTCCTTAAGTTCATAAAATTAAAACTTTTTACAGCTTAAGGGAAACTTGCACAAATCTCCCAGCCTGCGTAATAGAGCCACTCAGTTTCTATTGCCATGCAGGGCTGTTTAAGGAGAAAGGCAATCAGGAGGCTTTCAAAAGACCAAAGGTTTCTGCTCAGTGTGTGCCACAATGGGAACAGAAAGTAAAAGTGGAGCTGCACTTTCTCCCAAACCTATTTTACAGTCTAAGCCTCTGCGTGCGACACGTGTCCTTTTGCACCCCTTGTCTTTACAGCCTGCAAATGGCAGTGGGACTCAGCTCCCTCCAAATTTCACATTTTCCACTGAACCGAGTGGTAAAATTTCCAAGCCGCTGCCAGCACCCACTCAAACGTGCTGACATCCCTGTCCAGAAACACACGCGCCAACCTACCCAAGCTATTCGTAAGCAACCATAGGCAACAATCACAGTGAGTAATAGTCACTGAAGTAATTAAGGAAAGCAGGTGAAAAGCACTCAGAGGGGAAATTGCGTACATTTGAATGTGACTGGTTCTCAAGAAATCCAGTTTGGACACATCTGTGTTTGAACTTTACGTGACCTCTGTGGTCTATATCCCTTAGGTGGGAAGGTTCAAGAAGAGATGGAGAGATCGTACTTCCTTCTTCCTCTCACTCCGGGAGCGACGCATGATTCATTTCTCTGGTGTTTCATCTTCAGTACTTCTGACCTCTACTGCAACTAAATACTGGAAGAATTCAGCAAGTTTTACTGAACTTAAAGAAGTTTAATATTTGGATATAGGTTCAGGAGGATTCTGTGTTTATCCAGACCTGATTCCCTCCTCTGAAATGTACACAAACACTCTGACAGTGCACATATAGCCGGGTAAGCTTTGCATTGCAACAACCAAAACAAATCACAGCTAAGGAGCTGAGAGAAACTTGCCATGGAGTGTCCTATGTAAATGAAGCAAACATTTTATACATTCTCTCTCCCTCATCATTTAAACAAAATTATGTTTGGGGGTGAAAAACATCCACACGTCAAACCATAACAGGCTACAAGAGCACTTCCCAGCACCTGAGATATGTAACACTAACGAGAATGTGGATGAACAGGAGCAGCACCGCAGTGGCTTTCCCCACCACCTCGTGCTGGCAGACATCCCCCCGGACCTGCAGTTCAGCTTGTGCCGACAAGAAAAGCAGAGGAAGGGACCAGCGGCAGTGCTGTGGGAGAGAGGCAACAATATAGGAATGGGGAGAGAGTGGGAGGGTGATGGCAAAGGCCCAAGGGATGGTGGGAGTGGGAATGGAAATGGAAATGAGGGAGAGAAGAAAGCAATAGACAGGAGGTCCACATAAAGCAGGTTGTGAATTACAGGGCTATGCATGGTAAGCCATCTGTCGCTTCTCAGGCAAGGATACTTTTTTGGTAGTGAGACACATAATACTTGGCTGTACTTTTGTTTCCATAGTAGGCATTCCCTTACTCCAAGAGTGACCAAATTTCAGATGGGACAAGGCACACTGCCTTTAAAGATGCATGGGAGGGCCATATGCTTTGATCAAAGCCATCTACACTACCAAAATCACAAAGAAGGTGTCAAATCACATCACAAGACATGCAAACTGCCTGTCACAGTCCAGTCAGCACATTTGTTTGCGGTCCCTGACAGTCACAGACTCACCACATGAGTGGCCATGTCTCTGAAAAAGCAGTATCTTTTGATTTGTCAGTCTACCTCCTTCTCCATCTAAGGGCATGTCTTTGGTAGAATCTCTATTCTTATTATCAGATATTCTACACTGTAGATATTTGCTAAACTTCATCCTCCTTAATTTTTTCAGCTGATGGAGCCATCTTTCTTTCCTGGTATTTGTATTACTATAGTTCAGAAGAGCCCTAGCCAAGGATAGGAATCCCACTGCTACTGATGGTCTCCAAACCCAACTGAAAAGTGAATTCCTGCGCCAAAGAGCATACAGTCTAGGTATGAATGTATCCTTTTTTGGGGAGCATTTGACTGGCCATGCAAAGAGCTCTACACTTGCTTTCTATTTTCTTTTTCCTTTTTTTTTTTTTTAAATTATAG
This sequence comes from Harpia harpyja, assembly GCF_026419915.1. Lineage (NCBI taxonomy): Eukaryota > Metazoa > Chordata > Aves > Accipitriformes > Accipitridae > Harpia > Harpia harpyja. Next base: position 74,184,367 of record NC_068940.1, read on the forward strand.
TAGTTTATGTTGGAAGGCACAACAGGAGGCCATCGGGTCTAACCACTGCTCAAAGCAGGCCTAACTTCAAAGCTAGATCAGGTTTCCTAGGGGCTCGTCCAGCTGAGTTTTTAATATCGCCAAGGATGGAGATTGCACGGCCTTTCTGGGCAACCTGTTCCAGTACTACATCAACCTCCTTATAAAGAATACCCATTCTTCAGAGGAATTTCCCTTGTTTCAACTTGGGTCCACTGCCCCTTGTTCTTCTGCTGTGCACCTACAAGAAGAGTCTGGCTTCATCTTCTCTATAACAGAGATGAAGACAGAAAATTAATCTCTCTTCAGTCATCTCTTCTCCAGGCTGAAGAAACCCAGCTCTCTCAGCTTCTTCTCACATGTCATCTGCTCAGTGCAAATGTTTGCATTTTCCTGAACTGTCAAATCTTTATGGAGTATTTTCACTGTTTGCAATTATGGGTCCCAGTGGATGGCTCACAGTGGGTAATCCTGCCAGAGAGGCAGTAGGCAATCGAACTCTGGCACAGACCTAAGAAGCCCACTCTCTGGTGAGGCCAGGGTTTCACTCTTGATAGCTATTACACCGTTTGTTTTAAGACAAAGGCCAGTACCTAGGCCTTTTTGGTTTCTGGCACAATTGTTTTCCCAGACCTTTGTATCACCAAAATTTATCTTGATTCCCCAGAAATGGCACTGATTTAAAATGTCTGCATTCCAAATCTGGTTGCCACCTGTGCTCCTGTTATCACTACCATATTTGCAGTGGATTATTCCTCAACACAATGATTTGATCTTGCCCTCAAAATATGCAATACTGCACCCAGGCAAGTACCTTGGAAAAAATCAATTACTACACATGCATGAACAAACTCAGTAGCTTTTCTTTTGATGATACACCACACTGCAGATTGCATATACAAGGGCAGATTGAGCTTTTAAGATACAAGAACATAAAAGCACTTAGAGGACTTCACTGTTTAACAGACACAGACTAATCTCTTCCTCTCTGACAGTCAAGCTTCAGAGTTCACTGTGTGTGCATACAGATACAAGCTAATGAACAGTATTTATTCTATACAGAATTCAAAAGCAGAGTGGAAAATTCTCCCATTTCTACTGTGTGAAATTCCAGAAATCTTGCTGCAGTAAGGTAAATTGTTACCCTGTATAACACTGCAGGTATTCTAACTAATGTTCTTTCCCAAAAGTGGACTTTGCTTCTTTCATTACATGCCATTTACGATCTTGCTTGTGAAACATGTGCCCTTTCCAGCCCTCTCTTTCTTTAAAGATAACGCAATAGTGCAATGAAATGTTAGACCATTCACTGACATGTATGTCTATCTCTTTGCACTGAGAAAGAAAGCTGCTTCTTACAATTTGAAACATTTCTCTTCCACAATGACTAATTTTGGTCTCTTAATCAAACAAGAGAGTGCATTTTATCATTTAATTTATTCTCACTGCTTGAAATGAGCCAGCTGCGTAATGGGAAGTTTGTTGACTTCCATCTGAATTCTTATCTTTATTAGATCGCTAGTATTATTATAACAAATAAACAACTTAATAAACACAAAAAATGCTTATCTAAATGTAGTTAGTAAGAGTTATTGAAACAGATAATTTACCCTTAATTTTCTGAAAAAGATAAAACTATACTATCTCACTTAGGTCACCAGGGAAATTAACTCCTCCACTATCAAATCTCTTGGAAAGTCCACTCCCACTGAATGGGTACTTGTACCTCCTTTGATTATCTCCTTTCTACAGATACCTAGAACAACCATTCAGTGACCTTTCTATTAATTCTACTTTTGGAATATGAGAAATCTTCAGCTGACTTTCAGTTGTCCTTTACACAGAAGTAAGAACTTAAAATCATATAAGTATTTCAGGTTTTCTCAGAACTTTGCTTTCACCACTGCCAAGTTTCTCTAAGAAGCAAATAGGTGTCCTTTTGTGCCAATGTAGATAGGGTTAGGGATTCAGAGTCAGCAGCTCAGCAGCTCTAAATGCTCCATCTCAGACGGATGAGTCCCATAAAGGGCCCAAAGAGGTTCAGAGTGATCCTGGTAATGCAAAGCACTGTTGTTCTGCACGGAGAGCTGGATTTCCCCTTCGGAAACCTCCCAGCCATACAATGCATCTTCTCATAAAGATTTTCAGCATTGGCCAAAGTCATTCCCACTTGCATTGCAATGTTCGGGTCTCCATTTAAAGTGCTTTAGGTTCTTTAAACAATTTGTTTTGGTTCTGAAAACAAAACAACCAACCATGCCAGCCTGACCTTCACCTTCAGAGTCAGCCCAGAAATCAGCAAGAACAAGATGGCAGCAATTCTCTCCAGAAATAGTTGTAACTCACACTACTCAGGAAAGACATTTAAAACTTTTCATGTTGCTGAATAATTGTCTTCGGATATTACTGCATTTAACTAAATCCTCGAACTTCTACCCTGCAAATGTTTCCTCTCTCTGGTATATTAAAAATAGAAAGATCCAGCACTGAATTCCTAATCAAAGATATTTCTGAATCTGCAGTTCATAAAAACAGATTTTTACAATTCCTAAAGACAATTTATTTTTTTCCAGGAATAAATTTCATGCAAATGCAACTATTTGTAAACTAACATGCTTTTACACCAGCCAAGAGTCATGAGATGAGAAGCAGCTACCACCAGAAGTGAAACAACCACAAACTAGATTATGTGTGTTTGATTAAAAAATTGGAACCCGATCTCTATCAGAATATGACTAAGGCTTATTCACCACTTATTAATTCTTAATAATTCACTTACTACATAATGCAACATAAATAAAATTGAGGAACTCAGAAAGTATATCTAGGTCATCAGCAACAATATTTCAAATATTATACGTATAAAATCCTCAGAGCTCACCTGCAAATCAGATGCTTCCACACTGAGGGCAAACCTCCCTGGAGGTGTTGTTAACTTAAGCATCTCATCTGAAGCACACAGATTTGTCTTCTTTTAAAAACAACATTAGTATTAATGGTCTTTTAGATTAAAATTAAACTGCAATCCTCTGCTCAGATTTCTAAGCATTAACCACAGTTAAATCATTCTGATGAGCCACCTTAAAACATTAGCACTCAAATGCCTTTGAAAATGTAAGAAAGGCTTTTCCAGTATTCCTGTCTTTCTATGGGTCACTTCTCATCTTTGGGTTCGTCCTGTCAGTGAGTCAATAGAGTTTAATGCTAAAATGGCTGCATTTGTCTTGAGCCACATAGGTGCTGGCAAGGGAGGGAAGAATCGGGCTCTGTTCCTGAAATCACCTGAAGAATGTACTTTAGGTTGAAACTCATGTTGTTTAACAAAAGCAGAGTTGTAGGACTCTGGCTTTTAACTGTAGTGAGATTAGTCACAGGTCTGAAGTGCTTTACTGAAATTCTTCAGTAAAATTGTGGCCTTAACTAACTTTACTAATGTGTACATAATTAATTCACTTTCAACTGTCCCCATGCTGTTTTATCTACCCTGTAAATTAAAACAACAGCAGCAAGAAGAGAAGTGAGTCACTGTATTTGGCATCTTCCTCACACCAGATATTACAAAATATTCTGTTCGACATCAGCAAGTGCAATGTCTCATTTATTTGAAGCCCAGCTCTCTGAATACGTTCCTTTTTCCGTCTATGGCACAGGCATACTTATGCAACAGGTACCCACAGGTTACTTGCCCAGATTGTCACAGCAGATTTTTAATCTATAACAAAGAACGAGAAGTTTGCATTAACTGAAAAGTAATGAAACTTTCTGTCAAGATAAATTTTACACATTAAATCTACTCCAGGTTTAGATCAATGCAGACAGTGCCAAATAAAACAAAAAACTACAAGGGAAGATTCACAAAAATTGATCGTGGCCAAAATACGCCCCAGCACTGTTAAGAGGTTTACTTCAGTAATGTCTGTGGTCATTGACTAGATCAATGAAACTCATTCTTTCAACAGCATCCAATTATCAGTTTACTGTGGAATGAGCTTTCTAATAAATCAGTATACTTTACATAAAAGTAGACAAAACTACAATGAAACTTAACAGTGAAGTATGAAAACATTTTCGTTCCAGGAAGCAGAGGTTTCTATCACACCCAAGAAAAAGGGCATGAATGATTACTTTCTTTATTCAAGGCTGATCCACTGTTAGTAACATTTTGAGGCAGTAACTTTTCTGTTAGCTAGTTTATGGTTAGGATAATAGAGTTTGATTAAGCACTTAGGACAGGTGATCAATATGCTTCTGTCATATTTACACAATAAAAAATTGGCATGTACAGTAAGTACCAAACAACATAAATTCAGGCACAATATCAGAAAGTCAATTAAGAACCACTTTCCACAATGCAGGATCTGGAATGCTTTCTTATCAATATCACATGTCTCAGGTATATGTTTTTCCATACTCTTGGGTAAATAGGCAGCCAGCAAGCATTTGAGCTTTACAACAGCACTGTGTACAGTGGTAGACTTCAGGTCCTCTGTGGGTACTCTTCTTTTTCCTCTCCCAGAGGTAACTGCGTGGGTGGTCCCCAAGACTGCATGCTGCCAGCAATAGATCAGAAACACAGATAAACTTGAGCACCTCACAACTGGTAATGTTTTTATGTCACACCACTTCTGTACAGCAAAGGTTTCCTAACTATTTCAGAGTTGGGAAATCAAAAGAGAGAGAGATGAAGGACTAGATCCTAGAAAGATCTTATGCAGATCGTTTTGGAAGTCCCAGCCGGCTGTCACATAAGCCTAGGGGCAACTGCATAGAGACACCTACGGAAAGCATGCAGCACTGACAGCCAAAGAGTTCATAACCCACTCTCGGAAGATCAAGATTCAACCTGATTAGCTGGTGGAGTGGAGGTCGCCTAACATCAGATGTTATTTGAAAAAAATATACCAGCAATTTTACCTGATTCAATGCAGAATGAACATCTCAATAGTGACTATAGGCACAGAGGAGCCAGGAATGGGACAGCTGCATCTATGTTCAAATCCAACCCCAGAAGCCTGAAGAGAGGTTTATAGAGTGCAAAAGACCATCAATGCCTCCTCTGCTCCTTGCAGAATACGTGTGCATACATCCAGCACTACTTGGTCCATATTTTTACGCCAATAAAGTATATTCTACAGTTATAATCTCGTTGCTCTCACTAGTGCTATTAGTTAGCCCTTTGGCGTGCTCTGAAGGATTCTACAAAAACGTAGCTCATGTGAGATAAACTGCATTGTCATTGTCACTATTTTAGACCCCTGCATTCATGCCAGGCCTGGTGCTGCAGCTAGGCTGGCTTCGTTACAGTGCTAGAATTAGCAGCAGCAAATCAAAGGAACAAAACCTACAGCATCTGAAGGTGAGCCTGGCCACTGCTCTGCACAGAGCAGAGCACTCCTAAAATTCCTTGGTGCTGCATTGCACCGCTCCTACCTGTCTGAGTTGCATTTGTAGCACTGGGACGTGTGTGGGGAGCCATGCTGTGTACCCTGGGGGCATCTCCTGCATCCCAGCAGCTGCGATGTGCTTAGAAAAAAGAGCTGGAGAATGCCAAACCCCAAACACCAGTTGTTATCTTGTCAAGAGACTGGAGTGAATGCCAATTATTTAAAAACCTAACTGATCAATTAAAATTGATTCTGCTTGGCTTCCTATTGATTACCAAGCTCAATATAAGAGAGGAAAAAGAAATTATTCTCTTGTATCCTTGATCCTGAGGTACAGTTGTGGCACTGTAGCATATAGCAGTAGGCTGTTCTTCATAAAATCTACACAGGATACAAATTCCTATTGACATTAGCCTGAGAAAATGTCTGACAACTCCTTCATCCCAAATTTGATTGTACTGAAAAACTCCTCACAAAGTGTACTTCATTATATATGTACCAGAGATGGTATATTTGAGCGGAACAAACTCTACGGCTGTAGGAAGTATAAAATTGCTGACAAAAAGTTCTCAATCCATTCAGATACTGGAGTCAGTGTGTCACTTGTACCTAAGGCTGCTATTTGAGGGGATATGATTTTTATTTTGCGGATAAGTTGAACTTACTTGTGAAGATGGGAACAGTGTGCATTCTTTTCAGATGGCAATAAACTCGGCAAGGTTCCTGTCTCATCTCAGCAGCAGATGGTTGTGCCTCTGTGCATCATTGTCACAAATTTGTCACAAAACCGTTGCTTTAAACAAACAAACAAAAAATTGTGGGTTAACACAGCGAGGCATAATTCCCAAGAAGATGAGAGGATGAGAGACCATAAAAGTTCACAAAAAACATAGTTATTTATCACAGACAATGTAGTGAGGCCTATGATGATCAATGAGAAGTACTTACAGTTTTGTTTAAAAATGGTAAGAGCAGATGAGTTTCTGGCCTGGTAAACTTCTCACGTAAGTTGAAAACCTCTGGACTTGATCTTGCAGTTACAGGAACAACCCAATAAAGCTCTGAGCCTAGCATTTTCATTGTGCTGTTAAACACCCAACAGCTGCTGATGCATTTTATCCCTATGCTGCCTCTAAGCCTACAAGTTGCCTTTGGTGTATCTAATTTTCCAGGTTGCTCCTAGGAGAAACTTAGCAGGACTGCCAGATTCCAGCTCTGCTGGTTACACATGCTACGGTAGCTTTAAACAGTCTAAATCACATTGTTGACCCTACTTGCAGACACACAGAACTTTGCTACTGGGTGATCCAGGATTTTAAACCTATAAAAGACCTAGACTGAGCAAGGGCTATTCCAGAGGTTAGAAACAAAATTAATTCCTTGTGCTCTAGATGCATTAAGTTGACTGTACGGTTATAAATATTTATATAATGTTCACACCAAATGTTCGTCTTCCCACTGAGTTTTAGTGCTTGTGGGACCCATCCCATAAAACAGCTAATATAAAAATCTGTCCATAAAGACACCTTCCTCAGCAGCCTTAGCAAGGAGGTGAGAAGTGCATATGCACCTATGCTTAGACACGAAGCAAGCTGTGGCCGGACTGTGCCTCCCTCGGGACACACTCCAGTCCCTGGGAAGCTGCGCTCCTTGTCTTCAGCTGTGGCAGCGTATCCTGGGGAAGGAGAGGTCCACCCCCACCCTGACACCCCAGCCAGTTAGGGCTTTAGAGATGAAAGCCAACACCTTGAATCCCATCCAGGAATATACTGAAAATCTGGGCAAATACAGAGCACTTCGTCTTACAATTAGGCTAATGATGGCACAGTGCTTTTAAAAAGTCAGGACATTTATTTTAAGCACCTAAATATGAGCTTGCCTGATTATTTTGGAAAATAATTTAAAAAATCCTTAGTCTATATGATACTCATAGCTGAAACAACAAAATATAGATTTAGGCACACTCTCTTACGCACCTGTTTTTTCACATTTTAGCCCTAAACTCTTCCTTCACTTTCAGCTTAAAATGCTTACTTACTCATATTTTCATATTATAGTTTACATCCTCATATATTTTTTCCTCACAGCTTCAGTTTCCTCATTTAGAAAGTAATTATTTAAAATGCAATATCCTTCTCTCAATTTTGAAGCACATCTCTGAGATATCCTCAAAACCATACTGTTCTATTGCCCCTCTATACAAGATCCATTTATATACAGATAATTAGATTCCAACACTAAACCATCTTTTACCTTGCCTGTTAAAAGTAAATTTATAACAGACTGATTAAATCTCCCCTACAAGGTGCATACAAGCAAACTCAATTGAAATTGATTTAAGTTAGTTTAAAACCAGAATCAAGATAAAAAAACAAGGAGATAGAAAATAATGATTTCTATTGTATTCTTGTAGCTTACTATGAGAAATGAATTCACAAAAGTTATGCATGTATATACAGACAGACATATAGACACACAGATATTTAGCTCTTACCTAGGAGACGTGAAGGGTCTCTTGTGTTTTGATCACTTACCAGCATTTCTATCTCATGTGGAACATCATTCATGTGAGACTTCTGTTAACAAGCACTTTAACAGATTTCTTGTTAGATGATGTAAGAAGAAATTAGCCAGCCTTCCTAACTTCCTTATTAATGCATAATTTACTGTTAGTAATTGCTACTAGCAACTTATTGTTATTGCTCATATTTGCATGTACATAGCTTTATACACTACAGCAGCTTTTATCCAAGCATCCTAAGGCATTTACAAAGTTTAATTAAAAATCACAGTGGTAACATGGACCAGAGATTTTGTATGATATGAGTTCTTATGTACAGATCTTAAGATGGGAAAACTCTGATGATAAATAAGGATTTTGGTTATGAAGTAATTTAGTAAAAAATAATTAGTAATAGATATTTGTAATGACCTAGTCAAGACATAGGTGATATACTAGTTCTAGTATCAATGCCCTGGATAAGCCACCATTTCTGCAGTTACTGTCAGAGGTGATCAGTGACTCATGTTCGCTGAGTCACTCTGTGAAGTATTGGGTGGGTTATTTTGCAAACCTTGACCCGGTATCACTTGTTGAAACTCTTGCTGTAGTCAGAAGTAGAGCCTGAAGAATAATTTGAAGAAGCAAAAGCTTTTGAGGGAAGATATTCTCTGTGCTGTCAGAATAATAACGGTTGCAATCATAATCAGGATATCTGAATTACTGGTGTTAGAATGCAAAGCTAATTCCTGATCTAAGAAGATGTGTAGGAACAGAGCAGGACACAGGGTCTTGAAAACTGGATCATACTTGGAATTTTGAAAATGATTCAATTATTTTAAAAAGATACTTTGAACTATTTTGAAGGGGGGGGGAGGTGGATGTGTAGCTCCAGAGACAGAAGAAAAGCAGTTTAAATATACATGTAAATTGGATGCACTGCAGTTGAAAGGGCTATGTATGTACTTTGTAGCCCTCTGGCTTAGAGCGTTACATAGTTACATGCCGAAATTTCTCACCAGTGTTTAACTTTAAACACCCAGGAGAAGAAACACACTCACCTGCTTGAGATCAAATACTTGCAAACCATAGACAAAGTCTTTGCTATCATAATTACTTCAATACTGCATAGGAAACATTAGATGTGTAACTAGTCTCAGATTGTATCCCACATGGATTTTCTGTTGTTTAATAATATGAACTTATACTGAAGCCATTTTCTCTGTGGGGATTCTAGTACATGTCTTTTTCCACTACACAAACATCTACTTGCATGAATTTCACTGGAAATTCATATAATTGAGCCATCTCTTCCTTTGTTATATCCATTTCAACTTGATCCATGAGTTAAAACTTTGGTGAAGGAAGTCTCTGAACATCCTGGTAGATGTATCACATTAGCTTCATTACCTTAAGAAAGTAGGCTAAGAATACATACAAACATCTTTCCGAGTATGTTACTGACCAAGTAACACTATGTCTATAAAATAAATGGCATGTCTGGAAATAATGTAATAGTATGTTAGGATTAGCCTATTTAACTTGGTTGTCTCTGTGTTTTGCTACTATTTCTATACGGGTACAGGACATGGCAGAACTGTATGACATGCTGATGCTCTGCTCCAGCACATGAGTGGTGATCCAGTAAAATAGGACAAGAGATTTGGTAACATCTCTGAGCCTTGAATTCAGTTTCTTGCAAGAATTAAATTCCACTAAGAGTTTCTTTCACTACATGTTGCTACTTATCAAACACGAGATAATTAAGCATCAGGGAAATGTTACTGATCTTAAATTTGTTATTAAAATTTTTTTAGTAGCTGGAGAGCTGTACCAAATGAGCTAAACTATCAGTTGGCCTGCAAATGTATTTTGTGGTTTTTTCCTAAGGCCATCTCTACTGTAGAATTAACTTTTATCATCAACTAAGTCATAACCTTGCTTAGCTTTTACAACACTTTAATAATCCATGTAGTTAGGAATTATTACCAAAACTTAGTGATCATCATTTTCCATCCTCCTCTCTTGCATTGCTACAAAAAAAGTCTAGTGAAGGTAATAGCTGAAAATCCTTTGTATTGATACAGCAAGAACACCTTGATAAAGTCAAATATGCTTGTGCCATCAGCCAAGAATAGTGAATTGGTAGAAGCATTACTGGGAAGAAGAAAATCAGATTAAATAATTAGTGTCAATTAGGCCCAGCAAAATCATTCTATAAACAATTGGTCTCTAGTGCCCTGCTTAATTATGTGAGACTTTCATCGCTTCTTATCAAGTCTGCTTTGATTTATGTTAGACTCTTGTGTATCCCAGAAGTATAATTAATTATTGTCTTGTAAATAAACCTTTGGTAATTAATGGTAGCAGAAGACAATACAGTATCTTCTAAAAAGTATTCCAGTATGGAACTTTGAATACTTGAAAACTATTTTAGATTTCAAGGTAAAAGGTATTCACACTGCAGCATGAGACAAGACAGCGGTAGCTAATGGCCAACTTGCTAGAAACAGTGGTACACTAACTACCATTATATTAAACAACCATTCTGTGTTACTTACTATAACCAATGTACACCTTTGTAATCTGGCTTTAGACTGTAACATCTATCTTACTTAAAATTAATTCTCAGTCCCTGTATTAAAAGAAATTACTTAATTTTTTCAGATGTAGGCAGCAAATCTAATTTCTGCAAAAGAAATACATAGCTAAGATAAAATTCTTATTAAATGAGAATGCTTTGAAAGTTCTGGCACAGTCAGTCCTTCCTAGATACAACCACCTCAGCTAATCCCAGAACTACATGAAAACAAGTGAATAGAAAGAGAATGGAAAATCATTCCAGTTGCTCAAATAAAACATATTACATAACCTGAATTGTGCTACTTGAATTCATAGATTCGCCTCCTGTAAATCACTTGTTCCTATGATTCCTCTGTTTGACAGCTCTGTTACAACTGGAAAAATAAATGCAGTGTCCTTTGCCTTGAGTAGATTCCCAGAGCTAATGCCAGCAATGCCACAGCAAATAAATAGGCACTGAAAATCATCAGCTAATGAAAGTGTGTAGCAGATCTTTTCTAAAATCATCAGGATCAAGATAAATTTCAAAAATGCTCATAGCTGGTCTGTGCTGTACTTTAAACTACTGGTAGCACTAGTAGCACCAGTGAAGGGATAGGTTACAGGTCTTTATTGGAGAGGTATTGCATGCACAATCTCACCACCACTGTACCTTACCAGTTCTATCACTGTTGGAGGCTTTGAAATAGAACAAAGAGCACTAAAACGTAAGTCCTTAAAGACTTAGGAATACCGTCACTTGACCTGCAATCCTGGCCAGTGATTACCCAGATGCTGTAGTTGCCTTCCTCTCTATGCATTCAGATTTCTCTCCCACAGAGATCAGGGAAGATGGGCCTAAGGATGAATATAGGGAGAAAACAGGGGGAGAGAGACAGTGCATTCTACGGCATTTCATACTGCTCCTTTGCCTCCTCTTTTCCAGATTAAAGAAGACCAGCTTCCTCAGCCTCTCCTTGAAAAGCAAGTGGTCTAGGTACCTGACCTTCCTAACCCTCTGCTAGCCCCTCTCCAGTTTCTACACATCCCTTCAGAACTGGAGAACCCAAGGATACAAATATTCCCAGTACAGCCTCATCAGTACCCAGCATAATAGGATAATAACTTCCTTTGATCAACTGGCCTCAGTCCTTGCAATATGGCTCAGTAGAGGATTTCTCTTATTTGCAATGAGAGTGTACTGTTGGCTCATACTCAGCCTGGTGTGCACAGTGATCCTCAGGACCTTTTCAGCCAGGCTGGTTGTCCCCACCTATACTGACGCATGAGGTTACTCTGTCACAAGTGCAGGACGCTGCACTTCTTGCTGAACTTCATAGATTTTATGTTGTCTCAATCCTCAAGTTTCTCAAGCCCCCTCTGGACTGAATCTCTACTGCTTAGCGTGTTAACTACTCCTCCTAGTTTGCTAAGAGCACATTCTGTTTCATTACTTTTGTTGTTGATGAACACGTTGAACCGTGTCAACCCCAGTATCAACCTCAGGGTAGTCTGTTTATTGTCAGCTGCTACCTGAACATGAAGCCATAGATAAATACCTCCGGGTCCAACAGTCCAGACAGGTTTCAATGCATTTAGCAGTCGCTTATATGAGAAGGCTGTGGGAGACGGCATGAGAACCTTACTGAAGTCAAACAACATTGCATCCACCACTCCTCCCCCATTCACATAGCCAGTCATTCCATCATATCAAGTAATCAGGCTGGTCAAGCATGATCTAGTTGGCATTTGTGCTAGGAAATTCCTCTCAACGGTCTAAAAGCTTCCTGGATTGCTTGCACAGTGCTATGCTGCCTTTCCAGCAGATGTCTGTGTGGCTGAAATCCCCCAGGAGGATGAGAGCCTGTAATCAGGAGATTTCTGCTAGCTGCTTGTAGAAAGCCTTGTCTACTCCATCCTTCAGAGTTAACAGTTATGTGGAAAGCTGTCAGGCTCGACCTTGTATGGAGATGCAGTCCTTCACTGGGAATTGAGGTGGCTGTTCTCTCCCAAGATCAGGACCTAATTCCTTTCATTCTGACCGCCTTGTTCAAAACCAACTGCCTGAAAGGTAGAAACACCTAAAAAATCAGGGAAAATCTAGACAATGAAGGACACATTCCTTGGCATCTCTTGCATAAACATTACCAGATTACAAGTATATTTAGACAAGACAGAAAACAGTGCAGCTGTGGAAATTGTAAATGTTACATAAAAAAGCAGAATGGTCATAAAAAAGGGATTGGTGTAAATGCAAATGTTGAGCCAACCCAAGCATGACAAAGTCCGGGACACAACACTTCAGGTGCAGGGCTGATACAAGTTCAGAACACTGGGTTAAGCAGAGAGTTAAAGCAGACAGCAGGCACAATGACATGTTAAATTACCCACATGATGTATAGCTTAATGAACCCCCTTGTGTTGATCATGCTTGGCATTAATCAAGAGCCATGAACAGATTCCCTTATTTTCTCAATGCTGCTCTGATAAACTGCAATTTCATTTAACCTTGGACAGGAACTTTAATAGCTTCCACGGGACAACTGTCAATACTTTCTCGGGTATACAGTGATTAAACTGCAACACAAGATGCATGTCATGAATTTTCTTCATTTGAAATTAGAATTTTCATTTTTAACAACTATTTGCATAAAACATGCTGGAAATACGGAAATATGGAAAGGTTTCATGATCCTTAGATAGAAATACACCAAGACAAAGGTTTTTAAAAAATAAAATAATTAACAACACATTAATTAACATATTGAGAGCTTCAAATAACCTTCTGGTTGGGAAACAAGACAACAAAAGACAAGAATTCAAAGAAAGGCCTGACAATATGTCCTTAAGTTAGCTCATTATGCATCAGATATTTGACAACATTACACGGTTCTTTAGCCTTCCTGCAATACTTAGAGACCAAAGGATTGGCAAACATGGAGAAACGCTTTGTTTCTCAACTTCAGTGGTTTCTATAGACACCTTCGGGTGCTTTTCTTCTCTAGAAGTAGAGGCTTACTTCTCCCTGGAGTGAGTCTGCCTGCCTCAAAGGCACCACATAAGAAAGAATTAGTAGATCCACTCAGTCTGGGTGCCTGGAGGTTACTAGTCCAGGTGAATGTTGAAGGGGACAAAAATGAAGACAAATATGGATTCAGTGCCTTTCCTAGGCAATCTGTTCTAACAGAGCTCTACAAAAAAGTCCTTTTCCACTGCCTTCATTTAAAAGCTAGTTTCATTTGTTGCCACTAATGACAATGACAGAACAAATCTGGATCACAAGTGACTGAGAAATTTATTACTAATGCACAAAAATCTTCATTACAGGTATGGACTATCATTACAGGAACAAGTGAACTACAGCTCCCCTCTACTTGGACATCATCATTTGCTTTTGTAATTTTTTTCTGTGTTTTCTTTTCTACAAAACCTAATTAATCTTAACGAGAAAAAATACATTCTACACTTGCCCAAACTGCACTGGTACTAGTGAAAAACACTGCCGACAGTACTGGTACCAACCTATCTGCAACCACACCAGCTAAACCGAACTGGTGTTGACTGCTGTGGGAGGTTTAGCAGCAACTGCCCTCAACAAAATGACTTGGCAGAGCAGTAACACCCCGAACATCCCACAGTCTCAATAGTTCTCTTGTCCTAGTCTGAACCTTATCTCCCAGACAGGATCAGCATGGCCTGGGACTTCCAGAAACTCCTCTTAAATTTCACCATTAAGGCAAAATTCCTCACAGAAGGCAAATATAGATATGACTTAAATAAGACTTCTTTATGGTTGATTGATTGCAGGATCCTGGTAACAGGTGAAACCTAGCTGTTCTAATCCCTCTGAGATCCCAGAGACTTACAGCATGCTACTGGTGAGAAATGAAGCTCTTACTCTCTCTCTAAGAACCTATTATTATTTGTGTTTGAGTCTGGTTGTGCCAGGTGCTGTACAAATGTACACACAAAATAGGGTATGGGTAGGAAGCAAACCTGAGACAAAGAATGACTCTATCAAGATCATGCACAGGCTAAGATCAGAGATGCAAAAAGAAACCAGGAATAGGTTAAACAGGGCCAACATAAGCCCATAATCTAGGAACAGATATTCCAAAACTGCATGTATGAAGGTAGGGGAAGGTAAGGTTTCCAAAACCTTCAGAAGAGGATCAGAACAGTCAGGCTAAAATGCTGTCTTGGAGAATTCCCATTTGTGCAAGCTGGTTCACTTGCAGGTGGGAATGCAAAAATCCTTCAGTGAGAAGGAAAACTAAAAAGATCCTGCTTCTCATCAAAGACAGAGCAAAACTACAGGATAAGGCAGCACTGGAAACAGGTTGACAGGATTGATGCCTGGAACGTGTACAAGTTTTCAAGGACTTGTCCTGATTCGAGCGGGATATAAACAGGCTGAATCCCAGCTCAGACTCCTCAAACCATATTAAATCACCAGCCATACGGGTACTAACTTGCAGCCCAAAACACCAAAGAATAATTTGTTGTTACTGAACTAGTGATATGCCTATGAGATGACAGTTAGTACTGGAGATTGATGCCAATGAATCAAATAGGTTTTGGATACCTCAGCAGGTCTTTACCACAAAATGGACTGTAGCTCAATAGGGCCTGGAAAGCCCTGGGCAGTCACAACAGCTGTGATGCAAACCCATTAGGTGCTCAGGAAGTGCTCTGAGCTACCATTAGCAAGTAGGTGAAGTTATCACACCAAAGGAACGTAACATGAGGTAGTAGCAGAGAAATAAGAAAGGTAGTTGGTGTTGTGAATACGAACAAAGGATTTTTGTTCCCCTAGCTTGAGACTGACCTCATGTAGTTCATCCATGATTAAAAAAAACAATTTATAACTTAGCTATAAGCATTGAAGTCTATTGCAAAGGATCAAATAGTCTGCGCAAAAGTTGCTTTATCATTTCCACCACTCATTTCTCAAGGTATGTCTACACTGAAGACTGAAACATGAAGCAGGGGTAACAGAGCTGGCTTGGGTACCACTGGCAATCCAACCACACCTCCAAAATGCAGTCTTCAGCACAGTCATACCCTCCAAGTATAGATCTAAGTACTGTTTGCTTAGTTACCTGCTTTGCTTGGTCTGGCAGTAGCTCAGATTTCTGCTTTCAGAATTCACTATATCTCTAGGAAATTAAAAACTTATTTGTGGTGTATTGGTTTGGGGCCAGCACAAATCTTTCATGCAAGATGAAAAACTGAAGTTCTGGCAAGCCCACATGTAGCTAGGTCACACATTCTGGAGTGAGTCATGACCAAGAGCTTAAACTGCATGCTGGGTTAAGGAAGCCAGGGCTGGGGAAAAGGATGGTGCTCTCTTACTGCAGACTTCCATACCCAGTTGCCTCTTCTCTACTGAAGCTGCCCTAAATGCATGAAGAAAAAGATGTTCCTGTAGCTGCTGGAAGGCACTGAGAAAGCTGATTATATGCTGGCTTTTTTGCCTTTTTTTGTTGTTGTTTTTTTTTTCTTCACAGAGTCTCCATGAGTTGTGTTTAAAGTTTACCCCTCCCACCAAGAAAAAGTAGTGGTAATTTGATTCTGTATTCTGTATGCTGAAAAAGGGCAGTCTGTGAATAACTAGAGACTTGTTGTTCTTCTTAAAGGATTGTAATGTCCTGGACAGCACTTAATATAAATTTAGAGACACTGCTGAAAGAACGCCTCGTGCTTGCACTTGAACATGAATCACAGATTCTCAGCCAAGACAGTTACGATCATGTACTCTGCCTTCCTGCATAACACACGCTACAGGAGTTTTCCCAAAAATTTCTGCCTCAAGCCACAGCTTGTGGTAAAACTGCAGTGTACCTTCAAAAAAACATGCAGGTTTGATTTAATGTATATAAAATTGATTGCATTCTTTGGCAGTCTTTTCCACTGGTTAATTGCTCACTCTCCTCAAAAGTTTCCAGTTGGAAAACTGCTGACTTCGACTTCTGCCATTGAATCAAATTATATGTGGCTTTTTCTTTGCTTTGCTTTTTTTTTTTTAAAGAATCTTCTTGCCTCAGCTAATACCTTGCTATGCAGAGGGTTATAGACCACAGTCAAGTTGCTTCTTTACCTTTTAAATAAACTAAGTAGATTAAGTTCCCTCAGGCTGTCACTGTAAGGAGTGCTCTCCAAGCCTCCAATCATTCCTGCAGCTTTCTTCTGAACCTGCTCCAATTTTCCATCATCCCTTTAAAAAGTTAATATCTTAATGTGACACAACATTTCTATAGTAATGCTGATGTGCAAATGGTATTTATTAGTGATAGCCAAATCTCAGGTACCTCTCTAATATCAAAGAGCATAATTTAATCTAAGAGAAAAAGCACATGAAGCTGACTTAGAAGGAGTTTCTTTTAAGTATTACTAAAGAAATCTTTTACTGGTAATTTAGCAGCCCGTAACAGTACAGTAAAGCCAGGAATAAATATGTAAAAGTTTTAATTTAAAAAGAACAGCATGAAGCTTAAAGGCTGATTTAACAGATACTGCCAAGTTCAATCACCTGATGTTAAGTTGGAAATCATTTCCTTGGTGCTATGAGAAAACACTGTTGGCTACAAAACTAGGACGGAACTAATGCTCCTGGTCCCTAACCTATAGCATATTTGACAAATCAAGATGGAGAATTAAGCCAAAAGAGCAAGCAATGAGCAAGAAAACTTGGAAGGTTTATTTCAGCATGATTCCCTGTAAACTCCTGTAATAAAGGCAAGAGACTCATGGTTAAGCTGTACATCATCTGAATACGCTACCTTTAAATAAGAGGGGGCTTTTAAATTTTCTTTTTCAAACTGCAAATACATTCTATATCCCATGACAAATCTAAGGATCTACAGTAAATGCTGGATGTGATAGCTGTGAGGTTATAGGAACATGTTTCTTGTCACAGACATAAGGGCCCTTTGGGATAGATTTTGTGATCTTTGGCTTTGCCCAAGTCTTCCAATTGATTTGGCTGAGATTACAGATTCAAAATCCCTGGTTTATTTTGCCTCATCTTCCTCCAAATGCTTTCTGTAAAGAGGCTGCCTGCTGGTCACAGTAATGGCAGTAAGCGGCAGTTCACACTGACCTTTCTGCCCTTCCTACGGGGTCTCTGTAGCCGCAATTCTTTACTCCAGACTGAGGGAACTGGTGGGGAACATTTGCATCCAGAATGGTCCTGTCTGCTCCTAACCCAGAGAAACAAGCAACAATTTGCCAGAGGTCTCAATAACGGGGAACTCCCCCTCCCCACCATGGCTGGTAAAAGAGGTGCAGCAGGTATGTCCTGCCACCCAAGCGTGCATACCTGCATCTGGTGAGGTCAAATTCAGTCCTGAGATAAGCTGGTTTCATGGCATCAGTATCTATTTAGCTGTATTTGAGGGGAATTTCCAATAGGTTGGCATGCTGTTTGTTTCACCATGTTAATGCTATTACTAGCTTTACTCTTATGTACATAATGAACCTAAATGTACAACTGGTAGATAAAGGGGTTCTTTTATTGAGTTATGTCAGCCCAAGTTTAGAATTACATTTATGCTGAGTTCATTTGTGCTGTTAGAGAAAAGCTTTCCAGAGTAGCAGCAGCACAAGTATTAACTAGATAGTTACACAAAACTCTAATGCAAAAGAAAGGAGAGGAGAAAGATCAAAATGCTTTCAAGAAAAAAAGTGAAACAAGAATTCATCTATTTAGGTATGCTAGCACTGTGTCTTATTACCAGTCAAAAGTCATTGACTAACAGGAATATGAAGGTAAACTATTCCTGAAAATGTAAACAGACTCTGCAATCCAGTCAACAGATGCAAATTACAAAGTCATTTTTGCAAACAGATGTTTGGAATAGCTTTTTACAGAAGACATATTTAAGTAGGAAAGTGTATAAGCTGAAATTACTTAAGTCGGTCTGTTTGCTATTTAACAGCATATTCTGAAGATCAGGTATTTTGATGACTAAAATATTGATAATATACATTTGTACAGTACCAACGATCTGGAAGAACCAGACCTCAAGGCGATTGAAAGACTGTAGGTGTGAACATATCCCTGAAGCCTCAGAGGTGAATGGATGATGTATACAGATAAATACAGAGAGAGCTGGCACCAGTTTGTGCTTTGTTGCTGATTCTAGCTAGAGCAAGATCCCACTGCGGGTAATCCATGCAAAATACACCCTCCTGCAGAAGCAGGCAAGAGGAGGAAGGTATTACATTAAAAACTGAAGCTCTACTTGAAACAGAGTCTCCATCCCATCAATAAATGTTAATACACAGAAAACCACAGTGTCTATGTGGGAAGAGGAAGGGGAAGGGGAAGGGGAAGGGGAAGGGGAAGGGGAAGGGGAAGGGGAAGGGGAAGGGGAAGGGGAAGGGGAAGGGGAAGGGGAAGGGGAAGGGGAAGGGGAAGAGGAAGGGGAGGGAGAAGGGGAAGGGAGGGGAGGGGAGGGGAGGGAAGGGAATTATAAAACCCTGAAATGCCTATATTGCACGTAAATATTCTGCAAGATTCCTTTGAATATCTTGGAAAACACAAATATAAAAAGGCTTGGTGTTCATGCTCCTAACTGTTTATTCAGCTGTTAGCCACTGCACACACAGCAGTGTGACAGAGGACTCACCAACTCCCCTTACTACCTGTCAAGAAAAATTAGACTAACGTAAAACTTTTGGCTGATTCAAGAAGGTCTGTTGTGGGACAGTGTACTTCTGAGGTACTCCTGAGATCCTCTGATGGATGCTTCAGGACATAACATTAACAATATACAACAGCATCAAAAATAAACCCCCAACCAACAGTGCTTTATTTTTTTTTTAAACCGTAAGAACTAAATGGGAGAGGATTTATTCAGAACTTTTCTGATGTGGCATATGATCAGTCTTAAAAGATAGAAAACATCTTGCAGAGTATTTGTATTTCAAGTACTTATCTGGGGTTATTTATATTCTTGTCACTCCCCCCACCCCCAGCTAACATGGAGTCAGATTCTATTCTCAGTTAGCCCAATGAAAGTCCACTGAAATCAATGGAATTACTTTGGATTCACTCCAATGTAACGGAGAACAATGGCACTGAACATCACTATTGTGCTTTTGCACCTAAGCTGCCCCTTCAAAATATCAGTATTTGAGCCATTCCTGCTCTTTAATTTCAATGGAAATATATCCGTTTTTTCTTCACCTGGAAATTTGAAGTGAGTAGCAATGTCCAGTCTATTTACAGATGCACTCTCTTCCACCGTGCCTGGTAAATAGTCTAAATTGACCTCCCTTCCCCCCCCTCCCAGTACCTGGTTCCAATCGCACTCAAATCATGTTACTTATTATTCCTACTATGAAAATCATCAAATACAGTAGGTAAAGATTTATTGTATCTCTTTAAGAAATAAATAATTCATTGAATACATTAGATGGAGTATTGTAGACTTTCTGAAAATCAACAAGATAGCTATTTCTCGCAGCTTATATGGTTTAGAATGCTTTTAATCTTGGAGTAGATAATAAGTTATTTTTCTGAGGAAAAAAAAAGAAAAAGGGAAAGAGGAGAGTTGTGTAAATAAACAATAAGGCTTTCTCCTCAGAAAAGTATCTGTGCTCAGAAAAGCTTTTAAAAATGCAAATAAAATTAAGGACTTGCTTAAAACAATACGATTTAATATTTAAAATTCTCTCCTGACAGGGGATGATAGAGTTTTCTCTGAAATGAGCTTTAAACTAGCATAACAAGAAAATCTAACCTGGAACAGGGCTACATCTAGTTTGGAACCCATCACATTCGTTATGAAATCTGGGATAAAGTGAGAATAAAGAAAGGGGAGAAACATATTTTTAATTGTGTTTAAATGACCAGTCAAACAAAATTTTAAAATATCATTCTCGCTCTTTCCAGCACTTGAAGTCTTAAGTAGGTGACAGGTTTGAAACGACCAGATTGTGGTTTGGTTGCAAATAATAGAAGACCACAATGTTAATTGACTGCTCCAGGTAACTTATGAAAATCCAAGTCTTTGGTCTTTGATCTAAAGACAGATGACATACTAAAAACAGACCTACACCCTTGAGTGAGACAGAAGGAGAAGCCAGTCTTATTTTTTTATTGTAAAGGTCTTACAAATTCTTCAGCTGGGATCAAGTAATCTTATCTAGAAATCTGGTCATAATTCAGAATAGGTTTAGATTATTCATTTGGATCAGGTAGAATTTCTGAAAGATTGGGTTTGCATCCAAAGATATGTACAGTCTGTTTAATCTAACATCTGTGTCTTAGAATTTGATTGTTGTGGATGTTGCCATTTCATTATAAATGAGAAAGGTATTCAGTCATGCTGAATGGGGATATTTATATGTAAATATAGGAATTTTTGCTTTGGCAATAACTTCATTTCTGGGATGGAAGTTTATATGATTCTCCAAATGCTACATTAACCACCGAAAAAACCTGACACAAAGTAAAGCCAAAAGACAAGCCTGTTACTCTGTCCCTGAACACATTTAATGCCTCACTTCTACCCAGCAGCCACTATGAAACTACGCAACGAGAAAAAGATGATTTGAGCCAAATTTGCTCTTGGTGTAGGTCCCCTGGAAATCAATACATTTGTTCCCAGAGTGAACCGGACCACATGGCTGCTTTATGTAAGTGGTCATTGGGTTCACTGACACAGAAAACCCTTCACATCTTCGGGAGGAAAACGTGAAAATATAGAGATGATTACACAAAATATTTATGTTGAAAGTATGTTCACGTTGCAAATTTTAGCCCTCTCAACTTCAGAACAATCAGAATTAAGCTTGCCTTTGCAACTTTAATTTGAGCTCGTCGCACATATGCATGATAATGTCTTTAACTGCACAGACACATACATCATTCAGTGCATAGGATGGACGATGCTCCCTGAGTGAGCAGCTGTTCAATATTCTTTTTATTCTTATCACTCAATATGTGGCTCCATGCCTTCCTTACTGCACATCATTCAAACCCTGTGCAGAATGCTGAATTATTAATATCTTTATGGGTGTTTCTATAGCATTCTCTGCTAGGGTTTCTCAGTGCTTCCCAAACACCAATTAATTTATCTTTAAACCTGTGAAGTGAGACTGTACTCTCAGACCCACTTTACAGGTGGGCACCTGAAGTGCTGAGCCGTTATGGCCAAGATTGATAAAAATGTCCACTAATTTGGGGTCCTCAATATGATGTGCTTAGAGCTAGGTTTTCCAAGATGCTTAGCATTTTTGTGGTACTTCATATCTTTAAAGCATAGGTCCCGTTGATTTCAGCAGCATCGGTGAGTACTCAGCACTTCCGTGAATTGGTCTTGAGTATCTGAAGTTGTGCACTGAGAAAATAGGGAATACACAGCAAGTGTATTCCACCTATGAAAGATTCACTTGAATCACATGAGGAACCTAAGTCTACAACACGGGCAAAATCAGGATAGATGAGAGGTCACTTCTAGCATTATGGTTCCAGGAGAATCCTTTTATCCACCATAACATTCAGCTGCTTTCACCAAGAGAGCTTGCTTTCTCCCTATTCTGATTTCATTTATGGCAGCTTCTCACTTTCTCATGGTATTCCAGCAGATGATAGCCTTTTATGTTAAAGCACCCTGGCTTGTTCCCCAAGAACCCCCTGTGCCCATGCCCAGAACAAAGTGGGAATGCTGTAGAAAAAAAAGAGTGACTGTATTTTAAGACTGATTTATAACATGAAGGGGGACACTTAAGGCTGGCAAGGAAAGCTTAATTCTGTCCATTTATAATCTCTCAGTTGAATGCAAAACCTTAGAAGTTTTTTGTGTGCTAATTTTTAGTATACAGTTTATTTAACCTTTTTTTTTTTTTTTAACATCCTGACTAAACAGGATTTCTGCTCTGTAGAACCACACTGTTGCTCAGGGTGGCTCTTTGGCATGGCTGGCATCCTGTGATTCACAACATCACCTTCTACAAGTCAAAATAACATAGAGGCAACAGCAATGGTAGTTAGTGAGCTCCATATGAACCCACTGCGGGAGTGCACATGACAACCTGCCAGTAGATTTTACAGCTGTTTGCTTTGCAACAAGGGGTGGCAAGAGGCAGGGGATGGACAATGACAGTATATTTATTTCTGGTCAAATTCTGACTGTTCTCATTGCCTTATTTTCTTACACTATTACACATATCCCTTTGATTTAAAAAAAAAAAAAAAAGGCAAAATTACTTATCCTGATAGCGATGAGCTTTGTTTGTTTGTTTGGGGCTTTTGGGGGGGGGGGGGGTGTTTTGTTTTGGTTTGCAGGTTTTTTTGTGATAGATTCTCATTTTACCTGGCCATCTTTTATATTTGGCTACTTGGTGATTTTCACCGTAACCTGCTTTCCTTTTAAGGAATGTACAGCTTGTGCACTGGGATGCATTTAATGCCTACACAGAGAGGCAGTCTGTGAATAGGCAAGGATTTGGCAGTTATAACCACTGTACTCTGCTTCTTAGCAGCCTGTTGAAACTCTAATGACTGATCTAATAAGCCAGAAGTATTAGAAGGTCAGAGTGAACAACATTGCTCAGTTTGACCTTCCATTATTTATGGTTTGTCACATCAGCTATCAAAGCTCCAAGCCAGGGGATGATAAGGAGCTGAATCAGCAGCACAGGCATGACACTGCAACATTCTCGCTTTGTGTGAATAGTGACCCTGCGTTGTGGTGACCTGTGCAACCACCCATGACACACGTCCCTAAAGGTTGTCTCTGCCTGTTCACTGTTTCACGTAGAAACTCTTTCTGTAAAGTTCGGGATTAACAATACAGTTGGCACTCAACTATTTTTTTTTCTTTGCCTTAAAAGGTCTAGACCACCAAATAATCTTTGGATTCAAAGGCTCCTCTTTCCATAACAGATCTATTTTCATGCTGTTCAGACCACAGTTTAACCATTAACTAAATCATGTGGTGCAAAAAACCCAAACACAATCTAGAACCCGGGGACAATCGCATCTGCCTCACCCGAGACAGAGGGAGTTCACCTAAGCAGCAAAATTCCTTGGGGGAGCAAGGACTGGGCTGGAGAGAGTGACTCACTGCCTCAGGTCAACTGCTGCCTCTATTTTAGCACAGAGAAAAATGGACTGCAGTAGGGTTGGAGCAATCCAGTGGGTGAGATTTACAGTCTTCAGTATGTTAGATTCTCAGTGGCATCATGGAGATAGTAAGAGGACATCTACTGGAACTGCCCCCATAGGCTAGTTGTCCAGCTGTGGGATAATATGGATGCTAAAGAGTCTGAGAAGCCAGTGTATGTACTCTGTGATCCAAGCCAGCAATTGATGCAAGACAGCTGCCCAAATATCAGGTGTTTCAATGTTGTTCACTTGTATGTAGATCAGGGTGACAAAGTTAACAGCTCTATTTTCTTTGTTACATTAATTATATAATTTTTATACTGTCATGATGCAAATGTGAATGTTACTTTAACGGATTCTAATGTAATCAATAGTAGTGTTGCTCCTTACTTCAACAGTGAGACCAGTTTTCCTGGAAGCTGACAAAGTGACAATCTTGGTCACGTCATTCAAGGCTGTGAATTTGTCTCTGCCTATTTCACATAATTTAACAAATAATGAAAACATACCTTTGAAGGTTGCCAATCCAAAGCACAAAGTACATGTCATAAGTAATAAGGAGTTTAAGTGTGATTCCTTTTCATAAGACACAGACAAATGCTCTGAGTTGTTTTAGTGTCTATATACTCATTAAACTCTTCCTAAGCTTATTAACTCTCAGGATCTGCTTCCCCGAAAAGATTTGGGGGAGTTACTCAGTCAAAATATCCCCAAGGCTAGTTACAATGTTGATAACTCTTGCAATTTTATTGTGAGTGTCACAATATTTGGTGTTTTTCCCAAGCTTCAGACCCCAGAACAAAATGCTCTTGCAAAATTCTCAGCTCTCATTAAAAAGGCACACAACAACACCAAATTCTATTCTGCACTGTTTCACCAAAAAAAGCTTAAAACAAGCGTACACCCCAAACTCATAAACCAGAAGGAAAATGCAAAATACTTAGTTTGTATCATCTCATGAGAAGGCCCTGCAGAATTGGCAACTGTTTGCCTTCTGTTACAAAGCCCAGGGAAATTCCTATATGCAGCTACCTGGAGAAAACTTCCAGGGATATTTCTATTGGAAAATAAAATTTACAGGCCAGGGTTGACTCAGGTTACATTATGAATAAGACAGCTAACAGGACTGTCTTTTCTGGGAAATGAGAGAAGGCCAACAACTAATTCAGTTACATGTTGCTTCCCCCAGCAGACACATGCAGGAAGATACTCACCTTTGGGCAGTCTAGCAAGTCCCTTTCCTTCCTTTAAGCTACTGTCCTTTTGACTAAAAACTTCCCTCCTGCTCTGCGTATCAGATTCCAACACTATGGAGACAGACGAGCAGAGACCTATATACCTGAGGAGGCACCAAATCAATTGCCATCTCCAAAAATCTGAGGGCCTAGATGAAGATGAGTACGTCACTCCACACAGGGCAGAAACAAGTTTAGTATGTACATGGAAAGAAACAGAGGAAATGGAAGGTATTGTTTCAGTTCCTGACCCAGAGAGACTGGAGGGAAAGGAAGAGCTCATTGTTCATGATTCTCTTCTTCAGTGCAGGAGAGTTTCCTATTTCTGATTTTTTTTTTCTGAATTCTGCGATAGAGGCTATGGACCCAAGCTGGTTCTTCTATCTGTAAACAGTAAGCACCAATAACAATTTTTTATTTGGTCTTCTTACGCAAGCTTGGATACCATTTTTTGCAATTGGTGATGACACATTAAAGTCTCCCCTAAATATGATCTGATAGTGTCCAGTAAGGTCTCATTGTTCTAGCACTTGCTAGCAGCAAATTCCTTGAGATTAGACCGGCATTTCTGTGGAAAAGGTAATCCACTTATTTTTATTTAGAAAACCTTAAATGGATCAAGACCAGCCTTACTGAGAAACCTCCTCCTTTCTGCTGCCATTCTTCTGCTTCTAAGATACGCAGATAACCAGTAAGTAGAGTTCTTGAATCTAAGTAGGAGGTAACAGTGTGACTGAGCTGCTGAGCTGTTCTTTCAGCAGCAGCATGACATGGATGTAAGCCAAATAAAAATCACCATATAACCACAGCCTAACCACCACCATGCATGTGACAGGCAACCTGACGGCCTACCTTCAGATTGTGGATTCCCCTGAACAGCAGAGCTGGTTTTCACAATGCCTAAATTCCTCTGAGCATTTTGCGCTTCATGATGCTTTCCCCAAATCTTGGGACTGTTAAGCTGAAATTTCAAGTTACAGAGGTGTATGCCTAACGCAATTGCCGCTGGATGGGACTCTGAGGTTTACTACAGTAGCTCTCAATTGTGATTATAAGAAAAGCAACACACAATCTGCTATTGACTACTCATTTGCCTGCTATTGGAAGAGGATAGTATAATTAATTCAATAAATTACTTGAATTTCTATTCTGTTTTTTTTTTCCTTTTGATTAATTTGCTGGATATTAAAGCAAAGGTGATAAGGTTATGTGGTTAAACATTTCTTTTACGTGGTAATGGATTCTTCCCAGCTTCTTCCACCCCCTTCTCTTCCTCCCCCTCCCCTTCCCTCCCTCCTCTGCTCCGAACAGACATATGTCAAAAGATGCCATTTTTGAGCTTGCAAGGAATAAGCTAATTTACATCCCTTGTTTTCATCTTCATCCAGCACTCAGCAGTTGTAGTGTAAGTCCCAACCTGTAAGAATAAGTATTTTCTGCTTTACGCTCATGTATACATCTGCAATTTACACTCCCGTGTGCCACATGCCTAGGTATAAATTATTGCTAACCACTTCAATTTCAATTAAAAAGTGTTTTATTAACAAACGCAGGTTTAGACTAAACTAATTAGACATTTAAAAAAACCCACATAGTAGGATCGAAATTCCAAAGACCTTTTAAACTGCAAGTTCTATTCAAGCAGTGGGAAAACAATACAATTACATGCAAGAACTTGTAGAGACTTGCTTAATGCATGATGAACACGCTGACCAAATACTTAGTCCTCCTACCTCTCTATCCCAGAAGTATCTGAAAGGAACAGGACAGCTGTAGTCTTCCTGATTTTGGGCCATCGCAGAGAATGGGATGACAGATGTTGAGCTATTCTTTCAGTGCAGGCGGGAACTCCTCTCTGTCAACCAAAGAAGATTGACAGTCTCAGAGCCCAGTTTATTTGTATAAAAAAGCCAGCTGCTTCTTTAACAGTTGAAGGCAGTATTCCTAGCATAGCAGAAAGTAGATGAATAAATTAATAACTACTAACGTGATGTTATCTGTTGAATGATTCTGTGGAAACAGTAATTCCACAAAAAAGTTGCTTAGACTTAATGTCAGTTTTCCTCACGGAATGAAATGTGTCTTTAACTACTGAACATACCGGGTTCCTAAATTTGTACTTGAAGCTGTCCCTGGGTTTTGTGCAAGATCTAATTAATACTTACTGCTATCATATATGAAACACTGCTGCCTATATAAAAAATAATTTTAAACTTCTTGCTTGGTGGGCAGGTTTTTTTCCAATGTAAACAGATTTCTAATTTACCAATGAATGGACTTTAACCATTTCAGAAAATCCATTTAACTATTCATTTTCTCTTTTATCTACTTCTAGTATAGTATGATAAAAACTGGTATTTAAAGGGCAGTTCTTTTACAGCACTGTTCAATTTTTCATTAGCCAAGAACATCTAAAGAAAAAAACCAAGTTTCTCCCACAAAAGTCAATTTTGAATGGCAGCATCTGAAAAATACAGAGTCAGCGTACAGGCAAATTATGGCCCAACTACAAACATTTGCTAGTGGCTACAACTGCGGATTCCTTCTAATTAACTTATCGTCACACTGAGCCCTACATATTCAGACCCGAGGACGGATGGGGAAGCACGTGATTTACTGCCATCTTCCCCGTATAAGCTTTGCTTGCGTGATTTTGAAAAATTAAGATTTGGGTTTGCTGGTGATGAGAACGTTAGAAACTGTCCCAACTTCCAGCCCGATAACGACACCCGGGCCAGGAGGAGGCCGGCGCCATTCCCGGTCGCGGCCTCGCCTTCCCGCCGCCCGGGGCTGCCTCCCGGCCTCGCCTCCGCACAAGCAGCGCCCGCCGCAGCCGAGGCCGACCGGGGCATCGGGGCGGGCTCCCCTCCGCGGCCGGGGCGGCCAGGGAGCGGCGGGGAAGACGGGACGGCAGCGCCCCACACACGCACCTGCCCCCGGGGGCAAACGCCGCCGCCGCTGCCCCTCACGCTCGGCGGCAGCTCCCCCCTCCCAGGGAGCCGCCGTCCCGCCCGGCAGGGCCGCGTGTGGGCGGGGCGGGCCGGGGCCAGGCAAGTGGCGGCGCTCGGAGCGCGGCGGGGAGGCGCTCCGCTCCGCTCAGGCTGGCGGTGGCGGCGGCGGCGGCGGCCCCCCTAGCGCGCCCGCCTGTGAGGGCGCCGCTCCCGCCGAGAGGGCGGAGCGGGGCGGGAGCGGGCGGAGGGGTGGGACCGGGGGGCGGAGGGGGGCTGGGCAGGGTGGGCCGCGCCGCGCCTGCCCGCCCGCCCGCGCCTTTTGTGCTGCGCCCTCCCAGCCTGTCAGCGCGGAGGGCGAGGGTGATTGCGGGGGAGGGTCGCTGCTGGGGGGGGGGGGGGGGGTGTCTGCGTGCGTGCGTGCGTGTGTGTGTGAGAGAGTGTGTGTGTGAGAGTGGGTGGGTGGGTGTGCGTGCACGGGGCAGTGCCGCGGGGTCTGTGCCCCTGCGGGCTCGGGGGTGCCCTCGCGTCCCTCCCGGGGAGCCAAGGCGCGGGAGGCCTAGGCAGCAGGTTGTTGTGGAGGGGGTGGGCGCGCGTGCGTTCAGATGTGTCAGGTCTTTACGTACAGGTGCGTTTGGCCTGCGTGTGCCTCCGTGTGACTCGGGAAGGGGCGGGCCGTCGGTCAGGCAGAAGGCCATGGCTGCGGCCTGCCAGGGGAACCCAGGCTCTCCGCCTGAACTCGGGAGTCCCTCTGACAGGTGTAAGGGTGTTTGTTCTTGACACACTCAGGCCCAGCCATCTTCAGCTTGGCCCAAGTCTTCTATCTCAGTGTTGTTTCCAGCCCAGGGACAATCCTCTCTCCCACTGTGGCAAAAGTCCGTACTTATTTCATTATTCCCCCCCCCCACGCCGTGAAACGGGCAACTACAGTAAACTTTGGCTGAGACTTTGCTCTGTGTTTGAAGAACAATTTTCCATTAGCACGATAGCGAGCAGCCTTTCAGAAGAGTGACAAGTTTTACCACCAGCCACGTCTGCCTCGCGGAGGGTCACTCTGGCCTTTTATCTTGTAGCTCTTGTAGAGATCAGTTGTTAGACAATTAGCTAAACACATCAGGAGCAATGGCATTGGCTTCTCCTTGTGCAGGACTAAGTGCTCTGCATCCGCTGGATCTAAAATGTCAGCCTGCATGTTCGTTTTGGAGCTGGGCTCCTGGGACTCTGGACAGCCATCACTACTTTGGCCATTTCAAGAGGCTGCACTGCACCCCTTGTCCAGCAGAGCTCTTCCCCTTCACTTCCAGACCGATGTTTTTCTCCAGTTAGTTAAGGCAGAAACGGTGGATCCAAAGGCCAGCTGAAAGTTGTTCAGAGCTTCCTGCTGGTTTAAACCAAACCTGCCTGTCCACAGTTGCCAGGTATACAGGGCAACCTCTTGACGGCTGTTGCAAGGAATAAGGCAGTGATTCCTACCCAAAGAGAAACAGCCCTATGTTTTGGGTCCTGGTGGAGACCAACCCTTCTGAGAAATCTTCTGGGCATCTCAGGCCAACATGCCTTAAAAAAAATTAAAATGGACCCAGTCATCTGGACAGGCACAACGTGTTAGACTGCTTCAACACGAAAACTCAAGATCTTCTCTGCCTCATTGCATGGTTCCTGAGATTTCTTTCTAGTTCCCAGTAGGGTTATTCTCCTCCATCAGTTCACGCTTGTCAGCAGTGCAGAGATGTTTGTGTTCAACAAGGCTAAAATCAGTGAAAAATATATCCACTGTGAGCGTGAGCATATTGAGGTTAAGGAGAACATCACACAGGGTCAATGTCCTGGACAGTTGCGTGCAGGGTAACATACCGGCTGAGAGAAAAGCACTTTGTCAACACTAGCAATGTTCCCCCCAAGCACAATGCCAGCGATGACTTGCCTGTTCCCCAAGTAACAGGGAAAAAAGTGAAGCTGTTGATGAAAGTATTGAATATCCTACTTCTATTCCACAGGTACTACATGTAGTCCAATGAACTCACACCGCACCAAGCTGGCATGAAAAGTTGGAGCCCCTTGGGTTTTGGGGGGAATTGGCAGGCACATGGTTTGTTCTTGAAGATGTGAGCAGAAGTCTCCTACGATGGAAAAAAGAACCTGTCATGGATAAGCAGGTGTTGCCAGCCTATCTCTTCGGGAGTAACTGAACTTATGACGTGGAGGCAAGCGGGGAGATTTTGCCAAGGTGGTCTGAATCCCCGGGGAGGAGGGGCAGGATCCGTCCCGCCCTGTACAAAAGTAACACAGACCACAAGGGACAAAGAAACGCCGGGAGGCAGGGTCGGCCCCCCTGGGCTCAGCCAGCCCCGGCCGGCGGCATCCGAGGAGCAAGCCCTTCAGGGGAAAAGGTGCCTTGCCTTTGCCGTCTGCGGGAACGGCGAGGCTGGGGAAGCCCTCACTTCTCACGCCTCGCATCTGTGTTCGCCTCGGCCATTGCGTCCTTTTAAAATACATATACGTACCGCTCGGCTCCGCTGAATCGCCTTTGAAGATATTTACTCAGAGAGACGGCACTGCGGCAGCACTTTCTTGCAATCTAATGCGCTGGGGGGAAAAAATAGAAGGGGCTTATTATTGTGGTTGATAAACATAGGAAAAGAACATGCCTGACCTTTCATTTGTACAATTAATTGTTCCAGCAGAAAGAAAATGAGTCTTAATTGTGCACAGCTTCCTAGAGGATCAGCTGCGTGTGCCCCTCCGCGCTCAGGGAAAAACGCTGCGAAGTTTTCCCGAAGGCTTTTACTTTCCACGAGGGCAGGAACAAGAAAGGAAGATCGCTCTACCCCGCCCGCCCCCAGTTCTCCCCCAAAGAATATTGAACTATAGTCCTATTTAAGCAACCTGCAGCATTTCCTTCGCTTCTGTAAAACGGACTTTTCCTCACGCGTTTTCAGTGCTGTTTCGCGCCTATAGTAAGGAAATATTTTATAATGCGCAATCAAACCCCATTTCAGAGATCAAACCAGCACCTTAAACCCGCGCTCTGAATTTGGCTGTCAAATCACGTTGATAGCAGTGGGTGGTCACGGTTAGGAACGGGACTTCCCAAGCCCTGCGCTGGTATCCAAATGGTGTTCTGCATGTGGGCTCCGGTTACTCTGTCCTCACGCGGGAGCCTCGGCATCCAAAGCGCCGCTCGGGAAACGAGCCTCTTTGGTCAGCGGCTGGGGACATCACCCACCGGGAGCGGAGGGACGGGCCGCCAGGGCCGCGGGACGGACCCGATTCCTTTCCCAGCCCTGAGGGTCCCTCCGGCCTCGCGGGGCGGGGGGGGCCTGAAACCCGCGGGAGACTGAAGTTTTGCTTCTTTCAAAACCGCCGGAAAAAGTCCTTTTGTCTGGCCCCGGTTGATGATTAATAACCCCCGCGGCACGGATCCGGCCCTCGGCATCGCCCCCGGGGAGCCGCGGGGCTCAGCCCGCGGAGTGGGAGAGGGATGGGGCCCTTCCCGTGTAGCGGATGAGATCCGTCCCCAAGAGCGTGACTGTCTTAAACGCCCATCTTACCGATACCGATTTTTAATCTCTAAATCACAAAGGGACACATTCTGTGCTCCTTAATAGAGCACGACGCCCATTGACTTCTATCCCATTGACTTCAATGGGAGTTTCGCTCCATTAAGGACTGCAGAATTTGGCCTAAACTGGCCGCAATAATTTTGCTGCCGGTAATGGAGCTTCAAAGCCGTCTCTAATTAGCCGACGAGCAAGAATCGTTAAACATGCTGTACAATTCAGCGTGTGCTACGTGGGGGCTGCGGAACAGCTGAGCAGTGCCCGTTCAGACCTGGAGGAGCTTAGAAACCGTGTTCAGATGTAATTGCAACTTCTGCGGAGACAACTTGGGGACGAGGGTGTCTGACGAGCCACTTCATAGCTGCTGCGTTAGCATGCGAGCAGGAGGAAAAAAAACGCTCTGAAAAGTTAGGGAAGATTTGATCACACACTCGGCTTTCCCCCCCTTCAAAGGTGCATTTAAAAGAATCGCAGTATACGCTGCTGCTTCTATTTATCAAAGATAAACCTAATTAGTTGTGTTTATCCATAACCCGGAGCACTCCTAACGAGTTATGCTAAATCCCAGAGTGCCTCCGAGCAGAGACGAGCTGTAGTTTGGGCTGGGATGAGTTTCACTACTATCTGGCACCTTCACGTCTAGCTTTCCGACTCGCAGTTTTCTCAGTACGGAGGCGGGGGGGGGGATACACAACAGAAACAAACTCAATCCGCTTTAGCTGAATTCAGCTGTAAAGGCACTTTGATTACACGCCGGTCCTGCCGTCTGTGGGCACAATCTCCTTCCTCAGTTCCGCAGCTGTAGATCCAGCGGCGTGAAGAAGTGTCTCGCAAGGATTGTTATTTAATAACCTAATTCTTAGGGGCTTATACAGGTACATTTAAATCCCTGCAGACTCTCTGTTACCTGTAAATTTTAATTTGGAAAACAGCATTTTCCTCTTGAGATAAAATAGTCAACCAGTGAGAATGGTGCAAAGGCTTTCGATCCTTCCAGGTGAAATGCAGGAAGAAAAAAATAATTGTTACATAGCATAAATTTCTAAGGCGATTCCGGAAAATCTTCTCGAAGAACTAACCCGTATGAGAAGAAAACCCGCCCGAAATCCCTAGGCATGCCCAGTATATTAGTCATCTATTTTAAAAAAGAAATGGACTCGGAAGTTTCGGTCAGTATTCTAGGCAAAATATGCTCAACAGATGATAGTGGAGATGCGGCCAGAAAACAACTCCAGCTATTTAAACTGCCAAATGAGACATAAAGCCGCATTGTAAAAATCATCTGGAAAACAGGTTTTCCTATTGAAGTCGCTATGTGTTAATTACTGTGATCTGGAAGAGCTCTGTATCTAAACGCCTGGAAGCCGACTTTCACCCCGCATATGTAAATGAAGAAAGTGCTGAATCTAAGCCAGAGGGTTCATGTTCGGATTCATTTCCGTGCATGCCTAGACATTAATATGTGTTCATGTAGGGTTCGTACAGTACGAGGTGTTATTTCCTTATAAAGAAACACCAGGTCTCGCTTTCCATTCTCCTTACAAAATTATTCGCATTATTTATGCTACATTGAGCGATCTAATTTCTTCGTGATAGTCAGCTAATTGCTCTGGCAGGTAATTAGAAGCGGTTTACAACGCAAAGGGCTTTTGCGGTGCCCCTCGGATTATTAAGTTGCTCTGTAAATTATACCATATTTGCCGAGGAGAGGGAGGGGGAAGGGGCTGACGATCTTTTGAGAAGTTCTTCTCCTGCGATCAGAGCTGAAACACGTCCCCGTCCCCCCCAACACTTAAAAAAATGGGGGGAGGGGGCTTTTCCAGGGCTCGGAGTCGAATTATTCTCAAGCACGCGATCTGAAGCCCATTTTGTTCGTGCTCACTGGTCCAGAATAAGTTGGCCATAATGGCCGGGAATGGGCCAGGTCTGCAGCAAGCTTCCTGCGCCCTGGCAGCATCCAGCAGGCATGTGGGAAAGAATGGCTTAAATGGGGACATCTGTTCAGTGTTGCTCATCTCGCTCCTGCGGCCAGGTCGGGTTAAGAGAATAACCTGTTCGCCACCTTGCCTCCTTCCCGCTGCTCGCCTGCCTCCCCTCCTTCTCCCATCAAGTTAATAAGGCTGCTGGGGGGGGGGGGGGGGGGCGGGAGGGGGGTGACCTAATTGCTCTGCCATATAGGCAAATAACGACGGGGAAAGGTGGCAGCTACATTGTTAAGAGGAACAGTAAATATATCAATATTAGGGTCTCTCGAGTCAGATCGCAGGAGTTCTGCATGCAGGAGAAGGCTGCGGTGCACGCTGCGAACCGCCGTGGGCAAAACCTGCCTGGCTCGGTGCTCCGAAGGTACGTCTTTCCCGGAGGACCTGGGGTTCTTCCACTTCGCAAACGCCAGCAAGCAAAGATTATTTTTTAATTTTTTTTTTTCCAGATTGACACTTTTGTGCAGTTGGCAGAACAAAGAAATAAATAAAGACATACATGCGTGGAAAGCTTTCCTTTTCCTCTGTGTTCTCTGCAGGCTACGATTTTGGGTGCTGTAGGATTTGTATATGCGAGCGTCTATCACACACACACATTTATATACGCGCACGTATACACAGGCGTGCGTGTATATATATACATTTGTATGTTTGTATATAACTAGCATGTATTTGGGGGCATGACCCAGCTTCAGGCAGCCTATCTAATGAGAACGTCCTGTCTTGCACACCGATTTTTCAAAGGTTTACTGTATCTTGTCACCCGTTTGTAAAACTCATACAATGATTTGAACACATGTGTGGTTAAACCATCGGACCCAGAGCAGCTCCTAGATTATTCGTAATTAAACACAATTCCCAAAGTAACATTTATCTTCCGAAACTGCGATTGCAATTGTCAACCGTCTGGAGGAGACGCGGGGTAATCTGGAAGTATTACCTCCTCTCCTAACGGAGCAGAATGAAAAGAAATCAATACCGCTGAGGAGAAGAATTTAGTAGTTTTTAACTGTAAGTGGTGCTTGGGAGAAAGTGATATATAATAGGAAAAACAGAAAGCGGCTTAAACAAATCTATTCTAGGGAGGACCGAAGGGACCGGCTCCGCAGCCGGCGGCGGGGGCTCCGCGCTCTGCCCCGCCCGGCTACCGGCGCGCCCAGCCCGGGAGCTCGCTCTCCCCTCCGGCGCCTCCCGGTACTTACATGACCGCCTAGGAACCGCCGATGCGTGCACAGCGATAACATTTCGGGGGGGCGAGGGGACGGGGGGGGGGCAGGGAAGAAAGGGGAGAAGAAGGAGGAGATGCGGATGGGATCTGGGCGCACACAGGCAATGTAAACAGGCTGGGTGTGAAGGTGCCTCTTCCTCTCCCTCCCCAGGCACGCACACACCAGCATGTGCACGGCGTCTTCCAGGGCTAATCTAATTACAGGGACCTTTCAGAGGCGCAGCCAGCTTGCTTGCCTTTTTTTTTTTTTTTTTACACGGGCCCAGACAAATAAATAAATAAATGCCGAAAGACACCGATGTGAATCCCCTCCGCCGGCTGCGAGGAGGCAGGTCAGCGTGTGCCCTCGCCAAAGTGGCTCAGCGAGGAGCCCGGGCTCTGTCGGGCATCTCCGCGCTGCCTGCGCGGGGGAGCAGCCAGGCCGCGCAACGCTGCGCGCTGCGCCGCGGCCGGGCTGGGAAAGGCGGGGCGGGCAGCTGGACGGGGAGCCCGGCAGGGTTAGCAGGTACCTGGAACGGACACGTTTGCACTGAGGGAAGAAATAACGCATGTAACCTGCGTAGCTACAGATGCAGGCAGTCGCGCACACGCACCGTCTGCTGCTGCCGAGCTGCGCCGGGTGCCCGACTGGGAGCCCCGGTCAACGAAACTACCCAGTGAGGCAGTGGGAAAAACCGTCCCAGGTAAACCACAGCAATGCAGAGGTGCGAATGGAGGTTAAAGAACGACATTAATCAGCCCCTTTGCTCAGTGACCGCCAGGCATCGCACGGTCCTTTCTGGCTGGCAGCTGTTTTGTTTCATTTACGTGCTATTCCCCTTCTTCCCCTCCCCGTCCAAGCCGAGCCCTCCCGCGCTTGCAGAGTTGGTTGTCACCCCTCGGTAAATCTTCCAGGTGAAGGCGGAGGGCGGAGGGGACACCTCCTGGCCCCCACCTCCCCAGGGGCAGCGGGCGCGGGGCGGTGGGGCAAACCCGGGGGGGAACGCAGCGGCTTCCAGCGCACGGAGCCCGGCGAGGGCAAGGCCCCCCGTCCAGGGGCTTTTCTCCGTGCAGACCGCGAGAGCGGAGCTGGGAGCCGCTGGGCGTAGAGGAGCCAAGGCTTCGTCCTCCCTGGACGCTTGCAAGGCGGCGGAGCGGAGCGGTGCAGCCGGGAAGACATGAGGTGGGTCAGGCTCTAACGTGTGTGCCCGTGAATTGGCGCAAGGGTGGCATGAAAGGCGCTCCCTCGCTAATACTGACATTCAACATACGGAGTGGTGAGCCGCCAGTTTAATCTTTCCAGCTACGCCTTTTCAAATAGCACGGACCTCTGTTTCTCCAAAGAGAAATCTCCCCCCTGCACCCCGGTAGAGCTGTCTGTAGGCAGCCAGGGACCGCTGGTACAGCGGTCTATCCATCCCTCTGTCTGCTCGCCGGCCGCAGCGCGGAGGGTCCGGGTTTTCTCCGAGGAAAATCCACCCCC
Organism: Harpia harpyja; assembly: GCF_026419915.1. NCBI lineage: Eukaryota > Metazoa > Chordata > Aves > Accipitriformes > Accipitridae > Harpia > Harpia harpyja. Next base: position 74,220,366 of record NC_068940.1, read on the forward strand.
CCACCCCCCGGGAAAGGTTAGCGACAGCTATCCTTGTGGCTAAAGTTCCGAGATTGCTAACGTATATTGTAGACACAAGATGTTAGGTAGACTTGAGCAAGTTGTTCCCAGGATGTAAATTAGGTCCCAAAAGCTGTTGTCCAAATCGAAGAAACAGAGAAATTAATCTGGGAGACTATCCATCATAGCCTGTAATAAAGGGAGCGACATGGATGAGACAGATGATATGATTAAGGAGCTGTGGTCGTTTTAATTAACTTTTTGCTGTCCTGTAATGATCAAACTGGTCAACAGACCCGGTCAATAAGCATGTTAATATCAAACAAATAAAACCAGGGATGATTAAAAACCTCCTGGTTTATTAAATTTGAAATTCAAATGAAATTTATGCTGCAGATGCATACAGAATGCTAATAGATTTTAGCTTTATTGAGAGTGGATCCCACAGGTTTTCAAGAAACAGCACGAACATTTATCTACTCCCGTACATTAAACTTCAGATGAAAAAAAAAAAAAGTTTTAATTAATTTCGGGAAAACCTCTCCTTGCTGGCTGCCCCCCCCGTCCCCACCTGCATATTATGTTGATGTACTGCACCCTTAAGTGCAGTGGTCAATAACGCAAATGCAAACAAAATTGTAAGCTTCCTTAAATCCTTTGCCCAGCAGGCAATGAATACAAAGGGGGAAGGTTACAGATGCTTCCGTGGCGAATTCAGAAAAGATCAGCTCACTGCTCTCAAAGTTCAGAAGCTGTTGCTTTTCCAGTTTCAGGGAAATTATCAGAGTAGCAGGAGGATGCCACTGACAGAAGTTTTGCGATTTCTATTCGGTTCTGATGTATTTGCCTTTTTCTCTCCCTCTCTGCTGAGTTCCCTCGTAAAGACTCCCACAACTATTTTTACAACGAGTTTTTCACAATTTCCAACACGGTGCTTTTAAAGGAAAAGTGCGCTGAAAATTAAGGACTTTCGGCCTCAAATGAAGAGAGTCAGGGCAGGCATCGGAACAAACAAACACGAAAAAGATCAAGAAAGGACACGTTTCCTCTGGGCAGACAAGTGCGGACAAAATACGGATGTGAATGGAAGACCCACCCGGCGAGGCTCTCCTAAAAAGAGATACATCACTAACGCCTTCTCCTTCCCCTGTGGATGGCAAAGTCTCTCAGACTTTCTGGGGCTGAAAGGAATGCGTGTCGATCTTTTTACCTAACCTGGCACACCACAAAATGCGATTTTCTGTTCCTCTAAAATATAATGCTCACCATGCTTGTTTTGCTCTTACGCTTTCTGATCTATGTCTTAATAGTTCCTCCCCACCTCCAGCAGATAAAGGAAGTAGAGATAAAAAGTTAATAAGCATTCATACAAGGGAGTATCTCCGGGAAACGTTCTTCCCCTCTTCGCGGGTGATAGTATTGATTAAATTAAACCCGAAATTTAAACAAGTGTGCATTAGGTCTGTAAAATGAATATCATTATAGAAGGAGACCAAAGCAATGAAGTTAATTCTTTTTTATTTGTTAAACGGAGTTCCCTCCTTCCCCCACCCCTTCCTCCTTCTGGGCTGGCCTGTCACGCCTTCTCAACAGGCTAAAATCATTCAGAGCAGCTCGCGGAGAGAAACGCGACATTTATGGTAACCGTCAGCCTTCAGAGAATGAAAGCAGTTCATTAATTTACTTCACTCTTACTTCAAAGTATGATAATGTACGTTACCCCCTTGATCAATAGATATGATGTACAGTCAATATCCCCACGACACGGAAACGGGTCAAAACCGAGGCCGAGAGAAGGAGAAAAAAACCAGCCCCCACGAAGCAAAGGTCCGCGAGGACGTTGCTGCGGAAAACCCGCGAGGGTGAGAGCACCTGGGCGAGCGGGGCCGGACCGGGGCTGCCCCCAACGCCCCCCGCCTCCCTCCCCCGCCCCGGGGCCGGCCTGCACCGCCTCTGCCCTTCCCCGCAGCCCCCCTCCCGGAGCCGGGCGAGGAGCCGAGGGGAGCGAAGCGAGGATCTCCGACCCCCGGCTGCTCCGGGACGAGGCGGCGGGGGCCGCCCGGCAGCCAGCCCCGGCTGTGCCGGTACCGCTCGGGTGGGCTTCTCCGGGGATGCGCTCCGTAAATCTCCTCCGCGTACCTCCAGCCCGGGCATGGCTCCCGGGGCGGCTTGTGGGACCCCAGAGCCAAGAATCACGCCTGAAACGGCGGGTCTGCGGGGGGGTGTGGGCGGGTGGGGGAGCAGCCAGCGGTCGCCTGAAGTGTTCCCCCCACTTGCTGCCAGAAGTACCGAAAGAAAAGGGAGGGGGAGGACTGCGCAGAGGGGGAGCGGGGTGGGGGGACCCCGCACCCGCCCATCCTTGAGGTAATAATAGTAACGCTGAGACGATGATGGTGTAAAAATCCAAACAAATGTAAACCGCTCAAAAAAATAACCTGTTGTCAGATTACGCGCACGGGGTGGGGGGGGGGGGGCGGTGGGTTGATGGAAAGGGGCGGCCGGGACGAAGCAGCCCGGCGAGAGGCCCCTGCGGATCGGGACCGGGACCGGGACCGGGACCGTGGCCCGCGCCGCTCGACGACGTGACTGCGTGAGGTCATCAGCGGGGCTCGACGGCGCTGATGACCTCACGCAGTCACGTCGTCGAGCGAGGCGGCGGGACCGGGGATTGGCTGGCGGCGGCTCAGCGGCACTTCAAAGCCGGCGAGGGAGCTACAATTGTGGTGGAATGGGCGGAACTGATCATTGTATTGCACACCTCTAAAAAAAACACTGCCTCTGATTTATCAATATAAAAAAGATCCTCTGAGAGGAGGGCACTTTTGTGTGATGGCAACTTCACTTCTAGGGGTGAGTCTAAGGATTTTTTCTCTTGCTGGTTTAATTGGTTTCTTTTTATTGTCGATTGGAGGGGGTTAAAATAACCCCTGTCTTGACCGGGGCTATCAGTCTCCTCTATTCAGCCTTTTTTTTTTTTTTAACTTAAGTACAAGTGAGTTTAGGAGAAAAGAAAGAGCGAGAGGGGGAAAAGGGGGCAGAGTCACTTTTCAGTGAGCAGGAAAAGGTTTTAAGGGCATTTGTAGAAACAACCTACAGCGCCTGGGCTGTGCTGTTCCTGTGCCCCCGGAGAAGTGGCCTTTCTTCTTTACATGTGACTGCTGGAAGGAAAAAAAAAAACAAACCAAACCCAGCACTATCGTTTTTCGTGTGCAATTTCTAATTTGCAACAGATTGTGGCTTTTTATTTCCCTTTAAAATAACACAGCCCGTCGTGGCCAGCAGGTACGTTGAACTTGTGTATACATACATATGTACATATGTTAAATTTATATATATATTTAATTATCGTTGGTACGTAATTGAGGCTTATTTTAAGGAAGCTTTTATTTTCTTAAAGGAGTAATTTGATAATCCTGCAATTCTATATTCAAGAAAACAGTCTTACTGGCCTGAGGGACGGGGAACGGCCAGGTCCCGGGGAAAGGGAACAGGCTGAAACGTAGCTGCCGCCGTGCCGGGGGCATCTTTAAAGCTACGGTAACAGGCGGAACTTTTTCCCCCTCTCTTTTTTTCCCCCCCTTTTTTAACCCTTCCCGAGCTCCTCCGTGGGAGGAGGGGTGGCTGGTGAAAGAAAGCCCCGGAAGGCGCTTGGTGGCAGAGCTGTGGTGCCGGCTCCGGCGAAGGGATCGTCCCGCGGGAGTCGCGAAACTTTGCGCCCGGGGCCGGGCGGAGGAGTGGAGCGGTTCGGAGCGGAGCGGAGCGGGGCCGGGCGTGGGGCGCGGGGCGGTGGGCAGCGGGCGGCGGCGGGGCCGCTCCGTCCCTGACGGCGGCGGGGCGGCCCTCTCCCCTCTGTGCCCGCAGGAGGAACCGCGGGTAGGCTCCACGCCGCTGGCCATGCTCGCCGCGACCTGCAACAAGATCGGCAGCCCCAGCCCCTCGCCGTCCGCCCTCTCGGACAGCGCGTCCTCCTTCGGCAAAGGCTTCCACCCCTGGAAACGCTCCTCCTCCTCCTCCTCGTCCTCGGCGGGCAGCTGCGGCGCCGTGGGCTCCGGCCTCCCGGGCTTCGGCGTGGCGGGCGCGGCGCGCAACGGCTCCTCGGCGGCGGCGGCGGCGGCAGCGGCGGCGGCGGCGGCGGCCGCCCTCGTCTCGGATTCGTTCAGCTGCGGCGGCTCGCCGGGCTCCAGCGCCTTCTCCCTCACCTCCAGCAGCGCGGCGGCCGCCAGCTCGCCCTTCGCCAACGACTACTCCGTCTTCCAGACGCCGGGCAGCGCCGGCGGCGGCGGCGGCGGCGGCGGGGGCGGCGGCGGCGGGGCGGCGGGACAGGAGGCGGCGGCGCACCAGCCCGTCTTCATCTCCAAGGTGCACACGTCGGTGGAGGGGCTGCAGGGCATCTACCCGCGGGTGGGCATGGCGCACCCCTACGAGTCCTGGTTCAAGCCCTCGCACCCGGGGCTGGGCGCCGGCGAGGTGGGCTCGGCGGGCGCCTCCAGCTGGTGGGACGTGGGCGCCGGCTGGATCGACGTGCAGAGCCCCAACGGGGCGGCCGCGCTGCCCGGCTCGCTGCACCCGGCGGCCGGCGGGCTCCAGACCTCGCTCCACTCGCCGCTGGGCGGCTACAACTCGGATTACTCGGGCCTGGGCCACTCGGCCTTCAGCAGCGGCGCCTCCTCGCACCTCCTCAGCCCCGCCGGGCAGCACCTCATGGACGGATTTAAGCCAGTGCTGCCCGGCTCCTACCCGGACTCGGCCCCCTCGCCGCTGGCCGGCGCCGGGGGCTCCATGCTGGGCGGCGGCCCCGCCGCGCCGCTGGCCGCCTCGCCGCGCTCCTCCGCCCGCCGCTACTCGGGCCGCGCCACCTGCGACTGCCCCAACTGCCAGGAGGCCGAGCGGCTGGGGCCGGCGGGGGCCAGCCTGCGGCGCAAGGGGCTGCACAGCTGCCACATCCCCGGCTGCGGCAAGGTCTACGGCAAGACCTCGCACCTGAAGGCGCACCTGCGCTGGCACACGGGCGAGCGGCCCTTCGTCTGCAACTGGCTCTTCTGCGGCAAGCGCTTCACCCGCTCCGACGAGCTGCAGCGGCACCTGCGGACCCACACGGGCGAGAAGCGCTTCGCCTGCCCCGTCTGCAACAAGCGCTTCATGCGCAGCGACCACCTCAGCAAGCATGTCAAGACCCACAGCGGCCCCGGCGGCGCCGGCGGCCCCGGCGGCGGCGGCGCCGGCGGCGGCCCCGGCCCCGGCGGCAAGAAGGGCAGCGACACCGACAGCGAGCACAGCGCGGCCGGCAGCCCGCCCTGCCACTCCCCGGAGCTGCTGCCGCCCCCCGAGCCCGGCCACCGCAACGGCCTGGAGTGACGGGCGGAGGCGCGGGGCCGCCGCGCCCCCCCCCCCGCGCTCCCCCCGCCCCGCCGCCCCCGGCCGCCGCCCCCCCCCACGGGCGCGCAGCCCCGCGCCGGGGACACGGACACGTAAGTAGCCGGCGCGGCTCCGCGGGGACCGCGCTCAGCCCCCGCCGCCGCCCCGCTGCCCGCCCGCAGACCTGCACGGGGCGGGCGCTGCGGCCGGGCCGCGCAAGTCCCGCGACGGGGGCAGGGGAGCGGCTCGGCAAAGGGCGAGAGCCGCGGCCCCCCCGTGGGGCAGCCCCGCGGCCGCCTCCCCTCCCCCTCGCCTTGAGATCCCCGCTCCCCCCCCGGGTTGCCTTTGGAGCGGAAAAAAAAACACCTTCCCTCTCGCTTTCCTGCTGGAAACCGGCCCGCACCCCCTCCCTCCGCCGCTAGCGCCGGTGGAGCCGCGGCGCCCCGGGAGCCGCGGGCGGGCCGGGCCGGGCCGGGCCGGGGCTGCCCCGCGGCGTGGGGGCTCCGACGGCAGCGCCCGCCCGCCGCCGTCGTTCTCCCCACACGGCGCCGAGCTGAGACTCCGACCTGCCCCTCGCCTCGTTAACTGCGCGAAGTCCTTCTGCTCCCCGGGACCGGAGCGGCAGCGTGCTTCCCCTTCTCCCCCCCCCCCCTTTTTTTTTCTTTTTTTTTTTTTTTTAAATTTTAACTAATCGTTTACCTCCCCGAGTCCAAATTTCATTCCGTTTGCCAGCGCATTTGTATAATTCCCGTTTGAGTAGGAATCGCGAAATACGCTGAAAATAATTAGGATGAAAGTCGTATATTTTTAAACTCCAGACAAATGGAGAAGCACCGTGGGTTTCAAGGGAAGCTGCAGTTCCAATGCCAAAAAGGGAGGCCGGGGCGGGTACAGGAAAATAAAATATTTGTAAAATACGTCTGAACCTATAGGTTTGTACAACTGGGAAATCGTTCTAGATTAGCTAACAATTAAGTATAACTCCACCAATGTATCGGTGTGAGGTGCAGTTGTCCAGGAGACGATTTTGTATAGTATTTTTCTTGTAAATTACTTCCAGTAAATATTTGAAAATATATTGAAGTACACTTGAGCTTTTTTTTTTTTTAATTTTTTATTTCTTTTCCTGTCATGAGAAAGCGTTATTGTTGCAGTCCTGGTTCACTGCATTCTTTTTCTGGACTCGTTCCTTGAAGTGTACATCAAATCGCACTTCAGGATATAGGTTTTGCTTGAATATTAATTTAGGTAGGCATACAACTGTAATTAAGCAAACACTATTTGATAAATGTTGAATGACATTTAATTTAATGGAGCATGTACTTATTTGCATTTGCTGGCAGTTCAGGTATAGTTACAGTGAGAGTTCTCCTATATTTCATAAAGTGGGTTTGCCACGACCCATGTATTAAATAAACTGTCCAAGTGAAACTGAACTAACGTTGGCCTATGTGTATTTCCTGAAAATAATATTGATAAATGTTAATAAACACTCCTGACACTACATTAGCGGTTTGCAATGCTGCAAACTAATTGTCTCATTGTAATGTTGAAATAATTTGGATATTTCACATTGAAATGGAAAGCCCTGCGCTGGAACATTTTAGATTTGCATTTTAAATGCATGAAATGTAATTGATTTTTATCTGTAATATTTTAAATGGTATTAATAAACTCCAGATAAACATTCTACCTTAGGTCAGCCAATTGTTTTTCTTCTTTTTAATTCCATCGTTACAGGCAATGATTTACTTTGGACTCATGTGGCATGAGTTGTGCTCTAGAGTTTCAGAGAAAAGTGGAAATACAACAAATTCAATCCCATTGTACATCATAGCACCTAGTGAGAGCAGCTTTGAGGCATTAAAACAAGTAAGTTGGCGTTCTGCTTCGTGCTTTTATAATGCACTAGTAGAGGAAACTAGAGGAAAGGCATTAACACCTTTTTTTTTTTTAACTATTTTTATCAAACTAACGATACCGTGCCTCTCGCAAAACCGACTGTGTGTGAGGGGCTGCTTCGCATATATCTCCTCCTCAGACATTATTTTTCACATCGGGCCAGATCCATTGTGAAAGGCAATTTGGTATTGAAATGCTAAGGCTCGTTATGGCTTTAAAAGACAAAATAAAAAGTGGTCGGCCACTTTTATTTTTAGGTAACGTGCTTGTGGCTGGGAGCAATGCTAACTGCCATAGCGAGGGCTAACTTCTGCAGTTCTCGGGTGGGAAACTTCACGGTTGTGCGTGAAATCTCCCTTCTCGTCCGGGGGCATTTTCCCCGCAGGACCGGGAATTGGGGCGATTTCAAGGGTGGCGGGGTGCTGCCAACCAGCCGGTCTAGCGCTGCCGCCCTTGCTATGTCCTTTAAATCTTGTCCACAGCTCTCCCTGAACAACAATAAAAACACTATTGCGAGGGTTTCTTAAAGCCTGGTGTCTTTTGCAGTTATGGCATTTGCTCCACATTTTGGCAAAAAAACCCCCAAACCAAAACCCCTGCTAACGCTTTCTTCTAACATTTTTGAGGGGGGGATGTGGGGGAAGTGTTGTTCCTGTTTGAAAATCTGGCCTCTTGGATTACATAGGGAGGTGATGCTCACTTTCAGGGTACTGAAAAATCAGGGCTAGAGCATGGAATCCGCGTAGCAGAAGGATCTTTTGTGCATACTTGTAAAGCACATTATTAGAGATAGCCTAAACAGCAGGTATTAAAATGCGGAGCAAAAGAGTGCAGAGGAGTCAACTCCAGATGCATTGAAGATTTTGGTTCTGTGCATGGTGTAGGGATTAGAAGGGGCTTTTAACGTGCACTGGAAACAGGAGTTGTTCTGGTTGAGTTTCTCTAAGCTGCATTCTGATTTTGCTTCATTAAAAATGCAACCATCAGAGGCCTGCAAAGTTTCCTACCAGAACAAAGCAACAGTTTGCTCTGCTTTTTTTTCCTTTTTTTTTTTTTTTTTTAATGCCATGTAAATGGAGTGGTGTAGCAGCACCTGATTTCCCCAGTGGGAGCGAGAGGCAGCATTCATGTTACCTGGAGGTTTCAGTCCTGATGGAATGGGCTGAGCCCCAAGTGCAAAGGAAAGGGAAATGGAGCAGTGGGTAACTTCTAATACTGCTTCTCCAATATCCCCCTGAAAAGAAAGCGCTACCAAAATGCCACTATGCAGGAGCTTGATGGTTTGTTTAGGGCACTGGTTGCTCCATCTCGGGGCAGTCTGGCAGTGGGATAGAGCCAGCGACAAAACTCATCCTTCCCTCGGGAAGGAGCGTGTGCCTCTGCCGCTCTGGAGCTGCTGGTTTGGATCTGGGCTGTGTGAGAACACACATATTTTTTCTTCCTTTTACCAGCACAACCCAGCACTTGGAGGCTGAATAGCTCCTTTTTGTAGTTGATTTACTTTTACTAAACCCTTCCAGATAAGGGCATTGAGTTGTCTGATAGGAGCCAGGAACTTGTCTCTGCGTTGTGCAGATCAAGGTAGAGTTAAACTAGTTTGCTGACCCACAGGTCAAACCGGTGTCCATCAACTTACCTTCCAACTGCCTTCAGATGATTGTGGCCATTCCCGTTTGCTCTCTGACCTTTTAAGTCTCTCCCCTTCAAGCTCATAGCAATGTCTATCGAATTTTGTATCCTGCTTTTCCCATTATTCCGGCTTTTCATTGTTATTTTCCAGTCTAAATTTTCAATAGAGCAGTGATGGGAGATGTGCGCAGCTGAAGCAATTTAAAACACCACTTCATTTCTGCCTGCCGTAGTGCCTTTCCCACTACCCTCGGCCTGTGCCTGCCGAGACTAAACAGCCATCAAAGTGTGTTGGCTTCTCGCTTGCTTCCAGTCTAGGAATGTGAAAGTAGAAAGCAAGAAATGAAATCTCAAACACTTTATTTGTGGATGTGATGGCTAATCCAGCCGTCGACACCTTCACAGCTGTAAAGGTGGCAGAGTAAGGATACTTGATGCAGTCCAACAAATCTTTCAGTACGAATGGTTGTAAGTATGCACTTGCCAAAAACCGCCACACTTCAGTTACATTCCGGGAAGCGACCTCTGGTTTAGCTTTGGGAAGAAAGAGCCGGGAAAAGGTGTGAACAAGTTAGGTGTGCAGTTGCTCACACTTTCATCAGACTTAGGACAAAAGGACAAAACTCTTTTGCTATATCAGAATAACCTTGTGTTTCTTAGCATAAATCAGGGTCTGCTTTCTCAGCTCGCTCTATTACACTTTGCTTTATTATCCTAAAGATATTAAAAAAAATTCCTCAATGTTTCCATGGAGGAAAGCACATTCTGCAATATCAGCCTTAAAGTGTAGAACACCAGTTTTTCGACTATTGTGTGTGGGGCATCTTTTCAAGCGAGCTGGCCACCTTGTGCTAAAGCGTACGGGGAAATTGTTACACATCAGGAAGGTGTGCACTGAGAAAAACTGTGCCATTTAGGACAATTACTGCATTTCCAGTTCGATGGTTTTCTAACTGCTGCTTGGAATTATTCACTTTTTTAAAAAAGGGATTAGGGAAATAGGGGATAATGGCAAGCAATACTGCATAGGAGCTTTAGTGGGGCATTCTAAATACAGAATAACTCCATTTTACACTTGTGGATTTCAAAACAAACTGGGACTCCGCATTACTCCTTGAGCGGTGAACAATTCTGCAAGAGGCATATTTGTACTGCCCGTAAAGCCTGGTGAGAGGCTGGATAATGGACCCATCTCCTGGGGAGCAACTTCGGTCTTGGCATTTGGAGATTGCTGTTTTCCAGGCTGAGCGATAGTGCTCTGCAGAGTGCAAAAAGCAGTCACGGAGCACCACAACTTTCGCAGGTGAAGCGTTGGTCGCCCCAGGGTGCTGGTGCTGCGGGGTACCCCTGCTGCAGGCCAGGGCCCCAGGGCTTCCCTTAGGGTTGGGGGCGGAGAAGGGAGGGTTGTGGGCTTGTACTACTGAAACTCCCCAAATAGCGACACAGGAACTTTGTCCCTGGTTAGGGAAAGAGCGGTGGGTGGGCAGAAGGTTCCTTTCGAACAGCTTTTGCTCCTGGGGACATGTAACGCCGTGCAAGTTTCCTTTGCGGGGATGGCAAAAATAAGATTTAAAAAAAAATTTTTTTTTTTTTTTGGCCGGCAACACACTGTACTTTACGCCTGGCCACATCTCTTGAGACAGGAGCATGTGTATGCATATGCCCATATACTCGGTGCAACCTCCAGCTGCGCCCGCGTTACAAGCGCGCCTTCCGCTGGCAATAAAGCCGGCCACTCGCCCATCCCGGTGGCTGCTGGGCGGCAGGCTTTGCACCTCTCCTGGGCTTTCTGCCCGTCGCTGAAGGACTACTTCTTTCGGGAACGAGGAGCTGCCCCCCATCCCTCCCCTTCCCTTTTTCTGCCCCGGCTCGGACTCGGACACAGACAGACACACAGACACACGGACTCGCAGCGCCACCCGGTGTGTGCGGTGCGGTTGGTCCCGCAGCCCCCCCCTCCTCCAGCCCCCCCCGGGGGCTTCCCGGCGATGGGGGTGACCGAGCTGCACCGGCGAGGGACAGCGGGGGGAATCTCCGCCGGCTTCGAGCAGCGCCGCGGGTGACCCGTGTGATGCCGGAGGGGGCGACCGGGAGGCGCGAGTACCCGCGCCTCCCGGTCGCCCCCGCCGGCGTCGCACCGGGCGCCGGTGTGTGTGTGTATGTGGATTTTGCAGGAATATTTCCTGGGCTGCTGGAGTGGGGACTGCCGCTGGGCTGTGGGCCCCACTCCCGAAAAGCAGCATCCACCGCAACCCGCGAGGCTAAGTGAGGCTTCGCAGACGCCAGCCTCAAGTATCCTAAACTCGGAGCCAATTCCCTCCTTCCCCCCCGAGGACGAGCTCGCCTCTGCTCCCCTCCTTGCCCTGCTCCCCCCCGCCCCGCAAGCGACACTCCGCGATGCTCGTTAGGAGGGTGGGATTATTTATTTACGGAGTAGAGGGTCCAGAAGCCGCTTCTGCGGGCAGAGGAGCAGCTCCTTGCCTTTACGGGAGAGCAAATCTCCGTGGAGATGCCTGGAAATAAATGAGCCGGGGAAGGTGCCTGCAGCCCCCCCCGGCTCCGCCGAGCACCCGGCGGCGGGGCCATGGGGCGGCGGGGAGCCCCGGCCACCCCGCCGGGGCAGGACGATGTCCTCGTCGCAGATGAAGAGACGCTGGAAATGCGAAAGCAGCCACTAGGACAGGATTTGGGATCTCGTTTAGGTGTTTCATCCCCGAATTCTTTGAAAGCTGCTGGGAGGGGGAGCTGACAGGGTGACCAGGGCTTTTGACTGTGTTGCTAAACTCATTCACGTCGTTTAACGCTAGGTCGGAGGCGGCTTTTTTGCGAGGTGTATTGGGGAGACCTCAGTCCCGAAGAAACGCTTCAAAGTACTTTCTCATATTTTGTAAACTTAGCTCCTCAGGGTGGCTTGAGTGTTCCCTACGCCGACTTGTGCGCAAGAACAGCAGAAAACGTATTCCTGCCGATTAAAATTGCTCCCTACTTAATTAACGCTGCTCCCGAGCTCGCAGTCTTCTTAGAAAGCTTTTTTCTTTCTTTTTTTTTATTTCTTTCTTTTTTTTTTGTTTAATCCAAGGGTACAGCGTGTTATTAAATTCTTACAACCCCGTTGGCAACCGATTTGGAAAGGGCTAACCGGGGAGCCGGGCGGGCTCACCCCGCGGGAGGGACCGGCGGCGGCTCCAGGGCTCGGGGCTGTTAGGGGGGAGGCTGAAGCGGAACGGGCACACCGAGCAAAGGTGTCCTCTCAAAGGTGGCCGGCAAGAACACCTTCAGCCTGCAAATGAGGTGTCAAAGTACTAACGCCGCCTGCTTTCCTGCCTCCGATTGCAAGGAACGGACCATCAGATTTTGAACTACTCGGAGGAAGAAGTTTTAATGCTCAGAACTGCAGGGGCTTTCCCCTCTTCACTGCTGCCCCTTCTCACACAGCTGTCGCATTTTTTTAACCCCTCAGTCTTCTCTTCTCCACTCTTCAGAGATTTTTTTATTTTCATGCTCATACCTGAAGATCAGACATGAATGCTTGGCAACAGGTATGAGGATTTTCTTCCCCATTAAAGTAATTGACCTGGTGTGAAGATGTTGCCTACCCCTGCAAACCTTGCCTATTGCAAAAAAATAAAACCCCCAAACCCCAACCAACACCCCCACCCCCCAGCAAACGATTGCCTTCTCAGAGTCACCAGGTGAGTCCTGTGCTTCTCATCTCTAGCAGGGGAAAAGCAGGCGAGCCACAACTATTTGCCGGTAGCCATTACTGGTTTCTCCAGATGGACAAATAACTTATAAAGTGGAATTGCTGAACAGCAAAGGGTGCTAGATTGGGTGAGGAATTTAGCTGGGCAATGCAAATGGGCTGTCTCAAGGAGGAATTCCCTAACTGGTAAGAAATTGGTACCTGAAATGTCAGTAAGAGCCAGTATCGCTGTCTGCTGTGTGTGTTTGCTTTGCTTTGGATAGTCCAACCATTACCACACTAAGAATGGGGCTTAATTTGCTTATCCATATACATATGAAAGGACAAAGCCGAACAGGGAAAACACTTGCCAAATGCAGTTTTCAACTGCTTACTGTGCTGGATGCAATGGCACACAGCTAACTCTGTACAGCCATCTACTGTGTTAGGACAAACACACAGGTCTCATCTTTTAGAGGGGTCCAGAGCAGGACTTCTTCCCTCCAGAGCACTGGTGTCACTCACACATACAGTAATGCAGCCCTTGCTCAGCAGCCAGGGAGTTTATCGGTCTCATGCACCAAGGCTAAGATTTCCAGCAGTCTTCTGTTTTAACACCCACTTTGACACTTCGCATCTACTTTCAATTAAACTCAACAGCCTGTGGGAACAGCTGCAGACTAAATTTACCTCCCATTTTGCCAAGCACAGAATTTTTAGAAGAACGAATGAATTGAAAACACATGCAAGCATCATATCTTTATTAGAAAAAAGTTTTCAAAGCTCTGTGAATTCTGAAAGACTTGGATCCTGAAAAATTTACTCTCGCCGAGGACATCCTTGAAAAAGTAGGTGGAATATATTTGTTTGTAGTTCTGCCTAATCCTTTGCGTCTTCTCCCTTCATGACACAGAAACCCAAAAATTCCGTCTGGCCTGTTTCTGCTCATAAATGAAAAAAACATACTTGATGTCAAAATCACGATGTGGATCTTGCTTCTGTTCTGGATAGCTACTGTGTACCCAAACATGAATTCAGTTACAAAACACATGGTATGTAAGAGTTTATAATGTTTTATAGACATTAAATCACAACCTGGCTAGCATTTATATTCATGTCAGGCCCTGCTAATCTTCACTTGCCATGGCAGACATTAGTTTTTTTCTGACTGTATGAGTCAGGCAAGAAAGATGATGGACTTCTAATTATTAGCCAAGGTGCTAAGTTTCCACATCTCTACCCTCTTGTTTCTTGGCAGGTAAATATCCCAAGGTACATTTTATTCAGCATCATGGCATATCAGAGAGTGGGTGTAAAAAATCTATTACAAATACGTCCACGTTGAAATATAGCTAAGCAGAGCAAAAGATCTTCCTCCTTTTGCCTCAGTATTTTTTGCGCTTAAATGTACAGTAGGCAATGACGTTTCCTGTTGTCAGTAATACTGTATAACATTATTGCAGACAACAGGAGAAACTGTGTTGCCTGCTAGAGATAATACACATTATGCAGGATAGACTACCTACTTTCAATATCTTTCAATTAAACTTTAATAAAAGATGAAATCCAGGAATGAAACATAGTTAATGATCTTAGTGAACAAGTCTTTTTTTCATATGGTAGTATTTCTCTGTTTTGTTTTGATTTTGCAATTTGGTAGCAGAAAGACAAGTTTGTTTCATAATGTAATTGCTGGCTTGCTATCAAAATGCTCATAGGAGAATTAACAGGAGTTTAAAAAAACCTGAAACTCAAGAAAATATTCACATCGGCACTTCTTTTCATGTAAACGGTGGGAAAGGAGTGAGAGAGAGACCAAAGAGCTAAATATGAAAGAAAATAATTTTCAGCCTTTTGTAAAATTGCACTTACTGATTTTGGGCTGAGCACACATTTTATCTGCTGCAATATGTTTAAAATAAGATGGTGGATTTTGCCATTTGGTAGCAGAGAAAAATGCACTTGTGAAGTCAGGCTTAATTCAAGAAAGTTATGTTACAAATACTTCCATATAATTTATAGTGTTTCTGCAGGCACATAAGGGATCAGAAGGGAATAGCTGCATCTACTAGATACATTTTTGGCACATGATTTAGCCACACCTCCCCTATTAGTAGTAGTCATCATGATCTCACTAAACTTGGTATCCTTCCCTTACTTTTTTTTGTCGGCTGCCATCTCTAGCCTGGCTGCAGTAACTTCTCTAACAAAATCCGTGTTTAGTCTTCGCTGGACAAATTTTCATCCTTATTGAAACACTGATTTCACTGGGACTTTCTCTGGGTGACGACTGAGCTGAAAAGTCAGCAAGACCTCAGGCTATGCCTTCATGGTAAGCTACTTGAGGATAGGTGGGAGAAGCAAAGATCTTGATTATAGGCAGATCTCAAGGCTGATTTTGCTATGGTGCTTCCCCTGCCAGCATGGGTTTCTCAAGGTTGGCATTTCAGTTTTTGGAGGCATAACCTGTATTTCCAGAGAGTATAATACCATCAGAGAAAGTAGGCAAGGTTTTTTCCCTTCCCACTGCTTCCAAAAAATGCAAGATAAAACCCGATAAAGCGATTAGGAATAGGAAATAGAACATAGGCACTTGGCTGCTGCCAAACCCAGCAAGCACTTATAGGTACCTTTACAGGTCCCTGTGTGCCTAGCTATGCATCTCTGTACATGCCCTCAGGCTCTGTATGGGTGACCACTTTGGTGTCTTATCCTGCTGGGTCCCTTACAAGCTTGATCCTGTTGTTGCGCTTTGAGGACTCCCCATGTACACTATCAGGGTTTAAGTCCCCACACGATGTACAGGAAACTGCTTTTAATGAATCATGAGAGGAAGGACACAGCAGTGTATCTGCATTGCCTGTGAAATCACCACTTGCCTGGGATCCTACAAAGTTGGACTTCCAACTAGTCAGAGCAGAAGTGCCCAAGCGGAGAAGAGAGCAGAATTTCAGTCACATTGCCCCCAGGTGTTATCTAACAGCTAAATGCACACAGGCAAAACTAAGCATTTGCTCCAGAGATCAAATGATGCTTGGTTTCTCCTGGATTCATGTCGCTCAACAAAGAGATCTGTATCTTCAGAGAGATGTGAACTCTGATGAAAGCTTCTTCTGCAATGGGAACATTTACAAAAACTGCTGTGCTGGGTACTCTGATGTGTAACATGATGTGAGCTTACCCTTCTCTTTAATTGGGATACAATAACAATCTCCACTACCTAGCTGCCTATTTTCTTAATTTTTAGAAATCTAATTGCCCCTCAAACCAGCCAATGTTGTTGGGACAACACCAACAGATACTAGAGTTCCTGTGAGGAGAGGTACAGAGGCAGACTGGCAGTTTGATCATATGAGATTTGTTTCCACAAGAAAGCACTTCAAAACAAAGACAAATTTAACTTCACATGTGCAATACTGGCAACCAGAATCTCATGAACTCAGAATAATCTTTACATTTTTTGATTAGTACAAGAATATGTTCCTAGTATGACTAGAGACTGCCTGTTTTCTTGAGGTTGCATTTACATTTGACAAGTTATCTTTCCCACTACATAAAGCTGATCTGTGTAACTGAGGTAGTAGGATGGATTATTCTAGTAAGTGAAATTCAGAAGAGAATTGTAGCATACTTATCGCAGGCTCATAAACTAATTAATTAACAAAAACCTGTTCAACGCAGAACCTGGTAGAAAAAGGCTTGCAAACTAAAGTCACTGAACTGCACACTACTTGTCTTAAAAGTTATTGTCTTACAACCTAGTTTCTGCACGTGGAATCATTCTGGAATACTTTTTGTTTGATAAAGTTAAGTCAGTGATTTTCCCTGAGCAGACAGAACCTTAGATTTCACTTTTAACTGATGGGGAGGGCATCTCACATACTGCAAATCCTGCTGCCAGAACCAGTTGCATTCCTCCGTGTGGGAAGCTGGGAGTATAGAACCTCTATCGTTATGATATTCTGTATCACAGGACTATAGCAACATGGAAAGCAGTATATTTAGGGTGAATTTAGGGCTGTTTAGAAGATAATCTTTCCCACTGAGTAAGGAGCAGTCTGATCCTCCTTCCAAGAGTCATGGAGTCAAAATGCAGCAGCTGTAATGGTTAAGTACACATTTAAGTGGAAGAGAAGTGGAAATGTGCCCAAGTTATACTGCAGTTCAAATAAACTACAAGAATACCTGGGGTAATTTCAAAATTTAACAGGAAAATTATATATCTAAACACATAAAATTTCACTACTGATCCAGGGAGTTACGACCTTCAAAATAAATCTGAACAGTCAGGGGGTTGGTTAAACCAGCAAGAGCAAGGGGGTGCTGGCGTACAAGAGCGTGCACCAGGTGAGAGCAAGCACCAGGGCCGCGCTGACGGGCACCCAGACAGGCACTGCAGTTGTCCCTCTGGGCATAAAGAGGCTCTCCTTAGCCAAATATGTGACATGCTGAGGGAGGGAGAGGAGTCTCAGCCCCACATGTTTGTTGCACAATTGTCAAATATGCCTGTAATACAATTCTGTCAGAGGCAATTATTGCTGCAGCAGGGTTGCTCTGGGAAGCCTTCCTCTCCCAGGCTGAATTGCAACTATCAAATCTCAGTTGGTTTGGCTGAAAAAAGATCATAGCGGTGATGTCTTTTCACTGAAAAGCATTGTTTCCCACTCTGTTGTGAAAATGAAACTCAGAGCCAAACTGTGTCTTCACCAAGCTCTGAACTTACTAGATAGCCTTGTAATTTCCATGAGAAGATAAGCCTTATTTTGCTTTATTTGCAGAAGTATTCTGAGAAGGTTTTCACATTTTCACAGTGGTTTCCAGCCAACAGTGTCAAAATTTACTTCCTGAAAGTAAAACACAGAACACACAGATGCTGCAGCAGCTAGCTAAAAATCACAAGTGAAGTCTATAATAATATACTGGATTTCTCTTTCTTATGTTTTTGACACAAACCCAGGTCTTTTTAGCAACAGTGTACACACTAATTGGGTCTACTATTAGCAGGGGAAGAGTACTTGAAGACTTCAGTCAACACTGAAGGCCTTGTGCTGGGTGCTCAGGTCAATACTTGTCCTGCCTAATGAAAGATAAAGAGTGTATTTTTATAGGATGATAGGCTAGACTACCCTTTTCTGACAAAGCTCAGGTGGAAGTTACACTATTGCAGCAAGTGTCTACTTGAGGATTTGTGAAAAATCAAACACCTTTCATATAGGCTTATTCACAGTTCCTTCCTGAAAGCACCTGAAACAAGTCAAAGCAAGTGAGGAGGACAAGAGGGTGGAGGGCCCGGACGAGCAGCAGTATCTACTTGCAGGGTAAGTGACTGTCCCAGCTGGAGCTTCCCAACTGTTACATGGCTTGGGCTTTTCTTTTCCAGATTTCAAAATACAAATCAGGTATTTCCAGCTAGACCACCAATTCACTAAACTGTCTTACACAAGAAAAATATTCAGCATTATGCAAACAGGCAGCCAAACGCTTCTGACAATCTCATCTTGCACCCGGAGAGAAGAACAATTCCCAGAGCAAAGTGATGGATGAACAGAAGACCTGACACGTAAGGCATCCCAAAGAAGACAATCAAGGTAACTGAAATTCAGAAAAAGACAAATCTTACTGTCAAACAAAATACAGTAAGATGAAATATTATAAGCTTAGATGTAAGAAATACAAAGGTGAAACATTATAAGCTTATCTTTAAGAAATACGATCTGTCTATTCAGAGATGGGACTCTTGCCTGTCTCTCAATAGTCTTCCTTTTCCTCTCTTCCATCCTCCCTCCCATTTCCCCCTTGAAAGAATAGTCTGGTTTGCATTTGTGTGTATTGCCACCTGAAGTTTTTACGGGACAGTGTCCTGCCCAGCATTTCTGCTGGGCTGCCCTACTCTCAGCAGTGACTGCTTTCTTGCTGATAACCTGGCGTGAATGACTTCTCTTTGTTGTTAAACTCGGAGAGCAGCGCACACATAAGGGACACCACAGCAAGTTAGGTGCAGAATTAGATGTTGGAACACAGCAAGAGAGAAAAGGGGCAGCTGACTTGGAAGAATCTGTAAAAATGCTCCAAACAGTAGAAGACAAGTCATAATAAGAAATTCTGGTGATGTCTGCCTCCAGTGTGTAAGGGCAGAGGACTTTTATTGGAATGTCGCAGACACCTAGTGGTAATTGAAATTATCCTATTCAAAAAAACCCCTGTCTTGTCAAGATACACAGATTGTGTGTTTTAATCAGCTTGCTATTTAGCAATAGCACTAAAGAGGACTCTGGTGAAACTAGACTGAAGGAAGATGCAGAAAAAATAAGGAGAATTCAGTGAAGATCCACAGGAATGACTGGATAAAAAGACTGTAAGAATGCTTACTTCTAGCTTGTGAAAGAGAAGAGTAAGTGGTTACACCTGAGGTATTTATATGGAAAACAGAAATCTGAAAGGGAAGGCTTCTTGCAATCCTTGGGGTTTCATTGTTTGCAAGCTTGGCTGAAATGAGACAAGTTTAGACTCTAGGCTGCAAAATTTTAACTGTGGTGATAACCAGTCATTGGAATTAAAATAGCCAATTACTGGAATCATCACCAAAGGCTACAGTAAAACGCTTGCTCATGGTAACTCTTTAACCATTTTTATTTTCTAAAGGAAATAAAATGTAGTCTAGGCAGGAATTAGTTCAAGGAACTCCTTGATAAGTATTGTGGAGGTAATCACAGCAGTCCTCTACAATGAGTTTACTATCTCTTAATCTATAGAGATAAGCCATCAAGTGATTAGCTACAAAATTGCAAAATTATTTCACTGCTGGAGGCTGTAGGACACTCTAACCCATATTTAGCATTTCAAACTCTGTGAGAGCTGGAAGAGGCTGACCCTGAACTCATGGTTCTGTTCTGTTGAGGCCCACCACCAGCCCATGCTGAGATATTATTTGGGTAATTAGGTTTGAGTGGGTTATTCATTTACCCTTAGATGTTTTGCATAATAAAATGGAAATTTGTTCAATTTACTCCTTGATCATTTGGTGAAAATCCAAAGTTTGAGAAAAATCCATTTTTGGCCAGTTTTGCTGATTCATTAATTTAATTTATCAAAATAATTTAAAAAAAATCAAAGACTGACTTCTCCAGAACTTAATTTAAATGTTGGTGAAGGATCATGTTTAGCCTTCTTTTTGAACCTGATTCATGGCCCACTGAAATTTATAGGGGCCATTCATTAACTATAATGAGCTTTGAAACGGGTCCCTTGTGAAACAGACTGCTCAGATGAGAACGGATGCAATCATCTTTGGATTTTTAAACAGTACAGCTTGAATTTGAATTGTTTGCATTCACATCGAAGTGTGCTGACTTAGAAGAAGACATAATTGTAAGTTAAATGCATCTGACTACTAACTTACTGATTGCTTCTCTATGAATCCCCCGTGCTAACATGCATAAATGGAATTTTGCAAGAATTTGCCCTGGTTGTGTTATATGCATTATTTTCATTAATGACCTAGAGGGGAAAAAGAGCATGCTTATTACATTTCCAGAAAATGTCAAGCTGAGAAAGACTGGATGCTGGAGGACAGGATTAGAATTCAAAATTACCTTGACTAACTGGATAAATTGTTTGAAAAAATAGAGTGATATTCAATAGACACAGGCTGTAGGAACTAAATTCAGTGGGGAATGACCAGTTGCACAAGTACAGGCTGCAGGCTAACCATGATAACTGATTAGGTGGCATTTTTATGGAAAGGAACATATGAGTTTATGGTTAAATGAAATCTTGACACAAGTCAACAATGTCACACTGTTGCAAAACACCCTCCTGAGATATGCTAGGCAGGAATATAGATTACAAGACATGGCAAATAATCCTTCTGCTCTTCTCAGCACTGGGAATGCCTCAGCTAGAGTATGCTACCTGGCTTTGGGCAAAAGACTTCAAGAAGGGTGTGTGCCAGCTGGAAAATGCCCAGCAGAAAACAATGATGATGATTAGCAAAGATGATTTAGGCGAGATATCAGGGCAAAACAGTCCTTTCAACATTAAGGAGAGTGAAGCAGAGATCACTGATGGTTAGGCATTGTCAGTATTGGAAAGCTTGAAGAACTATTTGAACAAGCATCTTTCATGAATGACACTGGTGTAGCTGATCCTGCCTTGAGGATACACAGGGTGACCTTTTTGGGTCTCTCCCAGCCCTCTGGTTCAGGAAGGCTTATGTGGGGTGACTGGCTCTGGCAGAAGTCAGAAGAGTCACCTTGCTAGCACCTGTGAGTTAGTGAATGGTTTTAGATTTGTCCAACCTCATGCAAAAAAGAGAGGATTTCAAGACTTGAACCCATGGACCTGTTTTTATGCGGAAAGTCTGCCTGGTCTGTTCTTTTCCTGATGTAAAGGGTGACCTATTGTTTCAGCCCCCCTGTGACCATCAGCCTGGGAGCCCTGCTGTTGCCCAGCCACCAGGGCTTGCTTTTATTGCCACACTTTCTGGAAGGCTTCACACTTCTTGGTGACTATTGCAGGTTTTTTGCAAAGAGCACTGCAACTCCACTAGTCAAAGAGGCTTATTTGCAAGTTTGACTCAGTCCATGTCTTGAGCAAATGCCCTATTTTGAGCTTAAGGGTTGATTTCTTTTGATCTAGTTACAGTATATGAGGGGTGAATGTAAGTTAAAATTGCATTGAGCATCCGCTCTGCACAAAATGGCATTAGCTTATTTGCCTACATTCCCATTATCTTGAGTAACGCAGTTTCATGACTGTAATGGAAAAAAACCAAGCTCATTATATTCAGCAATTGTTTTTCAGCTTATTCTTGATGATTGAGATGAATGCTAGTCTTGAGGCACACTGTTAGAGACATCTCAATATTCTTCTATATTTCAGGCTGAATTCTGGGAAATGTTATTCAGTAGCTTTTCTTTGTATCTGAGATAAAACATGTAAGAATCAGATTTAATGTGTTTGACTCAGGCTGCCTGAATAATTTTTGGCTTATGAAAAATCATCTTGATAAAATTTCTGTATTCTTTATTGAAATTTATTAATTTCAAATGCTAATATTGTGTGAATATCTTCAGTCTTCTATTTTAAAGGAAAATGAATCAAGGGCACTTCATTCTATTTTATGCATTACTTTGATATACAATATACCTATCTTTATCGGAGAAAGTTGAAGGTCTGCTTTAGGCACTCCACCTGCAAGTCTAATAAATCCTTTCAGTGAGATTGGGCTGTGTTTATTCTAGGCTTTGCACACCATGGTGTGAATTAGCTATGGTTCAGTAAATGCTTTTAGAAGTTGTATCTGCCCTAAACTCAGAAGTGGACCATGTCTGGCATATGCTGTTTAGAAGCACCTCAGGTATCATTACTTATTTATTTCAGCCAAGCTTATTCTTTGTTCAAAAAGATGCACAGATTATTTAGTCATAAAAGTTTTAAAGATCTTTAGTGCTTTGACAGATTGAAAATGCATTTCTAATTTCCTAACCCCACGATTGAGTCATAATTAGACTGATTAATGATAAAGCATTTACCACTCCCTCCCCCATGTAACTTCAGTAACACCATGGGTGACACAATAAACGAAAACCAAAACCCCTACAATTTTCCAAACCATTGGTAAAGTCATGATCTTTACTGAACTGGTGGTGAGGTGCACTGAAGGATTCAACATCACAAGAGATTGAAACTTAAGCACTTATGCAGCCTATTTTTTAGACAATTTATCCAGTTTGTCAAGAATACATGTTTTATTAACACTTCTTGAACTCTTGGTATATGCTTGGCAGCTATGGGATTATGTGTGTCTCTGAGGGAGTCAGTAGTCTTCTATTACGGGTTGAGATTTCCTATTCTGGGCATCTAACTCTGCAGGATACTTCACCACAACCAGTAAACTGAGATTTCTTCCAGAAAATAAGCAGAAGGAAACTCTTAAGAAAACCATGAAACTTTGATGTTATTATATGCTGAAAACTGACGGATAAAAAAAAACTCTTTCCTTTCCAATTCTCCTTTAAAGAAGCCCAATTTAGCCTTGAAATTGTGCACCTACACTTTCTCCATGTTACCACAATGTGTGCCAGCCACATTGCCAATTAAATTATAATTTATGTACAAATGTGAAGAAGAAAATACAGACATTTCATTAGTCACAAACCTCAAGCTTTTTGCAAAATATGACCTTCATGACAAATATTTTGTATCATATTTGCTCCTTATTAGCACTTTTTCTATCAGTTGGTCTTAAGGCACCTTACAGGTAGAGGTAGCTAGCAGTAATACAGATTTACACAAAGTGAAATTGAAGCATAGGAAGCAAACATTTAGGGTGTCTGGGGATAGACAATTCAGTAGCAGAATACAAATCTCTAAAAGGGATCTGTAACAGTTTAAATTGGGACTGGAAATGGTTAAAGGACTAAATGCTAACTTTAATTTGAGCTGAGCTGAGCTAAGAGGTCTGAAACCAGAACAAACTATTTTACAAATTTTAATTTGTTTAATTTGAACTTCCAGATCAGGTCTGTCACTACAGTCCTTAGCACCAAGAGTTCAGTTTAATGATTTAAACTACCTCTTACAAAAATTAACATAAAAAACAGAACAACAATTTAAGATTATACAGCTAATTAATTATATCTGTCACTGTTAGCTCCAAGGGAGTGTGCTCAATTGCATATTTTATGGAGTGAAAAGCTGAAAAATTGTCTGCAGCCCACATTCATATTCAGCTCAATACAAAAATTGTGTATTTATTCTCTGAAGGCAGGAATACTGATCAGGTTAAAAGACTTCTGGTCCTAAACAGGACTTATGTACTAGGAGAAAAAAAAGGCTGTAAAACCACCAAGTCAAGCAACACCCTTTTGGTACTAACTGCTCTTTTTTTTTTTTTTTTTTTCCTCCTGACAGCTCATTTCTAAAGAAGACCTCAAGCTACTGATGTTTTATGGCAGTGTTTGTGCATTTAGTAAATTAAAATATGCTTCATGTCTTGCCATCACTGCTGGTGAATTCTTATTATTTTTTCATTGCTAACAATAACAAGAATAACTGTGCTCAGTGCTGGTGACAGTTAGTAAGTGATTGTAATGCAGGTCCTTCCATTGCGGGCACAGACGAGAGCTTGTTCCACCACCTGAAGAAAAATAAGAAAAGTTATAATGTGTCTACATGGTCAGGAAAGAAATGAAATGGGTTTGAAAGTCTCTGAAAGGCAGCTCTGGGTATGCAAACTGAGGGAAATTAAGACTGATAGGATCTATTTCTGCAAGTTTGCAAAGCATCTCTGTGTAACATCTCTGTCACTGACTGGATAAGGAAACAGTGTGCTTTTGTAGATCTGCTTCACTAGGTAGGTTGCATCTATTTGGGATCTTGGTATAATGCCTCTCACATGTGATAACTCTTTCCTGGCAAGAGCTGGGACTTTGTTGACCATGCCCTTCCACCATGGGAATGGGGAGAGCACAGGATTCTTCATGAAGTTGAGTCTAATGAGCCAGATCAGTTGAGTTTGGTTCAAATGGTCAATGCCTAATCCAAATAAAATTGAGGTCTACAGAGCACTGAGAGGGCACAAAACAATACCAAACTAGGTGATGGTATTCCTTTATATGTTAGGATATATTGTAAAGTAACAAACAGGCCCGCTGCTCTTTCTCTTAAGGTTAAGCAGCTGTGGCATCTCTGTGCTGCAACTTCATCAATTATGTCTTATGAATATCAGGTCTGAATTTTCCTGTTACAGGCAAAACCTGAAGGGTTTGTCTATCTGGAGAAATTTATTGCCAGAACTATAACTGCCTTCACGGATACGCTTATTCCTTCCATCCCCATGGGGAATTACAGCAGT
Organism: Harpia harpyja; assembly: GCF_026419915.1. Classification (NCBI taxonomy): domain Eukaryota; kingdom Metazoa; phylum Chordata; class Aves; order Accipitriformes; family Accipitridae; genus Harpia; species Harpia harpyja. The sequence goes on from NC_068940.1 coordinate 74,244,791, forward strand.
ATAGTTAAGCTGGTAAATTTTCCTATTTAGACAGGTCCAGACATCTCAAGAAACACTGCTAAATTAAATATTTCTCCTGGGGGAGTAGTATATATACATACTTTCATCAGCTTTTGGTCATACCTACACACACAACAAACAAGTTTAAGAGACAACTACCAGCAGCTGTGTTATGAGGAGGTTTTTTCCTGCCATATTATGTGAGGACTCATTTATTCTGTAAATCTCAGCCCAGCTTTGTGCAGCATGGCTGTGACCCTGGGACCAATTTTGCGAAACAAAAACCCCTTAGAGGAATGTCTACAAATCTTTTTGCTCCTAGAAAACCTAAGTCTATATTGGGAATAGTGCAGTAAAGTTGTTAGAAGTGCCAGATAAAATATGGGTAGTTATCTACTGAGAGTTACTTTACCTCTTCTGCAGAGTAGGACTAGAGTCTGGTGGTAATCCCATACTGCTGTTTTTTTGTAGCTTAGATGGGTGTTGGAGAAATAGTTGTGTATTTTTTTACAGTACATAAGTACTGAGAGAGTAACATTAGACCAGCAGCAGGAGATGCATTAAAATTACTTTTTATATCCCACTTACTTCTAAATATATTCTCAGGGGTGACAACCGATCTTACTGAAAGCCACAGGAATTCTTTTTAGACTGTCTTGTAAAATATAAGAAGGTATACAAAGTACGCATAGGCCCATGTGTCATCAGAAACTATGAATAAAGTGCTACTCAATGTGAATTTAGGGCATAAGTATCTTGACTAGAACAGTTGGGCCACACACTAATGCATACCTTGTTCTCAGTCACCTGCTCATATGAAGATCAGAAATCCTGGGGCCACATACCTGCGTTAGCAGGCTTCCTCTGGTTCTCAAGGTGTTAACTACTGAAATAATCTTCTAGATCTCAATGCTAAGGAAACTCATGACTGCCTATCCCTCTGTGTTGGTTTTACTGGCTTTTGCTAGATTTTAAAGGCTTTTTGTATGCACCAGTTTAACTGTACTTTTAAGATTTTAATACCTGTCTTAGTTCAAACAAACAAAACCAAAATACTCAGAAAACCCCCAAAATCTGAACAGTCTCCCCTCTATGTATTCTGAAAAAAAAAAAAAAAAAGAGTTTGTACAATATGATTTGTACCCAAGACTTATTCGAACAATTGTACTGTCACTGGATAGTGGATGTGTCCAGATAAATTCTAAACCATCAAAAAATACTACTGTGAAAGAAGGTTGTAGAAAAAACTACTTGTATTAAAATGGCAGTTAACAGGCTTCAACAAGGTCTACGGTGGTTTTAAAAAATTCCTAAGCACTTAGTTTCATCAGTTTATAACAACATCTTGGGCTTTGGTTTGCTTTTATGAGGATGGCTGTAATTTCTCTCCATTCAAGGAAATTGGTAGATGGGTGAAAAGACAGTAAAGAATTACCAATTTGGGAAATATTTCCTGGTTATGTAAGACAAATTAGACATCTGGCAAAGTTAAACACACAAAATTACAACAAAGTAGAAATTAAGGATTAAAAGAAATTTCAGAATTTTGAAACTTAAACATTTAAAAGCCAAAAAGGAAACACGAACAAACTCAGGAAACTATTTTCAAACTGAAGTAAGCATAGAACTTGCACCAAGACCTTGCATTTGCCCTGCAAAATATTAGTTGAACAAGTCTCTGAGCAAGCAGCCAAGGTAATAACCCAACATAGCTGTGTACAGTGGGGTAACATAAGAAACCCAAGGACCAGTTGTTAGCCATTTTGTACTTCCACTGTGGCAAGGGCACAAGTTTGAGTTTCCATATGGAGTATCCACACTGGATCAAATAATCCCTGTTGGTCTTAATCTTTCCCCTTTTCTTGTACATTGCTAAGGAACTCTGTACATTTTATACAAGACCACAAGGTTTATCTTTTCTGAGGGCTTTGCAGTGAAAAATCACAGTTTTTTTGTTTTTCCTTGGAGAAGACAGGGAAGAGTGGATGTTGAACAGCAGCTGTCTCTGTTGGCTGCCATAGAGGCCCTCTCTGTGGCTGCCAAGCAGACCTGGTGTGATAACCGGTTTTCCTTGTTGGGTAACAGCAATAGGAAGTGCTAGCACAGTCCTGGTACATCCTCCAGTGAAGTGGAACAGTGACAAGGACGGGAGGGTACACTGGATGAAAGGATGTGACCAACCCAAGGGGCTGAAGGGGTTTTCTAGAACACAAAGCTCTGGCAGTTGCTGACGTTGAACCACCCTTTACTAAGTCTTCATCATCCCCCCTGATAGAGAGGCTGAAAGTAAAATTTCATTTCCACTTATATTGACTGGAATTATTCCTCAGTAGAATTGGACTGGCAGTGACATAATGACAGTTTGCCTGTCTTATCTGACGCAAACTGGTTTAGCTCAATTAGCCTCAGTGGAGTCATGCTGAAGCAGAGCAAAATAGCAGCTTTCCTCCACTTAGCCTGCAACTTGCTGATACTCATTTTTAAGCTGGATGAGGAAAACTGCATCCTGTTTTCTTACAGATTAGCAATATTAAGCTTCACTAGGTTAGTAATAAGTAACAGTAGTAACCATCCTACCTATAATCCCCTCAAGACTGGACAGTAGTTCTCTTTCTACTGCTGTGGCACTAGTTAAGTAAATCATAATGAAATCATCAGTACAGCAAATTATAATTTTAGCAATTGCTTTTCCATAGGGCAACAGAAGAGAAGTGTTTTTCCCTCATCCACAGGTGTCAACAAATGCTGATATGTCCAATTTCAATTTTAAGGGACAACCCTTCTAGGATGGGGCATCTGAGTGAGATGGATGCACAAAAGAAATGACACAGAGCTCTCAACTTCCATCAAATGTGTCCTTTGAGATGTGATTGACAATGCTTACATGCTACTTATGTTCTGAAAACTGATAAATCGACTTAGACATTTGCCTTAAAATGCTCATTTCAGGTTAAGAATCTATCACAGACATAGGTTTTTAGATAGCTTGGCCATACTCGGATGCCCTGAAGTATTACGTTCACCAAAAGATTTCTGCAATGTCCTTGAAATGCTGGTGTGGGTGTAATGGTGACTAACTATTCTGAATAACCCTTATTAACTGTTCGTCAGTTTTATTCTACTATAATTAGTCTTTAATTTTAGGTCTGAAGCTGTATTCTTAACACTTCCAAGAAAAGAATTTGTTCAATGTTTGCATGGAAGATAATGGCAAAAGTTGATCATATATGTCTCCATGTAGAGGAATGTGTGATGTCCTTCCCGAAATAAACAATTTTAAAACACTCAGATACAACGTAATTATGTAACTACGCCAGCCTCTGGGCTCTGACACTCTTATGATTTAAATACCACACTACTCATTTGTGGTCTGAGTGCCCATCCTCTATGATCCCTTGAAAATCATACTACGACACTGTGACTGTGCTATCTTTTTATATGATGCAGTATTATCAGGTCGTCTAGTCACCAATAAAACTGCAGTATGAGGGATGGTGGAATACCCTAAGTATAATTAAAACACCCACTTCAGTTAAGTCATGTTTGTTCTGAACTTTATTTTTATAGTTTATGAACTTAGTGTGAAAAAGATCACATTTTCTGGTTATCAAAGGCCACAATAGAATACAGCTGTTTTTACTAGGTTGTTCTAGCTTTATATTGCTGATTTCTGCAACGTAAAGAACTTTCTACATCACGGAAAAAAATCATCTTGAAAACCACCATTTTTCATCACCAGACTCTTAATAGCAAAGTTCATGGCATCTCTAGCAAACTGGTTTTTTTGTCCTGCCTGATAGTAGATCTTGGAATAGTCCTCGTTTCATCTGATTTTCTATAGTTAAAGAATCGATGTGAAAAATGCAAATTTTCAGTAATGGGAGGCAAACACAGTATTGCCTTAAAAGGATTATCAGGCGTAATGCAATTACTTTTGGGAATGAAATAAAAAGGGAGATATAGACAAATAAGCAGGGCATCCTGCAGTAATGCAAGAAAAATAAATAAAAGGAGCTCTCCTGTATGTTTTTTGACCGTGTGTCAAGTCTTATTTTCTCTCAGACAACTCCTCTTCAGATTCTGCCTCTTGTCAGTGACTGAAACAACAGTGATGACCTGTTCCTGCACTAACCTGGTATGAAGCAAGATGGTATCAAGTCCAGTCTCTGAGACACTGAGCTCCGCAGCAGACAGGCAGAACAACACCGTTTTGGGATAGTGACTGAATCTTCAGAACAAATTTAATTTTTAGACTGTGTGCGGCACAAAATCAAACCCTTCCACCAAAAATATAGCTGTGCAGATAGGACTAGAAAAAAACAACCACCCTTAATACTTATTTTTACTCTCTAAACTCTTCAAATGAGGCAAAGCAGGGAAATGAGTCTTCCACAGTCCAAACAGTTTCCTTATTTTCCAGTTAAAGTGCCAGTTATTTCTTTTGTAGCCTGATAAAAGTTTAATGAAAACTGACACATTTTGACAGAATAATATATTTTGGCAAGAAATGTTCCTATATTTTTAAAAAGGAAGCATAAAATGATCTTGCTAAAACACCTTCAAAGAGAATTCAGAAAACAGAAATTTTAAAATTTTCTTTGTTCCTTTGTCTTGCTTATGTTTTTGAAGGTGTAGGAGGGAAGGGGATTATTTTGCTTTTTCAAACAATATACAGAAAGGCAAGATCATCTATTAAGTGAACAGCTAGATCTGCCTCACTGCCAACCAGTATGGAAGTTGGCAGTGTGTAGGTTTAAACAGACTAAAGATGTTAGAGAGATTGCATACCCAGCTGTCCTCCTACAGAGGAAAGCAACATTGCAGTGTAGTCCTTCTTCATATATGCCTTGTGTTATGTGAAGCCCATTCAAGATATCTACTACATCAACCTATCGTCTTAACTCCAGCTTGCCAGCAACCACAGGGTGCTGTGCTTTCTGTGAACTCTATACATAGTGTTATTTGAATGTCTGACTTCTTAGAAACCACTCTACGGTGGTCAGATTTATGGCCTGTTTCTGCATCTCTTCCCATTTTCCAGGAACAAATTTAATCTAACATTATGCTAAACTGCTGTTGGGGACCCCAAAACTGAACACTGCACTCCAGGAGTGACCTTGCAAGTGCTGTGTAGGTTTTCTTAACTGGTGCAGTACTGCAAACGATGGCCAGCACATGGTTAGCCTTCGTCACTGCAAGGTCATACCACCCAACTTACTGTTCACCAGGATCCCCAGGTCTTTCTCTGCAAAGTTGGTCCCCAGCCAGCCACCTTCCAAACTGTCCTGCTACACAACAACACTTTGTCCCAGGCACATGGTCCTCATGTGGTTTCTGCCAGCCCATTTCTTCAGCCTACCCAGATCCCTCTGAAAGGCAGCCCTATTGTCCAACATATCGATCCTTCTCCCTGCTCATGTGTCCTGGTTTCAGCTGGGATAGAGTTAACTGTCTTCCTAGTAGCTGGTATGGTGCTATGTTTTGAGTTCAGTATGCAAAGAATGTTGATAACACTGAAGTTTTCAGCTGTTGCTAAGTAGTGTTTAGTCTAAAGTCAAGGATTTTTCAGCTTCTTATGCCCAGCCAGCAAGAAAGCTGGAGGGGCACAAGAAGTTGGCACAGGACAGAGCCAGGGCACCTGACCCAAACTGGCCAACGGTGTATTCCATACCATGTGACGTCCCATCTAGTATAGGAACTGGGAAGTGGGGGTGGGGAATCGCTGCTCGGGGACTGGCTGGGTGTCGGTCGGCGGGTGGTGAGCAATCGCACTGCGCATCATTTGTACATTCCAATCCTTTCATTATTGCTGTTGTCATTTTATTAGTGTTATCATTATCATTATTAGTTTCTTCTTTTCTGTTCTATTAAACCATTCTTATCTCAACCCACAGGTTTTGCTTCTTTTCCCGATTTTCTCTCCCATCCCACTGGGTGGGGGGGGAGTGAGTGGCTGCGTGGTGCTTAGTTGCTGGCTGGGCTTAAACCACGACATCATGTCATCAAAAAACTCGCTAAGTTATTATGAGGACATTTCAAAGCTGGCTATGTAAATGGAAAGATGGTAAAAGACATTGGCAAAGCTCAGATTCAAGTGAAATATGAAACAACATTTTCCAGAATGTTGGTTTCCAGAGAATAGCCCAGATTAAAATATTTTTGCCACTGATAAAAGGGACAGCAATTGCTGGACTGAAGTTCTGTGGCGTAGCTGTCCCTGTTATTTGGTAGACTGCTGTTTCTCAGCATCCTCGTTACCTCCTGGAGAGAGAAAAAAAGAAAAACTATCTTTATAACTATCTGTCTCTTACAAGTAAAACATGGAAAGGTGCAGGGAGATTCATCCAACTCTGGTTTGCACTCTGAACAGTAATTTTTTTGTCAAGTAAGGGACCTTTTGGGTCTGCTGGGTTGAAGAGCTGGGGAGACTGAGGCCCCAGTGAGGCTGGCCAGGGACATTAGAGCCAGTTATTGCCCTGAAGGCAGCCTTCCCTCCTGGGCTGGAGAGGACACGGTGCCTGGGGGGCACCAGGAGGAGCTCCAGCCTGTGGCCACGCCAGTCAGAGAGCTGCTGGAATGTTCCTCAAACTAGTTTACAGCCCAAATGTTACCTCAGTGATGCTCTGGCTGTCCCTGAACCAGGACGGCTGGGAGGCAGGCTGGCAGGGGAAGGGGTCGCGGTGGTGATACCTGGAAAATCGGGTGAATCTGTGAGGAGCCACGGGGTTGATTTGGTCAGTGGTGGTGAGAGGTCCCCCATGACGATGGCCCAGCTTGGCAGATGGCCAGGGTGCCCGAGGGTCGGGGTTACGCTGGCACCAACTTGGGTCTCAGCAAGGCTGCCTCATCCTTTGATGGAAAAAAGGAGGAACAAAGTTATTTCTTAGCCTAATTCTCCTTTTAAGACAACATTGCCATCACCAGTGGACTGACTCCCAGGGCAAATAAGGACAAAAAGTGAATTTCATAAACTTTCATTTTAATAGCCAGCTACTAAAAATGCATCCCTGTTCAGCAGTGGCTTCTCTCTTGCCTTGTGCTGATCTGCTGTGCTCTGTCCCCTGATGTAATTCTCTTCCCTGGCTCTGGGTGGTCATATTACTCCAATATACAACTCTCTCTGGAACAAGATGTATTTATGTTTAGCACTTCAACATTTTTAATATGGTTAACTTCTCTGCCAGACACTCCCCCTCTTGGGGACCTATTTAAAATTTTTGATCATCTGCCCTTCAGATCTGTCTCACCTACATTGCCAATATCTTCCCAGATATTACTAGCATATATGATTAGGCACAACAGGAGTAAATACAGTTTATTGCCAGCAGTATGACACCAGAATCAGACAGGATCCAAAAATGTGTCATCCGCAGAAAAGCTTTGGATCAAAATACAGACTGTGCCTAGACTTTTCATTTTTCAGTTAAAAAAAATAAATCTCTCTCCATATTTTACTAATTACCACAAAATGTAAAGTGTTAAGGGGACAGAAGGGATGCCTGAAGAGGGGATAAATAAACATTGACAAGCTGAGAAACTTTGTTTAGGTGGTTTCAATTTAACTGTAAAATTCTTAGCAAGGCATGCTTCATATTCTCCTGAAAAGGTTCAAACCCTTTCCTCCAGGCTCCATCTTAGTCATGTGCTTGACACACTACATGCTGTCAGAGCGCAGAGGCTTACCTTGCATTTTGGGTGTGCAAATATACAGGGTGCATGGTTGTGGTGAGTTTAAATGTTCTAGCCAGGCTTCATGATGCAAAGATCTATCAGGCCTTAGGTATGCTGCTTCTTTATCTGCCATGCGTATCAGGATGTGCATCTCCTTGGAGGCAGCGATCGGGTATCAGTGACTTGGTCATTTTCCAGGGTCTCAGTCTTGCAATACAATTTTGTGGTAGGTCCTGGGCAAAGCCTCACAGATCTGGCACAAACAGACCCCTGTGTCCAATTAAAAAGGAGAAGAATCTTCCTAGGAACAGCTCTACATGTTGCAAATTCTCCATGGCAAGTCTCGGTATTTGTCGCAAAAAGCTGTTGCTGTAATTTGGGCTGAATTGTTTTGAGAGAGTCTCTGGTGTCTTAAAGAATACAGATGTAAACCAGAATTTATTTCCTTCTACTCAGGAGGTGATTTATCTTTGTGACAGTGAAATATTCTCCAGGATATGAAGGGAGGTGTAAATCTGCACACTCTTAATAAACACATTTATGTTTATTAATTTATAAGACTTGCATGAAAACACCCTTCACAGTCAGTCTCACATGAACAATTAGATACACCCTCAACTGGAATCCCTCAGTACAGGAGAAATACAGAAAATCCAGACTGAATCCTTAACAAGACCCACCTATCTCAGCTCTATTCTAAGTATTTCTGCAATACCCACTATGTATAAACAGAAGTCAATTGTAAAAACTCAACATCATTTCCATTTGGAGAGGCAGGGAGTTCTGTAAATGAGACAGCTTCACTTGTAGATGTGGTCTATATATGCGGATAGATCCTGTGCACAGTAAAGTGCACCACACACAGACTGCATGCGTAAGTGGAAATACACAAAATATTGCCTAATGCTACATCTTTCCCACTGCTCTTACCAGGGGACCTGTGTAAGAAGTGGTGAATGATCATCCAGGTGCAGTTACAGGCAAGTGACTGGTTGGTGAAACCTTGTAAATACTTTTTTTTAATACAGAGCATCCACCACTACAGATCCGCTCTGGTGAGACCCCACCTGCAGTACTGCATCCAGCTCTGGAGTCCTCAGCACAGGAAAGACATGGACCTGTTGAAGCGGGTCCAGAGGAGGGCCACAAAAATGGTGAAAGGGGTGGAACACCTCTCCTATGAGGAAAGGCTGGGAGACTTGGGGTTGTTCAGCCTGGAGAAGAGAAGAATCCAGGGAGATCTTGTTGTGGCCTTTTAATACTTAAAGGGCTTACAAGAAAGATGGGGGACAGACTCTTCAGTAGGGCCTGTAGCGATAGGACAAGGGGTAGTGGTTTTAAGCTAAAAGAGGGTAGATTCAGACTAGATATAAGGAAGAAATTTTTTACGATGAGGGTGGTGAAACACTGGAACAGGTTGCCCAGAGAAGTTGTGGATGGCCCATCCCTGGAAACATTCAAGGCCAGGTTGGACGGGGCTCTGAGCAACCTGGTCTAGTTGAAGATGTCCCTGCTCATGGCAGGGAGAGTGGACTAGATGATCTTTAAAGGTTCCTTCCAACCCAAACTATTCTGCGATTCTATGATTTTATAACACCCTGTTTCTGCCCAGACCTTGTATCACCAAAGCCACCCATCACCAGAAAATGGGGGGAAAAGCTTTCTGGAACCAGTAAGAACAGCATCCTTCAAGCAAGGCATCTGGGCAGCAGTTGCTAACAACATATTGCTCCATCAATACTTCATGGAAGCCTGTCTATCAGTATATTCCTGGCAGTTTTAGTGAGAGGTCAGTTAATCTGAACCCTTCGCTTTCTGCTTCTGTCTAAGAAATCAACAGGGACTTGGTCTTACTCTGCTTGGGTCACCCAAGGTAAGAGATAAGTCTCTCTCATATACCAGAGCAGATGTATTCGCAGGATGAGGTCGCAGAACTACAAAAATAAATGCTGTTTTCAACTGGTTTTTATAGGACAGAATTTAACCTCTAGTCAGCCAAATGTAACAGCTTTCCCACATAAGAAATACCTAAATATGAGAAATGATGGTCACAGGAAATACTGTAACTAGCTGAAAAGGACTAGCAAAGAACAATGTATGATGCCATACTAACTGTGTTTCTTCTGCATTCTTTTATTTTCACCCTCAAGTTGCTACTGAAGACTGCTTCCTCCTTAAGAAACCTCTGTGCTCATCTATACTAATACAGCTTTTTGCTAGCCTTTCCCTCCTGCCTTTTGCTCCTGTGGAGTTTATTAATTGATTTAATCTTTAATTTTGTCAACAAAATTGAAAAAAATGAAAGGGATGATTGCAAAAGGGGTGAAAAAGACAATGCATATAACTTCAGTGCTTCCAATAATGACTGAGATTACTCAGGTTGATAAGACCTGATTGCCTGAATCATTTCTGCCTCTGTGCCTCTGTGGATTTTCTTTATTCCTTTTTTCAGAAGTATTCTTTTGTTAATGAAATGTATGTTCTTCATAGCTTCAGTTGCTACCTTCAGTGAAACAGGAAAAACAATCACCCAAAACAAGATGGAAAAATTGTCAGTCATTCTTTGCATTGATGTTTTCTTAGCAAGGGTTTGGAGTATTTTAGTAGCTGCTGTACCAAGTACAGGAAAAGATACCTCCTGTTCTTTGAGGTTATATGACTGGGAAGGAAGGGAATGTGCCTCTTTGCAGAGCACTCCAGCAATGCACCCTGGCTTTTCTCCCTCCATAAGACAGAAGCTCTAGCTCTAGCTGTGATGTGTGTCAGGAGGAAATCCACTGTACAAGGTTCCTGGTCAACCCCCAAGACTTATGCACGCTATGTTTGCTGACTGTGTTTGGCTTGTCTCCTCTGCAATAAATCCATGTGATTTTTGTGAGTTTTAATGTGCTCTTTATAGAAAATAAAGTGTGTGTCCCTGAATGGGTGACAATATTATTAAGTTTGCGTAAGATGTACTTGTAAAATATGATAGTTATTGGGTCATGTTGTGTTGATATTGTGCATGCATCATTGTGGTAGCTCCAAGAGCCTCATTTATAAGACCCCACTGTGACAAGTCTGGTAAAGATGGAGAGGAAGGGTGCTGTATAGAAAACACATCTTAAGGCCACAGCACAGATTGCAGTACCTTTAAAACCTGAAGATCTGGAGTGGTACTGGCTTGCCTTCCCTAATGCCTGCAAGTCCCTTTTCATCCTGGTTGGCCATGGCACTTAATGCCATGATCTCTAGCATTCCTGTGACAGTGAGCACAGATGCTTTAGAAAAGATCAGCAGTTATCCATACATAAAAGAGATAATGACAGAAAAACAAAAGATAGAGATGTTTTATGTTTTAGCTCCGAGTCCTGTGCCAGTAAGCTATAATCAGGTAAATTAAAAAAAAAAATTACTGTTTGCCATTGGGTGTTAAATATTAAATTAATTTTAAATCTCATTCTCTGGCTCACAGCAAAAACTATAAGAGATTGGTGAAATGGAGAGGAGAAAGATAAGAGGCCATGAACATGTCAGAGAAGTTGTTCTCCATGGCCTCATCTCCCTTGACAGAAATGTGTATTGCAATCTGTCAACCAGCCAGTGACCATTTTTTTTAAACACTCTCCCAGGCTGTGTGCATCTGCAGTCTGTGTGCACAGAGCTGCTGGTCACGCAGAGCTGGAAGAAATATGTTTGGAGGACAGAATCACACTACCCTTGTTAGGACACCTTGAGATTTCACAATTTCTCTTCTCCCATTCTAGTTTGCATTTTAACACCAATCTTCGAAAAGTAGCCTGTCCCAAGTTTTTATATTAACTGGTTTCAGTTCAGACTGGAATACAGAATTAATTAAAGACACTGAAAATAATGGCAATTTTTAGTCTGCAGCTGAACCACAAAATGAGCAAATTAAATGTAGCTCAGGGTGGGTCCAAAATAGAAAATTAAGGTATTTTTCAGTGATTAAAAAAATTAATGGCTATAAAAAATGTTTAATATTACCCAAAGTTCTCTCTTTTCCTTTTTGAGTTACTCAGCATTCCTTGAGTGATGTTTGTAAAGCTGAAGTTCATTTTGAACTGAAAATACTGTTTTGAACCAGAAAGCTTCAGCTTGAAAATGTCAAAACAAAATGTTCTGACTTTTCCAAATTCCTCTCTTCCCTTTTCTATCCCTTGTTATTTGCTGAATTTAAGAAGTTGTTTTGATTCTTGAGCAATGAGATTGTATGGGCAGATTTACTATTTGCGTTTTTTTGTTTAAACTGTTATATGTCTGGGATGGGTCTCTGTAACAGTTCAGTTGAAATACATTCATTCATGCATTCTGTCTCCTTCCTTCTCACTGATTCCTTGCTCTTTTTGGAACTGGGCTAGTCTGACATCTTATCCCCAAGTACACTTAAACTTTTGGGAACCTTGAAGTTTGGCATCCCTCACTATAGTTGTCTGACCTCTTAATCCAAGATCTGAGAAGACTCAACCTTTTGGAAAGTTGCAGTGCAAACTTCAAACTTCACAGCTCAATGCCTATTGCCTCTTCATCCTTTGAGCTTAATTAGAATTTGTTTAGGTTCAAATACATGCGCTCTGCATTGGGTTCTTGCAAGTACAGTTTGGGTTTCCTTGATTACTTTCCCTCCTGTCTAAAACCTGCCTTTTTTCTCCCAAGTATGACTCATTGCTTGCTTTACAATGCTTCGCTGTAGAAATATGCACTCTAGTAAGTTTGATGGGATTAATATCCTTTAAGACTGACCCATATTTAATGTCAGTGTTAAACTCACACAGAAATGCCAGAAACAGACACAGCATTAGACTTTTTCTCTTTCTCTGGCTAACCTTGTCAGCAAAGCTCCAGTATTATTTTTTTCTTTATCAAAGTCAGGGTTTTCCTATAAGAACAGACTGGGGCAGAGAGTGAGGGGAGAGGGAGAAGAAAAGGGGTTATTCAGTGTGTAAGAGGCCTCTTCTCTCCTTCCCGCATTATTATTAACAAAATCTTCAGTGTCTGCAAGTGCATCTGTTTGCACATGAAAAAACCACCACATGCATTAATTCAATAGTGCTCTTGCTAATTAATGTGAACACTTACACATGCAAATCACATTAACTATCAGTTTGCACATGCAATTACTTGATTTATGCATGCAAATGTCCATCTGAGGCCGGATCTTAACCTATTGTAAACTGGCATAGCTCCACTGACTTCAGTCAAACTATGCTGATTTATATTTGCTACAGAATTATTCCATGGTATTTTTGCAGCCAATTTTCATTCTTGGCAGTATTATTGATGCAGTTACAGACTTGCTTTAAAAAGTTGACCTTTTGCATTCATACTAAAGGCAGTATCTGGCTCTAACGATGGCCTGGATTTTGCATTTTCTTCAAGTTCTATACACTGAACCTCCTCTTTCTCCCTATGAGCTCTGCCCCCTCTATAAATCTTGTTATGCCCTACAACCTGCAGTCTGAAAGTAAAGGAGGTCAGCAATTAGCCTTTTCAAAATGATGGCATGTTAGTGTAAGGGCTTTGGGTGGTCCTATATATCAGATTGACTTTTAGTTACTGATCAATTGAAGATCAATTATGGGACACAATGAGAAACTAGATAGCCTGCTGGTATGTTAGTATCTGGATAAGGCTGATTCCAAGACTGGAGTGGAGTGAAGGTAACTGCAAAATGAAGATCTGGAAAAGGCTTCATTATTCAAATATTTCTCTAACTTAAACTTCACTCTAACAGTGAGCAGGCCGTTTTGATGTAGGTGTTGATTCCAACTGAAAGTACTTTCATTGTGTCACTACAGTCCATACTACACTTGTTCAGGGAACGCTGTGGTCCAAATGACTTCAACATGGCCTGAAAAAAAAGGTTTTAGATAAAACTGAAATGAGTTGTAGAGGTTTAAAGAAAGAATTTCAAAATCATTACTAAAAACTTTTCAGTGGGTGTTTTGCAGAGCTCATGAAATACAGAATCTCTATTTTCTTGACATCAGAAAAGATTGGTCCGACCCTAAACACTACAGAGATGCTCCATTGCCTCCACTGGGTGGAAGAACAGGCCTTTTAAACAGAAGTTGGTTGTAAAGTAACCAGAAGACGGTTTAAGCTCTACTTCCAGAACCAGCTGTAGCAGGTAATTTGGTTATGGCAAATACTGCTGGGCAGCAGATACACAGGAATACTACTTCTTCAACTTCAACGATTCCTCATTCTGAGTCTGCAACCTACATCGCTGCCCTGGCCACATATGCAAGCATGCTCATTCCCACCCAGGGAAATGCATGCTACTGGTGTACCAAGAACACCTTGTAAATGGCTTTCAGTAAAGTGTCCCCAAAATAACCTGCTGAACCTGGCACTGAGAATGGCCAGAAATGAGCTCCCAGAATAATCATGAGTGCTGAGGTACAAGATGAGGAGACATATAGGTGATTCATGAAAAAATGATGGCTTTCAGCCAGACTTGCTTGCTTGATCTTAGCTGATGGACCTGGTAAGGATGTGAGGAGCAGCATGAAAAGCAGGCAGTGACAGGAGCCTCAGACAAAATGGGGGACAAAGTCCAGGACACAGAGCCAACAAAGTGTGGAAACACCTCCTGTTTTTCTCAAGCAAGGCCCAGGTTCAAAGAGGCTTGTGGCTGTGATACTTGCAAATCCTGAGAAAAAATGGGAATCTATGCATGTCGCAGTGAGATTTTTCAGGAGCAACATGCAGACAAGGCCTGTGGAATAATCAACTTGACCTTCTAAAAGATCTGATGGGGAGGTAATTTTAGCATCCAGAGGTGACTAAATATATCTTTCTGCTCCCTGGGAAACGAAACAGCTATTTTGTCCATGAGCTCTGCTTCTTAAAATTACTACTTGATTTACAGCTGTTAAGTCATTTTAAGGATCTGATTAATCATTTGCTCTTGGCAGGCAGAGTTGTGACTGCTAAAAATAAGAAACAATGTCTTGTGTCTTAATCAGCGAAATGGAGATAGTGGCCAAGCAGGGGACATTCTTGCAAACTTTCTGTGCACGTACGTGTATGATGTGTGTTGGAGATAAACATACAAACACTGCAACATACTTGGTTAGTCAAGCCAGTTATTAAAAGGAAGCTGAACTCCATTCCCACTGCATTTTAGTGCCATGATTGGTCAGGGAAATTGTGTGAGAAGACAATGTTTAGTTGTGGATCTACTTATCAAAGCTCTCCTCTAAGACTGATAGGTGCGCCAAAGATAGGTAATTGCAAATGCTTCAAGTATTAATCCTTTTTTCTTTTTTTCCTGTAGATGTTAATACAATAAAATTGGACTGGACAAGAGTAAAATGTTAATCAAACTATTTTCTATTAATTTTTGTAATAAAATAAAGACGTTTTGTGTTCATTAGTGTGTCTAACAACCCATCTAATTAAGACTTTAAATGCTATACGCCTGAACATTGCTCTTAGAATTTCTCCCACTTTTCTATAATGAAATCCTTGCAAGAAAACAACTGTGTACATACTATGTTTCATTTTTACACTTGTAGGCACTCTGCTATTTTTGCACGCTGTATATAGGTTATTGCAGTAGCCTGTAAGAATAGGATATTACAGGTAAATACTACAGTGACTGGATACAGGGAGCTGCACAGCCAAACACCTCCTCACCTCTCGTGCCATGATCCCTTGGCTGTGAACGCTAAATCCATCACAATTCAAACAAGCAGAATAGAAAGCGTTTCTTCGACAAGTTATTCTATTAAACCTAAGAATTACCTGCAAGATTTAAGTGATTAGCAAAGTATCACCAAATTAGTAGAAAAGACGTTGGGTTCATTCTGAGTCCCCTAATTATCCATCTTTATTTAAACAAAAAGTAAAAAGTCAAGAAAAAAATAATACTGATTTAGGAACTCACTAAAGGGTGCTGTAGTTGATGAATTTTATACAGGTCTTAGTCATAGTCTTGACAGTGGAATAGAGAAGGAAGGAAAATACTATATGAATGATTATTTCCAGACTGAGAATGAAGACTCAGTGTAAAATTTTCCAAAGCAGCTGTGCTGTAAACTCTGTAAAAGTCATTGGGATTTAATGTGCATTTTGAAAGAACACCATCAGTGTGACAGTGTGGACTTCGTTAGTTCCAACTGGAACTGTGGAAATAAATTTGTGTTGAAGACACAGTCTAACCTCAGTATAAAAAATCACCACTGGGCTAGGATAAATATTTATGATATCAAACTATTCACTGTAGTAGGGTTTGGCTGTTTTCTGCATTAGAAAAATGGAGAAACTTGCAATTTGAATTAAACATTTATATATAGTACTTTTATGGAAATTGTTTCCCACAGATCAATATGTAGATGAAATCCTAAAAAGGAAGCACAAATTAAATGAGAATGGAAATGAAAAGGACTTTTCCAGACCATGTACAACATGTATTGGGGAAATATTTTATTAGGTTTATATTAAGATTAACTTGACTTTTTTCCTAACAGACCGATCAATAAAATAAATTCATTCTTGCTGATAGGAGTATTAAGGTAGGATGTTCTGGTGGAGTTAGGATACCGATTTTTGGAAACAGATTTTTTACATAGGGTATTTCCATAGATAAAAAAGTTATAGAAACAAGGAATTATATGTAGCTTTGTTTAAAATACACAGTCATTATAGTTTTGCTTAGACCTTACAGGAAGATTTCTACTGTACAAACCTAACTTTCTAACTTGTGCTTATCTACACTGAATAGATGTATTTAAAATACACCTAGATACACATATAGGTACGTATTTCAGCCACACACAGAAAAACTGTTTATGCACGTATTTATCTGGAATATACCTGTATGCTTTCTTGACCATGGCTTTGACTGTCCTATGCGAGACTCTTTTACTGCCAGTTTTCAACTTCGGGCTACTGGGTCATCAGTCTTCCTTATTCTGTAAGTGCTATTCTATAAATAACTGAGGATCCTGGTGGACAATGTAGTGGACATGATGAGCGGTGTGCTGTTCCAGCAAAGAAGGGCGACAGCACAATGGGCTATTGGTGAAGGACTGCAGTCAGCAGATGGAGGGAAGCAGCTATTCTCCTCTATTCAGAAACTGAGAGCATGACAGGAGCATGGTGTCAAATTCTGGGCTTCTCACTGCAAAAAAAACCATTGACGTGCTGAATTGAGTCCAGCAGAAGACTATGAAGATAAAGAGGGCTCTGGAGCACACTGTATGAGAAGCTACCGAGATACTGAGAGAAATGCGTTTGTTTTGTTCAGTTTGGAGAAAAGAAGTATGATGGTTGCTGTCTACAACTAGGTAATGGGAAGATACAGAGAAGATGAAGCCAGATTCTTCTCAGAGGTGCACTGCAAAAGGATGATGGGCAAAAGACATTAGCTACAGAAAGGAAATTCTGACTGAGTGTTAGGAGTATATTCTTCACAGTGGGGTGGCCAAGCAATACCACAGGCTGCCCAGAGAGGCTGTGGCTTCGCCATCCCTGGGGCTACTCAGGACTTACGTGTAGACGACCCTGAGCAACCTGACCTAGCTTCACAGTCCGCTCTGCTTTGAGCAAGGGTTGCATCAGATGATAGAATCACAGAATAGTTTAGGTTGGGGCTGTGAGTCTCTCTCTGTTCAGAAATACTTCATTTTGCACTAGGGGATGCTAGAAAAAGGCATGATTTAGCAGTGTAAACACAACGACTGAAAGTCAGAGACTCCAGGGATTCCCTTGCAGGAGTAAATAAAATGAGCAAAAGCCTCATATGTTCCTGAGACATAACAAAGTGTAGTCCTGGGAAAATTTCTTAACAAATGTACTGTAAATGCTCAGTCATTAATTCTGCATCCTTTCAAATGGGAAGTGTGCCATACATGTGCTAGGGCTCACTATACCATTGAGAAACTATGTCAAGAACAACTATTTTGCGTAGTAGGACTCAGTCATTCTTTTCCTGAACCAAGCATGAACACATTCAGGACCATTTTAGAAACCAAAGTAATAATCTTTTTAAATTGTGGAATTAAAGATCAGAGAAGTGATGACAATAATGTTTAATAAAGGATCGGTTTAAGAAACAATTCTAGCTGGTGTGGATAATCAAAGACTGTCAAATGTACTTACTGGGTCACTTCAATGAATTAATTTTTACGATTAAGTTATGGGAAGAAAAGTCACTTTGCATACTCATCCAGCAAGCGTGACGGAAAACAGGGGACTGAGCACCCTTCAAACTGTGGGCTCACAGCCCAATAAATGACCATTCATATTTGTTTAATTTCAGTATCTTCAGGCAATAAATTTGGGATTCCTGTAAAACAGAAATAAGAAATTAAAAAAATATTTTGAAGTTAAAATTATTTCTACTTTTTTAAAGTAAACTGACCTGAATGTTGTCTTCAGTGTGTGCAGGAAGAATCAAACAGAAGAATTCTTATGCGACAGAAAACAAGGTACTTGGTGAGAGTGAGGAAACAGGTCTGAATCATTCCGTAGTGCTGCTTCAGGATCACAAGTAACAGCAAAAGCCACCTTAATAACTGTGCTGAATCAATGACACTAATTTTAGAAATAGGAAACAGTCCTCCTGACCGCTACAGAACTAGGCTTTCCGAAGAAGTGATGTCAGGATGAAAGGGATACAGTGTGCAGGAGCTATCACTAGCTTTCATAGATTCACAGAACCTCATCAGTCAGAAGGGATTTCCAGAGGTTATCCAGTCCAACCGGTGCTCATTGCCAGCTGCTCGCGGCCTCACCCCTTGAGTCTTCACTGACTCCAAGGATGGAGATTCCACAGCTATGCTGTTTGACAAATGTTTATCCTCTTCACGTCAGGTATTTTAGGGCTCAGTGAGATGCCCGGACCTATTTAGCCAGTGTAAATCATTACCTTTTAAGGGGCTGATTCTTCTTCATCATCTTATTATAGAGCATGATTTCCTATTTGCTCCATTGGGTTTCAAGCTGTTGATGCTGTATGCATCCTTAGGATATTCTGTGGTCATTATTTCCTCTAAACTGATTCAAAGAGCGTAAGACAAGAAAAAAATTCAATCAGTCAGAAATGTATTGTGTTGGTCACTGTGGCTGTGAAAGGCAGACTAGTTTCTGTTTGTAGTTTTACATAAGTACTCTGGTATTCTGTTTTAGATTTATTCATCTGACAAAATTAACTACATTTCTCAAAGCTATTGCTACATAAGGTTATAAACATTTCCCTTAGTCATTAGGAAATCTACATACAAGTCAACAGTATAAAAAAAGGCAAACGTTCTTTCAAGCCCTAGGAAAACTGTATTTGTTTTCCCTCAGAGAGGTTAATTCTGTGCAATTTTGAAAGGTTCCTGCAAGCATCCATTGACTATAATGACAGATGTAATTACTTAGCATCTCTTCAAATGGCAAAGTTTGCAAGCAAACAATGGATTCCTGCATTCATTGACAATTTTTAATTCCATTTTTTTGAATGCTTTGGCAAACTCTTAAGGAAATGTGTTTGGTGGCAGCTGCAATTTGTGGGTGCATCTTTGTCAGTGTCTACAGTTTAACAAAGCTGCCATTAAGGTCAAGTAGAGCAAGATTTCATCCTTAAAATTTTGCAGTCATTTCCTTTGCAAATTGTTCTAGTTCCAGTCACCTCCTCCCCACACAAATAGCTAAGTTAGCTAATTCTAGATAGCATGCCTGAAAGACTCCCTGGCCACAGCACACTGCCAGCCATGGCAGAACCACACCTACCAAATGGCTTACATGGCATTCCTGGGCAGGGCCAGATAAGTATATGTTTTAAAGACATTTTCCAGAACATAGCTTTTAAACTGTGCATTTGTAACCCCTGGAAATCCAGTCCCACTACTTTTACTGTCCATTTTAACTTGGTTGTGTTAAACAGGAGCGTTTCAAGTTATGCTGCTACAAATGGTATTTGAACTGACAACACGCTAGGTCAAGACTGTGTCTTTCCTATCATGCTGCCAGCACTTTTCTGCCTGTCAGTGATGACAATTGCTCAAACCTGGTTAGATAGCATGGTGGAGAACCTGCCCATACCTGGCCTTCCTCTGTCTTTCGTATGCTTGCATTTGTACTTTTCATTTTGCTGTTGGAGGTAGACCAGCATGGGAAAAACGGTCCAAAATGTTAATCTATCTGCACAAAAAAGTGCTGGCTGGCATGCTGGGTATTTTTGTGTCCTCCTATTGCTTTTGGTTTTAGTTTGGCTTCTACAGCACAGGTAGGTCTCAGAGTTACAGCCTCAGCTACTGCTCTTGTCTGTACAGCCCACTCTGAACTGTGGAAGCCTTCACCCACACTTCTATCGGAATTACAGGCGTAGTTGCTGCCAAGAGATTGCAGAGGAGCGATATAGAAAGGTGCAGCCTTATTTGGAGGTGAGTTGATTTTGGAGATGTCTCAGTGCCTGGCAGCACTGACAGTACAGCACTGAAGGGTTTTCCCGCTGAAGGCCACGGTGTAGCTGTTAGGTCACTTGGTGCTTCTGCATCTGTGCTTAAGTGTCACTTTAAAGCATATGCCAGATTATGCATGATTCATGAGCTAAGCTGCCTTTTAAAGATCATCTGAGACATTCACAAATAAACTCACCATGCTGCATAAAAGAAACCAGCATTTGTAAAATTGCTGAGTAACAAATGCATCTATGCATGGCCATATTTCCAGCTCTCACATCTAAAACTACGCTTAGTGGGGGTTTGATCCATGATATATCATCCTGCATACTATGATAATACAAATAATAACAGTAATAATAATAAATGTACCTGTGAGGTTGCGAGTGAATAATATGGCTCCTTTTTCTCCATCAGCTCTGTGTGTGTTCCCATTTCAACCACTGCACCATCCACAATGCCCACTATTACATCTGCAGTCTGAGCGGTGGAAAGCCGATGAGCAATAATAATAGTAGTTTGACCTCGCCTGGCCTGTAAACAAAGTACCAAACTGTAATTCATGTCCCCTGTTGCTTGGTGGTTTGGAGTAATTCCTCTAATTTGTCATATTGATACTGCTGTTACATCCCATTGATCTCATTTGCTGAACATCCATATAATCCATGATTCTTTCACAACTGACTTAAACTACAACCTGCTCATTTCCCTGGCAGGCTGGAGTTGTAACCTGCTTTCTCTTTTGGCTTATTTTGCTGCTTCTGCTTTGCTTGGTCTATGTCTTGGTTTTTTAAATGCTCTTGAAAAGCCCAGCCATGAGGTACAAAGTTGGGAGCATTTCCATAGAGACTGGCTGACTGGCGGAGGACACGTGTTTGTTTTGCTCCCAGGGTCCCACTGATTCTAACAGCATGACACCAGGTATTTGCCACTGGTAACCGTTGCTCAGCATTATCTGGCCGAAGGCAATGTGTTTGCCTTGAATAGGTAGCTTTGGGCCTCCATTGCCACACAAAAAACCATAGAGTTGATAAATTGGTAATTTATGGAGGAAAGCTATTCACATCACCTAAGTGCAGATGCTAAATTTCCAGGAATAAACAAACATACAGGTTAGCACCTGCAGCCTGCCTATGTAACCAAAGAAGAGAGACAAAGACTTCTTCCAAAATGCCTCTGACTCAGCTTCCTTCTGAGTTAACTGTGGCAAGTTAAACACTCAGTACAGTTAAGCACTGGAGTGTTACAGTGAGGGCTCATCCACTCAGATGCCTATTGCATGGTGCCAGTCCCTAGCTCGCTGAGCCAAGTGGAAATCATTGTTTCAGTGGTAGTGAGGCAGAAGATATGAGAATATTGTCACAGAAGAACAGTGGGCAGCTTTTTGCAGTGAATGGGGAAATAATCCACGTTCTTGTTACAAATCTAACATGGAAAATGATAACTGTCACTTGTGTCTTCTCCCTGAATTTAGATTAAATTCATAATTCGAGAAAAGAGGGTTATATCAATGACAAAGCACACACTTTTCTGAGTCCAATGTGAACTAGCATCTTGCTTTCTGCATCTAGAGCAGATGCATTGTCAACTAGTAAGAGAGTTTTAGGACTGCACTCTAAAACTCAGTCAACAGCCATTCCTGGTTTCTGACCCCTGATTTCTGCAGGTTTCCCATTTCAACCACATTGGTAGCACTTTTCAAAAAGAAGAGTACAAGATCTATCATTTTTTGCACTGTGAACAAATAATTTTTAATAGGACCTGGCTGAGCATAGGGATAAATGGAAAGATCCCCTTTGATTTCTGTAGAGTTCAAACTGCAAAGAAATGGGATCTAAAAGTCATGGAAACCGAGTATCAGTGCAAATCCACTCTAATTCAGAATGTTTGCCCACTGATATAACTCAACACACGTGAGCAGGTCCCCTGGCAATAGCAGTGACATTTATGAGCCTCAAGTTATACACGTGTCGAGCATCTTGCTGAAGCAGGGCGCTGTGCTTACCAAACCGAAGATTTTGAAAGCTGCAATTTCCATTTTCTACACAAGGTGGCTGCAGAAAATCAGTGTTTGACTTAAGTTGAACAGCCCCCCGCCCCCCACCCCCCCATCCCTGTGTTTTACTGGTTTTGCAGGGGGCAGATGTAACCCACTTGGGACTGGTATGTACTCCCCTCCCGCCGATGTCAGTCTAACTTTTCAACTGCATTTACATTCACTCAGCCGCGCTCTAGCTTTAGATTTTGTTCTTTGTACTTAGTACCCTGTTGATCTCCACTTCTCTATTCTCAGTGTGCTTCTCCCCCCCTTGATTTTCATTTCAGTGAGTTCAGAGATAAAGTTAAATTTTAGGGTTAACTTGTTTTATAGATAAGCACACAAAACTCCACCACATACATGAAAAAAACCCCAGCTTCTATTCAATAATGAACTTTGTGTCAATTCATTTCCAAGGAAGAAAGATATTTGAATATTGTAACAGGTAATCCACTAGGTTAAGCATACACATTTTCTTCCTATGTTGCAGTTACAGCTTCTTCATCAGTTATATTTTCTCTGCCATGTCTTACACCTGTTCTAATTGTCATCCTAAAAGGATGGCTGGCTGGCTGACTGTGCCCATGAATTCTCAGAAACCTCTTAAATTAAATGATTTTTACATCATGTTCCTCCAGGGTAATCTACAGAAAATGTCACACTCTCTATCAGACTGCAAGATTGCATTTTATGGCCTTTTGTCTCTGAATGAGACAGACATACAGGGCAATATGGTACCGTATTAACACCTTGTTAGGTAGTGGTTTGTCTGCTTTAGGTAGGTGTGCAAAACATGCCTGCAGGTAACAACTAGGAAGTCACTATATACATACACATACATATTTGTATATGTCAAGTGGTCACAGGTGAATGAACAACTGCTCGTGCTTTTCATGGAAGAGCGCCTGGCACTGGAGTTTAGGCTTGAGTGTATTTTGCCCCATTACAGGTTGATCTGGAGAGAATATGCATGCCTTAATGGCTTCAATTCTGTTAATTTGTACTTAATCCCACTTACAGAAGTGTTACCCCCAATGACAGCATTTTCTGTTCTTTCATTTAGCCTTTCCAGAGGCATCTTTATCTTGCCTCCACTGATTACAAAGGGAGCCTAAATGATTAGCTTAGGCTAGACATCAAACTTCTAGATGCCCACGTGAGATGTAAAGATGATTAAGTTTAGACTTAGAATACTTCATAGGCTGAAATGTTAGAAACTGATGAATAGGTTGTCTTCAACATTACTCATCTCCTGTGGAGAAAAAGGGATTATCACAAAAAGACAACAAGAATGTAGTTCTCAAATATTCATTGACTTAACATTAGTAATTATTATAGCAAGTTTTACAGAAAACTTGCAGCATCCTCCAGTCTGCACAGGGAGAACTTTTATCTAGCTGCATTGTAAACATCATTATTTAATCTATAATCTTGCATCAAGTAGCAAATCAAGCTTCAGTTATCTCTGTGGATTCAAAATGTTCAGCTCTACCCAGCAGAATGCTGTTCAGAGGAAAGGCAACCTGAGGTTTGGTTAGGCTTTAGTAACCATGTGATGCTTAGATGAGTCAGTATTTTGTGACGAATACTCTGAGAATACTCTCCTTTACTGCTATAGGGATGTTCCTGTAGAGCTTATGATGTTCTGTATTTAGGTACTTGAAACTAGAAATTAAATTTTCCATGAAGTCACATAATGTTGTTCATGTTCCCCTGTTAAACAAATATGTCACAAGTCATATTTTTGGCTTTGATGGGTCTAGAAAGTGAATTTTACTGTCATCTCTCCCACACACTTCAAACCATTTCAATTCTACTAACACCATATTTACACCAGACAGGAAAATATGTTTTGATATGGCCAAGATAGCTTTTTTTTCCCTTCATACTTCAGTTCTGCTTGGTAGCTGACTGCAGTAAGGACAGTTAAAGGTGCAGTGCCAGTGGTGCTGGTGGGGCCATTCCCTGACCTCATTTAAACTGGGGAGTGAGTAATTGCAGTGGAATAAATGTGGCCACAGCAACAGTAAAGCTTTTGCGAGAACACTAAGACTATTAGGTGATCTCAGTATCAGCTCTGAAGATTTGCTCTGAAAATGTTCAGGAGTGCTTTTCAGACAGCTGAACTACTGAAGAAAAAAAGTCAATCAGAACAGGATAATAATAAACCTACTCACCACAGGCGTCCATATGATCCTTGAGTATTTTTGTGAGTTAGTGGTTTTTTTCCCCATCATCATGTCTCTAGACTATTTATCCTGCAAAAATAAAGTAATGTTGAGATTATTATTTACTGGAAAATCTTTTAATTGGTAAAGAACACATTTTCTGTTGGTGTGGCAGCTATAAGAAATCATTAAAAAATACAACTTTACATATAATATCCTACGAGCTCTTGTATTATACCAGTTCTGACATCCCCATTGCTTGTAGTGTCCCTACTCCCAGCTACACTGGAGTGAAAGGAACAATTGTTGAAAACCAGAGGTTGGGGAAATCTATCACAGAGACAGTTGAGAGAAAGATTGGGAGTATTTCACCTGCGAGAGACTGGCAAGAGCATGATTTGTATATAGGGTACATAGAAAAGAGATTGCAATTTTCTTCATACCTCCCTGTGCAAGAGCAATAGCATAATTTCAACATATAGGAACAAAATAACTGTCCGTCTGGAATGCAACAAGAACGTTATATCTATTTCCAAAACTTATTTCAAGCCTTATGTCCAATATACTAACCTACACTGTACTGGACTGTACGTGTCCTTTTGTGTGATTTTGCCTTTATTTATCTATTTAAAACATCCAAGACGGAAGAATTTACAAGCCTTGATGCAAGTTCCCTGTTTTGGGATGCACTTCCTTTATTCTCTACTCAGAAAGGGGAAATACTATAAATGAGTCATCTGATAGAATATACACTTTCTACAGCACTCGCAATAAAGTCAAACATTTCTTCTCTACCAAAGAGCTACAAACATGAGAAATCACACTGCCTCTCCATATATAGGCAGTGCAGCACGCAGCTTCAGAGGGTTTTCCAAAGGCGTCCAGAATTGCCTGGGGGCGTGCAGAAGCTGCGTAGCAAATAGCAGCTACAGATCATTTCAAGACAAATATTAGTTCACCTGCAACCAATTTCCTGCCCTTTGCCATGGAGGACTATTTTGCATGAGCCTATTTTTAACTTGGGTTATTATTATTCCTTTACTATGTTGTGATAGCTACAGGAGTACTGTTTTCAGTCTAGCAAAGCAAATGTTAACGTAGAAAAATGGACTTATTCAGGCTGTATGTAAAGGCAGAAATAATACTGCTGCCCTTTATTTTCCAAGCAAAAATCATAGCAAAAGATATATTGGAAGTGCTGGTGCAAAACTTTATGAAATTAAAGTCTTAGGGACCGATAAGAAAAACACAGAAAGACTACCTGCCTGCCAGCTTCTATGGAAGATGTAGCCTGTTGTGCTAACCACTCCAGGAAATCCCGGCTTAAATCAAAGTCCTCCAGCCAAGCTGCTGACTTTTTGCGTGGTGGACAAGGGGGGACTTGCAATGACTGCTACTTTGGCCCTGAGCCTTTGCTGCTGACAGTTGTCAAGGGTCCCACGAGCACCACTGAGGCTGTCCTGTGCCATTGTAAGTTTGAGGGATGAAGGACCCTCTGAAATCAACCTCTTGAGACCTCATACACCTTCAGATCTGCAGTTTCTTACCTCTGTGTTTTGCCTCTGCAAGCAAATAAAACCACAGCAGAACTCTATAATGTAGTTTTACAAAGTACATTTATCCAAACCATGCTAGAAGGTCAGGTGATGCCCCAGCTGATACACCTGTATGAAAGCCAGTAGCAACCATAGCTTTCACAAATAGCTTCCCAGTGTGCTGACAAGAACAGTCAGAGGTATGGGAGAGGGAAAGATTGACAGTATAAAAAAATAGCAAGCACTGCAGAGCAAGAAAAACTGGTACACTTATTTGCTTTCAATTACAATGCAGGGAAACAGGAATGGAGTGAAATCTCCAAGGCAGTGATTAAAAAGTGGTTGAAGACGCTTTAAAAAATGTATGAGCGTAACTAACCCATGAATTTCCCTATCTAAATACTGCAGAACCATAACAACAGAGCAAAGATTTTAGTCTTGAAAAACTCGCTTGAACCAATTTTATGATGATTGACAACACAAAGTTAGCAATAGATGGGACATGTTTTTAAAATTGAAAGACAAATGGAACTCTACCAGCCATCGCAGTCCATTTCCCCATTGAGTTCACTACTCATCAGGATCAGAAGTATGCTAACTGAAAAAGTTTAGTATGAATTTTATTCAGCTGGATTGAATATCCAGTGAATTCAATTGGGCTGTAGAGCTCAGGGACTGAACCTGAAAGGTTCTTCTATTTAGAAAGGGCAAAAGCTACCAGGAATTGAACAGCCTTAGGGCAAATACTCATCTCAAAAAAGATATTATGAGTGAGCAAAGAACCTACGAGAAGGGAAAAATATCTTTATCACCAAATTTAGTTGTATTTTAGATGTCAGGATCATAAGGATGAAGTGAGAATAACCTCAAATCAAGCAGATTCATATGCTGCAGAAAATTAAGACTGATATCAGGTAGTTCTTAAGATGTATGGATAGAAAATGAAAGCAGCAGCAAGGCCATCATTTATAATCGCCTCCACCATGACTCCATAATGTAGGCATGATCTAAACTACTAAGTCAATAGTAGTCTCAGCTTTCCAGGAAGCTGATTATGTCATGTATGTGGGAAAGGCAGAATCACAAAAGGAGCAGACAGCACGGAAATGGAAATGACCACAGTCACGGAGCTCATATGCTCAGCCCGGATAACCTCTGTTCCGGAAAGGAAATGGCATCTGCAGTTCTGCCCGGAGGCAGCCAGTCTGAGACATTCTGGGTGCATCAGAGGCACGTCGCATGCTTTACTTGGCAGAAAATAGATGTTATGAATATTTTTGGATGTGAAGAAACTGATTAGAAATGACTCCATCATCTTCTAGACTTGTGTGAATAGTTTAGGCAATCCTAAATTTATTTTACTGTATCAATGGTATGTGTAAGAGGAATGAGGGGAAAGTGTAATTTGTATTCAATTTTATAATCAGTAATTTAATTTAATGAACTCTTCCCACATCAGCAAAAATTGAATTTTAAATCACCAGGTCAAATAAAGAGAACCTTTCAATATGTAACTGATGACTTGTTTAAAGTTTCTGGTGCAAATTTTCCGTGTTACCCAGGTGTCATGGTTTAACCCCAGCCAGCAACTAAACACCACGCAGCCGCTCACTCACTCCCCCCCACCCAGTGGGATGGGGGACAAAATTGGGAAAAGAAGCAAAACCCGTGGGTTGAGATAAGAACGGTTTAATAGAACAGAAAAGAAGAAACTAATAATGATAATGATAACACTAATAAAATGACAACAGTAATAATGAAAGGATTGGAATGTACAAATGATGCGCAGTGCAATTGCTCACCACCCGCCGACCGACACCCAGCCAGTCCCCCGAGCGGCGATTCCCCACCCCCACTCCCCAGTTCCTATACTAGATGGGACATCACATGGTATGGAATACCCTGTTGGCCAGTTTGGGTCAGGTGCCCTGGCTCTGTCCTGTGCCAACTTCTTGTGCCCCTCCAGCTTTCTCACTGGCTGGGCTTGAGAAGCTGAAAAATCCTTGACTTTAGACTAAACACTACTGAGCAACAACTGAAAACATCAGTGTTATCAACATTCTTCACATACTGAACTCAAAACATAGCACCATACCAGCTACTAGGAAGACAGTTAACTCTATCCCAGCTGAAACCAGGACACCAGGGATGAATATGACCTGCAAATCCAGAAAAAAAATATTTACTGGAGTAATACAAGAAAACAAGGTCACCGTCACTAGCATATTCCATTTACAAGACATCTTAGAATTAAAACTGTAACTCCTTTAAATTCAGATTTAGATTCGGGTTGTTAAAGACTCATGCCACTACTATTGCATACAAGGCAGAAGCTCAGACCAGAAATTTTTATTTCATTGGTGCCTTTACCTGGTATTAGAGAACTTCTAGGACTGTTAATTTATAAATTACACACATATAAATACATCATCATAAGTGACATAACACACAGGAAGTGTAGAGCACACAACCTGATTTGCAAAGATTGAGCTATGGTTAGAAATACACTCTTCTGAAAAATGCTTCTATTTGACAGGTATCTTTCCCTTCACTTTCCTCTGTCGTTACACTCAGCAGATTTGGTATAACGTATAGATTTTATAAATACTTCTCTAAGGTTAGTATCTTTTGTATTACTTTATTTAGGTTCTTCCAGCCAAGATGGTTGCTGTCTCCTCTCATTTCAACTAGCAGTGATGCGAGCTGGCTTTGCGCAAAATGTTGCTCTCTGTATTCACAGAGGAAGGCTGTAGATGTCCAAGCAGCAAATAGAAGTGGCAATGGCTAAGCAACCTGCAACCTCTGATCTATTCAAAGCAGTAAAAGACAACAGTCATCCGAAGCAAGGAAGTTTCTAATGAATTTCTTTTTTAACTGAATCTTTATCCTCTGCTGAGGGAGAAGCTGACAGTTAAAAAGATTAATGAGAAACAAGAAAATTGAAAGAAAAAAAAATCTCCCTTTTTGACAAAATATAGTAGCTCAAGACCAATGTCTGTCAATCTTATAGGGATTAATGATGCCTGCCTTAGAGCAAAGTCTGCCATGAGGAGCAAAATTTTGTAAATGACTTTTAAAGTTTTTGTTTCAATTGAAGTGATGGACCTACTTATACACTTTTATGTATTTGTAATAAAATAAGTATTACTACATATTTATAATATATTTATATATTATGTCACATGTAATATATTAAATGTACTAAATGTATCATTGCATGTGATATATACTTATACACTATGTACGTGTTATGAAATTCTTATTTTCTTCTGGCTGGATATATATGTGTTTCTGCAGAAAGACTACAGAAATTTGGGTCAGTATATGGTATTTTCTTAATGAATTAATGAAATCCTTGCTTTTAGAGTGTAGCTTGTTTAAAAAAAGAGCTATGATCAATTTTTCCATGTTGTGTAATTGCATGCTTACAGACTTGCTTTAGGCTTATGAAGATTATTGTCTTTTTGTATTTTTCCTTTAAAATACAAACAAATGATATTTCTTTTCTGAACAGATTCCACCCAGACCTTTCCTTTCCCCAAGATTAATACTCTTGACTCCTACAGCATTTGAAAATTCTGGCAACTCTCCAAATGACATGTTGAAAGGATTTTCTTATTAGTATCTTATCTGTGGTTCTTGGCGAGATGTTTGGCTCTGAGTATATAATCAATAGTTTGCCAAAACATAAGTTCAGTGGGATAGCTTCTCAATTTTATACAGAAGCTTTTCTGGATTCACACCTTTTTTTTCCTACAGCTTAGCGAATTTGCAAGAAAATTCTGATGGAAATAAACATTCCCCTGCTGCTAAAAGTGAATATAAAACTTATGGCCATGCACCATAAAAATCAGCTTCCTACTTCCTAAACCAGAAAGTTTTAGATGATGGGGAGAATGTTCCTGAGGACAGCATGGAGCTTGGAGCAGGAAGACGTTTTTCTGAAACAATATAATAATCTATTTTTAAATGACAAGCCTTTTCTCTCCAGAATTATGAAAGTTGCTGTACTTGGATTATGGAAAGACATGCTGCATTTTGGAATAGGCTTTTTCTTTAGGACGTTTCTTCTGCAGTTTTCTTTGATCTCAGCAAAACACATGGGTGAGCCTTGCTAGAGGGGGACCTTGTGTTTCAGTCCTATCAAAGCATAGTCTTTGCAGAACATACTGGAAAAAGCTAAGGAATTAAAAAAACCCCACAACTGCATGTCTGTCTCTCCTTGCAATAATGTTGTCCATCTTCAAGCCATGGGTGTCCATGCCAGCTCTCCAAATTCATCACAAGTGTCGGTATCTGTTAGGACTTTATTTTAGGGACAAAACCACAGATAAAGACTTCTTCTCAAGTCCAAGCTCAAAGTAGTTTTGATACCTCAGGAAAAGACACCAAGCTATGTTTGGAACAAAGTAGAAAAGCTGTTGGACTACCCTTTTATTGTGCGTTTGTTTTTTTTGTTTGTTTGTTTGTTTTTTCCTCACATTTGCCTCCATGTTAATATTACTCTAACAATTCTTTCACTGGTTGGTCCCCCTAATCCGCATGCTGGTGAATGGATGCTTTGATTGATGGCTTTCCATGCAATGCTGTGCTAGCCAGCTTTATCAAGAATGGGCACATGGGTGAAAAAGAGGCTAGGGAGGAGACATGAAGTGTTTTTCTGAACCCCAGTAAATTGTCTCTGCAGCCAGACAGTTGCAGAGACTTTAAAAGCCAAGGTTATCTGCAGAATTGATGAAGAAAGTATTGCAATTAGACTGACATTTTATACAGAAATATAGGTCATTTGCAACGTACCCTTCTGACTCTGGCTTCTTGCCTTTGCTTTATGATGGTTGGCCATCTTAGCTGTATGTATCGTTTTAGCTCCTAAAACAGTAACTCAGTTTATAATCAGGATCCAGTGCCTCCAGTTTGGAGATATCTTTTAAACCCACATGTCTGGATTCACAAATACAACCAATATATGAGAGCTATAGAAAACACTCGGATAAAAGTGGTATTTTAATTTTAAAAAGAAAAAAAAAGGACAAAGGGAATGAAGCTTTGTGAAAACATCTGTGAATTTGCTTTCCCTTGTCTTCAGCTCTGGCTCTGGGGATTCCTTAGTGAGAACGACACCTAGCAGGATGATTACTCAGGAAAAAGGGACAACCTTGCAATCCTGGGGGCATTACCATGTAGTGCATGCATAAAACTGTTCACCCAGGATAGTTCTGATGCCGCAGGCTTACTGACCTGACTGCTCACTGGGGATTTTCTTGCATTGTTATGTAGGAAAGCTACTCTCTTCTTCTAGAGGCAGTATTTGTCTCTGCTTGCACTCTATTTTCTTAGTCATTAGCAGTGAGTGCATCACCTACCACTTCTCCCTGGGCAACAGCAATGACAGCAACCACAACAGAAAGCCAGCGTCCTCACAGTCTCTTCCTTCTCTGCTTTTGTTACACAAGATTTCATAATGTTAATGATGTGTGATCTTACTCAGCTTAGGTGTCTTTACAGACAGCTGATTTAGGCATGAGAAGGTTCAAAACTCATTCATACAATAAAAATTGACTAGACACCACTTTATTACAAGAAACAGGTAAAATAGAAATTAAAATCCACTTTAAAATCAATTTTATAGGATCTCTGTTGTTTTTTCCCAGGCGTCTCTGATGGGACAAGGAAAGAAAACCAATGTCTCTTGGTTAAAATACCTCATCCTTTAAGCTTTTCCCTACATCTCTTCAGAGCCACACGGTGCAAGGTGAATTGCTTGCAACTGAAATAATCAGAAATAGTTTAATTGAAAGAAAGCTTAAAAAAATCTAATAAAACTAACAAAATTGGAGATTTAACTTGACTTAACAATGCTCCTGAAATACTTGAGCACACTGTATTCCAGGAACTCAGTTTATCCTCTTGCATTGAACTGCACAGTTTCAGGTACAATTACAGAAATAGGAAAAGATTACTGGGAGTTAATAATAGTTATTGAACCACATACTCAGCTAGAACCATTATTTTGGCCACGCAGTAAGCAGGCAGCTTTAGTTAGAAGCAAACTTCGAAACACTTAAACCATGCCACCCCAAATCGGAAAAGATGAGAGTGCAGTGCAACGGCAAAAAAAAAAGAGGGAGTAAAGCCATGTTTATTGTTCACAGCCAGGCAAGGAGAAGGTGATAAAGTCTCCAATGCCTACGTTAACTATTTCCTTGACTGCATCTCACTTACCCTTTTAATGCACAGGCTTATTGACAAATAGATGCAGCAGAGGAACTGCCTGCAAAACTCTCTGGGGCTCTGAGGAGAATTAGTTATCTTCCTCAGGAAAGTTACTCCTGTGGTGTAAATTTTGTCACATTGGAAGACATGGGTCTGGCAAGTCAAGTGATCTAAAAACACTAACCCAGGACTTCCAAAACTCGTAACTCTGCAATTGCTTCATGGGCTGGGAAATCTGGAGCTTGAAGATCACTGTAGTTCCCTGGGGTTGGACTTAACACACAGCCTCAAAGGACTTTATAGCCAAAAAGAAGACATAGTTTTACTGGCAGTTTTGCTTCTGTCTGTGCCTTGGAGAACCACTGAGTTCCCAAGAGAGAAGAAATTTTTGCAGTGAAGTGTCTTCCCCCTCTCTCCCCAACCCAACATGTCACAAGACAACATTTCTGCTACAAATGAAGGTTTACACAAGTGGAAACGTCTTAAAAAAAATCCACACCAAAAAGAGGAGTCCGCTGTGAGTGGGGATTGCAGAAGCACGAACTATCTGCAGTTCATACTGTGCAAAGAGAATAGGCCGTTCATAGTTGGAACTAAGTATCTTTGCATCCTAATGGCAAGTTACCGGAGAAGCTGTTTACCTAGCAGCCCTGCCAGCTTGCAGGGCTTGTGCCCGAGAGTGGCAGCGTGCTATCGCAACAGCATGGCATGTGCACTCATGGCATTGCTAATGCTACAAATATTGCAGGAGAATAAACAAGCAGGGATTTGTACAAAGTTTGTGTGCCAATAGATGTCACTGTTGCATATCTTACGTAGCTTTATAGTTCTGGCAAATGCTATCCGACCTGGCTGTGCTGGGAAAGGTCTGTATATGCGTCCCATTTCATTTCATAGACTCTTGTCTATGCTTTTTTATGTATAAGCCTGTCCGTATGACAAAGAGCAAGCGCACTGGGGCATCTGTGGGCTCGTGCTTCATCAGTTAGATAGCTAAAAATAAGTTTTGTCTGTCACATAACAGTAAAAGCAGACCTTTATCATTGATCTGTCCGAATTTGCAGGCCTGGCAATTAGCAATACCATCTGCAATACAGTTGATAATCAGACTCCACAGAGATAACAGAGGTGAAACTGAGGAGCCGCAGAGCTGCACACAGCAGCCCACAGCCCCTCCCATGTCTCGGCGCTGAGATAACATCTGCTCATGTGTGGTGGTGTTGTGGGCACATACAACTGAGAGCAGGGCTTTGGCATGGCTTTTTGGCAACCCCCACGTCTGACTCATGATCCGAGAGAAATACCAGAACAGTCCTCTTCTAAAGCACCAGGAAAAGGCACTTCTTCCACGCCAGGAAAAGGTGCTTCTTCCACGCTGGACGCATCAGCTGGACACTCCTCTCTGTGGGGAGGGAGAATTTTTCAGGGGGTTTTATTCTCTTCCCAGGGGTTTGCTTTCCCTTACTTGCCAGATCATTCATCCTGGCCATCTCCTTTCATGCTGTGGTCCCCGCACCTCTGGTTATATGTCAGGGGAATTTCAGAAAATGTTACTATAATTAATGTGCCACTGCAGGATCCTGTCCTGCCTGTGCTTTCATTCTTGGCTAATGACTCAGCCCCTCTTTAATTCCCCCTTATGGCAATCAACGTGCATCAGTGCCTTTACCCCAAATGGTAATGTTTTTCTTAAGGACAGCGAACATATCCCTTGTTTGGTGATGCCAGGTAGAACACAAACAGTTTTGATCCTACCAGCATAACCAGAAAATTCAAAGAGGTTTTCTGGCCTCCTGAATTTCCTGCATCTTGTTAGACTGTCCGGCACACATCTGTAACAGCTCACAACCAGGCCTGTCAGCACATGGCTCATTAAAAAGCCATGGCTGCCAGCTTCTTTTGGCCTAAATCCTTCCCTTCACAGCGTAATACAAATACTGGTCTGTGCACTGAGTACCTTCGCGGGAGCTTGAGGAAACAAAAGCAATCTCTTATCAGACAGTTCAGTTCTCCGTGGGTGTCAAGTGTGTGCTGATGTGCAATAGCCTCTGTGCTCCTCAAGAGTGGGGGAAGTGGAAAATCCCCACGGATAAGACTCTGAGCTGAGGAATTTGCCTTGTAAATTACACAGAAAGGTCCAATGGGTGAGAAGGTTTTCTTTTGTCCTCCTCAGGTTTTTTTCATTTCCTCTCCTCCCTCAATCATATCATATCATATCATATCATATCATATCATATCATATCATATCATATCATATCATATCATATCATATCATATCATATGCAACTTGCAAGGTATATACTTAAAAAAAAGAAAGGGAAAAAATATATAGGGATTTAAGTCAGGGCTGTTATTTCCAAATCCCCTTTACTCTGTCCTAATTAAAAAATATTTCTGGTAAATTATTAGAATTTAATTCTTGGAGCATGTGAACTACTAAACTTACGTCAAAAGCCAGAATACCTCAAACTTAGGCTGCCTTGAAACCTTTGTCATCCCAGTAACAAAAGCTGGAGGTACAGACTGAGTACCATCACCTTGTGCTGCTAATATTGCTCTTCCTCAGGAATCTCAGACATTTCCTGCATGGGGGATTCAGAGAATTTCTCATGAACACATTGCTCAAGACCTATTTTGCCTAAAAACCTTCTGATTTATGTCAACTTAAAAATATTTGACTGTCTGTTGAAGCATTAAAAAGCACTGAGAGTTTTGTGGGCATGTATTAAGGAAGGAGGAAGAGTGGCTTTTTATTTAATACTAGCAAGTTGAGTGTTGGGTTTTTTCAGTAGTAAAATATTAAAATGAGGTAATCAAACCAAATATGGATGAAAACATAGGTGACACCTCTCCTTTCTCCTCCAGACCCAATTTGTCCCATGAGTGAGAAAGTCAGAGGGGCAAGGCTTGCTCAGAAGGCCCATACAGGGCACGACGAGCA
This sequence comes from Harpia harpyja, assembly GCF_026419915.1. Taxonomy (NCBI): domain Eukaryota; kingdom Metazoa; phylum Chordata; class Aves; order Accipitriformes; family Accipitridae; genus Harpia; species Harpia harpyja. Next base: position 74,279,755 of record NC_068940.1, read on the forward strand.
GCCTTGGACCCCAGCCATCTCCCATGGGACAAGCGGTGTGGAAGGGGTGTCCCACCTGGGACAGGGCTTTAGGGGGTCTGCTGGGGTGGCACAGGTGGTGGCTGTGCTGGGCAGGTGCAGAGCGGCATGGCCATGCTCGTCACACCAAAACAAGTGTTTGTGTGGCGAGCGCTGAGAGAGGCATAGCGAGGACGGGCAGCGGCTGTCAGCCACCACGGCCAGAGGTCAGGGCAGCACTGGACAAAGCACGGGGGACCAGAAGCTGTGGCTTCCTGTCATTGTCCTCCCTTTCCTCTTCCACACATCTGTCTCCATCCATTTTCCATAAATCTTTCTTTCCCATCCTGCCTGAGCAACTTGGTGAGCGTAGGTGGGGTGACCGTCAGGGTGCCAGGTGCTCCGCGGCTCAGCTCAACGAGAAGGGCTCTGCAAGGCGCAGAAGATCTTCCTGCTGCCAACTTTAGATGCTGGGGCCCCAGCCCGACCTCCCCAGTGCAACGGGGGCTCTTCAAGTACTTTCCTGTGCAACCCAGGTTGTTAAGCCAAACGCTTTTCCCTGGATGAGGCTGGCACAGCTGGGGACAGAGCAGCCTCACTCAGGGTGTGAGGCAGCGCTATGCGATGCACTACAGAGCATAACCAGAACATAAACAACTTTTGTTTTCTTTTAATTAATCTGGTTTTCCTCTCCTCAGCCTCCCAACCCAACAGGTTCCTGTCGTCACAGGAGTCATCTGCCAGAGTTGCATCTCCAGTTTGTTAGAAACAGGACTAGGGGATCTGGTTTGGATGTGTACTTTATTCAGTAAGAAGGGCAGCAGAGGTTAGCTAAAACTATTCACAGCTAAGTATGGACAATGGTTTTAGCCAGGAAAAGTTGCTGAGAAGGTAAAGCTCTTCATCTCAACATTTCTAGAACAAAAATATTGATTTTTACCTGAAGAAATTGTTTCTAGTAAAGGATTTTAAAAACAGAAATAATACTTTCAGTTTCTGCTTGAATGAATGTTCAAAATTGTTGGCTTATCTGAAATAATTTTTTAATTAATGCGTTTTCATTCTGGCTTCCCTCAAAACAATTTGGGGGACAACATCTTTGCAATGGTTTTGCAATTGCAATTTGCTAGACAGGAACTTGCTGTGGCAGAATTTAACAACGTCAGGTAAGACCCTGAGCAGGTTTTGGAAACCGTCTGATACATACCCTGGCACTGATCCTGGCATATCTAACAAAGTAACCGGTCCTGCAGACATAGCTCCCCTCCCTGTTGTCTCCTCAAGGCTCTCTTGGTGTAGTCTCGGGGGGCTGTGACAGCCCCTTACGCTTCGAAACCTCGGACTGGGTAGACAGATGGCTTATCTCAGCTGTCCCTGGATGGAGAAAATCCCCTGTCTTGTGATCTGAGCATAACAAGGCTTCTTAGAAAAATATGACCTTTTGAAATCTCTACTACTAATCACCCAGAGAACAACCATACCCAACAGAAATCCTCTGTCTTTTGTTAGTTTCCTGTAGCATCATTACTCACCACTTCTGGAGTTTGCTTACCCTTTTCATGTGTAGGAATTCTTTGATTGAGACACTTTAATATTGTGTTTCATGTGCTTGGAAGTATTCAGGCAGGACTGAAGCTGAACGGTGCTAGTCATTTCATAAAAAACTCGGGGAAATACCTCCCCTTCTCTTGACAGGTTTGCCATTTAATCTGGAGCAAGATAGGACAAGTGAATGAGATGAGCTGAAAGAGGGAAGGCCACATGAAAGACGTATGGCTAATGTCCTTGTAGAACATCCTTTACCCCTCCAGCCTCATGAAATATTTCCAGAAAACACACACATCTGACTATCATTCAGCTCAACCTTTAATGGTTGCCAAGTGTTTTGGAAGGTTAAAAGAGTGCCGAGTCCTGAGGAAAGATTTGGAGCTGTTTCTGCTTGTGTGTATTCATCTAACCATGTACTCCAAGTGTTTAAGGTTTGGGGTTTTTTCCTGCTTTATTTTTTGCTAGACTGATCTCATTTGGGGACAGGATTCTCCCCGCCTCATCAGAAAGAAGCCGGCACATTTTAGAGGCAATTGTCTAAATAATAAATATGGTAACAATTATAGTAAAACCCCTGCTGACTTTGACTTGCCACCAAACTGGGATTACATGCAGTAACTGCATGTCAGTACTGGAAGTTCCCAGACATTTCCAGTTCTAACAGTCAGTCTGGCCATCTTTATCTCCCCCTCAGTAAATGAAACACAGCAAGCCACTTTTTGTGTACCTCTGTTTCCAGGGAAACATTACCTCAGGTAATGTGGTCTCACTAAGTGGGCCCTTGCTAGTCTTAGTGAAGGACGGAGCTACCAGGGCAGCTTCGTTTCTTTGTCTATAGCAGTGTTTGCAGCTGAGAGATTGACTAAAATGTGGGGCAATCTGAGAAGAAATGGGGGGCGTGAAGGAAATTCCATCAGATTTGGGGGAAAACAAATAGAACTATGGATGTAAAAAAAAAAAATATGCAGTAGATAGTTTTAAACAATATTCTGTTATTTACAAAGCACACAGTCAAATAACACAACCTGTTATATGCAACATTAAAAACCATTTATCAATGCCTGTTTTCTTTTCCTTGTGCTTCTGGGTTTTTTTATTAAAAAAAATGAGACTCAGCTTAAATATGAGTTGTGTTAGCACAGTTTATTATAAACATATGTGAATGTGCCAGTCCTGGTGGCATTATGATTGAGTGTTCTTAACAGGAAAGAGGATAAAATAAATTTTTAGATGTACTATACTCCCCATAAAGATGAAAACAAGCTAAAGAAGTCGTGGCAAAAGCTGAACGTTAACGAAATGCATTCTAAATGTCACCCACATAATACAGTTCTTTACTGATGCTTGGCAGTAGCTATGTAGTGATGACTAGGGTGGGATAAGCTGTGCTCCTCTTGGCTTGAGATAGTTTTTAAGGACACTCAATGTGAGGGTGGTGGGTGGCACTTCTAGGCTCCTTCTGCACTGAGCATTTTCTTAGCACTGTCTGGGGTCCAGAGCAGCGGCAGTGCACTGCTGTCCCTGTGTTTTTCTGAGAACGATGTGCAACTGTGGGATGGCTGGGGGAAGAATAAAAATATGAAGCCTTCACAGAAAAGCTATATTTTCTGGAATAAAGCAAGCCTCTGGCAAAGGAGTGAGATGAGGAGAGGTTTAATTTTGCTGTAAGAAGTGTTTGCAGAGAAGCTGGTTTGGTTTGTGTAGCTTTTCGTAATACCATCTCTCATGGAAGCCAGGGGGCAGCTTCTGGGGTCCAGACAGACGGGCTGCTGCTTTCATAGCATGAGCTGTCTGGGCTTTTCAAGTGCAAGGAGTTTAATTGCTTTCCCAGGAGGTACGGCTAAAAGGCCTAGACATAAAAGCTAACAAAGGTTTATCTACTGAAAAATGGAATAAATATGCGTGAGTAACTAACATCATGTGGGCAAGTGCAGTATGTGAGTCAAGAGCGGTGGCTTAAGTGTCTGACTAAACTGAAAAGAGAAATTGCATCATCAAAGCTTGATGACTGTCAGAAGAAAAAGCTACTTTTGACTCTGCAAGATTGAACTAAAATGCTGAAAGCAAATGGAATTTTCCCATGATTCATTTGAATTTTTGTTTGGATTCTTTCCAAACTTCTCATCATGAAGCAATCTCTAATGTATTTAAATATATACAAATATATATTTTATAAATATAAAACTATAAATGCATTTTCAAGTAATTTAAGTATACTGATATGTATTGCAAAGTGTATGCTTTCCTTTCTTCCATAAATGGGGCAGATTAGACATTTTCTCTCAGAAAAAGCACATCCATAACTCTGTTTATTTGTGAGAAACAAGAAGTGATAGATGCAAACATTTTTTAATGATGGTGGATGGAGACAAATTTATCAGAATCAATACACATTATCACACTGTGCAACTAAATGTATACATGTAAAATAATTATAGCAAGGTACTAAGATATTAAAAAAAAAAAAAGAGAGAGAAAGAAAACATTAAAACATAACACTGGAAGAGTCCCAAAAGGATTGGCAAAAATTCATGGAAAAAGTTGCTCCAGGTCTCAAAGTATGTGTGAAATAAGAAATTGAAGAAAATAGTCATGTGAGTCTTTATTGGGAACCCTATTTATTCCAACTAAAACTACATTACTGAATATTAAAAAGTAAACCACATTACAGATGTCTCTTCACATTGCTCTACCATCACAAAAGTGGCCCATTAAAATTCCATTTTCATATTCAGTGTTGCTGACATACACTTCATTTACAGTAAATAAAACACATGTACTGGGTTTATAACCAAGACCATTAGTGCTGTACAAAGTGATAGTTGTGTGGTTGAGTTTCCCCTGAAGCAACATGCACACTACATTGCCAGGTGTATGTTCATATGAATAGCAGATGTGAAAACGTGAACTCCACTTACCATTTTTAGTGTGGTTTCATAAAAAAACAGGCAATGTATGGGATTGTCAGAGAGACACCATTTATTCTGATCCCTGAAAATGTTAACTCCTTGTTTAAAATTCCCCTCATGCCATTCAAGAGGGAAAAAAAATTCAGATTCTGCTAATTCACTCATTATTACAAGCCATTTTGGATGCTTCTGCAATCCGTAAAGCTCTTTTCCACCTTACATATTCAGGATAAATAATTCCTGTTTCCTGAACGGTTGTCCTTCACTCCAACCTTCTTGCACTGCTAATACCTAGACAAAGAAACGTCACCCTCCTGCACTGCAGAGGCCTTTCCTCTTCCTCGAAGCACTCCTTGTCTGCAAGAGTGCGCTCCCCAGAGCCTTTCTGGTCAGGACCTCCAAAAATTATTTGCAGGACTGATAAGCTAACCTAGCAATCTCTTTAAGAAAGATCAAACATTCAGAGCGGAACTCCCTTCACCTAGTAAATGTATCATCTGAACAAAAACTGAGACTCCCCATTTAGATTTGTGGTAAGAAATAGGTACTTCCCTGGTGCAGTTCACTGTATGCTCAGATGGACATTTGGAAACAGATGAGTCATATCCTAGAGTGCTGTAAAGGCAATTTGATTGATTGTTTCAGCCCTAAATGTCTGCAGCTGAGTGGTAAGTGTCCCATGGCAGTGCCTCTTTCCTCCTCGTTTCCCTCTTGGTAGAATACTATGTGCATTTTCTGGGAATGCTGCCCATGGTGGATCAAATACTGAGGATTATCCTTTTGCAACCAGGGGTGAACTTGAACAATTATTTCCACAAAAATAGCCATATTCAGGTCATTCTTTCAAATCTCAAGGACCATAACAAAAGGAACTATTCTAGTGGTGATTAACTGCAAGGTGGTTTTGCTTTGGACAACATAGGAGAGGGCAGAAGTCACAGATGATGTTCATAATGATTAGAAAGAAATGAAGATGTTACTCCTATGGAAATAGCAGAGCAAGGGAATATATAATGGTCAATCCAAACAAGTCCACAAAATCTATTTGTTAAACTAACACAACTTTAAAATATCTTTCTGTGAAAGCATTCGGTAAAATAAAGATTGGCATCTTCAGGAGAATTACAGGAAGGCTTAGGAGGTTGCTTTGGAGCATGTGATACTGATGTCGTTGGACAGGCTGGGGATAACTCAAGCGGATGTGTGAGCTTCCCTAAGGGCACAACAAGTTATTATTTCCAGATGGAAAGACATGCTTCAGAAAATAGTTTCTGGATGTAACTGCTGATGAGCCAGGTAGGCAATAAATGCTAAAATGAGAAGATGACTGCTCGGTTCTCAGGTAGATAAGAGCTGCCTGCAGTCTAGATGACAAATCACAGCACAGAGGCAGATGGAAGCAATCCAGTCTAAATGATTCACTTACTGAGAGCAATGACCAGTCTTCTGCTGAGAAATTTTTGTTAATTTTAGAAAGTAATCCTTTTGCATCACTATTGCTTTTGGCACTTCCCCTCTCATCTCTGTCTGTCCTTTTGCATCAGATCACATGGTGCAGCATCTGCGGTGTGTGCTAGGGAAGGTGGTTGAGGAGGAAAAGCAGTCCAGGCAACTGGAAAAGAACAGTCAGGGCGAGCCATAACCCTGGAAAACGTCAGGGTGATGGGCAATTTGTGGTAAGGCTTATATGTAGGTGTCGTGGTTTCGGCTGGGATAGAGTTAATTGTCTTCCTAGTAGTAGCTGGTATAGTGCTATGTTTTGGGTTCAGCCTGAGAAGAATGTTGATAACACACTGATGTTTTCAGTTGTTGCCAAGTAATGTTTATACCAAGTCAAGGATTTTTCAGCTTCTCATGCCCAGCCAGCAAGAAGGCTGGAGGGGCACAAGAAGTTGGGAGGGGACACAGCCAGGGCAGCTGACCCAAACTGGCCAACGGGGTATTCCATACCATGTGATGTCACGCCCAGTATATAAACTGGGGGGAGTGGGACTGGGGGGATTGCCACTCGGGAACTAACTGGGTGTCAGTTGGTGGGTGGTGAGCAACTGCATTATGCATCACTTGTATATTCCAATCCTTTTATTATTATTATTGTCATTTAAATATTGTTATTATTATCATTATCAGTTTCTTGCCTTCTGTTCTATTAAACTGGTTTTATCTCAACCCATGAGTTTTACTTCTTTTCCCGATTCCCTCCCCCATCCCACTGGGTGGGGGGAAGTGAGTAAGTGGCTGCATGGTGCTTAGTTGCTGGCTGAGGTTAAACCACGACAATAGGGCAGCTGGGGGTTGCTAAAGAATAGTGAGGCACTGGGTTCTTCTACCTTTGCGTGGAAACCTATCAGTCCTTTCCAAGTACCTAAGGATCAGAACTTAACAAAATGTGCCCCTCTAGTATATTTTACAAGAAGAAACTACATATATGTGGTTTGTGGCCTTGTTGCCTAGCTATTTCTCTTCTTGCCTAACTACGTTGAAGATCTTAGAAACACCTTAATGTCTCAGACATGAAGATGTGTTCTACAGAAGTCAAGTTTGTCCTACATACAGCAGTATGGATACACAGAAAGAGGTCATGTACTGACTTTCATCCGCTGTCTTGACTGGTTCATGTACAGTTTGGATATAGCTGTAGTGACTGCCAAGCCATGTTCCTCCAGTATAACCCAAGTTCATTTGCAAACAGAAAAACTTGGAAAAGCTGTCACTTTATTTCCTTCTTCAGCAAGACACAACCACGGCTTCAGATAAACTGTATGAACTCTTCTGCTTTTGGTTGTTTCTCCTTAGAAAAAACGAGTTCCCTGGGTAGAGCACCCGTGGTAGCAGGCAGCGGGTGAGCCATAAATGCAGGCAAAGCTGGAGCACTGCTGCGACAAAACGCTTCTTCGTGAACGGAGAGGCACAAGCCTCATCCAGAGAAGATATAAACCCTTGAAATCCAAACTCCATCGGCACTTGGTTATCAGCTGTCCTACTGATATCTGTATTGTAGGATCTAGCAGATCAAGATCTGGCTATTTTTTACCGGTGTTACAAGGGCAGCTATTTTCCTAGAGCAGACACAGTCCAGGAGAGCAGTTTCACTTCAAACCCTCCAGCAATGTCAGGTGAGCAGACCTTAACGATCCCACATAGTTTCTTAACATTTCCCTTACTAATTAGGTGAAAACACCAACCATTAACATTTAAATAGGCCCGCTCCCAAGTGTGACAGGAATTTTCCTACAGCTCCATAGGAGGAGCCCTCCGAGCTCTCCCTCAGCCAGGCACATTCCCACTTGCAAACACGTAAGTAAAAAGTCAGCGGTACAATGCGGGTTGATGGTAGCCAAGAAAGGACAGGTTAGGTATTGCCTGCCACAGATTGTTTAGCGGAATTTTGCAAACTCTTCAAATTTTAAGTAAACTCATAAATCTAATCTAGGTACACATTGATGAACTAGTATTTCAGCTGATCCTAAAGAAAAATCCAATTGTTCTTTCTCCCCACCTTTTTTAAAAAAAAAAGAAGATAGTTTCTAAAAGTACAGGGGTTGTGAATTGCAATTTCAATGAAAGCTTTCCTTCTTGCCATACAACCAGCATTATTAAATAACTTCTTTATGAGGATGGGTACTTTACAGATTTTAGATGAATATAAATTGAAATTTTATAGGCTGCAGAGGAAAGTAGACATTTGGGAAAAAACATGTGATGATAAACAATATATTAATTTACTGGTTTGCAAACAGCATTATTCCTGAATTGCCGACAGGTATTTCAAACTGAAATAGCACAACCAGGAATGGGAAACATCCACACCCACTGGGACTGGTGCACGCCTATGCTCATACAAACAAGAAGACAATTAACTCTTCAAGGCTATAAAGATAATCGGGTCCTGTGCTCTCTAGTTCACATGTTTCTGTCAACTACTTATCCCATCTCTGGGGCTTCAGTCTGCATTAGTAATTAACATTGTAACTAGACTAATGATTGCAAAGTTTTAATCAAATTTAACAGCTATGTATGATACTACAATGGAGTTAAGTGGTTAAGAAACAATTCTTTCTCCAAAATCCCTTATAAATGCCTTCTCTGAAGTCTTCACTCTCTTTTTTGGACATCGTACCTTAATAATTCCATAGGAGGTTTAGACCAGTGCTGGCATAAAGCAAGTGTCTGGGCTAAGTGCTTCTTGTCTAGTCATGAATGAGGCCTTTAGTGTTCCTTGAAAAGCATGGGTTGATGTGTTTCCTTCATCACTATTGTTGTGGTTTAACCCCAGCCAGCAACTAAACACCACGCAGCTGCTCACTCACTTCCCCCCCCCCAGAGGGATGGGGGAGAGAATTGGAAGAGTAAAAGGTAAAACTCGTGGGTTGAGATAAGAACAGTTTAATAGAACAGAAAGGAAGAAACTGATAATGATAATAACAACAACACTAATAAAATTACAATAGTAATAATAAAAGGATTGGAATGTACAAGTGATGCACAATGCAATTGTTCACCACTTGCAGACCGATGCCCAGTTAGTTCCTGAGCAGCGATTCCAGCCCCCCCGGCCAACTCCCCCCAGTTTATATACTGGACATGACGTCACATGGTATGGAATACCCCATTAGCCAGTTTGGGTCAGCTGTCCCAGCTGTGTCCTCTCCCAACTTCTTGTGCCCCTCCAGCCTTCTTGCTGGCTGGGCATGAGAAGCTGAAAAATCCTTGACTTGGTATAAACATTACTTGGCAACAACTGAAAACATCAGTGTGTTATCAACATTCTTCTCAGGCTGAACCCAAAACATAGCACTATACCAGCTACTGGAAAGAAAATTAACTCTATCCCAGCTGAAACCAGGACAACTATCCTCCTCGTGGCAGTCATTTTAGGGGTGAGGTCCCCAGTGACACCAGCAGTGACCCACCATATTGTGGGCATGTTTGGAGAACACTAGCCCCTGCTCGGGCACAGATAGGGAAGTCTTCTTTTAAGTCTGGCACCTGGGGTAGATGGCAGCACAGGACAGAGAGTCATGGGACCAAGAAATCCTGTGCTCTTATGATATCCTCATTGGCTTTTCTTTTCTGTCAGGGCTAATTCTTTTGATCTGTATATCATTGTAGGGTTTGGTGCTGAAAAGGTGCTTTTAACATACATTTGTCTCTGAATTTAGGTCTGCTTTTAATCAGAGCACAGCCCGTCTGCAAGCTCTATGGGCATATCCAGCTGGGAAGGTGACTTGGATGGTCTGAAATAAACCATCACAGCATAGAGTTTGTTATTAGTGCCTACAAGCTGAGCATATTAATCTATTTATCTCTCATAGAGTCAGTAAAGTCATCCAGCTCAGTCTGTCTTTTAGTGGGCATGCAGTAGTGTGCTCTTTTGTCATTCTTACAGATGTTTGGAATTTTGCTCTGTTTCCTTGCTCACCATCTCTTTTGTGTGGGGTAGGACTTGCTTTTGTCTGGTGTTTTTCTCAGGTCTCCAGCTGATCTTTTAAACAGGGCTGTGAAATGGGTGGCTTTTAGTATGTTTGTATTGAGATAAATCAGTAAAATATATTCGTACATTACAAAACATCTCACTTGTGAACTTAAGTAAATCAACACTGTTTACTTCAACTGTGTTTTCCATTTCCCCTTTTTAATCACATATGAGCAGAGAATGTTCCCGAGGCACAGCTGTCAGGTACCGCTCTTTCCCTGCTTGGCTGCCACAGCCCAGAGCAGAGCACACACGCTCCCACTATCACGACATTGGCACCTGTACCTTCTGGCTGCAAGCAAAACCCACACCTACCTTTCCATAAGGAACGATCCTTAACATACGTAGCTGGTACTGACTCTGTCCAGCTATTGCATTATATGAGAATGCTCTGTGTAAACAAGGGTGAGGAACATGCCAAAAGGGATGCAAGTGTAATCACTTTTCTTTCCATGGTAGGTAATGTTGACCTCTGAAAGGTCAAATAAGGGGAAACACAAGTCACAGAACTTATTTTTCTAGGCTGACCATGCTGCAGCTCTTTCAGCACCTTGCAGGTCAAATAGTGCCTATTTCCTCACTCCACTTGCCCCTATGCTTGTAAATAATTCCAAGCTGGTGGGAAGGAAGCATGTTTTGGATTCTTTGTTATCTGCATGGATGCGGCTGCAGTATTCTCCACAAAGATGGTCCATTAATTAGCCCCAGATGTTACATGATTCATTATGTTACAGAGCCTTAGCTTAGTGACTGTTATCTCTTCTATTTATATATTTAAATTAATTGCCCATTTTTACTTCATCTTAATTATTGCTGCAATAGATCGTAATGGATTGTAATATTACAAAAATTTATTATTCATCACAATGGTAATGAAAAACATATAGGCATCTAACCCAAAAGTACAAAATAACTCTTTCTTTCCCCCAAAGATGCCTGGATTAAGGAGGAAGACATTTTATTTTCAAAACTGAGAATCAAACTCTACTGTTTGTAATTTTAACTCCAGTGCAGAAACATAAAATGGAAAAGGGAATTCATTGGAGCCCACATTGGATAATTGGGAATGTAATAAGGGCAGCAGCTCCTGCAGTGTCTGCACATCACGAGAAAGCGAAGAGGTCACACGAGGGGTGCCTGAATGAATGATAACTCCTCTTGCAACAGTCCCTGAGAAAAACTGTGTGAGGGAGAGTGACTGTATTTATTTTGGCAAAGCTGAGACTAGAATTTGTTTTCTTTTGTGTTTTTTATTCCCCTCATGGATCCTGATGCCGGAAAACAATTGAAATGAGCAAAGGAGATAGTCATTACTGTAAGTTTTGTCTGCTGCAATTGAGCAGAGTTATGTGGAAATTATAAAGTACTGCAGGTTGCTCCAGGCCATAAATCCTAACCCAAAGCCACGTGCAAAGCCTTGGAAAATTAAAATGCTGCAATTTAACCAGCCAAAAAAACCCAGCTGCTGAGTCACTCTGACTCCACAGTACATATTCTTCAGCTGTTGAAGGATGTATTGCAGCACCCTGAGGAATATATCAGAGGAATAAACAATTATTAAAGCACATGTGTAAATGAGTTTTGCCAACACTTCAAACAATGTTTAAAATTATCCATAGAATCATAGAATCATCTAGTTTGGAAAAGACCCTTAAGATCATCAAGTCCAACCATTAACCTGACACTGCCAAGTCCACCACCAAACCATGTCCCTAAGCATCATGCCTATTCAAAATAATGGATCTCATATTGAAAACCACTTTTTAATTTTTTTTTTAAAGAGAAGTTGTTTACATGGCTGACATGAGTCCACTCCAAAAGAAGCAAGCTTAGCTCCTCTTCAAGACTTTTGAAATTACCCTGATGGATGCAAAGAGTGATTAAACTCTGTTAGGTCAGCAACTGAAAAATACTAAATGAAACAATGGTATCTTTTATGTCAGTTTATCTCTATATGGAAAGCTTGTAACTATTACAATTATTGTCTGAAATAGAATATTGAATCTCCAAGAAATATGTGAAGCACAGTAATAGTAGATATGTGGCATAAAGTGGGGAAAAAAACCCCAACAAACCCACACATCCAACACTTTCTCTCTAAATTTAATACAAATGCCTTCATTTGGAATCTCAGCAGTCAGTAAGAATTGATGGTCACCTTTAATTAAGACGACTTTATAGCTGCATCTGGCTGGTGAAGAAACCCAAGGGGCAAGCAAGCACAGGCACCAGCTTACTGCTTATCCATGATGCTTAACCACCGTGATACTCTGGTACTGCTACTGGGTACAGCAACCACGCTGCAACACATGGTCCCTGCTCCACCAGCACAGACACAGCCAACTTTAATTCTCTGTAAGCTTTTCATGACTTCCCAGGAAAAAAAAAAAATAAAAAAAATCTGCAAACAGTACTAATTAGAGACTTGTGCATTTACAAGGGCATAGTAGTGTCCTTCCTTTGCCAGTAACTGGCTGTGGGTGCCCTGCTCAACCACCCTGCCGTTCTGGATCACTGCAATGATGTCTGCAGTCTGTACAGTCGTGAGGCGGTGAGCAATGACGATACAGGTTCGACCTTGCCGGGCGTTATCCAGAGCTTTCTGGACGATCTGCACACAGATGTTGTGAAAATGCTGTTAGCACCTGGAAAGCCTTCACTTGTCACAGGAACCACATTTGATTTCTTACTCTTTGTTATCACCTGACTATATCTCGCACAGATATACAAGTCACTGCATACATGAGACCCTTACTCAACTCAGGGTTTCTCGCTGAGGTCAACGAGACTGATCGAATGAGGATGAGACATTGAGAAGGGGGTTCTTAGGCATCCAGTTTGGTTCAGAACACAAATTCAGTATTTACCATCAAATACAGCTAATAGGAAGACAGCTGAAGAGTATCAGCTCCCCGTGGTGTTTTCCACTTAAAGTTTTGGGGTTTTCTACTTGTTTATTTAGTAGATAATCACAGCTTCCTAGTGTTGTTCAATTCATAGCTTGCGGCTGGAAAATCTACTGGGATACATCTGCCCTGTTGTTTCACAGCTGAGCATTTGCAACATGTTTGCATTGATTTTATTCTACAGAAATCAGCTAGCCAGGTACATAGACATATATATTTCACATAATAATCATTACCCACCTTTTCACTTTCTGTGTCAAGAGCAGAGGTAGCTTCATCCAGAAGCAGAATGGCAGGATTACGAACCAGAGCACGGGCAATCGCTATTCTTTGTTTTTGACCTCCGGAAAGTTGTGTTCCTTTCTCACCCACCCGGGTATTATATTTCTGGATGTTAAAAATTAAAAAAGAAGGCCTATGAATACTCTTAGAGAAGGAAGATTAGAAAAGTAAAGTTTTATGCATGGCTATAAAAACGATTAGGTATTTCCATCTTGAAAGAAAAGAATGGTGCAAGTGGTTTTAATAAAGCTAAGGTTTTATAAAGACCTCTAGTATAAACAGTTATATATACAGCCACACATATTTATACCTGGTCTGAAAATTTACTTCCCAAAGGTTAGAATAGGTCTTGAATGGTACCACCAGTGATACAGCGGTAAGGTGTCCACAGATATCTGCTCATGAGCATATAATCGTAAGAGTAATTAGAGATTTAATGCTTACTGACATATGCACGAAGAACTTGATCCTGCATTACTTGTGACTGAAGAATCCCAAATGTCATTAGCAGTAATGAAGATGAAATATTTTTCAGCATCATTACATCATTTTCAAGTTACACAGAACTACAGTGAAAAACCATTAAAGCATTTTTCCTTGTTAGAACTAAATTCTTGGCAGGCATGAAGGTCAAATGCCATGTCATTCACTTTTGATTTATTGCCCCTTCGTATTTGTTAAGAAACACTCCCTGTGCATGCCCATCCAATTAGAAATAGAGCATTTAGTTTTACTGAATTATTTTAGGAAAAAAAAACCCAAACAAAAACCCTCTCTCTGAGAGTAACTTGAGAAGTTTCTGCTGTCAAACAAAGAAACTGTCAAAAAAATTATGAGGACTTCTTATTTGTACAGAGTGTCCTCTTATTTCCCCCCCCTCATATTCTGCTTTGTCTACCACTATATTAATTGGAACATTGGGTTTTTTTGAACAAACTAAGAAGGATTTTAAGCTTGAAACACACTGACATTTTTAGACATAAATTCTATACATTTTCTTATTAAGGAAAACAAAAATGTTAATTTGATCTGTGTAAGCGAGCATCACCTAGATTTCTCTATATCATTCCAAACACCTAATCTCACTGTGAAGAGACCACTATCTCTTACCTCTGGCAGTTTTTCAATGAAGGTATGAATATTTGCTGCTTTAGCTGCTTCTTCAATTTCCTCCTGACTAACCACCCTACTGTTGCCTCCATATCGAATATTTTCAGCAATGCTGCAGTCAAACAAAATGGGCTCCTGTGACACCAGGCCCAGTCTGGACCTCAGCCATTGTAAATGCAAAGTTCTGGTATCAAAGCCATCTGCTAACTAGAAAAGGCAGCAGAAAAATGATGTCAGGTTGACTACAGAGCTCATCCACAGAGACACACTGCAAACAGGAAATGCAAATTGTAAGAGGAAGCCTGTTACGTGTTAGATTCCCAGCTGAAATCAAGTACATTTTGCATGCAAAATGGAAAAGAACCAGTAGTATAGATGAAATATTTCCTTTCATTAGTTTTTAATGTTGTGTGTGTTTTTGCTTCCATTTCCCAGCAGACAGAGTGCAGGTCACAGGCTGTCCCTGCAATCCTTCCAGCCCTACTGACCACAAGAAGCAGCACCAGGACCCTCACGGGAAAGCCTATCCCTAAGAAACTGAACACAACAATAAATATTCTCAGCCATAGGCCTCTAACTCAATCTTAAAACCTCCAAGGAGGTTTCTCTGGACTTTCTATACCCATTAACGGGGATGGCATCAAAAAGCCCATTGCCACCTTCTGACGGTGATGCAGTAGCATCCCTGCGGGATTACACTGTATTATCTGAAGCATGTATCTACGTCCCTCATGTGTGAATTCGTATCAGCAAGATGACTAACACACTGACAAGCGACATGAACGTTATGCCCCTGTGTGACCGGGCTGTGAGCAGCTTTGGGGAGGCAATGCGGTCTGACACGGTCATTCTTTTCCCTGGTGACATCTGTGCCCTGAGCCAGCACACCGTGCCAACACGGGTGCCAGCGCTGGTCCGTGTGGGAAATGGACAGGGCAGGCAATGAGAGGGGTCTTGAGGTTGTCTACAGCTCCACTGGAACCGCAGCCTCAGTAACCCACACTTCTGAAAAAGGCATCTCACCAGAGGTATTGCCAGGATTGTTTAAAGCCTCTGAAACCTTGGAAGATAAAGAGTTCTGTAGACTTAATTGTTATTAATAGCCACACAAGTCTATTTTTACCACTTGTCCTTCCACAGGGTCATAAAATCTCTCCAAGAGCTGAATGGATGTGCTTTTGCCACAGCCGCTGCTTCCTACTAATGCCAGAGTCTGTCCTTTGTTAACCTTCACGTTGAGGCCTTGCAAAACTTGAACTTCTGGCCTTGTTGGATATACAAAATGGATGTTTCTGAATTCAATGCTGCCTTCAAAATTGCTCTGAAAAGTAATAGAGAGTTCACGTGCTCGTATTAGCATTTATTAGCTTTAACTATAATAACACTTGTAAGACTTGGTTATTAAAGTGAGAGAACTGACAAGAAAGTTTGGGAGGGTGTTTTCAAAACTGCTTTTGAAATTCTTCTTTTAAATAACATATTGGATTGAGTGCAGTATCATTATTTATGGGATGACTTGCAGATGTAAGTTGCTAGATCCTTCTGGAGAAGGAGTTGTCTGCATCTCTTGTATCTGTTTCTCGCTTCACCTTTGAAAAAAATATCTTTAGACAAATGAACAGACTTAAATATCTTTCATTTCTGACACATGTAATTGAGGCACTTCTACTCTTGATATAAACTACAGCATTTGCTTTCCTGATCTCACACTGCAGGTAGCACAATTTAAATGAATGTAACACAAGATCAAGATCAGCTATTAAGATACCAGAGCTAAATTCTTTGGTAGGTAATTTACAGGCATGGAGGACAAGCTGTGTTTTAAAAAGCAATGATATTTGTTAATTAGCCATTCTAGCCAGGTCAATTTTTAAGCTCAAGTGGAAGAAAGGGGGCACACACTAATGCTATTGTCTCTCCTGTTTGGGGTAGGAGCCAGCCCTGTGTACATACTAGCAGCACAACTAGTACAGTGCTCTCGCAGCAGCTGATGATCTAATTTAATGGGCTCAAAGCTTTGCTTTGCTGAAGTCACAGGCATCACCGGTATTCAAGTCTAGTCTATACTAGAAATATTTTCATTTAAGTTTTATTTTACTAGGGATCTTCTGCCAAATCTTTCAACGTCTGCGCCAGAGGACCTGGTTCAAGAAGATATGTAAGTATGCTCATAACTTTAAAGGCTGAAAATCCTGTGTATAAGCTTAAAGTTATAGAAACTGGATTATGGCTTCCTGAGTAGGGGCTACCATCTAAAACCTACGCGGGAAGTTCATTTTAAACTTAGATGGATGTGCAAATGTAATCCTTCCAGATCACGTAATCTGAAAACATTTCATGCAGAAATTTGACAAGTGCTGAGGTCAGTGTCCTTAATGACAATTTTGGTTTAGAGGCAAGTTTTTGGGGATTTTTTGAGTGTGGGTTTTTTTTTTCTTTTTCTTATTGTTGTTTTTTTCCTTGTTGTTCCCTGCCCACCCCCGCCCCTTAGAGCAAAACAGATTATTCATTAAGTTAGTTTTGACCTCACAAGATCACATTTTTTCTTGTAAGAGTTTCCACAGTTGTAAGAGGATGGCTTTTGGCAAAACTGTTCTGTCTCTGAAAGAACTAGTCTCATCTACAAAAAAAGTAGAAAAATGCATTTGTATTTTAGTTCTCCTGTAAACCCTTACAAAGACAATGCAACTCTTAGTGGAACTGACATCGTCAGTGTTTTCCTGAAATCATTTAAAATGTGGGTCAGTAGAATGGAAAGTATTTTTTTTAGCTCATTCAGAGCAAAACTACATTTAAGGCTATACACTTCTGACTGAAAACAAGAAATAATACGGTCCATTAAAAAAAATTAATGAGTTAGTACCACTGTTTAATATAATGTTTGTCTTTTGTAACACCCTAAAAAAAAAATGAAGCTATGAATACAGTTGCAGACAATAAAACATTACTAATTTAGTTTGTTTCAGTATTTTTCTGCCTCCCCCCAACCAAACTAAAAAATCCCCCAAACCCCCTTACCAATTTTTCACCTTCACTGTAACTGTCAATTTGAGGTTTTCTGTCCAAAAGCTGAAAGATTCTTTGCGCTGACATTCTAGCTTTGCCAAAATCTGGTGCCAGTGAAGCAGACTGACCAACATTCATAGCTGCAAACATGATGGAAGAGAAGACTCTAAAAATAAAAGACAAAGCATCATTCATTTCAGGTAGAACAATGCCTCGTGTAAAACAAACCTTCAGAATAAAGTTTTTTAGCATCTTTAGATTATGACATTTCTGAAGCTCCTCACCCCCCAAGATGTCACCCAGTATTAGGAAATTCTATTTGTTCCTATAACTACTTTATAGATGAGCAGTGGTGTTACATCACTTCTCTAGGTAATACCCTCTGCCTGGAAGGAACGTCAAACAGCAAAGACTTCTCCAGAGTAGGTGTGCTGAGCATGGCCACACACTTACACTTGCTGCTTCACTACCTGAATACGCACCTTTCCCCAAAACAGCCCTTCTGCCCAAACTGCACTCCCAACCAGACTGAATTCCTGAATAGCTCTATACCCCATTACCTCCGTAATTTGATGAAATAATGTGCACGCATTGAAAACACTCTCTCATGTATCAATTTTTTTTTTCATTTTATAAAGTATACTCACATAAATACATTTTCAAAGTTGCTCAGACAATGGGCAATGAGCCATGCCCCAAATCTGAAGACTGCCGCATCAATAAAGTAGTTTGTACACTGAGCTACTCCGTAGGTAAATCCATAGAAAGGGGCTTTTGTCAGAGAATCTCTGATAAAGGAAGAGACTTTCCATAAATAACTTGTAAAAGAGAAACAGCAGATACTGGCTGGGGGATGGCCAGATTTCTGGGTTAAAGTTTTCAAGCAATACAGCTTACCCCCTGAAAACAAAACAAATCAGCCCAGAACACATGCACACACACAAACAACCCCTGCCAGACCCTAAAAGCACCCCGCATCGTGACATGGAACTGTCCTTAGGACAGAAAGCAATGAGATCTCTCATCCTCAGTTATGCTATCCTGAATCTCTCCCTTTGCTTTTTTATAGCAGGGCAGGCCACTAGAGCAGTTAAAAAAAAAAAAATTTAATAACTACCACATATGACCCATTTTATTAAGAAAACAAGTAGGCTCCAGCCCAGCCTAAGAGCCGCCTGTGGGCTTCCACCAGGTTTTCCCATCCAAGCAGAGACCTCTCATCCTGATTCGGAGCAGGGACGTATTGCTGGGTATCCCCGCAGGGATGCAGACTAAGCCTCTATTTCTCGACCCGTCCCTCTGGAGAAGTTTCATTTTGCGTAGCTAATTGAATGCACACTGAATCAGAGTCTGGAGGACTCTCTGCCTTCATGGTTTAGGATGCTCTCTGAGGAAATGGAGATCTCCTTTCTAGTCTGAGCTGTAAATCAGAGACCTTTGACAGTCCAGGTGAGCATCCTGCCCATATCTGGGGTATTACCAGTTCACCAGACACTGAATTTTAACACAGTTTTGGCTGAGGACAGATTATACAATACATCATTTTCAATTCCTTCTTTTATATTAGTTACCTTGAAGGAAGAAAGAAACAAATTAGATTTGGGACTATTTTGTTTAAACAAAATGGAGCTAGAAAAATCTGGCATCCCTGATGATGTGAATGCATTTCAGTGGAGGTCAAACAAGAGAAACATATGAAGTTCATTTCAAGGTTTCAAAGTCATATGAGGGGAATAAAACTGGTTTCTGTTATAAAGGGTGTGGTATGGGAGTTAACTGTCAGTTCCTGAGTTAACTAGTATCAATGCAATACACTGAAATGGAGTGAACATATGTCCTATGTTTTAGGCACACACAGGCAAACACAATATTCTGTAACACATATGCAGAGCATGCAGTTTATAAAGTGTTTGCATAATGAAAAGGCAAATCCTGCAAATGTTTTTTTCACTCTGCGTTTAAGAATGTATATTAAAATATAGCAAGTGAACAAATTTCAAAACTATGTAAACGGCTATTGATATCCTTCCCAATCTTTTGGGTGTTGGACACGACAGCAAGAAATGTATTTACAATAAATCTGAAAGACTAAAATATACAAAGAAAGAATTATTAAAAAAAAAAATCCCACCTATATGGACCATTCAAACTAGTAATGTATCTTGCATAAAATGCTTCTTCCCTGGTCAGTGAAGCTATAGTTCTTATGTTTTCAACTGATTCTGTTGAAATCTAAATTGGGAGATAAAACAAATAAGAGGTAATCCCTTACAACTGCAATCTACAACATATCTCCTAAACACTCGATCTCTTCTCTAGCATTTATTATTTTAGATCAGAAAGTGCTTGCTTAAGAGAGGAGATCAAGGTCTATTACCAGGTGATGGAAAGCCCAAAGCAACAATATTATTCACCCCATGGTCACAAGACAAGGTGGGGCTGAAGCCAACAACATATTTGAGTTCAGAACATTGGGCCAGCACGCAGGAAGCGTCAGCAGCCCCTGCCCTAACCTGTGGGTTGTGATCCTGATGAATTACACCCTGTTTAATAAAACAGGAACAGACCCCCATCACCCGGACACAGATTGCACTTTTGCACAGACTACTTCTGTCTCCTGGAAGAGCGCTATCAGGTGAATGAAGGCAGTACCCTCAAACTCTTGAGCTCATGAGTGGTTTGCATTTGGGGATGGAATAAAATGTAGCAATATCAGGGCTTGGTGGCTCAGCCCTGCAACGCTTCTGGCCACAGCACAGAGCAGTGCAGAGCTACGCAGCTCACCCTAGGCACAAGGCACACCAGTGCTGGGGCTGCTGCTGTTACAGCTGTCCCTGCCCAGAAATCCGCTATGGAGGCTTTCAAATGCATTTTTATAGTCTAATTTACAGATGTTTTGTGTTATCTATGTTTTGCTTTTCTTGGGGATATATAAACATTCCCTTCATCCTCCACCCTGTCCTGTCCTGTCCTCTCCCCCCTTCATTTATCTTGGATAATTGAGTCAGCTGTAATATAGTTACAGTGTTGTCCTTAAAAGTGATCTCACGCCATAACCCTGTAGTTAAAATTGGAGAACTTACTCTTCCAGCCTCTTCCAAAGCTTTTTGATCTTTTGCGGCATGACCAGACACAGAGCTAACTCTCGCAGCATTTGTAGCAATAACAAAAGGAATGCAGGCCAGGATAAGCAAAGTCAACTGCCAGCCGTACACAAAAGCAATAACGATGGCAGTCAGAAGGGTAAAGACAGTCATAGTCATCAGTCCAAGTCGGCTTCCAGTTGCCTAAGAAAACCCCCAAATATCCATCATTAGATTTTCTTTTTGTTACTTACATCACCACTTCAAATTGCTATATAGTCAAAGGCAGTGGTTCAGCTGGAAAACGAAACCATGCACGATCACGTGCGTGGACGTTATGCACCTACTTAGGTAACCATTCCTAGACGTTCCTTGTACCTGCCAGCC
The DNA here is from genome assembly GCF_026419915.1 of Harpia harpyja. Taxonomy (NCBI): domain Eukaryota; kingdom Metazoa; phylum Chordata; class Aves; order Accipitriformes; family Accipitridae; genus Harpia; species Harpia harpyja. The sequence continues at coordinate 74,300,459 of NC_068940.1, forward strand.
TTCAGGCCTTCAAGCGAGGTTAAAGTAGTCTAAACAGTTGGTCACGATAGTTGTTAAATGAAATACATATCTGGGATGTCCCACACTACCTGAGGCACAGAAGACTGTGGCCTCTGTCACCATAGGGCAGGCTGGCGGTTGGGTGCCCAGCATTAGGCAAGAGGGCCTTCCTTCTAACAACAGCCATCCATTGACCCGTCCCACTAACAGTGGTGGAAACTACTCATCCTCAAGTTCTCACATTGCTGCACCTGGGGCTGGGTTCTCAGAAAAAAATCTGGATTTGGCCACCCTGCAGAAATGCTTTATCTCAGTGGGATAATGAGCAGGAAACATGAACTCATACTGAAGAACTCCTGTCTCCTCCCAGCCTGTATAACCTTTTCATCGAGAACTTTTAAGATGAGAGATGATCAGCATCCAGCCTCCGGGTGGGCTCTGATCTGCAGAAAAAAGGTCTGAAAACAGCCCTGTGGAAACAGTTCATCTTCCAAAATTTGGCTTGATGGAAAAAACAAAAATCCTTGGGCGGGAAGCAAAAATTCTTCTCTCTTTTGCCAAAGACTTTTCTGCCCTGAAAAGACTTTTCTTGTTCAATAAAATTTAAAATAGTAATAATTAAACCAATGCCAAGGTGAATTGTTGCCATATGTTCTAGGGGCTGCACATAAAGATGGATTTGGAAACTTCAGCCAGCGCAGCGTGAGGCACGGTACGTACTTACTGACACTCTGTAGCGCTCCAGAGAACACAATAGCTTTGGAGACCAATTCATGCCCTCAACTGGCTTTTGTAGTTAGGGGACCCTGTGCACCTCTCCTTTCTACTGCCCTGGCAGGGTGATATAGTTCAATGCCACTGAAGGAAACTGGAACTTTAAAAGATGAAAATGACTAAGTTTTGTCAAGGACTATTTTCTCACTACAAGCCCACAAGGCAGGAGGACAGGAGAGAGAAAGAAAAGTCTACAGAGACTGAAAAATGTAGAGATTAAAGGGTTTTTGATGTACAAATTTGAAGGAAACAAAGACATCTTAAAACAAACCAGTAAACTTTTCCTCCACAAGTGCCGCAGTGATTTCTTTTTTTCAAGAAGGGAAGAAACAGAGAGACATCTGGCAGATGGTCAGGGACTGCTGATGAGGTGAGCAGTAGGAGGAATTGTGCAGAATTTGCCATATTCTCCTGCCAGTGTCCAGTGGCCACCTCTCCCATACCAGTGCCTTGAGTCATTCCCTCCCTTGGCCATCACCCTCCCTGGTGTTCTTTACTAGTGCTGGGCCATTTCTTACTGTTTGGTCTGCTTGTGTGTGAAGCACGTTTGGTGGGGATGGGAAGAAGAATTCTCTTCATTAAGGTCAGTAAGGGTTTCTACCATCTGCAGATGCAACCTTTTCACAGCACTCAGGTGACACCCCATCATAGGGTGTAAAAACCTGGGGTCCACTGATTCTGGTCCCCAGCACATATGAAGATTTCACTTTGCATGATGAAGTGGTCTACAGTTATATGTTTAGCTTAAAGACTTCTAGGGAGGGAAATGAAAGGTACATGAACATCTGCTGGATTTTTGATAGTTCTCATAAATTATCAGCTGGGAAGCCATTTCCAAGGTGTCAACAGCATGCTATGTAAATGCATCTGCCAGTCTGTGGGGTAGATTTACTACCTTGTGTTCTGAAATAATCTCAGTGTCCCTTGCCAATTGCAATTAATATTTGTAAGAAAAAAAAAATATTTAAAAAGCACACAAAAAAGAATCAGCATACCCCTTTGACTTGGGAAGCATCTGTAGCAAGCCGAGTTAGCAGAACACCAACAGCATTTTTCTGATCATCGTACCATCCAACCTCCTGCAAGAAAATACACTATTTTTTTTTTCAAAAAATTACATGTTCTTACCATATTTCAGGTCTATCAGGATTACTAGTAAAATGAACAAACATTTCCAGCTCAGGTAGCATGTGGGAAATGGAAATACAAGTCATGATGGCTAACTGCAAAATTCTTTCTCTGTAGTCAGCATCTTCCAAGTAAACTAAAAGAAAAAGCTTAAAAAGTCTTATTCTGTTGTGAACATCTAATTGTTCACAATCAAAGTGTTATTAGCTGTGATGTTCTTCTGAATGTGCCTATTTAGAAACTTTTATTATAAACCCATTTCACTCAGTCCTTCCTTGGGCCTTGAAGAGGTTAACTATTCTCTTCTTACAAATTACCTGTTCCATTAACTATAGAAGAGCAATTGCTCATCTATATTTGTACATACTGAAAGGAAATTACGCCCTTTTACCTCCAAAGGCTATGGCAGTTGTTTTTTTTTTAAATCACTAATTTTCCCTCTCCTAGTCCTTTCAGATGTTTCTATAAACACACAGGTTCTTGTCCCCAATGGGTGTGTGGGGTGCCAAATTATGCATTCTCAAAACTTCTATGCAAGTAACATGAACTCGCAAAAATTAGCAGGAAGGGTTTAATATAAGTAACTTTATTCTTCTCATGGGTAATTCTTGATGCAATAGGGCAATTTGAATTTTTTGCAGCAAAAAATTATCGGATTGCTTTTTTGCTACAAATAAACAGCTGCAAACTGTGTGCATACTAGCATGCCAGAAATATGCACATTTGCAATGACAGTCCTTCAAAAGTAAACTATTTGCAGTAGCAGCACCGAGCCAAATTGCACATGGATTAGGAGATTTTCAGAAAAGTTGTACTTTTTCCTAAGCTAGTGGTAGAAGAGACATATTTTTGTTTTCTTTTCTCCAGACCACACAATTAAAACCCAATGTGTGCCTTGTAATGGTCTGCAAAAGCCATCTGGCTCTCGTGATACCCTAGCTGCATAACTCATACCTGCTGAAGTAATGCTCTGAAGGACAAAGAGCGCAGTCTCATTGTTAGTATTTCCCCAGACTTCCCAAACATGAATCCCTGAGGGAGGAAAGAGAGTCATATTTTCTCATCTGATGTTTTAACTCTGTTTACAAAGCTGCACAACAAAAGCAATGACACCAGAAAGTCTCCTACAACCCCCTGTGCATATATAAGTCTCGGGAAAAGTGTTGTTCACATTCATGGAACCTGAAACTCTATTTTCCCACAGAAAGGAAGCAACATGGCAAAGAAGGCAGGAGGTTCGTTGTAATGCCTTATTCGTATGCCCCAGCAGCACTAGGAGATAAATCAGCCTATCTAGTCCTTGGCCCCCCCTACTCTGACTGCTACCAGAGACACTCACTCACAGTAGTCATACCAATGGATTTTATGATATGGACATCAATCTGCAGTAACTGTTTCCTGCAAGCTGTGGAGCAGTCATAAGAGGACAGCAAATGATGGAGTTTGCTTGATGGTATGAAAAAAGACCATCTGCTATGGAAAGAGACTATTTTATACTTACTTTGGCAAAAGCCTATAGACTGTCAATGAGAAGTGTCAGTCTTAACTTTGCCTTTTAAGCCCAGACCCTCAACTTTGATTTCAGTCGTGCTGAATCCACATTGTCTTCAGTGGCTTGTTTAAACCAACAGCAAATACGGACGTATGTCTTTAAGTAAACACATCCATTAAACCCACATATCTCAGGAAGAACCCTGGCATTTCTGCGTGTTTTTGTAAGTTCTGATTGGTGTTTTGCTTCTCAGACTGCATTGATATGAATTATACCTGCAGCCTGCTGGGGAGTTAAGAACTTCTAACGTTTCAGGGTAGTGACACTTACTTGGATTATGTATGCTGCTAAGGTAATCACTCCAAGTAAAAGAAACATTAAAGAAAGCACCAAAGTGTTTTTATTCCTCTTTTCTGGATCTGTTTCTTGAAAAGCCTATGCAAGAAAAAACACACAAAAATGAGTACATAGACAATGAGCACCAGTTACATAAACCAGCCTTCATCTCAAGAAGCTTGTCTACTTCAATTTCTCTTAGCAAGTATCCTGGATCCTGAAATCAGTCTGCAGTCAACTTTCTGTTGAGGGCCAGAAGACAGTCCAGCTTTCCATTTAACCTACATCTCACTAATTTGTTCCCTCAGCTTCAACTATTGCTCCTCCTTTCCTCTGCTAGTCAGATGCAGTTCCGCTGGGCTCTGCCTCTAGAGGGTCACTTCACCAACATTTATCCATTTTTCATTGGATCCATTTATAGCACTGAATCCCACCCTGAGTCTTACATAGAGAGAACTGGCTGAGCATGAGGGAGGCTCAGGACTGCAACGTCCATTTGCAAAAAAACCCCCCTAACTTACCCCAATGATTTTTCCAAATATAACAGCAAATGCAGGATGGACCCCACCTGAGACAGCAGCAGCAATCACTCCCAGCAGTACATACAGCCACTCAGGTTTGTTCAGAGCCAGGATTCTTGAGTAAGGCACAGCAGGGAGATTTTCTTCCTACAGGAAAGGGAAAGCTGCAGGTTTTCCTTGGAAAGTTGCAGAATATGAAATTCCCCAGACAGTGGGTGTTCATTAGGCTTTGAGAAGTGAACGGTCTTGGTAAACTACTGAAAGCCCTCTCTACACACTCAGAGTGAGCCAAGACACAGGATATCTGCAGCTTTGCTGTTTCATGTCCTAGAACTTCAACTGCACTGTGAAAGTTTGGAGGCAAAAAAATTTAACAAAAGGCCAAGTCATGAGTAGAGAAGGGCCAGGACAGTTAATTCAAAGTCAGCTAGGACTGGTCACCATGAATGGCAACTAACATTTGAGTCTTTATAAAGAAGTAAAAGTCTCACTGTTCAGAGCACAGAAAAGATCCCTCTGGTCCAGCTAAATGCTAGCGGGCTGGCAGTAATACAATTGGTTGGAGAGGTCATCTTTCTCTTTTGCAAATTATAGCCTATGCATCATTACCAAAAGCATGAAAGAGGCATATGTAACAGTCAGTTAGCCTGCATCTCCTTTGAAAGTACAAGAAGTGCCCTGTTCTGCTTTACTAATTTATTCAAGTGCCTATGCCTCCACAGGGGGAGTTCTGGAAAAGCAAGAAATGAAAACATTGGAAATGAGACAAAATATTAGGCAGGATTATGAGTAATTTGCTCTTGATTCCTGGTTATTTTATCCCATGTTTTGGATGCTGAATGAGGGTGGCTAAGCCTCAACCATAAAAGTGGGCTGAGCTTACTGAAATAATTACAACTGCTGGATGCTTGATTGCTTAATTTTTTTGTGAATGTGACAAATACTGAAGTCTTGAGTATGAACACCCACTACTTCCTCTGAGGTCTTAAGCAGTATTAATACACAGACAAAAAAGTATCTTTTGAAATTGCATGGCTTTTTTGTGACAATAGGAATGGATCCAGCTCCTCCATACTATTTGAAATATGTATGAGTTGGAAGCTATATTTTAGTGAGAAGGAATACTGATAAATACAAATTACGCTAAGGCTTCCATAAGTATTTTAAATAATCGGATGCTGTATTACAGATGAGGTCCTAACTTCTATAGATTTAAAAGGATCCATGGTTTTACTTCAGAATTTACATTTTATTTCTTCACTTCAAGGGTCCTGAAGTCAGGTAAAAAAAAAAACCCACCCAAACTCCAAAACCACCAAACAACTTTTCCAATACATTTCATGCAAAAAACCCAATTTGCTGTGGTTCAAGCCGTACAAAATAGGAAAAAACAAAATCAAGTTTCTATTGAGCTGCCTACCTAAACTCTGATCCAGAGTCCACTAGAAGTCTGCTCCTATTGATTGCCATGAGCAAGTTTTACTCAACTTTGACAAAACAAAGTTCTTGTTCTAAAACCTGATCTTCTTGTATGACTTTTATTTCTATATGACATTTGTCAACTGAAGTGTTTTATCTGATTAAAAACCTCCAGAACTGGATGTTTTAAAGGATATACTAAGACTGAGAGAGAGAGAATAATGGTTCATTTATTTACAATACACTTCAAAATGTTAGGGTTTTGATATATTTTTGTTCTTTTGACATAAATGTAATATGATGTTCCAAAGTGCTTTAAAACTTGGTATGCACACCCCAGGGATTACATTATCCACCAGTATTTCTGACAGTGAGTACCAGGAAGTAAGAAATCCTGCAAATGAAATCTCTCAACTAATTTTGATTAGATAGAATTAAAACATCAGTAACACTGAAATAATACACGTAATTTTATGAAGCATGACAAATGAACAGCACAAGTTTTTTCCAGCTCCACACTAAGTCAACAGTATTAAAATGAGGTTTTTTGGTAAGATGTACGTGATCGCATATTCCTAAGACAAATACTCAGCCTGGTGAGTATTGATGGTAATAGCACTAGACTAAAGGTTGCATGGCAGTCAGCTATCTAAAAGTAATTAAAATTATGGGCTTTGTGTTTATGCTTACATGTTATTACTAAAATTCTAAACTAAAGTTTTAATACCAACCTCCAGCTCTTTTTTTTTCTTTTTTCCAGAGGACTGTTTCTTAGAAGAGCACCTCTTGCTCTTGTATCTGCTGGATCTTCTTCGAATGCTGCCTCTCCCAGAGATCACTGATTCTTCAAAACGATCTTGAAGAGTCAGCTCCTCCACAAGATCATTTCCGTCATTTTCCTCATATTCCTCATCCCCTGTGTCTTCATTTTCTTCTGATGTCCCATCATCTTGAACATTATTACTACAACCCTAGTGAGAATTCAGGATATATAATCACAAGGTATTTTGAGCAGGGAGAAGGAAGAGTAAACTTTTTTTCTCATGAGTACTGCTGTTTCAATCATGTGATCTCTATTGCCTATAGGCCACATATATTTCAGTCTGTAATGGCAAAGCAGTAGACTATTTGGTCCTGATGTGGTGTTTGTTTCCGCCCCTCCCCCCCTTTCTCTTTTTCTTTAAGCAGTCTATGGAATCCACCTGGAATCTAATAATTCTGTGGTTATGCCATAATTATGTAGTCTGTGCCTTCAACACACTTATGTTTTTGACATATTGGATTGTGTAAATGTGAAACACTTTTATGGGTAAAACCCCCAAGAATTCCAAGCCTATGTCCATGCCCAGACTAGAGTGACTGAGCAGCTGCCAGCTGGACATCATGCAGGAACTACTAAGAGAAAATGGCTCCGCATATCAACTTTGTGAAATGGAGAAAGAAAATAAATAAATTTGCCCTTACTTGCTGCATTACAAGAGAATAGTAGACTCCCTTCTGCAACATGAGTTCACTGTGTGTTCCTTGTTCAACCACAATGCCTTTCTCAAATCCAGCAATAGTGTCAGCAGTCCTGATGGTAGACAGCCTGTGAGCAATCACAATGGTGGTACGTCCAGTCCGAGCCTTACAGAAAAACAACAAAAGCAATTTACATTAAAATGTACAAGAAAACAGCAGAGAAATAAAGCAAAGTTATTTTCAGCGTTTATAATATAGAATAAATCCAAACTTCAAAAAGAATTCTTTCTTCTAAAATCAAAGATTTTTTTTCCTGGTTTCATGTCCCTTGTTTAACAGTCTAAGGACATTTTCACTTGCCTAATTCAGGCAGAGGAAACAACATTAACCTTATTAGACAGGCAATGCAGGTATTAAAGGCTACAATTAAGGTTATTTGACTTTTTACCAAACTGGAACTGTTTGAGCTGAAGTTGCCCATGAAGTGTTTTGATCTCTATGCACGCATGGGAGGGAAATGCAGTGAGAATAGTTAGATCTTTCTCAAAATAAAGCTAGGACAGCTAGTATATAAAGAAAGGATATTTTCTTTATATACTGTCCATGCATATTTTTGGAAGTATAACATTAGCAGGACTTCTGACAAGACTTAGCAGGAAAGCATAGAGAAGTGGAGCACATCTGCAGTCAGAAATGGGGTTTAGCCACTCCCTAAAGCTCTCTCCCAGTCTTTTGAAATAAGCTACACCTCAAATCAGGGACCTGCTGGGATTTGGCAGGGAGAGCTGCTGAAGCCTCAATCTGCAGGTTACATGTTCCATCCCTCTCCAGCTCCCACATGCAGACCAGTGGCGTGCACAGTCCTCTTGCAGCAAATGAGCACAGGCCAGCTTGCAGCTGCTGGAGAGAGCGGCTTCCCTCCTTGCTGACGCCTGCAGCAGACAGTGGCTTGGGGGCAGGAGGAGAAACCCAAGGGGACCTCACGCAACAAATACATTCTGCAGTCAAGGAGCCTGCTGGAAGTTACTTGCTGCAGAAGTTATACGTCATGTGGGTACAGGAACAGGAGCGTGGAGAAGATGAGGAAAGTTTCAGTAGATGAATGCTTCCATGGAGATTTGGAGTCTTCCCTACACCTCCCACCAAATTCTCATGGATCTGACCAAGTCACTCAAAGCCTGTCACAGGAGGTCTACCTCCGTGCAGTTTTCATGCCTGTGCCCTAAAGCTCAGAGGCACGGAGCCTTCACCACTGCAGCTGGGAGCTGCGATCAGAACAAGCAATATGCTCTAAAAGATGCAAAGTTATCTGAAAGACAGAAGACTACAAGCATCTGCATATGACTGCTCAGAAACAGTGTGCGTTTGTGAGGTTAATATCTCTGCTCCTCAGCTGTAAAAATAACGAACAATATTAGCACCACTTTTTCCACTCAGGGATGTTCAGAAGAAATTTGTAAATCCCATTTGGGGACTACACTGATGGACTTCAAAAAGCTGTGAAAAGATGAGTAAGTTATGATTCAGGGCTCATTTTGGTGTGTTCTGGGAACGTGCTGAAGGATGAGGAAGAGTATATAGAACAGTCCCCTTAACTGAGTGATCTCCCTCTATGTTATGCAATAAATGAAGCAATAAGCTTCTGGAAAACATTAGTATTTGATCATTGAATTAAAGAACATGCAGAAGAAAGCTAAATTATGGCTGAAGCTGCAATATTTTAGTGCTTAACTTTGCAACAATAATATAATTTATATACAAATTAGATTAGATTAATATTATTTTTGCATCCACATGTTACCTCAATACTGATAATAACAGTATAGTCATGTGAATATAACCAACAGCTACATTTTACCTCAGGTTTAAACTGACTGGCAATGAAGGTGGTAAATTCTGTATTTCCCTTGAGCCATACTTGTAAGCCATATCTCTCTGTGCATAATTACTGAAATGAAAGTCAGGACTTTTCACTCAGCTTTTAAAAATACATTAAAATAAATATTAGATAAAAGAAAAAACGTTTCAGCCCAACCATGAATTTTGCTTTTAACCAAAGCCTTTAGGCTCCACTACATCTTGGTGGAAACTGCTGATGGAGGACGACTGCGAGGAAGGCACCCTGAGCTGATGGGACAGAGGCGCAGGGTACAAGCTCTGAAAGCTCTGCTCCACAGTAGCACCCATCCTAGAGCTGTGGGGTTGATAAAAAACATGAGCGGGGCAGAGACTCAGTATTTGTAACAGGCTCTGTTTTTGTTCTGTGATTTGTATTCAGTCTCTGTGAAGAAAGAAAATGGCTAAATCCCAAGAGCTTTCTGAAAATTATGAAGCAACTGTTCAATGAAGAACTAATACTGGAAATACTATATTATACATTTCTATAATCTACCTGAAAAAGGCCATTCAGTCCTCACACCTTGCCTTGATAAGATGTCATCCATATTTCACCAGCAAACGAACAACCATGATTTGAGGAAGGGAGTGCAGGAGACCTAAGTTACAGTTACACATGACTAAGTGTGCTAAAAAAACCCAAATAGACATGATTCCAAAGTAAAATTTTGAGTGTATAAACTCCCTGTTAAAAAACTGAAATTGAAACATCTATCCAAATTCCATTTTCCAGTGTTCTTGATTCCAATGGAAACCTGCACTGAAAATTGTACGTTAATTTTTCTTAAGTGCTGCTGCACGTTTTCATGGCGACTGGTAGCTTCAATAACATTACACCTACCTTGTCAAGAGCTGCTTGCACTATGGATTCACTCTGAGTATCTAGTGCGGATGTAGCTTCATCCAGAAGAAGAATCTTGGGATTTCTTGCTAAGGCACGGGCAATAGCTATTCGCTGCTTCTGTCCTCCACTCAGCTGAGCCCCTCTTTCCCCTACCATGGTGTTAAATTTCTGAGAAAGAAAAGAAAACAAAAGTTGTGGGACATCTCAAATGAAATCCTCACTTCTCTGTGCCATCATAGGTACTCAGTTTCTAGACAAGATGTAGCTTTATCTGGCTGACTTGAGCATGGGCAGAGCAAACATGCTACTACATCCATCCATCTAGCCCTTAGCCAAGCCCTCCTACCCCCATCACATACTTTACATGCCTAACTTTGAACTTACGGTTCTTTAAAGTCTTGATATTCACTGCTTGCTCAGAGAGTGCTCCAAACCCTGGGTTTTCTCAAGACAAGTCTGTAAAAGGCATCTCTCTGTTTACTGAGGACTGCCTACCTTTCCAACAGGGCTGGAGTCATAAGGACCCACCAGGACCTCTGACGTTGCCTGCTCTGAACCCGAGACACCCCCTTGGAGCCATGGCTTGGTTCCTGCTCACTGTCACTCACTCCAAAGGGCCAAGTCTCAAAGTCCACTGCAGTGTTTTATTATATAGCTGTTTAAGAGTAGATATGATCAAATAACTCTTCCCGAGAAGAAGAAACCTTGGAACAGACTGACATGCTAGAAATGGCACCTGCTTGAGAGATGGGGCCAAGCTCTCTAAGGTAGTAGAAGAATTTTACATCAAATCCCATGTGGGCACTTTTTCCGCATCTTTTTAACTGCAGGACCAAAAGGAAGAACATGTCACCATCCGTTCCTGAGGATGTGTTTTGAATGACTGATCTCACTTCCCACCCCCACCCCGAAAGGAGTAAGGTACCTACTGCTAGGAGAGGGCTCAAAGCTGTGAATCTCAGGCAGAGGGAGAGCTCAAGATCCCAGCTGCTAAAAATGGCCTTGGTTCAAGGCATACTTATTTACTTCCAACCCCCATTTCCTACCGAATGTGCAGACAGCTCCTGACAAAGGGTTTTGGATTTCTGGATCTTCTCTTTAGAAGCCCAATTCTTCCCATGCCTTGTGAGATGGGTAGGGATGGTAATACAGCTGCAAATCTTCCCTTCTCCTGAGTTAAGCCATTGACCTTTTTTCCAGATTTAGGCACAAATCCTTTGATGGCAGCCAAACAAAGGCATGATTTCTGGTCTAGAAAGTCCCTGAACTGAAAGCTGCTGGAGGCTGTAAGTATATTTTGGGAAGTTATACTACAACTTGAATTCCCATGCTCTCCCTCTCAGAAACAGGACACCGGCCTAAATAGACCTTTCATTCTTACACTCAAAAGAAGTTCATGAACTCACATCAGGCAGTCTAGATATAAAGTCAAAAGCATTGGCTTCCTTGGCTGCTTGCTCAATTTCAGCATCAGAAATATCTTCTCGGCCATAGCGAATGTTCTCAGCTATAGTTGTTGCAAACAAAACAGGCTCCTGGCTCACAATACCAATATTTTCTCGTAGCCACTTTACATTAAGCGTCCGAATATCCCGACCATCTAAAGTAATCTGAGAGGAAAAGCGTATGCCAAAGAAGTTGAGGAAATGCATTCTGTTCATAATAAATCAATTAATTACTATTACTTGACTTAAGTATCATCTACAAGGACAAAAAAAGAAGAAAAATATTGTCTTTAGTAGAAAACTATGTTGGGGGAGAAGTTACAACTGTAGTTTTTCCATCCACTGCACAAGCTAGAAAATGGTGAGGAACAGCATAAACAGAGAAGACATCAGGGTTTTTTTGTTGTTCCTCTGCCCCTGCCCCATAACCAAACTGTCCAAGCTGGCTTAAGAGTTTTCCAGCTTCCCTGCATATTTTTTATCCTTTTCTCATGCCCCCGTGCCAGTTTGCTGCCCTTGCAGTTGCAGCTACATGATTGCCTCTGTGGCTGTGCTTTACACCAGATCAAAGAAATAATCCAAGCTGACTAAAAAGGAAGGGAAAGTTATTTTTAACCTAGATCATTTGCAATGTGGTCCTACAAACGTTGACATTAGCACAGGGAGGAACAGCAAACTGAGGCATGAGGGCAAGAATGAACAACCACAAAACCACTAAATTTAAGAAACAACTGTGTTGATAATAGATAACTGCTTTGATACATTATGTAATGATAGTTCGGCATTTAATATTTGAAATGCTTACCTAGTTCCAACTAGCAGTAACAACTACTAAGTAGCATTCTTCAAATATTAAGTATAAAAAGAACATTTTCCTTAAAAATATATTGTTTATTTTTATCCTTTTTTCATTTGGAAGTTTCTTATGAGAAACATTTATCATTTACTGACCAGATCTAGTGTTTGGTCGTAGAGCAGACATACAATGTGTAATGATGGAAACTTTTGCTGTGGGTTAGCAGATAGAGAAAAATGAGCCAAGAAAACAACCATTTAAAATAGGAAAACTCTCTTCAGGTTTTAGTTTACATTCAGTGAAAAGGAAGCAAAATACAGTAGAGCACTGTTTGCTTAAAAAAGTTTACAGAACCTTAAAAGCCAATGGTTTATGAAAATAATTTTAAGTTCAGATCTTGCATCTCTTCAAACATTTGTGGTATTTACTACTTCTGGCATAGTACTGCAAGAAGGAGGAGAATAATGAAGTCAAGCCAACAGTAGAAGATAGTTAATTTGAAATTTAAATTGTGGAAATGCTGAACTATGCAGAGATATGCTCAAATTTGATAAAAAAAATAAAAATAGAAATCAAGGTTCAATCAATATGGGAGACTCGTGCTTATCCCAATAGCTCTCAGTTTTTACAGTTCACTTTCAGGCACTCACTTCTCCCTGGACAGGATCGTAGAACCTTTGCAGCAAGTGAACAGTAGTGCTTTTTCCACAGCCACTGGCACCAACTAAAGCAATGGTCTTCCCGGTTTGAACTTTCAAGTTCAGACCTTTAAGGATCTGGGAGGGAAAAAAAAAAAAAAATTATATCTTAGTTTTGCAAGTTTGATTAAAGAACAGTCTATCAAGGTAACTGTAGCAATAATCAAGGCAGTAGTAAGAGGTGCAGTCTGTAGGTATGCCAATATTAGTAACTTAATTGTACCTGGGAATATTCTGGGGCACCGATATGAAAGAGCCTGCATCTATGCTTGTGAAGTGTATTAGCCTTTGAAACAGGATGGCTACATGCAACCTGCCTTTCGGGGATGGTCCCTGGATCCTTCTGGCTACCAAACTAAGCCTGGGAATTATTTGAGAAGATTGATAACTGGAACAGGCCAAGTTTATGTCAAGAAACATTTTAAGAGTTCCCTTGCATAGACCATTGCATTCCAGTGCCTGGGAAAATTCCCCAGAACACTCAACTAGCATAGACACAGCCACAGTACTCTAAACTTGGTAGTTCATTTTCTACAATTTGTGTGATCTGGTAGCAGGCTCAGGGTCTTAGGTTCTCATGCTGTCCTCCATTTTGCAATGCTTAGACAATGGCATAACATTTAGTTATGAATCTCACAGAAAAATATTTCTAAGGTGCTAAATATTAATGCTGAGAAACAAGCCTGCTTTATTCTATTTTTAGAATATAAATGGCTATTTTGACAAAGTAACTGCTGGAAAGTCCTTAATAAATCCCAACCTTCACTGTTATCAGCCTCAGCAACCTGGGGAGTAGTTACAGATTAATATCTTTGTTGCCATTTTCACATTTAGGAACATTTTACCTCAAAAGATATCCATGTCATATATGAGTAATGCTGTGTAGTTGCCAAAATATTTGGCTGCTATGGGAACTCTTCTTGTTTATACCAGGCTGATTTATAATTTTGCCTACACATGTTTTTGCAATGAGAGATTAAAATAGTTGCAATATTGCTCTTCTCTCCCTGTGTTGCATCCAGCATGGTTTGTATCTGCAAGAAGCTGATACCCTGGTGCCTGCATTATCAAGCAGGAACTATATTCTGGATACTATACTTTGTCCAGATGCAAGTAGTCACAACCACCTGATAGGCTATTTCTAACTCACTTTCATCAGGTAAGGTGTTGTCAAGATTAAAACTGACAGTAACTAGACTCCTTAGATCTTTTTGCTTTGGTTTAGCCTGGACAGGGGAGATTACACAGTGTTGCATCAATTGCTTGAGAGATTGTGGATAACTTCTACACATCTTTGCTGATTCCTTTTGGCTCTATTAAATAACATTGATATTCTTAGTGGGGAGAGCTGCTGACTCAGTAGATTTGGGAAGGATGACAAAATATTTCTTATTTCCCTCCCATTTGTCTTACAGACCCATAAAGTGGCTCAGCTAAAAGGGGTTTTTAGGAAGGATGAAGAGTCTGCCCTGTCACTTCTGGTTTCTGAGCCAAGAGTGACAGAAGATGCATTGCACTGACTTCAGTTAGGCAGAAAGCCTAGCTCTGGGTCTGTCCTTCAGCAGCCCCAGTGTCCTGGAAACAGATTTGATACATGATGGGACAGACCTCAGATGACTGAGGTGAGAAGAACGAGCTGAAGAAATAGCCACAGTGATATGAACTTCCCCATTCTCACCCCTTAAGCGGCATGTCCAGCTTTTAATTGTTGGCATTTGAAATCTCTATTTCTACCTTTTTCTTCATCAAGTAACAAGAGTAGCAAATCCCTTTTCCTTTCACCTTTGTCAATATCTTCAAAAGACTATAAAATGTTGAATATGTTAGAGAGGTCAAACCAACTTTATCACCACAAAAGCAGATCACCATGACATGAAGTACATAGCACTGCGCAATACAGAATTACTAAGGGAAGTTCAACTGGCAAAGAATAGGGACATCTGTTTATTGAAGAGCAATTTTAACATCTGCCCAAAATAACATTTGACTTGCAAATGTATATTTAGGATGATATGTTTCAATCCATTTGATGGCATATTGTTGTACAGCCTATCTCACAGGTCATTTTTCACATGGGATATCACAGCAAATCAGAACAAGCAAAGGACTGGAAAGAGCAACTTCCTGGTTTAACTGTGTAAGGTCTGGAAGTTTTAATGACAGATCTTGAAAAATCTTATTTGGTTTAACAGAGCTCTTGTTCACACAGACTAGGAGCAACACATTCTTCTTAGCTTTGTCCAGCAGAGGAAAATGGTGAGCAGGTAGCCAGTGGCAGTAGATCTAGAGCTTTGTCTTTGGACATTATTTTTTTTTCCCAGTAGTGCACAATCTCCCAAGATAGGAATGCATTTTGCATTCAACAACAATAACAAGATTATAGAAATAATACTGACATAGGCTTCAGAATTTCAGTACAGTAGATTAATCTAAAATGAACACTTACTTTAATATCAGGTCTGGATGGGTAACTGAAATGGATGTTTCTAAATTCAATTTCTCCTATGAGCTTGTCTGGTTTGTAGCCTTCCTCAGAACTGCTGTCTATGAGCCGTTTCTGGAGAGAGGTTTTTAAAATATACTGCTGGTTATTACATTTTTGGAACTGCTATTTCAGCTGGATACCTTGCTCTCTCCTTTACTTTCTTAGCTGCTGGTTTATACTGCAGTACACTGTTTTACTCACAAGATGCTGAATGCAGGGGAACATCTAACTGTGAATTCTGCTTTGATGAATATAGGGTGTTTTCAAATGCAACAAAATCCACAGCAGAAAATCTGTAATCGCAGAACTTAACTGTACTATCTTACAGCCAAAACATGGCCCTCAGTTATCCATATAGGAGGGTTTTATACTCACATCAAGAACGATATAGCCATTTCTGCATGAACTTTCTAGTCTTACTTGTTTAAAATATTTTATATACACAGATATCCAATTGCTGCATAACACAGCAAGACCAAGATAGTAACAATGTGGAAACCCCTTTTCATAGTAACCTCAGCACTGCAGCTTTATGTTATTATAGCTTTCAAGAGCACTATTAATCCTCTCCTCACTAACACCCTCCTCCCCCCAAAAAAACAGCTCAGCTGAAATTGTGCATACGTACATTTTAAAAAAAACAGTATAGTGCCTTACTACTTTCCCTCTGGAGTTGCAAGTCTAATTTCAGAGAAAGACCCCATCCATAAATCTTGGACACACACGCCAGGTTTCCCAACTTTCATCATAACAAATAAAGAGGCAGTCTTCTTCATATGAATGGAAATATTATGGGTTTCAGTGGTAGGCATCTACTGAGTTTATGGTTTAGGGGCTTTTGAGTGTTTTTGTTACATCTCTCAAGAAAAAAAAAAAGAAAAGGGAAAAAATGAAGTGTGGTTGAAAGGCTTATTTTCCACTTAGATACTTACCTTATTGATAATCCGATATACTTCATAGGCAGCCCCACGTGCATTAGCCACACTCTCCAGGTTGGGAGCTGCCTGGCCCAGGGAGAAGGCTCCGATGAGCACAGAGAAGAACACCTGCAGGAGACGGAGGGAAGCATTGCAGTTGGCAGCGATTACAGTCTCACCAGTGCTCGGCTGTTAAATGTCCAAGACTTTCTAGTGCAGCCTTCCCAGGAAAATTAAATACAAAAGTGAAAGGTCCATTTCACAGTTGCTCCTGTCCACTCTCCATTTTCCCAGGGTGAATGGTAACTACTGATGCATGCTTTTGTGGCCTGAATGGCTTTTCTTTTTGATGCTCTTGCATTTCCTATCATCTACAAATAGAACAAATATCTTTCTCTGTTGCTTTCCAGATGTTCCCAAAGTTAAGAGCCTTGCAAAATTTAGTCCAGATTTTCTTAACTGAAATCCCACCTGTGGGACCAACACACAATTAACTTGACATGCTGTGAAGAACCATACTGAGGAATCAGGACATCAGAAGTCACTTGAGCGTGAAAGTTAAACATGTAGCCAAACTTTTGATGGCAAGAAGATAGCTAAATATCCTCAAATGAATAGCAACTTGGACATATTGGCAACGTACAGTAAATGTTTGCAAGTAAACAACAACAAAATGCAGAGAAGACATTGTGGCTAAATATGTTGAGGACTTCCCAGTACACATTCAGAACACCTGTGGGATTCATTTAATCCTAGTGTCTAGCTAGAATTTTGTTGGTAGTCCAGGTTACTTGTCTTTGCTCCCTAACCACCAGCTCTAGGTTGGACCCTATTGTAGGGCAGGATGAATAAGATAAGTGAGAAAAGTGCAGATACTTTTGCCTCTACATTGATTAGAGTGGGAATTCAAGGTGCCCTGTTCAAACTTGTTATATCAAAAGCTAGGTAAGATAAATACCTTCCTTTCAGTTCTTTTATACCAAGCGACTCTCTAACAGCTAATTTAGCAAGCACTTGGCAGAAAATAGAGATAATTATATACACCACTTACATAACTATTCTCTTGAAGTTACAGAGCATTTTTCAAAGCCGCATTGCTGTACTTACAATTAACACACGGCCGATGTCATAATTTTCTTCCTCAGCAGTGAGGTTGGTTCCATACCAAAATGCAAGTGCATAGGATCCAAAGATAAGAAATTGTGAAACACCTAGAGATGTGTTGGTGATAATGGATTTTTTCACTCCAACACTTCTAGCCATCTCTAAGTTAGCATCATATCTGAAAGTGGATAAGGAAACCATTAATTTGATAGGCACCACATGCCATTCTGATTGATATTTCCCAGTGCCCTTTTTTTAATTAAAAGGATTTCTGCCATAAGAGCAATTAAAGTCTCACAAAAAGAACACAGGGGTTTTTTTGTTTGGTGTTTTTTGTTTTTGTTTTTTTTTTTTTTTTTTTACAGGGGACTAGTAGGGATATAATTCCTTTGAATAAATCTGCTCTGACATATGCTGACAACATTGCCATACTGCTATGGAAGACATATTTAGCAAACAATTGAGTAGCATGACTTCTTTATTACGATGGAAGACACGATGCCACTGTTGAGCTGTTTGTTTGCATTAGTCCTGAAAGGAAACCTTGAAAAAGTTTGATTAACATTACCTATCAAAGGTAAGGTTTAGTCTTCCACATTTAAGAAAGGCAAAATAAAAAACCCCAAACCCAGGCTCTATGGATGAAGGCAGGTAAAGGAATAGAAGCCAGAGCTCCCTCTGATGCCAGAGTTGTTCTCTTACTGGCCATTCTGGGAAGTCAGGAATCTTTGCCTTATGTTAGTTTACTGATTAACATGGCAATATAGCAAACAAGTGGACACAGATGACCAGTATAAAGACTGACAAGTTCAATGTGAGAATTATTTCTTCTAAGTACAGTTCGTATTTATTCATCTATAGTTTCCAGCTAATAGCTTTCACTTACTTAAGCTCATTATGGAAAGCATAGCCTAGGAATAGTGTATTTTTATACTTGTCAGTGATCTGCATAGCAGCTTGCACTTTTTTCCTAACACTGGTTTTCTATACAAAACATCCCCATAGTAGGAAGACATGAAATTCAGTCAGCTGGAAAGGAATCTTAAAACAATGTGCATTAATTTTGTTCATGTAAATAGTTCACATGGTATTAATGCTGTATTTGTTACTCAAATATATTTAAAAGTTTTGGCTTGGTTGTGTTCTTAAAACCGAGGCCTACCTTGGAGTCAGAAGCATCATAGGTCCTCCAGGGAAATGAGAACTGGATTTAAGCAATGTGATAAGTACACATGATCACTCAACTACAGAGGAAGAGCCAGAAAGAGATGACTGAAGGTCCCTCGCAAGTGCAAACATTTGCGGTTAGTGGAGGCACTGTGCAGTAAAAGGTTGCTTTTCTTAACTCAGAGGCCATTGGTTCAAGAGCTGCGTAGGAGTCACAGTCCACGGTTTGCAAATGACCTAGTCAGTCCCTAGTAGGAGTTTGTCTGTCCCTAGCAGATGTTCCTCAGAGACCCACCAGTTCCATGGTCTTTTTTACACTAAATGGAGGTGGAGCTGTGGAACAGACTGACTGGTCAACCACAGAGGAAAGGAAAGGCCTTACTGGCATGGAGTTATCTGGGTTTCAGTTATTTTGTCTCTAGACCTCAAAAAAAAAAAAAAGGAAGAAAAAGTAGTTTGAAGCAGCTCCTACCATTGGATTTTCAGACACTGGTATTTGCAGGGACCAAGAAGAAGATGGAGAGGAGGGGGACAACTGATCTAGGCCATCTTAGGGCTTTTTTACCTTTACTGTGTAAGCAGAAAGGGTCTTAATATTGTTGCAACTCAAGGACAAATCCCAGTAAGCAGAATACAGTGCTATAAGATAGTCAGAGCTCAACCCTTGGAAGCAGACAAATGCAGGAGCAGGCTGTAGGACCCCGAGCTAGGGCTAACATCACCTTAGAAATTTTGCACAAGACCAGGGCAAACATGAGAGTTGTAAAAGATAGAAGAGATTCATGGATCATATGGATCAGGTCATCTGGTTTGCCTTTCCCAACTGCATGGGATGATGCCCTGTATTTGTATACTGAATGTTATTGTTTATGCTTGTTGAGTTATCCAATACATATGTGAATAAATTTGTGCTCAGCCCTATCCACCTCACCTTTTACGTGTGACTAGGGCCAACACTGGATTAGGTCAACTACAAGTGTTATCTGCAAATCATTAAAGTAATAAAAGCCAGTGATGCAATTTTACTTCAGGCTGTTATCCAGTGAAGCTTAAATATAAACTCATTAATCAAAATCAGAACAGCAGCACACATGTTCTAGAAGTTAAGTAATTAATCGCATGCTTTGCTGCATTTGACTACTAGGTAAAGATAACCTTCCCACCACTTTCACTTTAAATTCAACTCCGGATCTCAATCAGAGGAGAAATTTCAGTCTATGTTGCAGTGATAACACCAAGTAGCCTGTATTCACTGACTAGGTCTACTTACACATCTTTATGTTCGGGTGAGCTGTACACTTACAGAAGGATAAAATGACACTAAGGAGAACCTCATTCCCCTGCCCCTCCAAAAAAAAACCCAACCCACAAACCACATACCCAACCCAGAGCCAAACTCCTTTTCCGTATTTTAAATATAATTCTTATTCAAAACTTACTTTGCTGATGCCTTCTGCTGTCCATTGAAAGCCACAACCGTCCTGATTGCTGTCAAAATTTCTTCTGCCACAGCTCCTGCTTTGGCATAAGCAGACAGCTCTTTAGCTGTTAGGGATGCCAGGAGCTGGAAAGTTGAAAACCAGATGTTACTGCAGCCTGCTGAAAGGGTATGCACGCTGTGTTGGTGAATAAGAACGATCAATGTTCAAGGCACAAGACGAGGTTTTAGGAAAGAGGGGTCAACTCCTCTCTGTGCCCCGAACTTCTCCCAAATCCAGCTCATTCTCTCATTGTGTCCTTATTACAGTGAAAGACTACATGAGCATCAGATGGGCTTCATGACTGATCCACCTTCCTCCCAAGCCAAGGACAGCCTATGAGCTACACTATGATGCGTGTGGGGTCAGGGAGGTGTGTTGTAGCTGCTCTGGGGAGTACCTGAGGTGTTCAGAAACTAGAGGACCGGTAGACATTGAAGTAAGCAAGGTAGTCGCTTTACAGCTTCTAACGTTCTTCTTCCTAGCTTATTTAAAATGCTTCAAGTAGAAAAAACCCCTAGTATTATATACAAGTAACTACTCAGGAATACAAGCCGTACCCATTAATGTGGCTACAATGGATCACAAGGGGAAAAATGTTTTCCTATCTTAAAGGGAGACCTCTCCAGATATTTCACTAATTCATACCACTCCATATATACATGCAGCAGCTGTATATATGTCCTAGGGTCTACTCTTTACACAGCATGAAACTTGGTAAATTATTTGCAAGAGATGTGGTATCATATATGTGCAGATGGAAACAGCTTGAAAGGCATTTGTGTTCAGAGGGAAGTGTGAGGGTCACAAGCGTGTGCCTGGGCTTCCCTAGTACTCTGCACGAGGAAATCTCTGTACGAGGAAGGTGCTCTGATGCAGATTACCCTCCTGCCACGTGGCACGGGGACACAGGATGTGGACAGAAGGAATATGACTTACAAGGACATGCTTGAGAACCCAGAGAAAAGCTACAGGAGGAGTGGAAATCATAAAGTAAGCATGGGGCCAGCCTCCCAACTTAGAAACCACACTAGGTTTCTCCCACTTTCTCCCCCTTTCCTGTGCCTAAGAGTTGTAAAGTTTTGCTGGTTTGCTGTGTTTGTTAAATCCCACACACTTACAGTTGACCAAACTGCTGCTGATGCAGCAAGCAGAGGGCTGACTGACAAAATCACCAGTGTCAGCTTCCACCCGTGGATGAATCCTATAATAATCCCTGCCAGAAATGTGGCAAAAAACTGTACAAATATACAGATCTTGTCTCCGATGCCTTCATGGATGGTGTTGATGTCACTTTAAATAATAATAATAATAAAAAAAAGATTTGTTAGCTTTGAATGCCTTTCATTCTAACTCCCTCCCCCTCCTTTTCATGCTGTGTGGCCTGATGTCAGAAGCTTTGCCATTTTCTAACTGGCACAGTGAAATTTCTAACCACAGCTACTGAACAGTACCATTAGTCTCCTGTGTGGCCAAAACACAGCAGAAACCTCCTATTTTTTAGGACACATTTTCTGTATTTTCCATCATTCTCTGTTGTTTCTATGTCCTGTCACTAGGTCATAAATGACCTAGTTTCCTTATCCAGCATCCAAATGGAGCAATACAAGCAAACAGCCAAACAGCCTCCTCAACTCCTGTGACCATCTCCAAATTATTCCTTCCACTCAGCGCTCTCATGCATTTTATGTTCTTAATTTTGGCTACAGACTCAGATCAAGCGTTATATCCATTCTATCAGGACAACCATTACTTGGAAGAACCTCTCTTTTTCGTACAAATTTCCTTCCCCATTTTCTCTTCCCAGCACATACAGATATTAGAGCTGAGAATGGTTTCATTTAAGCTTCTCTTACACCTTTCGGGACACAGCTCTGTCCAAAGTTACCTTAAAATCCAGAAGAAAAAAAAAACAAAACCTGTGTTCATGCATATAATCCCATTGCATCTTGGGGCATACAGTCCTCCTCCCTAGGTCTATTTAAGTCTATGGAAAAGCTCCAAAGACTTTAACTGACTGGATGGATTCCAGCCTGAGATCTGGCTGAATGTAAATGCAAGCTCATTTCCATTCAATAACGTGTTAGAGCTTTCAGTGTTTGTAAACTAGCTGGAGACAGCAGAGCTGTTTATCTAGTACTGTCTGCCACATACTTCATGGACATTAGAAAGCCAGTGTCAGGCATTTCACAGCAAAAACCTTTCCAATGCATATATTGCAGAAACTGCACAAACGATGCTGAAAAGGATAATGAATTTCTTCCTCAGAGCTGTAATATTTCACACTTTAGGTTTGGGTTTGTTTGGGGTGTAGAGTTTTGTTTTTTTTTTTAACTCTCTATAGGTTATTCCATAGAAGATAAATGGCAGTTTTCTTTTAAATGTCATACTTATGGGGGTAAAAAATGAACAGAGCCCTCACTCTGTCAGTCTGGTGTTCAGCATTCCTATCTGGGTAGTATCAAACCAAGCCATCTCCTGATGGAGCACTGCAAAAAAGAACTTCTGCCGGATCCTTGCTGTCTGCCTTGTAGCAGCAATCAAAAACGTCCATACTTGGATGGTGCTCAGGATCAACACAGCACAGCCAATTCCCACGTAGTAGTAAGCAAACCTGTGATAAGGGAACAAAAGCCCATATGATGCCCACTGTAACTTGTGAGAGAAGTTGGACACACCAAGCAACAATTAGTCTTCATTTATCCCATCAAAGTAAATACTGAAGCCCATGATATATTACTGGGAAGCCTTTTTGAGAAGGCAAACATTTGGCTTCTGCTCAAAGGGATAACACAGTAAAAGAAAATCCCCCAGTACTCTGTTAACAGAATAACTATAAAGACTCTTACTTTGTCATTTCACCTTCTATATCTATGCCTGGAATTGATGGACAGCTGGAACTATTTACTGAAGTATCTGTGTGGGGGGAAAAAAAGTAGTAATATTTGTGAAAGTATTATATGCAGAAGATAATCATGGCAATCTAGGGTCATTAGGGAATGTTTTGTATTTTGCAAGTGGGGTTTTGCAAAATACAAAATCATTTGGCAAATACACATTTATTTTTAAGGAACTTGTAGTAATTAGTGCCTGATAACTGATGATACAGAAGGTGGTTCTGCTCCTTTCTATCTCACCAAAGTTGAAGTTAATTCATAAAGACCACATCCAATGCACTGCTTTTGTCCTGGTCTAGCTATTAAAGATTGTTTAAAATGATTGGGTCATTTGCAGCAGGATGAATCTTGCTCATTATATACTTGTTTAGGTGTGCACCAGTCCATAGTCTGAGGGGAAAAAAATCTTAGCTCCTGTAGCAAAACATAACTGGTACGTAGAGAAGTCTGATTTTAACTTTTTACCTTCTGACACATTTGATTTCACGCCGCTTAGCACAAAGCTGTTTGTCATCTCTCCAAAGACAATGATCATAAGTGGCAATCCAGTACCATTTGCAACAGCTGCGATCAAACCAACTACCATCAAAAGGACATCCACCCAATCAGCATAGCAAAACTATGTGAGCATTAAAAAAAAAAAAAAAAAAAGTGAAGTTATGCCTGACAGTTCACATATTTGTTACAGTACAGCACACTTACAGAACATGCTTTGTTTCTACCTACGTATTCTAAGTAGCAGCAACACTCCAACTGAAGGTAAACTCAGAACATAAGAATTTTGTAGTAGGTGCCATACATCTTTAAATCACTACTCAGTAAGGCTGCTAAGGGAATATTGGCAGGACACATGGTTCTTCCCCAACTCAGCAGGAAAAAAACCCCAAAGTGTATGTCCTACATGTTTCTAAGCAATGATCTTCTCTGTACAATATAATGCATTTTGTGTTCCAGTAAGTTACATGTTTACTAAGATAATGCCTTTGAAATGTAAACAAGAGTGAGTTATTGACCAGCACCTGGGTTATATCTACCAGTAGAAAAAGTTTGCAGCAGAGATTGCATCTTAAGGCTTGTCTACCCTTGAACATTTGTTTCATTTAAAGAAGGATGTGAATTTAAACTGCCATAGCTATTCCTGGATGTGGTTAATCTGAAATCAGAACATTTTATTCCTGACTGTCCTAACCCTCTTCCAAAGTGTAAATGGACATGGAATAAACCAGAGAAAATAAAACTTCTCTTGTTTCATCATAAGCAAGTCCACGTGTAAGAGTTATTTGGGAATAGCTGTTGTATGCAAACTGACACAAAACCATACCGCTGGTGCTCTCAGAGAGCAGATCCCTCAGCAAACACAGGATAAATCCTTTATAAATAGAGCCAAGGCAAGGGCCTGTGCAGTATGTATGTCCTAGATCAGTCTCAGCAGGGGTGAGCTTCATCCTCCAATGGAACTAAGGTTGAACTGCTGTCAGTGCTACCAATATACTGAGGGGGGAATCTGACCTAACGGGCCAAAGTTTAAAGAGGTCTACCATCAGTTGGTCTCAGGCTTCTTCTCCGGTTTTTGACTGCCTATTAATTGCAATTCATAAACAACTCAGTGACAAATATAGAAAAGAAAATATAAAGCAGACCATCAAACTGGACACCAACCAATTGAAAAATGTCAACCACTCGTTTCTCTGGCTTCTCATTTTCCTTCCTAGAGGAAAATATAAAAAACTAATTAAGACGAGTGTTTTCTAGAAAAGCCATATTAACCCCCCCCCCCCCCCCAGCACACCAGCAGCCAACGTGTTAAGTTCAAAGAACACCTACTTTTTTTTCTTGGGCTTTAACTGGTCACTTTGTTCAAGATTTTCATCATGTTGGAAAGAAGGGCTGTCATATCCCTTGCTTGCAGATTCTGTGAAATAAAAAGCAGACTTTTTTTTTTTTTCAACATAACAACCCATCTTTCGTACCAGTTTCTTGCAACTTTCCCTGCTGATTCTTTTGCATTTAAAGCTTAAAGATTAGTTTTTTGCATGTTCTTGGAACAGCTTGGTGAATTTTTCTTGAAACTTCCTTTCTTTTCAGTTCATCTCCTCTACTCCAGCAAAAAGCCTCCAGCTCCATTTCCAAGATGGAAACAAACTTCATTTTTACAATTAAAATATATTTATACAGAAAGGCTATCAAAGACTAAAAGCAAGAATTATTAATTCTGCAAACACCTACACAACTGAATGCGAACAAGGAGAAGCCCTACTGAAATAAGTGGAACTGCTTATAGCGAAGGTTATAATTGCTGTAGGTAACACGGAATAGATGCAAGTTAACTAAAGAATCATGTCTTTGCCTGTAATAACCATCTTCATTATTTCTTTGTATTGCAGTAGTTGCCACATGTCCCACTTCCTTTGTGCTAGGGGCTTTAGAAATCTACACAAAAGAGGAATCCTACCCCAGAAAGCTTACGATTCTAAACGCATAAAATGAGATGTAACAAATGGATAAAGAAACTGATGAGCAACCACACTAGGGAGCCAGCTGTGAATGGCACGGGGAGAAAAGGGCTCCACACACCAGCCACCCCCAATTTACATTTACATTAACTTTAACTGCTGAATCACTATGAATAGAATTTTCCACATACTGTTTTTAATGTCAGTCAGTCTATAAAGACTGGTTTAGACAACCATTTGAAGGCAATAATGTGCTTCCTCCTTAATGAGCTTATCTTAGGAGCATTTTCATGCCCAGGCTAGGACCCACCTAACTAGTTTTACCCACATAAATGAATTTTGTTGAACTTGGTGAAATGATTCATGCATAAACGTTTTCTAGGTGGTGGCTTTAGTTCACTGGAAACTCATTGTGTTATCTCCTATAAAGCCACTATGGTAATCAGGAAGGACTTATAATGCACCTTTAGATTTGGAGCTGTGGAATATATTCCTCAAACGCACACGTGGATTTCATGCCTGTGGCTTACCAGCATCGGAGAGGTCCTTTTCTGTGGGATTTACAAAACAGTCCTTCATTGTTGTTCTTTGTTGCATGCTTATGAGATAAAGTCACATTAATCAAAACCTGTATTAAATAAGCAACAAAACATTTCAAAATACTACATATTTAAAGAGCTCACATTAAAATCTTTGTGGTTTTTTTTTCCATGACTCATTACATTTTGATCTCAACATTGTCCTACTTAAAGATAATGACTAAAAAACCCCCATGTAACAGCATGATAAAGAACTACTTTTAACGAGATATTAAGAACAGCACAAACCATTACAATGGAACCTTACTCAGTAGCCCGTTTCAGTAGTCTTTTATGCCAAATCCCTAGATCATTCATCCACAAATTATTGTGGATGATCTATTATAGAATAGATCATCCACAAATTATTGTGGATAATCTATTATAGAATAGAGGTTTTTCTCTCATTATCTTATGTTTGATTAAAACTTATTGAACAGTCATAACACGATCATGATTATAACGATAAAGACTAAATATACATGGATGCATTATGACATACCCCAGCTACGCAGGATTTAGAGGCGGTAGATGACTGATGCTCCAAGTTTCCCTAGGCTTTTCTTCTTGATGCGTCACACAAACAGGTTTAAAAAACAAAACAAAACAAAAACCACCACACATGAATGTGATGAAAGCTAAAACAATAATGACAGCAAAACGCATAATCAACCTGACGTTAAAAAAAAAAAATATTTTTTTTTTTAAACATCCTGTTCGATAATTTCTGGCTGTGTTTTTTTTCCCTCGCGTTACTTCAGCTCACCTTTACAACCCACGCTGTGCCCGTACGTTTGGGTGACTGCCGTCCCTTTCGGCCGCCGCGGTGCTGGTGCTGGTGCTGGTGCTGGTGCGGAGCCCAGAACCCCCCCACCGCCCCGGTCGGGTCGGGTCCCTGCGGGGCGGGCTGCCCGCCCCCCGGCCGTGGGCTTTATAGCGGCCGGCACCGCCCCGCCGCCCTCGGCTCGGGTTTCAGGTGAAGGTCGGTGCCGCCGGCGGGCGGGAGACGCCGGGGAAGGAGGGGGGTCCGCAGAGAAAGCTCGGCCGGCGGGCGCCTGCCCTCAGCAGCCCCCTCGACCGCCTCGTCAGGGTGTGTCTTCCCACCTGGAGTCTCGGCGTTACTAAAACGAGAAGGATTTTGCCCTGGGAAACTCTGCTGAGGAGCAGAGGTGAGGGGGTAGTGGGAGAGGAGTCGCTCGGCCAGCGAAAAATTCAGGCTTGTGATCTCTAAGGTCATGCCACATTTGGGGAATCGCAACTAAGAGTAGAGGTATGCTGGTGAATTTGAACTAAGAAATGGTATTAAAAGAAGTATTTTCATTTCCCACTTCTAAAGGACGTGAAGATCAAAGCTACCTAAATTCCTTATTGCTTTTAGAGAAGCTAAGCGTTACATTTTGCTCATTTAGTTCCCAACTCTTCTCCACAATTTGTCTGGGGTTTTGCTTTGGCAAAAGTAAGGTTCTTTCTTGTTTTGGGTTAGCCCAGAGTGTTTTTGGGTTGGTTTTTCTTTGTTTTGTTTTGGGTTTTTTTTTTTCCCCTCTCTGAAGAGATCAGGTAAACAAATTAGATTTTCTGCACAACCCCAAAAGTAACAGGTCTTCAGCTTCCCCTCCTGCACGCATTGGAATCTGTATCTTTTGCTTCCAGTAACACCTTTAGTATTAATGAAAAATAAACTCCTCCTTATTTTCCTATCCTTTCAAATGCCACTATCCCAAAGCTGGGTCCCAGATAATTAAACTAGTTACTCTGCTGAAGTTATTCTCAAGTAACAAGTTCAGGATTCAGCCCCATTTAAGCTTCCCTTTTCTGCCTTCCCCACAGGATTCAGATTGCATTTTACATGGTGGCTACTACGATGCCCTCAAAGAACTTCAGAAGACAAGGCATTAGTAGGCATCACCATCTCCTGCCCACTGGGACCCTGTGTGTTCAGTTAGATTCAAACTCCTACATGTCAGACCTATTACTTTTTTAGTACTTTCTTACCTCTTTAGCATTTACCCAGGGTTTATATTACAGACTCAGTGTTAAGCCTGCCTAACACACATCCACAGCTGTGTTCTCTGTTCCAGAAAATTAGTGAAAAGCTTTGGCTTCTGCTGCCATGAAGAATCTGAATGTACAGATTTTTAGGAGAAGAGACAGAACAGCAAGGTGAAGTTCTTCACTGTCACCACCACTGTCACAGCTCTATGCAGTACTTCCTTCACCAAAGGCAACAGGTTTTTTCTTATTCATCTCAATGGGAGCAAGAACAACTCCTCACCATGTCTCAGTTGTTGTTAAAACAGGCGATTAACTGTTATTTTCAGAAGAAACTATCATCGCATTTAAAATTTTAAACATAGGGACATCCCACCTAGAAAGCAAATGCCTGGATTTGATGCTAGGTGTGGGGCTGACAGAGCACATAGACAGCAAAGTAGAAGAATGGAGGTGGTAGGAACCCCCAAAACTCCCTTGGACCAGTTTTCAGAGCTGCTAAGTACCCACACATCTTACTCGGGATTACTGGCAGTTGGGGAGTGTTTGGTACCTCTGAAACACAGACACTTTCACTTTTCAAAGCTTCATTATCAGTTATTCATGCAGAGTGCCAACAAAGAGTCAATTACAACTCAGATCCATTGCTCTACACACTGCATGCCTGGTAAGAAAAAGCCTCAGAGTTCCCCTGCATAGAAAAGTTAGTCCAAAAAGGGTACGCGAGGTGAGCAGGGCAAGCAACTGTTAGTGCAGGAAAGAGAAACGTGGGCTGTTGAGAAGAAAGTTGTTTCCTTTTCTTGCCGCCCTTCCCCATTTCTTTCTTTGGGAGTGATGGTATACTCTATGCAGGCTAATGAGCATCTCCAAGGGGGGGGGGGGATAAAACTCAAACCATAAACAAACAGATTAAAAAACAAAATGAATGAAAGGAGGAGTAAGAAATAGTCTCCTGCAGAAAGATTCCTGATCTAACCTACTGAGAAACATGGACTCATAGTCTAATTACAGCTAACTACTCTGTGCTTACATAAAAAATAAATTAGCACAATCTGGCTTTTTTGCAGAAGCAAAAGTTCTGGGCTAAAACACACATGTTTCAAGCAGAGAAGACTCCCATCAATAAAAGAAGGCAGAGAAGCAACACAAGAAATGGTAGTTTACAGTAGCGTAATTTTTTTTTTTCAGGGGGGGTGCAGGACTTTGTGATAAAATATCACAATGTGATTTAGAGGGGAAATACTATTTCTTCTTTTATCCAAAAATATTTGTGTAACTTTGGAAAATACTCACTGCATCTGAAAAGTATTCCATTCCAAACAGACAATATACACCCATGCCTCCATGTGTTTGGTTCATCTGTCCAAAAGCGGTCAGTGACAGGAAAAGCAAAATTAAACACAGTCAAGTATCATTTATTAACACCAGCCATAACTGACTGAACTAGAAAAGATATGTACTTTAAAGAACCATTAACCATAAACACAACATTATTAAAAACAAACAAACAAAAAACCCCACCAAAAAAACCCCAAAACACAAGCTGGAAATAAGAACTCATTTCCTCAGCAAAGCATTAACACTGAAAAGAATACAACGTATGGTACGCAAAAGTAGCAGACACCCAACTTTACTGGAATATTTCCTTAAAATAACAATCAAATACAAAGAAGGTGTATTGTATTTTACAGGCGTCATAGCTGCTTACTGCTTTTTGACTTCGGCAACAGACCAGAAGAGCACCAGCAAGACACCTAGCCTGCACCCACAAGGCACATGTGGGGAGTCAGGGCTAGTATTTGACCCCTTACTTTAATCACAGCTGATCCCCTACTTTTTCCATGCAGCTGGGTTGTAATTAACAGGATGGAGCTATAAAAGACCTTTATCTTTCCTTACTGCTCTTTGGTGTCAGTTGTGTTGTGACTTTTGCATCTGTGTTGCACCTGTGATTCAGTCAGAAAAGCCTTGCCAGAATAACTTAGAAAAATAAAAAGAACAAGTCCTGTTTTCTTATTTATTTGTCAGAAATAAGACCAAACGGAACAAGGATACTGTAGGTCTTGTAGGCTTTGTGGGCTAGTCACTGTTAGTTGTAATCAACTCCCACATATCTACAGTAGTACAGGCAAGTATGTATTGTAGTCAAGCTCAACACTGATATTATTAATAACCACTGGTAGTAGCTGTAGTCATGGCACAGTACTTGAAGCCTTATTCTCAGATAGGGTCATATTTTGGTGGGCATAAAAGGAGAGGCCCATTATCACCCAAAGTTCTTCACTGAATTTACTAATAGGTTATGGATGTTGGCCATTTGGGTTATGAATATGGGACTTATGAATATATCCTACATAGATAACTTTTGTAAATATAAAAATGAATAGAAAGATTGTGCCTAAGCTTAATTAATTTCTGAGGGAAGGGGGAGAGGTAGGGTTTTCTCCATCACTGCCTTCCTGATCCAAGTGGGGCTATATAAACTGGCAGTACTGAGTACCCACAGGGAATGAAAAGGTCTCTCTCGTGGAGCAGCTGTGGGCTTCTGTGTCTTTCAGAGGAGATAGGTTTTTTCTCCATTCTCTGTCACAGCGATCCATGCTAAAACTAGCTGGGGTAGTACAAAATAGAAAGCCCACAGTTTCAGAATACCAGCTAGGGCAACGGGAGTGGGGTAAATTCCGATGACTAAGGTAAGCTTAATTAGACTGTTGGTTAAACTAGTCAAAAAGTTTGGGGATATTAATCACATTTGCAAACTAGAAGTTAAGAAGTTTTCTGGTTTCTTTACAGGGAGCAGCTAACTAAAATGTCGTAATTCTCCAAACGAAAACCAAGTTATGTGTATACTACTATAGCATTGGCAACATCAGAGCTATCACGGATTTGGTGCAATGGGTGGAGAAAGTCTGGTGAGTGCTGGAAGAATTAAAAATCACGTAGAGTAAAGAAATATGTCACAACACTTCTTGAACTTTCTGAGAAAGACTGAGCTATGTTGTCCTAATGCTGTAACCAAGCAAAACATTGGTGTTTTTCGGGAAACTGGGGAGCGGGAACATGTCTGATTCTTTTAACTAAACAGAGTTACATCAAAGATAGCTGTTTAATCATAATTGTTTCTAACCAGAACAACTTGCAAGAATTTGTTGAGGCTGAAATGGTTTTACAAGTTCTCCATAGTACACATTTTCTCAAAGACCAAAACCAAAGAAATGCCTTTTATTCTCTCCTATAAAGTTTGCACATCTGTTTTAGGAGAGACTTAACTGGTAGGTGTGAAGAATTTGCAGATTTCTCAAGTAATTACTATAATTAAAGGCAAGTAGGCCTTTAAAAAAAAAGGTCAAGTCAATGTGGTGCATTGCTTTCTATAAAAGAAGGGAAAATACCGTTTTTTTTCTTCTAAGTACTAGAGTGATATAAGTAGATCATACGAAGCACAGAAGGCAGTCATTCTGCTGAACACTTTGTATACCTTAAAAGGGAAAGCTTCGTATATTTTCAAAATGGTGACTTAAGATTATAAAGACCTATAGAGATAATTTGCAGGGCTGAATGTCAAGTTATACACCTATTTCAGAAAGACAGGGAGGAAAGAAAGGGAAGGGGAGGAGGACCTGCCTTACGTAAGCAAGTTACTTATTCTAAGGCCTTCCCTGTATCAGGAGGAAGACAAACCAAGGGGTTTTGGTCCATCAGACCAGGAGTATTAGCAAGATGATATTTCATTAGTCTAGCTAAAGGAAAAGACTAAAGAGACCATTACATGCCTGGACATCTGTTGGGCAGAAGTAAAAAATGCCTCCTAAATTCTTGGAAAGTGCCGGGAACAAAATTATCTTTCAAGAAGTGAGAGAAGTAACTGGAGGTGGACTTTTCTACATTGCACCCTGAGAAGTAGAATGTGATCAAGGAAGAAAATTTGCATGAAAGGGATGGTGAAGGGATTATGAAGTTCATGATTCTTTAGAAAAAAGAGAGGGACAACAACTGAATAAAGACAGTAAGTTTGAGTATAGGATTATTGTTATTCATGGAAAGGCAGTCTAAGGGCAAAGGGGATAAAAAGAGTTGGCAATTAATACAAACTAGTTATGGACTTGAAACACAAATAAGAGGCCATTCTTTCATGCAGAAGCACAAGATCCTTGTGTAGGAATAATCTATCAATAAGTAGAGGTTGAGAATGACTGTGTAGGCAGCTTTTCTGTAGAATAGCATCTAGGAGATATACTGGATGGAAAACTGAACACAAGCCAACAATGTCAAACTGCTGTGAAAAAAGCAAAATTCACAAAAGCACAAAAAAGTCATATGCGAAACACATGGAGTAGTGTTTTCTCTGCATAGCACTGTTAAGTCCTCAGCTGGAGTGCTGTGTCTAATTTTGGTTATTTCAAGAAAGATGTGGGTGATAGGAATTATGGAAGAAAGCGAAATTGAAGGGGTATAAAAGACATGACCTCTGAGGAAAGACAGATGGAATTGGGTTTGGTGTAGTGGAAAACATGCAATTCATTTTAGAAAAATATGACAGACTGTTGCAAAACCAATGTAATCCAGTGTCTTCCATATCTACTGTGGCACTGAATTACAGTAAGACAAAAAATAGATATTAGGAAAATGGCATTAACTCTATGAATTGTTAAGCACTGGGCCAGATTACTGATGGAGCTGTTGGCATCTAGATTGCTGATTTTTCTTTTCTTCTCTTTTCTTCTCTTTTCTTCTCTTCTCTTCTCTTCTCTTCTCTTCTCTTCTCTTCTCTTCTCTTCTCTTCTCTTTTCTCTTCTCCTCTTCTCTTCTCTTTTTCCTTTTTTTTTTCAGGTCAAGTCAAGCAATTGTCTATAAGGTAAAATTTGGTATAGATGATTTGGCCTTGAGGATTGTGGAAAGATGAAATTGTCTTCTGAGATCCTCACTGGCTCTATTTTCTCTGTTGTGCTGATAAACTTAATGAAGGGCAAAAGGGAACAAAGGTGGTACATCTTGTATTTTGATTAAAGGCATGAGGTTAGGTATAAACCGAGTCTGTGGAACAGCTGGTGACAGTTTTGGTGAAGGTTTCTGCTGGTGAGAGATGGGAAATTGGACAAATGGCAGAGTGACTTTACTACTTAGTCCGTATCCTGGGGTGGGTCATTTTGGTGGTGTACATATTAACTTCCAGGCTTCTTTTTGGAATGAACCAATTAGTTCACTTACAGGTGAAAGTGGGGTTTGGTTTTGAGAATAGTTGATTCCTGAGTTTGCTCCCAAGAACTAATTTCTATAAGAGAGTTTGGGTTCTTTCAGTCTTCTGCAATCCTGGAACATGGTCCTTGTGCTCTCATTTCTGCACACTGTCATGATATATCCTGGAGCGTGCAATACATATCCTTCACTTTGGACTATAAAAATATCTCTCCGTGTTTTTGCTTTCTGTGTAACATCACTGTGGCACAGCTCAGCACTCATACACAGCACTATGGACTGTTAAAAGACAAGAAGTAATCAGTATGTCTTAGGGTTTTGGGTGCACCACATGAGATGCAAAGGAAACTCAGATTAAGTGGTAGGCTGTAGAAACGTGGCCAGTCCACTCCAGAGGGGCTACTTCTGAGCAGAGTGGATAGAAGCTGTTGAAACTGTGAAGGCCATGGACCTCTTCAGGAGTTAGATATTTTTAGCAGGGTAAACATAACTACTGATACAGTTTGTTCACTGGCAGGATTTCATAGTGTTTTACTAACATAAACCTGGGATGAATGAAGTTTCGTGGGTAGAAACTGCATATCCTGTTTCTGAAAGGTCTTACTCAAGGACTCAGTCCCATCTCACATCAAAAAGTTAGGTGATGGTGAATTATCAACTGTTCACATATGAAAATGTGAAGAAAATATGAGACGTCTTTACTACAAGGGTAGTACCAGCCAAGCCCCTTTCTTTGACCTGAACAATATTTTGACTGTGTTGCGCAGTGCCAGACAGGGTGTGGGCAGCACAGAGAATTTCAGTTCATTTATTCTTTAGTCTCAGACTCTTGGGGGGAATTACCAAGTGACAATTACTTTCCTTTAAATATTTGTATTTCTCAACACAATGCCAAATCTTGAGGGCAAGGACCTCTCTCTCTTTTGCTGTAGCCTCTCCCCTTCCAATAATCTAGCATTTTGTACATATATATAATTTAAATAACATGACTGAATCAAACAAATGTTATTCATACAGGTAGCATGTGTTTACTACCAAATGATGTTCTGATTAAATGTTTATATGCTCCCAAGGGTCAGTGAATGTGGTTCTTTTCATCTAAAGGAATCACTGTAAACATCCGGGCTCACCGAGCATGCACTTCATGACTCTCACGAGCACATCACTGAGTGTTTCCCTTGCCAGGACAGACCATGCTTAAAATGGAGGTTGTTTTTTTTTCTTTTTTTACAAAGATGTGCATAGACAGTGACCTTCCACTGATACTATTTAATCTAGAAAAAGGAAAGTTTAAAAATCAGAGGCAGAAGGTGTTTGAAGATACATGTAAGGCATTTAACCCTAACTAAAATAACACTCTTAAGAAGATGAATAAAAATGGGCTTCCTGTTTAAATAACATATATGGACACCTCCTGACTGATGGAGAGGGTGGCTGTATCAGGACTGGGCTGGAGCTGATACTGTGCGGTTCAGGAGCACAGTTTGTCCTAAGTCACCTGCTCCCCCCACTCCACACTGTTGTCAGCTCTTCTGAGAGCTGCAGCACCTGCTTGTGCAGCTGGTCTCACCACTTCCCTCATTCCAAAACCATATTTTTCCTTTGTTTAGAAGTTCCCAATCCTTTTTCCATGCCTTGGTTGTTGACAATCCTAGCTATCATGTAACATTACACCTCATAGTCACCTCCAAGTTACGTGGTCCCTGAGAGCATGAATGGGAAAAGGCATCCTAGGATTAATGAGGAATTATCTTGGAACACAGGAGATGGGGCAAATTTCCGAAGCCAGCTGCCTTATACTACTGTGCACAAACTCCAACTGATCGCCAGAATAAATTACCCTAATTATAAACCTGGCTTAAATCTCTTGGGTTAGAGAAGATGTTACTTTTGCTCATAAAGTTGCATTATGTGGTCACAATATTGTTTTCCCTTAGGGTAGTTGTTTTTTTCCCATGACAGCCTATTCATGTGTACTTGGCCATATTCTCTTCTGAGGAAAAATATTTTGGCACTTCAAACAAAAGCAGTAGGATTTCTGCCAGCCGGTGGTTCCTGCATTTCAGGCTTCCGTGTCCATGGTGGCTAGTCCTGATGGTGGCTACCACGGCACTCAGTTCTGGTTCAGAGGGAACAAGACTGAATGACAGGGCTGAGGGGAGGAACAAAGCATTACTCCTGTCTGTTGCATCGATAGCTTGTGATGAGAAGCAGAGCAAGAACTCCAAAGCTGTCTTAGTCAAACCCCAGGGCTTAAAAGGAACATGCTGGCATCTTCTAAATATCCTCCCCTTTTAAGTACCATGTGGTAAACTCTCAGTTATCACTACAATTTCCTTTTTTTTACTTCTTCCTCCTTCCAC
This sequence comes from Harpia harpyja, assembly GCF_026419915.1. NCBI lineage: Eukaryota > Metazoa > Chordata > Aves > Accipitriformes > Accipitridae > Harpia > Harpia harpyja. The sequence continues at coordinate 74,335,896 of NC_068940.1, forward strand.
TTGAGAAGTAACAGTATTCACTGACCTTACTTATGTGCATACTCTGCAGATTGGGATCTAAAACTGCCTCCTTTTCCCATAAATTCCCAATCCAGTCCTTCAGCTGATAGGTGAGTAGAGCTTAGGAGCATGTTTTGCCCAGCATAATCTTTAACAATTTACACTCAGAAGAGTGAAGGAAATCCTTCACATGGACTGGGGAGTTGCTCAGGCAACTAAGGGGACTAGTGAGGTACAGATCCTGGATTTTGTCCTGTTGATGTAAGCTCTAGATCAGGACTGTCTGTACTGTTTTCATGCAGTGCTGAACTTTTAGCTCTAACCGTGTTTGCAATATTAAACTAGTTATGTAAGTTTACATTTCTCTATGCGTCACTGCACAGTCATGCTTAGGCTTTCACCGAACCGTCCTCCTGTTGTACTACTTTCTAAACAGATTACAAGAACTCTAATGAACTTCTGGTTGGACCTAAATTAACATGGGCATCAAAAAGGTCTGATGAAGGATATTTCCTTTCAAGGAGGAGCTGGTGCTTCCAAGGAATGTACAAGAACATACCTGAATAGCTCTTAAAGATTCAGGAAATGATTAGGCTTTTCTAGTTAGCAACAGACTGCCAGAAAAGATTAGACTATCAGAGACTAGCTTTTGAAATATATTGATCTTACTTTATGTGCCTGTGATTATGAGAGAAAAATAACTGTAACTGCTGCCATGTATTTTCTAATTCTTCTTTATTCTTCTCAAAAGGATGTCAAATTACCTCTGCTATAGTACCGAAATCTATTTGAAGCTTCTGAATGGTCTCATAATTGTCTACGGAATAACTTAGTATAGGAATAAATTCAGGTAGCACATCAGTTAATTAACTGGCCCGTAAAATAACTTATGTTCAAAGAAGCAATACTTCATTTTAAAGGATCTTTAGCTGCATGGCAGAATGATAGTAAGGTAGACATTCTAAAAAGTAACTATTTGGGATCAGTTTCACCAAAAGTAAACTCAAAGAAAAAGAAGAAATTCAGTTTTAAAATGGTTGTTCCTCAAATGTTACTTTGATTTATTAATGGATACAAATTTATTTAGGTCAATGAAAAAGGAAAAAAAGTTTTTTTTCCTCTTGTTCCTCCTTATAACAGTCTATGTCATTCACTAGGACCCAGTTGCACTATTCTGATGAACTGATACTTATGGAAATAATTAGAAGATCCCAGCTGCACTACTCATTACTAAATATCCTTGAAGTCAATATGCACTGTGTGTTTCCCTTTTTGATGTCATTCAAAAAAGCTTTTAATGAATTACAAGTAAATTCATAACATATGTCCAATACAGCAATCAGGAGGAGCTTTCAGACAGTATCACTGTGAATGCATTGGAGATTTTTTTTTACTCTGTTTATATCGGATGCTATCCTATAACCAACAAGAAGACACAATCTGAATGTTTATCATTCACTTTTACACCTCCAAGCCATTTGCATTGTAATGCTGTAGAATATCAACATTCTGCAACCTTCCCCTACCTCTAAACCTGGTAAAAATGAATCTAGGCTCAGAACCTGATTATTTCTCCTGAGAGCTTGGAGGTTTATTTATTTTTTAATCAAGAAAGCTACTATTGTCTCTTTTCCAACCCCAGACACCAGCGTGAGCTTATGATAGCTTTAACCAGAGTCCAACAGGGAATAATCCCTCCCGCGCCAAAAGCACATAAAAGTCCTGCCATGGAACAGGACAAAGCCAAGATTTACTGAAGTGCTAATAACGATGAAGAGGAAGGGCGAGAAGCCCTTCTCCACCAGCAGCTCAGAACACTGTGGGACACACAACATTTAAATTCCTGCTCTGTTGGACGTGGGTCACAGGTCTGGATCTGAGTCTCCCAGAGGAAAAGGGTGCCCCAGTGCCAGGACCCAAGCCCCACTGCAGCAGGAGGGAGGACATGCAGTCATGCTGGTGGGACATCCAATAGCTGGCAGGGTACTTCGAGTCCTGCTTTTGGTCCAATTAGTGCCGAGTTATGTACACAGCATGAAGCGGTTTTACAGGCGAGATTAGACACCTGGTGATTAGCAAATTCTCCTTGCTAGTGAGGGAGGATTAAAATTCTCTCTGGAAAATTATGGGTCTGCACTTGGCACTTCTACAACCTACACTGGGAACGGGATTCAGCTGACAGACTCAGATGTCTACATTTATGTGACTACATGTCAATGCCTGCATATGAACTGTATGTCTAAATTCCCATTATAGTCAACAGGAGTCTAGGTAATAATGTAGGTATCTACTTTAAGGTGAGCTGACCAGTTTTCTGCACTCTGGATATCTTACTTACTCTATAGACTAGATCTTCATTGACAATAATGGGAGCTGGACACCTTCTTTACAAGCAGACATCTAAAATGATGTGTCTGAATGTGGGAACTGTATCCCACCTTGAATGTAAGGGGTACACCATGGCATTTTTGCAAATGCCAACCCATTTTTTCCCAGGTGAAAGCCTGTCAAGAAGATGGTTCAGGACAGTCAAAACTTTCAGTAAGCATGCCATTTGTTTAAATAAACCAAATCCAGAATCCACTCAGCTCTAGCACCCCTTTGAAACATTGCACTGGAGGAATCACCATAGTCTTAGTTGACATTCTCAGGAAGACCAAAAAATTAGGTTGAGTTTAGGATAACTGTGCTCCTTGCTGTCTGAGACTGATTACACAAGGCTCACTCTTTCAAAAAAGAACATCTGACTTGGTTAAACCTTGCATTATAAAAAGCTGTGCTTGTGGTTGTTTCCTTCTGATGATTTTCATTTCACATGCCAACATGTGTTTTGAAAATATTATGAGTTTAAAGTAACCAACAACACTGAAGAAGAGTGGTGACTCTGGTAAATATTATGGACTCACATTTAGTCATTTGAGTATTTACATGCAGAAAAGTCATGTGGCTTGTTGTGTCAATGGTCACAGACACAAAAAAAGACTAACTAAAATCCACGTTTTTTAAACCATATATATTAACTTCTCCCGCTTTGATGGTCTATTTTATATAAAGCCAGGAATGTTACTGTGTTGCATAAAATTTGCTGTTACTGATGTCTTCATTAAAATGTCTTCACTGAAGAAGAAAGACTGCAGTATCACAGGCAAGACTTGTCCTACCCATTAAGGTAGTTTTAATACAAGAGAAAGAAATAATGAAATTTATCTACACCAATGTAGCATAATATTGCCACTGTAACAGGCAAGAAAGAGTTACAAGTTGAGTAGAGAGTCAAGAAGAGAGGTATATCTTGTTTTCCTTTGCTTTGTTTCTAAGTATCACGGTGACAGTATAAAGCATATGTTATAACTTTATAATTCCATATAGATGAATAGTAGGAGCGAGAAACCATGAAGTATTTCTAAAACACTGCTGTCATGACAGTCCCAATATTTCTATGGCATTGAATAGGGTTCAGGTTATTTCCTGATGGTTGTCACCTTGTGAAGAAGGAATCCTTTCCCATGGATTTCAGTAGGAAGAGCACCTTGCACTAAATGCAGCATTCAGGGAAGTTTTCAAAATGTTTTTAAATTATTTTGTGGGCAAATTAATTTTTATACAGCTACAAAAAGGCAATGCCTTTTCATATATAGTTTTATTAAATAATATTCTCCAAATGGCTAGATTATTTCTATACTCTTCAAAATACTACACTCCAAAAGCTTTCCTAAAAATATTGCAAAATGAAGGTTCAAAGTAGCTTCCTTAAGACAGTATTTGGAACTTCAGAGTACAGAGGAGACATGAACATGGAAATTAAGGAGTATTACTGTATTGCCAGCAGCTGCTTTTATGTGCATATCCGGAACGAAACTAAATAGAAGTTCTTTCACCAGAAGCTGGAGGGTTCTTAAGAGAGGCAAATCAGACACTGAAGTGGTTGATTCAACCCTGATTCAAGGGAGTGAATGTGGGGAATTAAACTGATACTCCACACAGAACTTCCCCTATGTTGTATCCCTTATTCCTCTAATTATATCACTCCCCTGGGCTTATAACAATAGGAACTTTGCTGTAAATCTTTTAGAAAGCAATTATTAGAGATGAGATGGTCTAGAAAGTTATGATTTGTTTGCTTTTTCAGCTCTTCTACCACTAACTTATGTGATCTTGGGCAGATAATTTTCTCCTCCAATTTATTGAGAAAAAAAGAGGATTTTATTGAAGTTATTAAATATTTATCTATTTATGAAATGGAATTTATGAAATACAGCTTTCCTGATCCACACAAGTGCTGTGAGAATGCAAACAAAGGGTGAAATGCCCAGGTTCTACAGACAGAAGTGTCAGATATGTACCTGATACTAAACATCAGGTGGTAAATGCAAGGAAAAAAAAAAATTCCAATAAAATTTTCTTTTTTCTGAGAGGGCAAAATGTGTGGGTTAAAGCTCTGACATCATACAAATTTTTAACTGGGAATGGCAGTTGCCCACCAGAGATAATCTAGCATTTCTGCTGAGTGTTACGGTGTATGAAAGAAGCTGCTGACCTTTCTCAAGAAAGCACAGAACTGTACCAGGCAGGTCAGGAAAACCTTGGCAAATCTGGAAGGCTACAGCAGGACATACCTTCTGCTTAAAGCTTGGACATTTTGTAAAGCACTGTGTATACTGTAGACTGTGGAAGAGCTACTATTGCGTTTTATGAAAAAGTCACCTTCCATCCTTCATTTGCGCTCCCGTATGTTGAATAATTTATTTAAAAGAGAGGAAAAAGTTCTCAGTAGTTGAAGCCAGCACTGTTTCTTAGCTGAGTAACAACCCTGCCATGACAGTAAAAGAGTAAGGGTACACCAGCGGGAACATTGTAAGAAAAAGCTGAACAAGTTGGTGAATTATCAGTATGCAGGGACACGCGCCGGTACCAACACGCTCAGCCTGACTGCAGTGGCCAGCCAGCATTTGCAGCCTGGGCTCTAGCTGAAACATGTGATAAAAATGTGAAGGGCAATCTAATTAAAAAACTTAAAACACTGCGCTGAGGTCATTCCTGTTTACCTCCCACTAAAAAAGACGTGCCCTCTGTTGCATGCTACATAGTAATAAACAACCCCATAGAAAGACACTGTGGCAACCAGGATACCTCCTGCTCTAACTCCCGGGGCTGTTCTTTCTCCCCTCTGTCCTCAGCCTCAAATAACTCCTCCTTTCTGCCACCACCGGCCTCGCCAGCCTTCTTAGGCAGCTATGGGCAAGGCTCAGCTGTGCTCATCCCTGCCTCGTGCCTCTCCCCGCTCACCGAGGACAGGTGCCCTTGGCACCGCTCTGTGTGCCACCGGCGAGAAAAGGCAGTCAGAGCCCCAGTCTGGGCTCTGTAAGAAATGCAGAACAACCCCAAAAAATCCCTGGGCATCAAAGGAAAAACCAGATGTTTCCCTCCCCCCTCTGATCACACTTGGTATTCACCCATTACCCCCTCACAGCAGGAACAATTTTATTCTTGGAGCTGTCATTACTTAACAGCCCTAAATTGGTAATATCTTGAGTTTTGATAATGACTGTCATCTGAGACTAAAGATGTTTTGCAAGCATTACATTATTGACTGGGTTTCAACTTCCTAGTGAAGCAGCAAGACCTTTTATCTCCCTTAATTTGTATCAAGAAACTGGGGAACAGTATCTGAGTAGACAATCAGTACAAATCAATCACAGTAAAGTAAGGCTAGCCAAGACATGCTGAGCCCTAGCATTGAGCTCCAGCTACCAAATCAGGCATTAAAATCTAGAAAGTTGTGGTAAAAATATAATTTGAGGTAGACAAGTGAAATTTTGGGATATGGTGTCCCTCTCACTGCAAGGCCCTTGAGGGTTATGGGCTGGTGCGGGATGTGCAGATGAGATATATTTGGTGACTGGTTTGACCAACGTTTAGTCTGAACTTTGCTACTAAATCTCATCTCTATTTAATGTGATGGTTATCAGAATCAAATTACACTTAAAACTTTTGATAACAAATTACTAGCAAATAGACTGGAAGTTTATATGGTGGCAGGCAGATAACTGGATATAACCACTAAGGGAGAGAGAAATAAAATGCCTTCCTCTACCAAAGGGGCCATAAATAGACAGGGGAGCACTACTGATTTGTTGGAGGAGTCAGAAAATACTAAAATAAAAACACAGTTCCTCTTTCTTCTTCTCACTTAGAATTTGCAACTATTATGCAGGAGGCATAGTACCCTCACACCTTCATTTGGTTACTGTTACTCTCTCCCGTGTAGACTGATTTTGTATCCACGGAGCGGGAACTTCCCTCGAGCTAGAGAGAAAACTTCAAGTCAGGTTTCTTAACTGCCTTATCTGTTTTACAACCCCTTACAAAATGCACTATCACTGCTTATCAGAGGCTGCCTTCTGTTTAATATTTTCAAGAGATAAAAGGTTATGAACCAGGAACCTGCCCCTGACATTCATACAAGGTGACAGAAACAGGGAGTGGGGTTAATTTCAGCTTACCTTTCAGTATAGAAAAACCACCTTTTGCCATGCATGTCATACCATAATGAACAGTCATAGGAAGACATTGTGATGAGTAGGACACAGCCCTTTCTAATGTTAACTAATTAATCTGAACAAACATCATTGGTGGAGGGGCTGGGCAAGCTGCACAGCTGCTTAGCTGTGCAGAAGATAGAAGAGTTGCCCTGGTGCACAAGACCAATATTTAGAAGCCAGTCATTACTGGGTGCAGCTCAGCAGAGCTTGTATTTTACCAGGTTGATGTATACCAGCAGGCAGAGAACTCAAACAATCTTCATATTGCGTTGGCTTTTGCTGTATTGTAAGTCAGCCCAGGGGAAGTACACTTACAGCATTGTAAGCAGAACAGAGTCTGAAACATCACAACAAGGCGATGTAAGGATATAAAAGGTGACAAAAGGATGTAAAAAATTTAGAGTTATAAGTTTGTCTATTGTCTCAGTTATTTTCTTCTAAAAAGACATTTTACACACTTTTCTAAATTTTTGACTGTTATAGGCCACAGTTTTAGCTGACACAGGCATGTGCTTTGGGAGGTGGGGAGATCAACATTTCAGTTTTAAATTTTGGAAATTGGTATGATTTCTCAAAAATAAAACAAAAACTCGACAGCTACCTGTGAAAAATGAAGTTTCTCTTCTTACGAAAATCATATTGTTTTCAGGGAGGTCATACATAATATTGGTAAGCTGCCATCCATTTTATACCAAAAAATTAATTTTCCATACAATATGGAGCATTTCCAGCCTTAGTGATAGTGTGTGAATGTTTTTTGTGTAGAAATGTCATGAAAATTATAAACTACTTTCTGATAAAATGATCTGCCACAAAAGTTAAGTCTTTTTCATATAATTTAATATCTGTAAGGATAAGGATTATTATTTACTTCTTCACGATCAAATCTTCTACATATTCTGACATGTCTGTGCTTAAAGAAATGGGAGTCTGAAATACACAGTAAAGATGAATTTTCTATCATTTCCTCCAGCACCTGGGAAAACCATGCCCAGGAAAGTTGGAATTGTTTCATGTTCACCTAGAAGGGATCCACAAAGCTGTGTCTTCCCCTCCTCAAAAAAAGTATCAATTCCCAGTTGCCTTTCTGACCTACCTTCAGTGAACCAGATTCCAGCCAAATCTGACATCTGCTGTATAACACTTTGTGCTGGTTTTGGCTGGGGTAGAGTTAATTTTCTTCATAGTAGCTAGTATGGGGCTGTGTTTTGGATTTGTGATGGAAACAGTGTTGATAACACAGGGATGTTTTAGTTACTGCTGAGCAGTGCTTACACAGAGCCAAGGCCTTTTCTGCTTCTCACTCCACCTCACCAACGAGGAGGCTGGTGGGGCACAAGAAGTTGGGAGGGGACACAGCTGTTCCCCAAAACTATTATCCTGCCCTAAACCTGGCTGGATTGCAAGTTGACTTTATGTAAAGTTGACTTTACGTCATGCAAAGTTTGGGTGAATGTTTCCCTGCTGGTCAGAAACTTTCTCATGCTGCAAGATCCTTTTCCAGGTGGATCTTTAGGCTCCAAAGCAAAGTCCTTATGGATGACTGTGGCCTTAGCTATAGCTTGTAGCTGTAGTTATTGGAGGCACTGTGACAGATCTAAACACAAGTGCTACTTATTTCTAAGTGCTACTTAGAAATTCAATCACCTCCCGATCCAGTTTACTGGATTAATGGAGGTGGCCTTGATATGTAAATGAAACAGAATGGTCTGGCTTTTTAGCTAAGCTTGAAACTCATGTATTTGACCTCAAGCAGAGCAGGACTGTATGCCTTTTTCTCTCCCACTCATGCGGTTTGCTTAATTTTTGTCCATAGGCTGTTATCAGTAATTGGCATTAGTGTATTTATCAGTTTCAGTATATCAACCAAAAATAATAAAATATTCATTTACCCTTGGGAAAACAAAGCAGAACCATTCATATAAAGCATTAAAACATGGTTTGCTCCATTTGCTGTGTGCAGTTCCTGTCTCGTGGAACATTTGTTTCTTAGCATTTCATGCCCTACTCGGCAGGTTAATCACATGAGACCTCGCTGGCACTGCAAAAATCATAGGGCTTTCTAACTCTGTATTTATTATACGTTCAATACCTGAAAGAAGATAAAAAACACTGAAAACAGGCTCCACTATGTAAGTCATGTGAAGGGGAGATGGCCAATTCAGAGAACTTGCAGACATACTGCACACTTTCAGGAAACTAATAAAAACCCTTCATAGCCAAGGGAGGAAACCCCCCCCCCACCCCAAACAAATCAAAACCAATGGCCCAGAAATGTTAAAGCAGATAGTGCTTTTTCTGAAAGTTAACTATTTACTGCTGATACCTTCACTGAAATGCTGGTTTTGTTCTGATGGCCCATTCAAATATTAGGTAATGGAACTGGATGACATAAAAGAATGTATTTGAGTTTATCCCAAACTCAGTATCCAGCATTTTTTAAGGTTTGCTCAAGTCAGCTCTCTTCTAAGCAAAGTTTATTTTTCATATCTGCTTATCTAAAAATTGAAGGACCCAGTTGGGACTGCAAGTAGCAAAGCCAAAATGCTGTCAGAAAAAATTATGCTTATAGTATTTCTAAATCACAGAGCGCAGTTAAATCTCTAAAGGAAGATTGCTTTGAAAAAGTATAGCCTCCACTTGCAACCTGAAGATGTCCAGTTAGAGTGCTTTCCAGCTTGCACCACAGTTCACAGTTCAGTTCCATAATTACATTATTTAGGAAGGATTTTTCTTTAAGCTGACATTAGTTGAAGGGGAACAGAAAAATATAGAATATTCTTAAAAAATAAAAAAAGGTCTTCCTTCATAATTTAAATGATCCAGTCCTATATAGTCACAGTTGACCTTCTACTTATGTATTTCTGAGAGGAGGAGAAAGCCAACCCTGCAAAGGCTGGTCTGGGAATCACCTCACTAAAACCACCTGGGTAGCTCAGTTTAGCAATCCTGCCACTGAAGTTGAATCTGAACAGACATGGCATAGTACATTTCAGGCAAATACCAATGTCTCCTACGTTACTGGAGAAAAAATTGTTGAACCTACTTGCACCTGCAGAGTGGTCCAGCTGACAGCAGTAGGGTATTAAAGGATACTGTGGTCTACCTGATTAATGAAAGAGGCTTAGGTTATTAATACTGTGGAAAATATTCTGTTAGGTAATGAGCATATATAAAAATTTCTTAAGTACTTTGTCATATCCGGACTGATGCTTCTGTAAATGATTTTGGGGGCTTTTTTTTTAAAGGGAGACCACATAATCCAACAAGCATGTAGGGAGCTAATACCAGGAAGAAGTGGGCATTACAGCTGAAGGGAAGAGGAGAGCTGCATAGCTTCAAGGGCGGTGGCAGCTCCTTGATGTGGCAACCATGTTGGGGCTGCCTTTTGATACAAGTAGTCTTGTCAGGTTATGCATTTCCCATTGCAGGCAGAGGATGCTTGGGATGCTTTACCTGGGTTTGTGTAGCTTAAGCCATTCCAAATACGCACTTCATAGATTTTTCATTACATTTTTGAAAGCTCACTAAATTGACCAAAAAATGTTAGAAAATACTATGATCTGATGGCTTTCATATCTTGCTCTGCTTGAGGTAATATTTACTCCATGCTATCTGATCTGATACAGCACTTAATGAGGAAACAAAAGTACAGGCTGCTTTGAATTAGTCATTAAAGTATGGACGTATTTAAAGAAAGAAGCTATCATTTGGTCAAATCAGTTTGTCTAGTACCAGTTGGAAGGTGTCTGAGGGATCCCCAGAAGTAAAGGGGGGAAGAAAAAGGTTTGCCATAATAGAAGGCCTATCTTTTCATGTTAAGTTAAGAACTCCAGATGTGCAGATAAAGTATTTTGTAAAAAACAGAATTAAGTAGTTTTTCACATTGACTGGATTTTGGGCTGCAAAAATTGACCAAGTAATTCACTGAAAAAGTGTACAGAGTATATGCAGAAATAGCTAGGCTGCCTAGCTTTTGTTTGATGAGTAAAATGGAAAAAAAAGTGGAAGCTCTGAGTGGGGAAAATTTTCCAGCCCACATATTGGGGAAAGTTTAGAAAACAAACACATCTTCAGTCAGAATTTCTAGTGCTGTATGAATAAGCCCACTGCAATAACTAGAAACCGTGACCTGAAAATATGAATGGGACTACATTTGAAAAGGAACAAGACAAAATCAAATTAAACTTTTCACCCATTCTGGACATTTGTACTTTTGTAGTGAACAAGTATTCATGGCATTTGAAGCCTGGAGTTTTCCCAAAGCCTCCCAGAGCCTCCAAACCATGACAGGACTTGTTCTGTTTGATGAAGCTGGTTGGAAAGCAAATTGTGCAACCGAGCAGTGAGAGGACCAAGCCTTGCGCTGACTCTCTGAGGTTTGGACCCTTGCTGGGTGGCACTGAGGTCCTGGAGCCCCGTCACTGCTCTGAAGTCTTCATCTGCTGATTGAACTTAAAATACAAAAGCAGAAGCTGGAGGCAAAGGATAACCTCTAGGACTCTGCCTTCCTGTACTGATAGGCTGGGGGTACAGCTGGAGATACCAGTACTGGAGAGGAGCAGCCAGCCATAGTTCCCCTTACCAGCAGGGCTGGCTGGGGCAGCTCCTGCAATGAGAGTGGATCCAAATTGAAAACAACCCTTCTCTTCCATGGAAAAACGCAGCTTCCTGCTGGCTAAAACAGTTCGTAAGCTTTTACCAAATCCTACACATACTTCTGGCCAAAAAAAAAAAAAAAAGGAAAAAAACAAACCTGGGGTTTCAGAAGTAGGATATTTTGATTTTCTTCAATTCTGAATTATGACTTCTTATGTTTTTTCCTCTGACTTTTCAGAAATAGATTTCTCCTTTCCTTTTTCTCCTCAAATATAGCACTCTAACCCTTTATTCTGTGGAAAAAAGTCCAAACTTTTCTTCTCCCCTGAAAATATATTTTTCATCTTCTGGGTTGTTTTGGTGAGAGAATATAAATTTGTTTTGGCCCTAAACTCCAATTATTTCCCCAAACCTGTTATTGTACTTTATCCAAATGTAACGAAGGAAAAAAATTCCATCATTGGGGTTCTTTCCAAAATAACTTATCAACAACTTATTCACTACTTGTGGAGACCAAGGCGGGGAGTCAATTAGCTGTTGAATAAGGCACTCGGTGAGGAAGAAGAACTCTTAATGAAAACAGATTTTTTTTTTCAAGTGCTCATTGACTAACAGCTTCTGGGTGGCGAACATTTGAAAACGTCACCTTATACTTGGGAGCAGACACATTTGTCAACATCGTCACTGGTACCTGCAAGTATGTTTTGTACAGGCACAGCAGACTGTACTATCCAGTATGAATGCCTGTATTTTTCTTTAGAGCTCATAAATTCAGTGTCAGCGGAGGAGGAGAGGACGGCTTCTTGTATGGCAGTTCTTCCAGTCCTACAAAACAAACTACCTTCAACTCTGGAAATATTTGCAATAAGAAGCAGCAATGATGTGGGAATAAGCCCCACATCTGCTTGCACTCAGCATTTAATCCACCCTGAGGCAGGCAATAGCATATCTACTCACTGCCAGCAAAGCCACGTCCCTGCAGCTGACCTTAGACAAGTGCTTGTTCTTGGGTATGCCCTGTCACAACTTCAGTGCTGTCTTGCCCTAATTTCCTTATTTTCTGTCCCTAAAATTAAGCACTTCCTTTTCCTATCCTGTGTTAACAGATTTAGTTAAGTCATACAGCTCTGTGTATTACATCTGACATGAAAAGGCTGGATGTTGGTTAGGGTGTCTTTGTGCCACTTGAACAGAAGTAAAGAAAATACAGTAATGAAATTCTATTGTCCTCAGCAAAAGGCAACTGGATTGCTAAGCAGCAGCGTTCGATCTGGTGCTGCCAGTTCCCAGATCCTGCCAGCAAACACTCAGCAAAAGCCTTTGTTCTAGTTTTTAGAAAGAAATTAAGGCAGCCTGTTAAAAAATAATAAAAAAGTAAATGAATAACCAATTAAGTCACCACAAGTTTGTGATTTTATCTCAGAAAAAGCTGGCAATGGTTCTGTGCCCATTTAATTTTGCAAAAGGAATTTGGAATTAAAAACTCCCTTAGGACTTGCACAGTCAATTTTCGCAGGGAGCAAACTTTCAACCAAATTTTGTTCAACCTGTTTCTGCACATGCAATTTGTGCTAGTGACATGACAGCAGCTCCAAGAGATCATAGGCAAACTGAGCCTGTAATGCTACTCTGCCCTTAAGCTTTGCTCTCCCATCCCAATGCTGGCCTGATGGTAAGGTCTAGCAAATTGACTGTGACCAATTTTAATTTACAGGATCAAGGTGAAATGTCTATCTGGGCAGAGGAGCTCCCAATGATTTGGAAGGGAACTGCAAGAGAGAGGACTCCATATCTGTGTAATTGCAGGAGATGTCTGCCTCGCATTCAACACTTAATTACTTTTATCTTAAAAAAAATTTGTATTAACCTTGCTCCTTTGTGCCCAGTTTCTCTTTTTACTCTGCTGACCTCATCTCAGAAAAACTTTCTCTTTTTGACCTTCATCTTCACGTTGTGTCATTCATAGTGATGAATTTTCTCCATGCTGGTACTCTCAGTGTTTTGAACCAACCCAAATCAAAGCAACTTGGTGACTTAAAGTGTACCTACAGAAAAAGGCCTGGTTTCCACATCGCTCTGCCCCTGCCCTGACACAGCCTTAGCCCCGTGACGTTTCTGTACGTGGTGTGACAGTGGGGTGCGGGCCCTCTTTTCCCAGCTGGTGATCCACCTCTCACAGCTGCCACTTGGCTCTGCGCATGGCAGCATGTGCTAGAGCACATCTGCCCCACAGCTGGGCTCTTCCTGGATGACCACAGAAGCCCTGCTTGCACTTTGCTCATCTGAGCATGGGGAACTCATGGTGAGTCGTCCCCAAATGGGACAAAGGTAGTTCCATAAAGCTCTCCCATAAAAGCTGTATGAAACGGTATCAAACTCCCTAAGAACAAAAGAAAAGGCAAACCCATCAAAATCAATAGCTATTCAGCAAATCAATGGAAATCAGGCAGAAATGAAGCCTGGGAGCTTTCAGCAGAAGAAATTTTTTTAGAAGCCATGAAAGCTACAGCAGTGCTGGAGCTACTTTGATCTGTAAGTTACACCATGTGCGGTTGTTAACATTGACCGAGGATCATCTCTTTCAATTAGAGTTTATGCCACTTGTAACCATTTATAACTGTTCACCTTATTAATAACTCCACTGTAACCAGACAATGTGTGTTTATGACCCATCATGGTTAGGTATGTATAAGAACCAGACCTTGAACCAACACTTACACACCAGAGGTTGTCAGGGGCAGAGGAATAGTTTTGAGGAAACCACTTCAAAATCTCCTTCCCTTGTCATAAGAAGGCCAACACCAGATGTGGTGGGCAAAAGCCTGTACCTTTCAACACTGTCAATGTTTTAATAGTCCACAGGTTGTCTACTTAATCGTTCTGCTTCCTCTCCAAAAGGTTAGTGATGCTGCAGATGTGGAAGAAGACAACGAGTGAATGTGAAGTTCTGGAAGGAGCTTCATGAAAGATTAAGGTCAGGTAGCCTCTTACAAATTAGGACTATCCTGCGGGTAGTCTGCTTCTCTTCACAGTTATATTATATAAATCAGCAATCACAGCAACAGAAATACTTCTAGGAGAACAGGAATGTTAGAAAGAATTTGGAGAATGGTTGCATCTCTGAGACACCGTACCAGTACTGAAAGCAGGCAGTAACTGCTGCCTGGGTCCTGAGCTTTCAATACAACATATTACTGAAGACTTTTAAAGTAAACCCATAATTTCTCTAAAAGTGAACATGAATTCCTAAGACAAAAGAATCTTAGACATGAAAAGTCCACTGGAAAACACAGCAGGAAAATGATATGTAGGACGACAGTACTACAAATGAGGAAAAAGTCTGTTTACCGTAACCTTAGATGGTGAGAAAAGTTGAGTGAATGCAGGTTACCAAGTAGCTGTAGATCTGGATATGAACACAAAACAGCGCAGCCAAAAGCAAACTTGTTGCTGAGTTCTGGTAGTTTATTCCTGATGCTGCCTCCCTGTCTGAAGTTTTAGGAATCAGAGTTGCAATTTGTACACATGCTCATTACTTGTGACTAATGACACAGCGCAAAAAGAGGTTTGGCATCCTCCCCTGGGTGGTGACCACTGTGAGAGAAATTAATTATTCAGAGCAATTTGTGTCAGTGTAGCTCACAAATACTACTGCTGCAGAAGAATTCATAGCTGGAAGAAGACAGAGAATCATCTCTGATGATTGCCTTTGACAAAGTTTCCTTACAAACTTGATATCATGGCAATGGCTTTTTATGATAAATGAAAAAGACTATTTTGCACTGTGCTAATAAATGTGTCCTAAGAAGAGGTCAGGCTTGGCTGTTATCTTCTGCTATATATAAACCTTAGATGGGACAAATACACAGTCCTAAAAAGCATGAGCCTGACTCATCGTTGTGTTTGTGCTTTTACGGAGCAGCCCCTGGAAGATGGCCCGAGCATATCAAAACTATCAGAGATTAGCTTTAACTTCAACAGGAGTTCATGCCTGCAGGGCCAAGAGCTCCCTGAGAAGGGACATGGGCAGCCAGGCTTAGGAAGGCAAAAATTGATGGAAAAGGAGCGGAGGGACTTAATTAGGGAACCATGAAAACCCAGTACACAGGAATCTGAAAGCAGTAGGATAACTGAAGCCAGACATACCCCAGTGGGCTGAAAGCTCAGCCCAGTGACCGCCGTCTTCTTTGCAGGTCCAGCCTAGCTCTAACTTTGCATCAACAGGGCAGGTTTATGAGGTGCAGGGCATTTAGAGTACCTCCTTCCCCTTCCAACTCCTCGCCACCAGGCATACGATTCATCTGCTAATAATGCACAGCCACGAGTGACCACGCCAGCTCAGGGCCGCAGCTCCAGCTCAGAGCCCATGTCCTCACTGCCAGCCACCCCTCAATGCTCACCCCTCACACAGGTGCCAGCCTGCAGTGGAGGGCTCTCTCTGCTTAGGAAGCTGAGACACTGCCAGGAGCAGAGAGGATGCATGTTTTTCATCTGAACTGACAGCTACTGTGGATGCAGTCAGCTCAAGCCTCCTCAAAGGCTGCAGTGTGGCAGGGGTCTTGTGGTGAAAAGCGCTGGGTTTCTGGGGTGCGACTGGCATGTTCCTGTGAAATATAGCAAAAGTCTCACCACAGCTGCTTTGAAATCACTGGGGTTTCACCACAGTTAAGGAACTTAGATGAATGAGCTGCTCTGGGATGGAGGAGTGAGGTTTTGAAAACCAGCAAGTATCACTGGGGATCAGCTTTGCATTTCTTCTGCTTAATAGATACCATGGGGAAGTTTCAAAAACTCCAAAACCCCTTATATGCTTTTGAAAAAGTCTCCCCCACCAAGTCTAATGCTCAGGAGTTCATGCAAATTAGAAAGCTACTGTAACAGCCTCTGTGAGGGAGACATGCTCTAGCTAATCATCATGGCCTTATGTCCTTCCTACTCAGATTTGACTCAAAAAGCTGTGCCAACGCTTCTAGCAATATGGTGAGAATGGAAAAATATCCCTACCAGCACTTCTCTACATTTGGCTCATTATTAACTACATGGCCAGGGTATTAGCCATGTTAAAGCACTAATACTGCTTCCTTCTCTTGGTGCAAAATGTGAGGACTGCAGTTTACTATAAACCCATAAAATACTCATTTAGGCTGTTAGAAAGAGTTAAGCTTTCCCAGACTACATTAGGTCATCTGTCCAGTAAAAATTATTCAGTAAAAATTCAATAATGTTTCTTCAAGAGGGCTCAAACTGATTTTTTTCTTCTTCGATCTGAACCATGGTCATCACAGCAATGCTGATCTCAGCCACAAATCTGTATCCACACCTGGCCCGAACTTCAGCTGGATTTGATCAATGGGATCCATGCAGGAGGGGTGGCAGAGGTCTGCCCAGCAGACACATGCGCGGTGGGAGTGAAATAGTGATGACTGTCAGCACTTTCCTTCTTCAAAGGGCTCCAGAACAGTGAATTCTTCATCTGCCTTGGGAGGCTGGGGCTTGGTCTTGGGTAGGATTTTTTGGCTTTTTTTTCCCCACAAATATTCAAAATTGTCATTTGGTCTCCTTAGAGTTTCGCAACTGAGGAGGTGAGAAAAATTTGGTTTGGGAAGCTTTTGCTTCTCCATCCCTCCTGACCTCTCAACGCTGGGCTTTGTTTTTTGTTGTTTTGTTTTGTTTTAAAAATACACTAGTTTTTTATAATGATTTAGAAAAGGAAAAAACCAACTAGCAGTGAACTTCTGCATTTAGCTGTTATTCATCTCTTTTCTGAGAATAGATTTGTATATATTATGACTAATATAATAAAATATAACATATATTATACAACATAACATAACATAAATAATCTCTAGATAATATACTCTATGTAATCTTTCTCTCATATGAAGAAATGGTGATATCTAAAATAAAAGCAATAGTATGAATGTTCTTTCCAGGTGTGGAGGTACGGTGTGAACAAACACTGTTTTGTAAATGTGAGCTGTGTGCATCAGGGACAAAGCATCTCAAACAACATTTTCAAAAGTGACCAGTGATTTTGCTGCCTCATTTTTAAGAAGCCTTGAAAATGCTGTACTCTTGCCAGGAGAAAAGTTGTTTTAAGTCCCTCTTAGATTGGCCCTCTAGAAATCAAGACACTCTCTAAATCTGTAGCCACCTTCTAAACTCCAGGCCAAGGTAGAATTTTGTTTAGATGAAACAGTTTCCTTGTCGGAGAGCCTTCCTGTGTCTCTGTAGCAAAAGCATATCACAGTGTGGTGGAGTACATAAGGCACCGATGTGCCGTGATTCATGGTCCTGAAAGGCAGGACAGCATTGCACAGAGATTTCCCTGGAAGTCCTTCTTGGCATAGGGGAAATTGCTGCTTGTGTTCAAGAAAATATGTTGGGAAATACTTAATCCTTGAGGAATCACTTCAAGATACGGTGAGTCACACCTATGTTGGGAATGCAGTGGAGAAGGGACATGGGGAAGACACACCAGAATGGGGGCTGGATTGGCTGCTGTACCTGAGTAGGGTGCTTTGCATGAGGTCACGATGCATGTTTATGCTGCTCCTGGAAGGACTCCACAGCTGGACTGCGTGCAGAGTCCAAGAAGCTGAAAAGCTACAATTAAACCCAAGTGAAAATAAACGGACAGCCTATCTGTTAAGAGAGAGGCAGCTGGGCATTCCCCTCCCCTCCGCTGCCAGGGTCATGACAGCGCAGGGCTCTTGTAAAAGAACCAAGCTGTAACTGTACGCTGGGACCATGAGATTTCCCTTTGTGAGCGGTACCCACAGCGTGAGGCCCCCACTCTATTTTAATGATGCACTTTTTCTCCAGGTGACAGTCCCTGGGACGTGCAACTTTGTCTGCACAAGGTTATTGTTTCAGGGCAATGGAAGGTCTCAAAACACAGGAGTAGGAAAAGGAGCCAGAATAGTCCATCAGAATCCATTTCCCGCCTTCAACACTGTGGCAGCTGTGTACCATTATACGTGTCTGAGCCTCTTCCCTTGCATTTTCCCTCCGCCGGGCACCTTCTGCTTGTTTTTTTTCTTTCCCATGTGTTGCTTTTGTCCAAATTGGAACCCTCACATGGATGCCAGAAAGCTAATTTGCGCAATGAGGCTTTCCCCCAAAACAGGCTTGCGGTTCACCAACAAAATGTTGCAATCAGGAAGGTCCTTCTTCCTCAGAAGTGATCACAGTAGACTGGTTTGGAAATGAGGAGACCTTTTCAAGTCATGACTCACGGTCATATTTCTCATTCTACTCAGTACAGACTCAGGCAACAAAGACCAGATCTCACCTTGTGCTCCAGAGAATTGCTTTAGAAATTATGGAGGTGAAATGAGTGAGACTGATCATTTAAGAATGTAATCATACTGTGGGATTATTTTGTCATATTGTCTGCCTCCACAGGCTCTTTCTTTCAAACAGTCACAGAGGTGTTTCATGAACCAATTTATAAACTCAATTATGGTTGTTATTACAAAAAGTTATATTTGGAAAACTTCATCAAAGGTTCTGCCATGGTCCATGGGCACAGCTGACAAGCTGAGTCAAGACTTATGTTTTTCCTGGCTCACTCTTGTCAGTGGTCCATGACATTTGATGACAGGATGTGTAGTAACCTGTAACTTATCTCTAATTGATCCAGAAGGATATAGGGCACACCTTTCTTCTCTTTTGGGCCTTCAGTTTGAGTAGGATATTAGGAAAAAAAGTGTGAATAGAATTAACATGTTTATTACATATATTAATGGTATGCAGGAATGGAATGATCATTGAACACTGTAATAATTAGATATTTTTTGAATAAGAAACAAGAAATACCAAATGATCATGCGGAAGGAGAAGAAATGAGTTAACCTAGCTAGCCACTGGATGGCACAATTGCTCTATTTAACTATTGCAAAACTGGGTTGTTTTTTTTTCTGCTGCAAGTGAATAAACAAATCAACCCAGATGCAAGGTAGTTATTTACAGTGTAATAAACCAAACTAGAAAACCAAAGTCATACACCAAGTTGGAAGCACAGTTTGTCATTGCACAATTTATGATGTCGTGCAAACACTACTACTTTAATAGATTAGTCAACCAAAACAACTATTTGATGTATTGTCACGACACTAAACTTTGCTTTCCCTCCTGTTTATAGAGCAACACTGTCTTCAAATTTGTGAAAAAAAGAAAAAAAGTAAAATGGCTGAAAATGTAGAAGTATAAAGGTCTAACAAAATGAAATTAGGCTTCCTGATGAAATACCGTTTTAAAAGTAAATTACAATTAATAAGTCTAAACATTGAAATTACGGAAGTGTCCCTAATTTCCCAGTTGAGTTTTTTGGAATCTCATTGCCTATTTTGTTTCAAGGCCTCTGTTTCATGGTGTTGAGTGTACTGTTATTACTTGATTTTTTTTTTCTTGCTGACATTCTTTGGATCCACACCTTTTTTCCTCCCTTGAGGAAAAGTGGGGAAGATTTCTATAAGTCATAGCGTGGAAAGCTATGACATATGATGTTTGCCTCCTGTGAGATACAATACTAGTTACCTAAGTAGTATTTCAAGAAAAAAGCAGTCATATAAACTGATACTCAACCTTGGTAGTACAATAATAATTCAAAGCAACAGCAGCAGCATCCTTTCAATAGGCTTTACTGGCAGCCTATTGCTCATGTAGGACATCTCCTCCCCAACTCCATTTTCAGCTGTGATTTTTACTGTTTTTTCATCAGTGATATAAACCCAGTGACAACTGCGAAGTGGGTGGGCACCATTGTTTGCCCAAATCAACCACAGAAAAAAGCTTAAGAACTGCTGATTTAACTTTTATTGTGTTTTTCTAAAAAATAACAATAAAAAAAAGCAGGAGAAAGAGAGATTTGCATCATCACATTGTTTTTCAGGTGGTCACTTGCCTTTAATGACTTCTGAAAGATGACAGCAGTCTACAGTTCTTAAGTGTAGAAATTTCTCCCAGTTTGGGGTGGAATAAAATGGTACCTGGGGACACAAGACATGGAAACAGCAGTGTCCCCTTACCCTTTCTGAAAGCTAGTTTTTGCTGGCCTGTGGGCACACCAGCCTGCAGGTCAGCACGTGCATTGCTTCAAACTCTGTTCTGCCAACCAAATGAACAGGGACATGAGAGAGGGTGCTGGGGTTATCGGGGAAAGAGGGGGAGGCTTCTGGTGGATGGAGAGCAGCCAGCCTTCATCAGATCCATGACTCATGCTTTTTTAACTTGTTTTAAAGTCTGAAAGGCACAATCAGATGCCTAGTTTCAGATGCACATCAAAAAAAGAGAAAATAAATAAGTAACAATACCCGTGAAGGCTGTAAAAGCACAAAGCCATGATGGAAAAGCTGAGAGTAGCTCCAAGGATTTGCATGTGGAAACGGTGGCACATAGCCAGTTCCAAATCCCAGGGACGCCGCTCTTGCAGCAAAGCCAATTCTTTAACAGGCATAATTCAAAACCAGAAAAAATAAACAGTATTTGTATGAATAGTTGACCAGTTCATGTGTGGAGGAGGGATCCCCTTGACGGGGAGAAGGAGGAGCACCCCTGAGACCTAAAACCACTGGACGAAACTGAAAAGAAGCCTGTACTTAACATTACCAAAGACTCCTACACAAACCCGAGGCATGAGCAGAAAGGGAGAGCTCGCTTTTCTGTAAGGAGAAGTCCTGACACACCACCAGTCTCTAGCACACAAGTTAGCTCTCCTATAGAAGGCATATGAGTTAGGGATCCTAATTCTTTCTCCTCAGAGCATTTAAAATGCAGAAAAAGAGGCGAAGAGGAGTATGATACACTAATAGAGAGGGCAGCGGCTGACTTGTGTGGGCACTGCTGCTGCTGAGCAGAGGGGCTGTGATGATGGGGCGCTGGTCACAGTGCCCAAATCCTGAGCTGGGGCTGGGATTCCCCAGCGGGGCTCCTCCTGAGCTGGCCCTCGCTGGCCCCGGCCCCCCAGCACCACTATGCTGCTCTCATCCCCCTCCTGGTTTATAAACCAGCTGTGACAGAAAGTGGGGAGGAAAGCATGAGAGGTCCAACGGGGGGGTTTTGGCTGGGTGGGTCCTACCCAGCCCTCTACCCTCCTCCCCCCCTGCTGCTCCACACGAATCTGTACCCATCTGTGTGGCCCTCCCCAAATGATGGAGAGCTGGTTCCCACCCTGTCACTCTGGGGCACCCACCAAATTCCCCCAAATCAATGCTCCTTCTGTCCACAGCATCCCGAACGGATCATCCTGACTTTGATGGATGCCTGAGGCAGGGCCTGTCTTTTTGTTTGGGGCTTGTGTTGCCCACGGCACAGCAGGTGAGTAACCAGGATCTTGGCTGCTCCTGCAGTATAACTAATAAGCCCACTTTGAAGGGAATTAAAGGCACACGCAGAGTTATTTGGACCTACTGAATCCACAGGCAAAATCAGCTGGTTTTGGTGTCTCTGAAATTAAAGCTTTGTGGATAAAAGCCTTCCATTCTGTACATTCAGTGCTTATTTCTCATAAAGAATTTAAAGCAATTGTCAAGAAAATAGAGCCCATAGAATAAATATACTGTAGGCCCCTAATTTGTTCTCAGAGCTTTACTGATGCCGCAACCCACAAACAGCAACAGATCCCTTCATGTGGATTAAAGCTTATATTCAGTTACAGCCATCTATTTACAGTGCACAGCTTTGAGGCCTGATTATTATTATGGCATAACTCTAGTTTTAGAAATGGCATTTAGAGTAACCTTAGAATGATGTTTGGATGAATCTGGCTTTTTAAGATTTTAATAGTTTGTTTTTCCTTAACTATCAGTGTTATTACCTATTGAAAAAGTAACAGTTGAATGTAACTTTCATGGCCATATGTCCACTAGAAGAAATGCACCGCAGGTGTATGACTGCTGCCTAAGTAAAGGACTGTGACTATGGACTAAGAATTGGAATATGTTATAAAACGGAAGTGTTGGGCAATATATTTGGGATAGTTAATATTTTTCGTGGTGTGCTAATCTGTCACGTGAAGACTTAAATGTGTGATAGCTTTGTGGGATGTAAATACGGCATCCATAGGAAGTTTATGAGTGTACCTCTACTGGCAAGCTGGTGTCTTTCATGTTTTGCTCTGAAGCCATGTTCTCCTGGTCACCCAAACGGCACCTGCCCACCTGAAACAAGCCAAATGGCTCCCCAGGAGGGGAGACAGCCTTACTCATGCCACACTGCTATCGCCTTTTGAGCAATGCCAGAGTGAGAGGTTTGTGCTACACAGTTTACACATGAACAACCCATACGTCCTGGCTGGAGGCACAAAGGGCTCTTCTGACACCAGCGACAAAATATTGCAAAGGAAACCAGTATGAGCTGTCCTTAAGGTGGCTACCTTCCTGGGTTGCAACATTGAGTTTCTTGTCAACCTGATGAAAGCACAGTGTTATTGACATAAGAGATTTACTATTGATTTAAGTCCTGCCAGATTTCGCCCTTCCCTTTTATATCCTGATACAAAGCCAACAACGCAAACATCAGAACCTGCACCTTGCTAATACAGAGAACACTGGTCTCAGGAGTGGTTTGTGTCCATTGTTCCCAGGTTAGCACATAACCTATTGCAGGATTAAGTTGTAAGGAAAAAAAAAAGTTAAAAGTGTTCTTTTTCCTTTTCCTTTTTTTTTTTTTTTTTTTAAGAAATACCATCCCACCTCCAGGTATCTTCTGGGATCTTAAACTTCCTCATATTCATTAAAGAAAGGAAATATCATGGACTGCAACCATGTGGTTTGCCATTATCATGACCTGCTGGTAAAGATGTGGGTCATTGGTCACCTCTCTAAGTCTTGCCCTTGCAGACCCTGCCCAAGGAAATATACATTGACCCATTAGCCAGGAGTACTTGCAAAGAGACCATGTTTTGTCAGATGTAGCTGTTGCACTCATGCTTGAAAATGTGGGAAAATATAAGGTTAAGTTGATGATGTGTTTCTATAAATATATAGCCCATAAAGTAACTGAAAGCAGGTCTGGTTAACTTTAAACATTGCAGAGTTAATTGCAACTCTGTTTTTTGTTAGTTCCAAATCCTACAGGTATATACTGTATTGTATCTTGAATTTCAAGGAAGATTAAATGAATATGCATTGGTTTAGAATTTATTTTAAAGAACGTTTTATTGGAGTATAGAAATACATCCTTTACAAATCAAGCTAATAATGAATATTTTTGGAAAATATTCAGTTTGTGGCTTAATCTATGACTTCTACCTTTCTCCTTGTTTGTTCAACAATTTAAAAAGCAATCTCAAAACATCAGAGAAGGCACAGAAGCAAAAGTTAAGTTAAATTCAATACTACTTTTCTTTAGCCTCATTCTTGTCATTTTTATTATATAAAATGAGAAATCAACACCAGATTGAAGGATCTTAATTATTTTTTTCTTTGAAATATCAACATTACTGCAGTTTCACTTGACTGTCAATCATTCCATTTTTTGAACACCAAAAGAAAACCGTTAATATAAATATACATATATCTAGTGTCTTTTCCTTTTTTTCCCTATGAAATCAACCTACCTTCACTGCTGTAGTGTCAGAGTGCCTTCCTAAAGTTATTGTGAGTGGCATTACATTTTGCCTTGTTTATAGAATCTCTCTGTTATAATCCTCTGTTTAATATTTAAAATAGCTTGGAGCCTGCAATTTGATTCTGAAATGTAATAAAATATTTGACAGTAGATTAAACTTTCTCATAATCATACTTTTCCCTGCCAAACTCTATTTTTTTATGAACTATCGGTCAGCAGTTAAGGGCTTAAGCCTCTCCCTCATTTATAGCCATCCCTGCAGTTGTTTTCAGCTCAAAAATTTATGAGACGAGTTTTCCCCTTAGGATCCCAATTTAATAAAAAAAATGTCACTGCTGCATCCCAATAGTTTAGGCAATATTATAGATGCCCAGAGGGGGAAAAACAAACAAACAAGAAAAAACATGTCTGTATGACCTTGAGCAACTTGCATACCCATTTTATGGTTTCTATTGTATCAGTTCAAAGTTTTTATATGGAAAACTCAGCTGTTTTTCCTAGTCTGTTCAGTGCCTGTTAGTAACAACTTGTGGCCATACAACCCTGGGCTACAGTTTCCTAATATCTTAATATCAAGTCACGCCTGCTTGGTGCTTCAGTGAGAAACCTCCAAGGAAAGTGAGGGTTTGGGTGGAGGTGGCCCTGGGGTCCCCGTCCCTGGCAGAGCAGTGGAGACAGTGCTGAGGAGACACGAACCAAGCACTTGCCACCAGCACTGAGGTGCCTTCCTCTCTGTTCAGCTGTCGGACTGTTAAAGCTGGTGTGTCACCTATATTTCACCTTGTGGCGTTACAATCTCTCTGGTTGAATTCTTGCAGCAATTCAGCCAGGAGGGCCTTTCTTTACAGCATCTCCTCCTCAAGCACAGCAGTGTTAGGCTGTGTTAGGCGGCTGTGGTGTTTCAAGATGAACATGGCTGAGCTCAGCCCATGGAGACAGTCATGTCTTGGGACAAGCCTGACACAAGCTTTGCTGTCATTATTCCACTGAAGACAGAATATGGCTTAAGAGTAAGTTACTAAGAGTCAATTGTAACTTAGAGTTTGTAAATACACTTCTGCCATAGTGTAAAAGTAGTCCATGCTGTGTTCCCTTCTGCACTGCAAAGCAGAGGTACTTGCTTGTTGGGCATGAGGGAAGTGGTGAGATGCTAGAAGATGGGATTTGGCATCTCCCCCCGCTCTCCAGCACTTCTCAGTGCGCCTTGTGAGGGGCCACCCGAGTAAAGCACAGGCATGTGTATGTGTAATTTCTTCCCCTCCTCTCCCTGCCCTCTACCCTTGCCTCCAAAGGCAAATCAGACCTGATTTCACACCCACCGCAAACACTGTGGCAGATGGAAAAGGCCAGGGCTGGTTCAGAATGGCTCTAAGGCTCAATTTTCAAGTTTTTATAGTCATAGGTGAATAATTCTGCATAATCACTTATGCATATCTAGAAAAAGGGCATAGGTGCCAGCTATGTTTATTTTATTTTTTTTTGCTAGCTCTATGGATGCAGTCTGTACCTGGCCTTGGATGCTGCAGTCGGAACAGATCTTGTGTACACACAAGGCTTTCCTTGGGAAAGTCACAGGAGCTATCCAATCCGTGGAGCTGGCCCTGGCGAGATAAGGCCTAAGTGCATTTTGTCCTGTGTTGTTATTTTCTTATGTCTTGTGGCAGTCTCCACTTCTGGCCAATGTTGACACTGTACAGAAAATTTTCTACGCTGGTACTCCGTGCTTTGCTGACTAATGGTGGATGTCAGCCTGTTGTGAAGTTTCTCATACACGTGCAATATATCCCCTGTAGATTCCCTATAAATTAACAATACCCCTCACAGCATTTCTAAATTGCAGTGAACCAAGTTATGCTTTGCAGCTTCGTGGACATGGATGATGTTACCCTGGTGTAATGGACAAAATTCAGCTTAATGTGGGATGGGGAAGATTGTGAGAGGGACATTTTCCATAGGAAATATGAGAATGGACTATATGAGGAACACTTGGAACTTCTCTGATATGTCATATATATTCCACAAGCTTTTCAAACCCAACTCATGAGTGGGAAGACAGCATGAATTACAGAAGAACTGCATAATATTTGGTCTAATATTGCTGCATGACGCTTCTGGCCTGAGGCGATCTTGTGAATTTGTATTTCTGATTACCCATGGTCTTTCTCAAGAAATCTAATTAGACTTCAGAGATGTTCCCACTAAATTGAACTCTATAACTGCAGCAACAGGAATGACATCAGAACCTTTGGAAAGGAAAAAAATGAATACTGCAAGGAAAAAAAAAGTAGGAAAAAAGCTTTTAGGAGGCTATTGACCATGGGCCAAACCATGCCCTCAGCTATGTATATGCTATTCCCATTGAAGCTAAGGGGATTTGTATACGCCTCAGAGCAGAATATGGTCCCTTGCTTTAGATGGCAAAACTCTTCCAGGGCCAGATGAGAAATGCACATTAAAAAACCAACATATGCTATAAATGTCACTGTATTGAGTTTCCTTATATAGCTATTTCTTCAGTGAAGAAGATCTGTCTGCTTTGTAAAGGAGTTTGAAAATCACAGCTTTTCCTTCCCAGCAGATTCTTAGTAAACCGTTGCTAGCCGTACTGCTTACCACTTGCATACAGCAAGCCTCTCGAAGTAAATGCAGGTAACATGGAAGGGAACAACAATGACTTCTTGGGAGTTAACCAGGGTCCACATTTATCACAGACTCACAGACCTTTTCAGGTTGGAAGGGACCTTGCGAGGTCTTTAGTCCAACCTCCTGCTCAAAAGAGAGTCAACGCTGCATCAGACTGGTTTGCTCAGGGCTTTGTCCAGCTGGGTTTTGAAAACACTGAAGGACAGAGACCCCACAGCTTGTCTGAGCAACCTCTTCCAATGTTTAACTACCCTCAGAATGAATATTTTTCCTTATATCCAGCCTCAACCTCCTGTTTCAACTTATGTCCATTATCTCACTGTGGACCTTGGTGAAGAGGCTGGCTCCATCTTATTGATAACCTTCCCACAGGCCCTGGCAGGCAGGCTGCTCTCTAGTTCCCTGAAGCCATGTCTTCTCCAGGCTGAAGAAGCCTAGCTCCCTTGGCCCCTTCTCACTGGGCAAGTGCTGCAACCCCAACCATCTTGGTGGCCCTCCACTGAACTTGCTCAAGGTTCTCAACGTCTTTCTTGTTCTGAGGCCCCAAAAGTGGATGCAGTATCTAGATGTGGTCTAACGAGTGCTAAGTAAAGGGGGACAATCGCTTCCATCATTTTACTTGCTAAGCTCCTGTTAATACAGCCCAGGATGCTGTTGGCTTGCTTTGGTGCCAGGGCTCCCTGCTGTCTCACATTCAGCTTGTGTCCACCAGGACTCCCAGATCTTTTCCAGCAGAGCTGCCCCCAACTAGGCAGACTGTGGCCTGGATCGGTGCAAGGGGTTAGTCTGCCCTAGGTGCAGGACTTGGCATTTGTCTTTTCGGAATTTCATGAGGCTCCTGTCAGCCCATTTCTCCAGCCTGTCAAGATGTCTACCTTAATCCAAATACTTACCCCATGTGGAAAAGCCTTAGAGATTCATACTGTGAAAAATATCTTAATAGATATCCGCTGTGCTGACTCTTACTTTCAGAGTTATCCCAGTAGTCTTTTCTTGTTTTTTAATTTTCCATTTCTTGGGATTCAACAAACGTAGGAGTGCATTTGGGCCTGTGCTGTGCCAAAAGTTGGAGGAATCTCTGCCAAAATTGTGAAGTTCAGAACTTTAGACTTTGAACAGTCTAGGAGTGAAATAATGAATTCCCAACCCCAAAGGACCATTTTTAAGGTGATAATCACTATAGTAGAGGACAAGATAATCCTTGTTTCAACTGTTTTCAGATGCACCCTTGTTTCTGTCTCATTTTAATTTTTGTCTTAGAAACAATCCTTCCCATTGCCATAGTTACGTCTAATTAAAAATTCAGTTTATAATTCAGGGAGCCTCACTTACCAAATGACCTGGTTATCAGATGATATCATTTACAGTAGGACAGTTTAGGGCCCATATATGAAAGCTCCATCTTCTATGTGACTTAGGCATAATCCCTTAACTCTGGCCGCCAAATGTCCTTAGATTTCTAGACCCTTTCTCTAAGATCTACCAAGTTTGAATCTAAGTTACCCAACCACAGATTAAAGTTGGTTTTTTTGGTTCTCCCCTCAAATATTTTTGCAGAAGTTCTGAAGATGGGAAGGGATAGATCCCAAAGGATGCAGAATTAATGCACAGGAAACCAGGCTTAGGCACTGAAGGAGCTGTGCTATGAAGCATGGGGAATGGACAGAGAAATTTAGCCAGGAGATAGCAGATTTGTTGGGTAGTTGTGATGTTATAGGTACCTTCCCCATTGTGGGAAGTTGTGGACTGGCTGGTAGGTAGAAAAGCTAAAAAGAAGTAATAGGCTGAGCTAGGAGCTAAAGAACTTAGTTCTGTTACAGGAAAATTAAAAGTATTGCAACCCTTTCAGTTGTAAATCTTATAATCTCCTTAAATAAAATTTGTTTCCACATCCCTCTTACAACTCTGCAGGTTGTAGGACTAATTCAATATCACATTTAAGAAATTTTCCCTTTTCAAGAACCCTCTGTATGGAGCTGAGGTGCTAATTAGGCAATCAAGTAGCCAACCAAGGGCATTCAAGGACAGCAACCCAGTCTGGGAAGAGTTTGGAGGGAGGTGAGTGGGAGGAGGCCAGCCAGCCACAGCTATAAAGCCAGAGGCATGGTGAGGATGCCTTCCTCTGTTAAGGCCAGCTCTAGCACGGAGTGAGTAGCAGTCACTCCTACTCACTTACAGCCAAGTAAGTGGCTGGACAAGATTTTTCGCTCTTGTGGAGAGATAGGAGCAGAAGAGGTTGGAGGTTCTCTGGCTTTTGTGGGAGGTTAATAGGAGAAGGAGCAGCTGGCAAAAGAGACTGCTTTAGGAATTGCTCTTACACCTATTCAGAAAGGTGAAAGGAAGGAAGAACACTAGAAATACTTTTCCTGCAGGGAGAGAGGGAGACTTACATGAGTGCTTCCCCTGTGGGGAAGCCAGCATAGGTGTGTATGGATATCAGGGCAGGATGGCTGACCCAGAGAAAAGTGTGCTAATGGAGGTGACCGCTGAGGACACATTGAGGTTGCTGAGCAGTTTAGTCTTCAAAAAAGCAATTTACTTCTGCTGAGACCTAGGCTGACAGAGGAGATATCCAGGAATGTCATACTGACAAGTGAAAGGAAATATGACTACAGTGACAGGTTTCTCTTAGCTGGTTTATATATATCTATGCCCTCTCTTAATGTGAGTGCCCTTCTGGAATTAGGATGTCCAGCAGGAAGGGAAGAGGGGGAAGATGCTCTCATCCAGCAAACAGATGTATGGGGGTTCAGACATATAGACAAACATACAATTTGCTTACTTAGTGCAAAGCTGGTAAACTTCAGAGGCAGTGGGTTGCAGTTGGTAGTATTCAGGTGAGCATCAACCACATAAAGAAGAGGGAAGATAGGAAATTCTGGTGGCAAAAATTTTTTGCTCTGAAAAAAAGCTGGAGACCAGGACTTTAGTGGGAACTTTCTCTGAAACATTCACTGTACTCTGTGCAGGACTGGAGAGAGAAGCAGAAAGGCAGAGCTGTAATTCTAGGAGGGTGGTATCTGGAGGGAGATTTCTGCTTCACTAGGAACGGGGCTACTTACAGACTAAGCAGAAGCTATGAAGAAGAGAGAGAGAATCTGCCTGAACCAAAGGGGAACCAAACTGCTAGCATTTGCATTCAAGATAGCTGTGAGTGAGCAGCTTTCCTTCATTCAGTGGTTTCAGAGCTAAACATGGTAGGACAGTAATTCAGTATAAGACCTCTGTTAAGGAGAAAGATATGAAAATTCTGTATCAAATGAAGTCATACAAATGTTAGGAATTATTATAAAAGGAATAAGAAAAGATTCATATCAGTGTGTCCCTATGTAAATAGGTGGTTCATCTACATTTTGAATCTTGAAAAAGCTCTGCTCCCTCATCCTTAAGGGAGGAAAGGAGGATGCCAGTGATAGGAGAGGATCAGAAAAGGGCAGCAAAGATGATCAAAGATAAGGAAAAGCTTCAGTATAAAGAATGACCATGTATGCTTTGATTATGCAGTCTGGGAAAGGTGACTTGGGGAGATGTGAACAGTTCTACAGAAAAGAGTGGCTGGGGCTCAGCGTCTGCTCTGTTTGAATGAAGGAGCTATGGGCCACCAAGCAAAGTGCTATGTTCAAAACAAAAGGAAGCAGTTCCAAACTTGGTGGATTTTTTTTTTTTTTTAAGGTGAGTTCAATGGCACATACCTGAAAGTGAGGGTTACTGATTAAACAAACTAATCAGATGTAGGAAATTCCCTAAGATGAAAAATGATTGGAGGCTGGGGGAAGCTCAGGGAAGTAATACACACTTGGAGTGTGCTTACACTTCCCATGGGAGTTTGTCTCCACTGTTGGAGACGGCTACACTGGGCTAGATGGACTCTAGGTCTGAAAAAATCTGGCTGCTCTCATGGGGGACTCATACAAAAAGTTAAGTCCTCTTGTCAGAACATGGTTCTGGTGCTGTGAGAGCAGTCATCACTTCTGTATCCCTAAGGTAAGGAAGGCACAGTGCGGCTTACCTTCCTTGTGAATACGGTAAATGAAATCCTATTTTAATGTCTTGTAGGGAGGCACCCTGGGGAAATGAAGTATCTGAAAAATATCATTCCAAGGGACATCTCAAAAAGATTCTAATTTAAAGAAAAAAGATTCTTCAAGCAAGTCCCTCATACAATAATCCTTAGAGTTAGCAAGGTTTCAGGTATGCTATACTGGTGACTTCAGGATTAGCTGTGTATAAATTGATTATAAATTTTATATCCAATGAAACATCAATAACCCAGGTGTTTTCATCATAGCAAAATTATAATACTGTCTTCTTTGCCAAAGCTTGCTCAAGAATAAAAATTCCCTTATCTCACTGGTTTAAAGGACATTGCAGACTTCACTTTGTTGGCATGCACCTGCATTGGCCTAGGGAAGCAGTAGTAACTGGGCACTGACCAAGTGGGGAGTAAAATTTGCCAAGGTAAAAGCACTTGAATTCCATAGGAACTAGGTCACCAACTGTATCAAATAGCTTAAATAATAGCAATTAAACTCAGTAACACAGTTTCCTTCAAGACATTTCAAGTGATGTTGACAGTCATTTGTTAAATTTTCCTTTCCCCACCCCCCCTCAAATAACTGAGTACATTAACACACTTGACAAAAAGCCAGCTAACTAGACAAGCAAAATTCCTGGGTAGTAGTGGAATTTACAGTGAATTATACATTGCATTATTTTCAGGTAGTTCAAATCCAAACTATTTTTTCAGTGAGTGAAAAGGGGATAAATAGAAAATGTAAGAATACTCCACAATAGTTGCTAGCATAAATTCTTTGTGATCCAAGAAAGAACATCAGCTAAGACAATAAATAAAGCTTCTTATGTTTTGGCTTGCCAAACAGGTTCTGTAAGATACCATTTTTTTTGAAGAAGGAATATAACACACGTTACAATAACATTCCTAATCTGTTATATATCTGATCTTAAAGGGGACCTTATGGACTTGATATTCAAAGATGCTCAGCATGTTCACTCCTAACATAGCCTTCAGATGAACCCCAAGGACCCAGCAATTTCACAGAAAACTGTTGAAACCAAAGCTTTCTTTGGGTTTGTTTTTTATTTTTTCTTTGAAACACTCTCAGTCTGTCATATGACAATAAATCTTCCTTCTGAGAATGCCACTTTTTTTGGTTTGCAAAATGATCTGACACATTATCTTTTCTTTCCTTTGACCTTATGATTCTTTCCTTTTTAAAAAGCAAGACCTCACTTTCAAAGGCATGGGGAATAAATTGGCTAAATAAATACTCATTATTTTTAACATCTTGATTAGATCCTCTTTGTGAACCAAGAATCCCTGTGTAAGGTGCTGTGTCTGTCTTCCATGCTTTAGGTTTTTGTGTGCCAGGCAGCAGCCAAAAAAAATAAAAGTGCAGAAACTCAAGATGAATACTGGGGAACCCTTCAAGTCATGGTTTCAACATGATAGCAGCCTAGCCATTAACAGAAACTGGTATATATATCAGAATTTTTAAAGAAAGATCCTGCTATGCATGAGAAATTAGGGGAGGAATCCCATCTTAAACATATACAAAAAAGGTACATGAGACTGTATCTGTACATATCGTACATGTGTTTATATAATTTGGTCTGACAGGCTATTTAGCAATCAGAGATGGACATCTTGATGCTGAGGAAAAGTTAATTTGAATGGAATATGCAGACACACACACACAAAGATATACACAAAGAAATATTTACAAATTATAAAAATTGCCACCAGAATGGCAGTACTGGAGGGGAAATGTGTCTCTGTGTTTTGCATGCGGCATACACCTTGCAGAAGCTCTGAGGGTATCAGATTTAAAGCTTACAGCAGGAGAATGCCTGTGGATATCTGACGACTGGCTAGTACACGAAGAAATAGCCCTGACTTCTTAACATTGGAAAGGAGCAGATCAATGTGAGTGCATCTGACCAGGTTCAGAGATGCTCTGTTTAGCTTTGCACTACAGACTTTAACTTGTTCTTGTCTGCCCCAAAATAAAAAAAGCTTTCCTTATCAGCTGTTCCCTGACGAAGCCCTCTGATTCAGTGTCTGCAATTTTCAAAGAAGGCACAGTGAGGAAAATTTTCTCTGATAGCCCAATTTAGATATGGAGAGATGCACAAAAAGGTGAGAAAGATGGGAAGTATTTATTTTAGCTGGCTTTTTTTTCTGCTCAGGAGCCTGGGTGCAGCTGCAGAATGATTCAAGGACAGAAGCCAACCTTAAACACTTCTGAAGACAAGGATAATCTAGAGATCACCATGTTTAAGTTGTAGAAGTCTTTGAAATTCCTGCTTTGTCCAGAGCAAAGTGAAGGTGTGTCTAAAAATTCTGTGGAAAACCCATCCACTGACATGTCCCCTGTCTCCTCTGCAGTTAAGCCACGTATCTTACAGCCTCGGTGATGCTTTCAGAATGGATGTGTTAAGGCTACGGTCAAAGGCTAAAGAGTCAGAAGGGTGTTTGTGGGAGAGGCTGCTCCTGTGAGCAGCTTTGAGAGCAGAGGAACCCCACGTGGGAATAGGTCCTGAGCTCTCCACATTGCTGAGGCAGAACCAAGAGGCTTAGGATGAGACTTAGGGCCCCAAAAGGGGGACTTGGCAAGCTGCGAAGCTGAAAGAAATACATCACAAGCACGGATTTCAATAAGTGTATGTGACATAACTTGGCAATATTATGCTTTTGTGGTTAATCATTTAGTTTTATCAGCTTGCATACACATCATCTTTATTAAACAGTAACTGTCCTTCATGAATCATGCAGTTGAAGGCCAAGAAAATAATCAGAGGCCATATTATGCTCTGGGCTGAGTAGATGATAGCATCATTTGCAAAAACGAAGACACTGTGTTCTGCAACCCACCACAGTTTCCCTGGGATGAGGGGCCAGGGGATGATAATGTTGGGGCCTCTTTAGTGCTAATAGATCAGGCTGGCAGCCTATGTCTAGGTAACATGAATTCTGTACAGTCCAACCCAACTTGGACCACCCCAAGACTCCCAAGCAGAAGATGAGCAGCTAGAAGCCCCTGCACCACACTGACAGTACCTGTGCTCTAAACACAGCTTCAGACCATTCGGGTTTCTGTAAAACTAGATATTTTTATTTAATTCATACAATATGTTTAAATTCTTTGGTTTTAAACCCAGGGTAGCAGGAATGTATTTCCAAAGTTCTCGTCTTTGTTGTAGACCTGAAAGCGGAAGAAACCACCCACTTTTCAGATTAACTCCATAACAGTTAAAATCAGTCTGTTAACAAAGTCTTTATGCTTAATTGTAATCGTTGCCTTTTGGTTGTCATCATGCATATGCAGATCTTCACTCAAACTAACTGTCCCTAATGCCATCCTCTCTGTTTATTGGATCAAATTCTGCACCTACCACAAGGGGAATCATGCAGGGAGAGAAATTCTGTAATAGCGTGCACCTACATGACTGGTGTCAAAAAAGTGGCTGAAATCAGGATCTCTTTCCTCCTCCGGCTTTAGAGGCTGTAACTTAGGTTTCTTTCCTCTTTGGAGAGACTGAGCAGCAAGCCTTTTTCTTGTCAATGGTATCTGCAACAAAATAGCAGTTGCGTTACATTAGAGCCAAATTAGGGCACTATTGTGCCCTCACTGACAACTTCATGGGTGTGAATAAAAATAGGCTAAATACAATGCCACTAGTGTCAAAACCCCTATCTGTCATTATCTGGACATTTTAAGGTATATAGACATGATTTAATTGCTGGATTTCAGAACATAGGAAGAAAGACTTCATATAGATCACTTACCATCATCCCACAACATACAGGGTATGCAGCACAGCTTGGTGCCAGGATCATTATCTATAGGAGACTTAAGTGTAACAGCAACCTTAGTTTCAAGATTACTATCACATGGCAAAATGAAGCCCTATGTCTGTAGCTCAAGTTATATGCTTAAATTATATGTCTGAAATCCAGATCTAGGTTTATGTTTACTCTGAGTTGGTGACAACATTAATGTCCCTCAATAAAGAGCTTTCAAGGAAAATGTGTGTTTCTCGGTTGGTAGGACTGGTTGCATGTGCTTGCTGTGTGTGTCAGTGAAGGCTGAAGACTCCTGCCTCTGTGAAAAGAAATTTCTCAGTCTCAATCTCATCAGGCATATATTGGGATTATGTTCCTTGCTTTGATAGAAGCAGCAACAAAAATGAACAGATTGTCCTTGTGATGTTTAGTTATTTGTTTTTCTAGTTTTGCTGTACACCTTTTCCCAGGTTTTTCTATTGTATTGTTAAGTCCTGGACAGTAACTGATGTGATGACTGAGCATGTATCAGTTGTCACTTTGTTCTAGCTCTCTCATCCCCAGAGCAAAAACTGGATCGTGTTAGGAGCATGAACAGCTAGTTTTACCAGTGACGTCTGTTAGGTGTCTTAGTGCCACAGCTGCCTCTTCCTGAGGCATCGTGGTCTTACAGCACATATTTTGAATGTCCTTACACACAGCATGTCTGAAGTCCTTTTCAGGAGAAATTTCATGGCATTGTGCAAAGCAAATGCTATTATTGATTCTGCTCGAGAACAGAACCTGTGTCACCTTCCCAATGTGGTGATGCATTTTCACCAGTACTCAGAAAGCAACCTAAGCCTGCAGTGAGTGGCATAGACGAGGCATTTGCAGATTTACCCATTCCCAGAAAACCAGCTCCTCTACCACCCAACAAAGCAGAGCAGAAGAAAGGCTATTGTAACCACCTATCAATCTATAGATTGTATTTCTACAAGAAGTATCTTCTTGTCCCCTGCAAAGTGCTAACATCTCCTGGTGCATTCATGTTTCAGTTAGGTTGCGCAAGACAAATCAGCTGCACCTCCAAACTGCTAACTGCTATCGTGTTCCTTCCCACCTTCTCAAAGTTCATCCTGAACGTGCATTCATCTGTTTGCCTACATCTGATAAACATGGTATTTGTATTTTATCTCTCCCGACACAGTATTATTCCATTTAAAACCAACTGTAATCATACGTTCCCTTTGCAGACATTTGTGCACCTTAATGAAAGTGCTTTATATTTTTAAAAGGGGGTGAGCATTTCTTCCTTATCACAGACATATTAAACATTAAAAATATGAAAAATCCATATGGATTAAATATTGATTTTATTTTTTAGAGAGCAAGTACAATGATGTTGCATTAAAATAATGCTATGTCATAGTTGTTACAGCTCTGATAGAAAAATAAACATCTCAATATACTACAGTGTCAACTCATTAATAAATATCAAAATAGAAGTTAGTAGTCAACTGAAATTAATAAACAGCTATAAAAGTATACTATTTTAAATAATAAAATATTCAGTATATTTCCAAACAAAAGTAGTGATTTAGAAGTATCATTTAAAATGTAAAAAGAACAGTAAGAAGTTATAAATTTATGTAAAACCTCTTCCCTTACTAACATTCTCTATACATATAATCTAGAGAAACATTATTTATCTGTATATACTTTTTTTACAAAAGGTAGCATATGTTAAATAGAAAGTTAAAAACTGTAGTACTATTAATAGCTGTCACACCATTGCTAAATAAGACACTTTAAAGTAGCTCTGTTTTTTGAAGCAGTAGTAGGTAAAAGTGAAGATGTTAGCACAGTGAATTCATCCCACACTAATGCCTTCCCAAAAGAATCTTTCATCTTTCGACATCTCCCTTCAAAATATAACTGAAACAGCCCAAACACAATGTAGGTATCAGGATGAAATGTTAGGATTTGAGTAGAAGCCATTATTTTAACAAATGCCAGACATTTCAATCTTATTTTTTTTTAGTGAGTAGGTACCTTTCTCTTGAGTGTGTGCAGAAAAGGAAACAAAGAGAACATGCAATCCAGAGCAGCATTTCTAAAGTTTAAGAATCTATTAATTTTAAGTTTTTTCTTTTTATCTCCCCCCCCTCAGAAAGGCCAGCCATTCTGAGCTGGCTTGCACTCAGTGAAACCGCACTGATTTGGCTCGCTATAGAAATGCATTCACGCTGGCTAATTTTAACCTTTTTTCCCTTTCCATGAATTTCAATTCTCTTTAAGATCCATGAAATGTCTGTGCATCAGAGCAGTGTCAAGGTCATCATTAAAAAGTAGTGTTCTTCTTAACTACTGCTCCATTTCTGCTTAGCAAATAAATCTTTCCCCTCTCAGACAGAACACTGGCACTATGCTTCAATCGTAGCCAGAGCAGAGTAAGCGTCACCCAGCACCGGCTCAGCAGGAATGCCTCTATGAGAAGTGCCCTTTCCCAGCTACACCTTACATTCCTTAAGGCTGGCCGGGAGAGATCCTGGGGCTAGTGGGAAGTCAATGGGCAGATGCCCAAAGGCTTCCCGGAAGCTTTAATGGAGGTCTGCAGCATCCAGGTTTACAGTACATACTGGCAAAGGCGGTCCCTTGCTAGGTTACATGCAAGCATTTTTTTGACGAGTAAAGATGCAAAAAGCCTGCAGCGCTGAGGGTTGCAGACTGCATGTGATGCAGTTCCAACATGTGGCCAAGTGCCTAGGACACAAACCGTACCACCGCTGCCAAGCCAACCTACTTTGAAGAGGCTTCCTGCCTTGACAAATGGAGAAGTGTGGTCTCAGAGCACCATCTCTGTAGGGATGCTGTGGGGAGCTGTAGGACGCATTGCGCCTGCTGAGGATGCCGTCCCTCTTCAATGCACAAGCAGCATCTCTCTGCCTTGGGCATTGCTAGGCCTTATGGCTACTTTAGGACTAAGGGTTGCTTGAAGCTGCTTCACACGTTCGCTCCCACGGTTTGCAACACATGTACATTTAGGTATGCACACTAAGCAGGAAACAAATATATGATCAGACTGGGCAAATAATTTTTTCCATTGCAGTCTGAAGAATACTTTACATAGCAGGTTTTCATGACACCATAGAGAGAAAAAATAAATCCAGTTGAAAATAATGGATAAAATGTAAACTATGCCTATACAGATGTCCTTCCTTTTTAAGGTTCACTTTCAACATTCCTTGTGAACATAAGGGAATTTCAGCTGGGCACAATGAAAATTCCTCGCATTCCATGTGCACGTTTTTTGGATGAAACAGCTATTTTCCCACACACTTCTGTAGCAATGTTATTAAGGTACTCAGGATGCTTAGAAATAACCAATTCATAGTATTTCTTCATTTTAGAGTCTTTAAAAAAAAATCTGAAGTAAAATGCATGCTTTTTAATTGCATAAACACGTCATTTGTGAAATGTTAGACAAATAATCAGTTAAAGGTAAAAAAAGTGGGATTAGAATTTGAAAATTATCCATATGGACTTTAACATTAACAAATCTGCTGTGAAAAGTCATGCACATGCTCTGTTTGTGGGAGCAAATCTAGAAACAACTCCCCAAACCAATGATGATCTGCCAGTATATTTTGGGGTATAGGCATGCAGTCAAATTATTTGACTTTTTTTTCATTTTTTGAAGAAGCCTGGTATAAGAAGCTTTATTTAAGAAGTTTGGAACGTTCTATTCTGAGGCTAGGTATTTTTTTCCCTATTTTTATGAGCATCTTTGACGCACAATACATTGAAAACTAATATGAACTAATTCGTCTGTAATATCTCCCATATTAAGCACTATAGGAAGCAGAGTCCTTCTGCAATCGCTGAGGAAATTCCTTGTGAATTACAGGCTGCTTTCTCATTTAAGGTCATGTGCTGAGGGAACACAACTCCCTAAATAGTGAGGCTTTTGTTGGGCTATTCATCTCCTGCAGCAGCTCTTCTGAAAAACATGGTCAAAGGCAGAGGGAAACAAGTACCAAGCAAAGCCAGAGTTTCTCATGGATAGATTCCATCCCTAGAAACAAAGCCTCCTCCCAAGGATCCTGCTCTGTATAAGCTCCCCATGGGCCTTCTAAAAGCCTTGACCTGTCACATTAGCAGCAGCTTATTCTTTTTCACTAGCCTCCTCCACAATACAGCAAAGCCATGAGGGAGATGCAAGAAAAGCTTTTTTTTCTTAGTGTTTTTTTTTTTCTTAAAAAACTTTCTTTTTTTTTAACATACTTCTTTTTAACCTCAGGACAGCAAATAGCTTACAGTGCAATTTGTCCTGTGAGCCTGCTCTATTTGACCAGAGCATACTAAACATTCAGGCAGGTGTCTGATAAGGAAATACTGGCCGTGCCCCTTCACAGGCAGCACTGCAATGCCAACTAAGTACTACAGAAGAAAAGTAGTAGCAGTGTGATGGGTCTGGAAGATGGGTGTTACAGCTCAGATCTTTCTTCCACAAAGAACCCAGCTCCATTGTCCCCCACCCACATAATTTAAGTTCCTCTAACAGTGAAAAGTAATTTCTAAAGAAAAAACATTAGCTACCACTTCAGTAAATGCTTTAAAGGCCATTATGGGAAATACATTCTGAGGAATCTTTTTTGTTAAAAAAAATCTATCGCGCTGTTTAGAGAACATAATCATCTTTTGTTATATACTCAGATATTCTCTGCTGAGCTTTAATTTGTTTGTTTGTTTGTTTTGTTAAGTGAAACAGATAACCAGAGACTTTGTTTCCTACTCACTTAAAAATACTAATGAATTGTGATAAGGGCAATAGCAGGTAAACTTTTATCAATCTTTCCTCTTTATCCCACTGAAACCAATTGTTTGGAATCTGTTAATTTACACAGGAGGAAAACCGTTCTACAGGTTTTCAAAGAAAATGAAAGTTTAAGGTGTACTTGATAGATTACAGAATTAATCTATTATCAAGATATTACAATTAAGCTATCACTAAAATCAGGGTCAGTGTAAGGAAATCCCCTTTTCTTTAAATGAGACACTTTTACCTGGATGGTAGAAAGCTCAGGGACTACTTTGAAGACTGCTTTAGAAACATTTAATAGTCCAGTTTACTTTTTTTTTAAAAACAATCACTAACATCTAAAGCTTCTATGACAATTTAATGGAAGGCCCATTGTCTCTATATTATTTTTCTCAATCCCACTTGATCCATGACCCAAGAAACTGTAAACACTCACATAACACTTAATCATTTGCTCTGCATCCTGCCTTCCTTTCACATGTATACTCCTCAGATTTCAGTGGGAATTTACAGAAGAAATACAGAATAGGAAATATGAATATATACTAATTTCTAAAAACTCCATATAAAGAGATCCTGCTTTGTTTCTGTAACTCTTATCTATGACAAGTACAGACCAATATTTATTATCAGTCATTAATGTTGCTAAAATGATACACTGTCTTCTGAGTTTATTTTTCTTTTTGCCAGCAAGATTTTAGTGCATTAGAGGTTGATCAGATTTTTGTAGGCTTTTGGCAGCATTAAGTGAGTAAATCAGACTGTTAGCTGACTCTTCCAACTAGCATATAACAATAACATGTCTTCTACCACTATAGTCGGTTTCAGGGGTAAGAAAATACTTCTGCTTGAACCTGTAGCTCAAATTCTGCTCTCAGATAAGCTTATATTGGTCCCACTGTGTTTAGAAGAGTTTTGCCCATTTCTGAAGGCAGAATGTGATCCCACATTCATGAAGTCAATTAATGTGTTCTCTTGAGAAAGAGACTCCTGTTTTCCTCACCTTCTTCCAAACTGCAGGTTCTTTTTCATATCACATGGGGGACATTTCTCAACACAGAGTCACAAAAATTGAAGCAGTTATGTAAGAATTCACAAAAGCTAATCCTGTCAACTAATTTACATAGAAAAAAGAACACGTGTGTAAAATCAGACTTATGTCTGACATCATAGAAAAACAACAAAGCCCTTATTTGGCAAAACACTGACATGTAGCTAGCAAACCAAACACAGCTCTGGTGTAATTTATCTACTTGCAGTGGAGCTGATGCTGCTGACTCCACAGATGAAGTCAGCCGGCAGTGATCATCATGTAGACTATGCTGTTGGACAGAGGAACTCTCATTTTCGGTAGCCACTCAGTTTCCAAATACCTTAAAATCTGTATAAAAGTTTTTATGTTGAAACAAGTAAAAAAGCTAAAAATTACTCTTTATCAGATATAAATTATCTTTAAGTGACATCATACATATAAAAAACTATATATATAATTTACCTCTGTGTGTGTGCATGTGTGTGTGTATACACACACAACTATACACTCACACCAGTAACTAAGCACTCATTTAATCCAGTCATTTTTAGTAAGTAATGAGGAAAAGTGAAGAGGCTAAAGCAGACAAATCAGTGGAATCTGTCAACTGAGAGAACTATAAAAGTACCATTTACTCTATTTAAGAGCGTTTGAATAGTTTCATCTATTGCTATAATATACAGCAATGTTAATATTTCAGTCACAGCTTTTGTCCATTCCCACAGAGCACATCAGTACTAGCTACATGTAGAGTGAGATCAGTGCTTTGTCAGACCGGTTCATATCTACATTCTAGGCCATAACTAAATAAATTAGAATACGCTAAAGTGCTACATCAACACTAATGTTCCTGAACAGTAGTAACGCACATTTCTCTTTCAAAAAAAAAAAAAAAGAAATACAGCAGCTATAGTTTCAAACATAGTCACATTACGTGAATATGCTTACATGTCACTTTGTTACAGTATTCAACAAAACACACAACACAAAACCATACGGCAACAGTCAAGATTCCGACAGAGTACAAAAGGTAACTTCTAAAAAGTCGAGCATGATGGAAATAGACATTTGCAGAAAACACACTGTCTTCAGAATTCACACTTGAAAGTTTCGTTTAATCGTAACTTGCTGATGTCGATATTTATTTCCTCTGGTTTGTCACGTCTGTATGTTACTGTTCTTGTACAAACAGTAGGCAAAAACATCTTATCCTTGAAGGAGAAGATACAATTTTTATCAACAATTAGCTAACTTTCATATGCAAGAAAAAGATTACTCAATATGATGGCTCTGAAATCAATTACCTTCTTTGTTGCAGATACTCTGTAATCAGCTGAAGATTTAACTTTATTGCTACTCCCCTGCAGAATTATCTGCCTGATGATAAGGACAACAAGCAACCCAATCAGAAAGGTAACTATAAAGATTATGGAAAAGACTCTAAAGTAGCTTCGTCCAGAGAAACATTCTGCAACGAAAGGAAAACACAAGTGTAAAGCCTAACGTATGGAATAGGCACAACCCTCAAACACAGATGTATCTACTACTGCATAGTAATGTCGCATAAATGTAACACAAGCCTGGTAAAAGTTAAGGGAAAATAGATTAAGGGAAGTTAAGGGGAAAAGTTGCCACATGCAAGCTTTTAAAGCAGGGCATATCAAGAAAGGCAATTCCGATTAATATCCGCTGTAGAAAAATGGAGAAACCATTATTCCTTTAATCTACAGAACTAAGACTCAGGCTTCATGGTGTTGGCCACCATAAATTCTCTGTAAGCTGGTGAGTTTATAGCTGAAATAGAGAGGATGAAATGTTAGAGATGGACAGGGCCAAGACAGTTTAATCTTCACAAGATTACAGTGCAGATCATCGGTGAAATATGAAAGAAAATGTAGTTTATTGAATCATTGTCCAGTGCTCTCCTCACTGGTAGACCTCTCTCACACGGTAAGATTTCCTTAATTAATACTAAAGTTATGAGAAAAGTATTCACACTTAGTTTCCTCATTTATGAACAACTGTAAGATAAGACGACATACAAAAATGTGAAGTGACAAAAGGTAACCTTTTACTTGCATTTTTGTTGCAGCATGGAATGATTAAGCTTTATGAGATTCTATTAAAAAAAATTTTATTCTTCCACAGCCCTCATAACTGTGCAGTTTTTTATACTTCAAAGGAATATTTAAACATTACTGAATGTGAGGTAAGCATTCTACTTCATTCTTACTCATTTCTGGTAATGTCAAATAATGTAAGCAAATCCAGAGTAATAAAACATACAGATGCCATAACAGATTTTTATAAATATTTCTTTAAGCATTGCTCAGGCAGGATTCATTATTGTTAGATGTGACTTCTCAAGGAGCTGGGAAATCTGATTTAGCAATGCTTGCCAATCACATTTCCTGTTATTATTTATCTTTTACTTTCCCTGAAGCTATAAGTGATTTTCCTCTTTTTCCTGCTTGCTTTCTTTATTATTGTAAGAATATGACACACTTTTGAAAGACATTGTAACAGTGGTGAATTCAATTATTAATCCCAACAGATTTTCATCTCTTACTAAAATTAGCTAGAAAATGTCACATACCTGAAGTTTGACCAATATAATGCATCAGGTAAGCGCATGAGGTTGTGCACTGGTCAAGTTTTGCTTGAGACGCATTGTTAGAATGATGGCACTGAACACAATTCCTGTAAAATAAAAATGTAATTAAAAACCTATGTCCTTGTACTCCCATTAAAGAGACTGTATCAACAGGCTGACGTATCACTTGCATGTAATGCCTTCCTGTCGTTAGTAAAAACATTGCGACACTTATTTATTTTTTTCTGAAATGTGATGCCTCTCTCAGCATTTTATCCCTGTGATGCTTCTCAGAACGAACTAGTCAGAAGCCATAAAGTAAAACATGTCTTTGGCTTCGAGCCACC
Organism: Harpia harpyja; assembly: GCF_026419915.1. NCBI lineage: Eukaryota > Metazoa > Chordata > Aves > Accipitriformes > Accipitridae > Harpia > Harpia harpyja. The sequence goes on from NC_068940.1 coordinate 74,378,834, forward strand.
TTCATCCGGCCCCTGCTCTGTATTTTGTGATGTGAGTTTTTCAGGGGGTATAGCTAAGGGTCCAGCATCCTTTCCTCAGCTATCAGCCTCCAGTTCAGTCCTAGTCTTTCCTTATCTATCACTCTCATTGGGATACATGCTGGAACTGATGGGTAGAGATCGGTGTAGGAAACACAGCTTTGTTAATAATTTTTTGGATACTACGTTAAGACAAAGACACATAAGTTCCCACTGCTGGGCAGTTCAGAGGGTCAGCAGCACAGTGGGAGGCAGTGCTGTCAGTCTTACCATCTTCACTGTACAGCCTTGCAGAAGATGGACATCACAAGTGATCCTGAAAAACCCCTGACTGAATTTTTAACGAAGCTGTGCCATCTTCTGAATTTATTAAAGGCGCATTTCATAGCAACTTTGAACAAGTGTAAGCCAGCAAGGCTAACTGCATTTCATCTACTGAAATCTTAGCAGTCACCTTTTCAGACATGGCCCAGCTTGGCTCTCCAGCGTATTCACCAGACGAGCTATAATTCAAGTGAATACAAAAACCCAACAATTCTGGTTTGATCACAATTCCCTTTCCAATGAAAGGCTGATCTCTCACCCTCTCAGAAACACTGGGACACAGAACATTACATGTGCTGATGGGAGGGCATAGAAGAGCTGTGCCCAAGGACAGGACTTCACTGACTCTTTAAGCCAGCACCACTCAGTGTGCCACTGAGAGCTTGGTCTAGCTTCTCTCCTCCTTGGGCTGCTCATTTCGACCTCCATCCACACTGTCCCTTCCTTTACATGGGCAAGGAAAAATGACATGCTTTAAAACCAGCATGGCAAAGACTACGTGGTTTAAAACTGAGTAACGGAGAATGTTGTTTTCTGGGTAAGACCAGCTCTGCTCTGCTGACCAACAGCAGTAATAATGTGCAGGTACTGCTCTTGTTCCACACCTTCTTTCAGCTGAGAAGCATAAGGAGTGTGCAAAAACAAATTTGGAGAATATTATTGTGCTTGCTGGCATTAAAGAGTAGGATCTACTGTCCTTTTTTAAAATGCCAAATTTATGGGCTTTATTTCCTACCCAGAAGATTTCACATGAAGAACCATCTTTTAATAAATGTATGAAAAAATGATACTGACAGGCCACACCTCCTTTGACTTCAGAAAGCTGAAAGCTGGACACACATTGGCGAACACAGATACAGACATGCAATTCTCTTAATTGCCAGTGTGAACCCCTCAGGTACATAGAGAAAAGTCTCAAATATGAATTGTTTCAATTTCCTACAGTCTAAATATCTAAGAAATATAGCACACATCTAGCCAAACAGAAATATTTCTCCTTGTTTCAAAAGGAGTTGAAAAGTCAAGTCTAGCGCAAGAAACGTACCAGTTTTCTTCACAGGCTTTGTTACAAGTAGGGCAATATTCACACAAACGGCCAAAGCTTCTTGGATCTGTGCACTCACACTTTCCACATACACATCTTCCTCTTCCACTGCAAATCTGGCCCTTTGAATTCAGGCAGTGCTTTGCTGATTGCAACGAGCACTGGCAACGGTCACCTTCCCAGCCAGCATAGCATTTGCATTTACCAGCTTCACATTCACCATTACCTACAACATCAGATAGTCTTGAGTCATATGCTTTTGTGAAAACATAGAAAGTCAATTTTTATACGCATACGTCTGTATTGCTGGTGCTGTATGTTAAACAGAGCTAAGTTAGACCTTGGCTTGCTAATTAGTTTTTAAGTTAACAATTTGGGCTGAAATTACCAGTATGATACATATTTATGACTGCTGTTTGTTGTTCAAGTTGAGCAAAAGCTGCTACCTTGATGTCACCCTAACCCCCTTTACCACAATTTTTCCCTGTTGCCTTAGATCAAAGCAGCGGGGACTAAAAATTATGCAACAATCAGGAAAACAGTCTTCAGGCCAACTAAACAAACTTCTCTTTAGTAAGAAAGCATTCAATTCAAATAAACAGCAAGATTCAGTGGAGGAGGGAGTATCGAGTTCATGTGCACATGCCAGGTTTTTTTCTTTCTTTTCTTTTCAGAAGCACGCATGACAGCACTGCTTTTCTGCCTTTCTAAAGGACAGACGACTGAGCTGAACAGGTGGGTGTGCTGTGCTTATGAACTGTAGGTTGTTTAATAAGAACTTCAAATGCACAGCCTCAAGGATTCAAAGGCTGTGAAGAACCTCTGGTGGCCTTTACAATTTCCCAGGCAAAGCAGTGGGAGCTTTAGGGCAAAATCCATGTTTTCCATGTTGTAGCAAATTTAGGCAGGTGTATAACTGACATGCTGATAATGTTCAGCCACATTTTTACAGCACGTGAAAGCACCTTTAGGAAATACAGAAATAGCACAGGAAGCGCAGGCAGGTCTAGCAAATCCCATGAGATCTCCTCAACTATGCCTCGGCAGTACCTAGGTTTCACACAAACTGCAATGGCCTTTCTTGTGCTCCAGGGATCCACCGAGCAGCTGCAGGGAGATAGTCCCACCTAACAGATGGGATCCCCTAAGTGGGAGTGAGGCCAAGGTATAGGCTGCCCCATTTTTTGCCTGGGCTGGGCAAAATGGAGGGGGGAAGGGGATCATAGGAAATAGAAGAGCAAGGCTCTGCACTGGGGAACATCCCACGAAGAGGCACACCACTCAGCCACGGCTCTAGGCAGCAGGTTCCCCTTGTGGTACCCTAGGGCGGGACTCCGTCACAGGTGACAGTCTCCCATCACCTCTTAGACAAAGATCTCCCTGTCTCCTCTGCCAACCAGGGCACCACATCTCAGCCTTTAGGAGCTTCTAAGTTTGAAAGGTCTGCTTATGGTTAAGAAATAGTAAATTTGCAAAGTGGGTTGGGAAGAAGAATAAGAAGATGAACTGTAATTCTTTGTGCTGGAATGAAGTATTTAAAGGATTAGGTAACATTATTTCTCTTCATTTTATGTAAAGTCCATAGTCACCAGCAGAGCGAAACCAAAATAACTACTAAAGTCCATAGTATTACTCTCAGTTTATCTAACTGTGGTCGAAAAGATCAGTCCCTCATTTCACTCATTGGTCAGTACACAGTGAAATGAAAGGATGCAAAAATATTTAATTACTCCTCAGGGGAAAAAAAAATTCTGGTAGAGATATTGTAATTATACTGATTCAATCCCATTTTTCTTTAATAACACTAACTTAAAAGTACATGTTTTGTATTTCGTTCTTATGCAATTTTCATTCGCATTTTTTCTTTAAAAAACATAAAGTAGGCCACAAAAAGAATACGAATTTCTAACAACTCTCCCTGTTTATGTTTCACTTACACTCTCCTTTTTGGAGCAGGTGATCCAAATGGTGTTAGCACATATATCAGTATTTGAAATCAAGTGTCACTGTATCTCTCACAAAACTGATTTAGGGTATCAGAAAATCAGAACCTCATCTGGAAGTTATGATTCCTTCTAATCTCTTAGTATCTCATATTCCCATTAGACTGAAATGTATCAACACACTTTCTAGAATAATGTTACTGTTTTATCTGAGGTATCAGTATCATTACTTCTGAAGAAGTTTGAGATTTAAATCTTAAAGTAGCTAAACTTCAAAAAAACTCAATAAATCCCCTAAAAAGTAGTGCTGAAGTTTACAATACAATGCATACCTCTGTGGTAAAGAAAGCCCAGGAGCATGAATTCCTACCAGGCTGTTCAGGACATTTCACACACTAATTCTGCACACATAGTTCTTGTACTTGACAGCCCTACATCATTTTTTTCAGCTACATCATGTATATAATCTTTAGAAAACAAAACAAACCAAAAACCAAAACCCAAAATACAGACATAAACTCTTACCAGAACATAAGTTTCCCTGGTGATATGGGCAGGAAAAATCATCCATTTCACAGTACCTGCCATACACCTTGCCTAGCTTGGTTTTGTAGCAGAAACATTTTCCGTCTATGCAATTTCCTTGACCACTGCAGATGGGCTGGTCCTGGTGTTGTCTGCATCTCTCAGAAGGAAGCATATCTCTATTAGAGCTACAATTATTGTCACTGCAATGGGACTGTTTGCCATCAGACAAAGTTTCATCAGCCCATACTCTTTTGAGCCTTGCACTGTCTCCATACTGACAGGCACAGCTTTTCTGCACATTAACGATGGTGGTTTCATTGAAACCAATAGGCTTAAGTATTGCATATTTTCTTCCTCCAGTTGTATCACATCCTTTCATGGTAACTGATACATTGAAAAGTACCTAAGAAGAAATAAAGACAGATTTTACATCATTATTATTTCCTATAAATTGCTTAAATTTTTTAACACATAAATAAAGCAGAATCTTACATTGTATGTGAATGTGCACTAGCTAATCATAACAAAATACACAGTGGCCATCTGTCAAATATGCTATATTAGTAATGATAGGCATCACAAATACAGTTAAAATCCTAACAATAAAAGATTGACAGCAGTCTACTTTTCATGTTAAGAAAGCAGAGTTGCAAAAGACAAGTTTAATACAAGTTAAATAGTAATAGAGTTACCATCATCATCCTCCTGTTATTACTGAATGTGTACCTTCTGTTATATTATAGAAATACTCAGATGAGAATTGGGACTAGATTGGGCAAGACAACACACAAACGGAAACGGAGATACTGTTCGTAAAAGGAACCTATAATGAATGTTCTTGCTGCAGAAACAGTCCATGCAAATAGAAACCACACAGTTTTTCTGGATGGCCCTATCTACTCCTACTAAATGGCTCACACCTTAGTAGCAGCTTATTTTTCCCAATTCCTACAATGGGGATGGAGCAAGAGAGCCTTGCTGCTCTTGCTGTGGTCCTGGGCAGACCAAGTGCTGCTTCAGAGCGGACCCAGTGCCTATCTCCTGGCCGTGTCATCGCCATCACCACCATGCCGCAGGTCCTCAGCCCACTGCAGCAGCAGCCCCTGTGGCTTTCCAGAGTCCTGGCACAGGACCCTGGATCATTTTTGTGGTTAGGTGACTGCCATAGAGTTTGCATCAATCACTACCAAAACTCTTTGACAGCTCTGACGTGTGATGCTCTCACTAGAAGCAATCTTGTATTTCACGATTGCTTTGGGGGCTTTTTTTGACCGGTAGGCTTCTGACAGAGCTATTTAGCCTGCTGATGAAAAACAACTCTTCCTCACCTCCTCACAGAGAAAATATAACCAAGAGGAAAAGGTGAGAAAGGAGCCCAAAAGAAGCAAATACCTTTACTCTTTACCACCAAAGAACAAAGATTTCCAAACAAAAAAAGAGAAAACCTAAGAAACTGATTACAGAGCAGGTTGAAACTACCCGCAAAGACTAAGGCCATTCATTTCTTATCACTGTCTCCCCCTCCCGCTGCGCCCCCACATGAGGACAGCCAAGCCCTTAGGGACAATGGTGGCTTTGTGGCGAGCAGGGCTGCGGCTGCCTACATGGACAACAGGAGAAGAATGTTGTGCAGAAGCATGTGCTTAATGTCGTATCAAGGGGGCACAGAGGCTTTGTTTCGCCCTTTGCTTTTCTTCTTCTTGTTTCTCAAAAGCGCCACTACACACATAACCCCTCAGTTGCCTACACTCTCCGTGCATGAGACATCTTCCCTTCAGCTATGGGGCAAAAGTGTGGCTATGCAGTAATTAATTCATACGGCAGGTGCGTATCATGTGGGGAGGACAGGCTGCAGCTAGAGAATGTGCTTTTTATTCAACACAGAGCCCTGCTAGAAAACATCACCTTCATGTACAACACAGTACTGGAGGAATGGCAGCGAGATGGGAGGGAAGGACAAATCATGTCTTGCATATGAGTAGTGAAATTTGATGGGTCTGAACACAGCAGCAGAAAGATGAAACATATTGCGACTAAATAATTACAACACCGTGAACACTGACACTCGCTAATAGCCAAAGTTAGTTTTGCACTCTGAAGAGGCTGTAGGATTCTTCCAGAATATAATACACTTTGTGTTTTGGTAAGAAAAGGAAGGAAGAAAGATTAGACAATGAAAGGAATGTGAGAATTAAGGAAAAGCATTTTGCCTGTAAACAAATACTGAAAGGAGGATTTACGGTTAAAATAAATTAATCTCTTGAGGATGGCTCATTTTCAACAGCAGTAGAGGTTTAGGACCACATGCAATCTTTTACAATCAACTGGTTTGGCAGCTTTTTATTAAAAAGAAACAGATATAAATATTTTTCTTTTCATTAAACAGAACAAATTCCAGCCCTATTTCTTATGACATGCACAGGGAAGAACACTGGAGAAGAGATGAGTTAAGAAGAAAAACATAGCAAATCTCCCTTAAACTATAGAAGCTAATCAGCAGCAAGTCATGCAGACAAAATTCAGAAGAGCATAAAATACATCTAAATGAATGTTTTAAAAATTCACATATTTAATCTACTGATTTGTTTTGCTATTTCTAAACAGAGACAGAAGTAAAATCACACCAGCTGAGACGTATGTCAAGAAGGAAAGAACTCCTTGACCTTGCTCTTCAGAAACACAGACTTCTTCCTGGCAAGCTAAATGAATTACTCTACTAGTCCAAGCAATTTAATAAATATATCAAGGCACAGAGAAGTTGTTCTGGGAAGAAAACCATGTTCTTTATATTAGCCAGACATCCTCCCTAGCATTTTCATGGTGCATGATGCTCCAGTTTTACAATCCGTTTAATTCAGTAGGTGGTACAGATCCAAATGGTGATAAATCATTTTATTAATATGATTTATAAAATAAACTAATTATCCAGAACCCTGGTTGTGCATGAAGACTACTAGAGAGAGTGAAAGGTGGCATCTAGTAGAGATCCAAGGAACACAAATTCCAGTGATTCTTTTCCACCCGGTGATTATCTTTCAACCTCTTTACGTACAGATTTCATCACAAAGCAAACAGCTATTGTGCCCAGTGGAGGACAAAGAAGGAGAGTTTTAATGGACATTAGCTTTCAGGAAAAGCTTTGAGCCTTAGTTCCACAAGATTAGTGAGAATTAAAATAAGATTCAGGAAAAATAAAACCAGAGAATAATAGAGAGTCTGTGATCATTAATCACACAAATCCATTTTCAGTTTAAGTAATTCCCTAGAAGATTTCACACCATTGAATCCCAACCAAACAGAAAAATAAGTATTCCAGTTCCTTGAAGAATGAGAACTATCAACATACTTCTTCATTATATCCCACATTTTTACATCCTTCCATGCCAGTTTTTTTACTTCCATCAGGACAGATTGCAGTGATATTGAAATGAAGACCTTGGATCTGGTTATCCACTTGAATTTTCACTTCAGAGATTAGTTTCTATAACCAGAAAACAAGTTTTAGTCACATTGCATCTCAACATATAATGTGCATTGGTGACTAACACCAAGTACTGCTACTATGTCTGACTAAAAATGAAGAAAGCTTGTCTGTGTGAATAAAGGAATGAATTAAAGCATTGTTTCCCATATAAAGACCCGATTACATTCCAAATATACACAATGAGTGAACTGGTAATTCTGATAAAGAGGATTACGTTTTCCAGATAAAAATGTTTTCAGCTTTTCTAAAATGGTTTTGAGACTATATTTTTCGAAATTTGAAAATCTATTCTAACAACCGTGCGCAACAAAAACTGCTTATTGTTTGAGAGACTACACCGCCTTTTAGCCACACATTTAAAATAAAACAGTAAACATACATACAACTACCCAGCAGAAAAGGTTCCTAACTGACTTGACATTTTATAAACTTCTGATATTTTGCATCTGTCTTCGAAAAGTTTTCTCTGAACAAACCTTAGGGTGACCTAAAGGCTACTGGGATTATTCTTACTGATTTATTTGGGTCAGCTAGGACTATACAAGTCCCATTAGGGCTTTTTGCAATATAAAATAATGAAAAACCAGCTACTTTGTAACTTGTATTTACTGCATGCTCTAAAATTCTGCTTCCTTCTAAGAAGGAATATTGCTTCTTGACCTTTCAAAAATTTATTAAAGCTCTTTACAAACATATGGAGCTGAAAATTGCACGAAGAGATTATTAAAATTCCTGGCATATTATTACTATTTAAAAAATTAGTTTAGTGGGATATTTTTACTGCTACAAATGGAAATTTAATCACATGAATCTGAACACGTTTATCTTAGTAACTTTTTGAAAATTAGTGACTCATCTTTGGCTTTTTTGCCAGGGATTTTCAGCCAGGGTTTTCCACAAATAAGCCTAAGGTTTCCCTGCCTAGAACAAGAGTGCAAGAAGCTCGCTGTCATTGAACATCAACACTAAATTTATTTTCTTATCTAAGTACTTTTGCTTTCAGGAAAGCAAAACATTCAAGCCCTGTTCACTGTGTGTTTGTATATTACAAGCCCCTAAAACTATGATAAAAATCTCATAGTATCAAATCCAATGAAGTTTAGGATGGGAAGGAAGATACTGCCTAAAAAAATGAAAATAAGGCAAGAGCAAACTGGGGGTGGCTGGAGCAGGAAAGTCCCACAGACTCTTCCATTGAACTAAATAATTGTTTTGTAAATTTTCTTTTCCTCTCCTTGAATGTTTGCCCTGCACTGTGCTCTAAAAACCGGGACACAATTTAGGATGGACAGTGTAAAAGAGGCATACAAAAGGACTATGATCTTCAAAATTTTTTGCCAGCAATTTCCTGCAAACCTCCATATTCAAAATTAGATTTCTCGATTTTATAAGTGAAAGTACAATATCAGTGAGAACTTCCCTGCAGTTTGACTACACCCAACCTCCTCTGCTTTTGAATGTCTTTGCCTTCTGTACAATGTTTCCAACATGACAGTAAGAAAAATGTGCACAAACTCACAATATTTACCAGGAACAGACATGGGACTTGGCTCTTCATTATAGCCAATTTGCTGAAAGCAAATAGCTTGATTTAGATGGTTAACCTAGTACAATGGATAATTTCAGCCTCCCACGTCCAACTAACTAAAAATAATGTGATACACGTTGGTACCTTGCATATAGCTTTGTAAATGATTTTTCAACTTTGGGAACTTGCATGTTTGTGTAACTTGCACACCTTAACAGCATTCAACCATCTAACCCATCATGTTCATTTTGATGCTGCTCTGTGGGCTCCCTGTGCTCTAGTACCTCAAATGTATACTACTTGGCTTCATTTTCAAAGCTGTTTATGCCCCCTCTTACCAGGCTATCTTTCATTCACAATCAAGATGCCAATTTCCACTTTTGAGCTGCCATTCGCTGTCAAACGTTTGTGAAAAATGACTTTATGCTCTTTGCCATGCTATTACTTTCTCTTTCCCATACTATTACTTTCAGCTGAGAACTCCACGTGAGAGTTCACAAAGCCATTTCCATTGTTCTCTCCCAAATCCCTATCAAAACTTTTCTTCAATGCCATGCCTTAAAAGCCCGAGTCATCACACTGCTTTGTGCAGTGTAAATCCTGCTTTCCCCAATACCCACTGTTGTCAAACAACCTCCTTGTAAATTCTCACCTGTTGTCCATTTTCTTAGAATTATGCTATAAAACCCTCTAGATACTGCACTATCTTTTTGCTCTGAATTTTTACAGTGCCTAGACAGTGGTGTCTGGTCTGTAACTGAAGATCTGAGATGCCTAAATTCAAATAAGTCAGACATTTCTTTTGAAGTTACATGGCAACAGGTGCAGAGAATCAAACAGCGTATTTAGGAGCACCCTTAGAAAAGAAAAAAGTGCTAGCTCTTGGCTTTGAGACAGCCTGGGAATTTGAGAGCTGTCATGGGAGTGTCACTCACCAACCTGGACATTCAGAAAATAAGAGAACCTATCCTTGTGGACTTCAGATAGGTGCCAAGATCTGGGAAACTCCAACTTCAGGCTATGAAAGGTGAAAAATCCCTGTACAAATATGGCATACAACATTGTCACTCTGTTCATACCTGATAGGCTTCTACCACCAAATCGTTGAGATTTGCTGCTTGTGATTCTATCTGTCTTGCAACAGTACCAGGCAACAGAGGTAACAGATCCTATGAAAAATACAATCATTTATGCACAGTTTTAATTTTTAATATAAATATTGCGCTTCCAAAATTGGAAAAAGAAATCGGGTTTCTAACCTACTTTATACCAATGGAACTGGCTTCCTTGAACTGCAAAAATAACATTGATGTTATTGTCAATCAATTTTTCAGAGAGCTGCCCAAGAGATGGATGCTCCTGCAAAACACAACAGAAAAGAGAAGACTGCAGATCAGTAGGGAAAAACCTTATATTTCACATATGACACGATACAGGATTCCAAAACCACCCCAACCCTTATTTCTAAATGTACAGAGAAATGCTAGGCCTACATCCAGAAGAAAGTGGCACAAACCAAATAAACAGATCATGACAAAAAAAATCATCAGGGCATCAGCCAGACTGTGACAGACTTATCCGTTGCCAACTATGCAGGGGTGCTGCACAATGGGAGGACTACCTCATACAGTACTATTTTGTTGGTTTGAGTCTGATGCTTAAGAAATATGGATACAATGTTGTCCATGGTCCATCTAGAATGATAACAAGATTCTTGAGAATGATAGGTGGGTTCTTGTGCAAAAGTCAGGGAGAAAGTACAACATGAGGGCACCGAGGTGAGGTGTGCTTAAGGTGAGTAATTAAAAGTTTGTTCCTCAGAAATGTATTTTGGCACCAGGGATCAGGCACATCAGCTAAATGCAGCCACTGGGTCAGGTTCTAGCAATGTCAGTATTCTGTACATATCTTACTTATGGCAGACAGCTTTCTCCTTCTCTGTATGTCCAAGACCTGCCTTAGGATTGATGCCTCCAGTCCTCACTGCGACAACCTGCTACATTTTCTTAACCATGCTTGTGCTTGAAGAAGGTAGCATGAGTTTCACGTCTCTCCCCAGTAATGACATTGCTCTATTTGGTGAAGTACCTATGATGGCATGTCCTGTGCCAGTGACCTGCCCTTCTACATTTCTCATTGAGAGATCTGACATGGATTTGAGAACAAGAAGTGTGTTGCTATCCCATCATCCAAGATCTGGGGAAGCATAAGGGTGTCTGTGTGGTCCCAGTGGGCTTTATACACCTGGGCTATGTGAGATCCCTCCAGCTCCAATACTCTAAAACAAACTGTATCTGAAAGTTACCGCTTATTTACCATACATCTGTGAATACTTCTCAAGAAGTAAATTCCACACTTAAAACTCATGACTAAACATAGAGAAGTGACCGGAGCCTTCGCCTGTGTTTCCCCTTACAGATATTTCATCTGGACACCTTCACTTATGTCAGGTCCTTCAACCTCTTTCCCCCATATACTTCTGCTGTCTTTCTCTTCCTGATATTTTTCACCATCTGCCCCATACTGTCTCTCTCTTGCACAAACATGCTCCGTTTCCCTGCACAATTCATTTCTCCTCAGAGTGCCACTTGTTACTCAAGGCACCCTGCAAGTCAAGTGCTCTCCTAACAGTAATCTGAATACCAAGACAGCTGAGACAAAGTTATGCAAGGGGGCAAAATCCGTTTCTGATCATATTGCACCATTATAAAGAGCCTTGTACAGAAAGAACGAAGGAGTTTCTTGCTGCAGTTTGATCTTAGCCAGGGTCCACGCCTCTCTCAACTTTTCTACCCTTTGGTAAGAGATTCTATTCCTTAAGGTAAGTGATGACAGGTAGGTAACATAGTAATAAATGGACCTTCTTATAGCTCCAGCTAGGGAGTGTGCCATACAGGATGGTCCAGGGAGCATGCATTCCTACTACACAGCAGTTGTGGGTGAACTGCAGCAGCAGTGGCTTTGTTGCCATTTTCAGGAGCCTACAACACAACACTAAGCCCTCCTTCCTTCTCCATGACCACAGAGCACAGTGGTGGGGCCTCCGTTGTGCAGCACAACCCTACAGGCCACATGCAACTGGCTGGCGGATCACAGACACACCAAGGGGTCCCAGGACATGGGCAAGTGAAGCCAGGCGTTCTGCAAATACCTCCTGCACTGTAAATGTGTGAATGACAGGGGCAGTACTGAGGGATCATGAGGTGGTGGTCAAATAAGTCAGTCTTCTTGCTTAACACGTGACACTAGACATGTCCAAATTCCAGCAGAGTGGCCCCTCAACATCTCTGCAACTAAGAGCAGAACTCTGGGATCAATGATACCAGAAATGGGTTTCCAAGCCCTCATGAAACAAAAGCTTATTCAGATGGAGCTTACTGAAGTCAAGAGATGACATGCATAGATGTGCAAGGGTTGCAGGGACTACATCCCCAAACTACCTAGCCTGCTTACAGGTAAAGCTGAACTTTCATCACTTGTCAGCTCTAACTCACTAGAGTGTCCAGCTTGGTTAGCAGTACATTAAAGTCTCACTTCAGATTAGAAAGAAAATTTTTCTTTAAGAAGCATCAACAGAGCTACACCATCTTTTTCATTTTAAGCATGTAAAGAGATGACATAAGGAACTGTTGGTCACTAATGTAGCCTCACTTTGCTTGCTGTAAAAACCTTGCTGTACTTCATGTATTTTTATCTTATCTCTTTCCACTACTGCTCAAGTGAATGTACTTTCATTTTAGATCATCTTTCTTGTTCCAATTACATCATTCATTTTATTATTTTAACCTACTATGTTAAGCTGAGAAGATAACTAATACAGATGTTAGTATTTCAGAAAGGGAGTTAACCAAGCACAGATCTAATTAAAATGGACTAGATTTCTTTCCTGTCTTACGCTTTTTTGCTGACCTCTGCGTGACTGCTTAGCAAAAGTTAGAAAGAAACAGGCAGAAAAGTAACTAACTGGAAACATTTCTGATGTGAAGGCTAAGCTTATGCAAATAAATAAAGCCAAGTCCTCTTAACTGGCACAAGGAAGAAATAAAAATATGCCAAAATGCAATCTTCTCAAGACTACCAGAAGCTAAGAATCAAAGTAGGAAAACAATGTGATTACAGATGGCTCTTTAATTTAGCATAGCACAACAAAACTGCATTGATAAGGAAAAAAAAGCAAAAATGTTTCATATGATCTATTTTTTAAAAAGCTGACAGCCTTTCATGACATTTCATTTAAATATCAAATAGTCTTTTACCCCCCCCCCCCGCCCCAATTTTACTTGTTCATTTGAAGCTTCTTTATGGATCTCTATGACTAAAATAATCACATATACCACCAAGAAGAAAAAAAAGCAGGAAACCAGTACACCTACCCTTACAGACACTATTGTGTTATCATGTCAAATCTACTCCAGAAAATATTTAATACTGAGAAAGATTTCCATTCTACCCCTTTTCTATTACTAAGTGCATGGCCACTGCTACATGTGGACATGCAAAAATTAGGCCCTGGTTGAAAAATTATGGGCTAACAGCCAGAAGACACATGGGCCAAAATGTGCCACCACAGATCTAAGCATCTTCCAAGGTCATTTCATTTGGGTGGCTAAAAAGGCTACCTCATTTCACAAAAGGCATCAATAGCAATAATCATGGAGATTTCTTATTCTATACAGGACAGTAAAATCTGATCTTTCAGACCAGGATCCAGAATATCACTTAAAACACTTTCTTCAACCATCCATCAATCTATCATAGTTGCTTAGAAAGAGATTCATTAATTTTATCTGTATTTTATATTGGTAAGGTTTTCTGGCTGCAACAGAAGTTAATTTCTCAAGTTGGACAGAAAATAAATATAGTTGTTTTTTTTCTCAAACAGACAATATCTTTATTAACAAAGGAATCCTGAACACCAGAAAAAGATTTGTACCTTCAGCCATTGTTTAATAAGCAGAGCAAAATTCCTCTCATTTACAGAACTGCAATTAGGGGAAAAAAAATAAAGAAAGAAAAATAGAGCTAGGGACACCATAACCTGTAAGTATGCTCTGCTTTGGGAAAGCAAAGTTTCGGGATTATTTGCTTTAAGTCGAAGAAAGGAAGGGCTTGCTTTTATCCCAGGGACACTGTAGAAATACTGAAACTGAACAGACTGGCTAGAGGGAAATAAATAATCCTGACATCTGTGAGGGAATATCCAAGAGGTGACAGAGGGAGTATATGAATGCAAGAACATCAGATAATCGGAAATCCAAACAACCTTCCTGTTAGCACATGCTCAGCTCCCTCCTCCGCTCAGCAACCTCCGGAACACCCACTGATTCCCAGAAACCTCCGTGTTTCATGATCATACACCATATGGCAGCCGCTTCCCGCTGCTCCACCATCCTTGTAAACACCAGTTGCTGCAACTGAATTCAGGTCTAGCCTATCTTACACATAGCCCTCACTGACTTCACTAGCACATTGCTGGCTTGGGCCAAACACAGGCTATATACTTCAGCTAAGTGCAGCTAGCACTGTGAATAAAACTGTAACGTGCTCTAATGATACCACAGTTCATACTTCTGTTTTCTGGTGATTATGTGGCAAGTAGTGATTAATGTTTCTTAAATAAATGATTCATACTAATTTAAGGAAATAACCAAAGCAATTAAAAACTACAAATCTTAGAAAAAAAATTCCTTTCTTCCATCACTCATGACTACTTTATACATTCTTGAAGACATTATTTTGAAAGCTAAAAATATCTGCTGAAGGCATATTATTTTGCTACAGTGGATTTAATGCAACTTTTTGCACAGGTGTGTGTCACCACACATTGGCTTTATACTGTGAGATTCAAATGTATTTAATGCTACATTATCACAGCAAAGCTTTGTGGCACAAGAATATTTTCTAGTCCATCATGGTTGAATTAGTTCATTGTAGTTGTACATCTTTACTCTTACCAAGCCTTTCAATCAATGCAACTATGCATCTTCTAACCATAAACCATGACCACTACCTTTGTCTTATTAGTAGGATTGGGCAATTCTTACATATTACCAGCTGCTTCTTGTGCAAAATATCACACCAGACACTTCCTACTTATATTTTATACAAAATGTGTGTGATTTTTATGAGATGTTAATAAAAAAATGGAGCAAAACCAGTGACATATCCTCCTCCACTGTGTACTGTTGCCTCAAACTCCAAAATACTTTATCCTGGACCAAAAGAACGTCAGTATTTCCAGGTGACTGATTCTTCATTTCACAACTTGCCTACCTGGAAAAATACTACTCTAATAACTGAAATAAAAGCAATGCTTTGACAGCAATCTAAAAACCTCTTTTACGCAGTTTTGCACTGCTTCTCTGAAGGCAGAATCTATGACATATACCTTACCATACTCGTAGCTTTGATGTACACATTATCTTTCAAATGACAGTTTCCATCATGGGGAATTACGATCCCTGCTAATTTACTATCAAGGGCCAGATGGGAAGTTTGATCTGTCATCACAAGAAGCAGTCGCTTTGCTTCTTTACGCCATCCAATATGGCTCTAAAAAGAAAACAAAATTAAGCATAAGAAAGGAGTAACTACCTATTTTCTAAAATAATAAATAACAAAATGAAAAATTAATGTTAAAGTCTACTTTCAGATATTAGACTGCTTAGCATCACTGAGTTTAAACCGGACTATTTAAAGCAATTTGTGTGGAAATATATGTCATATCCTACATCTGAAAACTACTACTGTGAGTCAGGGATCCACTTACCACTTTCTTTGTTTTTTAAAGAAAGATGTCTCAAAATATATACAAGTTATGCATTATATAGTGGGCTTGGGTAACAGCTGCCACATCGTGTGTGTCATTACATACAAATGCAAATGCATAGCATTTGTAAAATTCTCTGGGATCCAAAAAGCATTACAACCAACAAATATGCATTCATTTGTATTGGTACTTGGTGCCCTCTTCTATTTTTACTTTGTATTTATTTACTTCATATTCTAATTGTTCTATAATTTTCTTTTCCTACACAGCTTTCCAGAAAGGACATTGGTATATGATCAACAAATCAATAAACTAAAATTTGAGTGTCTTCATGCACCTGCAAATTGAGAAATCCCTTATCGTGCAGCAAAATACTACATCTATCCACCATTTTAAGGGATTAATAGCAAAGTGGCATCCACAAGGGTGAATTTAATGTGTTTTAGGAATTCAGTGATGTGAAGGAGGTTGCAGGGCAAGCTTATATCTAAACTGGGTTAGGTGCCAATTTGTATTTCAATTAACATTTGTTTCCTTGCAAGGAATAAATGGCTGCTTTAAATCAAACTTTAGAGGCACACATGAATCACCTCATATTCTTTTTCATTATTCCCCCTCCCAATTATTCCATCTTCTTCACTAATTCCACTTTCCCTCCTTTTTCCTCCTTCCTTGCTCCTCCTTCCTACAATGCTGTCTCATCTCTACCATTTCTCTTAACACTGCCAGGTATTTTTCATCTCATGTGAAATGTCTGTCTGCAATATAGTCCATGCACTCAGCCAGGCTTCATGACTTATTCTCTACCTTCCTTTCTTTGCTTTGCAGAGAGGAATTTAGCTTCTGTCTCAGGCTCATTCCCTGCTAGCTCTGAATGGGGATTAAGTGTCTCATAACAGTAGAGCTAATAAGTACAGAGGGGTGTGGTGTCTTTTCCAGTTTACACGTTAGGCAACAGCCTCCCTCAGACAATCCTGGACAGCATTCCCCTAAAGAAGGGGCATTTTATTTATAAACAGGTTGTATTTTAAATAATCCCAAATTCTCCTCCAGCACCGTAGAAACTCCTTGCTCCTAAGAATCCATCATTTCACTTTGTCACCTCAGGACTCCTATCTATATATGTCATAGCAACCAAAATTTTAAAATAGCTTCATGTCCTAACCTGCTACCTCTTGCAAGAGGGATGTATTGGTTAAAGCAAGATGGAGCAAGTTAAGAAGTTCTGTTGTAGGCAAAATGAGTGCACATTAATATAAATTATAGTTCATGATGGTTGTTATGAATTGCACATTGTTCTCACCCATTTTGGTTCACAATTCAGTTAGCAGGAAAGCCTCCCCATTCTCATGAATGTTTCCATTCCATTGTTTTTGGAAGCATACATTATTCTAGAGCTCACATGTCACAAGTGTGGAATGTGTCCAATAAGAAATACTGAATTTTAAGGAATTTTTCCAAAGCTCCAGAATAATTTTTTATAATAGCTCTGGTCACAGTGTCTATGAAGAGTGGCTTTTATTTACCTGTTCTACAGCTCATCAAAATTTGAAAATTAAATTGGGCCAAACTATTAACTTTTAGCATAGTTTGGATTACTTTTTGTCCTTGACTCATTCTACTGCTCCAAAAAAAAAGAATGTGAAGATGGACAAGATAAAAGAATTGTCCTGACATCATCCCAAGAGATGAGAAACATAGCAAGCCTGTGGACAGGAGTTGAATTACTTTCTTTAAAAGAGGACCAGAAAGACTATCTTACAGAGCATTAGCAAACCCATGAATCGTCCAACTTTCAAAACTTCTATTGCAGTACTATGCATAGAAGAAAAAACAACATGCAAAATAGGCCTTTAGAGCAAACAACTTATTATTTAATACACTTATAGCTTGGGAACTACTGATGCAGAATTTTTCCATCCTTTTCTGCGTGGGCGAGATGGTGATGAAATTTTATCAATACACAAAAGTTAATTTTTCTTTGATTTGTATTGTTTTTAAATACAAACTCTTTAAAAGCTGAGGTAACACTGAAGTGCATTTGTTTTCCTTATCTGTGCAAGCAGATATGTAACTGATTCTTTGGTTTTCAAATACATTAAGTAGAAGAAATGTTTAATGGTATGTCTTCACTTAAGAACACAAGGAGGGCTTTAATGATTTTTTTAAACTGATTTTGTAACTGACTGAAATGAATACATGTGCCTGTTCAAGCAAGAAGCAGTTGCTTTCATTGTCCATCCTACGTTGGTTAGGCTGGTTAAAACCAGAATTTGAAGAACATCATTAACCAATAATGAAAAATATTTCCTTATGCTCTCCTTTTTCAGTTTCAATGGGAAACAGAAATGTATAGCTAAGGGGAAAATAATGGAAAAGGAGGAAGAAATCTTACTATTATCAGGCCTATAACTGACATTTTGAATTCAGGAACACTGAGCACCGTTGTACCAATATATATATATATCTGTGTCTGAACTACCATTTAGTCTTTTGTAAATAAGCTCCTTACCTGGCATACAGCTGCTTGGAGCATTGCATCAAAACCCCCTTCAGGTGTATCAATATTCCCAGAAATTTTTTGTTTATTCACTGCATTTCTGAATTCTGCTATATTGTTGGTCAAGGATAGCACGTGAATATAACCGTGAGGAGGCATACAATCTAAATTATAATCACTGTACAAAAACAAAACAAAACAAAAGTCTAACACATTTCATATTTTCCATTTGAAGGAGATGTAAATATTGCATCCCTATTAACCCATAAAATCCTGTTACTAATGAAGATGTATATATGCACATAAAAGAAATACTTAAAGAAAGAAGAATAACTCCATGTGAGATTCAGTTCAGTGGGAATTAGTTCTAATTTAGTATGAAAAATGTATTTTTTCGGTATTTTATGGAAATGTATGTAATATAACTTAGGTAATGTAGTAACAGTACATAGGTAGTGTTTCTGTACAGAACGAAAAGAAACACAACGTGAGTGATGGTATCATCTCAGAGAGTATATGACCCCTTTTGGAATGCCTATGGAGTGGCACAGCTTTACTTTTCATTATCCTGAGAAAGGGCTATCACGTTGCAACATTAAGATCCTTTAATAGCTCAATACACAGGCTACTGGATCAAAACTAAAACAAAATTTAAGTTCCTATATCCACTAGTAGTAAGTAAAGGTATGTAAAATTAATGTTGAGTAACGATTACCTTATTAAAGGGATAGGAAACTCCATTTTCAGTAATATCTTAGTTGTAAATGATACTTTTTGAAATGATGTATAAGGGAGAAAGTATGAAGTTTGACATAAGGAAGCTAATGCCACAGCACTTACACAGGTCATTGCTCTGCGACCAGTTTACGACAGTTGAATTTACGGCACAAGCTGAAGTGCTCATCTGATTCAGAGATGCTGAGCAGGTTTCAACCCACTTAACTTCTGTTGCATACAGTGTAGGCATTCAGACTATGACCTCCCTGCTCCCAACTCAATTTAGAGTCAATGAAGAGAAACTGGTACTGTAAGGATTAATACCTCTGCAGATGACTACTTTTAGGCAAAATGAATCATGTCCTACAAGTGGTAATTGACCTCCGCTTGCTATATAAACAGTCTGGATGACAGGACATTTATATCTATCTGATGAATTCCACTACTAGAGACAAATTAAAAAATCACTGAAATAAAAAAAAATACTTATGGACTTCACAGAACTTTGGATCATGTCTTCCCAGGAAAGATAATAACGAGCAAGAAGGTATGAACAGTTAATATTCACTTTTCCAAGTGTTATGGTTTATACAGATTTGAATTTGTTGTGAATAATCTTGTTCTCCAGAGGGTTTTGGAAGTGATCCCTCACTTTATGTAAGTGTTTAATGCAAGGTATAAAAGACATGCCATGAAAAAAGAAATGCAAGCCAGAACACCTTATTTAAAATGGGAGTTCATTCATATTACAACTGTGGAATTAGATCAGAGGATCACTTTTGTTCATCAAATGAGCTGAAAGAAACTGCATCACCGACAAAAGTAGAGTTTTAAGAAAAGAGTTACTGAATACATGACCATACACCAGAAGTCCTAGGTCCAAAATAACTAAGAACACAATAGCTGACTATAAAATTAAATGCAAAACATATTCAAATATACCAAAGCAGCATGTTGTTTGGCTTGTTTTGCTAAAGAAAATACAGCACATTTTTTTCTGATACAGAAACAGTTTTTCTGAAATCACTCACCAGATATTTCAGAAGTAATCATTGTATAATGATTTTCAGCATTTTCTTATGAACTTTGCTGGAGAACCAAGGTGTAATGAAACAAAGACAGATTCTGAAGAGCTTTAAAAATAAATATGCATAATGCGTATTTGTGTAATTAAATAATTTCTCAGTGGTACAGCAAATATATAAAGACTACATACCTGCATTGGTTATGGATTCTACCTGGATGAATGCTAATATAGGGTGACACAGTTTTATCCACATAGGATCCAAATCCAAGTCGAAAATCAAGAGAAATATTCGCCATCTTTTTAGATAAAGCAAATCCAACGGAATTTAGTTTTTCTATATTGTTGTGCATAGAGGCTGAGACATCAACTAAATAATAAAGATCCACAGGGTATTTCTCTAGAGGACGAACTCTTAAGATAAAGTTTGCTTCACTTCCTGATTCAAAGGAAACAAATAAGTTTATTTACTATTTTTGAGTGGACACTCTTAAAAATACATTTATTTTTGCAGCAACCTCAGCACAAAGTTGTTTGTGTCAGCAAACAGAGAAACAAACAAACAAGAAAACCTCCCAAGAGTAAACAAAACCTTGAAGCATCGTTCAAAAATAAGCCATAAAGGGGCTCTTTGTAGAACATCTTGCTTTTTTTTTTTTCTTGCAGGAGCACTGTGCAATTTATTGTAAAAATCTGACTTCTCCCCATTTTCTTTTAAATTCCTGGTTATGCAATCCCTTTGGTATTATACCAAAAAGCACTTATGAGTCACGAAGGACACAGATCTGCATACAAATTGTGGTCAGTGACTTCAAGGTTGACACTTCTAAGTATGTAAGTGTATCCTGCAGATAGTTTGTCATATGAGTCTAAAACTACATGTGTACCATAAAGACAGCACAGCCTGAAAAACTCAGGTAAATTATGCTTCAAGTTTATACCAATCTATTTCCAAAGATTTGATGAGAAAACTCAGTAGGATCAAAATATTTTTTAAAAAAAGAGGTTTTAATATAAAAAAAAAAAATCCAGCTTTTGGCGTATACAAAACAGAACTCTTCTTTTATTTCAGGATGACAAATGTCTGTCTGTCCTGCAGAACCACATCACATTCTCGTATGCAATAAAAACATTAATGCTTAGGAAGCCACTAAAAGTAGTCCTCACATTTTTCTTTGCCTAATATTCTGTGATGCCAGCAAAAAGAGTGAAGTGACTGGAGTATGTGCAGTGTAGGTTCAGAACTGCATGACGTCAAATTATTCATTACTTTATGTCACCCAAAGTGTGAGCTCACGGAAGAAAAGAGGGAGTAGGAATCTTCACATGATGAGTGCAAAATCTAATTCAGTATTATGCAATGAAGATACAGAAAAGGACAGGAGGAAGGGAGACATTATAGAAGAATTATGCAGGTTTTCAATAAAAGCTATCTACACACATTCAGAAACAGATTCACTAAAAAAAACCCCACCTGAAATGTGACTTCTCTATTCATGACATTTACTAGTGCAAAGGACATTGCTAGACAGCGTAATTAAAGTACATGTAACAAAGAACTGACCAAGAAAAGTTAAACATGCAAAGTACTTTCTTCCAATGGTCTCTGACCATAATCCACCTGAAAATGTCAGGATTTGTCTGTATCAGGTCTTGCATGAAGAAAACACAATTTCAGTGTGCTGTAACTTATGTGTTTCCTCTTTGCCAATGTAAATTGATTTACTTTTTGTAAATGACCCTTGCAGGTCTCCAGTTTGCATATAGCAAGCTGCTCAGTGCAGCTTTTATTTTTTCCCACATAAATCCTGACAGTTGGGTATATGTAAACAATGACAAAACCCACCAGTATCAAAACAAAAACATCTTTGTCTGCATGATTATACTGTATCAAATTTCTGGTTTGAGGCACAACTATAGCTGTATGTCTGTGTATTTCCCTGGGGAATAAAATATGGGCAGGATGTCTATATATCAAAAGTTATTCTTCTGGAACCCTCAGAATTTCAGTCTGTCTCCCTGATGCAAGAACTTCCACAAAGCATATGGAACCCCAAACTTAATTTCACTATTTAATGGCAAAAACATTCATTAAACCAAAGTTTAGAAAGCTAAGTTTTTTCTATGAATCCAGTATGCCTTTGGAAGTAGATGTGATTACAGACACTTCTAGAGCTAGTTCAGTTCCTGAGACCATCTCTCAGTACAAGGCAGAGTATCAGTCATTTCTTTGGAAGGAGAGTGAGGAAAGGGGAGGAAGTGCTGGTATTACTTTCTCAGTTTTACTATTATAAAGATAGAAAGCCAGAGTTCCTTTGTGCTTTACACTCATGCAGATCCTTCCTTTTTCCCTTGTAATTGACAGAAAATTATCTTTTATACAGTGAAGATCAGCCAGACACTTTTCCTATTCACTTGATGTTTTTCTACCAAAGACTGATCCCTCTTAAACGTATTTCTTTCTCCAACTATAGTTTGCAAAAGAAATAAATAAATTAAATTTTATGATATGAAACATACCCTGCATCCCTTTATATGACTTTCCACTTCTGCTGTTGGCTACAGCCATTTTAGAGACAGAGAACATACATTGATTTAACTCGAGTTCAGCTGAGGGCAAATAGAGATAGACTAGAAAATCTCAGATCCATAAAAGGACTTGCAGATTTTATTAGGGCCAGGTGTCTTCACATTTTATAAATGAAAAGTTAGGCAGTGAATACCTAAGTCTCCTTCAGGAATCCAGTTCTTTCTTATATATTGGCTTTGGTGTCTTCATAGTTGTCTAGTCAATGCACTTAAAAGTAATCAAATAATCAAGGAGATTATCAAATGATTAATTTAGGAATTCTAGCCCTATTTACTTTCAGTAAGGAATACAGTTTATATGCATGTAAGGGAAAACTATTTGTGTAAGTAAGTGGCTAAAGAGTCAAGAAACTACAACAGATAATTGAAAAGACTACCTAAAATCCCCTTTTCACTAATTACTTGCATTATTCTGACCTTCAGCTGTGTTTGACAGAAACACTTCTTGCTGAAGACCGTACTTGAATATGGGAGCAACACCGTCATAGTCCTACAATATAATGTTATAGCATCATTCTTCAAAATAATTATTCCAGCCACTTCTTCACAAAATATCTGTATTTAGTAGGACTGCATTTAGTTTAAATTGACTATAATATCAATGTGTTAGAGACAACCCAACCTGGACGCAGTTGGACTGAAACTTTTCCTGGTGTCACTTGTGTATTTGTTTCATGGTCACTGGGTATTGTGACACGAACTGTGGGATTTTCTACAAAATCTGATTGGCAGCCTCTCTTCATTAAGTTGAAAACAGTGTCACAGCGTCCCTTCTGTGTTGCATCAGCCATGAAATCCTGTTTTATAAGAGACAAAAAGTACAAAACAATCTGAGCTGAAAAAAACAACTGTAATATCTTCAAAGGAAAGAGAAAAACAAAATAATAGTCTTTGAAACAATAAAATATGCTATTATAATTGCATAAATCGTAGAATGAGTTCATGGAAGCCATATGTTTTTAATATGGGCAATGACAAAACATTTAAATTAGAAGTTAAACATAGTTGCCACAATGACTTTTTTCTACAAAGGACAAAACTTTTGTATGAGAAAGAGGATCTTGCACAATCAGAACAAGCCAATTTTAGAGAAAAAGGAAACTACGTACTGTTACTATGTCACTAAAAAAAGTTCTGTGCTATGCTATGAGTTAGTTATACCAAGAAAGTGTCATTCACACAACATAAAAACAGGTTAGTTTTCAGAGGAATCCACTGGTAATGTTACTCAGGCTAATATCTAAAAGCAGCAGCAGAAGTCAGCTTCAGATTTATCTAACCTGAATTTGTCTATCACAGATGTTTAAGTTTTACCCCATATCCTACACCAAATCCAAAGACCAGCTGGGCTGTATCATTTCAATCCCCAGAAAGAGGAAGCTACGTACTACAGGCCTGGACAGTTTAAGATGCCACCAACATAAAAAAGCCCTTGTAACAACAGAAGAGTGATTACTAGTAGGATGATCTCAGAAGCAGCACATCCTTTGTTGCAGTAAAAGGGCAAAGTTGCCAAAATTGTGCCAACATGATCCGATGCAAAATTCCTTCCTGACCACAAATCTGATGAGTAACATGATCCTGATCATGCAAGGAAAAAAAAGACAAGATCCTTTGTACTGTTTCAAAGCATTGGTCCAGCCCAGCCACAGCTGGAGACCAAACAATGGACAATCTCCGATATTTCAGAGGCAGATGGGGAAAATAAACAATCAAAAAGTGCATACAGCCAGCTGTGTATTAGAGAATAAATAGTCATCCAGACCCTGAAAAGACCAGAGAAAGCCCCTGAAGAATGAGACTTGACAGTCATGTATCTTGTTTTCCAAGTTCCAACTCATTTTTGTAGTCTACCTCTGATATCTTTTTTCCATAACCTTCTTTAACGTAGACAACAGAGACTACTTTTTTAGGTTACTGCTATTTATATACCCTTTTTGATGTATATACATTTCAAAAAGGTAGATTTTTAAACGTATAAAGAACTTAGCTACTCTCATTGTTATTAATGACTGATATGTAGCATTTTCTGAAGTTCACTGTGTGGGGGTATAAAGTCAAAGCATCTCAAGTGTTCCTCAGGGCTGATTTTCTCATTAGAAACATTGTTTAGATGAAGCAGGCATGCTAAGCTGAAAAATGCTCCTGTAACTTTACTCTGGAAAATTTCTGTCTGCATTAATATGGGTTTTGCCATTCCACAACCATGGACAGTGCATAGGTGAACAAGCTATCAAAGCATGGTCTAAGAGGGTTTGACAAACCCCTGGCTTCCACGAACAGCTCTCAGGATTGACATGAGAAGTGAGGCAAGAGAAGCAGAGCAGAAGTGAAACCTGGTCAAATTTGAGCGCCTGGTTAGAAGGACATCTACTGCAGCTCCATAGCACTGGAAAGCTAGCAAGGGCTGTTCTGTGATAAATACAGATATAGCAGGATAAAACTGTGCACTTTGTAAGACAGGACATCAGGCCAAAATAATGGACCACTCCACATTGTAATCCATTGTGTCATCTACACATGCCCTAAGGCTCCCCTTGGAAAACAAGCCCTCCATGCCTCTATTCATCCTTGCATCACTTATCCTTATACTCGTTGCAGACTAAGTTAATCATTCCAAGACACAATATCTCAGATAAAGTTACACCAGTGCCTTACACTCCTTATCTCCTCCAGGCACACCCCAGGAACTTACCTACCTTCTCTGCTAACCTGAAAGCTACTACAGATAATTTGCATGTGACCTTCAAGAGTATATGAGCTTGTAATTGTCAGTGATATTCTTCAAAACCTTGTTCCTCTGAAGTGCTTAAAATGGTCCAGCCTTACTCGAAATCATGTAATCAACTGTTTTTTTCTGTCAAACAAAACCAGAAATTCCCATATTCTTACAGTTCGCAAAGCAATAACAATTTCAGAATAATTCATGCTACCTAAGATCTATCTGCTGTGATAAGTCTCAGAACTGATAGTTTGAAGTGTCGAAATAAGAAAAGTATAATTTTTTCCATTTGTGGCAGGGTCATAATACATGGTGAAGTCAAAGTTAACTCCACTGTTAGTAAAACCTTTTGCTAAAAGCAATAGGCATGTATGTATAGACTTGCTTTGATATATAATGAGGACTTAATATAAATTACTGATAAGTAATTTTGCTTTTGCAGCCAAAACCTGTTGAACTCTCAAAGCTACTATAAGTCTGCCAAAGCTGTCTACAAAGCAGATGGAATGCATTAAAAAGTTCTCACTTTATTTAAAATTACTGCAATTTTCCAAATAAAAGATTGTATTTTCTCCTTTGGAAACAAAATTTATTTCACATGATTTCTCAGGTTCTGTCTCCAGGGAACATTTAAAGACTTTCTTGCTATTTCTTACTATAATTTTCACAGTTAAAAGTCTTTTATCTTTATAAAGATTGGAAGCAGCTAAAATACAAAAAGTCAAATGTAAATAAGCAAAATGCCATACCTCTTGAGCACACCATCCACACTCTGGACCCAAAGCAAGACACTTCATGCATGTTACTGCATTTGAAGTGGCACATCTGTTTTCCGCTGCAATGAAATACAAAACCAAACATTCATGATTTATGATGATATGTGGGAATTGTAAAATACCTAATTTTAAACCAAGATTTCAGAAATTACTTCACCAGATTAAGAATGATGACAACGTATCCAAACAGAAGTAAAACAGAACAAAGGCAGCCCAGTGAGGGAATACCTGCAGCTTTTTTTTTTATCTACAGTCTAGAACTATATGTACAGATTGAATAAACTCCATTCTCAAGGCCAAATTCTTAAGACCCTGATTTAGAATAATTTTGAAGTGAAAGTTCATCCTTGGCATGTACCTTGCTGATTTACTGCCTAACAGAAAAAATTTACCAGGTAGCTTATCTCTTCATAGACATTTTCCTTTTAAGTCATTTACACTTGACTGAGTTATTCATTATTCACTCTGCATGGAACCCAAAATATTTTCTCACCTTCTATAAATATTCCCCCTCTGCATTTTCTGGAATGAATAGTTTCCCAGAAGAGGCAGAATTTTTTTTTTCCAGAAGCGAATACAAATTTATCCAACATTATGTGTGTCACAGATTGAAGACACATCATTCTGTACTAACAACTGCAAAAATTGTGCCTACTAACAGGTCTATCAGCAAAGTCCTTTATATCCTTTTCAGATCTTTGTTTTATAGGTCATTGCTTAAGTTAGTACTCTTTGCTATGAAACTTTGGCAGTCGGAATTGAGAAGAGATAGCCTTTTCAAGGGACTCGGTCAACTCAACTTGAACATCAGCATTACCGTATCCTTTCAGCACATTCAGCACAAGTCTGTTGTAGACCAGTGTGCCTCTCTACACGAGACAGAAGTCGCCTGCTGAGAGTTATGCGGAAGGCACATAATATGACTCATCAGTGCACAGCACAGTAGTAGTGCTGTTTAATAACACTGCTTTGTGGCATATTCAGCATGGCATATTATAAAATATACTGGAAACAAAATAAAATGAATTACTGCATACTGGAAAGGCTACATCTGTTAATTGGTCCATTGTGATAATGTGCATATCATCATATCAAAACAGTTTGAAGAAAGGTTTGTTTTTCATCTGAAATTTTGGCTACATGTACTGTCACTCGGATTCTTTCTTTCCAACCTGCAATAATGCAAACCATCTCTCTTTTTAGAGTAATGAGAGCAACTTCTCACAGTGAGAAGCTGTATTAGGAAAACACGTACTAAAATATCTTTTTTATCTTTATTTAACTGATTTCAGCTATGGATTCAAAGACGAGATCCCGTATCACATGAACAGCTAGTCCTCAATAGGTCACTCTGAATAACTGGTGATCCAAGGAACTAATCACAGCTTGTAAGTTATTAGTATCAACAACATGTATACTATTATCAGTATTAACAAGATAGAAAAACCTAGTAGAACACAATTGCAGCATTATACTGACAACATATAGGCTAGTGGCAATCTCATTAACTTCAAAGGTCAGAGCCATATTTCTATTTCATATAAACTGCTGTTGACAATTTTTGCCATGCAGGCAATGTGAGAAAAGAAATGTATACAAAAGGGAGAGAAACTCTTACAGATATGATACAAACAATAAGCTGAAAAGCAGCCCAGGAAGGTGCTGGAACAGAGGGAAAACTGATTAAAGGGTGGGAGAGGTGGGCAAGGATAAATAAAGGAGGAGTCGCTAAGGAGACAGAAAAGAACAAGACAAAATCCAAAAGGTTTTTGTTTGCTTGTTATAAAAACAAACACAGCAAGTTTGACTTGGATGTGAAATGAGAGCAAGCTCATTCGGCACTGACACAATAAAACTTCTTTGCATTTATAAGAAGATGGCAACAGCACTTCATGTTCTGCAGTCTGAAAGAGCAGACCTGGAGGCTGTTGACAAAGGTACTGCAAACCACAGGAGAGGAGAACGAGGATGAGGATTCCAGGTAGGTACCGACATGCACAGGGTTGTAGAGCTTGCCACAGAACCCCTTCTAGATGGTATTGGTAAAGCGCAAAGGCACAGGATGAAAAGTTGTTGAAGGAGTAAAAATAAAAGGAATGTAATTGTTCTTGGCACAGAAACATCACTCCCATCTTCAACTGGATACCAAAGACAGCAGAGGTGAAAGGCATTACAAGAAAAAGAGAGTACAGTGATGGATTCAGTAAAACTGTCAAAGGACAAGGAAAGATACGAATTGCTGATCTGCAGCATAATAGTGGCTAAAGACCACCATGGGGCAAAATAGGGAGGAGATGACATGAACTTTGAAGTTACTAATCAAGTTAACATCCACCATAAGATACAGAGCTGTTCTGATAAAAATGAATAGTTGACAGGAAGAAATGAGAGACCTGTGTTTCTAGCTATACAGGTAAGGAATAAGTAAAATTAATTCCTGGTCATCGTAATCAGTAAACCAAAGTAAACCGAATAATGAGTTTGGCCTAATCAATTTCCTGCAGTAATGTCTGAGACTCCTTTCTTAAAACATATAATCCTATCTGCATAACACACATTTACCAAAATTAAATGCCATTGACCATGTAACAAAACATTAACATATTATTGTTATGTGCACTTGCTAAAAAAAAATAGTATGTGTCTATGTCTTGAACAACTGTGCCATGTTTCCAGATGCATTGGAAAACTGACTGAAAAATAGTTGTCCCATTTTTTTTTCTGTATGGTTAGTTTATTGAATTGAAGCTTGATTTAGTTTATTAATACAGCCTGTCTGGTAAAATATGGGTGGTGGGGAGGTGGTGTCTTTCTAAACTGCTAAGGCAGAAGAAAAGATCTTAAAAACCAATTTGGGTTTTCAGCCTGATCATGGCAGATGAAATGCTTTAACAAATGAGATATACAGTACTGCTGGATGCAAATCTCTTTGCTGATAACTCTCCAGTCTCAAGAGCTCCATTTTCACAACATGAAGTCACAGATTGGCAATTGACAAGCTTGGTACCATTGGCTCAAAAAGTTGATTTTTTTGGAATAAAGAAAAACTTGAAAAAGGTTTATTAATGCCCGAGACACATTCTGGCTACATCACTACTGTAGTTCCCAAGTACGTAGTCCCTTACAGCAGTAACATTTATGGACATGCTTTCATTCACCAAATATTTATTATTTAGTTATAAGCTGACTCTGAAACCATAACTGATTTAGTGTAAACTTCTCAGTGTCTTTTAAAAATCAAATGCTAAAGCAAGAAACATTTTTTATGAGTTGGCTCAAAAAAAGAACTGAGATTTTTCCTGCCACTTCACCAAAAACAGAGTCCAGACAAGACTGAGTTACTGTTCAGCCAAAACTAAGGGCAAGTTTCTACTGGCTTAGTTATAACTGATGTATGCCAAAAGGTATTTTCAACAAGGGCCAAATTTTGTGCTGGGAACTGCACAGGCATATGCATACAATAAAAAGTGAGTGCAGCAGGTTAAACTGCACTTTTCCAGCCTCCTCCACAAAATAAAACCGTGCTCCAATGACTGCAGCTATTTACAGTGATCACAGGTGTGGCAAGCCTGAACTCTCAGCAACAAGAGGGATCAAGGCAAGACAAATATCATATATGTTATAATCATATCCTGCCTCCCTGTTAGGAAAATAACTTTATCATGATCAGGGTATTTATCTCAGAGATGGAATAACAATAACGCACACTGGCATTTGAGAGAGGATGTTAAACGGGTTTTCAAACAGACAGCACTTTGTTCAAGTACAGCCAAAAATTCAGATTTACATCAACTTCACTGTTGGTACATGTTTGTGCTGTTTTTGGAGGGTGTACCATTTGTTTTCTTAAAAGAGAAAGCCAAAATATAACTAGCAGCTTATACTCCCTGA
This sequence comes from Harpia harpyja, assembly GCF_026419915.1. Taxonomy (NCBI): domain Eukaryota; kingdom Metazoa; phylum Chordata; class Aves; order Accipitriformes; family Accipitridae; genus Harpia; species Harpia harpyja. The sequence goes on from NC_068940.1 coordinate 74,408,692, forward strand.
TCATGGTCCTCAGACTGTTGAACACTAGTTAAGGCAAGAAGACACAAAATTATCTGGCCTTTAGAGAGCTTTTTTCCTTAAATTCTGTATCCAATCTTGTTCTAGGGCAGCAATCAGCCAGTCTGGCCCTCTCCACAGATAACGTGACCTTCAGTAACTTGCGTGTAGCATCGCTTCTGAGGAAAGTTGCAGCTTTTACGCAGTATACTGCAGTTATCTTTACCTTTCTGTCTTTCTTCAGGAGCTAAACATGACTCCTGCAGAGGGGACAGGCAGTAACTGTCCCAGCTAACACAGAGCTTCTCAATTCACTTTGGCTGAATGTGCAGATACAATGAAAAGCATTGTAAAAATCTTACAGAGGGGGAATTTTTTCCATGATTATTGTGTCTGACACTTACTTGCTCAGATTACAAGGAAAAAATGAGTGCCTGTATTTTAACTGCCAATCCTAAAAGCAAGCTAATCCTGGAATTAGGGTTTTTACCCCCTTTTCCAAACAAGCAATAATTCTCTCTACCCTTTGTGCACACAATGCCATGCTTTAAAAACACATTTTGTCACCACCTTGCCCAGAAAAGAAGATTTCAGCTTGAAAACTGTACATCTATTATGTTTACAATAAATTCCTAAGATTACTTGAGCAAAAATACTAGACAACTTTTCTTCCCTCTCCCTTTTTTTAATTACATACTGGATTTGTTAATTGGTTTCACTTCTCTATTAATGGTTGTCCACTTTAGTTTCATTATTCAGACAGGAGTGAAGCTGCACGCTGATTTGAAAATATCCTTTACCAACAAGAGAAGTAGCAGTAAACTAAAACCCAGCATGTAAGAGATGTATGTGTTTGCTAAGAAAGAGAAGATGTGTAGAAGAAAGGTGCAAAACATGACTGGCACTGTTAAATCCCGAGCCCTGGAAAAATACTTCTGTAAATGTAGCAAGTGAGTAAAAGGAAGAATATTTCTGTAAACATGAACACCTTTTCATTAAAACAAACAAGAAACAAAAAAGCCCCAAACAAAAAAAAACCACCCTAGGCCTTTTTTTTCTACTAGTCATTAAAAAAACCAAAAAAACCCCAAGTGTTACAGTGTTCCTAAAAAGAAAAATGGAGTATACTGGAAGAGATAAATCATAATGTGGTTATAGAGAAAATAAGAGATATAAATGAGACATAAATAAGAAGTATATATACACATCTGGATAAATGCAGTGAGAAGCATCACTAGTGAGCAAATCCTGATGACTGATATGGACACCCATTCCTACCTCTGCCAATATCCCTCTGATATTTTTGGGGTTCCCCAATTAATCTGCATTACCATATGAACACAGTACCCTATGAACACAAGAGGCATTACTGAGAGCGACACTAATGATATAAAAAGCCATCAAAATGCAAAGTAATGCAGCAGTCTGCCTCATTGTATGAGAGTACATGCCTTTGGAAACTATGAAGCAAAATAACCAAGATCTTCCTTTTTTGCACATTGTGCAAGCTCCAAGTGACGCCACTCGAGAGAACTGATGTTGGGTATCAGCTGAACAAAGCAAAGGCAAAGGGGGAGGAGGAAAAGGGGGAGACCTCTGTCAACACAGCATTAGGGAAGCTCTGGCAGAAAAGGACAGTTGTAGCTGATGCTGGAGGACAGCAAATGTATCAGAAGTCTGTTGTGTAATGGCATGTGGTGATGGAGTTCCCAAGCTGCGTATGGACACTTCCATAATTAGGGAATGATGTAGACACTAGGCTTCAAGGAGGTAGTCCTGACACCTCTCTGAGCCTGCATGTGTCCTTCTTAGCCTCATCTCTGAAAAGTTCCATCACTTACATGAATGCTGCACATCACTCAAGAGGAAAACGTGGAGAACAGAAGCCTTGCACAGATGTATATGAAGTTTTTTGTGTATATATATCAATATAGAGGATTTTTTTATTTTGTCAGAAAGATGCATATAGCAGCGTTTTGGAAAAGGTACTACCCAAAATAGCTACTGGTATAGCAGTTAGGACTCACAAACACAACATTCAAACCACAGCCTCAAACATGACCTTGACTGTGGGAGACAGAGCTATTGACTACTCCAGACTGACTTTGTTCCCAAGCCGCAGTACAGAATGAAAACAAGCAACGTAACCTTGAAATTTTTCACAACACAATTTTTCTTTCTTGGCCAACTTTACTTGTAGCCTCTCCTTTCTATGAAACTTCCTGCTTTTACAGGAGATGGTTAAATTTTGTTGATGCAATCCATGCGTGCAAACAATGAGTCAAAGCCTATTTGGCTTCTGAAACCAACCTATTCTGTCTCTTGCAAATAAAAACATACAGGACAATTTATTCTGATTACATCATTAGAAGAGATTCATTTCCCACAGCCATTAGCTTTTATGGCACAGGTTTGATGGTCCTGTTTGCACAGCTTTGCACCAATAAAAATGCAAAGCATATGGAACCAGAGAGCTTAAATCTTGTTTTATTAAATCCCTTGATTTAAAGGGAACTTCAGGATGTGCGGAGCTGTGTTAATTCCCTTGTTTCTTAGGACAGAACATGGGCATAGGAATCATTATACTCTAGTCATTTCCAGCTAGTAGAATCTCCCTTGGAGTTGGCCAGCTTGGATACAGTCATGCTGCTTGAGCGAAGCCTGGAACAGCTAGTGCCATATTTCACTGCTAATTTAATTTCTTGTGTATTAGTAAGCAATGCTAGCAAGTAGCACATCAACAACCTAGAATGGTCAGTGTATTCCTGTGTATGCTATGAAGTCTTTACCTAAATATGAGGTCATGATGAATATAAAAGTAGACACAGTTGCCCGCTTAAGAAGTTCAACCACAAATAAAAGACAAGTCCAAGTTGTATCTCCCACCATCTTCTATAGCTGCACTTCCTCAAACCAGGAACCTTCAATCACCTCCCTAATCTACCTTCCTATTGCATATCTAGTCTTCTCCAAATTCTTGCTTTCTGCCCCATAAAAGCACCACCTCTTCCTGCCACTGTGCTTTCATTCATAAACCCAGAAGCAGCACAGAGGGTGGGCAACAGCTCAGAGCCATTTCTTCCCAAGGAGTGTCACCATAGACCACCCGATCCACAGGTTCTTCGGCCATAGCAATGCAAACAGCTTAATTCACTTTTATCTGCATACATTGTGAGTTAGAACAAACCTACTCTGTGTTTCAGACTGTAATTCTCAAAGCTGAAAACCTAATGGAACCGGTCCCTCAATTCTGAACAAAAAACGGTAACCAAATTGTGCTTTTGCAAAGGTTTTTCCTGAAACAAACCAAAAGCCCCAAACCAAAAACTGTGCATATGTGTATATTAGGAAGACATGTCAGGGTTAAAACAAAACACTGAACAGGTAATACATAGTTTACATTCACAATGAGAAAACCTCAAGAATTTAAATAAAAGCTAAGACTGGTATTAGAGAGGGTAACTGCCACTCTTTAAGGACTTGTAGTCCGTAGTGCGCAAGTTTGGGAGGAGCATTTATTCAGCAGGGCTTTTTTAAAAATGTTATTGCCTTCTGGAATACAAAGTGTTTGGTATTCGTTATTTCAGTAATTTGCTTTTCAATAGGGTTTTCAATCTTCAAACATGGTTATTGGCTGTGAGAAATGGAATGTGGTAAAAACTTACTGGGATTTTCTTCTAAATTATTTTTGTTACTTTTATACTCTTTGAATGCAGAAACAGACATCATATTTTAATTAACTGTGTGATAACAGCACAAAAGACTCTTAAGATCCCATTTGATAATTAACAGCTGAATTACAAGTCCTTCAAAGCTGAGTTAAACTACAGTGCTTTTCTGAATATATAGATCAAAAATGGATGAACACAAAGATCTTCTAAGAGAATACTGAGAATTTAGTTTCTGAAATAGAAGATACATGCATTGTTCACAAACATTCAACCCCCCCCCCAAACCCAACCATACCTGCATAGGAACAGACACTGGCCAACCTCCATTTCAGGTTTATATAAGCCTGTTAGTTTTTTGTAATTTGGGGGTGAAGATTACACAAAACATGACCACAGGCTATAAAATATGCAGACCTGCATACTAACTGTAACTACTGGTGCACATATACTGTTTGAATGCAAGCTTCTGCAAGTAAGTATTCACATATGTGTATGGTCTGCAGGTGCAGTTTAAATGATCTGTAAGGGGCACAGCCTTCAAAAATGCAAATCCTAGATTTTAAACAGGTAGTGGTTTGTTTACTGTTCTGAAGTAATGCCACAACGTTTTTGACAGCAAAATGCAATCCAACAGTTTTCCTTAGATTGGAAGAGCATGCTTGCTGATGCAATTAGTTTTATTTCGGTAAATTTGCATCATTTGTGCCAGAGTGTTAAGTTGTCTCAAATTTTCTTATTTCCTGGGAGTCCTGTTTGTACAAGAAGATGGGATCTCTGTTCAGCTTTCCAGCAAGAAGTTCCCATCTGAGAGAAGCAAGTTGTCCTTAGCACAGTACTAACCTCTGTCACCCTGGAGAGATGAAATGGAAATAAATCGTACCCTTAAGTACAGTAAAACAATTCCAATTCACTTGACCTAATTCCCTTGAACACCAAGAAGGAACAGAATTTATTTTGGAAAGGGCAGTTACTGGTTTAATCAGACTCGAACTACTCCTGTGATGCCATGATATATCATGTAGCTGTATTCATAACACAGCTACAACAACAGCAAAATACCAAAAATACTTAAGTTTTCAAGATTTGAACCCGATGAAATACTGTTGCTAACAACTTAACTCCCAAGTCAGTAGGCAGAGAAGGGACTGAAGAAAAACAAAAATCCAGCATCCAGGAACATCATTCCACTTGCCTGAAGCTACAGAATTTTCTTCCTCCAATAATTATAGTTAAAATCTCTGTCTGAATATATTTTGATAATTATAAATACTTCAGACTCATTACTGTCACCACAGGTAATAGCAGGCAGAAATCACCGCAAGCATATGACAATGAAGTCATGGGAAGCATAGAAACATATGAAGAAAAAAGTCAGTTAGGAGCTTTGCAAACTTTTGAATTTAGGCAAATATAGTCTCAGCTAGAAGTTGCCTTTTTGGCAGCTTCCTAATGCTGTAAATTCCGATCATCCTGAAACACTTACATTTTGCTCAAGGGGTTATTCTTGTTCTGCCACCAGAACAAGGGGGAATCCTGAATGGCTGGCAACAAGCTTACTTTTCTTCTTGAAGGAAGGTCCCATTACAGTGGACAGTGAACTCATTCATTAAAGCCCTACTTCCTTCCCCAAAGCTAAACTAAATAGCCCAAGTCCATTTATGTAAACTGCCAAAAGAAAAAAAAAATCTTTTAATAAAGTTCAAGTGCTTAGAGAAGAATAACAGACCATATTCTACTTTGGCCATCATAAATTATGCCTATTTAAGCAGATCAGAAAGAAGTATTACATCTTTCCACTGGTTAGACAGAAGTCAGCAATCAGTAATGGACACATACAGGAGCTCTGAAAAGAGATTTTGCTGGAAAGGAGGACGTAAGTAGAAAGAGAAACACCGAGGCCTTAAGAATTTGATTAGAAAAACCACAAAAAGTTTATTAACACAAAGGAATTTATATTCTTCTCCAGAATTTTGTTTTCAGTACATTCAACTTGAGAAGTCAGATTTATACCAAGATATCTGCATTACCAGTTACAGTAAAAGCACAGGATAGTTCACATTTATGATTCTTGAAAATATAACATATGATTTTAGTGTCATTAACGTATCTTAAAAACGCTGAGCAAACTTTAAAGCTCAGGACACAAAGTCATTCCGCTCGTCCTTCTTACCCTGACAGAACTAATTAAATCCCAATCGCTGCCTAAGATACACCTATCCTGATACTAAAAAAGTATGGGTTTGCTATGTGAAGTTTTAAAAATGTACACTGGTGATAAATAAAATAATTAATGTATGTAGTGTAGATTTTACTTGTACAATAAGGCTAATGTTTCTTATGTCAGGCCTATTCTAAAGAAGTGAGATCCCTGGCTTCTAACTGAGGACTTACTCCCCAAAATGATGATGAATCTGATTTTCGCAAAAAGTCTTGATAAATATTAGCAGCCCATGTCAACTTATGTACAACCAGATGAGGGCTTATTTGATGAAGATTTTCTTAAGCTTCCATAAAGTTCACATTCTGACATCCTTCTGATGCTCTGAGGATGTAAATTAAACTTAGATTGTACTTTAATGGAAAATAAAATTTATTCATTCAGGCCTCTTGAGTAATGGGGTATAATTCCTGCTTACTCAAGTTGTTGCAGATCCAGCCCCTGAAAGTTTAAGGACCAGAAACGAAGCTACTGACTCTTCAAACTGCTTACAGAGTATTCCTGCTGCATGCAGTCTTCAGGCTGCCTTCACAACTTCCTTCAGCAACAGCATGTCCTAAATGACATAAAGACAACCTTCCCAGAGCACCAAGAGTATGGTTATTGCTCTTCTAGTTGGTAAACTGCCCATCTCCTCTCTTTTCCCAGTCTTACCCCATCTCAAACATCTGTAGCATGGAAACATTGTAAATACTATAAATGCAACCACCAGTATCATTGGACTTGCAAAAACTATAAAATAAAAAAACCTACCACATAAAACTCCTGAAGGGACATGAAATTGCAACACATTATGAGAGGTGTACAATCTGCAAAGCAAATTTATGCATACCATTGGCATCACATGCTCCTTGGGCAATGTGCAGATAAGCAAACATCCCCCTTGCTATTCCTCAAAACTGCATCCTGCAGCCCTCTCAAACACCCAGGTTGGCTTTCCCGAAGATGGTGCAATATCCCTAAGGAGCAGATCACCCATGCAGACTCAGGAAATTAAAAATGGGTTTTCTCCTCTTCTTGGATTGTTTTAAGCCTTAGGAAAAGCAGAACTGTCTCAGTGCTGAGTATCCCATACAACACAGCTTCTTCCACTGAGCCCCAAAAGGAAATGGGCCAGCACAGAATGGAAATCAACAAACACCAGTTAAAGCTATCGTGATGTATCATTTATTTCCAACTTTTTTGTGTGTGCGGGGACATTACCTGACCACCTCTCTTCCAAAATAGTTCTCCCATGGGTGGTTTGAATGACTTTTCCTATTCCTTTGAGAAGTAACACAGTAACAATTTGTGACACTTGCTAACTAGAGGGAACACTCATGAGAATCTGATGTGACAAGACGGGCAAAACACCAAAGACCCAGATGAGGGAATATTAATGAATCAGCCTGGCATCAGAAGTCATGCTATTGGGATAAATCAATTAACAGTTGTCCCTGCCATGATCACAGATTCTCTACTTTCCCCAAACCCCAAACTGGTCTTTCCAAATGATGCTCTAAAGAAGACTGAAAATACCAATTTTTAAAGGGTCAAGGGATTTGTCAACCATGACTATGTAGCAGAATTGTTGTGTGACTGTTCTCCAACTGTTAAATTAGGGATAAAGATTTTCACGTCATCCCATCCCTGTGCGCACATCACAAGTAAACTCTGTTTACTTCAGCTTCATACAGGAATGACTACCTACATATTTCTGAAAGCACCAAATACCTTAGTTTTCAGATTTTAATATAAGTAAAAACTGTTTTTGAGACACTGCTGAGATTTGAACCAATGTCCTCTGTTAACCTTGACCAGTCAGTCATTCCCCACTATTTAAGCCCTACATATTCCATGTGGTTATACAGCAGATAAAAACTAAAGAGTTTTAACAGTTTGGTTTCTGAACAAGGCAAGAGAACTGACTATTTCCACTGAAGTGAGCACTTACACAACTGGTTAACACAAAGCATACACGTGCTCTCGCTGTAGAATCCAGCTTTTACTCCGTTCACTGGTTTACATTTTTAGGAGTTTGTCAGGTTTCAGTGTTCAAATATAAACATGGGATCTGTAGAAATCACTATGGAACTAGCTCCATTCTTATGTCAGGTATTTGTTTTAGTTGGCTTAATGAACTGCAAATTTCCTTTGGTAAGACTTACTGAACAAGGGACCCTTTGTAGAAGGTGGCAGCACTAACCTTTTTATCTGAGCTTACAGAACCTTTAATTTGGGACTTGCAACTTCAGCGCATTGTGAGATTTCCTTTTGTGCTCCTCGTAACTCCAACTCCAGGGCCAAATTCTACCTTTACTTATCCTCAAACAGTAACATCTCAAACTGCAGTTTGCAGAACAAATACCTCAGGTAGCATCAAACTCTCCATTTTTCAGCTAGAAGAGCCACAAATGCTCCAACAAGAACAAATCAACCTGAGTTCCATGTATACTTCATATTAATTCCAGTCTCTTTTAGAACTGGAGATTCAATCCAACAGATATGCAGGTTCTGCCAACTCTGCAAATAAATAAACTGAACTCGCTGATGGCACAGGAACAGCATGATGCTCTTGTCCATGCCCAGCACTGTCAACGCAGAAGCAAAGAGGAGTGGCTGCTTCAACAAAGCTGTGCTGCCAAGTAACTGTACATGGAGTTGCTGCCCAGAGTCTCTCTCGGAGCAGCCTGCAGAAATTGAAAGAATCCAGGTGGTGCTGCACTGGCTGATAGAGCTATCACAACCAAAAGTAAAAAGCACACACCACAAACAACAATAATAATACTGAAAAATTTCATGTGTTCATTCACAGAAAAACAAAACACTCTTCTTGCTTCAACTGTGGCTCCAGCCTGTAAAGTGATTATGTATGAAGGAAAGAATTCAGTGTGACTTTCAGCTTTCATGAATTAGCAGAGGTTTCAAATGAAGAGGAAAAAACAAGGTCTATCTGAGTTACGGTCTGCCCAATCTGGGAGCTGTTGTCACAATAAACACGCAACCCATGACGTATCGCCCATGTATATTTTCCCTATCAAGCACAACAAAGCAAGCAAGCAAGCATCCTTTGGTGCAAAAGCCCTGTGCACAATCTTCCCCTATGGCATTCTGTTCTCATGCATTACTTGCACCAGTGTGTACCCAGGAGCTACACGCATGAGCAAGCACAGCACTGTGCTCAGGCACAGAACCAACCTTTCCATAAAGTTTCAATTAGCCTTTCAACTCAATTACACTGCATAAAAAAGAATCCGGGATACTAAATACAATATGTCATGTTTCATAAGAAATTTAATAATACTATATTTTATTTTTCCTATTGACATTTAGTTTGGTTTTGAATTCAAAATATGAAGCCAAAAAAGCAAAATAAATTATCCTATGAAAGTTAACAAATTATTCCATTGTTTTTAATAGCACTGGGCAAATCCCACTGAATTAGGCATGAATTTGTCACATATGCAATAAAGAACTTAAGGCTAATACATTGTTCCCATTGTAAATCTTATTTTTAGAGGTTACATGTTAACATTTTAAATTAACTCCAGGCTTAAACTTGGAATATGCAGTTATTCCACAAGGGGAAGAAAAACAATAAGGAAAGGTGATTGATGACTTGATCTGCTTTTTCTGACCACTACTAGTTAAATAAGATCCTTTATGAAATACTTGACTAACCCGACAGCTCTGGCTGATCAACCGCTGTACGATCTAAGGTACGTTTGCACAGACTCCTCTCAGCCTGCATGCATCAAAACTGATGCCTGGGCGTTTGTGAAGCCCTTCCACAATTTGAGGGGTTGCCCACATTTACCAGAGCCTTTGCCACCACCAGTACCGCAGCTCCCGGGAAACTGCCAGCACACACGTCACCCCGAGGTAACGAGAAAATCTTCCCGCAACTCTATCCATTTTAAACCCTGCCACTAAACGCCATATGAACGATGTAAAAGCGAGTGTTTTCATTCCCCAGAACTGTCCGTCCGCAGTCTGTGACCCCCGGAGGGGTCTGCGTGCCGCTTCTCGGAGGCTTGCAGAGGGTGACCGGGCACTTCAGGACCCGCAGCACCCCGGAGCGTGACGCTCCCCGCGGGCTCCCCACGCTCCCGGGCAGCTGCCACGGCTCCGTAACGGCTGGACGCCCCCGGGATGGACACTCAAATCACGGGCTCGCGCTAGCGGTACTCAAGCAGCGTGAAGCTTGGGCGGGGGGCCAGCTGCTCCAGCCCGGCTCCCCCCGCAGGTACCCTCCGCCCCGCCGCCCGGCAGCTCCGCCTGGCCGGCCGGGGCGGCGTGCGCCCGCGGCACCGGGCGGCCGCGGCTGTGAGGGCTGCGCCCCGGGGGCAGCCGCCGAACCTGGGCATGCCCTCCGCCCGCGCAGGGCCCCCGCGCAAAACCCACACCCAAGCGCAACCCCAACCCCAACCGGCCAAGGGCGCGGCGAGCGGCCCGAGGGGCTCGGCAACTTACGGCGCTGGCAGAGTCCCGGCACGGCCGCCAGCAGCCGGACCGCCCCCAGGAGGGGTCCGGGGCCGCGCTGGCACTTGGGCACGGAGACGATCCCCGCGGTGAGGCACGCCAGCAGCGGCACCCACATCATGCGCCGCGGGCGGCACCGCTCCCGCTCCCGCTCCCGCGCCCTCTCCTCGGGGCCGCGTCTCGGCGCCGCGGCGCGCTCAGTCCCGGCCCCCGCGGGGGCGGCGGCGGCGGCGGGGCCGGGGGAGGGGCGGCGGCGGGCCCGGCACAGGTAGGGCGCGCGGCGGCGGCGGCGGCGGGGCGGGCGTGGGCCGCCGCATCTCAGGGGCAGCGCCCGCCGCGCCCCCGCGCCCCGCGTGGGGCGGCCCCCCGGCGGCAGCGGCGGCGGCGGGGCCCCGGCCGAGCGCGGAGAGCGGCTCCCTCCATCCGCCTCCAGCCCGGCGCGCAACGGGCGCCCGGCCGCCCGCCCTGCCCGGCCGCGGGGAGGCACTTGGCACCGCGCGGGGAGCGGCGGCAGCCCCGCACCTCTCTCAGGCAAACAACCGCCCGGCGGCTGTCCCCGCCCCCCTCCCCGGCTGCCGGCCCCCGCCCGCCCCCGCCGCGCACCCCCGCCGGGGCGCCGCGCCGCCAGGTGGGCGCCGCCCGCCGCCGTCCGCAGCCGCCGCCGGGGCCGCTTCTCCGCGCCGCGCCGCGCCGCGGGGCCGGGGCTGGGAGAGCGGGAGGGGGCACGGGAGCGCGGCCGGCGGTTCCGCGCCGCCGCTGCCGCCCAGGCCGCCCGCGGAGCCGTCGGGCCCCGCCGCGGTCGGTGCGCGCCGGGCCCGCGGGTCCCCCCCGGTTGCTAGGAGACGGCAGCGGGGCAGGTTCCGCGGACGAGCGGGGGCGGGCGGGGGCGGGGCCGGGCCCGGCGGTGAAGTCACTGCGCCCGCCCGCGCCTCTTTGTTCGGCGGCGGCTCGCGGCGCCCATTGTTCGCCCCGCCGCTCCCCCCCCCCCCCCCCCGCCAACGGCCGCCGCGGGGAGGCGGGCGAAGGCCGCTGGCGCTGCGCCGCCCCGGCCGCCCCTCGCCCGCCGCCTCGGCCCCGCGCCGCCGCCCTCCGCCCTGCAGGCGGCTGTGGTCCTCCCTCCGCGTGAAGCCGGCCGCCGCAACCGGGCGCTCGAGCGACCCTCACCCCCGCCTCCTCCTCCCCCCCGTCGCTGCCCCCGACCTCGGAAACGCCTCCGTTCCCCCTCGCGGCGTCCCCCCCCCCTCAGCCCCCGCCGATTACTTCACGTTACCTCAAAGTACCTCCCCTCCTTTCATCGCTCCTGTGGCCCTCCCCGAGTAATTTCTGCTCGGAGTTTCCACCCCTTCTGGCCAAGTGGGAGTAACGCAAAGGTTAACCGTGCCCTGGGCCGGGCGGAAAGTACCTCGCAGTGCGGGCCAGGAAAGCCCCGCCGGGCCTAGGTGCGTTCTCCTGCCCGCCCGCACCGCCCAGCGCGGCTCCGCTTCCCGGCTCTCCCGTCGCTACATTTACTGTTCTCCTCCGGAGGGCTCGGCTCCCAGAGGAGGCGGCGGGTGGCGTTTTCCCGGCAGGTGAAACGCACCTGGGCGCCTCGTCCTGTCACACGGCGGCGGCCGGCCCTCGGCCCGGCTGGCTTACGGGCCCCGCCGCGGGGGTAGGGAGGGCTGCCGGCCTCCGGCCTCCGGGCCGAGCGCAGCGCCAGCGCCAGCCATCGCCGTGTCATCACTTCGTTTCTGTTACCACCGAACAGATGTCGGTGCACGCAGGATCCCAAAATAGTATCTCGACGCAGCGTCCAAGTCTGCCTGTGCAGGGTACAACGTTAATAAACCGTGCAAACGCAACCCGTCTAAATACCGTGCTGTTTCACAGTCGTTACCAACGAAAGGCTGCTGAGGCACTGTCAGCCCCTGTGCTAAGCCTCAAGGAGCTGATAAGGAAGATTTACCGTCTGCACGTCAAAGGTCAGAAACCAAACGCACGCTGGGTTTGTTCAAGGTTGCTGAGGAAGAGATGGCAATGAAACAGTCCTGTACTCCCACTCTTGGGAGTTTTTAAACGCTGTACCTACCATCTTTCTGCTTCATCTTGGAAAAATCCACCGTTTCAGACATTGGACTGTCATTCCTCAAGCGGCCACGGCCCAAATGGGGCTATGAGGTGATGGTAACATAAAAGGGTAGCATCTACATGACTTCAAATATTGTGGCATTCTTGACTTAAAAGCTCCGTGATTTCAGAGGTCACAATTTCAAACTATGTAAGTGGTGAGTTACACGTCCCAAGAGAGCTCCGCTGGGTGCTGTTCTTTGAAATGAAATGCACTTGTGACAGGTGAACTGAACTCAATTTACTCCTGTCTGATGCTATAATGTCTAACTCCTGGGTCATGATGTTGCAAATTCATGGTGATTCAAATGTATCTGGGAAAAAGGGTCTGGGATGAGACATAAAGAAATTCAAGCAAGTGTCTTTAAACAAAATCCCAGCAAAAGAAATAGTCGCTGAAACTGATTTCTATTTTGGGATTTTGACCTGCACAGCCTAAGTAGTGCTAATGGGAGGAAGAATACAGCTAATACTCTATATGGATATATTCTCTGTGAATCTCTTTATCAGATCAGAACTTAAATTATCATAAGCATTATAAAGAAAATGGCTTTGTCCTCAACAGCATAAATTATCTTGTGAATTTCTGAGCATAGGCTGTTCACCGTACAAATAGGAAATGGAGTCCTTACATCCACCACTCCTTATGAGAAGGACATCCAAGGATTTGGCATTCTAGGCAGAAAGACAATACCTACAGTCTAACATGGAAGAAAAAAAATGGTTACTTTTGAATATACAGCCTGAGAATAAGGTAACCAAAATGAACACTATTCATTAATTTAAACACTGAGGAAAAGGATGCCAGTATTGGGTAAGAACTATGCGCCCTGAATAGTAAAAGTCACCAGTATCAGCAGTAACAAAGAAGCCAAGACCTGAAGGTGCCGATAGTGGAGGACTCTATCAGTTCAGGCCGCTGTAACTGTTCAAAGTATTCTGCTGGTTTATGTAAAAAGGAGCTTCTCCCTATTTCTTTAGTTTCATTCCTGCCATGGTGGAAGCCAAAGACTTAAAAATGTTTACTTTGCAGTGACAGCATCTTTGAATATATTGTTCTTTAGATAGTGTTTATAATGCAATAATATAAGCCTCCTCTCAAAGAACATTACGCAGGAGATTTGAATAATAATTCTAGTTTTACAAATGGAGAAACTGAATCATCTAAGGTCACATAAGAGACTTCTAACAAGACCACTTTTTTAAGACCGCTGGAACTGAATTTAAGTGTCAATCCATTGTCTTATCTACAGGGCCATGAATGTTTGAAGTAATGTGGTTGTAGGATCTCTGTCCTTGGAAATATTTGAAACTCAGCTGAACAAGTCCCCAAACAGCCTGATCTAATTGGACCTGTTTTGAGCAGAGGGCTGTCTGGGCCTCTAGGGGCTTTTTCCAACCTAAGTTATTCTACAAATTTTTATGGTGGAAAGTGTGTAATTCTCTGTTCTTATATTGCACTTATACCCAATTTCTATACAGTGTTATTACTGTGCTTTCTTTCCAGCATTTACATTTGTTTTATTGAAAAAAAAAATTTGTCTATTACAGTGCTGGTGAACAGCCTCTCTTTTTAGGAAACAGTTTTGAAAATGTTGCATCTGCAATGAATGTTCACTAGAGCTGGTCAAAAAACCCAAAGCATTTCTTACAAAACCTATGTTCCTTTTTTGGTTGAATATTTCCAACCATCTTTGATGTGCCATTTCATGGGGGAGAGTCCAAACCGAGATTGCAAAGGGAAGAGTGATGGTGTTTTACAACTTCTAATATCAAAACTTTTTTAAAAAGAAAAATGCATTATGTGTTCATTAGCCTGTCATGTGATTTCGTACATTATCGTGGCATCTTAGACATTAAAATCCCCATAGAAAGCATTTTGGTATACTTAAGTTAATTGCACTTTCCTCCAACTTCCCTATTTTATTAATTTAAAATCTTGCTGGAGCACAGTCATTGTTTTGGATTTGGTGGCTTCACTTGATCTCACTGACATGCAAATTGTATTTCTTTGCTATATAACTAAATAAAAGGATCACATGCTTCTCTGTCAGATACAGTTGCATTTGCAATTCCTTGGGTTCTTTTTTTTACAGAACATTTGAATCTAAACTGCATCTATTTTATATAAAAAGTCAGTGTATTTTGCAAATCTTTCATAACCCATCAATGTAAAATGATGGAACAATTCAAATTCAGTGGCTGTTCCCAAGAAACAGATCACCAAGGAGTCATAGGCCTCCCCCCCAGCACTGCAGACTATGAACAATCCACCTATGCTGTTTTTTCTATCCAGTAAAATTCTATATAAAATTCCAACTGTCTGATGCAGTACACAAAATTTTTACCAAAATGTAATTTTGTAATTTTGACAAAGTTGTGATGCATTTCCATATAAGGTATTAAAACTATGCACATTTTTTCTTATTTCTACACTCAGTTCTCACTGTGAAAACTGCTAATGTCAACTTTCAAAATAGAATATTTACTCCCCAAAATAGTATTTTTCATGATTTTTTTCATTAATGCCTACCCTAGTTACCAGTCCATGCTACTGAACTCCTGATGCATGTGACACAAAGAGAAAATGGTTCATTTTAGGGAAAAACAATAATCCAAAATAACTAACACTCTAGTTAGAGTTTTTTGTGAAGGCTTCCATTGATTTCACATGAGCATTTCATGTGGTCTTACAAATCTTGCTTGGGTTTGCAACTTCAGTGGCTTCAGTAGGCCTGCATGAAACAGTCTGGCAACATCTGAAGCATAATGTTTTCACATTTACCTTCCTGATGTTAACAGTTTGGTCAATGTTATGCAGAGACAGGTGGAATATCACCTTCTATTTTCCATATGTTGGATGGGGCGGGCGGGATGTACTGCCACATACGTTCAGCCTGGTGACTTGTATATACTGTGTCTAACTGTTGTTCTCACTCATCACTTATTTGTATGGGTTTAAATATAAGAGGATTTTTTTTCTGGTCTAAGTGCCAGCAATATTCCCCCCTTTCTGCTTTTCTGTAGAGAATTACTTGCAAAACCCCAGCGGTACACTTCTCTTCCTTTCTTATATAACCAATTGAATTCTAAAATTTGTATATTAAAAAGAGAGTATGTAGTCCTCTAGAAATCTCAGATCTTGGTCTTAAGTGCTTCAGTGCTTGCCAGAAGCCCACTGAAGAAGTGTGTGTTATGAGACAATAAACCTGAGGTATTTCACACCATTGCAAGAAAAAAATTGCAATGTAGATGGATCCTCAACTGAAATGGTCAGCATGCAGTTGAGGCAGAGACAGCAGTGGCTTCTCAGGTGAGAAGGTATCAGTCTGTTTAGGGTTTACTAGGTCAAAACCAATGCTTTAAGCTCTATACAGACACTAATTTCCTAGGACATCTGTAGTTCAGACAGCTGATCTGTAAATTAGCATTGAGGGGGGCCTCCATGAAGGTGTCCTTGCCCTCTTTTAAGAAAGAGTAGGATGATTTTTCTACAGACAAGCAAGCATAAGAAATTATCTATATAATGCAACTAAGATGCTCAAAAGCATAAAAACATGTAAGAAGTGGTCAAAGCTTAGGGTTGTTTATTGAAATGCTCTAATAATCTCTTTCTGGAAGTATTTACTGAAAAAAACCCAGCAGTATATTCAGTTGAACAGATGTATTCTGAAAGAAGAACATTTTAATTGTTGTCACATGCAGAGTTTTAAAGAACACTGATACACTAAGATTTTTCAGTACTTCCACTATGCTTTTTATGTGACGGAACTGGTATTTCAGATAGAAGTGTTTTCTTCCTTTTGACAAATAAACTTGTGGTGTGCTTTGAGAGCCTTTCTGACTTCAGACAGAAGAGCTCCCCTGTGGCCTGTCTTTAAAGTATAAAATTTACCTGGGGTTCTTCTAAATGCTGTCATTAATATTTTCCAGCTATTACATCACAGATTTACAGGCACTGCAGCTTGATTTCTGGAAGGAATAGGATAGAAGAGCAGTAAGCCAGATAAGTTATTTCATTAACCTTACTTCAGTGGGACTTTTACCTGAAGGACTGAAGACCCCCATGTTACTAATCTTTGTGTCATTTTCCTGTTTTCCTTCAATGACTAACAGACTTAGCTTTATGTTCACAAAGGACTGCAGCCCACCCCAAAACAGTCATTACACTTTTCATGCGAACTGGTTTTCCAGCTCCATGGAGGATGGGTGAAGGCCAGGTTTCCTCTTGATAGATGCAGGTGTAGATCCACAGGCACTAAGGCTGCTGAACTCTGAAAATACACATTTCAAAGGACAGTTTGTGACATAAAAAAATAGCATTTTCATTTCTACAGAGGAGCAACCGCCACTGTGAAGTTCAGCAACAGCCACACACTTTTATCAGACTTTTTTTGTATTATTGCAGGCTGAAACTATCCACAGTACACTGGCACTCCATGTGTTTTTCTTTCTTTTACCTCCACCCATTTCCTTCTGTTCTTGTTGCCTGTCTCCTACCTTTCTCTCTGGTACTTGAAAAAGCTATGTAATCTCCATTTATTGCTGAGAGCCAGCTTAGGTGTCAATCAAGTGACTGTGTTACACCTCGGGTTTTTTAATTTTCTTCTTCCTCAAACTTTAGTTTTCCTTCTTTTTTGCATTGAAGACTATTACTCCCATGCTGCCTCCCTCCTCACCTGTATTAAAATTATTTTTTTGCTCTTTCTTCTCATGTCTTTTGTTTTTTTCCAGCCACTTCGGATGGATCCTCATATACTTTACAGGCCTCTTGCTTTCCCCATCTACCTACCCCCTCTCTGCTTCTCTCACTTCCCTAATGGAGTCCCAAGGTCATGATTGCTGCCGCTGCAGCTATCTCATGCAGCGCTGCAGTTTTTCCCTTATCCTCTTTCCATGATGATTTCACCCCTTCTGTCTCCCCAGGATTTAAGATATTGGGTTACCAAAGGAGGAGATGAAATATTCCATAGTAATACAGCAGGCCTGACAACATTTTGGGAAGTTTTCAGAGAAAATTCCCAGGTAAGCCCCTGTCACCATTAGCTCACTTGTATTTCCCAGAGGTTTCCCATGTAATGTTTTACAAGGAACTGGTAGAAAGAAAAAGGTAGAATATAGTGGAGAAATAGTAGGAAATATTTCTTGGGACTTCTGAAAGATTAAAGTTCCTCCTGAGAAACTAGTGACGAAATTAAGTGTTAGAGGTTGAAAGGGAAAGTTAAGTTGTGGTTTAGAAACAGGACTAGTATTGTTTAACAGAAATTAAAGTTCATTTTTAGCACAGTATAACCTCTATAGATCAGGCTCGAAAGTATCCTACAGTTGCAATGCAGAAGTTTGTAACTGGGTGATTGATGAGTACAAATCATTTCTCCTGTCCATAGCTAAGCTGTTCAATCTGGTGCATTGAGCAGTGGCCAATGAGTGGAAAAATCCCACAGGCAAACTCTGCGTGCATGTGGCAGAGGTGGGGAGTGGGAGGGAAACAGGGACAGGGAGGATGTGTTTCTTCCAGAATTATCAAAGGTTTTGAGCCTCTCTGATAGGATTTCATCTGCTCTTGTCCTCAGTCTTGAAACGTGGTGTGCACATTACAGCCAGGATGCTCTCTGTGGGGTATTTTATCTGCATATCCCCTCCCCTCTTTCACCAGATTGCTGCTCAAGACTCACTGCTAATGTGACAACTAAAATAAATCAAAAAATGTTTAATGGTGAAATCAAGAAAGAATGGAGGCAGATGGGGACATTTAGAAATAATAAAAAACCCCATTGCTTGATGATTTTTGTAATTGTTTCAAATATGTGTCTGTATATGTCTCCTCACCTCTCACATCCTGCTTATCCTTATATTATTATCATTTTGGCATAGGAGCATGTATGTTTGGGCAGCACCTCACACAAGTTCATCCCTACTTCTGAAATTTTTTTTATTCATATCAGTAAATCTTCTCATGTCTAATTCCAGGATCCAGTAGAGCTGTAGTTATTGGGTTTACTGTTTTTCCTTTATGCTATAATAAAGCTAAGATTCTTTTTACAATAATGTATAATTAACTTGTGGAATTCACTGGCTTCAGGTAAGAACTCTGTAGGATTTAAAAATAGATGAGATATTTATATGAATGCTGTGTGCCTTTACACTAGCCAGGATAAAAGTGCATAACGAAGGTAAGCTTTCATGCTTCAGAACATGAACCAACCACTGTCTGGAGCTGCAGAGAAATTTCCCCTGCAGCCATATAGTGATGTGGTCCTTTAGAAATGATTTCTACCTTTGCTGAAGCATCTGGTACTGGCTGTTACTGAAGCCAGGATAAGGCATGAGAGGGACGATGGGGTTCATGTATTGCTAAGGAACAGACACCACTTTGTTTGGAACAGACACTTCTAGCCTGAGTTGAGGCAGTCTAGGAGTAACTGAATTGTTCAACAATATTTAAAGAGTCAGTATAAACTGAGGACCAAAATTAAGTTCATACTGTTAGCATATACTTGATAAGTGTGCACAGCTACCCTAGGATTTGCCAGACATTATCATTTTATCTCAAATGGAAAATATTTTATATAATTAAGTTACAGCCAAACTAGTAATTTGTTCCTTTAGAATTTAGTTAATATGATACTATACCAGGAAATAATCCTCGTGTTACATGACACACTAATGAACACTGGAAGGTGAGGGGAAGTAGAGGTTGCAAAATAATTTAGTAAGCCTAACTGTGTTTGAAGAAAAATGTTTCTGATTAGACTTCTTCGGCACCATTTTCCATCATGGGTGGTCTTTAATTCAAGACCCAATGGTTGTATAAGAGACAGACTATAGATGAAACAGAAGTGTTAAGGTTAATTGAGAAATTGCTAGGTAAAGTTGTATAGCCTTTATAACACAGGAGGTCAGAAAAGATGATCATTATAATTCTTTCTCGATTTAAATTCTATCAGTCTTCTAAGTGTTCACGCTTCTACAGGTAATTAACAAAACTGTATGACTTGGACTTCGAAGAAAATGGAACACAAAATGTTAATTTGCAGGAGATGTGTCCTGGCTGACTCTGAAACAAGTAAGGATTGCATTACATCAAATTAAACTAAACTTTCACCACATTCAACAGAAAAATACAGGTGCAAAACTGAGGTAAAGCAGAGAACAGCCAGCACCATAAGCAGTACAAATACCAGTGACGTGCACCTTAACTATCCGCAAACCATCATAATAATAACTGCCATGGAAGGTTATGATCTCAGGAGATGTGATCAAGGTAATAAACTCAAATAAAACTGTGTGTGCCACAGAAGACATAGACACATGGACCACTCAAAAGGGCAGAAGAGAATGACTAGATCTTTTGCTCTCAGCCATTAACTGTCTCCCAGGGAATACTCCAAATACACTATGATCACAGCTCCAAAATGCACTGTTATGAATTTACTGATTACTTGTGGGTTTTCATTTTTACAATGGGGGCCAAAATTATGCTGTCACTAAGCTTCTTCCCATATGTGGGTGGAAACCACTAGTTCTCTGTAGACTCTTGGTTTATTTTTTAGTACATCATTGTCAGTTGGTCAGTCCACTTCCCTATAAGATCATAAGAGGTGTCATTCCTGTAGGAGAGGGTAAACCGAAAATAAAAGAGGTCGGATCCTGTGGGGAGTCAAAATGGAGCTGGATGTGTAAATCAGGATTAAACTTCAAAACTAAAACCAGCAGAAATGCAGTTCTTTGTTGTCCAGAAATTCTTTGAGCCTATGATAGTATATTTTTTTTTCCTCTTGAAATATCTCCTACTTAATTTGTTCTTTTGTTTGCTGTTTGTGCTCCAGGATCTAAGGCGTATATGATGAACATATCACAGAAATTATAAAAAGAATGTGCATTAGTATTACTCTAACACTAAAAAGTCGAGTACAACTTCATTTCAAACAGTAGGCTGATTCTCTGGTAGTTTTACATTTATACTATGTGGCCACAGCACTTCAGAGCCTTCATTCTCCTCATTCAGATCCTCACTCGATATTCTACAGCCTACCAAAAGGTTGTGATGAGATCCACTTATATAAGGAGCAAAACATAACATTCACTGTATAATGTTATGAATTCTAGATATGTAGATACATTAGAAAAAGGTTTCCCAACATATGATTTCAGTATGCAAAATTGATAGCTCATTGAAATGGAAAATTTTATAATAGATTAAAGATATCTGTGAAAGAAGTCAGTATTGCCCACCTAGGACAGACACCATGAATAAGAAACAATGATTTTGAGTTAATTGATGAAAATTGTAGATAGTTGTAGATAGAGACTTGAGGCAGAATTCTGCTTGTTGGTACGAAAAGAGGTCATTGGCCAGGGTTTTCTTTTCCATCTGAGCTCCTGCTATTTTCAAGTAGATTGAATTTCTAAAAAGAGCCTAGTGAGAGCAATCTCTCCTCTGCGGAAAGCATAAGACCTACACAACGTGCCTGCTGCCCCTGTTACCCAAATGGTGGCTGGGCACACCACCCCCTTTTGCCTTGAGCCATCCATTGCTTAGTGGTTTATACTTTCTTTTATATTGTTTCTTTGTTCCGGCTTTATTCTTTTACCAAAACCAAGTAATGTATACTATTTTTTCCTAATTTTTAGATTGGCTTTCATATCCAAAGTATATGCAGAGACAAGAAATCATTCTTTCTGGACCGCTGTTGGACAAACTTTTTTTTCTGGCTTTGGGTTTTTTTTCTTTCTTCCAGAGCAAATTTTTTTTTTTCACTTTAATCTCTTCTAGTAATAGCGGCAGTAGAGGCTGCCTGTAACAATAGTAGGCAAGCATTTTTCCATTCCAAACACAGGAATGGAGTCTGATGGTATCCCTTTAAAGGAGTATATGAAACCTTTAGGTGGCAGCCAAGGGCTACAGTTTGAATCCCTAGATTTATTAGTTGTGTGGTTTATGGTCTCTGCTTCAAGCAGCAAAGAGGATATGATGAAGAATGAATTTCTAATCCATCCAAAAGTAAAACAGAAGAAATCTTAAACAGGTGAAACAATTTTTAAAAAGCTGGATATGTCTGGATATACAGGAAGGCACCTGGGAGCCCTCTCAGTGGTCTGTTGCCCTTCGGCCACCCTCTGTCTCCTTCAAAGTACTCCTAAAAGCACACCCTAAAGCCTAGCATCTTCCTCCTATTGATAAATTTGTTATAGAAATGGCATTCAACATAGCGCTTTTGTGTTGTATTCAGAAGGTGAATCATAACGTGTGTCTGGACCTGGGAGGAGGTTGGAAATACTTGGTGGTTCCCTGGCATGCACCTCCTCTGCCCCATGGCCCATCAGGTCCCTTGTCACTTTGGCAGAGTCATGCCTCTGCAAGCCTCCTGCGCAAGTTGGGGCATGCTGTCGGAGATGGCATCTCTGAAGGTGGTCATTCAAATGACATCTTCAGGAATTATAATTCAGGGTTATTATCCCCATGCCAGTCTAAAATGCAGCTTTGTGAAAAAAAGGTTGGGTTTTTGCTTTCAAAAATGGACTTGTCAAAATCCTGAGGTTTGTTTGCTGCAGTTATGCAGTAGATGTGTAGAAATTCTGCTGAAATATATTCTTCCAATATGTTATTAAGTCATCTAGAGATGTCAGAATGTTTGCTAATGAAGATAAAACTATTTGAAAGAAACTGTAGACTCCAGAGACTTTCTCTTAGGGAAGAAAATGCAGCTTTGTTTTTACAAATAGCTGCACAATGATATCTTTTGATACAGAACTTACTTTTTTTTAACTTACTATCATTTTCATGCAAGAAAACATGGCCACATTTGTATTAAGTATTTTGGGAGTTAAAACCAGAAAATGAGAGATTTACAAATAACCTCATCTGTTTATTGTACTGTTCCCAAAGTTTTTCTTTGCATAACTAACAATCACATGCAGCGACAAATCATGTTGTTTACCTTTGCAGTCTAATGCAGCATACATTGTCTCACCATCCCACAGACAGGCTGAAGTATTCAACATTGCGGTGCCAGAAACCTATATATGTGCAGAACAAATATCCAAATTCAGCAGTCAGACAAGTAATTGTATCCTGCTTACAAACCAGATGTTGAAAATCAAGTAGTTTAACTTAAATGACTAGTGATTCAATGACTAACAAGATTGGTTTACATCAAGATTTGCATTAGAATAAATAATTTCCTTTTAAACAGTTGGTGAATGTGAAAGGTCTGTCTGAGTATGCGGGTAAATATTAGTTAAGAAGATTTGCTTTTTCTCCCCTTTCCCTTCTCTTTTTTTTCCTCCACATTCTCTATTTTGTGTGAACCCATGTGAATGACTGGGGACATATGTAAGCCCCATTTCCAATATTTCTGAATCTTCAGGTATAAGCAAGGGTCTCTCCAGAAGACTTACAGCTGTTTTAACGCACACCTGGACTGGGGCTAATACATCTGCCTCCCTGCAGAACCTGTTTGCTGGTTTGTGTCTAGTTAGCTCTGAATGGAAGCAGAGTGGAAGGAAAGAGGTAAGCGAGCCTGGCTTTTCCGACTTGTGGAGAGGTGCCATGCTTTTCTTATTAAGGCTGTTATCCCCTCACTCCCCTGTGTTGCTGCGTACTAGTTCACCTCCCGTTGAGTAAAAAGGGCAGGCAGCAAGCATTACACATTCTTTACATTTTAGTTGTTCACTCCTATTATCTGGCCAGTCCCTGCTTAACTGGCTACAAGATGTCTGCATTCACCTTCAGGAAGCAGAGTAAGGCATATAATTCACATGGTTGAAATTACTTAGCAAACAGAATGGTTTGAGCTGATGTGGAATACTGCCAAGATACTATAAAAGATGCCCTTGCTATTCAAGAGGCATCAATAGATGTTTACATGATAAAAAAAGGTAAAGACAAAAGTTTTCCACCCAAAAGACACCCAGTCCTCTTGCGTGTATATTCCTTATTATTGGCATTTTGTTTGTTCATATAACAAAACATTGCAGGCTGACTTACTAGAAGCAGAGTTACTCAATGATCCACTTACTTTTTAGTTAAATAATTTATTACTGCATAAACATTTTCTTCAATTAAAAAATGCCCATCCGCTTCCTATTCAGCCGTGCAATCTCTCTTGGGGTAAAATTTCTTTTGAGTCTCTGCCTCATAATAATGGTTTTCTAAGTGACAGTGACCAGCTGGGCATTTATGCTCAGCTCGTGCTGAGCACACTAAGATGTTTTGTGACGCATTCTCCTGCCCAGGGAATATTCAGGATATGGGGGTGGTTTAAAATGTTTGTTTGGATGAGATGAGAAATGATGTCAGAAGTTGCTGGAAAGGGGCTTATTGCAATGGGAGGTAAGAGAGGACGTGTCCAGTATGGTGAAGAAGGAATTACACATTAGCTCATATAAATAATAATAGCAGGTGTGGGTAATTGCACTTTAGTAAAACTGTATTTGAAAGCAGTTAAGTTGTAGTTTCTTAGCAACTGCTGCTGACAGCCACGTTTTAAGTGGCCAAGGCTTTCAAATTAGACAACACCCATAGCCTGCTATACAACAGCATTAAATGGGGAGAAACACTAAAGCAAAAGAGTTTCTACTCTCTAAACAGAAATACAACAGAGGGCCAGAGCCACAGAGGAGGTGACGAAATAGAAAAAGCAGAAATTACATCTATATTTCTAGGTAAGCCTTTTCAGGAAGAACTGCTTAGGAAGAACTATTACGGAGAAAGGCATGATCCATAGCCTAATCAATGCAATGGGTAGACTTTAGGGAATGTTGGCAGGGGCATAATTTGTATTTAGGTAACTATTTTGTTAATGCATTTTGTTATGTCATTTTATGTATTTGTCATGTAAAACCTATGTGTGTGTATATAAGGGTGCATGTAAAGAATTTTATTTTATGCGAATGAGTGTATCTATGTTTAGTGTGAGATGTAAATGTTTTAAGTAATACACATCACTTAAGACCATGCTGCCAACAAGATGATTTTGGATGTTGCATAAGAACATTTCATGGAAGAAGACTGTGCTAAAGCCAACCAAGAAGAGATGAAGAAGCATTAAAGAGATGGAGTCTGAAGGGTTCATCTTTTTGGCTAGTTGATGCAAATTTACATTTGGCTAATTCATCCTGTAGTGTCTGAGTTGTTTTCAATTCTTTATGGATGCTTCACAGAAAGCGCTATTTCTGTCTGTTAATATTATCCTGAGTTAGCTAGGTCCTATCCTAGCAGTTGATAATATGCTCTTAATTCATTAGCTGTGGAGCCAGCAAAAAGTTCTTAACTATAATTTTTTTCCTCCTTTGAAACCGGAAAATTTTCTGGCAATATGTAGGCTTTGATACGTTGTCCTGGGCAAAAGTTCTCTTAGCCAAGAAGGAAAAGCTAATGTATTAGTTAAGGCACTCACTGGATTAACAAGCTTCAAATTCTGGGCAAGTGCCCTAACTTCTGGCTTACTCTTTTGGTGAGTGGGAATGTCAATCTGTCTCTTACATGAATGGTATGGTATATTATGCCCTTATTCCAGTTCTGTACAACTCTTCTTACTTTTTTTTAAAGTAAAACTTCTGTAAGCAAAAGAACAGTGGAATTGCCTTCTACAGGTTTTAAAAACCCTTAGATATTTCCGTATTTTCTTCCAAGTGCAAAGCATATTTCTCTGGCCTGGCTTTCTTTAACACAGACATATAGAAAAGAACCTGTTCTAACATGACATGCCACTGTGTCCTTCATGAGGACAGTGTAGTGTTTATTTAGAATGAGATGAGGCTCTACAAAAGATACACAATACCAAAGACTGATAAATAATAATATGGTTCATTTTGTTCAGTTCACTAGCTGTTTAACTTTTATCCTATGTATCCTCATATAACCTCTAGTATGACATAGATTCCAGCATAACCACAGTTAAAAGTCATTTAGTTGTTATGTGATCCAAAACACATACAGTATTCCCAGGGGCTTCCTACAATGTCTCCACACATTTAGAGACAGTCCTTGGATTTGAAGAGAAGAACTTATTTATCCATGACTGTTTGCTATTAGATGGTGAGTGTCCAAATATTCCTTTGTCAGGAAAAGGCTTTTAGCCTTTTAAAAACATCTCATTGAAGTACCTATCCACCAGCTTTTAAAAAACTGCATGTGAGGCTTGCTGATCACTTTAATTTATTGAAATGAGTCTGATGATGGTTTTTTTTCTCACATTTCAGTGTTTTATTCCTGACTTGCTTGTTAATTCTCCTATTTCTTCATGTGACATAAAAAAACATCTTTCAGTACTTCACTTTCTTGGTTTTTTTAATTTATATTCCACAGAGTTGATGAATGCCCATGATTTTCACTGTGGGATGGTACACAGATGTTACACTGCAGGATATATTTATCAGCTTGAATTTTAGGACAGAAAACACTAAAACTGCAAGAACCTGAGTAATAATTTAAGTTGTCTTCAGTACCTTTAATTCTGATGAACACGCTCCTCTTTCTTTCTGCAGGTGTTCATAGATTTTTCAAGCAGAAGTACTGAGTTACAAATATGAGTGGACTCTGCAAGAGAATACAGTCTGCTATACTCTGAACCCAAATTTTCAAAAATGGCTTGGGACTCAAAGTACCTCGTAACTGAGCAACACAATTTTGGATATCTGATTTAGGCAGGAGCTGATTTTCCCTCTAGTTCCCACTGAAATCAAGTGGCTTGCAATCTGAAATCTGAAGATGGTTGACTAGTTCAGTGCATACATTGCAATAATGAAAGCCACACATGCTACATGGGATTTGTTTCTTACAGAAATCCAGTCTGGGTTCCAGACAAAGCTACCACCCTTTTCTATGTTCCTTTTTTTCCCTAACTGACTTAGGAAAGGTTGGCTTAAATGATTAAGAAAAATTGTCACAGATACTGCTAATTTTTTTTTTTTTTTTTACTTTGTGGAATAGGAATGTATTTCTTTTGACACTTTTATTCAAAAGGAATGATACCATCTTTCTTTACTCAGTAGCTATTTCACAGTTATTTTTGTATCATTCAAGTATATTGTTCTGTGATATTCAGAAACCGCTTCCGTAATTGTATGTCCTGTTTACTTACACCATGTAGATTTTTAAAGCTGTCTTCATTGGCTGATGACAGGGCACCTATCCCGTAAATGAACATGGTTTTGTAGTTTAAAAGAGATAATGCTGTCTCTATACAGCCTTTGTCTGTTACTGCCAATTAAATCACTGACACTTCATTTCTCTTTTATTGTCTGTAGTCTATGATTGAAATGCAGCAGTGACTCACTGTTATATAAAACAGGTCCATATTTTGCTTCTTAACTTTATACTTCTTTTCAAAGTATGGGCGTGCCAGCTCTAATGTGCATGTGGCATCATTGGGAAAGAATTTGGAGGCAGAATAAAAGTATTCATTCCTTTCACCAGAATATTCCACCTATTTAAAGATCTTAAAGCAGGCAGATGGGAAATGCCTAAAAAAATACAAACCCAGGGGAAGCAGAAAAAGAACAGGTTGGAATGGACCATCTGTGAAAACTTTTTGAGTATCGGATAATAAGACTTGAATAGCTGGCATAGAGAATGAAAGCCTCATTACCTCCAGATGATTCAGATGCTGGGTCTGCCTTAAAATATTGTAGAATTGTTCAAACTTCACAGCAGCAGTTCTGGTAAGTTGGATGAATGACATTATCTGAGCTGGTTTCAATAGACTGACACCACCTGAGCAATTAAAGAAAACGACGGTCCTCCCTTTTATGCCCGTTTATTCACAGGATTTTCAGTCTTGCTATATTGTGCAATGCAGGAAAGCTGACTTTGGTCAGACACATTTGGCAATTCCATGAGAATTCCTGGAATTATTTGAGTTAAAAACTAGCTGGATCATTTTACTACTAGACTTAAAAGACCTACTGGTCTACGAAAACTCATGATTAAAAAACATACTATATAATTAGGGATAATTTTTTCTTTTTTTTTTCTCGTTTTTTTTTTTAATTTATTTTCTTTTCCAGTAGGTTCTAATGGAAATATATTCCCCCTTTTTTTTAGATTTCTCTGGGTGCATACATTTGAAGAAACAAAGAAACAACTGTTTCATTACCATTAATGCTAAAGAGCAGTAATCTTTTTTTAAAACTATTTTTTAACACTATTATCTTGTAGGAATAAATAGTTTTCAGCCATAGAATCTTTCCCTGAGGTGAAAAAGAGAACAGCTACAAATATGAGCAGGAAGTGATACTGGCTATAATTTAAAGACCACCTCTAAAATGACCTATATTATTTTGAAAGTAATTCAAAGTCATCTTGTCCTATTCTCTTCCCCCCTCTCCTCATGAGACTCTTGTTTGTTGGGTTTTTTTTAAGTGAAGATCCTACTGAAGTGAAGAAGTTTTTGAGTAAAATTTTGGAATGTGTGTATATAACAACATAATTGGTGAATACAGTAAGTAAGTGAGCCATTCAAATTGGAATGAAAAATTCCCCACCAGATTTTATAACAGCTGCTGAAGTCATGTGGATAAGCCTGCTCCCAGTCTGAACATCAACGGGAAAGAAAGATCAAAGGATTGTTCAGAGCTAACCATGTCTAGAGTAGCGTAAAAGAAACAAGGGCAAAATTATGTTTATTTTTTGAGGTTTTTTAAAATTGCTTTTCTCCATAATTATTTTATAGAGAACAGAAACCTTGTTTTAAAAATTTCAGGCTCAATTTGAAATTATTCACCCAGATTCTCCATAGGAACAAACATGTTGCTATGGAGATGGACCAGAGCAAAGACAAAATATAGATACAGATAGATTCCCCAGAGGAATGTAATTCGAGGCATAAGTACACTGCTTAAACAGTGTAAACACTGTCCTGGTATGCCTTGTTTTCTCCATCAAAAGTACAATAAAATATCCCTAATCCTAAATGATCTGTTGTTGTTTAAGGAGTAGCTTTTAAAAGATTAGTAATTCTTCTAATATTTCTTTTACTTGGTTTTTTTTGTTGTTTTGTTTTGTTTTGGTTTTTTTCCATAAAGGAAAATACAGAAACTTTTTTGGTTTTGCCTAAGTGCTATTAAAAGAAAAGGGGAAATCAGCAATAAATGGATAAAACTTTGCAGAAAAAGCAGTGGTGAGGACTTTGCTGATGTAAAGAGATCTTGCTTGCTGTGAGTTCAGTGTTCATAACAAACGTGTAAAAATGTATTCCTTTTTCTTCATTGCTCTAAAATATGCTGAGCCCATGTGGAACTTCTGAGAGAGAAAGGATGAGTCCCTCTGCTCTGAAGCCCATGCATCTGCCACTTGGCATAAGCAAAAAATCTTCATTAAGCTTTTGGATAAGAGGACTTCTAACCAGCAATTCACCAAAGGACCTCTAACCAGTAATTCGCCAAAGGGAAAACTCATGCCAAGGTCAGCGCTACATTTATTGAAGTGCACTATTTTACCTGCTAATGCTGTCTAAAATCATAGCTTCTATTTCAGATTAAATATCTCATTGTATTATCACTTTTTTCTAGCTCTCTGTGAAAATAGTAAGAATCCTAGCACATTGTATCAAAAAGGATAGGTTAAAACCACTCCTGTATTTTTTTCTCATAAGCATTATTTTCATAGGTCTCTCATTTTCAGCAAGTAGCTTGTGGAATTCAATTTACATGGCCTTTTATAGCATTGCATCACTGTGTAGTACCACAACATGAAGAAGAAAATATTCAAGCTATAAATTAGATAGACCTCCTTCATGGATACCCCATTCTTAACATTACATCTGGTAGCTATTAAAACAAGTGGACTTCTCTTCAGGGATGTTTTAGAGACAATAAGGCACAGATTTTTAAATATTTCTCTACAGCTGTGACCAGCAGCCAGGTTTTTGAGTCAACTTGACTGTGTTTCATTATGTCCTCTATATCATATGTATTACCTAATACAGATGCGTATCTGTCCTGCTTTCAGCTGGGATAGAGTTAATTGTCTTAGTAGCTGGTATAGTGCTATGTTTTGAGTTAGGTATGAGAAGAAGGTTGATAACACTGATGTTTTCAGTTGTTGCTAAGTAGTGTTTAGACTAAGTCAAGGATTTTTCAGCTTCTCATGCCCAGCCAGCAAGAAGGCTGGAGGGGCACAAGAAGTTGGGAGGGGACACAGCCAGGACAGCTGGCCCAAACTGGCCAAAGGGGTATTCCATACCATGTGACGTCATGTCTAGTATATAAACTGGGGGGGAGTGGGGCTGGGGCATCGCCGCTCGGGAACTAACTGGGTGTCGGTTGGCGAGTGGTGAGCAATTGCATTGTGCATCACTTTAATATTCCAATACTTTTGTTATTATTATTGTCATTTTAATATTATTATTATCATTATTAGTTTCTTCCCTTCTGTTCTATTAAACTGTTCTTATCTCAGTCCACAAGTTTTACTTTTTTTTTCCCCTGATTCTCTCCCCCATCCCACTGGGTGGGGGGAAATGAGTGAGCAGCTGTGTGGTGCTTAGTTGCTGGCTGGGATTAAACCACGACAGTATCTATGCTCAGAATTAATCTCATTAGAGAACTACAATACCTGGAAGCCCTTCCAAATAACTGCTAGATCAAATGGGAAGTAGGCACCAAATTCCCTCCTCCAGAGTGCTTCAGTGTATGCACAAATACTTCTTTTTTAATGAGTTCTAGTTCCTTGAAAACTTAATGGTTGAATGTGAGTTTTCTGGATCTCTTGCATTTTCATTTCTAAAAATACATTTTTGGAACACACTGACTTTTTTTCAAAAATGGTCACTAATTTTTGATTAAGATGGGCTGTCACCCCCTCATTCAGTTCTGGAGGTAGGTTGTTAAAATAATGCCCTTAGAAGTTCAGAAATACTATTTGAGCCTATTCTTTACCTAAACACCAGCTGGGCTACTAGGGGCTCACTCTTAGTAACTCTTTCACTAGTAAGGTCAGGTTTAAAAGAAATATATGTACGCTTGTGAAGGTTAGTAATAGGGAAAGCTTAATTTCCAAGAACTACAAATGTTCCCAGTACTGTCTGAAACAGGCTAATTTATGTGTGCATGGTGTTTAGTTGCTGGCTGCGGTTAAACTGTGACAGCTTGGAAACAAAGGAGGAATTGAGTGAAGTTTTGGTGAAGTTTAAAGGGTAACCAAGTTCCTGTAACCAGGGTATAACTAAGAGCTTAAACAAGAAGGGAAAACAGTGCTGTGTAAAAGATAATTAGTTTGAAAGTTTTGCTTTTATTGAAAAAGGTATATATATGCCACAGACAGACAGGAAAAACAGGGATCAAAAAGAAACATGGCCAATCTAACCTCTTGCAAATCTAACCTCTTGCAACTAGTAAGAATCACAGCTATATTAAAATCCCATCAAGCAAAGAATGCACGCTCCACACTGCATAGATAACACATCAGTGGACGGTGGCGAGGTTCTTCAGGCAGAAGCAATGCGTTAAAATGATTACACTCAGGCAAGCTGAGCTACTATATTCAGAACAAATGCACTTTCAGTGTTAGCAGGAAAGAGACGTTAAAACCAGATGCTTATTTCTAAGCAAGCTGTGGATCATGTAAAATGTTTTGGTGATGGTAAAGCATGGCATGAAAGTGAGATATTTGGGTATTGACAACATAGAATAAGATAACTGGAGGCCCAGGAGCCAGGAACAGGGAGGTAAGAGGTGATGCTGCAACCTCTCTTGCATTGCACAGAGTGAGCTCCCCTTTCGGTTACTCCGCTGTCACTGGTGGCACCGGTCTCCCAGTCAGAGGTGAGGTCTCCGGGGCTGATCCTGGGTGCTGCCAGGGTGCATGAAGAGCCTGCCAGGTGTTTGCACAGTGGCAAAGATGGAATTCTTGGGTTGTTTCAGCAGGGCCAGGATAGTTTCTTACCTTCCCTGGGTAGTCTCAAGGTAGAGGCTTTTTGGGATATATAGCTCACTGTCCCTCTTAGGCAGATGTGTGGAGACAACTGTAAGCTGGCGTACCCCCTGCAAAGCAGACTCTAGGGGCCAATCTGGCTTTTGTTGAAAGCTAGAACATGAGAAGCATAGGGATGGCTGCCTTTCTGCTCTTGCATATTCATTTTTTGCTGCCTCTAAAAAGTTACAGCAAAATACGTAGTTTGGTACATACGAAACCTAAAGCAGGTTTCCCGGAAAGCCAGGTATGAATAGTCTCTTTACATATATCAATGGGGAGAGAGTTTTTAGTATTTTAGATTAAAAAAGCACATTAAGCCACCACAAATGGAGGTTCTTATATTACTTGAGTATGTGAAAACAGAATGCTTCATAAAAATAAACCCACAAGAAGGCTTTACCTGCCCCCTCACACAGTTATACACAATGCCCAGAAAAACTCCCCCGCACTCAAGTGTACAGCACAATGGTTTGCACACAACGGAGGTGATAAGCAAAGCCATCGTAGAAGACAAAGTCATATCTGGAGATGAAATCTAAGCTAACAAAATACAAAAGTTTTACCAAATGGAAAAGAATTAAGTAGAATCTTTGAAAAGGAAATGGCGGTTTAGTGACATCTAGTGATATTAATGCTTGTCTAGATTTTTCCGTCAAAATGTGACATCAAATATTGATTTGGGGGAATCCATATTATACTTTAAAGGAAAATTTGGTTTGTGCAGGTGTTCAGATTTCTACTGGGAAAATCCAAATGATATATATAATTTTGGGGTTTGGCAGTTTAAAATTTATTTAAAATTAAAAGTGAACTACAAGCAAATTTTTGTTCAGCTTGGAATAATGGAAGAGAATAAAACCGAGCAAAGCGAGATGTAGGCAAATATAAAAAATGAAAAATGTAACTAGAGCACAATTTTACCATGAAATAAATCCCAAGGGGAACCTTCTACTCTTAAGCTTGTTGAAATTTGATTACTTTAGATGTTCAAATATTTTATAAAGGCAAATACGCATGCTCTCTATTTTCTAGATGTAAATACTGAAGCCCCGAACTGACTATGGCACATTTTTATGTTAGCAACAGAGTCATGAAATGAACGTAAGTATTTTTATTCTCTGTCTCCAGAGTCCCAAGGACTAGAGGCTATAATGAAAACTCTGAAGAAATCAAGTGGTATCATTTTTCTTTAAGACTGAGCTTTTGTTTGAGTGATGAAATACAAAATCATTTAATAAAATTAAAAAAATCAGAATTTAAAATATTGCTAAATAATTAGAATAATTAGAAGGCATTGTTTTCCTACAAATGCACTTGCACTTGCATGGGAGCATTAGACAAAAAAACCTACTGTAAAATATCTGAAGCCATATAATGAAGTATTATTTCAAGGCATGGGTCCAGTGTCAGAACAGATTTGACTCAAATCAAGCAATATAACTTCCTATGTCATAAAAGGGGCATGAGACTGAAGCCACTGAGAATATTGTGCCAGCCATATCACTGCTAATCAAACAGAAGACAATAAATGTATCAACAGGTATTTAATAATTATTTGATTAGTCCTATATGCAAATGTCAGATTGGAGTGTAAAACTATGAGAATCAGCAGCAATAAAGTAGACTCTTTTCACGTTATGCATATTTCTGACAGCAGATGACCACTCATAAGTAACCAGCCAGTGTCCCCAGAACTTTCACATCTCTTCCCCATTTTTGTATTCAGCTTTTTGGTTCCCCATCTACCTCAGTTATAACCTTTCCTTCTTGTCTCTTTTAGGTTTTAACGGTTTGATATGTTATGGTTTCTTTATCAGCTGGGTTCAGTGCCATCTTGAAACTTTGACATCAGTAAAAATCTTTCATTTTTTGCTAAACCAAGGGGAAAAACACAGTTCTTTAATACGATGCCATAACTTCTCTATTCCAAGAGGAGGCTCATTATTCTACTGCTGAGGAACAAACATATGGTAACTACACAAGAAAGCTGAACAGCTTTTTTCTAGTTCTTAAACTGCACCTTTTTTTGGTGGGGAGGTAGGTGGTGTTGGTTTTTTGTCTTTCATTTTATCTGATGCAAAGCTGTCACCAAGCACCACTGGCCATGACACCCTTTGCTGTGATATATAACATGAGCTAATGATGTTCTGCCCAAAGAATTTCTTGGGAAAGCAAGCTGTCAACGTGATTACTGAATGCCTGCTTCACAGTGTTTTGACAGGGAAAAGCTCATATTTCCTTATATTAGCACAAAATGCAAATCATCTAGATCAAGGACTATTGCAGAAATTGGAAGGGTTCATGAATGCTACAATAAAAATAGGCTTCCAAACTGTGTAGAAAGGTAAATGCAGATTTGGCGTTGGGAAGAGGTCAATGTATGATCAGTGAAGCTGGAAGCTGGAAACATGATGAAATGCTGTGTTTTGTATATACAGGCCCATTGTGCAGGAATGCAAATAAGGTGAGAACAACAGCTGGACATTTTCTGATGTGAAGGTTTTCTGTTGGAGAAAACTAATCTGCTGAAAGTGGAAATATTTTGGGGGATGTTGATCTCTGTAGACACTTTTTCAGCTTTTTTACAAAGGTGGTTTTATACCTTGGCAGCTGACCTAGGCACCAGAATCCCAGAGTTTTCATCAATTGGTTCTTCAGAAACATGCTGGTTCCTGAGTCCCCAGAGCTCAGTCCTTCCAGGCCACTGCCATGCAGCGTGTGAAAGGACTGGGAAGCTCAGAGTCCCTGGGAACTCACTGCCCAAACACCCACCACTAAGGAGCCCAGGCAACATAGCTGGCTTCAGAAAGATGGACTCAGCCCTTGGAATGTTTTGCTTTTTAAAAAATTATAGCCTCTACACTCCCATTTAAAAAAAAATAAAAAATCAGCTTTCAGAATTTCATCTTGATTTGTGATTCTTAAAAAGTAATAGTATTTTTTTTTTGTGGAAGCAGAACTATGCTTCCTGACCAGCTTCAAAGAGAAATGTTGCCTTAAAAATGACCAGAGATGAATGACGGGAAGACAAAATAAAATTAAAAAAAAAGCCCAAATATATGAAACAATAGCTAAGACAAAAGATGGGAAAGCTAAATGGAGATGAACAAGCTGGAAGTTATTATTATTACAATTGATCAGCTGGGTATTAAGTGCAGGAAAATGTAGTAGTACTAGCATGACAATGCAACCCTTTTAAAATATTCATAATAGCAGGTAAACCAGAGAAATTTCCTATCTGTGTTTTCTTTTTGTCTTTTCCCTTTGCATCATCATCTGTTGTATTCAGCCTAGAGCTGCATGTTCACATAGCATTTATTAGTATAACACCAAGGGAAGGACTACTCATAAAAAGATATTCCTCCTAGGGTGCATCTCAAGATTATAAATTTTTTAGAACAAAACCCAGGAGTGAAATTCTGGCTTGATTTATATCAGTGACTATTATTTTTAATGAGACTGTTATTGCATTCTATTTTCTTTTTTCAAGTGTTACGGAGGTCTATGAAATTAAGTAGTCTTATTAGCCTGTTTTTCGAGTTAGCAGATCTCATTCATTACCTTCAAGTTGACCACAATTTCTTTCAGTTCTTTCTGTTTTTCCTGTGATTTCTTTAAATTTTTATAAATTGGTTTTTTTGGCCATGATGCAATTTTTAATTCCACACAGCTTTTCTGTGAGAGGGGTTCCCTAGGCTGTGGTTATAATTTCACTGCATATCTGCCCTTTTATGCAGAACTCTCCTGAGAAATCCCATTTTCATTCTATGCAGTAGTCATTCTTCTGCCCTCCTTGCTGGCCACCAATTTGACATGTACCTTGTGAGTTGCTTAATCATCATCTAGTTCACTTGACATTGCAGTTTATTTGGCATATTCCTGTTGTGGGGATTTTCCAACTTCTCATTCTATTCATCCTGACAACTAACATTTAAACTAACATTGTTATTCACAGTCATTACCCATCAGCTGAGGTATTTCAATTCTTGTGTGATCTTTATACATCAGCTGAGGTATTTGAATGCTTGAATGATCTTTATATAATTGAATTTAACTGGGCTCTTCTTGTTTTTCTCATCATAACATATACTTCTTCTTCTGCCAATCAATTTTTAAACCATTTTCTTCTCATGTAGGTTTCTATCAGTCTAAATAATTTTTCAGTGACTTACTTTCCCTGTATAATATAATCATAGACTCACAGAAAATTCTGCTGGAAAGAAACCTCAGGAGGCATCTAGTCTAATGTCCTGTTCACAGCAGCTATGAGGGC
The DNA here is from genome assembly GCF_026419915.1 of Harpia harpyja. Classification (NCBI taxonomy): domain Eukaryota; kingdom Metazoa; phylum Chordata; class Aves; order Accipitriformes; family Accipitridae; genus Harpia; species Harpia harpyja. Next base: position 74,444,337 of record NC_068940.1, read on the forward strand.
AGACCAGGTTGCTCTGAGCTTTATCATGGTCTTGAAAACAAAGAATGAAGACAGCACACCCTTCTCATAACCAGGCAACCTGTTTCAACTGCCTGTCTGTCCTCGTGGTGAAAGTTTTTCTGAACTTTTCATGTTTCAATTTACGCCCATTGTCTCTCATCTTCCCCCCACGCATTTCTATGAACAGCCTGGCTCCACCTTCTCAATTCCAGTCCATCTTCTTGTAGGTAGTCCCTTCAAAATCCTCTCAGCAGGATATTCTCCTTCTTTTATTTGGTCACAGATGGCCTCTGAACTAAAACCTTTGTGTTGCTTGGTCATTGACCATCATCTTAAAAACCTAAACTAATGGCAGTATGTGTGATTTTTCTACTGCTTTACTGTTTGCTGTGGTCACATTGTTTCCTTTGGTAGCCTTTTCACACAGAAGTCGATTAATTTATTCCAGTCAGCTCTCACAGGATTGCTTTGCCATCGTTTAGACTGCTTTCTCTTATCAGGAGGTAGTCAGATTGGGAAACGATGACACTGTTGCTGCATTTAATTAAGCGATCACCTCCACCTTTCTGATGTGTATTTTGGCAATAGTCAGGCACTAGACCCTGACTGACTTTCTCTGGGCAGCCTCCTTTCTGGTTCTGAAGCCAAGACATTCACTACAGACCTTGCTGTGTTTTCCTGGGCAGCCCATTGAGATCTATCATCGGGCGCTGAACCTCTGGGACTTTATCACTCTTTTAGTTCAGCTCTGTCTTCAATTCTTCCTCCTTCTTTTCAATATTACACATTTTTGGCATTTTGTTTTGATTTTTTTCCGCAAATAACTGCAGATAAAGATCAAGATATCATGTGTAATGTGGACTTCATCAACTAACCAAGCATAATATTTTTGTTTGGAAATCATAGTTGTTCTTCTCTTAGGCAGACAATGTGCTGTACCTGATGTGTCACAGCTGCCCAAATCTGGTTATAGAGTGCCACATTTTTATACCTTCACCTTAGTTTAGAACACCTCCTGTAACAGGGAAAGTAACAGAAACACAGTTTCTATATGCAGTTTGCAACATTTTCTAGACATAAATTTATTCCTTAAACTTCCTTAGGCCAGCTTTCTGAGACGTATCTAAGAGACTAAATAGCTAAGAAAACCTAAAGCAATTTATATAATTAATCTTCTCTGATGTCCCCAGCCAAGACAAAAGTCTGCCTTTCTTGGCCTGTGCTGTGAGTCTTCCTACTTTAGGAATCCTGGAGTCACAATTAGCGGAGTGATATGTGTGTGCATTTAAAACACACTGCTTGGAAAATTTTGATCCATCTTATCCATTGGCTATTCACGGTTGTACTGAGTGAACCATAGAAAATTCCTTCAGGATCTCCAGGAGGACTCAGAATATTTTGTTATTGACTTTGGTATGTATAGGTGTAAGACCTTGTCGAGAGCTGATGGACAGTTCTTTCTTTTCCTTTGTGTGTAAAGACAACGGTATCACACCTTAGAATCAAACCCTAAGATCTGTGAGAGATTTAGCAGGCAGGCAGGTTCGGCATGCCAGCTGTTGAAAAGCTTCATTACACATAAAGAGGGCAAGTTATGATCAGCTCTGCAGATTTTTGACCAGCATGCCAGAAAAGGATTACTAAAAGTGGCAGCAAGCTGGTCATGAAACTGTAGGGGAGCAACTTTAAGTGCAATTTGTCCTTCTCACCGAGTCCGATCAGTCGATTCATTAATTTTAGGCCCTTGCTGTGTTTTTGCTCTGTGTAAATTCCTGTTACAATTACCTTAAATCATAAGCTAATGACTTACTTTCAGAAGGTCACCCAGTAGGTGGCACTCCCCATCTGACTTAAAACTGAACCAGGAGCCAAGAAGGGAGAACCCATGGCAGATGTAGGACAGGGCAGGCCTCTCCAGTCTCACATCCTGGGTGGTAGACCCGTGCCTTCATCTCCGTTCTTATTTTCACACACGGCACAACATGGGGGCATCTGTCGTGCCTTTTCTGTTGCCCCACTTGCAGAGGAACCTTTCCAGATTTCACATGCCTTTCCAGCAGCTTTATGCTGTGGTTTCTTCCCTCTTGTATGGCCTGCTGCGTAGTCTAGAAAAAGGCTCAAAAGCCAGACTGGTGCAAAGGAAACTGGAAGTAGCAATGGCCAGAAAAGAGCTGGAGAACTTGGCTGAAGGGTGATGTGGGAGTCTGTAAAGTGCGTGCCTGAAGAAGGCTAAGATAAGCTTGGCATTTGAGTGAATACATATAGATTGACATGCATACACATCTGACCCAAAATATATAATTTACATCTCACTCTTCTGTAGGGTTTTGTGACCTTTTCAATATTTCAAGTTTTGAATAATTAACATATTTCTTCTGGTTAGAGAGGTTGCAAGGTTAGAAAGGTTGAAATCAGAGATAAACGGATGTCTCTATTGAGTCAACTGATTAAAAAGGCACAGTGTGACACAAATTAAAATTATAATTAATGGAAAATATGAGACAGAAAAAAAGCATCAAATATGAAACAGAATGTCAAGTACATAGAAAAGTTGACTCTGAGGTGGCTTCTGCTTAGCGCCAGAATTTCTCTGTACTTTGGTGACTTTCATCCTTCCACCTCTCATTTTTCCCATTGGGAAACACCTCAAATATCTTTTACATTCTTCCTCTCACTACAAGTTCTCTTCTCTCTGCATCTCCAATAGCTTTACTGTTCCCAGGTTCCCAAAGAAATTGTCATGATGGAAGAATATGATGTGTGACCAAGGCAGACAAAAAATTGTCTGCCATGTGGGAAAGTGAAGTTCTAGGTTTTGGGAGACAGACTGGATGACAGTAGCATGCAGTATGCAATTAATATAATAATATATAGTATAATTTCTTTGTCAAGGTATGTTTGAAGAAACAAAAAGTGATGCTTCAGTACAAGCTCTCATTTCTTCAGAGCAAACCCCATCACAACAAGCTTGTATTCAGCTCCCATGCACATGTTGTCAGAGGTCTCCTCTGCTCTTTTCTTGCTTAATCTTACCACCCTACTTCCTTCCACTATGTACTGTTCCATAGTAATTTGCAAATGAGATCACCCCTGGACAAATCACACAGGAGTTTTAAATTTAAGCTAGACTTCTAGGTATTTATCTTCTACATCAGAACACATTAGAGGAAATTCTCTTTGATATACTGGAGTGAATATTTCTTTCAGCCCAAATAGAGATACCATTTTGTTTTCCTAACTGAAGATATACTTCAGAATAAAAGGATATTATTCTTCATTCCTGAGAACGTGTTTTAAACTTTAATGACTAATAATGGAGCTGAATGTTCATATCATGATAGGTCATTCTACTACTGTTTTTATTCTGTTGATTGTTCTAGATATTCTTCTTCCTCACCTGCGTCTGTTCAATAAATTGGTGCCTGCCATTATATTTTGCAGTTTATTTCATGCACAGAAAACCAGGCTTATGAAATACAGAAACCCTGTATTTGACAAAGACACACCAGAGGTTGCTGTATTAGAGACTTAAAACCACTGTCTAGAGTTAAAGGGTTGACAATTTGAGATGTACAACAGGATTTTATTTTCTCATATGATGCTGGTGAAGTGCTGAAGTGGTGTGTGTATATGTAAGAATATGCGTGTTCTGTTACTAGATTCAGAAATCCTTGTTTTTACCCTTTTACCATTCAGGGATGGGCTTTTAGGGCAAAACCATGTGTGTCATTCACCACAGTCACCAAGAAAAATGAAAAAACATCTGCTTTATGGCTCACAGCTATGAAGTGGAGGATCAATTGCAGCACATATTCCACTGGCTGAGTTAAGTATTATATACATACATATGTCACATGTTTGTGCATGTGTATATGGCCCTGTTCTTTCAGTATGTAAACTCTAAATGTATTCTAAATGTATGCTAAATAAAAATGAGGAAATGCTGCCACAAACTGTGGATTCCAGAATTATTCTGTCCTAGGCAATATTCCAAGAAACAGAGAACTACTGATGTTATTTCTTTTACACAGTCACTACTGTCAAACTCAAGTCCTCAAAATAATAAGCCATAGCTTATTTTCCCAGAATTGTGAAATTATATCTTTTTAATTTGCCTGTCATTTTTTAATCTTTTACAGTTTGTGGTTTTTTTGTTTTTGTTTTGGGTTTTTTTTTAAGCTTTTCTCAATCTGTATAAACTGGATACACATACCTATGTGTACTTTTCTATATTCATGTGTAAGTATGTGAAAGTCTGTGCATAGTTCTTATTTTTCCATATATATATTAATTCCAGAGGAAAATCACTCCCAGTTGCACACACCCAAAATGTCTGTTTTCCATAGCCTGTCTGGCAGAAAAGACTTTGTTCTGTTGGGACCATGATAACAGGGAGCTATATGAACTCTTTCATGTCTGCATGTATATTCTCAATCCTCCATTTACAATGACCTATATTGTATTTTAGATCTTTCAAAGTGATCTGATTAAACAGGCTAGTTGTGACAATTACAAGTAGTCTAATTTTTTAGTGGTTATCATATATTAAATTCCAAGTTAGTATCTTAACTCAATTTACGGGCAGTGTCTTGCTTTCAAAGACAGAAACTGACAAGTCTGTAATTACAGTTTGTATAATTTCATCATTTTTTCCCAGCAAGAACAAATATGCAGACTACATGTATAACACTTTGTTAACAGTCTTATTAAAAAAACCCTTCAGTATCTGACCGCATTAGATTTTTTAATTTATTTTTTCTTATGATCTGTAAGATAGAAAACTCTTGTTATCTCCACTTTACATGCCAAAAAATCGTAGAGGAGATAGAGAAGAGAGATTAAGGTCTGACCTTCAAAATGTTTTAGTTTCTTAAAAAAAAAAAAAAAATTAAAAAATCTGACTTGTTCAAGGTCATATGGGAAATCTGGAGCAAAGTAAGGTCTCAGGTTCCGGGCTAGTGCCCTCCACATGCTGCATAATATGCTAGGTAATATACTGCTAGAAGAGATTAGTGAAATCCCCCTAGGAAAAAGAAAAAGGGATCAAATCCTTTAGAAAAAAGTTGTTAGGTGTATAAAGATTTGAACCTGCATTCAGTTCCCACTAATTTTTTTTGAGAATTGAAAGCACACAGCATTTTGCAGGACTGTTCACCTGCCAGTGTACTTCAGTGTTTCACTCTGTGTTGGTCCTCAGAAATGTATGAGTGCTTTTTATTCTGCCAAATAAATGCATGCTACAGGGTGTAATCACTCTTCCAAGCATTCTTTGTTGTAGATTGTCACTCATGTATTTGAATTGCACCTTTTTCTCCAAATAAACCAAGTTCTCTACTCAGATTTTTCCTAACCCCCTTCTGAGAATTTGACAAGTCACCTGATTAAAGATCAATTTTTGAAAGCGTCTCCATCCCAAAGCTTCCTCAGGTCTTAGACCCATTGTTTTTCATATGTGTGGGTTTGAGTGTGTTCTCAACAAAGAAAAACAGACTGCATTTTTTCTTTCTTAAATTCAAATTAAACGTGGGAAACAACAAACACAAATGCTGAATTCAAGGTTTTGCAAATGCAAAAGCTTAGACATAAAACTACACTAGAAGAATTTTTACAATAATCTTATGAACTATTCAGAAGGTTGTATCATTCCAGGGAATACAGATCGTCAAAACAAAAATTAAGTGTGTAAATCCTGTGCATTCTTAGTAGGAGGCTGGCTAAATGAGAAATATGTGGAACTACCACCAGACCTTTATTTGACAAAGTTTCCTTCTCAGGACCAGAATGACACCATTATTTGCTGCCTTTGTTTTTACTTACCTGTTAGAGAAATTAAAGCTTTCCATAACCCCAAATGGAAAAAAATAAAAAGGACTCTATCTGTCCATTTCTTGTATTAGACGCTGATATAATGATGATGGGCCAAAGTACAAGTTTTAATGTGCAGAGTAGTCTCTTGGTTGTTACTATTTCTAGGGCTGAAAATTACACAACAGAGTCTGATATTCTGCACATTACCTATATGGCAAACATTAATTACCAGGTGAATAATACATTCATTTTCTATTCTGCTCTAACCTAATAAAATTCCCAATATACAAGATTATGTTTCTAAGTGTATAACTGTGTTTTTGTTATAAAACATGGTCCTTTAAATTCTGTGAGGGATTATCACTTTTGAACCTGCTGAGCTAACAGAGTAGTAGTGGTTGTACAACGTGCTCTGCAGCGTACAAGTGACTGTGGCAGCTTTCACTTTCATTTTATATCTAGGCTGCGCTTTGGAGGGGCAGCCTGTGAATTACACATTGCATTGACAGAGACACATTAGGTAGGCATGACTGCAACCTATTACTCATATGTATTCTCATGATAATAATGCACTTTTCTCCTTGCCCCGTGTTGCAGGCTGAGTAGCCAGCCAGGCACCTGGGAATGGCTGCTCCTCCTCTGTACGCCAGGGAGCTTGATCAGCAAAAGCTTCTCTCCAAGGTAAAGCAGCTCTGCATTATTTTGCACCCCAATGACAAAAGTAAGCTGGAATTGAATTTATTTTTGAAAATCCCTTTTGTATATTACTTCCTTTGATGCAGTCTTGAAAAAGAAAGTAGGAATCTTACTCGAAGTGGTTTTATAGCAAGTTTACTTTATCCATGGTCTGATCCTTAAACAGTAAGGAGTATAACAAAGAGTCCCCCTCATAAAAAATATTATTATTATACTTCAGGGAAAGATCTGCCTTCAAAATCTGTAGCAACTCTGACTGACAACTGTGACTTTTTTTTTGGCACTGAGACCTCTGGGAAAAAAGTGAGATAGCAGGATGAAAGACTGCAAAAGAAGGCTAGGAGTGGAATCATTTTCCTGTAAATGGAGAAGTTTTCAAGTGCTAATCATGCTGAAAAAGGGACATTTTAATGGAACACCTAACTTGTTACAATCAGCTCTCAAGACCAATACTCCTTATTTCTAAGTGGCAAACTATCCCTACAAAGCACACCATTTTTAAAAGCAAACCATTTTTTTTTTACTGCCAGTAATTCCAAAGCTCTAAAGTTCTGTTTAATTTAGCCAGTATTTTAAAGCACAGATTCCAGAACTCTGGTCTGCTGACCACTGGTGGCTGATAGCCTGTCATACTGAACATTGAAATATATAGACAAGTCAAATTTTGGTGCTAAGAGTGCTGGTTTTCCGTGAGAAACATGGAAGATTGATAACAGTCCAGTCACTTGTTCTGAACAGCACTAGAAAGCTTTAGTAACCCAGAGTTACTGGACAACCGGGAACCAAACATGCATTAAGGCCACCCTAACTATTTTCCTGAGCATTTACTTGTAGCCTGAAAATGATAATTTCCTCCCAACAGTCCTTAGCACAAGGAAAAGGTTCTACAATTAACATCCCACAGAGGCCTGGTAAATATCCCATTAAACATGAGAAAACTGTGTTCTCTCCACCTAGTTAAGACTGTAGAGAGATGGTCTGCATGCCCACTCCTCTACCATTCCCTGCTCCATTGAAAATGTACGTTGCAAAATCAAGGGCTCAGAAGTTAGGAAATATGGCAGCTAAGGTTCTTTTTGTGCACAGTTACGTGATTTAAAAGTATTTTTACTTCTGTTCCAGGAAGCAATTTCTTTCCAGATCCTGGTGACCCATGGGATTAAAGGTCTCAAATTCCTTTAAGATCCTGTTACAGCTCCTCCGGTGGGGGGGCATTTCAGGCAACACCAAAAGTGTCCTCATTCTCCCCCTCTTTTCTGTGGGTTTCTTCTGGAGTATAATTATTATTAGACAGCAGAGCAGATGCAGATCTGAAACAGGTATCCCCCAAGTATTTGTAGGCTTTCTGGAACAACACTAGTACCTTTTTGCAGTGTATCTGGCAATAATCAAGTATGAAGCCTTGAGTTTTATCTTCAGTCAGTATTACGAAAAGAAAACACAGAAAAGCTGCTCTGGAACAAGAAGAAAGTTCTTCTTTCTCCCTTAAGACAACATGTGCAGTCTGAACATCAAAGATGACGACTGAAAAAGAAGCAAGAGGACACATAAACTGTGCTAACTTAAAGATGTTTAGCCACGTTTCAGATGGATAATCGGGCGACGTCATTTACAAAACCCGCAGATCATTTCCATTTAATTGGAAGGGGGCACCATGGCAACAGAGACTCTACTCTTGTCATCCTTGGCTCCTGAAAGCTAGTGAGGTTACTTCAGCCAGCCAGCACTGCTGCAAGCCCTCAGAGCACACCACTTTGCCCATGGCGATGTCACAACTTGTGTGGAAACCTTCTTGTGTGCCTTCTGTGTTCATCCTGTTTGGTAAAGAATGATACTATAGGGGAGCTAGTGATAAATTATGCTCAACATGATACTGATGCAAAAAAAGTCATCCGTCAAGTATTTGTAAGAGCTGTGTATTTAAGAGCTGTGTATTCAGCCTGATGGGATTTAAAGTGGGTCCTCAGGTCTTTTTAAAAAGAAAAAAAGTAGTTTAAAAAACTGCCTTGCTATTAATCATTGCATGAAAAGTATGTTTTCAAGAGAAGGCTCCATAACAAGTATTCTCTTGATGCACCTCACTCAGTTAAATTTATCACATGGCTCTACCAAGCCTTTCTACATCTTTCATCCCATTAAAAATCCCAGAGTTGATTTGTTTCATCCCTTTCTCCCAAACCATTCAGCTGTGTTAGCACAGTGTTCTCTGTACAAACCATCCCTGGCCTGCTCTTTGTTGCTGTAGTATATTAGGACAGTCTTGGCTCTATAAATTCTCTTCTTCACAAGCTTGGCCATATCTTTGTCTCAAATACTCTTCTGGAGTTTATGTGATCCTTCGTTTTTCATAGATCATAAAGGTGGAAGGGACTGTTGTGATCATCTGTTTTGCCCTCCCAGCTAAAACACTTCACATAATTTCTCTGAAAAAGATTGCGCTTCAGTGGATCTGCCCTAGGCCTCTCTCATAGCTCTCACTAGTCTTCCCATCCAGGAATGCCTGGCAAATATTTTGATATAATACTTTCCTCACTTTCTGGACTCTTTTCTGTTGGCACTGTTTCTGATAGAACCTCAGTAGTAAAGATCTGCATAGCAAATTGTATGGTTTATCAAAGGCGGCAGGGTGCCAGGCCCATCGAGTACTCTGAAGGTCATCACCTGCAAACAATTGTGTGCAGCATCTCTCTGCTGCTTTCTTAAAAAGCTCCGTTCCTGGAACAAACGCTGCAAGGCACAAACACGCCTGATTTACATCTGCTTGCTTAATTTTGTGTCTAGTTGGAATACATAAGCCAGTGATAGATTGACTCCATTTTTTTAGTATATTAATTAGTGATCCAGAATGTAAGTTTTTAAAGAATATTATGTAAATAAAACAAAGCTTCATTAGGTTTTGAAAATTCTAAATTTTTAGAAAATGCTTTATAAACTTCTTTCTCATGTCTGTTTTCCTCATCAATAACATTTAATTCTACATCTAATGATAAGCATAAATTCTTCATTTAAAGTGTGAGTTCATTGACTGAGATATAAATAAAAGCAAAATATGCTTTTATTTATAATTGTATTATTCTGTTACAGGGAGGCTCTATGAAAATGCACATGCTTTTCTCTTGATTGAGTACACTGTGTTTCTAGCCTTGTATTTCATGGGGAAAGATCTACTGTTTCCATAGGAAAAAAAAAACTGGCAAAAGAACGTGTTCTGGAATAGAATTATTCCACTATCAAACTAATGTGAGTTTCCAACTGTTTTTGTGTGTGCGTGTGGAATAGAGCCCTGTTATAGCAGCTTTTTTATTGCAAAGCTTTTAAAATATGACTCATGGGTGTTTCGTCAGTGGAAACGTTTGTGAAAGATGTTAGAGTATTTTTTGGTTTTGAGATGTCTGTTAACCCTGATTTCAGATGTTTATATACAGATCACATTCAACAATCTCTTGATTCAAATCATCTGAAAGTAAGTTGGTATGGATAAAAATAACTTCATCACATTTTTTGTTCAACTTTCTGTATGACATCTGTTGCAGAATAGAGTTCATTTTTTAAAATAATGCATGTTACTGTAGAAATTGAATTTTAAACATTTTTTTTATTTAAATATCTGACATCAGAAAAGCATGTAAATGCACACTTCAATTAAATACAAACATTTCAAGTTAAATATATAACTAAAAACTTTTATGCCCCAGAGGTTAAATTAATAATAAATATTATCAGTACCACTGTGAATTCAATGACCAATGACTAATTGGGATAAGGTCTTTATAGAAAAAGTAACAACAACAAAAGATCATAATATTAAGAAAGTTGTTAAGGTATATATAAAGTCATTATGCATGGTGAAATGACCATTTATTTTAGTAAGAAACATGGCAGTAGCATACAAATATTCCAAATCAGAACCTAAACCTCTATTAACTCCTGAACTTGTAGAACAATGTAAAGTTTTCTGATCTTTTATAAGTGGGCTACTGCTGTTCTTAATGGTGAACATTGACTGTGTAAAGGATAGTTTATAAAGAAATCAGAAGGGGAAGGAAAGGGAGAGGGAGAAAAATATACCTTTCATACTTCATGGATGTAACCAGATTTTCTATTTAGACCAAAAAACCCTGAGATGTGGCTCCTGGCTTTTTAGTTTTTAAGGCCACTGTGTTCCTGGTGGTGGAATGAAGAAAGGACAGCTCATTTCTCTTTGTTTAATGGAAATCTTTTTCTTAGTCCTCTGATTTAGTAAAATAGTGTTTTATCTCTAACAAAGTATTCAGCTGAAGAAACAAAAAAAATATTCTGTTGAAATTATGATTTGGCAGCATACTTCCATCTCTCTGATTCATCAGTATTTTGCTGATGCTTAGAGCCACAAAGACATATTTTACTTCTGGTAATATTGCTCTTTCTCATGAAAATGAACCTGAAGCATTTGGCAGGACATTTCCAAAAGTAAATAAATAGTAAGGCTTTTCCTTTTACTAGACATAGCTCTTTTCCTGGTTTCCTGCTTTTCAAAAAAATACCAGTAAAAAGTGAGAGCAAGTGGCAATTACAGCAAGGACGATACTTGGTGAAAGATTGGCCTACGTCATTTGGGAACTTCATATGAGGCACTGAGGTAAAGGTGGATCTTGTGGTGAGGTTAGACTATGATTAAAAAATCTACATCACTCTCTTACAAAATCTATGTGTGACTTTGGGATTATTCATAAATAGAAGAAGAGATCAAAAGTTTTTAGTCAAAACCTCTGCTTAATTACTTTTTGGTATTGGAAATGTTTTTAAATAAAAGTATTTTTTATGAAGTTCCCAGACCTTTTAAAAAAAAAAAAAGTTTGCAGGAAATGTTTTTAACCTTTTTTTCTCCCTGCCTCCCCCCCCCCCAGCTTTAAAATTCTTTTTTAACAAACTGGTTACAACTAGTTATCATCTCAGAACCAGGAAAAGGTACTTCTTCTGTGGACAAGTACAAACCTAACTTTCTAACTTTCCCTTCATCATTCTGCTGTATTTCAAATTACTTTATAAAGAACAGTTAAAAAGTAAACCCAAATTCAACTAAACAGTTTCATTTGTCAGGAGTCCTCTATATTTTAAGAAATGGAATAAGTAGTGGTTGAACAAAATAATGAGAAAGTATAATGTTTTTCTGAAGATAAAATGAAATATATTTAAAATGAAATATATTTTTAAAACTTTAAGTAAAAAATGTAATTCTATTTCTAACAAAAAGTGAACCTTTTTTCTTGGCCTATACTTATCAGCACCTGAAACAAGAACAAATAGTGCTTTATCCCAAGAAAACAGTTGAAACATTTCATCAGAGTCCACTGAAGCCTCTCCTTCTGTGCAGCTCTGGGAAATGAAACCCTTCCTCTGCTCACTGTAATTTGAAACTTTTCGGGGTTTCTATTTCGAAGTTTGTGACAATGCACTCCATTTCTGTGGTAATGCAACATTTAATTGTGAGTAACTTCTGAATAACTACTCAGAAGAAGCATTTACTTAGCCTGGGTCAGAATCAAGAAAGAATCAGAAAAGAAGTTTCAGGCATCAAAGCTCATACTCTTCAAGCAACCACAAAGAATGCCAGTTACTTGGTAGGTTTTCAGTATTCACAGGAGAAAGAAGGCAAATGATAGCAAAATTCTAAGTTGTATTCATCATCTTGCAAGACAAAGATCCGTACCACAAGATCACTGTACTGAATAAGCTGAAGACATGCCTGCCTCTCAGAAGCTGAGTGCAACTTGATTCAACGGCTTTTTGCAAGCAGATGTGGTCCTGGTACTTCACAACAACTGGAAAAGGGTCAAAACAAATGCACAATTCCAGTTACTCAAAATGAGATAACAGAAATCATGGATCTTAAGTCTGTGAGGGCTATTTTCGCAATGGTTTCTTGTAAACAGTGTCCAACTATGGTTGATGAAACAGCAAACTTCCCCAAGAAAAAGCAACTGATTTTATTCAAGCATACATGGGTAATGACAGAAGGTTCAAATAGAGTCCACAAGATTACTCAATGTGGAGAAGTAGTTGTAATGGTAAAATTACAATATTTTATTCAGTCCTGAGGCTCAACAACTGTCATGGAAACTTCTGCAAGAATTCCAATACTATGGAAAGCTTAATACTGTATGTAGCAAAATGGAGTTGGCAAGGACTCCTCCATTTGCTCATTACAATGCCCATGCTTGGAATTTGGCATGGCTTCAGGCTGTAAAAATACTACTATTATATGTGATATCCCTGTATTTGTTTACCAAACTATCAAATTTAATCTAAATGACACAAATGAGATGTTATTTTTCAGGCCAAATAAAGAAGAGTCATGATGACATCATAAGGAATTTGACCAAAAGGATAGCATACATATAGAGGAGCACTGGTTTTAATTTCTGAACTGACTAGAACATGTTGCAATAGGAAAACTGGGAGACATGCAAAGAAAGAATTTAAAAAGATTGTTTGAAATGATTGCAAAGTATTGTGAGTTTTAAAAATCACCCTCTTTCATACTAGTTATATGGAAAAATTCTGAAGAGGGTAGACCACCTTTCCAATGCAAGTTGCAGCAAAAGAAGACAAAACTTATTTCTGTCTGCTCACATTGTTGAAATCTAGAAATATGATATCAAGCAAAAATTAGCACCTTTTAATTCAAATGGCAGAATGGGGCTGCAGTAGGAGGTACAGTTTCAGATTATGTATGCAATGAGAAGAACTCACCTGATACGTTATGCTAGAAGAGCTCTAGTTACAGGATCCTTGGCAGAGAAGCAAGAATAAAAATCTGTGAAGGGTGTAATTTCTGAACTGCCACAGACATTTTGGCAGGAATGATTTGCCCAGGCCTATATTCTAGGACATATGCACCAAAAAGATGTGAAGTTAGAAATTCCTGGAGGTGCTTGAGATTTCAAGGAAGAGGAAAGTTCCAAAGAAAGCGTGGCTGACAAATAAAACTAGACACTCAAATTCATCAAAGTATTTTAAGACTTTTTCATTGGCTCATAAATATATTGCCCAATGTCCAGCAGTCAATCAAACTTTGAACAGAAGAGACACCAATTATATAAAACCTGGAAATTCATAATGATGTCAACCTTAATAGAAACAAGCATGCAGACATGCTTTGGATGAATGGCTCTAATTGCAACTATGATTGACTGATTTTCCAACTTTATTAGTGTGTTTCCTTTCAAGATTCATCTGCTTCAATGCACGAGGGACATTCTGGGTGACAGAAGGGGGGATGTGAGGTTGAGACCTGAGTCGAAGGGGCTGGCATGGAAGTAGCACTGTTTTAACCAGAGAAAGGAGTCCTGGAAGAAGTCCTTCTACGTGGGGCAACTATTAGCTACCACTTGTCTTCTCATCGTCTTTAGCACCACTCCCCTACTCTGTAACTGAATGCTCCAGGTGCAGCTGGTCAGCAACTAAACAGCAGTAAAGGAACCAGAGCGAAGGCACTGCATGGCCAGTGCATGAGATGTGGCCCAAGCTACAGAGGAGCAGGAGGCTGCAGCCACATGCCCAAGCCTCTGTCTCAGTGTGTGAGACCTGACAGGTCATATCTGTTGCGAGATAGCATTGGCTCAAACAAGATTGTTAAAGTCAGATCAGAAATATGTGTATTTCTTCAAGCAAACACCAATACTGTCTGTTTTCACAAGCAGTGAAGGCAGTAGCAGTGGGCCTGGTGGCACCAATAGTGAATGCTGCTTGTGGGCATATTTAAGTACTCTCTTTATAACAAACTGTGGCTTTGATCCACAGTTTAACAATCATGACTGAACTTGTAGATGATTTTACATGTTTATGAGGGGGAGAAAAGGAAGACTTACAGCTTGCAGATGTGGCTGAAGAATTCCTTTCAAGGCACTCGTTGGGAAGATCACTCTCTGGACTTTTTTTCAGATTTGTAAATTGTTCTTTTCCCTCATATTTAAAAGATTAATGTTTTAATGAACAGTATTTTACTATGACTAAATTTGTCCACTATTAATAAAGTGAGATAATGAGCCCCTATTCCAAAAAGTATTTCTTTATATAGAAATGAAGTCCAAAATGCCAGTAGACTAAGCCAGTGAAAAGAGTAGCTAATAATATGAAAGCAAAAATGTAGGTTTTTATACGGGCAAGTATTGATGAGCACTTATGTGTTTTTGCATTTGCATTACTATAGTCTAGAAGTTTTACTGAAGTGTGTCAGCATCACTATCCAATTTATGTATGTTTTTGAACTTGGCCTTCAGCAAGAAATGCATGCAAAGGGAATCCTCATGAATCCTCTGTGATCCAAACTGTTATTTGAAACCATCTTACTTCATAGACCGATTAACTTTTTTGTGTGTGTTTACGGAAATGCAGCTGGGTTTTTTTGTTACATTTTGAGATGGCTTTACAGCCCTTTTTATTTGCAGTTCCTACTGGAACTTCCACACAGGGCAGTGTCACTGCTGGTCTAAACTCAAAGTTGTCTGAAGTCAGCGGTCACAGCTGTTAACACCACAATCAGCTTTGACGCAGAACTACAATTTCATTACCCCTGAATAATCACAGCTTCCTCACTGCATTTGTTTTAAAAGCCAAAGAGAATTGTGTATGACACTGGAAGATGTCAGGTTAAGCGCCAGTTGTATTATTTTGCTGGAAAATATTTCCTGAAAGCGCTCATGTCATTTAAAGAAGTTTAAGGCAGTCTGTTATTTGATCTTATCCTGCTCCTGTAGGTGTCAACAAAGATAAATCATTACATTCAAAATGAAGATGACAGGAACGAACCTTGCAAGATTTCTGAGTAAGCACTCCCTTGAGCCAGTCAGCACTGAAAATATTCAGTGCATTGCAGGAACCTGCCTTCCAGAACAGGTCCCATAAAGGCCTTGAAAAAAAATATTCTCCTATTTCCACAGCTTTCAGTTAACAGGGACCTAGTGTGCTGAAGCAATGTTCCATGTTTAACAGCTTTGGTGGTAAACGTGGGAATCAGATCCTCAGAAGATGTAAACTGGAATTACTCCCTTCACTTCAGCAGAGTTGTTCTGATTAATAGCAGCTGAAGATCTGGCATTATTTCTTTTTTATAACTGCATTCTCAGCATAAGCTGTACTTAAATCATACTATTTATTACACCTTGCAGTTTTCTCTAAGCTGGCAAATAATTTTTAGTTGGAATATTTGAAAGCCTTAAAAGAGAAAGCTTAAAACAAAGAAAAACGTGATGTTAACAGAAGATGAGGTCAGAATATTGTCTTCTTGCATTGCTATTATTCCCATATTAGCAGCCTCAATGCAAAAAATGTCGGTACATGCAGGGAGTGCTCAGCTGCCGCTGCCTCGTATGCTGCGGGGAATGGCCGTGGGTGCCGGCCGTGGGTGGAGGGCTGCTGTACAAGCACACACTGCTCTGGTAGCATAGGCATTAATTACAGTCATTATGGTAATCGGAGGCAATTGGCGGTATTACTAAGAGGATCTCTTTTAAGTACCATGGGCCCAGATCTGACAGCAGCTATTCCCAGAGCTGGCCAGGTTCTGGGAGTGGCTTTTCGGCTGAAATGCTGTTGGGTTCCAGCCTACCTAAGGCAGCCAGAAATGATCTTCCCTTTTGGTAGGCAACATCAAAGACTGTCTAGGAAGGTCTCAGGGCTATTATGTGTGCTTCGGATTAGCCATGTGAGGTCACTTGTGAATTAAAGCCAGGTCCTGTGTTTCCCTTGCAAGGATGATACTGCCAGGTCTTTTCTGAAAGGAGTGGGGTCAGTCTGTGTTAGGAGGAAGTGTGATCATAGGTGGTCATAGTGCACCAGGTCAAGTGGTGGTCAAGTGTGGTCAAGTGTGGTCATAGTGCACCAGGAATTTCTTGTTATAGGAAAAAGATTTCAGGTCCAGAAATAGTGTTTTACAGATCAGGTGGGTGTTTGTAGAGCTTTTGGAAAATTACATTTCAGTTATTAAAAGGTGAGACAGTATTATCAGGATGGTGACAGTGTCTGGTTAGTATCAGTTGCTTGTGGAGCTGACATATACGTACTCCAGAGCTCAGATTCCAGCTCAGAAAAAAACATATACATATGCAATGTATGATAATACTGTTCCTAAAGAGCAAAACACCAAAATACACAGTTAAATATGCATCTGAATTACATCAACAACAACAAGACTAACTGATGTTTTGCTGACTCACAAACCTAATTGAACACCTGAGTGATTACATAGCTGAATAGTTTATCAGTGCTGTGGGTTTTTTTCTTTGCATTGTTATAAGATTTTTCCCTTGCTTGATGTACCTGGCGATGAGAAACAGAGTGCCTTTTTACACGTAATGAGAACACAGGTCTGAGAGCTCAGATCCACAGTTTTGTATCTCAAATCTGTGACAAAGGCATCGTAGAACTTAACTGATTAGTGTTGCTATAAAAATAAATATGATCAAATTATCTAAGGAAAATAGATTAAAAATGCAACAAAACCCCGTACATTTTTAATCTACAGAAATGATGTGTAAGTAAGTAATTGATGAATAAAACCTGATCAGTCTAGGTCTCTTATACAATTGTATGATAGTTTTACAGATAGTTTTTCATGCTACAGACATTATTCAAACCCTGAGTCCTATTTCTAGTTGTACGCAACATTTGAAAGGAAATCTTTACACTTCTTTATCTGATATACCACACAGTAAATATGACTAATGAATACGTAAGGTATTAGACACGAAATACCAGCTATGATAGGTCAAAAATATAGTAGACCTAGACTATTGCTTCAGTTATTGCAGAAATATGCAGTCATCTGGCTTTTTGTAATAGACCACATTTCAAGGAAACATCCCAGGGAGCAACAACATGCTGTGATTAAGGATGCCAGGTGATTGGGACAGGGGACTAGAAGTCAGTGTTTAACTCCACTCAGACCTTCGCTGCTGACTTGCTATTTAGTCACTTTTCAGACCACAGTTCAGCAAATCAGTTACATTTGGGTTTATCATTAAATACAGGCTAAAGCATTATTAAACTTAAAATAGGAGAAATGTTTTCTACTTCACTGAGGAACTGTTTTCAACTGGAGGAAAAAAACCCAAACCAACCCTCACTTTACAATGAAGAAAATACTGAATTTGTGGCCCTAGGTTTTCAGGGCTTATTATCACTTGTATTAGTGGAGATACAATCTGTGTTAAAGGGATGAATAGTTGGTTTATAAGTAAAAAGTTATAATTATGCTGCAATTGATAGTTATTTAGCAAATAATTATTCAAGTTGGCAAGAAGGTATAACACAAAAATTTCAATGTGTTTGAGCCTTTCCAAAATTTCATTTTTATCAATTTGAAATAAAAGGAAGAAACCACAGCTAGTAAATACTTACTTTCAGCTTTAAATGGCATAAAGAACATGAAATCCCTATTATTTATGCCAGTGTTCAACCCCTATCTAACATGGAGACAATCGGTTTTAAGTTCGTAATGGTGCTAGAATATATTTTTCAGGTCTCACCCTGGCAGCTCAAATCTGATTTTCAGAAGCACCTTCTTTCCATATAGGCACCTAAACAAAGGCTTGACTTTCAAAAGCATCTGGTATCTCCTGGCTCCCAGTGAGGCACCCATGGCCAGATTTTCAAGTTCTTAACATACTCATTGCTGAAAAACTGGTCCATGTTGACAACCTATATGGTCAAAGCTAGCCACCTACTACTTAATTCAGCAGAGCTGCTTGGGATCTACAATGAGATCAGATTCTGATTCTTTATGTCTATGTTGTATAAATGCACATAAGTATCCTCTTCTCCTTTGTGGACGTTGACTAACCAAAAAAAAAAAGAAAAAAAAAAGTATTCCTATGAACAAGAGGAGTTTTTGGAGCTTAATTTTCTCATGAATTTGTGTTTTGAACTGTATTTTTAACTGGTAAAAAAGGAAATCTTCTCTGGATTTTGTGCTTTGATAGCAGTACCTCTTTCATTTGTTGTTTTTTGTGTGATTCCCTGAGGTCTAATAATATAGTAACCTTTCCTCCACAGAGATCCTCAGCTTTCTTTTTTACGTGGATGAGCCTTTTCATGAAACTTGCAGCATTCTACTAAATCTGAGATTTCTGTCCTTGCATTAAGCTGAACTGGCTAATGGATTCACAAAGTAGTGGTAAGGAGGATCAGCTGGAGTCTTAGACAGACACAGCATGATTGTATAGACCTTGTTTCCTGAGGAAATCAGGCTAAAAACAACAACAACAAAATCTTATTTGCTTCATCTCTAGTAATCAGTTATCTTCTACCCAAGTGTGACTGAGTACAGTCTGCTAATCATTTCAAGAAGCACAATATAAGAAAATCTTCTGAGATGGAACAGTATTTTTCTTGCCTTGCTGCTCATTACTCTTCAACACATGAACTTTTTGGCCTGGACCCCGTTCTTTTGCCTTGTTTCTCCTGCCTGCAGAATTTTTTTACTGTCACATGGAACATTTTCCTTGGTGACATGCAATGTAAAAGTGAAGCGATCCATCTTAACCAGTCCGCAGGGTTTAATGAAGAACTAGGACAAAAATAGGGTTTTCCTAACTTGAAAGATGTTATTTTTTTGCCCAGTCTAATGCTACAGGAGTAAGTAATACGTGGCCCTGTCGTCTACTGCTGCTTCTGCCTTGGATCTGGAGGCCTCACTGCAAGCACTTCTCCAGGATGGGTCTCTACAAAACACTGCTCGGGCCATGGGGGTCTTTGCCTGTGTCTTATTGACCGAGGTGGTAGGCTTGCCAGGGTAAGCTCAAGCCAAATTTGTTTTCCTTCTTTCAAGGTCACCTGGTGCCTTTTCTCTGTGGGAATGGGGTAAGTGAACCTTCCCTGCAGAGCGCAGCAGATTCAGCTGTGGGAGAGAGAGGTTTGCTAGCAACAGAATGAAAACAGTGTAAACACAAAAAGAAATTGTTTGTTTAATGAACACACTTTGCATAAAGTAATCTAGCAACTAACCAAGCTAAACAGCTTTAGTTACAGAGAGGAAACAAATGTTTTCATGGTATAAAAGACATCTTGTGAGTCCTTCCCTAGGGCACAAGTTCCAACCCACTTGCTATTTCAAGAAAGAAAGAGATCTTTCTCTACCACTTTCAGAGCCCTTCCTCCAATTCCAATTTTTGGTAACCATATGCTCACCATTCAGGAAGGTTCCTGCCCTGATATTCTTCAGTCCAATTTGCCAGCTACCTGTTCATATTAATGTTTTGATTTATTGATCCTCTTTAAAGTCTTCTCTTAATTAGAAAAAAAAATCTCTCTTTTTAGTATAATTTAATGTTCAATCAGCATAAGGGCATGGTATACTTATTCCTTCACTAAGATAAATACCAGAGAAAACCAATGATTTTCCTTGAGTTGTTGATCTATGCAAATCAGAACAACTGCGTTTTCACTAGGACTTTCTGGGTGGTATTTTTTCCTCTTTTTCTTTTTTTTTTAAACAAATTTCAGTTCTTGGTCCAGCTCACCATGGAGAACTGATTCCAGGCTTTGGTTTTTTTTTTTTTCAGAACGCAAGCAGATACAGTAAATACAGATATAACTTCTGCTGCTCAATATAACATCTTTCTTACTAACTTCCATGCTGCATAGTGTTGTTTCAGTTTGGTCTGTTGCCTTCAGCAGTTTCAGTAGATATTTCTGCTGCAGACTTTGGCTGTAGTTTCCCATTCTGTGGTACTGTTGCCACAAGTTCTATGTGTTCATTAAAATGTGATGCCACAGTTTTTGTTTTAAACCAAGTCTTCACCTTGACTAAAGTCTAAGAGATAGCCCGCTGAGGATACAACATGCTTTGAGAGTTGTTTTTCTGATGTTTAACATTGCCCAGAGCTTTATCTTGCCCTTCAGAAACCTGGTAGAATCTTTCTGATTGCTTTGGTTCACTTTTTATCAGGAAAGGTGGTTTTGCTTGCCTGGGTGGAGTACTCACTAGTGTTTGTAAAGCCTGCTTTGCATTAGAAACTTTTGCTAGTATAAGTGGTGTCCCTTAGAAATGTGCTATTTGGTGACGTTTGATACTGGCATCAGCCCTAATGTGGACACAGAACTGGCAGAAGTGCTTTTGCTGGCATACATTATACTCAGGGTTCTGGAATCAGTAAAGCAGCCAAAACTGCTTTTGCCAGCATAACTATACTATTAAACATTTTCTAGCATAGACCTGGCAGAAACCCAATTTTCATCCCCACACCTCTCTTGGTTATTAAGCGTTATTTCATTGGGAGGTATACTCAAGCTGCTACCCCATGTATAAACATCTTTGGCCACAATATTCTCTGCCATGGAAGTTTTTCTTAACTGTGTGTGTGTGTGCGAATATATTTGACCATGTGTGAGTGGGTTTTTTATATCCAGAATGGCCTGACATTGTACCTTTGTTTCCTCTCACACATGCATGCATAAATTGTGGTGTAGTGGCCACAGCTAATTTTCAGTGGAAATAATTGTACAGGTAACTGTCACGTAGCCTAGGGCGTATGGTGCCCCTCTTTTAATGGTTTGATGGGCAGGGGGTTCATATTTGTTTTCTCATGAGCTTTAGGAACAACTGAAACAAACGGGACGAGAACAATATCTAATGTACACTGAAGCCTTGGTGTTTATCATTCTTCTGATGAGAACTGCAGCAAAACTGAGATCAGGTCCAAAAAGATTTGCTATTTTCTGCCCCAGCCATTCAATCTGTTGCAGGCAAATAAAATATATTTACAGACAAAACCAAAGTGAACCCTTTGACCCTGCAATAATTGCTAGGTTTAGCTGGCAAAATATGTAGTTACTTAAACAAACAAAAAGGAAAAAATCAGTGAAGTGGAAAGCACATACTGTAATCAAATGAAAAGTGAAGACATGGCTGCCACTTCCCATACAAGTTATGTTATGTCAAGCCAGAATGTCAAGCTCCCAAGCTTTCCAGGATCCTGCCACCACTACCAGTAAGGCTGCAAAAGCCAAAGGATGTGGCTTGGCAGCATTCACTCACTTCCAAAGTGAGGTAAGTATCTTATGATGTTGCTTGTGCCCTGGAGTTGGCAGCCCTGGTTGCTGCAGACCAGCTCTTCTGCTATCGCTACTCTAGTTGCTGCATTCACGTGGACTGACCCATCATGTCCAGCGTTCATCCAAGGATTCCTACATACACGTGTTCCCAGCTTCCAAACTTTACATCTCAAAATTAACCTCATAGCTCCTGCTTCTGTCCCAAAATATTCTCCAAATTCCATTGATTTCAGTGACAGAAATATATCTGAGAAGTGGATTGAGCTTAGCAAACAAAAAATGTGAAAAATATATTGCCAAATGAGCCTGTGAGCATCTGCTATTGCTTTTGTCTGCGTGTACACCATGTGGGTTTCCCCTGTACGCAAACAGTGCAGTTAGTTAATTAAACACACGAAATTGCTTATTAACTGTCCACATACTACTTAGCATTCCTAAGGCCTAACAGTCTAAATTTGTTTTCTAGAAGACTTTGCTTTGAAAATGAGTCAACCTGCAGAAAACCACAGCGTCCCATCAAATGATGTGCAAAGAAAAGTTGTTGCAGAGTATGGGTTTCAGAGTATGGGTTTCAGTGGAGTCTGGAAACGGAAGCTGACTGGTCAGATCTGGTTTTGGAGAGGTAGCAGAGTATGCAGTGCTGTCTTTTAAAGACCTATTTTAGATGCCTTCAAGATTAACTCTGTTATGCAACAAGACAGAAATGGCAGACTTCAATAAAAATGTGGGAAATAATAATTGATCACCCTTGTACAGAAAACCCAGATAGACTATGTCAATACTCAAGCCCTTTTCTGAGGCCCAGAGGTGAACTGAAATCCTGTAGATGCTTTATGTGGTTCAGCAGGGTCCCACCTGCAGGGTCCCACAAAGCTACAAGTACAAATATCCTCCATGGTGATTTTCTAGCTGAGAAACAGTTGAGAAGCACATTAGATTGAGTTTTGATTCATCCCTACAAAAATGGATGTTAAACACCATCAGCCTAAACTTCAAGTCTTTCTGTTTAAGGTAAAATACCACTAATATTTCTTAAATTATTCTTTGAATCATAAGAATGGTTTGTCAAAAACATCTGGCTCTGAAAATACTTCTACTGGGAACCAACTTTTCTGATATGAGCTAATGGTCTATTCAGAGAAATAAAGTAAGGGTAAAGTCTTATCTAAATAGAAATTTTAAGGAGTAGTCTGAGATGACAGAAAAGGGGTTGAAATTTAGAGTTTAAGCTACCAAGATCTTAATTTATTATTAAATTATATTAGTATAACAGTGAGTCTTGACTGGTTCAGGGTGTCATTGTCTTTATTATTAGAGACACATGATAGACAGTACCTACCTCAAAAACCCCAGAAAATGAAATATAAAACAAAAATTAAATATTTGCTTTCTTAATAGCTCTGAGTAAGCCACTCTCCAGAAATGTTTCTCTTCTCCTCCTGGTGTCTGACAGGGCTTTATCTGTCCCACATTTTCTATTTCCAGATCTTGAATTTCTAAACTACACCTTTAGAGACACAGTCGGAGTAGAAATTACTTAATTTTTCTCTAACAGGTAGTTTCAGTACAAAGTGAATAATCCTGCTGTGTTATTCTAACCTCTTGCTTCTGATAGCAGGACAGAGCTCTCTTCAACAACATATCTAGTTGGTTAAAGCATTTGGAGATGGGGCATCTCTTCTTTCATCTTTGTCACAGTCAGTGCCTTACTTTATTATACAAAATAGAAGAGATTCCCACCCCAAAATCCCATATGGTCAGGTTGGAAAGGCTGTTTTCTGGATTATGGGGAGGTGGGAATTGTTCTGTTCCCTGAAGGAACTGAAAGGTGCTGCGATGGATTGACCACTTAGTTGAAATGACGTTGGCACCATTTCAACTTAATTTTTTTCCAGATGAAACTATTTGCTGAGTTTCACCCCACTTTGCTACCAGTCCTGGTCAAACAAAACCACTTATTTTGGCAGGTAGCTTATTTGGTGGAAATTGTGCACCAATATTGACACTATCTCCCCCATAAGCAACCTGGATTCTGTCTTTCTCCATTTTTTTATCCTATTTGATTTATACTTCAGCTTTTTGGAGGCAGGCTTAGAAAGCCTGTGAAGCCTATTTTCATCAAAGGGGAGTTTCAGCTGTGAGTCCTAAGTGCCACAAAAACGCAGGTAGCAAATAACAACAGGACAGGCAAATCATCTCTTCTCCAACTCCCTGTGACGTTCCTGGCACAAAGAACATTTATCTTATCTCTCTGTGGCTATAATCTTTGTCCCTCTAATCTTTACCAACTTTATCCTACAAAATGCTGAAATCACTGAGAAAAACACGTGCAATGTAACATCTGGGAAAACTTGCTATTTTCTCAAGCTCATGGGGCCAAAAAGGAACTCTTCCCCCCTGCTCCCTGCAAATGTCTCTGCTTTCCCTTCTCTGTAGATGTCTTCTTGGGCTGTTGCCACCCCTCCTTCACTTGCTTCCTCATACCCAGTTGTCTGATTCTCTCACATGCACAGAGATGCCCAAACCGGTCATACAGGTTCACGGGACTTTGGTCACTGTATTCATTGCCTGTAAATCTAATTATTTCTAACCTTGACCTGTATCAGAAGGCCATCCTTTGTCCCCCTCCCAGCAATTCAATATATCTGCAACACGGCATGTGAAAGTAGAAAACCCTTACTCTCTTCCAGCAGCACACAAGGAGCACACCCTTCCTTCCTTTCTCCTCTGCATGGCTGTCTCTCCTCCCTAAGGCAAAACTCCCACACCACCTCTCCTGGTTTCAGGTGTAATCATAAACCAGCTGAAGGCAATTATGGGTAATGTAGTTCCATCACTCCCTCCTGTCTGTTTGAACAAGTGGTGCCAGGTACCTGCTAGACTGCACATTCCAGCAGGCATTGCTCAGCACCCCTAAGAGAGAGGTGCACCAGGTGTGCTCCCAGCACCTACCCGAACCCTGAGCACACCGGATTTTTTCAAAGCCAGAGCAAGAATAAGTGCTGCTTCAACAGTGCTGATGTCTTGAGCAACGACGTAATTTGGATCTAGGAGAGAGCTCTTGGTCTCCAGAATGGTGAGTTTCCTTTTTTTCTTTCAATTTTCTTTTGCTGTTTTTGTTGAAAATACTTTGGGAGGTCTGAAATATCAGAGTAGTTTTTTACCTAGTACTAATGCTGCAGTCTGATACTCTCTTTTTGGCCATACCTAGTGCGAGGTGCTTCTGGAGAAGGTGCAGAACCCATGTAAGTTTTGAATTGCACGATATTGTACCCTAGGGTGGTTTGGGATGTGTAGAGAAAGGCACAGTGCTTGCTAAGTGCTGATGATTGCCTTTCCTGAGAGCATAAATAATGGTGAACCTCTTACAATTTTAAATCAACCAATATTAAGCTGGCCTTCTCTTTTTTTCTTTTGTGAAATAATGTAGTTGTGTGTGTGTGTGCATGAGTGGCTTTTTTTTTTTTTTTTGGTTGGTTGGTTTGGTTTTATTGAAGCACTATATGAATTGAAATACTCCTCTCCGTGCACACAGCAGTTGGACTGGCCCCTGGCTTTGTGAGTCAGGGATCAGGAGCATGCAACAGGATGCTGAACACAGCATAACAATCCTCCCTGCTAAGAAGGCAGCTATTAGAAATCAGAAAAAACAGTTTAAAGAGCATATATACTTCTGAACTTTAAAAAAAATTCACTTTCTATTAAAAGAATCCTTGAAAGGTAGTATCTCCTGGCTAAATGGAGGCTAGACCTCCATGGAGGCAAGACCTATCATGCTGACAAACCTTGAACCAACTCCCTTTATGGCTAAAAAATGACAAGCAGAGCTGGCTGGTCTGTTTGAAAATAGAAACATTTAAATGAAAAACAAGAAAGAAGCAGTTCTTGTTCTCTTCCCACCTGCTATTACTACTCAGCTAATAACACTTCTTCTTTGATATAGATTTTTTAATTTAAGGAGACAGCTCAAAATCTTAACAGCTTGGGAATAATTTTTGACTGGCTTTGCTAAGAAATGGCAATAGGCATCCTCCTGAGTAAGTGAGAGAGGGAGGAAAGAAGGGAGAGGGTTATTCATACTGGGTAAATCTTGGGAGGCACAAATTGCCACACTGGCAACACTTTCCCTAGCCCAAACCCATGCATTTGACAGTGGTTAATATGAAATGCTCCAATGCTGAACTTACACACTGAAACCGGTTGCATAGTGTCTGTGTTGGGTGGGAGATATACAATGGGATTTACAACACAAGTGCTAGCTGGTTATTGTCATGCTAGAAGCCCCAGAATAGTGTTTACCTTGGGTACATTAAAAACAAGGAATACCTACAGTTGTATTCACTAAACTATATAGTACAACAATATCCTGTGGGAATGTGTTCAACAGGCTAATTATATGTTGCAATAGAAGGTTTATTGAGCATTTAAATGTTTGGTTTAAAATGTTGTGTTGTCTCTCTTCCCCCTTTTTCTCCCCTTATTATGAGAATGGTTAATTAGGTTCAATTGTCTACTTCTTTATTCTTCAACTGCCTTTTAACTCTTTATCATAGTGATTTTCAGCCTGTGGCCCAGGAATACTGGTGTTTGGTAGACTGTCTCTGAGAGATTGTGTGAAGGGCATCCAAGGGAAGACAAAACTTTGAAATTCACTATCTCTGAATTTCAATGCCTTTCCTCTCTATTTTCCACAACAGAGAAACTCAAGCTCCTTGAGTAACTATATGTGTTTATGCTACTGTAAACTTTGGCATGAGTCCCTGCAGGGTAGTCCACTCTTGAAATATGAATACAAAAGAGGTGGAAGAAACATCAAAAGCACAAACAATGCAGAAATATAAATCATGTTGCTGTAAAAGACTTGCTTTTTGGACAGAACAGCCAATTTGTCAACCTAATCTGATGGTCTCTAAAGGATGTCCTCCTGTCTGAAGAGCTGAGCTTTATGGCAGTGGCAGCTGCAGTACATCAAAATTCTGCACGACAGACTATGGTGTGTACTTGCAAAACAATTTGTAAAAGAATAAGCAAAGCTCTATCTGGAACCATAGGCTTTCCCACCCCTCCTCCTACAAAATACTGCATAGGATCATAAGTTACCCCACAGATCCCACAATGGGAAATAGAACATAACTGGAGAGGAGAAAAGGAGCTATTTCAGTAGCATCCCTTTCCTGATGTTCCCATACTCTGCTACTACCACAAAAAGTTTAGCCTAATTTGACCTTTTATCTTTTTAACTTCTTCTATGGAAGCCTTTTCCTCTCATCTCTTACCCTCTTTCTTGAATTCTTTTCAGTTCACCTCCTTCAACTCTGTAGTTTCAGGAATAGATAGGTTTTTTCCAGAAACTGAATTCTGGAGTAAAGGTGAGGTCGTATACTCATGGAAAACATATATATGTATTAGCTCTGTAATATTCTACCATATTTTCATCTGCTTCTCAGTACAGACCAGTATCTTATTTACATTTCTGCACACTGAGCAAACATTCTTGTTAAACCACTGAGGATCATGCTTAAACTTTTTCTGAGAAACTACAACTAGCTTAGAAATCAATGTGTATGAGTAATTTTAAATTGCTCCTCCGAAAACACCTCTTCATGTTCTTATCTACAGCAAACTTAATCTTATGCTGTCTAACCTATTAGGCTTTCCAGTAGTTCTTCAGAGTCTGCTCTGGTGTTAATGACCTCAGTAATTTCGGTTTGTGAGCAAACACTGTCATATCACTCTCCAGTGACCTTCCCTTCCCTTCCCACCCTCCAGAATTTATTCAAAGTGCCCATTGTATAATTCAGTAAGTGGAGGCACTGGAGCGCTTCCCTATCAAGGAGCAGTGGTGAAGTTGAATCAGGGCTTTGAACCACTGAAAACTTCAGAAAACTGAAACAAAGTTTTATAGCTTGCAGCAACTGATGTTTTGGGCTCTGGTTTGGTGTCCTCGTGGTGGAGAGGAAAACTTTGTAGGTTTGGATGTATCCAGACATCCTTTTCAAGGAATTTTATAGGAGGCATATACTGCTTAATTTCTGTAACAGTAGGAGTCCTTTCCTTGCATAGCTGAACTTCACCTCGAAAGCCAGCCTAATCAGGAAGAAGTTGGCTGATTATTTTGCTGAAAGCTGCATTATATATCCCCAAATGCTGTCTCCCCCTTGCTGTGCGGGTGACTCTGCAGGCCATAATGCTCTGGAAACCCAGTGAGTATTCTGGCAGCTCAGAAGAGAGTCTTCTAGGACTTCTGCTTGGGATATATATTCACAAAAGGCTTTGGATGACAATTATTTAAGTCCAACATGTAAATAGTTGAATCACTTTGCCATTTTCTTCAGCTTTCTCAATGGGGAAAGGATCTTTTTGAATTATTAGAGGAAGTCTGCCTTCACTGGAGTCTCAGTGTACTTAATAATCTTTGTGTTCCTCTTTACAACATACCTGTGAGGTGGGGAGCTGCCGTTTTACTTTGGGTAAGTTCTTGCACTACATTTAAGCTGCTGTAATGGCTACCTGCTGCTGAATGGGGTAGTCCCATTTCTCATACCTTGCCATTACTTCCCACAGGCCAGCACAGGTGAATGCTGACTTATTGTGCCTGGGCCATCTCCCTGTGAGATGAGATAAGCACCAGTGTTGATGCAAAGGAGATGTAGGACTGCTGCTTTCTGGAGCAGCCAGCCAGCCACCCAGTCAGATGGCATCCCCAAGAGCGCAATGCCAGATGATCTTGTCTCTTGTCTAATACCTTAAAAATTTGGGAGATTTGACTCTGGTTCTATCCCAGGCTTGCTCTGAATTAATTCTTTAATCTCTGTCTCTCTTTCCATGAAGGCATATAATACTTCCCTGCATTAAATGGGAATTCACAAGTATTTAAATTGATTCAAAAATGTATTGGCTCATACTTTAGTCTGCACTGACCTCTAGTTAGATATAATGGTATTAATTCAGGTTGCATCTTTACTTACTAACATGAACTGCCAACAGCCTTGCTTGTCCGTTGTGCCAGTCATCTTGCAATCATGCCAAAGCAAGCAGCTCCTTTCCTGCTGGCTGCAAGAGGCTGTATCACCAAACATTTGTGCAACAACTTGACAAGGAGTA
This sequence comes from Harpia harpyja, assembly GCF_026419915.1. Classification (NCBI taxonomy): domain Eukaryota; kingdom Metazoa; phylum Chordata; class Aves; order Accipitriformes; family Accipitridae; genus Harpia; species Harpia harpyja. The sequence goes on from NC_068940.1 coordinate 74,472,978, forward strand.
GTTCGAGTTCCCACCTGAGCCTATGTCTGCAAAAACCCCCAAAGTTTCACCAGTAGACTCGAAGCTTGTGACCCATCAGTCGCAAATCCTACAGCCTAATTTTTGTCCTATAGTCTATCGGGACTGAACTTTGGATATGTACTTACATGGAGAATAAGCTGTATTTCTGCATCTACTAAGCTGCGTAATTAAAAGGAAATGACTGTGTCTGAAATAACTGGGGGGAGGGGCAGCTGGCAAGACTTTTAGGTGGTTTGTTTTTATTCATACATGACCTCATGCAATACCAACTCTGAGCCCTGAAGAAAAGCCTACAATGTGATGATAACCTTTTTATGAGTTCACTCCCTCTGATCCACTAGCCTTAATTTAACAGGATCTCTGTGGAGGTGGGAGGGTGTGATGCAGCAGAGACACAAGAATTCTCAATTTATTCATAGTACTGCCCTAATTCCTGCAGCACAAATTGTCACCTGTTGCTCCGTGTGAAATTACAATGTTATGAACATGAGTAATGCCAGTTTGTTCTTCTGCTCAGTGATTTTTAATTTTTTTTCTTTTCTTTCTTTCTTCTTCCTATTTAAAATTTGGTCTGTTCTTTAGTGTGGACAGTAGTTCTTCAGCTCTGGACTGAGACTGTTAACTTGCTTCCAATAAGTTGTCTACAACCATCAAGTGAAGTGAATAACATCACAAATATATTTGTAAAATTTCATTGGTTTTCCAAGGAAACATCTAAGAGTTCTCAGCAGAAGCAGCTTCTGATTGAAGTGTTTGTTCATAATATCTGTCTTAAGGGGTGAGAAGGGGAAAGCTAAATTCAAACCTGTCCCCTCACTTTCCTTATATATAGGACAAACTGACAAGGAGCAAAGTTAACTAGTCCTACAGCTAGGTGGTACACAGGACATAGGTTACACTAATTGAACGAAGCTTAAAAGCCTCCAAGCTAAACTCCATATAGTTTTGAGGAGAGTATGGGAAGCTAGCATGGCTTCCCCAGTGAGATGACTGCTTTTTTTTTTGGAGCACTCAGAAGCGTTTGGACTCTGAGGTATGTGTGTGATTCTAGTTGTAAATGCTTAATGCGTGCATCATCCTAACATAAATAACTTAATTTCTTTATCTCATCAGTGGAGAGCAAGAGGTGCATTTAATAGTGCTCAGAGTTACCTTTGTGTCTGCCAGAGCACAGGTACTTGTGCTCTGCCAGCCAGATCCCACCCACAGTTACTTGCCTGGCTTGCACTGTCAGGTGGATACTAGTATGGCTGGGCAGAAAAGTGTTACTAATCTGGAAAATATGTAAGAGAGCCCTTCGCACCTTGGAATTCCCTGGTGTATTTTTACCAGTAATGATTGTACTCTAGTCGCAAAACACACAGGCAGGAGGTACTGTGTGCACTGCTGATGGGCTCCCCAGAAAAGTAAGAATTTCCCTAGACTTTTTCTCATCTCATGTAGTATATGGTAGCAGAAACAGAAGGATGATTTGCTTGAAGTCTGAACTTAACGGAAGTTGCATACACCAACGCTGTGATTTTTTTTTAACTTATTTTTTTTAAAAAGTAATAAATGATCTCAGATTTCTAAGTTTGGCTCCTGGTCAGTTGTTTTGCCAGATAAATTAAAACATGGGAGAGAGGAAGCAGTGTGAGGTGTGTGTGTATATATGTCAGTAATTTTCTGTTACCTGTTATATGTAGCTACAGTATACTTGTATCTGATCTTGATATGTGATTTCTGGTCATAGCTGGAAAGGGAGGCCAAACCTAGCAATGCCAAAGGCTGTCAGGAGGTGTAATGAATATCTGCCTTGCTCTCCAGTTAATTGCCTTTTCAGGGTGTGAACACTTTGGGACAGAGAAGGGCTCTTGTAATATTTATGTAGTTACCTTCAAAGCACGGGTCTTGATGGCAGTTTTCTTCCCATGGCACTTGCATGTCCTGTGCTCTGTCACTGATTTCCTGAGTGGTCTGAGACAAGTTGTTTGGAGATGGATTTTTAAGGGGTTAGCACATGTTTAAGCTGTTCTTATGGTAGGGGTGGAAGACACTGGAATGTGGCTATCGGTCTCTCTGTGTTTTAGTCTATTCACCTGTAAATTTGTCTATCTCCATTTTTCCCCCATCCCTGCTCTTCCTTGTGTTGTGCATTAAACAATCAGTTCCTTGTGACCATGCTCGGCTTGCTATGTATTTGTAAAGAGCTTAGCAGAGGGATGCTATTCTAGGTATTTCTACAAGGATATAAATGAAAAGGTAAAAGAAAACCCTGGTTTTGGTCCCAACAGATTATAAACATCAGCTCTGGGACTCAAAATTGGATTTTTTTTTTTTTTTAAATGGTTTCATTTCAATAAGACATATTCACTTTGGCACAATAACAGCTAGGTAAAAGTCTGTGGCCTTGATTCTGCATAGGAAGAGTAAAGATGATTGCTTTGTTTCTTTTGGCTTTGAAATCTGTGAATAAATCAAATTTAGTGATTCTGAAACAGTCTGGCAACTATAAGAGCTGCCAGGTTTTGAGCTTCTATGCCTGTGTTGCCAAAATCTGTGGGTCTCAAGCCCTGTTCCTCTTGGGACAGGTAGACTTGAGAGGCTGAAAAACCTACACATTTCCTAGGTGGCAAACCACTTCTCTCCTAATATGGAGAAAGCGGAGTGAAAGCTCACTCTCTTTCCCTCCGGGCAAAAAGTTCACATATGGATTATGGGATAAGCCTTAGGGTTTTTTAATGCTAATCTCTAAAGAACTTTAAAACGAAATTACTTGTGTGGACACTAGTGATTCAGCATACTGAGTGATGACCGCAGACATTGACTTACCATTGTAAAATCTTGCTAAAATCAGCAATGTGAGATGAATTTTACACGGTAAAATAAAATTATCTGAACTAACTTTCACAACAGAACAAACAGTTTAGTTATGTTTGTCGAGACTGTCTGGGCATACAGTCATTTCTGCTTGGTGTGAAATTGAGTGAAATCTCCTGAAGTTCCGAAGGTTAGAACTTGTACCAAATTAGACAAATATCTTTACATGTTCTTACTGATGATCTGCTGACTGATAATTCTCACTTCTGGTGGATGTGACATAGCATCGTGGTTTAACCCCAGCCAGCAACTAAGCACCACGCAGCCACTCACTCCTCCCCACCCAGTGGAATGGGAGAGAGAATTGGGGAAAAAACAAAAGCTCGTGGCTTGTGATAGGAACAGTTTAACAGAACACAAAGGAAGAAACTAATAATGATAATAATAACAATAATAAAATGACAATAAGAATAATAATAAAAGAATTGGAATATACAAAACAAGTGATGCACAATGCAATTGCTCGCCACTTGCTGACCGATGCCCAGTTAGTTCCTGAGCAGTGATCCCCCCCCCAGGCCAACTCCCCCCCGTTTATATACTGGACATGATGTCACATGGAATGGAATATCCTGTTGGCCAGTTTGGGTCAGCTGTGCTGGCTGTGTCCTCTCCCAACTTCTTGTGCCCCTCCAGCCTTCTTGCTGGCTGGGCATCAGAAGCTGAAAAATCCTTGACTTAGCAACATTTGAAAACATCAGTGTGTTATCAACATTCTTCTCATACTAAATCCAAAACATAACACTATACCAGCTACTAGAAAGAAAATTAACTCTACCTCAGCTGAAACCAGGACACATAGCTCTACAATAACTAACAGAAAAACACTACATTATAGAGGTTTTTTAGATCATGATGATTCAAGTTCTGAGTAAAATTGTACACATTTCTGCTTATTACAGACAAAGCAACCTATAAAAATATAACCCTGGACTGCAATTTGTTAGGAGCTGACCTAAACTAACTTCATGCTGGACAACATTTGGACCATGCACCTCCAAAAATACTTGCCAAATTAAAGTTTGGATTAAACTTTGGAAGCTGAACATATTTAATTTGGGTTTTGATTTTCATACCTCATGCTTGTCTTTCCCTTTTTGTACTAGATAGCTCTTTGTTGGAGAATCCTATGTTCTGCAAATATCTGCTTGTCATCATCAATGACCTGAAACATAGAAGAATAATTGTCATAAAAGGGAGTCTGAAAATATCATCCAATAAATTGCACAGCCAGGATTACATGTGTCTGTAGCAAAGAGATATAACAGGAGTCTCCCGTTTTGATATAGCCAAGGAAAAAAGTCTTAAGCAAAGTAGCTTGCCATCACAAATCAAGGTGTGTGTTTGATTTGACATTTATAAGTTAAATGTTAAAATGATATCTACACATTATGACAGTTGTATACGTTAATCAAGGAACTCCTGACGGTGATAGCAAGGATGCATATGTAACGGTAAGAGTGAGCTGCCTGATCTAAACACTCTTTCAAGTGCACTGTAAATGTGTTGTGTATGTTGGTCTCTATAGAAAACACATAAAATAACAAATTTGGTTAGAAAAAATCTAACAGTAGAATTTTGAATGTGTGATTCTGCACTATTTCACGTGACGCAACACACTTTTGGAACCCTTATTAACTTGAGAGGTAGGAGCTAGTTAAAGGTGCAAAACTCGAGACTTGCTGCCAAGGAGGTGGGATGGGTAGGGAAATGCTTTGATCATCAAAGTCAGTGACCTTTTGGAAAAGCTGTGAATGCTTCCTCCCACGTTTCAGTACAAATGGAGCAAGGACAGTAAGCTCATGAAGATGAACCAGAAAAAGTGTTTCTTTAGGGTTGGCATTTGAAAGGTGTTGCTGAATAGGCGGAATTCTCTGAGCTACCGCATGGCAGGTGCCTTCAGGTTCCTAATTAGGAAAGTCAAAGTACTAAAAAGCTGTTACAAGTATGGTCTGGATTTCAGCTTATTTCACTTGTAACCTTGTACCTGGTTCCTTTCTGTCTGAAGCAAACATTACTCTGCTATTACTGATCAGACTGAAACTGGCCAGCAAGAGGAACTCCATCTTCATGGAGGCATTGATGCCAAATGAAATGGCCTGTGCTGGTACCTGTAGGGACTTTGTGCCCTGGGCTGTTTAGTGATATTTGAGATGGTTGTCTGTTCCTTTCAATCTGCTATAGCCAATGTGTGGAACACTGTTGGTAGCTCCCTCCAACCGGGAGAGATTAGCCTCCCCTTCTGCAAGACTGGCTGTCAGGAAAAACTCAACTCTAGGCAGTGCATGAAAATTTCCTTTCAAAGTAATAGTTGTGAAATTAATGTGGTTTTGCATGATGTTTAAATGTCCTAGTGGTCTCAAATCAATTTTCTGTAACTTACTTCTGTAGTCTGACAATAGCCTATATAGCAGTTTCACTTCATATACCAGGTGATTATTCTTTCTAGTGAATGGAGCATCATATGGCTGCAGAGGTGGTTTTGGATGATAAATGATGCCCAGGGTTTTTCTGTGTAGGAAGCCAGTGAGGTCAAAGAACAGCAGCCTTTTCAGAGGCTTAATAGTATGAAATACTGAGCTTGCTCAGTCTATATGAAATTGGAAGGTGAGCATGCTCAGTGTCTGTGAAGGGTGAGACAAAGCAAAGGATTGACACCAGGATCTTCACAGGGCTGGACAGTGGCCAGGTCTTGCAGACACTGCCATATCAGTGAAAATGAATTTACTGCATGTAAAAATTCTTGAAGGAGTGCAGAACTGACCGGACTTGTGGGGGCTTTTTTTTTGGTGGTGGTGGGGAAGCAAGGGGAGGGTCAGGGAGAGGAACAGACTGGGGGAATCTGTAGATAACATATTGAAATGCTGTGATTATACCTAAGAGTTACTGATCTGCAGCCCTCCACTTTTGCTAGCAAGGCAATAACTTCAGCTGTAGTGAAAAATAGTAAAGTTTGCTGATGCAGCATAAATGAAATAGAAAAACTTGGTGCACATTTTGAACTGATAGAATATAATCCACAGCATTTCTGAATCATGTTCCTGAAGATTTTCTGCAGGGTTATCTGAGAGGCACTGTTTGGGAATTCGATAAGTTTGGTTTTAGTCCAATGTTCTGAGCAATTTGTGACTGTATCACTCCAGCCATTACTTTTATTTGAGGGTATCAGCCAGATTTGTTGGGGCAGATGAAAATTTTTCTTCAACTAAACTGACTGTTTTTTGTGTATAAAAGGATGACATTTATGATAATTTAGGGGTTGGTTTTGTTTTTTTTCCCCCTTTGATGTGTGACTTGCATGGAGAGTCTTCCTTATTATAGAGCTTGAGCCACTGACCCCCTCACTTTCTGTCCTATGCTAATTCCCTCCACATCTCTAACATAGTGTCATAGCCAGTAGACCTGTGTGGTGTTAGGGAAAGAAATAAGAAAGAAGGAAGCAACAGCTTTATGCATTCTTTCTCTTCTCACCACTGCCACATTAAATGCAAAGAAGAAATAACATCAAGTGCTTTCTTCATAGCAAATGGCATGGAAAGATGTTATAGAGCTGAGTGGGGAAGATTTCTTGAATGGGTAGTCACGCATCTGTGTATAGTGCCTGCTCATGCTACTTCTGAGCAATTGCAGCTCTCTCAGCAGCTTCATTAAATTTTGCCCTCAAAAGTCAGTAATGTTGGCTCAGAAGGAAGAGCTGGAACCAGCGGGGAAGTAGGGTGCCTGTAGCAGCCTGAGGGGTAAGGCTGTTAGAAAGAGCAAGCTGGAGCTGCGCTGTTGCTTTTGGGGGTGAACAGAGACAATGGGAGGTTAAAGTCTGCATAGAAATGCCTGGGCTAGCATGGGAGACTTCTGTGATTTGTTGTATGAGTTCATTGATGGATTTTGAAGGTCAGCTAACTGGATGGTGAGAACCTCAGGAACGTTTTCTGCCTCTGAGCCCTCCAGCGAGGCAGGACAAGGGAATACACAGCCTTAAAATGCTTTCAGTGGGTAATACTATACATCGCAATGTAATAGTGTGCTTTTCCTAGATGGGAAAACTAGCTTTTCACTGAGGTATTGCATCCAGGCTAATGGTATGCATCACATGAAGGAGAACTGCTGCTGGAAAGACAGTTGGACACTGTGATGAAATGGAGAGAATGAAGATGGCCAAAGAATATCGGGACCGGAGGAAGAGGAGACCTGGAACGACTCTCTCACAATTCTTACTTTCACTTCTGAAAAAGAAAAGAAGAGAAAATCTTTGAAGTGTGACTTTGTCAATGCTGCATAAAAATGGATGAGATTGGACACATCATTCTTCTTATCGTACCAAACAGTAAGGAACAAAAGTATAGATGCCCTCTTCTCAACAGGTAGGAATAGATGGCTCAATCAATAAGCCTGTAAGGCAGCTAGATTTAAGAACTAAATTTAGACACGTAAGGGCATTCAATTTGTTAGGAACTTGTTGCCTCAAATCTTCTTGAACTTGACCGTTCCTTTAGAAGAAGATCTACAGTGATACTGTAGACTGATGTATTTTTTTTTTTTTTAAAAGATAGAACCACTCCTATTTCGGTTATAAAACTACCAGCAATACTGGAAGCAGCTCTCCCTTGTTTTCGTAAGTAGCACTCCTTACTTCTTCCTCTGAAATATGTAGTCTTCTGTGATCAGAGATGGATTATTAAAGAGGATCTGATATTGCATGGCAGTTTATCTTCCTTTGACTTCATTTTTGTTGCTGGATCATTACCATGTTAGAGTCGATCTGGCAGTCATATTATTTCAGTAAAAGTATTCTGTTAACAACACTATTAATAACAAGTAGTTAAGAGTGCAATTCAGAGATTCAAATGTCCTTCATAAGTAGAGAAACTATCCATTTAAACATGAATCCCATGTGATAGAAATAAGAGGGTTTTTTGCTTGTCAAGAGCATGTGTAATTGTTATGTAAAGGGAGAGTCTGCAGTATAATGAGAGGTACTGGGTTTGACTTTTAGAGAACAAAATAGATTTTTATGAATTCCCCTCTTTTCTTCCCTTCAAAATTACAGTGTCAAAAATAACTTTAAAATATTGGCAGGTGTAGCTTAATGGACAGCTCAGACTATTATTAATAACGCAGGCACAAATGTTTTAAATGTGATGATATCTTGCCGCTGGAGAAGAGTTCTGACGAAACTTGGGGGACTATAATTGCCATAAAAAGCAACAAAGTGCACTTTCTGCCGTATACCTTGGAAAGTGTGCCTGTGATTAAGACTCCCTATCTGATGCTCTCTTCACTATATTCCTAAAGTGCCACGGACTATTAAACAAGTTTTTCAGTCAAAACAGATCAATACACAAAAAATAGGTATCAGTCTTTCATTGTAAATATTATCACAATCTATCAAACATACTATTTATGCTGTTACATATGCCCTGTGTCTGTTATGTGGTCAGTCAAGTACAGCAAAATGTAATTTGTGGATGCACTGAAGAATGATTAGGTTTACAGTTATTAAGTCTCTAAACTAACCTCTAATGACAACCAGAGGAGTCCTTGCCAAATGGATTTACTTTCTTCTACCGTAGTTAATGGAGTTATTTTCCCAGCGCAGGTGGCTGCTTGTTTTATTCATTTTTTTCCATGTTGAGCTGGTCACATATCACCCATCTTCCATTGTTTCTGCCCTCTCAGTATCGATCTCCCTTTACATTCCCTAGAAGAGATGGAACAAGTGATTGACTTGAGTCCTGTCCTGTCCCCCTCTCCTGCCACCCATTCATGCCCCACACCACTGGGATTTCTTCTTGGCTATTTTATATGTTTTTGAAAGTTTGCCTGACATAGTTTAAACATTGCAAAACAAACTCTCTCTGTGTATTGCCATGTTAACTTATTTTTTTGTGGGGGTGTGTGTTTTGTGGTTTGGTTGGGGTTTTTTTGTCCCCTCCAAGTTAACCAACACCAAACCAAAGTGGTTCCATATAAAAAGGTTCACCTGACTGCAGGCTTTCTGACTTGTTTTTCCTTTCCCCTGGAGCAAAAGTCTGTCATGCTCATGGAAAGAGACCTTTCTAGTCCCCTGTCTCATCAAAAGCACAGCACACTGCAGGGTCCCCTGGTATCTTTCTCCAGGTGCTCACCTCAGTTTGCTGAAAACAGAACACCAGAAGAGTAAAGGCACCTCGCATGTGTCTGGGTATCAGGTTCAATTTACTTCAAGGTTCACATTGCATGTTTTGCCCATACATCTTCAATCTACACCTGTCCAAAATAAAGTGTCAGTATCCAGGCAGCATACTGACAGGCAATTTAGTCCTACAGTTGGATGTTCAAGACTGGGTCCTGGCACAGTGTCAGTCACATCGCTTTGTTATATCATTTTTAGCATGGAATAGCAAAAACCCCATCCTATATGTTTGCAACATATACAGCTGATACAGGTGTTTAAAATCTGTTGTTAATGTTAATTACAATGGTAATTTTAAGAACTTTAAGAGTCATGAGCAAGTAAAACACTGGCCCTTCTCTGCAGGTGGGTTCCTTGGTGCATTCTGCTTTGCCCTGGTGCAGTGAAGGGAGTGTAGCTCTTGTAGGATTTCTGTTATCACGTCACTGGACCAGATGAGAGATTTAAATGTTGAAAGTCAAGAGGGATTTTCTTGTTCCTGTGCTTAGCCCATAAATATAAAAGTAGTTATTTCTATGAAACATGTAAAGCATAAGTGCCTGATTTAGTTCCTAATGAAGAACTACTTCACTACCTGACCTGGGTTTGATTGTCTGAAAACTGTATCCTTTGCTTGCTTTCCGGGTGGATAGTAGATATGCTATTTTCTATATATAACTAGAAGAGTGTTAAACAGTAAGATGTTGCCAAAATCAAGTTTTTGTGACAGAGGAAGCTTTTTTTTTTTTTTTAATGTCCCTGTGACTCTGAGGCATACAAAGGCTTTTCTGTTTTTTAAAAAAAAGAGATTTCCTTTATTATCCTTGAAGTTAGCTCTGAGACTGTAAATCATTCACTACTGTTAATGCTACTGTTACTTCTGTCCCCCACCACTGCTTCCTGCTCTCAAGACCTCAGCTTATATCTGTCCCTCTGCAAAGCTGACTTTTGGCATTAACAGGCAGAGACATGAGAGAGACATAACAGGCAGAGACATAACCCCAGAGATATACTCTTTCCTGGGGAAGAGTATAATAAATACTATGCAGAGTTGGGAGTGCTTGCTAAGCCAAGCTAGTGTGCAGGTGTCTAAGGGTTTATCTCCACTCACCACTAGCAGGTAAGCTGCTCAGTTAAAGACCCAGCATAACTTCTGCTTGCACCTTGGATGTGAGTAAAAGTCTAATTTAATAGAAAGAGAAGAAGAAATCAGGGTAACAAAATAATATGTTGAGTACTTTGGAGGTATCCTGTACTTACAAACCTGTGATCACAGCTGTAGTTCACAAGAATATAAACAGCTAGCAGAGATTTTGAGATTCTCAGTCACTCCCACTTCTCCAGGTTGTTAAAAAATGTTTGCTAGGATGAAACAACAGCCTCAACTGTCAACATCAAAAGTACCACCAAGGATGGGCAGCAGGGCCCTAGTTTACATGCAGAACATGGTACAGAGAGGCTTTGCCTTTGCTCTGCAATGTGTGTGACCAGGTGAGTGATTTGCTCAGCCTGGTGGTAGAGCTGAAGGAGGAAGTGGAAAGGCTGAGGAGTATCAGGGAGTGTGAGAGGGAGATAGATTGGTGGGCCCACACCCTACCATCCCTGAGGCAGGGGCAGCAGATGGAGGTTCCGCACGAAGTGGACATTCCCCTGCCCTCCTGCCACCAGGCAGGAGGGGACCTAAGAGATGGAGGGGAATGGATACAGGTCCCTGCTTGGGGAGGCAGGCAAATCCGCTCCCGGTCTCCCTCACCTTCCCAGTTGCCCCTACTCAACAGGCATGGGGCTCTGGAACTTGAGGACCAGGCCAGTGAAGATCAGGGTGTAGATGAAGCCCTATCTAGGGAGGTGCCTAAGCCCAGTCGGGCATCCCCACGCATTCTCACATCCTCTGAAAAAAGAAAAAGGAGGGTAATTGTTGTAGGCGACTCCCTCTTAAGGGGGACAGAGGGCCCGATATGCAGACCTGACCCATCCCACCGGGAAGTCTGCTGCCTCCCTGGGGCCCGGGTAAAAGACATTACCAGGAAACTCCCTGGTCTGGTTCGGACCTCTGATTATTACCCATTGCTAGTTGTGCAGGTTGGCAGTGATGAGATTGCAGAGAGGAATCCAAAGGCAATCAAAAGGGATTTCAGGGCACTGGGACGATTAGTAGAAAGATCGGGAGCACAGGTAGTGTTTTCCTCAGTCCCTTCAGTGGCAGGGAAATACACTGAAAGGAACAGGAAAACACACCTGGTCAATACGTGGCTCAGAGGCTGGTGCCATAGGTGGAATTTTGGGTTTTTTGATCATGGGGAGACTTACACAGCACCGGGCTTGCTAGCGACAGATGGTGTCCAGCTGTCTCAAAGGGGTAAGAGAATCCTTGCTCATGAGATGGCAGGTCTCATAGAAAGGGCTTTAAACTAGGTTTGAAGGGGGCAAGGGATAAAACTAGGTGCACCAGAGATGAGCCTGGGGGCAGCGTGCCGATGTTAGGGGTGGATTCGATGACCCAGCTCAAATGCATCTATGCCAACGCACGCAGCATGGGCAATAAAGAGGAGGAGCTGGAAGCCATTGTGCAGCAGGATAGATATGACTTAGTCGCCATCACGGAAACATGGTGGGATGACTCCCATGACTGGAGTGCTGCAATGGATGGCTACAAGCTCTTCAGAAGGGACAGGCAAGGTAGAAGAGGTGGTGGGGTGGCTCTTTATGTTAGGGAATGTTTTGACTGTTCAGAGCTACACGATTCTGATGACAAGGTGGAGTGCTTATGGGTGAGGATAAGAGGGAAAGCCAATAAGACAGATATTGTGCTGGGAGTCTGTTATAGACCGCCTGACCAGGTTGAAGAGACAGATGAATCGTTCTACAAGCGGCTGGCAGTAGTCTCAGAATCGTGTGCCCTTGTCCTTGTGGGGGACTTTAACTTTCCAGACATCTGCTGGAAATACAACACAGCAGTGAGTAAACAATCTAGGAGGTTCCTGGAGTGTGTGGAAGATAACTTCTTGACACAGCTGGTGGGTGAGCCAACCAGGGGAGGAGCCTTGCTAGACCTGTTGTTTACGAACAGGGAAGGACTGGTGGGAGGTGTGATGGTTGGAGGCCATCTTGGGCTTAGTGACCATGAAATGGTAGAATTTTCAATTCTTGGTGAGGCAAAGAAGGTGGCCAGCAAAACCACCGCTATGGACTTCCGGAGGGCTAACTTTGGCCTTTTCAAGGCACTGGTTGAGAGACTCCCTTGGGAGACGGTCCTGAAGGGCAAAGAGGTCCAGGAGGGATGGACATTCTTTAAAAAGGAAATCTTAATGGCTCAGGACCAGGCTATTCCCATGTGCTGCAAGTCAAACCGCCGAGGAAAACGACTGGCCAGGCTGAATGGGGAGCTTTTGCTAGGACTTAAGAAAAAAAGGAGAGTTTATCATCTCTGGAGGAAAGGGTGGGCAACTTGGGAGGAGTACAGGGATCTTGTTAGATCATACAGAGAGAAAATTAGAAAGGCGAAAGCTCAGCTAGAACTGAATCTGGCCACTATCGTAAGGGACAACAAAAAATGTTTTTACAAATATGTTAACAGTAAAAAGAATCCCAAGGAGAATATCTATCCCTTAATGGATACAGAAGGGAATGTAGCAACCAGTGATGAGGAAAAGGCTGAGGTACTTAATGCCTTCTTTGCCTCAGTCTTTAATAGTGAGTTCAGTCATCCTCAGGGTACTCCACCCCATGAGCTGGAAGGTAAGGATGAAGAGCATAACATACCACCCTTAATCCAGGAGGAATTAGTTAGGGACCTGCTACGCCATCTGGACACTCACAAATCTATGGGACCTGATGGGATCCATCCAAGAGTACTGAGGGAACTGGCTGAGGTCCTTGCCAAGCCACTCTCTATCATCTATCAGCGTTCCTGGTCAACAGGGGAGGCCCCAGAGGACTGGAGGCTTGCCAATGTGACTCCCATTTATAAGAAGGGTCGGAGGGAGGATCCGGGGAACTACAGGCCTGTCAGCCTGACCTCGGTACTGGGAAAGATTATGGAACTGTTTGTCTTGAGAGCACTCACACGGCAGCTCCAGGATAAGAGGGGGATCAGGCCCAGTCAGCATGGGTTTACGAAAGGCAGGTCCTGCTTGACCAACCTGATCTCCTTCTATGACCAGGTGACCCACCTAGTGGATGAGGGAAAGGCTGTGGATGTTATTTTCCTAGACTTCAGCAAGGCCTTTGACACTGTCTCTCATGGCATACTCCTTGAGAAGCTGGCGTCTTGTGGCCTGGATAAGTGCACTATTCACTGGGTGAAAAACTGGCTGGATGGCCGAGCCCAGAGGGTAGTGGTGAATGGGGTGAAATCCAGTTGGCGGCGGGTCATGAGTGGTGTTCCCCAGGGCTCGGTGTTGGGCCCTGTTCTGTTTAATATCTTTATTGATGACTTGGATGAGGGGATTGAGTGCACCCTCAGCAAGTTTGCAGATGACACCAAGTTGGGAGGCAGGGTCGATCTGCTTGAGGGTAGGGAGGCTTTACAGAGAGATCTGGACAGGCTGGATCGATGGGCTGAGGCCAATTGTATGAAGTTTAACAAGGCCAAGTGCCGGGTCCTGCACTTCGGTCACGGCAACCCCATGCAGCGCTACAGGCTTGGAGAAGAGTGGCTGGAAAGCTGCCCAGCAGAGAGAGACCTGGGGGTGCTGGTTGACAGCCGGCTGAATATGAGCCAGCAGTGTGCCCAGGTGGCCAAGAAGGCCAATCGCATCCTGGCCTGTATCAGGAACAGTGTGGCCAGCAGGAACAGGGAGGTGGTTGTTCCCCTGTACTCGGCACTGGTGAGGCCGCACCTCGAGTCCTGTGTTCAGTTTTGGGCCCCTCACTACAGGAAAGACATTGAGCTGCTGGAGCATGTCCAGAGAAGGGCAACCAAGTTGGTGAGGGGTCTTGAGCACAAGACTTATGAGGAGCGGCTGAGGGATCTGGGGTTGTTCAGTCTAGAAAAGAGGAGGCTGAGGGGAGACCTTATCGCTCTCTACAACTACCTGAAAGGGGATTGTAGTGAGGTGGGTGTTGGTCTCTTCTGTCAGGTGTCTGGAGATAGGACAAGAGGAAATGGCCTCAAGTTGAGGCAAGGGAGATTTAGGTTAGATATTAGGAAAAATTTTTTTACTGAGAGGGTTGTCAAACATTGGAATGGGCTGCCCAGGGAAGTGGTTGATTCACCATCCCTGGAGGTATTCAAAAAGCGAGTGGACGGGGTACTCCATAACATGGTTTAGGGGGCATGGTTGATGGTTGGACTTGATGATCTTGAAGGTCTTTTCCAACCGAAATGATTCTATGATTCTATGATTCTATGGTGGCATTGAAACACTTGCAGCACCTAGAAATGGAAACTTTTACTGTTTAATGAAACTGCTAAATAAAAGGTGTTCCTTCCAGAGTGCTTTCAACACCCGTTTTGAAGGAAAAACTCTGTTGGCATCGCAGTCAGTAATAACTTGTAGTATTGTAATCTCTGTGAAGGAGCCAGAAGTGTTTTCATAAGACCTCCAAAAGTCAAGAAACTAGCTTGTGCTTCCTAAGTATGTATGGTTACATACAATAAGTGAGAATCTTAACTGTTATTGTTTTTAGAGGCTTTTGAGAGGTGGCAAGGAAGTGAGTTGATAGAAGAATTAAGCTAATAAACTTGGAAAGTTTTCTTTGTTCAGCAAAAAGAAGAAATACTGCAATTTAATAGTACAAAGTTGGATCCTTTAACTCATTTGTTAGTGACATCTTTCCTTTCCATTTCCTGTTCTTTAAAAAGTTGCTTAGTAATGTAAGTAGAAGGCAACATATTTCTTTTTTTCCTGAGGCCAAAGTGAAACCATGGAGTATTTCAGAGTGGTAGCTGAAACCCAAAAGACAGCATCAAAACTTAACTACACATTCTTGACACTTCTGGAAAGCAATATTCCCAAATGTAAAGTTTATAATTGAAAATAAATGCTCTAGCCCTTATGCTTACAACAAGCAATTTTAGAAGCGTAGATGTGTGGAATGGAAGGAAGGATACTTGCCTTGTAGAGGGAGTGTTTATGGTATAGTCATTTTTGCTTGCATAGTGTTCCCCAACCAGGCTGTAAAGCAGTCAGTTCTGGGTCGTGCAGAGCTGAGCAGAGGCTGTAAAAACCCACTTGTGAACTTGTGGAAATCGACTGAGAGGATGACCCACTTGAAGTCCCGTTTTTGTTGTGCTGAGACTACTAGCTCTACCCTTTAATGCTAGCTCAGATGAAGTATTATGAGCAGTGATTCCGTCAGTTACAAGCAGCAGTGTAGACATATGTGGGGTCTGCAGAAAGCTTAAACCCTGGGTTCAGGAAGGAGTGTGAACGGCTCTGCAGTTCCCACAGAGTGATAAATTTTCAGAACATTGAAAAAGTAGTTACCAAACTTGGCAACTATTTAACAACAGAGTAAACTAGTAGCTGTATCAATTGAAAATGCTTTTCTATCATTATAGGCAAAATGACAAGTAATAGGGTCATACTCAGGCATTAAGGTTGCTGCCAAGTATTAGTAAGGTAAGGGTTGAGATCTCTCAAGGTTGAACATTAAAAGCCATTTCTGTCTCTGTTCAAAATTAGATACAGCTGTATTTTCGTGACTGCCTAACTTGCACCAGGCTAAGAGAATAAGTCAAAGACTTTATTGCTTCAACTGAAGGTTTCATTTGCTATCCTGTACTACCAATTAGCTACAGTACCACAGTTCAGCCCTGTAATCAAAGGTTGTTAAACTCGGGTCCAATTGCCTCTCACCAAACTCTGAGCTCCGTAAAGCTGTTCCAGGCCACAAGTACCAAGGGACTGTTAAAATATGACCTATTACTGTAACTAATGTTTAGTTAGAACCATGTTAATCTGCTAAGAACAGGCAGTGGTTTAGATTTGGTGGTGATGTGTGATGCCTTCTGAAACCATCTCTCTTCTGTGTATTGCTTTCTCTTTGGAATTTCTTTTCTTCTCTCTGTTTAATAGAATTTAAATAATTCTGTATACTTAGTATTTGGTCAGATCAGGAACACAGTATTTAACATTTTGGTGAATATACCTTGCTCCTTTTTCAGAAATAAAGTTGTAAAGTAAGTCTAACAACCTAACCTATATAACTAGTAAGTCATTTTTCCCCATGACAGCTAAAAGTGAGCCTGAGGGATGAGGCACATCTCCATCACCTGCTTGTGTTGCTTGTCCTGTCTTCGCAAATGCATAAGTTTCATCCTCTGGATACAAAGGCCATGAGTCGCTGTGAATAATGGTATGGCTGAAGTAGCACTATCTGTGTCAGGTGCATGTAGGAGTCCATGGGGAAACATTGACACAGGAGAGCTCTGCTCTTAACACAATCTGCTTTTGAAGAAAGGTTAAGGTTGAAGGAAAGGCAAATTGCTAGTGTTTTGCTCTGGGATGTTGATACTTTAAAACACAAAGGAATGTGTTCTCTCTCATTTTTGAGGGCAAAGGCAGTGGGGAAGTATTTGTTTTTGGACTTTTTCTATTTTCTTCCTTAGCCCTATTTTAAGCACAGCAGGACATGTTTTCTTTGGTAGAGAGACTGGAAAGAAAAAAAAAAAAAAAGTGCCTTGAATTTTAAAAGACCTGGAAGAGATCTCTGGAGGTATCACATGCAGCAAAAATGCCATTTGCAGCAAATCTGTGTCCTGACTTCTGTGAAACTGAACTTTCTACCTGAGACTTTCTTCTTCCTCTAATGTGTTTTTCTTCCTCTGTAACAGTTCTACAATGTGTATGCCAGCAGCACCCTGGGTCCTGAGTCCCCTGCTCTTATGGGTCAGCAATGCACTCGAGGCTTGAACAGCAGAATGCACCTGGCAAACCGTTTCTTCCCCTCATACAGAAAAATGTCACATCTCTCAGCAGTCATTCAGGTTCACTCGCTGGTCACCTCCATAGCTGATCTCTTTCCAACCTCTTCACTACTTCTTTCTCTGCTCACTTCACACTGTGAGCTGACATACCATCAGTCAAATAATTCTTTGCACCATTAAGCACTTGTCAGTTTACATCTTTCTTACTCAGTAGCTACAGCAAATGAAAAGCTTGGCTTCTGATTCTTCCTATACATAACTCCCTCTTTTTGGAGCAAAAGGGTTTCATACCTTTCCCCTTTGCCACTGATCAGCATGGCTTTATAACCCACACCCATTGATCTCCCTTCTCTTGTGGATGATCGTTCTTCTGGATTTGTCCAGGTAAGTTTCTAATTAATAGGGTTGTCCTACCAAAAGTTTCATTTGGGTTGCTATTATACCACAGAATGTACCCATGGAAAAGGGGGAGCATTGGGTTTTCTTATTTTCCTCATCTCTCACAAAGACACTGGGGATTTATGCATTCCCAGCACTAAAGCTGGAACACACGAGAGATGGGAGACAAACCTGGTGTCATATCATGTAACTCTGTTCAGGAGGCACATTGCCCGGTACCCGATGGCATGTGTACAGCTTGTTCCCAGCATTTCCCACATCTCTTGACATGCTGACCAAACGTGGTCATCTTTTGCCCAGGAATGTTTATATGTCCCCCCTTCTCTCATCCTCTTCTTGGCTGACCTGAAGACATGCCTAAATCACAAGGTCTCCCTCATCATGCTCTTATACCAAGGAATGCTTTTGGGGGAGGGCGGCACGACTTATTTTTGAAAGTGGCTTTCCTTTTCAGTATCTGCCTTTTCTGTCTTTGTGCCAGGCTAGTGGTGAAGGTTTTAAGGAGCTCCCAGAGGGAACTTTTAGGAAATGGCTTATTCTATTTGCAGAAATTCTTAGCGTTTATAAAACTTCTATGCAATCTTGTTGTCATGTCTCTGTCAATATACTCCCACTGTGTAAAGAGATTGTTTTTCTTTCTTCCTCTCTCTCTCTCTCCCTTCTCCCAGGGTTTCCTATTTTAGTCCCTGTGCATCTACTTGCACTCTTGTGCTCTTTCCTCATCCTTACTTAGTGTCTCCCACTTCATACAGCTACCAAAATAATTGTGAGGTGATTAACTATTTAAAGAACCATTCTTAGATTAATATGTCAATTGATTAATAAGTCATCAGAGATTAGTGCTGGCAACAAATACACTGGAATTGTAAAAAGTAGACTTTCTTTTTGTACACTTATTGGAATTTTAGACTATGGACACATTACACTGGTGATTAAACCTCCCCGATCCCTGAAGTAGAAGCCCAAGATAAAAATTTTGCATGTTTATAGAGTGCATTCATTTTTTCAACATTTTGAGATGCAGCAGGAAAGCAAAACTTGTTTCCTTTGAAGGAATTGGTACACATTATCAAAGATACTGTCTTTTATGAGAGATGGGAGGAATGGTGATGTTTTTATACAGGTGTGGGAAGACAGGTCTTGGAACTACAATGTTGGGATTAAGGACGTATTTTAGTTTCCAGTTTGATTCTGGTGGGGCATTAATAGCAGAAGCCACAAAGTATTGGTCTTGGAGGCTAGCTTTCACTACCATCTGAAATCAGGACTTCTAAGGCCAACACCTGAGATTTCTGGTAAGAGAGGAACCTGAAAGTCCGTACAGTCCTGTGACAGCCGTGCAGCTGGGTGACTGTCAGGCTTAGCCTGACCTCAGCCTTGCATCCTGCCTAAGTGCAAATCAGCAGCTGAACAGATTGCCATTAGCTGAAGGTGGCTCTTGTGGGAAGAACAAAAAGTACCAATTTACGTTCACAGTGGAAAAAAAAAGATGTCTTAAACCATGGCATTGTGCAATGGAAACAGACAGCTGACTTCCAGTTTCTGTTCAGTAATGCTTTGATATAAGGTATGCTTCCTTTTTCCCATAACTCACCTACTAGAACTGTAACTGAAAATTCCTTTTTCTTACAGCCGCAGTAAAACCAGGCCCAATGCATCTTTTTTTTTTCCATTTTAAACATGATAAAATGAGATCTGCTTAGGCCGTAAGAAGTAGCAGACTGCAATATTTCAGGCTCCTGAACAAAGCTGAATATTGTATCCTGTGGATGGACCCAGAAAAACTTCTGGCTCTTTTAGCTTTTCTCTTTTTTTTTTTTTTTTTCCCCTTGTTTTTGTTTGTTTGCTTGCTTGTTTTCTTTTCTTTTTAACCATATGTCTTAATGTATCTATTGCCCATCAGCCTTTATACCCCACTATGTATAGGATCAGTGAGAGGATTCTGGGAAAGTCACTAAATGATCTCTTGGTTTATAGCACTAGTTTAGTGATCTCTCCTGCACAAAAAAGATTTAGAATATTTTATTTCCTCCAGCTTCTGTTTCTGGGACACAGTAACCTCAGCATGTAGGATACCCAATGCCCCTCTGAAGACCTGCAGCTCCTCTTTCTGGGCAGCTGAAAACAGCATTAGGTGATGATACCTTGAGAGGTTCATCCTCCTGTTGCCTGCTTCAGAGGGATGCCCCTCCTGCCCTGCCTTTGCAATAGGTTTGCTGTTGACTCTCTCTCTTTCAAACGCCGCATCTGGTTTACAGCTCTTGTGTGGCCCAGTCCATGTGCAAACTGTGTCAAAACCAAACAGAACTTCTTGTAGCCAGAACAAGGAAGAAGAAAGACCTGAATGTCCTCTCTTAGGCTGTTGCTGTGCTGGTGTGGGCCCTAAGGAAGAGTACTTTAAGTCATTCTTGTACAGATTAAAAGGAAAATCTGACCTGATGTTCACTCAGGGAAGAGCATAGGAAGAATAATAAACCAGAAAAGGTTGGAATTATTTTGTATTAATTGGCAAAGGAAGGAACAGATCTAGCTCTTCCCCTTCAACTTTTCTAGTCAAACTTACCTGAGAACAGGAATTAGGATGTTTATTTTTTTAAAAAAAGTTTTTTATTCAAGACTTTCTGGATGGAAGTTATTGTACAATTAGCTCGGTTACAATTGCAAGACACTTAATTATGTGAGTTATTGGACTTCACTATGGACTGGGGCATGGTATTGTACTGCAGCTGTAGCATCTGGTAGTTTTGCTGCAAATTAGTTCGTAAGACTCACTCAGGGTTGTGATGCTCTTGGACAGACTCCATAAATTTACTCATAAACTATAACTTCACTTTTTTTTCTTCATTTGTGTCACATCACAAGAGCAAAGCTCAATTATTCTTCAACAGTTTCCCCTTTTTCAAATTGCATACTTGCTGATGTTTTATATATTTAACTGTTTCCTAGGAGGAAAACACCTCCAGTAGTGGAACAGCTTCCCTAACCAGTGGAGAGATTCCACGGAGCAGGTCAGAGGGGACTTTGATTGACGTGGATGACCGGACACCTGCAGCTAGCTACAGTATGTCTCTTCCGCTATTTTCTATATTAAGGCTCTCCAACTACAGTCTGTATTTCTGCAAAACTCTCAATAGTGTCAAGAGCTATAACTACTCTGTAAACTCCTGCACACCAGGTTGGTTGTTTTGTTTTGGTTTGGGTTTGTTTGTTTGTTTGTTTGTTTTTATTGCTTGTATTTTGCACTACTCAGGCCATCATAGATGTCCCTGGTGTCAGAACACAAGGCGTTGTCACAAGGTCCCCTAGGAGAAATTTGCTGGCATGTAAGAGAAGTCCTCTGTCCCCCATAGCAAACACGGGTCAGGCAGGTTGGGAGGAAGAGCTAGAACCTTTAACCTTACATGAAAAAATGCTATTTAGGGTATGTTTATTGGGGGTTGAGACAAGGATGAGAAAAGGGAGTTACTAGCCAAACTAGATTAATTTAGGGTTTTAAGAACCAGGAAGGCAAGCTAATTTTGGAGTTAGCCCAGTTTAAAAACTTGAGGTTTTGCCAGTAGAAAACCATGGGTTGGACTTCAACTGTTAACCTGAGTCAAAACCAAAGTTGCTTTTATCTCATTGTTATTTTAATCTGAAAGTTAAGAAAACATTCCCCTCCACAAGGTACGCATTCTCTTAGCATTTTGTCCAGTAGCAGATGTGAGCAACGGTGGGCCTGGCACTGGCCAGGAATTATTTCCTCACTAACCTCCTGCACTCCAGTAATCGGTGCTGGTACCTTGGCATGAGAAAGAGTCCAGCCTAATGACTCAGGCTCTGCCAGAGTTTTCTGCTTAGACTTTTCCTGTAGGAACATGCCCTTTAGGGCCAGGAAACAAACAGACAAACCCCCTAACATTTCTTTGGGGACTAATTAATTTATTTTTTTAATAGATAATAATGATCTGACTGCAATAACATCACAGCGTGGGGAAAGCTTTTGGCCTGTGGGCAGAAACAAAATGCCTTTTCAGCTGGTGCTTGAGCAGCCCAGCCCCATCTGGTGGCCCTGGCCAAGGCTGGGTGCTGGAGGGACAGGAGGCTGCCCCTGGGCTGGCTCCCCCCAGCAGCTTGCCTGGAAGGCTCTAGTCAATACAATGCTAAAGCCTTCCAGATGGGCCCCTGGGAAGCAGGTAAATTCCACTTTGGTTATTCCAAATTGGGATTTTTTTGGAACTGTGGAAAAAATCACAGTTCTGGCTTTTTTGTTGCAATTCATGACAAAGGAAACAAAAAGAAAAGTACTGACATTTCAATTTTATTTTTTTCTTTTTGTGGCTGAATGCACTGTCATTCTTGCAACTGAGCAATAATTAGTAACCTTGGAGATGGAAGGTACTATGGAAAGTGTAATAATGAAGGATATAGATATGCTGAAAGAAAAGAAATGCTGAATTTTCCCTCTAAAATTAAAATCCTTTACAAGTATGTAGAAAGAAGGGATGGTATAACCTCTGTATATAGAAAAATAATGGCAAACTGAAGTGATAGAAACCCTTAGCACAAAAGGTTGTAGGCACTCTGTTTGTTGCAGGAAGTGCAAGTCATAATCAACCTACAAACCAGCTTCTGTGAACAGTTATTAATATAAAATATAAGCACATCTTGTCTTCAGAGCAAATAGACATTACTGTTAATAATGAGTGTTCTTATTAGCAAGCATATTTAAATATCATGTATACAACCCTATTTGTCTATTTAAGTGCAATCTCAGAAAAATCAGTAGCTGCAAAAACATTTCTGTCCAAATTTCAAATTGTACAAGAACTCATAAACTGTACCAAAAAAATGTTTTAACGGAAAGCTAGTAGAACAAATTCCACTCACACTGAGATAAATTGTAAGAGTGCTGTTATCAATTAAAGGCATGTGCATTAGCATGAAAAGGAATCTTGAATAATACATTTATCTGTACTGTCTACAGTGTTTGAAAAATGAAAAAGTAGTTGGTTAATCTTTGCAGAGAGGTAGACACAAAAGAAAATAATCTATGGCATTTTGTAAGAGGCCAAAGATTGCTGGAATTTAAGGGTTTAAAACTTATGGGACCTTAGCATGCTCTATGCCAATTAATAGTCGTAGGAGTTGATAATGATCAGCACCTTGCAGAAGATGCTTTACAACCTTCAGCGCTAATGTGTTAGCACTCTTTCTATTAAAAAAGATTCTTAATGCTACTTAGAAATCAATATTTACACTTTTTAAAATCCTGAAGGAGAAATATATAAATGTGTTCCTTAACAACTTGACCTATATGTATTTTAGGAGGATAAATTTAGACACCCGTTAACTTAATAGACTATCAGTTGGGAACGAATGGGAATTTCTCAAATCTCTGTGCTTTAGGAAATGCTTCTGTTTTCTCTTTTAAACAGATGTCAATGAAAGTAAACTGGATTTGGATATTAACTGGTCTGATGTATTCAAACATGCCCATGCTGTTTCCAAGACTAACCCTTTCTGGAATGAACTGTCAGCCTCCAACCCTTTCATACATGACATAGCTGCTTCAATTAGAAATGAAAATAATAGATACCTTTCAATCTTAAAAGAAAACCCCCATATGTTCTCCAAAGTCTCTAGCAACAGGGATTCTTTGGCTTCCTCGGGTGATGAGCTAGACATTGATTGTCTTCTAAGAAAGACTTCAGCAAGAAGATCTGGACGATCCAAGAGTGTCTCTGACTTCCTGGACATTGTTGATAACCGAAGATTGAATCCTCGCAAGACAACACCTCAAAAAACTATAGCTTCAGATATGACATGGCTTCAAAATGACCGTGAAGCCTACAAGATGGCTTGGTTGAGTCACCGACAACTCACCCGATCTTGCCTAGATTTAGAAGCTATGAGCCATAGTCCTGGATGGGCACAAACACAAGCTACAGACATTCATGTAGTTTGTAAACTGAATCATGAAGGGGGTTCAGTACAGCTACCTGACTCGGATATCAACATTCATGTCCCTGTGGGTCACGTATTACCTGGGGAATTCCAAGAAGTTGGTTTAAAGGCTATCCTTAACCCTCCATCATCATTTAACAATGAGCTGTCTAGCACTGTAAGTCCTCTGATAGAACTTACACTGAGCAACCTCAACACAAGGGAAGCCATTTTCCTAGAGGTGAAAGTTGCAGCTAAAGTGAGGAACGATCCACTCAGCCAAGTTATGAGTGATATTGTGTGTTTTTATAGTCTCAATAAAGAAGGGCCTTTTAAGAAGCTAGAAAATTGCTACACTTATCAAGATACCATACAAGTGAAGCTAACTGACCTAGCTCACGTGATGTATGCAGTGATTGCCATACAAGCGAACAAAATCCAGCCTCCAGCAACTAACGTCTGGGACTATGTTCATAGAACAGTCTCAGTTGGAATTTATGGTCCCAAATATATTCACCCATCTTTTACAGCAGTTTTTACAGTCTTTGGTCATAACTACATTCCAGGAAAACTCACAATTTGTGATATAAAAAAGGGGAGTAAAAATATGCCTCCCGTTGTGTTTCAGCTGTGGGGAAAACATACATTTCTGCTTGAAAAGCCACAAGATCTAAACATTTCTTTGGTATCCTGTGATCCAGATTTTGAAGTGAAGATGGAAGACCAAAGCAAAAATATTAAAGAGGAGGAGCTGAAAACTGGTGAAATGGTCCGCCAACAATTCCTGTTTTCCATGCTTGGATGTAGGGAGATGCATTTCTTTGTTTTCCTCGTTCAGATTAAAGTCTCAAAAAGTAGCCAAGTAACGCAGTTCCACGTTACAACTCCTGATCCAGCTCCAAAATTAAGTGGAATTACCAGTAGGCCAAACCGCTTACAAAACCGTAAAGAAATCAAGTCTGCACCTTTGCTTTTAATACCAACAGTTAAATATCCAAAGTTTCAAGATAAGATTTTGAGCATTAATACTTACGGAGTGGCTTTGAAAAGTGTGTTACGTCAAAATAAGATTGACTATTTGCTAGAGTATTTCAAAGGGGACACAATAGCACTTCTTGGTGAAGATAAAGTAAAAGCCATTGGACAAACTAAAATAAAAGAATGGTATGTAGGAGTTCTCAGAAGAAAGATTGGTCTTGTACATTGCAAAAACATAAAAGTGATTTCCAAAGAACAAGCTATGGACACTGCTGATAGTGAGATAACAACCAGGAATATTGTTGAACAAATTGCATTGCCATTCAAAAAACTGACTTATATCTACTCAGTAGTTCTGTCTACAGTATCAGAGAGTGTTTATGACTGGAGAGCTTTGGCTGAGGTGCTAGGATATTCGCATATGTCTTTGGATTACTTTAATGAGGCACATGCTGATAAAGAATCAGAGAGAGTTGCGCATGTTGTGAAGAGGATGAAGGAAGACTGCCATGCTAACAAAAAAAAAAGACTATTTCTTTATGAGCTCATTGTTGTAAGTATTGCATGAACTAACTTGGTTATTGGGAATGCATTGCCAAGAAACTACTCAATAGCAATGTGTGAACAAGAAAACATGGTCCTGCACTCTTGTGGGAATCTTTACAAATCTGAACATATTACTAAAATTTGTAGACATCTATAGATGGAAAGTACATCCAGACACTCATGAAGAATAATACTTTGATGAATTAATTCTAAACAGTGTTCTGCAAATGCTCCAGGAGCCTCGCTTATTTAGTAGGTTGACTGAGATGACTTTTTTTGTTTTTAAATGGCCATGATTGAAATAGTTTTGTCTTTTGTCATGGAAGTTATCATGGTAAATTGCTTCCCTGAGCAATTCACATTCCCATTGTGAAGTATTAGTAACCTTATAGTGTGAAAACTCCGTGATTTATATATCCTGTGTACCCTAAGAGGCATGTCTAAGTTTGCTTCATATTTTTAAAGCAAGGAAATCCTGACCCACATGTTAAAGACAAGATTTTTAATCCACACATGACAACTTCATAGTCAATGTTGTAGTGACCTAAAGACGATATTACAAGTATTTCGGTACATATTTTCTTGTGCCTCATTTGTAAGCCACTGGACAACTTTTATGTGATTCAATACCATTACATGTGAATCAAAAGTAGGTTAATTCTAAATGCTTCCAGGTAATGGGTTGCACTGTTAACCATCTTAATTTACTTATGGATCTGTGTGCAGATTAATTTGGAATTAATGATTACTCCGTTCTGTCCTTGTCTCTGACTGAAAAGTCTACCAGAAGTAGACTACAGAAGAGAATTAAATTTCTCATATGAAAATAAGGTATTATAAAAATGGGTGTTTAAAAATTCACATCATAGCCTTTCATCTAAAGCCTTTTGACTATCCCAAATTGCAAACCTTAACAGGGTTTACTTCTCATAACTGGTCTATCCCCTTTGAAGTGCTGACAGCAATTTCAGCAGGATTCAGAAAACTTTCGTAGCAGTGGCCACTTACAACTCTCAAGACTGCATTAAACTGTGTGGAATAAACCTGAGCAAGTATGAAGTACAGTTTAGTCTGCCACATCTCTGTCCAAAAAGGGGAGGGGGGAGTTAAAGGTGAAAATGATCCAAGCTTTTAATTGAATACAGTGAAACAGTGTTCATTACAGAACAGGCAAAAGGTGGGGCACAATTAGATTAACAAGATGTCCCATTTTTTGAGATGTATATGATTTTGAGCTATGAAATGCCAATGCAGGTCCCTGTCTTTGTAAAGCTAGACTTAAAGCTAGATATCATCCATGTTGCTTTTGGGTAGAATGTGCTACTTATTTCTTTTAATTAATTTCCTATTATTATGTTTAATAGGGTTCTTGATTATCAGAGCAAAGTCAAACTGAACAACTTTGCTCCACTTTGCCAAAGTATAAGGGGATTTGGTACTGTACACTTTTGTCTGCTTCTCACTACTGTGCCTACCAAAAGTTCTACTGTTTGCAATGAGGATTTTCATGGAAAAGTGTTTTACAATTAAATCACACAAATGTCTGATTTCTGCAGAAATGCTTGATATTTTATTAAAAATCAGTATCTAAAACCCAAGGAAAACTTCTGGATTTTGTTCTTGATCTTTCACTGAAAAAGTCAACATTTTCAGTGGAACATTTTGCTATTAATTTGAGGAGAAGAAAAAAACACCACCTATTTTTCTCATTAGCTCTTACCCAAACAAATAAAGAAAGTAGAATGCAACATATCTGCATTTCAGTGTTTCACTCCTGGAACCATTTTAATTTGTTACTAAAAGCTCATTCGGCATGGGGGAGGGAAGAGTTTTATGCTTGCATTTCTGCTTAATGCTCAGCAAATTGTTAGATCTGTGGGAGGAGTAAATCAAAACGTGCTGGCCAACGTAATCAGTTATTTTCCAGAAAAGCAGTAGACAAAGGACCACACCTTAGTATAATAGTACTCTAACTTCATTTTGAAGTTTCATGTCACACTTGAAGAAGCTAAATTTGATGTCCCAAATATTTTTGTTGGAGAAGCATATTTTTCCTTTAGGATCTGTAAACTTGGCAGGATCCATTTGACACTGGAATGCTGTAGCAGCTGAATGCCAGCTTAATTTTTTCTTAAGCTTGTGGGCAGTTTTCCTATGAAACTGCTGGCGACACTTTTTTGTAGAAAAAAAATTTACATATTTGTAAGAACACAAAATAAAAAAAAAAAAGCCTTCCTGTCTGCTTAGAAATGCAGAATAGTGCTATAAAAATGAATTATAATGTTCTGTTTGTAGTTATTGGTGAAGGTACACTAATGAAAATGATTGTTGCAGGCACTTTTGAAAATAGATTGCCAGGGATTAGTGGCACGTCTTACCCAGGACACCATCATTTTGACTTCAGCTGTCAAGCTTGGCAAATACTGGCGGGAGCTTGCGGAGAGGCTAGCCCGACTCACAAAGCAGCAAATTGAGGCTTACGAAGTACCCCACCAAGGCAAAAATGGAGCAGTAGCTCTGGAGGTAAGGCTCTGGTGTAATGGTGTGTGCACACTTGCTTCTCTGCACAAACACAGCCAGGGACCTTTTTCCTTCCTTGCTTTGTGCACTTCTTTCCTCTTGCATTTCGGCCTTCTTATTTAATTTGCAAGCCCTTCAATGCGAGGAGTTCTCACCAACTTTTGCTTGCAGTATCTAGATATTCCTTTGAAACCGTTTTTTCAGTGTTACTGTGCCAAATTAATTTGCTGTGGAGTTCCTGTTCTCCATCTTGAGCTTCAGCTCTTTACTCCCACCTCAAGGGCCACTTTCCATCCCTTCTTATTGTCCTGCCCACTTGTTAATCTTACTCACTCCTCTGCTGTCATTTCAGACACAGTGAGGAAGACCATCCAGTTCTTGCAGGAGCCACTTCAAATCACCCTCAGTACAGCTTTTTCTCTTCCCACTGAAAGGAAGCTTACCTCCACCATTAACACTTTTCTCTTCTGCACTTGTATAATATTTGCCATCATTTAGCCTAAGTAGCGTGACAAGAGTTTGGAAGCTCTAACACCAATTCCACTTCTGTCCTATTATATGAACATGGCAAATCATGTTTTAATTTCATAGTTTGTCAGGTAGGTCATGCTATTTATTCTTCTCTGCTTATATAGAACTACAAGTTCTAAATAAAAGTCAAGTTGACCTCTCAGATGTATTTTAGTGCATACACATCTAAAGAGCAATTTAGGTGCCTAATTATATCTCAAGTGCCATTTGAGGTGCCCAGAGGTACCCACGGCATCCGTGCAATGTCAGATATGTCACAAAACTTAGGGTGGGCCCTCATCCGTGCCTCTGAGCTGAGGGCCAGCCTGTGCTCCTGGCACACCTTTGCCTGGGCAGCCAAGTTGCTTCCCACGTTCCTCTACTTTTACTTCAACACTGAAGCATGCAGTAGATCCACTGTTTCCCACAGAGTTATGTTCCAATGACTTCTAGGTCCCAGACTGGATTTTACCCTGAACATCCTCTTTTATAAGCATTGCTAAATGATGCTCAAGCTGATCTTTCTGCCTTGAGAGTTTACGTTCAGGCTCGACTCTCCCTCTGCCTGTACTATCATCCCCTGATTATTGCAGGTAATGCACATGATCCAGCCTGAATTCCTTCTCTCTCACCTCTCAGTACCAAAGGAATCACTATTTCCCATTCACAGGTTCACAACTACTCAAGCGATTTTTTTCTTCCTTTTTCTTTCCCTGTAGCTGATTCTTCCTCTTCCCTGTGAAACATATCCTCCTTTCCATAGGCTGAATCCAGAGAGTCTTTCATCTCAGTTTTATCTGCCTGGTGATAGCTATCAAGAGATTGCTGCTCTAATCGTGAACCACCACCTCATTCCCTTTGAATGCTCTGCCCTCCCTCCCCAATCAATATTTGACCAAAATTCCACACATCTACTTACAAGGTTCTGCACTTTTCTACAAAAATATCTCTATCATTGCTGTTTGCAGACACTGCCTCCTCCTCTGATCTTGCTTTTCTCTTTCAGCTATTTTGTGTATTTTATTTTTTTTTTTTTAGTTGTTCTGGGTACATTACTTGTGCCTGGATGCACCTTCCTCCTTAATTTTTTTTCTCATAAAACTCTCAGCGCTGCCAATCCCTAGTCTACTGTTCTCTTTTAGTGAAAAAAATCACCCTGTTATTGTCTCTGGTTTTGCACTAGCTTATTCTAAAATACTAAAATCAAATAGAATGTGAATGCTTGTCATTTCCATTAATTTTTTTTTTTTCTGTTATGCCGTGCCTTGTCTAACTTCCTAGGCTTTTGTTTCACTTACTAAGCTTTCTGTCACTGTCTGACAAAACCCCAGCTTTCTACAGAAGGAATTATAGACCTGAACAATGTGCAACTCTACTGTTCTCCATGGGATTTGGAAATGTTTTCTCCTTTGCTAACAGACAGCAGAACTAAAACAATCTTAAAACTCTTTTTCCAGCACCATACCTATTTATTTATATATATATAAAAATATATATTAAAAAAATTTACTTTGTTTTAAATGGGTGTCTATTTCCATGAAGCCCATCTTTTGCCTCATACACCCTATTCTTTTATTTTCAAGAGGTTTTTTTACATTATTTTTATGACAAACCACCTACAAAATTCTGTCTTTCAGTGACAGTGTCTGCTGCCGGAAGATAGTACAGTGAAATTCATCATAAAAAAGCCAATAATAGAGTGTGTTCTATTTTTTAAGAGAACATTCAACAAGCTATCAAGGATCAGAATTTTGCTTTATTTTTATGTCATTTCTCAAGGCTTAAGCTGGGCCCATGGGGAATTTATTGGGTTCATGTGAGCTTTGTAATAGTGCTTGTCTACGCAGGTGTGAGTTCAAAGCACACCAGGTTTCTAGCACTGGTATCTCATGTGAACACTCAGCATCCTCACTGTCCTGTGAATCTAACCTTGAATTTCAGTACTTTCTACTGAATTTCAGTGCTTTCTTCAGATCTCTGAACTTCTCAATGCTCTCGTGCACTGACACTCTACGTGCAGAAAGCAATACTCTGTTTATAGTTTTGTGTATGTATGTTGTTCATCATGGATGCAAAATGAAGGCAGCTAATGCAGTCTAACTTCATACCTGTATGGAGATGCCCCCAGCATTGTTACAAGGTTAGCATTAGTCTGACTAAATCCAGAATGATTGCTGATCATCACATTTACTAAGCAGGTATAAAAGAACCCTGATTAAAAGTATCTTATCCCAGCCTGGAGTTTTCTAATGGAAAAACTTTCTCATTGATAGTATTTGTTGGTGTGAAAACATGAAACCAAGCAAAAATGGGGGAGTAATAAGTTTTGAGTAATTATTGAGGATTATCTGAAAACATTAACCAATTCATTACCCATCAAGGACTGTTCTACCATCAAGAGGATTGATTGGTTGAAAAATGTTTCTGCTTTTAAACTTAATATTTTTCTTAGTGGGACAAATCTTCTCCCAGATGATCACAGAGGCAACTTGAGGTACATACAATTGGTGCCTAGATTTTGAAGTGCTTTTCATCAGTAAATTCCAAATCACTTTACAGAGGATGTAGGTATCATTATTACCTACTCAGCAGAGGCAGTGAGAGCAGAGGGAAAACTCATGAATGTACCTGAGATGAGACTTGCCTGGGATGCTGCAGTGATTTAATATTTTGCCTGAAAATCTGCTTTAATATAATTCAGGCATGTCAAATGCAATTCAGTTCACCCATTCCCTTAGAGTATGTGGATATGGAGAAGGACCTGCCTTAGAAGCCTGGTTTGCAGTGTTAGTTCAGTGTAGTGAGCATGTAGATTATTGCTAAGTTAATCATGCATCAGCAATGACCAGTTTATAAAGCTTTTGATCCCCCCCCTTTTTTTTATTTTTCTTTTGTCCCAGAAGAAAGAAAAATCAGTTGTAACAGAGTAGAGAAAACCAGGGTTTGTATTTTAGACATATTTCAGCCAATTCTCTGATTGCACAGTGTCAGACTGACCTTCAGCATCAGTCAAAGCATAGCATCTTTTCATACTCACTGTCTTGTCACATTCTAGTGAAGACAGAAGGCTGTACCCCAATTCTCCAAATATCCTGGTCTAACAGGAATATAAGGAAAGGAAGCAGGAGCCAGAGAAAAGGCATAGCCAGCGGCAGAATATCAGGAAATCCAGCTTCTCTTGGTGGCTACTTTGGTTATCAAGCTAAATTGGGAATACAGAAACTTTGTGGTCTCAGAATAAATACAACAGTGGTGAGCTGCTTTAGTTCACTAAAATACGTTGTAATACCTAGTATTTGCAGTAGTACATTAAAAACTTCTTTTTCAACATAGACTGTCTAATAAAAGGAAAGAATTCATCACTCTCCTTCTTCCCACCTACCACCGAGTTACTTTTCTTTCCTCCTTTTATAAACTTGTGGTTATGACTTAAGATAGACTTGCTTAAAGAGAGGAGTAGACACCATTCATTTTGGGTAAATGATGATGCCCTTCCCTCCTGTAGACCTAAAATGAGAAATTTCACTGAAAGCGTAGGCACTTTTTTATGGCTTAAACTGAAGGCAGAAGCCAGACTAATCACACTGTGAGACACCCTACTGGGGATATGAGTTTGATGGGTTTTTCCATTTGGGGATGGGTGAGAAAGGCAGCAGAAGTTGAGGGTGATGTTTACAGAAACTACAATAGACTCAGTCTTAGGGTAAATTGAGAGTTCTTAGCCCAAATGTAGAGAAAACTCAGAACTATGAGCAAAGAAATTCTGCTACTCAGTTCCTCGAGGGATCAAGTAAATAAATCTTAAATCAAGGAAGCAGAGGTTCATAATGTGTATTATTTCTAAATTAATAGGATTACATTGAGGAAATAACGAATTTCCTCTTGGATTATCCTTCAGAACCATGAAAACTGCTTTTCCATTAAAAGAGAAAAAGATGTTAAAAAAAAATCTGGGCTTCCTGATCACTTCTGTGGATATGTGTATACATGTGCACACATCAGTCCATACGCTTTTATTACTATGTATAAGTGTGTTTCTGTTAAAACAGCAAATGCCAGAACCTTTTAGGAAAGTGATAGATTTCTTTATAGCTTTGTGTATCACCCCTGCAATTCCTAACTCAATTGCTGTTTGCAAAACCTTTATTGCCAATGAGGAGTGGGAAACTAGAAAATGGATAGCCCAAGTTAAATTTGGAAAAGCAGCATCTGGGAAAACAATCTTTTTGTTTGTAAACTGAGCAAACTTACTCTGGACATCAGCACTTTAAATCATATAAGTCCAGCTCATATCTGAATCATGCTGTCATAGCTTAATTAGTGTCACTAGACCAATGACACATTACACCTGTTAAGGATCTGCTCCATATTTGTTTGGCATAAAATAAACATATTGTAGTTTGAAATAAGGAGCACTGGTAACCTATCTTTTCATCATTTCCTTTGTTTCTTGCAGGACATTTTTTAAATTTCATGTCCTGATTTTAAAAATGTAATTATAAAAGCTTTTGACTCTCCTGCTTTTGGGGTGTTTGGGCTTTTTTTTTCTTTCTTTGTTTTAAACAGAGGTTTTATAGGTAGATTGTCTTCCTGCTGCTGTTACCAGAAAACATTTTTGTAAAGATAAGAAGCATGTTTAAAAGTTGCAGGCTAAGTAGAGGGACGGTAAGATGTTGATTAATGAGACAGGGAGGCATTAACCATCAAAACCACAGCC
Organism: Harpia harpyja; assembly: GCF_026419915.1. NCBI lineage: Eukaryota > Metazoa > Chordata > Aves > Accipitriformes > Accipitridae > Harpia > Harpia harpyja. Next base: position 74,505,474 of record NC_068940.1, read on the forward strand.
AAACTCCAAATAGGGAAACTGCTGCTATGCATTTAAAAAATGACCAAGGGGAAAAGTGTTTTCCTTCCACCCCTGTTCTTTGAGTTATACTTTCAGACAAGGATATATTTCAACCTGGTGATAATCATCTGAATGAAGAATTTATCTTTCCATTATTTACCTCGCTAAGAATTTAAGTTTCATAGAAATGAAGGACATAAGGTTACTGGAGTTTTTATAACAACATGCCTTTTATGATAAAGCATTTCAGCATGGCTAGGGATCAAACACTAATTTTCTTTTTTCTTTTTGATGACTTTTCTACCATTGGAAATATTTAGCTATTTTTTTTTCTCAATAATTCAATTTCTGCAATTAAAACTTTTTTTTTCCCCTTTATTTTCAGATGATGTGGAAACCTGCATATGACTTTCTCTACACGTGGGCTGCCCATTATGGAGACAGTTACAGGGATGTCTTACAAGACCTGCAATCAGCCTTGGATAAAATGAAAAACCCAGTAACAAAACATTGGCGAGAGTTAACTGGAGCATTGATTCTTGTGAACTGCATGGAGGTCTTAAGGGCAAGTGCTTTCTCCAAAATGGAGGAAGAAGAATAGACTACCAAGATATGTTTTTGGAAAATCTCTTGGGAAACTGTACTGCTGATATTTGTGTTTCAGTGATGCTTGCAGAGCAGGATGGAATGCAGTTTGTTTTACCTGAGTTGATGGGTCTAGCCCCACGGTTCTCAACTACAGATCCCCAGAGCTTGCTAATGGCTACTGAGTAAGTAAGAAAAGAGTGGGGGATTAAACTAGGGAGGTCAACAAAAATGACTTGAATTCTATAGGGTAGTTTCTAAAAGGAGCTATTTCTGATTGCACTGACTTCTAGGTGGGGATCAGTTTTAAAAACAGAACTATGCGTGGATGAGTTCAGCCTGTTGGGCCTAGGCTTACGTTGTTTTAAGTGAGGTATTAAAATCTAAATATTTAATACAGTATTTTGATGGGTGCCCAAACCCCTCAACTCTAAGTCAATGGGTGCAGGTTGGCCTAGAAAAAAGCTTTAGGATTCTTTCATCCTCAACTGGGACAAAATTAATCTCACCTTCTCACAAAACAGGAATTCAACAGTTATTTGCACCTGGAAAAATAGGTGTGTGCTGCTCAGTCCTTCCAAAACAGCTTCTGTTGTCTTTTTTGAAGACTGGAAGAGAGGCAGGCAATTTAATGGTCAAAGGTGATTGGTTTTGATTGGTTTACTGATGTAACTCAACAGGGTTTGTGTTTCTCTCTTGCTTTTTTTTTTTTTTTTTTTTTTTTTTTTTAATTCCAGCAAATTTGTCTAGGTTCTGCTGAGTGGAAACTCAGGAAGCCTTCTTGGTGTACACTGTCCATCCCTCTGATCATTTGCTTATTCCTACTCTGTTGTTATTAAATAGATAAATAGGAAGAGTGGTTTTGTAGGTACAAGGGCTGTAGACAGTTCAAACCCGCTTCTGTTGATCATTTTCTTCTACCTTACTGTATGAAGAGTATGGGTGATGGCTATTATTTTCTCAAAAAAAGTTAACAGTGGGGTGCTTTTCAGATTAATTTATTTATGGAGCAATTAATTATCATTAGTCACATGTTCTAAAAAGAACCCTGCTTAGATGTTATCAATAAAAATCTTTCAATTACTGAGTACCTTATTATAAATACAGAAGATATAGGCTGAATAATAGCTACAGGCTAACCAACTTTATTTAATTTTTTTAACATAAGATGTTAAAAATATTTTTAGTTAAGTGGTAGATGTAAAAGTTTAAACCCATTTTGAGCACCTTTGATCAACATTCATTCAGAAACAGCAGCAAATACTCATGACAACAAGTTGAAAAGGAAATTGGGGTTCTGCCATCACTTGCAGTTGACAAGGCAAAGCCAAATTCTTTCAGGAGTACCACAAAGTAGTAGCATTTCAGTCCAGAACCTGTGCTTCCACTGTTGTCTTAGTTGATGTCTCCTAAGAAAGGATGTTTTGTGATTCTAAAACAAAACAGCACATTTAAACATTTTTCTTCTTCCCCTCTCCTTTCCTCTAACCTGCTTTCTTTTCTACTTTCATTAAGCTTTCCCAAAACATGCATAGCTCAGGAAGGAGAGTGAGGAAAGAGCACTTGCTCTAGTAGTAGGAAAGCTCACTCACCAAAAGACCCTTTAGCATCAGGGCATGACTGAACAAGCATTGATGCGAGTTATCTGGCTTCTGTGGACTTACTCCTGATTTGCAATGGAAATTACTGCAAACAGGAATTAGTGGAGAAAAAGGAGTCAGATTATCAGAGCTCCCTGTTGTTTCAGGTGCTAGCACCTATTTTATATCTTGCCCCGTGCAGTTTTAAAAACAGCTGCAGAGAAAATATAAAATAACATTCTCTTGTTTTCTGTACTTCAGTGCAGAGACCAGTTGTTCCTTCCTTCTTGTAGGTAGTGAAGCCCCCAAAAGAGGAGACAGTATCTGTTGTCTTTCTCTTTTGCGCTGCTGGTAAGGAAAAGGTGTGTACTGGTTCCTTTTAAAACAGGCTTCCTTAAAGGTAAAATGATAAATTCAGATATTAAAATTATAAATACTAAAAATAGACATTAAATGAAAATAAATTCTTTACAATAATACTTACAATGTACCCCTGCATACTCCCAGGGAAATTTTTTTGTAGGTTTCCCAGACTGCTGCTGCTTCCACCTTAGAGCCTGCTCATAGCAGAGACTGTGAAACCTGAACAGTATTTTGCAGTGGTGCAACAGGTCACACACCGTCTCCCTGCTTAAAACTGCAGGGAAATACTTTTTTTGCTCCCTAAGAGCTGAAATACCAGAAGAGATCACTGAGCAAATCTTTCAGCTTCACCATGTTCTCTCACCAGCTGATCTTCATGCATCCCAGCAGGCCATGCTCCCTTACTTAAAGCCCTGTTAAGCCACCTTTCCACCCCCCCCCCCCCCCTTATTTTTTAATTTCTTTCTTTTTTTTTTCCTCTTTTGTTAACCTGGCTGCAACAGCTAAGCAACTCATCTTACTCCTGTTTCTGAAGACAGGTCTCTGCTTCCATCCTTTTTTTGCACATCTTAATTTCTTACCTTTAGTAAATGTGTGTTTACTACATGCCCTATTGAATTTCTTAGTTCAGTCCTGTATTTTCCTGTTATCGCTACTTGTCGAAAGGGGGAAAAAGCTACCAGAAGCACCCATTCCTAGTTGTGCGATGCTACCAAATATGAAGGACAAGCTGCGCAAAACCTTCAAGGCTGAAGGACAATCCATCCTGAGAAGGTGGTCAGTGATCAGGAATTCAGGAAGAGAAGTGCTCAGGGAGCAGAGGCTGCTGCCTGTTATTCTCGTGGCCAGGCCCTTTCATTGCAGTGAAACAATAGCAAAATTGTTTCTGTCTTGAACGAGAGTTGAATTTGGCCCAGTAGATTTAGCAAATATTGACTTAGTGAGTCAGTATTCTCCTTAGCTTGCAGAATTATGCAACTGGTCCTCCAAGCATATTTCTTTAAAAGGGAATTTATGTCTCTCTGTAGTTGTGCCGTACACTAGGGTCTTTGACTGTGGGCTTTGGTTGCTAATTGCACTCCCCGTTTTTGCTTTAAGCTTCTGCTCATATGAATGAAATGTGCACTCGTGCAATATTCTGTTTACTTTAGCAGCCCACACTGGATATATTAAAAAAAAAAGGTATTAAATCCCCATATTTTATTTAGTGCTCTAGTATTCAAAACCACAAAATGCCAGCTGGGAGTGGAAGCAGCTGCACTCAGCGGCAACGCACAGCTAGGAAGGAGCACATGGCTTTGGTAAACACACTCTGTTCTTGACCTTTTCTCCTTTCCTCCCACACTGTCAAGAGAGAACAGCTTTCCCATGAGCCTGCACACATACCTTCTTGGGTTTCTGTGAAGTGGGATGAGATTAACAACTCCTCACTCCTCGGGTTGAGACAAAGAAAAATACCAGCCCCTGGTCCTTGCCTTAAATGACCCTCTGTTTCCAGGTTTCCAAATTTCTTTGTGCAGCCTGGGGAAAAGAGCTGTGTCAGCCAGTTCCATTTCCCTTTGTATGCGTAGGCAGAACCCCCCCCCCCCCCCCAAACATTCACCATCCTTCTAACCTCTGAATAGGTACATTTCTTAAACAAACGAGCAAATGAAAAACTTGTGAGCGCATGAATTGATTTACGATACCACCTACCCATGAAAGTTGGAAAAATGGTTCCCTTGTGTGGGGCTGCACCTGAATGGGGCAGGCACCTTCCACAGTGGGCAGTAGCGAGGGAAATCTAGCTGTAACTCATGCTAGAAATGCTGGTTTTTTCAATGAAGTTGGAAGCCATTCCTGGTGTTACAGTGCAGAGGCATCTCAGCTCCGTGCCATTTAATGGCACAGTGTGGTGATGTATTTCTGAATTAGTAACACTCAAGACAAGAGAGAAAAGGCAAATTATTCTCCCACATAAGTTCCAGTCCTCTAGCTGGGTTTGGGGAAGGATTCAGTTCCTTAGTTTTTATTTGCTTTTTTTGGAAAGCAGAGATTTAGGGAGGGAAAAGGAAGTTTCTTTTAAAATATAAGTAAAGGGCTACTCCCCAAGCCAGTCTCCAGGTTGGATGCCAAGAGCAAGCTGCAGGTTGAGGGGTGTTCTTCATGGAATTGTCCAGAGAAGAAAAGGGAAGGAGGCATCAGCCATCCTTTTTCCTACTGAGGCCAGGAAAATGGGGAGAAGTGGGCAGGTGTCTTTTAAATCTTTTTGTGTGAAAATGACTGATTTTCACAAATTCTTCCTGTAAACCTGAGCTGTGTGAAAAGCAAACGCTAAGCAGCTCCAAAGAAGCAACTCTATTTTGTTGTGTTGCGTTGATTTTAAAGACTTATTCCTAAAGTACTTCTAGGCTCAGTAAGTGATTCAGCCAACAATGACCTACTAAATAATAAAGACTATTGTTTACAACTGCAGATGGCAATACCATGTTCCCAGCTAAACCCAGTGATCCTGCTTTTTCATCAGCTAATAGCTCGTTCAGCTATGGACAGCTGAACCAAATAGGAATATAAAGCTTTGCTGTTTTGTTCTGTTTGTGTCACAGCTATGAAAATTGCCCATGAAAGGACAATAAAAGGAGAGTAAGGGAGTTGAATTTGGTTTCCCCCCGCTGGGAAGAGAATGTAGCAAACGGTATTCTGCACAGTCTATTAAATTCTCTGGAGAGGTCCTAGAACAATGGTAGGTATGTAAATAAGATGTTAGTCCAGCATGGGTGATAACCATTGTTCTTGATAGTTCTGCTGCCAATAAATGTCTACAGACAGTATGGGATATAGTTATTCAAATAACCTGTCATTATTCTTACTACAGAAAGTGCCATTTTCTATTTGTTGCCAGTGTGTGTATATATATATTATCTATTTTTTTTTAACTTACAGTATATATTTTTAAACAAAATAAACAAAGAAAAGCAATATTGTCCACTGGAATCTTGCATGGATTTTATTTTGTTTTTGTAAGACAAAGAAGAAAAGAGGAAGATGGCCACGGGGTGAAAGATCGTGGTTCTGTTAATACCAGGGAAAGGAGCAATGCCTTTATGCACATTTTTCTTCATTTAAAAATGCTGCATGTTAAAAAGATGAATGTACACTCCTTTTAGCATGTTCATAAGCAAAAGTAATTTGCTTATATTGCTTCCAGAAACAGAATGAAATCACTCTTGAGAAGATGGCTGTCTGTGGAGCTTGCTGGGGAAGCCAGGCCTCCTCACAAGAATATGCTCTCAAATTTTCTCTTTTTTTTTGGTGGAGAATCATGAAAGTAAGTTTAAAAGTTGAACCTTTGTTTGAAAAGGTCAGTCAAAACTAACACAAGCTTCTGAACTTTCACTAGAAAGAAATAATACTGCTGATGTGTTTTAATTGAACATTTATTTCAGTTTTCTCAAATCAAATTGTTACTTACGATCCTTCCAGTACAAATTGGCCAGGAATACTAGTTATATCTTAAATCCTAAAATTATGATTAGGATTTTAATTTAAAACTAAGTGGCAGGAGTTACTATACTGACTGGAAGGTCAATTTACATACCCATTCTAAATTCCAGGTTTTAAAATGTAAATGAACTGGCCTGCCAGGAATAGGGATGGCAGCGCAATAGTCCCAAGAGAGCAGACAAAGACAAAGTGCATTCAGCTCCACTCCACAACTTCAGACCTTTAAACATTACATTTGCGATAAATGCAGAACAAGATCTAAAATACAGCCTTGTCAAATACAATACCCTGAGAACAAAGGGAATCAGGAGTGACAGGGAGGAAGTGAATAAGCAATGACTGCTCAGTATGTCTCATAACAATGAAGTTATCAGGCAATGGGTTTAAAAATAAGTGTAAGTACCTTTCCACACAGCGAGGAATTGAGGAATGAGTTGTTACAGGCTATTGCCGAAGACAAAAGCATAAATAGGTGCAAAAAGGCAATTAGTCAAATTTATGGGAAAAAGTGCCTTGTGGATGTGGTGGTTTGTGTACAAGCCACCAGCTTCCTATAATACAGAGTCGGATACTGAAACTGCAGCAGGGAGAAATACTATCCAGCGATCGCTCTGTTTCTCATACTCTCTCCCCTGGAGATTGCAGGGCTGGAGCGGGCAGGCGCCTGCTCTCTCCCTGACTTTCCCAGCGCTCTTATAAACACGACACTCGTACAGTCCTCACACATCCCAGTAGGCTCCTTTCTAGCACCCCGCCTCCCTTCTGCCCCAGCCGAGGCGACAGCTCGTCAATTTATTCGGCAACAACCATGGTCCCTCTCCTGGTCTGCAGCCTCAAGTGCCAAGAGCAGCTGGTTGGACTGAGCCATGATCCTCCGACTCGCTGCCTCTGGCAATGGGGGGTCGATCGCTGATGAGGGAGCACAATCCTAAACTCTAGGCAGGGAGATGGCAACCGAGCCAGACTCCTCAGGGCTGGCCCTGCCCCATGACCTTGCTTTTTTCTCAGGATCCAGCATAGCCCTATTTCATGCATCTGATGGAAAAACATGGCAGGGGGTGGGGGGAAGGAGTAGTAGATTTTAAACAAAATCTCAGACAAGAAAGCTTATTTCTTAATTCTTCTCACAAGTAGGAAATGTTATTATTAGAGTCTGAAACCATTTCATATACTGTCACCCTCTATTATTCATACAAAAGCCTCTATTGCTATTAATAAAGGAGTTTTAAAAAAAAAAAATCTAATGGATGGTTTAATAATGCTGCTTATAAAACTAATTGTGTGTAACCGAAAAGCTCTCCCTGGGGTCTCATTTGCAGGAGGGTTAAATAGGATTATCAAATCTAAAAAAAGACTAAAAAAAATCCCAAAGCCCTGAAGCCCCAGCAAGAAGACGTCACAAAGCAAGAAGGAGTTGGGACATTTTGCCGAATAAATTACAGACCTTAGTCATTAGTGCCAGGGGATTATCTTACAGAAAAGAAAATCTGAATTGGCTCCATACGCCTGCAAGCTTCGTTAAAGATTTTAGGTCAGAAGTTCCATTTTCATACATACAAACAAGTCTTTTTACCTGGAGGTCTCCAGCCAGCAAGATGACTTCAGTGGCAGTCCATATACCCTGCATGTCAGGGTATCAAACTACTGTAGAAAAACTAAATGGACCTTGCCTTTTCCTCATTTTTATTTGCCTATAAAAGGCCTATATTGCTCCATAAAGCAATAGTGATGGTGCAGCTGAGATGGGAACAATGAGAGCGAGCTGTGCAGACTCCTGCGGGAGCCATCTTGTGCATATCTCCCACCACAGGTGCTGGTTAGAAGAGTTCACATCGGCACCTCGGTTGCACAGACCCTTTTGCAACCCATGCTGCCTGCCTTCCCAATCTTGATCATCCCTTCAAAACCTCTCGCACCTCTCCCCAGAGGTGTCCTCTCCTTCACCTGGCTGGCAGCCATTCAGTGTGGACGCCCACCCCACCTCACATCTCAGCCACCCTCCCTCACACACTGCTCTGGGTCCTGGCATTTTCTGAGACCTCTGACCCCCCAACCCTCTGCACTTTCTCCTTCCCCCAAAGCTTCCTAAGCTGGACCCTCACCTCCAACATCCTCAGCTCCCCAGGCTTTCTACCACCTGCAAAGTACCTCCATGAGCTTCTCTCCAGCTCTCGACTGCCCCATGCCCACCACCTCAGAGCCCTGTGGGTCCTTGCTGGGTTTTTACAAACACTGCAGTTACCTACTGCTAGTCCCCTGGTCAGCCGTGTGCGGTGCTCTCCCATCAGTGCCACAGTGGCTGAGCCCAGCCTTTCATTTGGCTCTTTGCTCAGGAATAGATTCCAGGATCCAGCCCCGATGAGGTTGAAAACAACCTGGACACAGACTGCCCCAGCCAAAAAAATCTGCCCACACATAACTTTGAAGGCAGGAGAGAAGAATATATCCAGACAAAAACAAAAAGAAAACACAGAAACGTGATAGTGCTGTCTGAAGACAGAAGCCAAAGATGAAGCAGGATTTTTGATCCTAGACAAAAGACACCTTCTCATAGGCTTCTGGTTTCTTGCTTTTTTATACTTTTTGTAATGAATTAAGCCAAGAAATTTAGCAGCAGCACAGTAGTTAAGGCCAGTCTCCTGTTTTAAACAGTGCCTTTAACCTCACATGGCTTTTGTCCTTTTGAAAGACTTTTTACAAGCAGGATTTTACTTTGGAGATTGGATTCCATAAAGGTAAGCACTGCTGGCACAGAAAGTTGGTGTGTTAGAGTCTAGGAACAATTTTGATGGAGCTTATGTGGGACTCTTGCACTCCTACTGAGATTCGTGTCACGTTACTTCACCAGAGAAGGAAAATATAACAAAATACAGGACGTGGAAGACACAGTAATTAAAACCACTACAAGATATTAACAGCCAATCAACACATTTCAAGCCCTCTTCACAGTTTATTTTTGTCTACTCTAAAGTATGTCTGGAGAGGAGGGGAAGGTAAAAGAGCAGAGGGAGGAAAAAGAGAGGTTATTATTACTTGGATGATTATTATTGTTATCTATTTCTACTACATCAATGGCTTGTTTGATGCTGAAGATCTATTGTGCAGTGATCTCCAATAATGGAAAGTGAGAAAAAGCACAAGAAGCAAAGCAAAGCTAGAAAAACTTTTTTTCAAGGTCATTCAAATGATGTCTAGGGTTTTTCCAAATTCTAGTTCAGGCCTTATCCATCAGGTGTTGCTGCCTTTATAGTTATCTGGCTTATCATGAAGCAGTATGTTAAGAAATACTGGTGTCCTTTGGCTGCAGCGAGGTTCACGGGTTCTTCACAGGAAGCATTTGCAGGCTACAGTGAGCACTTTTTCTGTCGTGTAACCAGACATCACCTAACCAAACTGTGCGCATCCTCTGCACGTGGGGGGATCTACGCACCTCACTGGACATGGAGAAAGTACACCCCACCTAAGTGGCGGTGCACCTGCGTGAGGGGCCGGTGATACCCTCACACCATGTGCAGGTGTGGGACGGACCTTTAGGAGAGAGGAGCTAGCCTGGATTGCAACTGTAGGCCATAAAGTGTGATGAGCTATAAGATTAGCTATGTAAGAGATGTTTTTATTCACTTACCAGTGGACCTCTGAGACAGGATGTTTTTGTAGAAATCCCGACTGCTGTAATTCTTTTATTTCGGCCTTGGCAATGTACGTAGGGCCAATAAAAATAAAAACTGGGAAATGTCTTTAGCAAAGACATTGATAGAGGAGTCACTCTGTCTCTCTCTGTAATACCCAACTGCAAGTAACACCTGCGACTGTGTAACAGCCAATCAGCAAGTTTGTCTTGAGAAAAGACAACGTTTAAATAATCCAAGAGTCTTTTCTAGGTAATGTCAGGTGCATCTCCAGAATGGGCAGCAATGAGAATTTTGACCACTTTTTATTAATTGACATATTATTTCATATTGCATTATATAATTGGATCATTCCCAAAGTGAACAGTTTTCTTGTAACTGTATAATTTCAGATGAGCTCTCTCTAGAAGACTGTTTTGTTCAAAATGGGTATCAATGAGTATAGGAAAGTAGCATCCCAGGCTAGTTAATCTAAATGAGAAATCTTGAACCTGGGCCCACCTACAAGCCTCCAAATAAGGTACTGGCTTTGCATACATTTTTTCCCTCAAGTCCAATTATTTTTGTCCTCAGGGATACCCATTAACTTAGAATAGTGCTGCTAGCTCTCTATTTTTCTCATTAAGGCAGAAGGGACTCATTAAAAGATGGGTATAAGCTAAGGATGCTCTGGCCCTTCATTATGTGCAATAATAATAGTTTTCACTGTACCTCTTAAAATATCTTAGTTATATAGTCACATTTGCCTGTATTCTGCTGGTTTTATGTCACCAAGTGTTACACTTTTAGGACTGTAGTCTTGCAAATGCTGACAAAATCTGCCCCCCCCGCAAAGCCATACTATTTCCCTATACTTACCTATACTACATGGCCTATACCACAAATCATCAATTTTTTTTCCCTTTTTTAAAAAAGGAACTTAAAATTCCAAATTTCCTCTCCTCCCATCCCCCCTCCTTTTCTGTGCACCAGAAGGATGCAGCATTTGGTATACAGTACACAGGAACATTTTTGTGGGAGGTACTTCTTGGAATACTGGCAGCACATGACAAAGATTATAATGAGCACAAAAGTGCTTCCACAAATGCTAAGAGGAAGCCAGCATAGTACAGAACAACAGGCAGAGAAATAATTGCTGAGGTTAGTTATAGAGTTCCTGTATGTTGTTATTAGTTATGGCCCACCAAAACTTTGCAAAACAACTTGACTTAAAAGGAAATAAACGCTAATGTCAGCCATTGTCTCAAGTAAAAGACTAATAAGAAACAGAGTGACTCTTCATCATTCTGGAGTTATTTCTTTTTTTCTGTGTTTCATTTAGTGGAAGATGCCTCAGAGTTTCCATGCATGAATGCAATAATAAAGGCTTTTTCTAGCCTTGTTCGGTTCATATACAATTCTCAAAAATATTCCTCTGTGGTTAGTACGACCCTTAAGAAAATCAATCATTTCTGAGCACAATACAGTAATCAAAGTCTAACTTGCATACTTTTGCCTGTGCTTCTATTTGTAATTAGCTTAATTAATGAAGGAGACAATCATAAGAAAGTTAAAAAGTGGTACCTACAAAGTACCTACAGATGTTAAAGTGATGGCATCCAAAATCTCACTCTTCAAAATTGTCCCCTTTTTATCTATTCCAATCATTGGGGTTTTGGTTTTGGTTTTTTGGGGCTTTTTGTTTGTTTGTTTTCAGACTGGTTTACCGTTTCCCCTTTCACTGTCACATTAACATCAAGACTCATTAAGATTACTTTAAAGGCAACACATAATACTATAACCCTGTCTTTTTATTTCATTACTCTTATATTACATCTGCACCTCCTTCTGCCTCTTTGCACATCTTGGATATTGTTGTAAACAGTGAAAAAGCTGTATTGTGGAGATTTGTAGTCTGATGCTGATAGGAGGCAGCTGAAGGTCAGGAGATAATTTAGACCAATATATTTAAAGGGATTTATTACTGTGCTATTTGTAGTAACTGATCCAGAAACAGGCAGCATCAGTACTGTTATGCTAGGCATTGCATAAAGTCAGAACAAAAAGCACTTTTCAAGATCTCCTTGAAGCAACTACAGAATTCAACTGTAAAGGGCACAGAGATGCTTTTCATCTATGCAGAAATGTCGTAGACGTCCACTAGTTTACAATTGTCATAGTCCCTTTGATCATGGCTGTTATTTTAATACCATTAGCCATCTGATTTTGCAACAGCAGTTTGAGTACCAGGGACCTAGTTCTCCCTCAAACAAGGACTGTACACACATGAATATTCATGATCCACTGCACAGGACAAGTCAAGGTGATTAGCATGAAGTAAGGAACAGAAACTCATGCGTTCTAGCCCCAGTCATTGTCCCAGCCATTTCTTACGTTGGCTCCTCCTGTGATGTTGAACTCACGACGGTCAATATTTTCCTAAGCTGAGGATTCAGACTGACCCAACCACCTTGTTTTGAGCACTATCAGTTTGTCTGCTCCCAATACTCACTTGTCAGAGCTCACATAACTGTCAGTATAAATTATCAGGAACAACAAATGCAAGCTCTTACCAGAACTGTCTGCTTCACTAAGTGCTGTGAGCTACTTCTGGAGGAGACCTGGAGTCCAAACATGCATCTCACTGTCTTGCTACAAGTTGAGTTGTTTTCATGGTCACCACCTTCTGTTGGAAGAAACTTCTTTCAGACGACTGTGGTACCAGCTCTCTAACTGGCCCATGCAGCTGGAATAGCTCTCTCACTTTACAGATGCTCTGGAGGGACCCAAGGTGCTCCAGCACAGAGATTTGCCACACTTACATAAGGAATGCCCTCCTGCTATTTACTTACCATGAAGTTGCACTTCATTCAGGGCAAGTCAAGGTAAAATTCAAATGAAAGCACATGTTCATGTAACTCCAAAGTAGGCAACACAGTTGCACTTATTTATACAAGACAGCTGCAAATTTGAAAATAAAAACCCAACAACAGTGTGCTTAACAGACTTAATAAATCAGAAATGTCTCTCTTTCTATACCCCTTATAAAACTGGTCTGCTGTCATATCCTACCAAGGTGATGTATCCCCCAACTTCCTACTGTTAGGGAGTGGATCATTAGAGAGAACTCATCAGAAAGCACACCTGTGTCAGTGGGGCATGTTGACTTTTATAGCCAGTCTCCTCTTCAATGCCTTTCAAGGGATTTGGATAGATATAACTTTATTCTTTAAAACTCAAGGAGGAGATCTCTAGCTGACCAGCTAAATGAGTCATTGCTCCTTAAAAGGTCCGTGCTTACAGGTGTATGGCCCTTCTCTCTCCTTTGCAATTGTCTGACAAATATCTGAAATTTACTAACCTGAAAGAAAACCAATCTCTTGTTTTCCTAAATTAGTTTTCTACTGATGCAGTAAGTTGAACTGGCTGCCTTCAGTGTCACAGCACAGCTCAGCTCTCGTGAAATCCCACCTTGAATCTGTTTCTTGGCTAGGAGATGTCTGGCCATTCTGAATTAAAATAAGCATGGCATCATTTTCTTGGAGAAAATGACAAGGGAAAAGAGAAAAAGAAAAGGGACTAAGAAAGTCTCTTTCTTTTAAGGATGGCACAAGACATGCTAGTACAGGTATTGTGGCATGTAATCATGAGCACTCAACTGGAAAACCTTGGCTTGGCTGTCTATAGCTGAGCACCCGACCACTGTTGCAGGGTTTGAAGCAGCAGCTGCCCAGACAACACAGGAGAAGCGATGCTGCACCAGGCATCTCAGCATCGCAGGACACAAAATGAGCACGCTGAATTGGAAAGGTTAAGGAAGGAGCTACAGTCCTCCTAGGACAGCACCATAAATCTGTGGGTGATTCATTCAATACCAGAGGCTACCTTCAAAATTTTCCACTTCTTAAACTTTCTGCCTATAAAACAGATATAAAAGTTTGCTTATCAAACTTATGTGACTAGTAATTATAGGTCAGATGCACAGCATCTGTGTATATCAGCCCAGCATCACTGATTTCAACACACACTGAATGAGGCTTGGATCCAAAGTTTTTAAAGTGGTAATAAATAGATACAAATTATATACCCCCCCCCGATTTTAAAATAATTTTTACAGTCTTGTTGCAAGTGTACTTCAATTTTATATCAGTGACAAAAAAGAGCTAGCCACCCCCTTCGCCATCCAAACCAGAAGCAGGCTCTGCATCACTCTGGATGCTGTGGCGATTGCCATTGGAATTTTATTGCAAAAGCCAGCAGGTATTTGGAGACACATTATAAATGGCTTGCTGTTTTTGCTAAGCTGCTTTTATATGGTTCAATTCTTCTGGGACACATAAATCTATGACACAGCCTAGGTAACTAACTGCAAACTGTCCATTTGATGTCAGCAGCAGAATGCCAAGAGCAGGGTAAACTGGATAAGATTTAAAAGCAATGCCCCTGAGGGCAAAGCACAGTAATTATTTTTCAGTAACACTCTATTTGTTCAACCATGAGCTCTTTTCTTTCCAAAATATTCACTGATCATAAACTTAAAGTGCTGGGATCCTTTTCACTCCTCTTTTATATTGTAAAATTATCCGAAAGTACGTTTAAAATGGTAATGAAAAAATATTGGTGTTTACTCAACTGCCTGAAGTGTATAGAGTACAGTTCTCATGAAGGATAAAACAAAGTCCAGTACAGAGTGTGAGCAGAAAATACTGGCACCACTTGTTGCACTCTTGACACCTGGGCCTCAGACTGAGCCTTTTGCACACAGCTGGATTATACTTTGGCTATTCACCATCTTTAGACGTTTAATTCAGTCTTTGTGATGGCATTTGCCAGGCACTGAATAAAAGGAAGACATGCTTCTTTCTCTCTTCAAACAGGTGCCTTTGCAGAGAGAAAAAACCCTTAGAAATATAGAACAATTTTCAGAGATGGTCAGTTTAGCATAATTTTAACATCCTGGTTTAGGAAGGGGTATCACCTACCTCTTTATGGACTTTGAATGATAGTTTAGTTTTACACCATAACAGTAACAGTTGTTCATTCTCAAGTCAGCTGAGGGATGCCTAACTGTGCACACGCCATATGGTCCCAGTAAGACTTTCCAGCCTAATTAAAATGGAAAGCAAGAGAGAACATATTGTTTGTATGTTCTTTATGCTAAATAGGGATGTAAAATTGTTTCGACACAGATCAGAAATTTTCTAAGCACTGAAGGCTATGTTATTTTATGTTGTAGCTAAGCCAAATGACCTCACTAGAGTTTTCACTGTTCATATCTGCAATGAATTTGACTCTCTTGGGCAAGTATCTTCTTCCTTCTTTTAATGAAAACCACAAGTAACCTAAGTCAAATGACTGAGCCAGATTCCACCTCTTAGAGTGCTGACCTACCATTTACTAGTGTAATTGAGCAACACAGATATAAAATGCTACAGGCTCATAATATTAGTATTTTATGCTCAGAGACTACCATGCAAGTTTTAAGACACCTAAAACTACATCTGCATCACTTGTGGTGGTTAAACCTTCCAGCTGCCTCCTGATAAGTTCTCAATAGCAGCTCAGCCCAACCTCAGCCCTTTAGTTTTGCCATGTTAAATATGTCTCCATCATTCCTCTGTTTCTAAAAAGAATTCTGCTTTGCCCTATAAGTAAAGTAGGGCAGGAAACCTCTCCTGTAGGATGAAGATCCTCAGATCCACCTTCAAAACACATGATGAGAAATGCATAATTAAGAACATGAATACCACAGCAGGAAGCAAAATCATGGCAGGACATCCAGATTCAGTTAAAATGATTCAGAATTCCAGTAACAGCTACTCAGTTCAGGATGATATTGACATTTTCCAAAAGGAACCATGGGCCATATATTTTCTTATGGACAAGTTTCTTTTTCTTTTCTGTCTTTCTTTCTTTCATGCAAGAAGGTGGTCATCCTGACTAAATCATTGTGAACTTGTTTAGAGGGGGGGGAAGTAAAAAATTATCTAACACTTGAAAATAGCCACAGATCTTTAGAATACTGGTGTTAACTCTCTTAAGCTTTTTATTTTAGACTGCTTAGGTTGAATATTCATCTCCTTGTCATGTTACTGTTTGCCCATGTATTTCTTCACATAAAGATCCATTTACTCCATTTTAACATTTTTTTAATAACTTTTACAATTTTTCTTAATTTTAACAAGGATTTTCATTATATTCTATTTCATTTATATTCATGCATTTATTACACAAACCAAAGTGTTAAATACCTTTTTATTTACATGATTAAGTGTAAAGGATACTTTGGTACAAACAGGATTTGAAAAAAATTGCTGACCTGGTTGAATGTGCATTATTTGTAAGAAATACATAGAGTTTTAGTTATGACCACTACACTCTTTAAGATCAACTTTTACACATTACTTATGGGAAGAAAGTAAAGAAACTGAAGTTCAAGGTAATTAAGGGATGATGGAAAATTTTCTGTCATGTATTCTCTGTTAGTCTAGTTCAATAAGATAACTACAAGCATCTTTATCAACAATAATATACAGCTGGCTATTTTTCATTACTCTAGTGAATGAAACATGTCACATCAAATGAAATAATGTGAAAGGTGTCAATACAATATTACCAGCTAAGAGTCATTGCAGCTACAGTGTAACTAAAATAAAGGGTTAATCATTCCTTTATTCATTTTTGCCATTTTAGTCAGATAGATAGCTTTTAAATCTAACTTGTAGTCATTAAACATAGATAGAAAGGTAAGTCTCTTTCTGCACTTTCTTATTTGAAGAATGCTGTAGCAGATCTGAGAAACATCACAAAACTTGAACCAAACTTAGTCTTAGCAGAATGACTAAAAGTGCCTGAATACGTGTACAATGGTTTTAAAATATGGCTGGTAGGCTCTGGAGAGATTAAATGAGAGCAGCAGAGGTGACTGAAATGCATTTCAGAACTGATGGACTTGAATATCATGTTTTTCAATGATGGTTCATTCAGTAACTTGCTTATTCTTTTAAGATCTTTGCATTGTGTTGTCATGGAGTTTTTATCTGGCTGATGAGCTGCAAGTACAGGTTACAAGCTACATATGATTTGTAGTCGTATGGCACTTTGTCAGACTCACTGAACTGAACAGTCAGCATTAGGATGTTAAGTAATAACACAAATTTGGTACTAGCCATGATATTTTGCTGCATCTGAAAGCAAAGCCTAGCTTATTACTGTGTGGTCAGCTCCCCAAGTGCAAGGAGCCTTGCCTTCTTTTTGTGGCATAAAATACATTCAAACTACAATCATAACCTCCTAAGTGCACTGAGCCACAGATGTTTTATGGGACCTCTCAAAAAGGAGACAGTGGAGAATATCTTTTGTCTATTCATGTTGAAATGAAAGCATACACTTCTGGCACCATCAAAGACAAAAAGCTAAGTCCCGCTGCTCAGTGTGTCCACTTTGTGCTGCTCTCCTCATCAGCTTCTTATTTCAGAGGAAATAAATTAGAAAGTAATAAATGCAGCTTCTGCAATGAATTAGATATATTGAACACTTTATTTCTTATATACAACTCTACATGATTAAATTCACTCCAGAATGTTTTGCTTTTGATAAGAAAAATCTATAATTTCAAATAAGACAGTACTTCAAAGGAAAATACTTTGAAAGCTTTCTATGTATCTATTTCAATATAGCTTGCAGCATTTGTTGTGATAGAGAAGTCTGGATGACACGTGATATTTAGAGGACTAATCAATGCCTCATATTCAATGTACATATATGTGTATGTGTGCATATATAAGTTGAATGTTACTGAATAAATTACCCCCAAACAGGTATTGAAAAAGAGCTTATAGTTTGGATTAGACTCATTGGAACCACCACCAGAAAAACATTTTATATGTTTCTGCAACAACAATCTGCTTCTTAAAGTATGGAGAAGTACTTCCTATAACAAAAGCAAATGAAAAAGAGACATTCCCAGTGTATAAGACACAGGGGGCCCAAGTGCTTAGCAAAAGCCAGAATTTAAGGTAGTTATAATGCTGCTATAAACTATGGATCAACCCTTCTGATTTCAAAGAATCTATGTTGACTCTCAATAAGCAAGGAGCAAATCTCATAGGATTTTTTTTCTTTTCTTCTTTAAGAAACCCCAAAGATTTTTTAATAATTGTCAACAAGGGAGCCATGGCTTTGGAGCATCCTCACCCCCAGGCTACTATAGAAACATAAAGCCAGAAGGTCTTGCTTTGTTTTACACTGCGAGTAAGTTCAGACCAACAGCAGCTCTTGAACACACTAACCAATGTGATGAATTTGCTGCCTTCTCCATTAGCTTTGGTGCCATCTCTGAACAGAGACACTGGGAGAGTGAGAGTTACGTCCCAAGAAGAGGCAGGAGGAGAGGGACACAGGTGACCCCCCTGTACTCTATGTGATTTGCCTGACACCACGTGCATGTGTGGCAGGGATTACAGTGGCCACGTGCCAGCAAGCAACCACAGTCATTAATCTTTATTTTCACAACTGTATGGTGCTGTTGTGGTTTAACCCCAGCCGGCAACTAAGCACCACACAGCCACTCGCTCACTTCCCCCGCCCTGGGGGATGGGGGAGAGAATCAGAAGAGTAAAACTGAGAAAACTCATGGGTTGAGATAAGACAGTTTAATAGGTAAAGCCCCCCACACAAGCAAAGCAAAACAAGGAATTCATTCACCACTTCCCATCGGCAGGCAGGTGTTCAGCCATCTCCAGGAAAGCAGGGCTCCATCATGTATAATGATTACCTGGGGAGACAAACGCCATCACTCCGAACGTGTTCCCTCCTCTTCCTTCTTTTTCCCCCAGCTTTATATGCTGAGTGTGACCTCATATGGTCTGGGATATCCCTGTGGTCACTTGGGGTCAGCTGTCCCGGCTGTATCCCCTCCCAAATTCTTGTGCCCCCCCAGCCTCCTCGCTGGTGGGGTGGGGTGAGAAGCAGAAAAGGCCTTGGCTCTGTGTAAGCACTGCTCAGCAGTAACTAAAACATCCCTGTGTTATCAACACTGTTTCCAGCACAAATCCAAAACATAGCCCCATACCAGCTACTGTGAAGAAAATTAACTCTACCCCAGCAAAAACCAGCACCAGGTGAAAACATGACTTTTTTTTGTCCCACACCGACTTTTAGCAGCATCATTCTTTTTTGGCTAACAGTTGGCAAAGGGCAGACACTCAAACAAGACATTGCACACAGGTAACACCATCTTCATGTCATCTGCTGGAGAATAGCACCGACTAAGTTTCTGACAGTACTACCATCTGAGTACCCTCACTCTCAAATCTGCTTTTTGTGCTGCAGGAAAACAAACAGATGACTAATGAGACTCATTGCACTGTGTGTTGAATAATGTAATAATATTACTGTGAGCCAAAGATACCGCTGGAACAGTAGGTCACACAATCAGCTAAGGCATCCAAGGGAACCAGGAGGACCATGCAAACTATTCAATGGCAAAGATACTGTGTGAGCACAAAAACATATTCAGTTGCTCTAGTATACAAACTGTAAGTGCTTAAGGTAAGGCACTGCACGTGCTTCATTAGAGTTATATGTGGGAGTCAAGGCGAAAGTAGAATTACAATGTCTGGAGAGCAGAACAGGTCAATTAAGTCTAACCAGCATGAACAGCATAATTGAGAGGTAGTTTGGGGATGCAAGGCCACTTGTACCTGAGTAATTGCATCAGTAATACCAGAACAGGCTGAGTTTGCCTAAGTAAAGGTGTTGGAAACATTGTATTTAGGTGCGCATGCAGCAGAACTGGGACCAATGAGGAAAACATTGGAGCAGGAGGGTAGGTAGGGTGGTGAAAGACAACAATAAAAAGGAATAAGTTGTAGACTTGAGTAGAGAGGGGTGGTATCTTCTGACAGTGGGAGAGCAGATGACTGGTGGTGGTGAAGATGACCTGCACACCCAAGTCCCATGCGATGCTGAGGAGAACCCCCCAGACAACCCACTGGGCTCCCCATCCAGCATATGCCCCAAAGATTTAGCATGACAGGGTGGAGTAAGGAGGAGCAGACTTGCACCCTAATACTAAACGGGGAAGGGAAAAGAAAAGTGCTTGTGCGTGACTTGCAACGGTTCTCCACAGCAGTGCAATTGTGACTTAATACTCCTAGTTAACATAGATGGTTTTTTTGAGACAATTAAGGAATTAATAGTTTCTTAGTGGTGTGTTAATTAATAAGCATCATAACCATCTAAATCAGTTACTTCTCAAGTCTCCAATCTAAAGGCTTATAGTCAGATCTTGGCAGAAACAGTTGCTTTCCATATTAACTTGGGAGACCCTAAGGCACAATTATCAACTCTTACATTCTTATCTTCTTTAAGCCTCCAGTTTCTAAAAGTTTATGATTAAGAAATCTCAGTTTACATTTTCTTTTAGGAATTTCTGTTCAAGTGGTTGCAAAGGAAAGGGTACAAAATATATCTGAAGTGCATATGTAAAAGCTCAGAAGCCAGAGGGTAAATATAAAGTATTTAAAATGTATTTTACAACCTGTTTTTTTCCAGATAATCTCATCTTTTTCTGAGGTTTGTCTTACAATTATGAAACTCTTGTGATAGACAAGTGTTAGTATAGACAAGACTTGACAATTCTGATGTCCTCTTAAATATCTTATGTTTGTGCTGCATGCTGAGAAAAGATAATGAAAAAGCCACATAAGTGTTAAATAATTTTGGTGAACTTTCAGACACATTTTTAGAATTGGTGAAGCAACATGGGTGACACTTGCCTAGAAGACATTGAAAATAACTTCTCAAGTGGAGACTATTAATCACCACAAGAATTTAAAAAAAAGTTTTGAGACACAAGAATGCTGTCTGATAAATCAGAATATAACTGCAAATGAGAGATTTGTATCTAATAAAAGCAGCCACTTTGGCAGCTATGTAGAAAGATAGATTTGAATTCAACGTTGAATTACTGGGGTGTATCAGTTCAAGCAGCAGAAGGGAATGTATAAGCAGAGAGATGAAGAGTTTTAATAAACTAATCCTTATAATAACAGGAAAATTTTCTTTAATAAGATTAAAGACAGATGAGAGAATGATACATCTGAGCAAAAATAGAAACTTAATTTTAGAATCCTAAACCCATATTAAAGGTGCCCATGGGAGGAATTCTCAGAAGTGACAATAACATTTAAAAAAAATTGCAAGATCTACTGAAGTTAATTATTTTTGCTTTCTTCTATGGTTACAGTGATTTAAAATATGTTGTCTTAATTTTTATTGATATTGTTTTATTAGACCAATACTATTTCCTTAATAATATTTTAAAATATTTGTTTACATTATATTAAGTTTTAGTTACCTTTAGAAAAATAATTCTGAGTAAATTGGAAATCAGTATAATGATTTCCATAGTTCTCAGAATTTTGATTCAAATATTTAAAATCACGGATCATCTTGTTATAGTTTCATTGTGACAATTAAAATCATCATGCAATACATTTCTATGTTTTAATGAAATGAAATGGAAAATAACACAGTAGGCTCATGTGACAAAAGAAAAAGCTCTTCTTTAGCACCCTTCATCCTCCCCAGTCTCCTTCTGATGAGCCAAGCTTTACAGATAAGAAGTGAGCCCATTCCAGATGCCAAATTAGCCCCACAGTCCATTCAGTCTTTGAGCTGCTCGGCAAGACTACCAATAATGGAATCAGTTTTGACAGTGATTTTTTTGCTTAACAGTGATGTTAAGCTGATTATAATGCTAAAGACTGGAGTAAGAACACACATGCATTTTAAATAGACCATTGAATAGAGCTAGGCACAGCTTTAAGATGGATGATTTAATAAAAACCCTTTTACAGAGAAATCTTCCCCTCTCCCAATTATTCAAAATTTTAGGACAAAACTAGGAAAAAGTTAGGACAAATTTAGGAAAAAAACCAATGCTGGTTAAGAAAAAACCTCCTGAAGTAGTGGAATATTTTTTGACATTTTCTAAACAGAAACAGATTGGCTAATTTAGACATTCATTAGAGAAACATGACTTTCAAAAGTGAAAAATAAGTGAAAATGAAATGCAGGTTTTGTCTGTTTTTTTTTTTTTTTTTAAGTGATTAGTTTTAGCTAGGAAAAAAGTATTTTGAGTTTACCTGATGATTCTATTTGATCAGTCACTGAACCACAATAAACCAACCACAGAATGATTTGTACAACTTCGCTGGAAAAATTCTGGGATCCCAGAGCCAGAAGGCAGTCTATTGCATTCTGCATCAAGTATGCGGGTCTGGTCTTACTCTGGGGCTTTTAAACTTGCCAGGAGATTGCAAAAATGAGAGGTTTACCAGTGCAGTGTCAGAATACAGCTTGCATAGCTAATGCAAGATCTCTCTTTCACCCAATGCATTTAGAAGGAAAGGATAAGATTTTTCTCTAATGTCTGTAACATACTCCCTTTCCAAAAGCCAACCCCAAGGTAACCACTGCACCTCGTTTCTATTTTTAAATCCTTTCCTGTAATGGTAAGCGTTTATACAATGCACTGCAGCATGCAGTAAGTGGGGGTGATCAGGAAGGGTGATGCTGTCTCAGCTCGAGGGTCTGTATTACAGTATTGATTTAACTGCACAAGGTTAACACTGAGCCAGCCCTTCTGTTCTGTACTCATTTTTCAGATCTTTAACTGTACCAGAATTTCTAAGCTGAAACCTACCCCCATGACTTATGCTGTAGAAATTGCTCACATTAACTACCACATCCCACACTTCTGAAGGAGAGTTTATATAGAGCTCTTTGAATGCAATGGATTCATCAAAATACGGTGATCCATTCTAAACTGAAGACCGAGATTTTCAAGATGGACTAATGACTTGAACTAGCTGGTTTTGAATCACCAATTTGAGACAAATTTAAAGGATTGTGTTTCAGAAAATGTTCTTTTAAAAGTGCGCAATTTAAGTCTGTAATCTGTTAAAAAGCTTGATCAGGATCGATGGTTTGGGCCACTCTGATAACATTACATTGGTGACATGAAGTCATTTACTGTTCTTCAGTGGCTTAAGATACAATGAAAATCTAACTACTGTTCTTTGAAGTTTTAACATATTCCTTCTCTTAAACATCTAACCAATAAAGAGTTTTAAGAATGTTTTCAGATAGGTTAAATTATCACCCAGTATTAAGTTTCTAGAAGGCATCATACTGACCATCTTTTTGAAAACTTTTAGATCACTAGTATCCTTGTTCTTGAGCATCTGATACAATAGTACACCTTTTCACAACACTTCAAGGAATGGGGAGTTAGATTTATTCTTATTTTACAGCTGGAAAACTGATTTAGCTGAGGCCAAATAGGAAGCCTGGCGCAGAAGAGTGCACTGAAGTTGTTTCTCCCATTTCCCTGTCAGCCTAAGCCAGGGAGAGCCTCCATTTCCCTATTCTGCTCTTACAGTACTGGAAAGAGAAGGGCACTGTTTCATTATTTCAACAGTTACTAGGCATACAGACTGAATACCTAGCGTTTGATAGTTAGGATGTAGCGGATTTTTTTCCCCTTTGGCAACTTTTTCTTTTATTCTAGAGAAGTACCATAGTAATGGTAGAAAGATGCAGGAGAGACAAACTATTTACCTTTGCTCTTGACAAACTCTGTGAGTTAGGCTAAATGGCAGGTTTTATTTTCCTCACTGCAAAATGGGTATTAACCAAATTACAAGTGTGTTAAGAAGATTCAGAGTGAAATTCATCTTAACTTCCACTGAAATCAAACATTTCATGCTCATCCGTAAAATGCTTTGCTAAATTGCGCCTTTACCATCACATCTGTAGTATTCACTGCGATGGTGAAGTATTTATATAGTACTGTATATCAACCTTAAATTGTCATGTTTCTAAACATTTTATTTAATACAAAATTAATTCGTAACACTAAAATGAACATGTAAATAACCGATTCTTGCAGATGCATTTATATTGGGTTCAGAAAAAGAATCACAAATAAAATATCTAGGCATTATATAAAAGCCATTTTGCCTGATAAAAGCCACTAGTTGTCAAACTAGTATGTTCCATTAAGCTTTTCAGCCTTTACTCTACACAAAATTTTGTAGAGCAGTTGTCAAAAAATATGAAAAAAGGATTCTGTCTAGTTTGATTTGATATGATTCTAATTGGATAAGTAGATATTGAAGGTACTGTTTTTAGGGAAGAAACGACTATTGCCAATAACACTTATTTTGGAAGACTTTACTTCTGCTTGATTGCTTAAAAAGCATGCAATTAGAGTACTGCAATTATCCTAAGCATCACAGTAGCAGCAGAAACCATTAAGTACTACATTTTCTTTTTCCCCTGATCTATTTTTCAGTTGCACCTCAGTTAAAAAAATAAGTTAATTTAAAGGATACTGTCAGTCTCCTCACTTTCTACTTGCATCAGTGTTCCTACCAGCAAAATATTCAACTGTGTTAAAAGGGAACATAATTCAAAAGTTGATGCATCTCCTACTGATAATTGCTCAGTTATATTGTAATACAGTGTGTTGGAATATATTACCATGGCAGGAGCAGTCAGAACACCTGGGTGAACTTGACTTGCAGGAGAAAATGTGCGAGTTTGTTATCAGGAGCAACCTACCAATAAGCATGAACCCACTGCTGAGGAGACTGTGCAATCTCCTTTTTTAAAATGTCACAAACCTGGCTGGTCCCACCCTGGAGCAGATGAATGGGGCAGATGACCTCTTCAGATCTCTTCTAATTCTGTTTTTCCAACAACCCTGTTTCTTGACATATGAATCTGTAAAATGTAGTGACTGGCCTTTTAGATTCTAAAATGAGCAAAGACACTCTGGGCTGAACAGACACTTGCCTCTAATCCAAGAACTAAATTTTTGTTTTCCAAAACTATCCCATCTGTATTCATCACATGAGCACGCAACTGAGTCGTTCGGAAAAGGCTGAGATCCAAAGCACTTTCCCAGCTAACTGAAAAGAGAAGCAGTAGTTTAGACAGGGGAGTGGAAAAATTATTTCTGTAACATCATTTCAAAAGAACTTTATAGCAGTTTGTTCTTCTGGTTTTCCAGATCAAATATTAAGAAAAAGGAATCAGGTTTCATAATATGGTCTTTTTGCTAGCACATTGGCTGGTATTTTTGAAGAGTGAAAGGTTACATCTAACTGTTCCCTTGGACTACCCTCTCTATACCCATACATCTGCTGTCTCTCAGATGTCTAAATACTACATTGCTAGCTCCTCTGAAACAAGAATAACCTTCTGTTATAAACATGAAATATCTAGTGCAGTATTTGATTGCCTGTATTTCCTAGATGCTACAGCAACACAAAGAACAGCAATGATAAGATACAAGGAAGTCTAGTTCTTCAGTAATGCAGATGATAATTAAGTGAAGTTTGCACATTTTAAGCAAGTTTCCTAATCTGTGCCTAATTTTCATATTTAGGCTCTTCTTTGATCATTTTATTACCTATCTTTCTTCATCTTATTATAGAACAGATAATCTTTATGCAGTGAATCTCCTTTAACAGTGCTATCACGTCATGGTACAGTTATGGGGTGGGTTGTGACTAGAACTGGCATGGACAGACAAGCATTTTACACTTTAAAAGCTCAATTGCATTCTTTGACATTTTGCTCTCATGTAAGATTTATCATATATGTAGCTTCCTACCATTTCTGATTAATTAGTTGGCTTCTTGTCACTGGAAGATGGTGAGCTAGTCTCAATTATACATGCATAAGTTAGTTCTTGGCAGTCCCACGTAGACATGAAATGAGTACCGAAAGTTGCATTCCCCAGGAGCCCAAGTTCCTGAAGACACATTATGCTTATTCTTCATACTGGTCTGAACAGACTACCATGGCGCTCTGGAGGACAGACCAAAGCTGAGGTCTGAGGACTACAGTAAACAGCTTGTTTCTCCAACATAATGGACATCTTCCATCGTTGTCAATGGAAGAGTCTATCTGTGCAAGAGACACAGATTTATGGGATAGTTCTACCTTTTCCAGAGTGCCTATGCATAATAAGACCAAAAATAAAATAAAATAAAACCTGAACCTAAAAAACCCCCCAAAACCCCAACCACACTCCCCCAATCCCCCTAAAATAAATACAGAAAAAAAAAAATCTGTCAAAACCTATTGTTTTGACAATGTTTTTGAATGTCTATAGCATTCAAGTCTTCCCATGCAGAGACAATGAAACAGAAGAACAAGCTGCAGTTATTATGTTACTTAATATTAAGACTTCATGTACCATCTCAGTGCAACTTTCCTTAGGAAAGGTTTCTTAAGTTGCAGAAAACTTTTTTTGGTCAAAACAACTGAACTATGACAGAAAGATACTATTTGTCTTGTAGTTTGGACATTCAGGTGAGAAGCAAGAAACCTTGAGTTCAAAGCCAGAGGTGTCATAATTCAGACCAGGAAATCTGAGTTATATTGGCTGTTCCATGCCTTCATGACCCATGTGTAACCTGAGTTTCCTTACAACCAAAGTCCTTGGTACTCTGGGCTAGATCTCATAATCCAGTATTTCAGAAGTGGGAGAGAAACCTTAGGAAGGTTTTGGGTTCATCCTGTTGCTGATCAGTACATTTTTTAGAACCATCATGCAATTCTATAAGGCAGGAACAGCATTTTATCAGTAGCAGGAGAAAAAGCAAGGATGGGAACACGAACAACTTGGCAGTGCAAAATTCAGATCTGGATGATGGACCAGCTCACTGCTGCATGATACTGAAGAGGCTGGACAAGAGTTTTTAATGAAAACCCTAACTGCAGCATTTGCAGTATGCTGCAGAGCAATTGATGGCCTCTGGCATACTACATAATAGCAACAATTCTCCTGCGTTTTTGTGCAAAATGCCAAATTCATCTGTGTTCTTCAGGTTTGCTGGCTATGGTAGATATTCTTTCCAGCTAGATTACCAAAGACACTGCATAAAGCAATATATGATTATAACGGATCCTGCAACACATTAATGATAGCTCTTCAACTACATATAGAAGTTGTTCTCTGCCCATGCTGTAGTTTATTAAATTTGTCATTTCATAATCACAGTAAACCACAAAGGTGTACTTCAAATTATTTTCTTCCTTTGAGGTGCTCGATGTACAATTTACTATGTTACCTGGACTAAATTGCTTCCAGTGTAGTGTTTCTGCAGTGCTGAAACTAAAGCCTTCATCGCTTTTAGCATGTAGCTTGGTTTTTGAGAGTACTAGCCATGAATGCAGACTCTAGATGAAAGACTTCACTAGTTCGAAGTCACGTTACTATGTTGCATCTCATGCTCAGAAATAAGCTGAACGCTTTGAAGCCAACATTTCGCCCCTGAAATCACACCAACACAGCTTATCTCAAATTTTCATGGCTTCCTAGACATTACAGCAAAAAAGAAAATTGATACAAAGAAAGTAATTTCCCCTTTTCCATGTACATTCAAATGTTAGAATGTAAGCCCATAATCATAGGTCACTTAGCAGCTAAAATCAATACAGTGCTAACTAAGCAAAATTTGAACATCTAAACTCTGAAAAACAAATCAGAATAAACTACAATTTTCCCAGATATGCTAACATAATTGAATCTGTGGGAAATCAGGAACATCTTTGTACTTAAAAAATCTATGATGCGGTACTTTAGCTTGAACAATAGCATATAATCATCTTGAAAGGAATGTCAGTAATATGAAAAGACAGTTATTAATTATTTCTACCACTCAGGTGGAAAAATCCTAACAAACTCCTGTGGTGGAGTATGCAGCAATATATATTGCCATGATAAAAGACAGCAGACTGATCTCAAGTGTCTGTAAGTATGCAAAGTGAAGAAACAGGTAATTTTATTTCCTCATTTTGCTTCCTTGGCTTTTTCAGCAAAGTTGGAAAAGTCTGTCTCTTCAGGAATGATGAGAAACCAGATAAACAAGGTGACCCTGTATGAACACTCCTTTCATCTGCTTAGTGCTACAATGAAAGACAGCCTTTAACACAGTAGAGTCTTTCTGTCAGTACCCAGGACCTGACTCAAAGAATAAAAACAATTCTCAGAAGTCTAAATACAAGGCTATATTGTACTCCTAGAGAAAGAAATTATTATCTTGCATAATTAAATGGATCATTTTGGTACTGATTTAAAGAAAAAAACCAAACACAAACAAATAAATAAAACAACAGTTCTCCCAAAACAGTGGAAACTTTTCTATAGGGAATGATGTTCTCTACAAACCCTAAACTTTTCTCTGGATTCAGGTATTTTGAATCCTGTGATTTGATAAAGTAGCAACAGCAAAAATAAGCTTTACCAAAGAAAAGTAGATGAAAAAATCTCACCGAAAAACCCATCCATGCAACTCTTTTAGAAAGACTGTAAGGAAATTTGTAAATGAAGCCTTACAATAAGAACTTGGCAGAGTTGGGGTTATTATGTATTTTATATAGCTATTAGCAATAACCTCTAAACCCAAGGCTAAAACCTTAAATGCAACTTGAGTTGATAATATGATTTTTTCTATAGATAGTGAACCATACAGTAACTGTTTAGTTTAGCCATAAGCTGGATCTGTTAAATGTGTTTCATTGATCCTAATGTTGAACAGCATATCTTGCACTGCATCTCAAAAAGTCACCATTGTAGATGAAAAGAAACTTTATAATTTTATCATTTCCATTAGAAATAGTTTTAAAGGGACAGCTGCTTTGTACCTGCCATTCTGTGTGAGTTACTACATATTTATCCACACAACTCTGCTCATTAGTGCATCACGAACACAAAAGTGAGTTGCCCTTTTTTAGCATGGAACATAAACAATGTTGAATCTCCATTTTCTTTTGCTGCTCTTTCATTTGCCTCTCTTTTATTACTATTTCATTATTTTATCATGGCAATGAAAAGTAATAAAATCTCCACAAAGCACTCCTTATGACTTGTTTTCATCACCACCAGCTTGTTAATGGCATGTGAGGAAAAGAAACTAAACTTTCTCCTCCTCCTCAATGCTACATAGTGACTCCAAATACTGTAACGAAACCCCAAAATGATTAACAGCCAGTGTCTATCACTGCTCTTAGAGTTTCAATTAAAGATACTTAATTCTGTTCATAGAAGTCCTTGAGACTTAAAGAAGGGACTGTACTCAGAAGCTTGTTTTTCCTCCGTCAAATGCATGGCTGAAAATATCTAGGCATTTTGCAGCTGGTAAAACAATTAATTCCTAGATTAATCTCAATTTATTTTGAGCATTGTATTTCTTGCTGTGTGTTCTGAGAGTCAGCCAGTTAACTGATTATAATAATTTCCCTATTTGCAAAATAAGCCTGATACAACCTGCCTGATGGGGGTCTCCCAAAGTTACTACAGTGGCCACAAGTTACAAGGTACTGTAGAAGCACTCCAGGTCTGTGCTTTGCAGGAGACCAAAATCATGATTTCTCTTGGCTTAAAAGCAATTCCATGAATCAAAGTGCTTTGTGCAATCCTGAAATGAAAAATGCTATATAAAAAAGTTATTATTATGAGTTTCACCTCAAAGTTCTTAAAAGCTCATATTTCTTTTGGCTAGAGGTGGTTATGAGATTTTAGCTGTAATGCAAAAGAAAGTGCTTGCACTCTGTTGAACTTAATATCTGTTGGTTGGAATTGGCATAGCTTCCTCATAAACCACAGTTACCTCCAGAAAAATGACTTGGTCAGTGAAAAGTTTCAAAGATATGTGCAATGACATAAGTGGACCCATATATACCACACCGGGACTTCAGCCACATATACCGACATTTTCCATAGAAAACAAGATGGGATAGGGGCATATAAGAATTTGACGTTTACCAATACTTCTGAAGTATTATCTCAACTACCTGTCATTAATCACATGTATTTTTATATTACTGAGTTTATCTATAGGCTCCAGAACCGTGGAACTTCACAAGGACTCCACATCCTATAAATGTTTGCCATGGTATAGACCCAAAGGAAAACAAGTGAACATCACAATGATATTAAGCATGCATTGATTTTGACATGTTATTTTAGTGTCATTAATTTTGGCCACAAAATTTATTGGAACAGACTTTTTTTGTTTAGACAAAACAATAATGTTCACATTTTCTTTCTGGGCCAATTGATATATGAAGGCTCTGAAGTGCTGCTGAACAAAGTAAAGGTAAATGTTCTAGGAGGCTATAAAATTGTCACTTCTGGCTGAGATGTTTCTGAAACAGTCTCACTACCTGATGTTAACCTTTCACATACTGTCACTGTATTCTGTAAGATCTGACTTGCTTTAATTATCTCACTCTCCAAACAGTGTTTTGGTTAAGTATTACCAATCAAGGAAGTCTAAATAGTCAATTCTTTGCTTTTTAATGCAATGCCTCCATGAATGTCAATACTTCACCTAGAAAATTTCTGTGAACCTTTATGAAATTTATAGTGATTAACTTCAGTAGCTGCAGGTTTGAATGCAGAGTTACAGAAATAAATTTAATCCCACGCCCTGACTCTGAAGGATTAGTGTGAGACTCCCAGGTGCCTGGGCATGAGCTGGGGCCCAGGCACCCACGGAGCTGGGGCAGGGAGCCCTTGCTTTGCCATCCCACTGGCCTCCCAGCCCAGCTGCTGTGGGGCCACAGGGCTTGCAACCCACACCGTTAGCCAGCTTCTGTCAGGGTAAACATAAACCTTCTTTTTTAAAAAAAGTGAAAACCCAAGCATGCAATGGTACAAATTTTTTTCTAGCGGCTAAGTGCAAGCCTGGCTGTTCTGCAAAGGGCTTTCACTACAAGAAGGAGGTAAGTTCTGGAAAACAAGCTGTGTATTCATATTGTGACTTTCCTGATCCAAACCTGCTTCACTGCACAAGAGCTGTTCCTACACATGTTGCTTGCAAACATTATTCAAAGATAGTCAGACAGACTGCATGCTATGTTAATATCTTAGCATAGCAGACTAAGGGAAAAGCTCCAGAGTCAAGGGATGCAGAAGTGGTCGTCCCATTCCTCAGGCACCGTCTCACTGTTAAATGAACAACGGGCATGCTCCAGCACTAACCCATGGAGAAAAGCAGCCTGGAGGTAGAAGAAAGGACCTGGAAGTCCTGCAGAAAAAGGACTTCTTGTATTGTTTGTGAGAGGTCAAAAATAAGCAAATATATCACTAGCTCATATCAGCCTGGGCTAACAGAAACCCATGACAGGGTAAATACCACAGGACTTGACACTGGCACCTCATTCCTGTACAACAGCCTCTACCATAAGCAGAGCTTCTACAGACCACGCAGTGTCAGCCAGCATCAGTTACAAAGAAATGCCACTCATTAAAAACCTGTCCTAGAACACTAATTCACTTGGAAATGTGCCCTTCCAAGGGGAGCTCCAGGTTGGGTGATGTGGTGCTGGTGTAGCCCATCCCGGGGTGGCCCTGGGCAGCAGCGGGTTGTGGGCAGTGGGGGGGATCAGCCACTGCCTCAGTGGGAGGTGGGGAAGCAACCTGAAAGCTATTGCTGGCTTAGGACCCCCTACACCAAACAGCCCTCCAGAGTTATTGTTTTTGCAACAGCATAGTTAGATTATTTAAAAATGGGGGGATTGAAACTATGTGCTTAAAACCAGTAATTCCACAGTCACTGTAACCAGAAGACTTTTGAAGCATTTCTGTGCAAGACACCTACCTTATTCATGCCAAGCTAGAGCACTATAAACCATAGGCTACAAACTTCCCCTTCCCTTCCTGTGCCACTACCTCTGCTGTAAGCTAGGCTTTCTGAGGACTCAATTTAAATGCAAGATAAGGGAGCAGCAGACACTGAAATTTCACTCATGTTTTATTATTCAGAAGAATTCCATAATTGATTTCTTAGGGGGTTGGGGAAGCAGGAATTACCTATTTCTGAGGTGATACAGGCTGTGCTGAGGTCCTAGAGATTTGTCCATGCCATAGCTTTGTTTTGCTGCTTCTTTATAAGGTGATGCAAAGCTTTTGGATACCAGCCCCTGCATAATGATGTCCCCAGTGGCAATGTCTCTCCCGAGTTGCAAAGGCAATGCTGGCATTGCTGCAGGGTCTTCTGCAGTCTGTTCTCTTTTCCAGTCCTTGTGAGCACTTTGTATTTTAGCCACCTTTGCTCCTTTGTTCCTCCAGGAGTTTTATAAATTATCTCACAATGAAGTTTTACACAGATTCAGCATCAGGTCTTTAAATAACACACATCTACTTTTGTGAAAGAAAATAGCACCTTTTGGTACCAATGTTTTTTTGCAAATATTAAGACTAGTGGCTGCTTGCTGCAGAATTTAGTATTTATGACTTCTGTTGGGAAAACACTTCATTTTTCTATAGCCCTCACATGCATTCATTTAGAGCACGCTAAGATTTCTTTTGAAAATAAAGGAGTAAATAAGCCATATATATTTGTAATACACCAAAAATACTCCTTTCTGGTTATAGCACAGGGATCAGCTGAGACACAGAAACTGGGATACTTTGTCTGTTTACCAAAGCCACCCTCTTTTTTATTCAAATGGTGAATCAAGACTTCATTGTATGTGTTGCAAAATTAGCAGCCTATTTTTAAGGTAGATGTAGAATCACACATATCAGTCAATTTCTAGATGTAAAAGTGACTTTTAGGGACCTGAGAGAGAAAAACAGTTGTCTTAAATCAGCCTATTGTTCACTGTTCATTGACAATGAGGAATGCTGATATTCCTATCCCCTTTGTATCTCAGTTCCTTTTGTAGCGCCTACTCCTTCTTTCTTTTTCTCCCCCATAGTTTTCCCTTGAACTTCTGGTCAACCTGTTGTTCTGGCATGATGAGCATAATATAGTTCTTACTTCTATGGAATACAGCACTGACTGTCATCCAGCCTGAGCAAGGAAAAGGAGAACAGGGGAAGGAGGATGAAAGTGGGGTGCTGGTGAGAAGCCTGAAGTGTAGCCAGCAGCCCTGCCTGTGTGCACTGACTGACCTGGCAGGTGTGGAAGCGACAGATGTGACTTTCTCTCCTGAGGGACATTTGAGGTTTTTTTTCCATAAAGCGCGATGTCATTCTCCCTCTCCACACTTCCCCTTACATTTCCACCAATACAATCTTTCAATTTACTTTTTCATTCACAAAATGTTTCCTTTCCCGTGGTCAATGTTTCTCAAAAGTTAATGTTTCAATATCTTCTTCTTAGCTGTGCAGTGAGAGATTTCCTTAGACATGGTCTTTCAGGACCTGCTGCAAGAGCATTCTGGAGTGCCCTGTCTCCAGAGTTACATCTATTACCATTTTAATTATTTTCTGGTCACAGGTAGTGTGCATGTTTCCTAGTCATTTTCTATTTCTGAGCAGTGAGCAAACATTCTTCTTCAATCCCAGCTTAACTCCACTTTGAGGACAAGTCTTACTAGATAATCAAAGCTTGAACGGCACAGGAAAAGGAGAAGGAAAAATAGGAAGGTAAATGTGAGGAGGAGGAAAACACAAAGGAAATATGAGGGGGAAAAGTTACAAAATAAAAAGATGAGAATAAGTATGAAATGGAAAGGTGAAAAACCTCCAGTATGTTTTGATTTTTAATGGAATAAGAACATAGGTCTGACCTACAAAGCTTACTGACACTTCCTATCCAAATGCTAGACCCTCTGCTCTCCAGGACAGGAGGTATGTGGAAAACCCATTTCTAAGTGAGTTGCTAGTACATGACAAACGCTGTTACAGTTATGCTACAGAATCACTTTACATGCACTTCTGCTGCTTCGACAAACAGGCTACTAACTGAGTTCAAAAGAGTGGTGATAGGGCAGTCAGTGAAGATTGAAACCTTATGAGAAAGAAGTGTTTAGATTACATCGTATTACACGATATTCTTCCTTAATGATTGTTAAAAAAAAAAAAAAAGTCTGGCAAGATGAAAGAGCAAGCCATGAAGCGTTAAGTCTCATTGTCTTTTCTTCATTGCCATGGCTCGATTAATGTTCAGCTACCAGCTAGCAGTAATTGAACACTCAAATGAGGCTGTTTGTACTTGCTGAATTTACTGTTTGAACACCCTCTTGGTATTGTGAAGTGGCAGCCAGCTACCAGTGAGGCTGAGAAACCCTGCTGTTCCCGACGCCTGCAGGAAGGTGCAGAAATTCAGAGGAAGCTTAGAATGACAGTGGTTGAAACAGAATAGTCCCCCTGCTACCCTTTAGCAGTGCGGACTTGTTGCCAATACAAGGTAAGCTTTGCCATGACATGCTGGCTGGAGCTAGGACAAGACAGCGGAGGAGCTAAAGCCTCAGCTTTGGTTTTAAACAGGAGGAATATTATCAACTCAAATGTAAGGTTCTGTCCCAACAAAATCTGAGCTATATTCTAAAAATGCAATGGTTAGAAGGCTAAAAGGACATCAGAGAAGAAATATTCCAACCTTATAAGTCTAGGGAGTAAGAAACTCATATGAGAAGGGAAAACCTATTTGTATCTCTTCTGGTGTTTTAAAAAAAAGAAATTATTATTTTTTTTAAATTCAGTGACGGCATCATACACTCATGTATCCCCATGGAGCATGTAGCTTAAATAAGGTCTTTTCTCTAACAGTTAAGTGCCCTAAGGGTTAGTCTACAGAGTCAAACACACAGGCATTCTCCAACACTAACTTCATGCTGGTTTATAACTGTGATAGAGTAGTGCCCGTCCAAACTTGGACTCTTCCCTCTTTGACCTCTTTAAAGCAGGCCAGGGCCCTTTCTGCTCCTTTCCCCACCCAGGAGGCAGCTGCCAGCTACATGTGGCATTCAATGTTTAGTGAATAGGAAGAAGGAAGGTGTAGAAAATTACAGGGAATCTGTCAAAAATATAGTATAGCTGGAGGGTGTATATATAGTGCAGCATCATGCACATCCCACTGCTTTATTTCTGTGAAGTAGTAAAACATCTCCAGCTAAAAAAAATCAGTTTTCCTTGGAGTGGTAAATTATTTTATTACAACACGGCAGCCTCTCTTTGCATTGGGGTAGGGTGCCAGCACCAAGAGTTCTGGCTTCTTGGTGCTAATTAGTCCTCTGAAATTGATAATGCCTGAAGAAAGCTACTCAAATTTTCTCAGTTTTCCTTTCCTTCTAACACTTTTCTGTGTTTGTTTTCCCTGTCAGACATCTGTACCCTAGTTTCTTTAGGCTTAAAGCTACTTACATTATTATAGATAGAATATCTTTGGTCAAGAGCAAACAGTTTATCTGACAAACCCAATGTATTTTCATTTCATTCCATTTCTGAAAAATCTAATGTCATTGATTTTTTGCATAGGGATGTGTGGGTCAGCTGGCTAATCAATATGTTATGCTAACTCTGATCATTTACAGCCTGATTAAACTCCACAAGACAAAAAGCAATCCCATTTAAAAAAAAAAAAAAAAAGAAAAGAAATAGCCTAAATTATTTTTTAATTGGAAGGCTTCTGTCTTTGTTTCTGAAAAGGTAAAGTGAACTCAGAGTAAGTTTTCAAACTTTGCCATACAGTTACAGGCCTAGAGATTTCACCTAAACGAAAGCAGACAGTCTTACAATCATCAATCTTCAAGAGACAGGTCATTAACTTAAACAGCAAATGTCAGGAGACTTCAGCTTAAAATCACAAAGTTGGCGGTGCAGAAAGGCAAGTTCCCTGCAAATCAAACCTATAGAGTTCAGGCACATTTGGGTTCAATGGTCCTTATTTTTAGCACAAATCCATTTCAAGAAAAAGCTTTAAGTGTATTGGGATAAAAGTCACACATCAAAAGGATAAGAGTGGTGTAGAGGAACCCTTAAAGGCCCATGGTAGACTTAGAAACTTAACTCGCCATCAGTCTTGGCTAGCCGCATGGAACAAAGCTACAGCTGTGCCTTTGGAGGTTATCACTGCAGCTCCTCATGTGGGGTGATGGTAGGAGGGACAGGGTGTCTCACTCGTGCCCAGAAGTTTTGGATAGTGCTGAAGAAGCAATTATTTTGATTTTTGCAAAACTTTAAAATTGTTGAAGGGCTCTCCAAACACTGTAACTGTCTGAGACTGGAAATTCCCCAAAAGTGAGTTGAAGGTAGGCAGTAATGATCACGTAATGAATAACCTCGAGCATGACCAGGAGAATGTCAATGAACTTAGTGTTAGAAAGGAGATACTAAACCAGAAAAAAGCAGGGAAGAATATTAATGCTTGATCATGTAATAAGTTCTCATCAGACATTAGATTTCCCTAAATCAAATTGTGCAGAAAATGACTACTATATTACTTCAGTTACAGTAGCCATTCTAGTTTTACAAGTGCATAAAACACAATAAAAGGCTACAGTCATTTGTAAATTCCAGCCAAGTCCCTTGCATGCAATTATAGTACTGCACACTGTGAGGAAATAAAAGCAATCTTTACAGAAGGAAAATCTATTTTCCCCTGAGAGAAAAATGAGCTTATTAACTGACAGCTAATACTTCCACAAAAATCTCTAGTTTTTAGTGTTCTCATAGCAGATTCCTTTGTACTGCAGCTCCCAAATTTCTGTAGTAGAGTGCAATAACAAATATGCTTCTGTTGCAACTTGTCTATGATTTGCATTAATTAAAATACCAGAGCTTTGCCATGAGGTAGGCAAGCACTATGGTCTGGATTCAAAAACTCACTAAATGCCAATGCAAAAGCTCCTACTGGCTTACCTTAGAGCTTTTTATAGCTGTGCCATAGACAGCAAAGATGATTCTTCAGGTTGGTCTGTACATCTCAGGCCTGGTAAACATAAAATATAGGCACAGTAATTTTTATATTTTTGTACCTTGGAAAAAGTATATTCTCTCTGATTTTATTTATTTATTTAAAAGCAGGATATACCAATACCAGTCAGTCATTTTGCTGTGAAGACTACACCTTGGAGAATCATGGCAACCTCAAGGCAAGTTACCCCTTCCTCCTAGTCTGTGTGTGCTATCTTGGTATCTGCTAGAAACTAGGCAATGGGTTTCTATGGGTGAACAGAGTTACCCAACTGGCTTAATGTTAAAGAAATGTCCGTGTTCCTTTAGCATATAATCCTGCTACTACTCCCACAAAATTAAGATAAATTAATAACCATTTGGATACTTTGCACATTTCACTTGTTAGAATGCTGCTGAGGTGGCTTTGCTCCAGATGAATGAACATGGGTATGGTTTAGTGCCTCTAGTTTGATAGCAACATATGTTGTTCTAATTAGTATTTACTAGGGTTTGGTGCCTGTTCAGACTTCTTGATAAGTTTCTTGCCAGAACTGGTCTAGATACTAAAGTCTCTTGTGACAGTAGTATATGAGACAAATAAATATTCAGAATCTGGAAGACACAGCGCTGATATATTCACTTGCATGTAGCAGAGATGGGAACTTATGTGGAGCATAAAGCTTTTACAGATGTCAGTTTTCCTTCATGAACTGGAAGGACCTCTTCTCCAGACAGTTGATTAGAAAAATATAACCACTGTTTCTTCACTTGCTTTAGCAGTTATTCTGAAAAGGTCTTGAAAGATT
This sequence comes from Harpia harpyja, assembly GCF_026419915.1. Taxonomy (NCBI): domain Eukaryota; kingdom Metazoa; phylum Chordata; class Aves; order Accipitriformes; family Accipitridae; genus Harpia; species Harpia harpyja. Next base: position 74,542,618 of record NC_068940.1, read on the forward strand.
TTAAAGCCATCCACTGTAAAGCATAGCGGTGATATGCAGTAAGAGAATAAGAAACATAAGGGACTCTATGCTTCTGTTTGATAAATACCTTTTTGTCTACATTAGCTGCCGAGTCCAAGGTGTCCAGATGCCCTTGTGACCAAGACTCTTAATAAGCTTATATTAGTTATTTTACTGTCGACTGCCATTTATTTCTGTTTTTTCAAGACTTTGCTGTGATAGGATCAGGATGTCCATTATAGCAAGACCTGGAAGCAACAGTGAGAGAGCCTAACATGTCAGAGAGCAGATGAGTACTTGACCTGCTGATCCTGGCTGTAAGATGACTTGCTTCCCATCATACATTATTCCCAGGACACTGGTGAAAAGAATTAAACCTCGAGATGACTTTTTGGTCAGAGTCCAGCAAAATCCCCTATATGGATCCTGAAATCTCAGGGTTTTGAGAAATGCCCATCCTTGTCCTAATTTGGTTAGAAAGTTTAGTAGGTCTCCAAACTGGGAAGGGCTTAGGAGCTTTGGGAAAAAAAAAAAAAAAGTCAAAAATGAAATAGGCAATCAGCAGCAACAGCAACAAAAACCGCAAACCAAACTGCCAACCAAGTTTTCTTTGAAAGTTAATGTCTGAAACAGACATAAACTACCCCAGAATTTTTATTGAATAGTGCAGACCACAGGTTTTATTTTCTTCACATTTGTTTGTAACAGTACTATTCCCGGAATTCCAAAACTGTCAAACCTAAAAGCAAGGATTACTCTGACGTGATCAGGGCACACTGACAGTACTCTATTGAAATTAGTGGATTCTCACTCTTCTCACTGTCCGACTCTAAGACCCATCATCATTTCATCCAGATGCTTGTGCTAAAGTACACCACTGTTCTCAGCTCTCAGGACAAATGAAAAGCTTAAAAAACTGGAGAAAACACACCATTTTCTTTGTGAATATATTGTGGGTGTCTCCTCTCTCTCCTTTCCCTACACATCTGCTTCCCTCCAAGCAGGTAACGCTTAACCCAGCTGAGCAGCACTCGCCGCCAGCCAGAGATGACTCATCATGTGCCCTGAACAAGCCCCAGCTCAACACCCCCATGCAGATGTCCCAGTGAGGGACCATTAGTCTTTTGCACTCTTTGCAGCCCTCAAAGTTGACAGCCAAGCTAAAAAAGCACTCGTGATCATGCTTATCATCAAGTGCATACATACTGAGTATTCCTAGCTAGAGGATGAATGGGTAGAAATCAGCTAGTGACCTTTTTAGTCTTCTGTGGGCATTACTAGAGCAGAAGGTACTATCTAAACCTAAAAATATATTTCTATTCTAAATATATATTGTTTTTCTGACCCCTTCTAAACCTGCTTTCCAGATAAAATAAGAAGCCGTCTTAACTATTTTTACCTGACTTCCCTGGAAGTAAAGGGCCAGATTTGACATTATCTGGAGAAGGAATGTGAAGCTCTCTCCAGTTCTGAATAAGAAGATTTAAGTCATTGCAGCCGAGGCAGATTATTGCTCATATCCTTTTATGAACAGGCAGAGCATGAAGAGACATTTCTATACAGCAAATCCACATAATAAACTATTCCTTTTGACAACTCTCACTGCTTCAGCCACTTGGATTACTTGCTTGTGTGGCTGAGGTCACACACACATACGACAGAGCCCAAAATAGATCCGGAAAATGAGTCATGATATTCAGGGAGGATTTCAAAACAAATGGACCTATTTACTCTTGCAGCTGTCTCCTGAAGCTAGTACTATTTTACAATGGCGTTATTGATTTGTTCTCATTATCTGCATCTGAGAAGTTCATTTGATTTTGTTTTGGGTTGGGGGTGGGTGTTTGCATCAGGTAATTAAAACAGTTTAGTTCTTCAGAGGAAACATTTCTGGAATAAATATGCCACACACTTACTGGATGATCTAAAATGGGAACATCATAACCAAGATATGCTCAACTTTGTAGGGGTTTTACTTCTTGCTTGCCAAATGCCATGCAATTGCACAGCAGCTTAATTCAGCATTGGGGAAGATATGAAGTACAATGTTTTTCTGTCACTGCACTAGGGATGCTCCATGCTTTCACCAAATCTTGTACACAATATGCATGCTAACATGTTATATCTACTTAATATGGTGGCAGTACTGTATGACTAAAAGAAAAGTTCCAGTCACAAAGTGTGACTATGAAAGTTTGTATGGAAGTGTTTTTCATGTAGACATGGCTCTGTTTCAGCAAAAATTCTAATGCCTTCCAGAAGGTAACAAAAATTTAAGTTAGCAAACCTCTCAACTTGGCCTTTTGACCTAACACTATTTTTATTTGACTAACAATGATCTTGTGCTTCTTTTAATAGAATTCTTATTCTAAATTGGTTCTCACATTTGACTGCAAAACCCATAATGTTTCAGCAAGGCTAATTATCTCCTTAATATGATACTACTTTAATCCAAACCCAAGATGATGCTTAATTTTTAATTATTATTATTATTTTTAATAAGTTCACCCCTAAAGGCCTAAGCCAACTGCTATTGGCATGATAAAATGTGCATTAACTTCAGTGGAAGCTGGATCAGACCCTAACAGCAAAAAATAATTACTACATAAATCTTAGCACCTCATATACTTCCAGTGTAGCTAACTTAAATGGCAAAATCTCTGCAAGAAGATTATGGACCTATTTATTTACTATGGCTCCATGTAAATGACTCAATTTATATAATGGAAAGTGAGAGGCAAATAAGCCTCTAGCTGGCAAAGTAGTAAGTGTTAACATTTATGGCTGAAATTATGACATTTATCACGTGACCCTTGTTGCCAACCAGTAGGTTGAAATGAAAATAGGGCATAAATGATTGTTTTACTTAAGTAATGCAAAGAAGGGATGAGGGAAGGTTTATAGTGATGTTGCTTTTACCATGGATCACCAGGAATTACCTGTTTGCTTTGTAAGCTGTGACATGAGAGAAGGGCCATTTCTCACAAATTTCACAATAAGGCCTTCATTCAACAGGGTACATAAGATGAATTTAGCTTTAGAATGTGACAATGCCACAAAAAAAAAAAAAAGCATCAGACTTCTATTAAGTGTACAACCTAATATATAGCCAGTAGGCAACAGACCTGACTTCAGAAGGACTGTGATTCACTGTAAAGAAACTGAGTTTTATTAATCTCCTCCTACAACTTATGCTTATAGAATTTAGCATTTGCATTTGGATTAATGCTGTTTAATTTGCTAAAAAGATATTTACATTTCTGAAATGCTGCTGATCAACAACTAAGCTGATGCAGACATTTTTTGTAAAAAAACTCCATCCTAACTTCCTTATGGTATATCAGACTCCAGGCAGGTGACAAAAATAACTTCATAAATAATACAAAAGCATGAATACACACTCAGTCAAAACAAATCAATAAATGAATATTGATATTAAGTATACAAGCAACAAATATATCATGGATTACAAGAAAATAATAAAACCCCTCTTTTGTTTATATTTTGCAAGCAGCAATTGTGTCCTTTACTAAAGATCACTTGTTTCCACTCTTGGATTGGTGTCTGCTGCATTTTTTAAACAAAAACAAGTATCACCAGTATAAAATGAAGATGAATAAAAAAAGTCATAGAAGCATCCGTATTTGTATGTTTTGATTTTGGCTTTTGTCAGGCTAGATAATGTTTTGGTTTAACCAGTGAAGTCATAGATGAGCTTGCAGAATGCAGTGATCATTCTAAAAATAAGATTCACTCTGGCAAAGACTGCTTTGGCTCGCTCAGCAGACTGTGCCTGTTACTAGGCAAACTTAGTAAGAGGTATAGTTTTGAAGTCTTCCCTTGTTTGTTTTGCCTCTAGAAATTTACACTGCTTATCTTTACAGTTACAGAATTTGAAAATTGCTATTGCATTTTATTGACTTTTTTGTAGCAGACTAGGTGACTTTATGATGTTTTTAAGAATATTTTACTGCCTTATATATGGAATAAATGCTTACTTTCCCTTTTCCTTTGAGTAAATTTCCATGGAAACTGAACTACTTGACATAGCACTTTTATTAAATGTGCCCTCATAGTTAACTAATTAAAACTATTATGAGGGTTCTTTAAAGTCTCTGCTAATCTTTTAAAAAAATGTTTTAATGATTTGAATTTAATTTAACACACTTGCAAAGAAAACAAGAAATAGTATTTTCTGATCTAGCTAGATGCTGGTACTGCTCAACTGTTTAAGCGTAATCGCAGAACTTCAACAATATGGGATGAACTGAGGTCTATCATCAGCTCTCATTTCATGACCAGCTATAGACCCTTCAGCATGCTGCTAGCTCCCCGCTTCACTGATTGTGCCTTTTTTAGTGCCAACTGTTTCCACAACTTAATTTCCCAATCCCCATTCTCTAAATCATTGTCCTCTAACTTGCAGGCATCACAAAAAAGCAGTACACAGTAGTTCTTCCAAACCATAACAGGCTGTAGCCTTTTCCTAGAAATGATCCCTTTTAGCATATACAGGTCCTGCTAGGGAAGGAGTAATGGATTCTGATGACTCACTGCAGAGAGCATTTCATTATATCTACTCAGTCTAAGAAGCATAAAAATAGTTTGGGAAAGGGATCTATGTTATGAGGTGAATAGGTTTGTGATAAGAGCCATAACACCCTAAGAACTAAACCTAATGCTGATAGCTTTTTATTTTCTTTGCTAATGAAGCCAACCCCCTTCCTCCAAAGAGGTAAATTGATTATATTCCCAGATAGTAAAGAGGCCTGTGACAGGTACCTCTACACAATAAATTTCTTCTTTTTCATCCTAGTCCATCTCATCACAGGCAGAACTTTAATTGTAGACTTCTCTGGAGAATTGGGGCAGGGGGCATGGTGAGGATCAAGGAAGTAACAACAACTTGTTCTCATGCATGACTTTGGAATGAAACACAATAAAACATCTCTTGCAAGTCCTAAGTGACCATAGACCAAGACTGAAAGTAAGCCAAAAATATGTATATGAGAAAGCAGGACAGAACTGTTATAAGTTACACGTTTTTAGGACTTAGGCAGTGATAGAGAAAACTGGAGAAATTTCAAATAGTGTTTCATTTGACCTGCAAGGGCACCTACCACAGGGGCAGGGAAGAAAATAAGGACACAGTCTTCCAAATGCAAATAATACCCGATTCAGGCACATGAGAACTAATATTCAACTGTTTTTACTTAGACTTGACAGATTAATGATGAAACTGCAGTATGACTTCTGAAGGGAACAGTGTTTTCGTAGATAAAAAACATGTCTTGATGTTCTCTTAATTTGATTATATAGTGAGAAAATGAAACTAGAGAAGTGGTCTGAACCAAAACCCAAACTCAACAATTTAAAATTCTGGGTTGAGAAAAAGTAGAAAAGGGTTTGGTCAAGAGATTAGGGATGATTAAGTCAATCTGGAATAGTTGTAGAGACAATAATAAGACTCAGAACAATGAGAATTTTCCAAGGCAAACAAGTCAGACTAAAGGCAAACTTGTTCAGACTAAATCTGGATATGTTCTTTTTTAGAGAGTTTTTCACACTCCTATGGGCCAAATAATGTGGACAGATATTCCTCTGTATTGTTAAAGCCTCAGGATTGTTTGAATCAGGGAGGTCATGGCCCTGCTGCACATTGGCAGGAGTGTATGGTAACACAACTACCTTGTCACGTTACATACCTCAACAATACTTGCCCTGTAGCATCCTGACTTCATATGTGTGCTCCCTGCACATCATGACCCCGCCAACAAAGGGGGGGTCAATCATGAAAGGGACTGTGCACTACATTTCCACTTAGCTTCTTCCCACTTGCAGCACAGCTATGCTGCCTTTTGCTACTGTCTGGGTTGGCAAAATGCAGACCACAGATGACCTCAGGGTTATCCGTGCCCTACTAGAAATGACCAGAAAAATCTCAAAGAGCAGAGTTTTCCATTATGGTCCTCTACCTAGGTCTTAAACCTGCAGCAAGAATGAAGCTCTTCCAGTTTGGATACTGCTCACTGCAGCTGGGGTGTTTAGCAGGAGGCATGAACTCCAAGATAAAAAATACTGCATTAGAGGTCCTGGCGAGAAACTGGTATCTCTGCTATAGCATGAGCTCTCCCACCACACACTTACAGTTTCACCCCCCAGGGCAGCAGCAGTGCCTGCATGAAGCCTGGCTCCCCTAACGCTGTGAAACCAGTTTGGAGTTACAGATCTGCTGTTGGAGAAGACAGATGATGCCATCTTACAGACTATCCATCTTTTCATGCTACTTATTACTAGCATCCATGTGGCTTTCAGACAGTCTTCTTTGCAGACATTTTACTACTGTGTAAACGATGTACATCCCCATATGCTACATGCTACAGCAAACCCTCAGTTTTATGAATGGGAAGTCCTGATCCTACAGGTCACTGTCAGTCACTGGAGATGATTAATAGAGGCTATGATAAGCAACAAAGGCCAATAAAAGATGTCTGAATGTTCAGAACCCAGGTGTCCCCTCCGGGTACACGTGAATACTCTTTCTTCCTAGTTGTCAAGGAGCAGCAAGGGTATGTTCTGCTTCATGACTGGCAGGAGCAGGGATCAAGGAACAGCCCCACAGTGCCTGAACAAGGAGAGTAGGTCTGGGATGGTAAACAAGGCGATCCAAGAGTCCAGTCATCATCCAGCAAGTCCACAGTGATGAGGCAGGTCTGAGGTCAAGCCAGAAAGTCAAGTCAGTGAATCAGGGTCAGAGCAAGGGAGATAAGAGAACAGCCACAGATAAGGCTGCAACATAGCTTAAAAGCAGTTCCTGAGCAAAACAGGGTTGGGGGGTGAAAGCAGGGAGAAAAACTCCTACTAAGGCTTCAAGAGTTCAGGGCTGGACACCAGCACCACTACCTATGTGCATGCTGAGTCCAGGCAGCCAAACCCCAGGGGGAGGCAGATGAGCTTAGTGCTCTGATATTAGTGACAGCCACTGATGGAGCAAGTCTTCTCTGTTTATTTTGGGGACAGTGGAAAAGGACAGCCAGACACTTGGTGATTATCGTCTCAAAGATGTCTCAGATTCCAGAAGCTATATGGGCTTGCCTCTGAATAAAAGCTTTTGTTCTAGAATTCAGATTCATACTTTTCAGTTTTTGAAATTCGATCCAGCATGATATGCTAGCTCCTAAAAACCAACCTGTATCTGCCTTGTTAACTGCCTCCTCAAATTCCAAAAGTAAATCTTCCTGCATCAAAGCCACAAGTACAGATCTGGTGCAGGAATGTATCAGTTTGAGCACTGTCCCTCCAAGTCTATAACAATTTGTCCAGTGATAGATGGATCTATGGAGAGGATGCCTTACATTAAACAGGGGAGAAGCATGCAATTGCTGGAGTCCATACAAATCTGTGAGGTCTGTTACTGGCATAGTATACAGAGGGGTAGGACCTCAAGGAGCACTAACCTCTTGGCCAGGCTTCTTCAGAAAAGCAGCTATTTAGTTCATCCCTGGGTGAAGTCCAGGAATGCATTAACATCCACCGAGTAGATAATCTGGGCCCTAGAATCTCAGTACAAAAACACGCATAGAAGTCTGGATAAGCACACCCTCTATAATGTGTGGGCAATGTTCTGGTAAAGAATGAAAGTGACAGAAGAATAGCAATCTTAAATAGAAGGAATGCAGAGCCAGTCTGATCTGTATTTAGCATGATTTTATTACAAAATAGCACTTATTGTTTCTGTTTAAAAGAAATCTACAACAAGAACCTCTGGGCTGTTAAAATACTCATGCTCCTGGTTAGTAAGGATAAAAGAATAGAAAAGACAGAAAATGCAAGACAAAGACCATTTGGTACAATTTGATGTCCTAGAAACGTGAAACCGGGGCTATGCTTCTTTTGGAAACCAAACCAAACCAAACCAACCAACCAAAACAAACCCCAAACCCCACAACATTTGCGAACAGGAGTGAGTCACAATAGGTTGTCCCAGGGTCCTGTAGGGTTGTCACTCCAAACAAACAATGCTACCAGAAATAGGTGACATATTCCTCAAATCTGACACACCATAAAGAGAATAATCTGTCACTTTGCTCAAGAGAGTCACTGCTAACAACAGGCAGACACCAGACCTGAGTAGAAATATGTGGGCTTTCCATTTCCTGATGGAGATGGGAAAAACAGCAGACCAGATATCTTTTGTAAACTTTGCATGCCCTCACAAGATAACTGAATAGTATAGATAATTTTGGTAAGAACTAAAATTAATTATATATAATTTATAAATGTGGGGTTTGAGTCTTAATATTGTGCCTTGGAAGGAAACGCATAGCATCAGGGTTTGTGTCATGCGGTATAAACAGTTCTTGTACCAAGTGTGGTGTAGCACTTGTCTTTATGGTCAGGTACAATATAAAGCAACTTTCTTTTACACTCCAATATAATAAATGATCATTAATCAATCCCTATTAGACTACACATCCCACTGTCTTCCACTAAAAATTAACTTTCAAAGTGCTTAAGTCCCTTTTGTAGGAATCTAGCAATAATTGTAATTATTTCAGGTTACTTTAGAAAACTGCATCTGGATGATGGTAAGAGACAATCTCCAGACTTTGTGGCTGGGCAATGTTTGGCCTCTCTCAACTGGAAAAGTGTCAGCAGTAAAGACAATGGTGTCTTCAAAGAGAGATACTTTTCCTAGGGGCTGATACCGGCCACATCGTCTGTTTACATCCCCTAACTCCTGTTATTCTTTGTGATTTTCACTCACCAGTAATCTGAACCATGTGAAGGGTCCAATCTACTACCTCGTCTTTCACATGTGCAGCACAAAATCTTTAGCTTAAAGATGGAAGAGTCTAATTTTCATACTTATGTTGTTTTTCTCTTGAAAGTTCAGGTGCAGGCAGCACACAGTGGAGCCCAGGGTTTGTTTCATGCTTACTTTTGTACCATTTCTGCTTGTCCTGCAAAATTTGATAAATGAGGAGTTGTGGAGTTGCTTATGGGAATATGATTATGCAGAATTAAATTGTCAGGCTCATTAATTATTCTGATTAAACACACAAAGCCAAGCAGAGGGATTTTTGTGCCCACGACAATGAATTCTGTACAGCCAATCTGCAGGCATTTACATTTTTATACTCTAATAAATGCATTTTAAAATGTAAACATAATCACTCACAGAAAGAGAGCTGGAGTTCGACTCACAGGGGGCTGCAGGCAGAAACCTCTCCCATTGGTATACTGATATTTGCATTGCTTTCTGACTTAGCCTAGCAAGTCCGCCAGCCACCCTAATGTGCATGTGGAGCCCTGTGCACTGCTGTGATTGCTCTCCCTTCGCACTCAGTCTCCCTTCATTTGTACTTCATTATGGAAATATGCAAATCACCTCTTTTTACCATTGTGAACAATTATTTTACAAGGGAAGATAAAAAAACCATTTTGTCTTGTGTTCACCCATAATCGTTCTGGCATGTTAAAGGGAATGGGGGAGACAAGGAGTCTGCGATTTAATTCTAATAAAAATACTTATCACACAAATAAGAAGCATGCTATTAGCTATGTTTTCTTCTGAAGACACTGACCCATACAGCACTGTTTAATTGCAAACCTTACATTGTGGACAGCCACTAAAAATAAAACCATCAGTGAAACAGAGCACATAAGATATCAATAATAATAAGGTAACAATAGGATAAGATAGCAATAATGATTACAACCACAAAGACTGTCACTCTGTCAGGTGTCCAGAGAAGATAGAAGATTCTTCCTTTTTAGCTGAGAATATGACTGATTCATGCAGGAACCAAATTAAGAATCTGATGGACTCTTTCATTACTGTTGCTATTTATCAACATCCACCCCAATGAAGGGGCGGGGGGGGGGGGGGGCGGAGGAAGAAGTGTCAAAGTGTTGGGGAAACTGCTCTGCATTTTTGCTTCCATAACAAAGCAGCTGAATCTTTCCTTGAGGAACAAACTCTTCTTTGTCTGAACTTTGAAACTGCTGCACATACTCCCCCAGTAATGTAAAGAGAAGGTCCAGAAAGAGAAAGAAGACAAAACAGGCAGCCCAGAAATATTACAGATGGCAAGAAACACAGTCCTGAGCCCAATATTAAAGGTTTCTTAAATTCCTGGTAAGAAGTCTTGTTTAGCACTGCATTCATATCTTTTCCTGAAGGTCAGTCTAATAGCTCGCTAAATAATGCTGAGAAGAAACAACTCTTTCAGAACTGACTTTCCACCAAGCAGTATGTCACCTAGGTATATTTAGATATCCAAGATATAGAACTTCCCCTACTTTATCACCTGAAGACTTCACATATTTGTTTCTTCTATTACTTGCCTACTTTTCATACTCCATTTTTATGAAGGAGTTAGACTAGTTTGTTTATGTACCTGCATATAAAGGGGACTGTAAAAAAGCCATACTGAAGTTTTGTGCTGAGCCCTGGCAGGATGACATTTCTGATCATTTTCACCTCTATTCTCTAAATCAGTAAATTCCCAACCTTTTGGGTCAACAGACCATGATAAACCCTCAAAATTGTCTGTGGACTAGCATATACCTTTACCAAATTCCTGACTTAGAAATGCTGCTAAAACTATCAGACCTTTTTGTCTGATTGGCCAAAGGGAGGTTTCACAGCTCCTCAGAGCCTGTGCCCACCTCAGAAAAGTTTGGGAGGAGAGACAAAAGAGAAAAAGGTGATAAGTTCTTTCATTGGGGACAAATATAAAAAGTGACTTTGAAACAGTAGAAATCTTGACTTGAACTTTGGAAGCAAGAAGGAAACTGAAGCAGAGAGAGGTCCAGGCTCATGTGTTAACTTAGAGCTCCTTCAGATCACAGAGCGCACAGCTTTACATTGGTATTTAACAGCAAGGTGGACAAGCACCCTTGGATTTCACCAAGAGAAATCCCAGCTCAAGTTTAAGCTTCTTATTTCATAGCTTTGACAACTAGTTTGCAAGAAACATGGCTTTCAATTCTACATAGCAGCTGAGCTTCAACATTTTGGGAAATGTTTATATATGGCCTCTGCAGTTCTCCTGATCCTGGATCCATAAAGTAGAATAATCTAATTTCTTCCAAGTTTACAAATGCTGGTTACCTTTGCAAAGATACCTTTACATCTCACCATTTTATGAGGCTTTCTGATATGGAGTCACTTGCTGCAGTTTCAGAGGCTGGTTAGAAAGCTCTGTGTAGGGGTCTCCTGAGACCCTGGCACTCCTAATGCAGGGTAATATGTGTCTCTAACTCTGTCCATCTTCCTCTGGGAGAAATCCTCTACCTGATTACCTCAAAAAATGCCTGGGGACTTTTTCAGTTTTGACTGGTTCTTTTGACAGTAACTGGAATCAAAATAAGGACTCTTGCCAGAAAGGCTTCAAAGAGTTTTTTGTCTGAACATCACTGTCTGCACTCTAACTGCTGACATGAGCCCTTCACTAGCCTGCGGGAGGAGTGATTAAGACTCAGCAACAGATAAATCCCACAAGGATTACACTCATCTTCCTGTCACTAACAATAACATGAACAGAGTTTTGTTCTAAGGATGAATCAAAAGTTACGCAAGAAGGCTTTTTCCCAATCCCATTTCCCCATTTGCCCAGTGCTGCCTCCTCTTACTCAACGCTTGCTAGATACAAACCCAAAAACTGGAAGTCTGAGACCCTACCACATTCAGTGCTCATGGCAGTATTTGCACTTTTTTCAGTGCATATTTTTTTTAGGTAGCGAAGGTATACAAAAATCTACACTAAATAGCATACTGAAATCCATTCACCAATTCTGTGCTATTGCTAGGGCCAGGTTGGAAATGCAGGACTGGTCCTCTACAGCAAAGCTTTAGCTACCAATTCAGAAGCGATGTCTTCCAAGGGTCTGATTCTCCCCAGGTGCTGAATATACTTTCTTTGGACTCCGACATCAGTGCCCTTTACACCAAGCAAGGATCTGTGCAATGCAGTACAATTTGCAGGATGGCAGAATGATCTGAAGTTAAGATGTTGAGTGTAGTAAAAGTACCCCCCTCCACTAAATTTTAGTAATTGTGAAATTCGGAACTTGTGAAATAGAAACATCTTTTAATGCTGTTTACTATCTTGCAAGCCAGCATTCACATTTAATTTACATGCACTCACTTTCATGCTTCATAGCCATTAAAAATGAATATATAACAGCATGTGTTTTCTTTCCCTCCTATGTCATTTATAGTTTGTTGCTTTCCATTTCAAAGTATATATTATTGAACAGACCAGATGATGAATTTTTGATCAATTTTTGAATCAGAAGCCAGGCACAGAAGCACTGGTTAAGTAAATTGTACCTATAAATAACTTCATAATGAGGCCAAATATACAGTAAAATGAATTTTGCATAAATATCTCTTGATCTAACGCCTGTGTTTCCTCCCACTAACATAAATCTCATTAGTCACAGACACAGTGGGTATGGTATTTTCAAAGTCCTTGCTGCTTGGGTCAGTAAATGTCTCCCACATGGTTGTGATATTTCTTGTACAAACAGAAGATTAATGTCAATTGCTACAAGTGTGAAGTGTTCCAGGACATTTTAAAGGGCAAGACTGCTGCAGCTTGCCTTCATCCATGTGCTAGCTCTGTGGAAAGGGATGGTGGTCTCTAATGACACATACCTTCCAAGAAGTTACAGGCAATCACAGGCCCTTAGTTATGAACTTAGACATCTCAATGTTTGTATTTCAGGAAATTCTGTGTAACCCTAAAGAGGCAGGGAAAAAATGAGCAATTCCCCATTTCCTTTACAGAATGAAATCTCTGACCATCAATGCTATTGGAGAAAGAAATTTACCATTGAAAGAAGTGATGGATCTTTTAAATTTCTCTATATGTTAAAATCTGGCTGGAAAAAAGAACTGACTTTTCTTTTTACTATGTCCTCCCTGTTTTTATAGCTTGTATGTGCATACAAATCTCTGAAATAGTTGGCTTAACTCTCCAGTTTCAGAGGAAGCATACAGTTCTAGGCTTTGCGCAGAGTGCCAATTTCTTTAAGAAAAAGCTGAAAATATATCTGGCAGAATAGAAAGAACAAAAAAAATCTAATTAAAGACTCACTTCAGATGAATCTTATTTTCCTTTTGTTTAATTTTGTCTAATTTTAAATCCGACACTTTGGTAAGTGGAGATTTGCCTGAATAAGTTTCCTCACAGTATAAAGCTTGATCAGGATGATGCACATAGCACCTAGATCTTGCTGCTGTAAGTGATCTTTGCATTCCTCATCATATTGCTGTTTAATTGTGGGTTGGTTTTTTTTTTCCCCAAGAGTCAACAATGCAAAAGTGGCAGGAAATTGTTTAGCTCTGACAGTTTGATATGTTGCAATTCACAGTATTCTGCAGAGTTCACAAAAAGAACACAGTATTTGTTCAGAATGTCTCTTTCTTACCCTACATATCTTCCTTCCCCCCCAGTTCTTAATTCTGCATGAAATGAAAAGCATGAAAAAATACTAAAAGGAAATACAGGTGATAAATTGCATTAGATTTCATACCAACTATTTTATGACCTTCAAACTCTTGTTCCCCATTCAGAAAGATATCTGGCTGCTTTGATGCTTATAATGTCAAAAGAGATGTTGCTCTGTTGCTCCCTCTGTTCTGGATTCTCGTCTGTCATCATAATTTTCTTTACCATGCTCTTTCAATATGATTTTCAAGCCTCATTCATATCACTTTCTCTGTGAATGGAAGAGCTTCCCAAATTTATCCCAAGTTCTGTCTCCTCTACATTAGAATCCTCCTGTTCTTCAGAGCCTTCCATTTTGGTCTCAGCACGTAAAATCCAGAATCTTAGCAGTTCTTATGGTCATAACTTGAAATGCATTGATTTCCCTGAGAGCCATTAACTTCGTCCTTAATTACTTACTAACTTGAAAGCACTGCTGAGCTTCATGCAGATTGTACGGTCTTTCCTGTATTAACACTACTTATGTTAACTGTCTCTTCCGTATTTGGGTTGTCCTGTTCCACACATCTATAAATAAAGACATTCAGTGGCATCAGGCATATGCTACCTCAGAGTTGCCGACTACATGTGGTGAGAAAGCGTACTTAGAGAAAATACATTTTTCAGCTACTCAGTTGTCTTGTGTCTTTTTTTATAGAACATAATTGGGATGCACAACCCATGTTCTCCAGTCTATGTGCACTTTCTGTGCTCATTTAAACTTTCTGATTATCAGGGGACTGAGAAAGGGACAGCTGGGCCATTTATAGGATAAGCTGCAGAAATGAGATGAATGTGTAAAAACTAGAACAAGTGTTTCAGCAGCTATTCTTGCAGCAAGTTATTCACCAGAGTCTCACTACATCATTCAAACCTTTTACCTCTTGCGCACACTTCTGCTAGGCTTTTAGGAAAATCATAATGTAATGGTCCCATTGGAGAGTCAGGTCATTAAAAAGGCTCTAAAAAAATTGAGCTAAAATCTTGTTGCATTTAGCTAATGGTGATAACTACCATGTTTTAATTTGCAAGCATATGAACAGAGGCCTGAATTTCAATCAAATTAGAAGAAAGAAAAGAATGAGTTTAATCATCTTAGTTTTTAAACCAGAGAGGTAGGAGGCACAAGAAGAACAGAAGGAATCCTGCAAGTCAGTTGGAAATCTGTTTTTTTCCTTCTTAAGCATCAAACTCTAAAAAAAAAAAAAAAAAAATTCTTAAACTATCCAAATGCACATGGTTCTTGGTCAATTAAAACCAAATAAAATTTATTTTTCTCCAGATTTACCTGGATTTTGCAGAAGATACACATACATGTTTCATTTTAACAGCACTGTGTAATTCTGTCACTTTAACTGGAGATAGCCACTGCGTAAGCAGTTAAATGTATGCTGAAATCCTTGTAGACGTCTATAAATAGCCTCCCTCGGACAAGAAAGATTTTGCTTGAGCATAATTGATTTTCATAAAGGATACCAGACACAGTAGTTCCCTGTAAACATTCAGGGTAGCTATTGCCTTTTTCCTGAAAAACTTAGCATTTGCAGACATTTGGAATAGGAAATAACTTCTGTCACAGGCCTCACAGTGAAGTAACCATTGGTAAAAATACTCTTTCAAATGCTGACATAGAATGTAAGGTATAAGTTACCAGTGGGAAAAGGAAAAAAAATACGATCTGTATACAGTTTAAAGTAGAATAAACCTGCAAATATTGTAAGAAGACAACTGATCTTCTAACTAACAAAAAGCACCTATTTGGCTCAGTAGTGTAGGAAACTAGCAGGCTGCATGGGGTAAATGATACAAGCTACTTCTCAGTTTTCACGCTGGAAATCCTGTTGCTAAGCTATACCTTTAACTGTAAGTACCATAGACTTCAATTTGCTCTCACAGAATTTACAGATATAATTTCTACTGATGTCAAAGGGATAGGTATGGTGTAGAATAGATCAAATATAATATTAATACCTCAGAAAAAAGTTAAGTACTGTAGTCAATTGTTAGGTATGCTAAAGATATCACAACAGTCTTGGGTCAAATCCCTCCTCTTTATGAGGTTTTCTGAGGCATGTAGTTTCTTGGATTACATGTGAAACATGTGGATTGATAAAATTTTAAATGCCAAGGTATATGCTATAATCTGTGTCTGGATAGGCAGACAGATGCCTATACACATGCACACACACAATAATAGTATATGAGCAATATACAGTGTAGGGTGAAAATGTTTGGCAGATGCTTTAAACACCAAGAATTTTCTCATCAGGGAATCAGTTACTGCTAACTGAAGTATGTGGTTGGCATTGTATTCCTTGAAAGTAAAAATAAGAGCCAGAATGAAAGTTATAATAAAAAAGTAACACTTTAAATAAAAGTTGTACTATTTTTAAATAACTCATGTTAAGAAAATATAAGCCCATAACACTTTTAATATTCATTACAATACTACTTTTAATTTCCAAGCCGTCAAGACCATAGCCAAAGCCGTCCGTGATCTGTTTCTCTTCCATCTACTCCTTTCAATGTGATTTTTCCTTATCAATGGATTGTACCTCAGCTTACCCAGAAGTTAGCTATTCCTGGGTTTGGAACAAGGGATGCAAAGAAAAACAGGAGATGGTTTCTTGTATTCTGTTGAATCTCCTGTGCATTTACACACAGAGCATTGATTGTTGAGTTTGAGGCAATTGAGAATTTTAGTAAGAGGCAAGAACATTGTAGCCATCTAAAAAAGGCAGGGATTTCTATTAGCCAAATGAAAGAGAACAGCACTAGAAAACAGTGGAGTTTTCTGGTCCAGGACAAAAAAACCCCAATCCAAACCCAAACAACAACAACAAAAAATTGACATTTTAAGTATACTATTCAACTGGAAAGAAATAAAGCAAATGCTAAACACTGCTGCTGCCCATTGTTTCCTTTTCCCACCAGCAACAAATTTATTTTTTCAAAAGCAATCTCAGAAATGCTAAGGAGTAACTATCTTTGACTGCATGACCTAAAAAAACCCCCGCATAGCTCCCTCGCCCTCACCCCCCACCCCAAACAAGAAACAAAAAATAAACTCAGAATTGACTGAAGAAACTAGAAATGTAGCATCTATAATATTCTGAGGATTCCACTGTGAAAGTCAAACAAATTTTTACTCTGAGGTGATCCAAGTAGTTGATTTTCAAAATCCATATCTCTACTCATTTCCCATCCCATTTCATCTAGAAATGTGAAAGTAGAAACAGAGAGATTGAATTTTCATTTATAGTAGGACCCTTCTCATAGTGTCTGATAGGTAGACTAAAAGAGAGGGTTAATTATATTTTGGCCTATTTTAAGGTTCTTGTACTGGCTAGATCAACGAGTACAGTAATTCTAATGTAAGGAGAAACTGAGCAACTAAACCATGTAACATTACACAAACAGGCACATTTGGAGCAAGAAGTAATTTCAAGACCTCCCAATCTTGTCTTTGAACCTATCTTCCCTATAAAATGTTATCTTTGAAGCTCCCTTTTCTTTTAATATGGTGTCTAAGACTTTCCCTCCCCCACTTTCTTGGTGTTTTGCTGAAGGAGTTCTAAATCACCTGAAATACTCATTTGAGACAATAAAATATGTCCTCTCCCTAACTTTATCTAGCTCCTTTACAGAACAGTTTAATGTTCTTTTAAATTCAAAAAGAGACAATTTATATCACAGCCACACACGTTCAGTCACAGCAAAAGCAAAAGCCATAGATAATGCCATAAAACTAGTACAATTGATTTCTAGGGATAATTAGTTCAAATTAAATTAAATTATGTGCTTTCTGGAAGTTTATTAATTCTGATTTTATTGTTTTCCTTTTATTACATGCTATCCAGAGAAACATTTTGTCCTGAAAATAGTTTTTATTGTACAGAGAGACATAAGAAATAAGTGATAAGAAGCAATCTGCTTTAGCTCTGAGAATACAAAAGACTGAGGGAGAGGTATTTCTAATGGATACCAGAAACTGATAAAATGAAGGTAAGGTCAAACCTCCAAACGTGAATCTAATTTTGGATCCTGTGAGAAACATTGAGTTTTTCCAGGCATATAGTTCAGGAACGCTTGCCACATGTGCGGTCTACTTCATGTAAATAAAAAGTGTGCTTGACAGTAAATGCTGGATTTAAATGCCTGATTCTTTAGATACTAAAATCTAGGTTCTAGAAATTCAAGGAATATATTAAAATACAGAAGAGCAGAACTCACCTCATTACTAGAAATGGCATATCAAAGTAACTTATGCTCATTAGTAAATATTAATGAGACTAGTCAAGGTTAAACAGTTTTGACGAGTGGAATTTGGAAGTCCAGCAAAGCATATAACTAAAAAGAAAGACACCATACCCACCCCAGTTTCCAAATACACATGCCTAAAACCAAGTTGTATTAGCATACCTGGAACTGGAGAGTTTTCCCAGGAAAGCATTATTCAGAGCTATAGTCAAGATAGCCAAGGAGGGACCCAACCATCCTTTGCTATGGCTAAATAACTGTGGGGAGAAAAAGTTCCTCACCTGGCAACAATCTGCTGGATTACCATTTTACCTCACTTGTGGGCAAGGGGGAACCCATTGACTAGTTTCAGCCACACTGATAGATGCTGGCCAGCTTGTTTCCCCTGGGAGGAGACAGCAGTTCTATTCCTGCAGGGCTTCGCAGAAAAGCTAATGAGAGCACGTTAACAGAAGTGCTGCTTCATCAGACCGGCTACAGTCCTCAGCCAAAGGAGGAGCTCTTGCTAATGTGGCAAAAGAACTCCACCTGACCTAACATTCACACAACCAATTCTACACTTGTATTGATTTTGTCATACAGATAATCAAATAGACATAGTTAAAAAAATAGATGTTAAAACAAAAAATCCTAATGAAAGAATAGAAATTGCTCTCTTCTAAATACCAAACCAAAGCTTTTAGTCAGCACTTACATTTGGTTTTGCTTCAAAATGGGCTGAAAGCTATGTTATGAAATATTTACATTTTACACAAAACTGATCTTTAATCAGCTTTGAGCTGAGCACTTGCAATCCCAACTGCCTTCAGCATGAGCTGTGATTGCCAACACATCTGAAAGTCATTTTAGGAGCATAAAAGAAAACAAAAAGAGAACTGTAGCTTCATAGTCTATAGAGTTCATTTTGCGGTCCACAGCAGCGGTACAGCTGGCTTCATCCCATGGACTGTAATTCCCCGGCACCCTTGCCCTGCTGCGGCACGCAGAGCCACATGGCCAGCCTCCGGCCAGCTGCCTGGGCACAGCCCTGGGGTTCAAGCAGGCACTCCTCCACGCTGCAGGATTTAAAATTAGTGCAAAGCCTTTTTTTTCTGCAGGTGGCAGATGCGGACACACCAGCACCACGGCAAAGGCAGCCATCAGCCTATGGAAATTCACTGTGCAAAACCTCTCAGCGTTTGGTTTGACCCAAAGGGCGCAGTTTAAATCCCTTCCCTAAAAGAGTATAATTCCTGAGTTCTAGTATGGACTGAAGAAATCTGTGAGGCATACGCAGTAGTAGCATATACACAATGTAGCCTCATGAGAAGATACACATATTGCAGGAATGATGATGGCTTCTAGGATTTTGAGAACTTGGCCTTCAGAAACTCATGAAGGCAAAATAGAACTGTTTAATAAAAGAATCATCTTTAGTGTTGAAGTGCAAATCTTTTTATAGACATGCAGGTTCCATGTACCAAACATATTCTTTGAATTAGTTTATTAATTTCATTCTGTGCTTTTCTTTATCCAATGTATTTCATGATTTTGGAGGCAAAGAAGGACTGTAAGTAACAATATACGTTTGACAGAATTGTGATTTCTATTAAAAAAAAAAAGACTTTTGTGGAAATGTTTTCCCCTTCTATGCCCCTTGTGAGATAAGATTATTATTTTTTTTTTTAAAAAAGATTGTTTTACTTACATCAAACAATAAAACAATGAAGTTTTGAATACAAAAGTGAAACAAATACATACTAGCCCAATACAAAGAAAGAGGAATACTTTTCAGGGATGATGCAAAACAGAGTGCAACATTTATGTGACATCTGCTGGTTTGACTTAGAGCAGAGCTGGAGATCTGCTGAGGGCTGAGAGTCAGACACTGGGACGTACAGTCAGCCAGCTCTGCAGCGGGAATTCCCCTTTTGCACCATGCCAGGGACACTATGAATCTCGTATCTATAGCAGGGGTATACCACAAATAAAAAGAAAAATGTTATAGCCTACTAGCCAGTAAAACATTCCACATGTGGGTACAGGTAGACTGGTAAATGTATGTTTCGTATAGCATTTGCTTAATCAATCCAAGGGTGTAGTTAGCTCCTCAAGTAGAACTGAAACAAACCTCGTGGGCCTGTTGAGCTCTGTCCCAAATAAGACCAATTGGGTGGGTCAGCTCAAGTGATAAAGGAAACCAAGGGGGTCGGCAATGGACCAAATGATAGGGGAAAGGTCCTTAGGTTATTGTTTTGTTTAGGGAAAACCTTATGTTTATTTTTTTTTCTCTCTGTGTTTTCTCCCCTCAAATAGACACTATGGATGTACCTTGATGGAAGATTCTGAACAAATAGATCTGGAGTATAAACACATTGCTGGTGGTGTACATGCATATAGCCCAGATTCTTTCTGCACAACTGTGCTGGGTAGAGACCATGCTACTGAGCGATCTCTCTTTTATGGGAGGGATTTGTAGAGCTCCGTGCAAAAAAAAGGAAATAGGAGTTCAGGGTGACTTAAGAGGAAAAGTTAATGAAAAAGAATTGTTGTGTTCAGCATAGCCAAAGAGTCAATAAAACAGAATGATGTAATTTAAATTGCAATGCTTTTTTTGCTAGTCAGAGCAGCCTAGACACTTTCTACACTTCTCTCTAAGCCCCTGACTTCTTTCAAAAACATATCCTATATTTCATATTTTTCAAACATAAAATTGCTTTGTATATGAAAAATTGGGTGTCAGATAAACATAAAATAACATTTAATAATCAAAGAGCTTATCCAACTGGCATTTTTTTGTAGACCTGAAAACTAAAGGTCTGCATTTACCAGGATTATAAAATGTGTCTTCTTCCTATTAGGTCTCCACAGAAACGTATTTAGAAATTTTTTGTCTAACAGTTAGTAAGCTAGGGATTTAAACTGTGGAGTCTGAATATTACTATTCTGCAAAGAACCTGTCAGTGAAAATGGTTATAATTCTGTGGAATAATGAAGTAGTATTGCTTGATTAAAAGCAATGTTAAGATTTCAGTCTCTTGAGAAATAGCAAGCTTCAGGGGACAGTTCACAAATTAAAAAAGGTGATAAAGAACTCCAGGGATGTCAGTAGTGTCATTTTCAAACTACATAGTTCTCTTATTAAATTTGATGTAGGATACACATGTAACCATATAAATACATGAGAAAAGACTAAATCAAAGTGAGATGGGAATTGAATAAGGTTGTGGTCCTGTGGCACACAGGAAGGTCCAAGTAACTATTTAGTATTACTGTCCATCTTATTTGAAGAAATTTAATAAATATGTAACAGGTGACTACTGAAGGGGTACTTGAACAAAATGTCTATGAACAATGTTCTGAAGTAGAAGAGAGCTGGGCAAGGACCAAAAACTTTATATTTGGTGTAAAGACAATAAAATTACCACTGAAATGTCTTGAACCTGTTTCATGCATTAGGGAGTGCCTTACTTTAGGACTGCTGAACTGGGACACCCCAAAGGACTTTAGCCCCTCAGACAGCACCTAGACAGATTCTAGTCCTAAATCCAAAATGACAAACCGTGCTCCTCAAATCCTCATAACCATGGAGGTTTCTAAACCGAATAGGCAGCTCTGATTGCCCTGAGGAGTGTCCATGAGCTTGCAATTCTGCATTCACTGCATGGCTAAGGAATGGCATGCCCTTTTCTGACCCACTGGGTCCACAAATTGGGGAAAGTAGCTGGGCACCTTGAGGGGCCTGGTGGTGTTTGCATTTTCTCAGAAGGTGGTGAGAGCTGGACTGCAGGATCCCCTTTCCTGGATGAGTTTTCTAAGCCCTGTGTGGAGGGTAATGGCAGGAGAACCACTTTCACTGGCTGGTTTTTGTTGTTCTTTTAATTTGAGTTCACCTTGTTTGATAATTGCCCAGGACAACTTTAAATGCTTGCCTGCATAGGGTGTTGGTTCTCAGTGCTTGGAGATGTCAGCCTCAACTTGGCTTCAACTTTTAGATCTGGTAAGGGGTGACATTTCAGACTTTTATTAGGCATTGCCTTTTTCTCAGTGGCGTGATGTCAATATGATTTCTCTGGCTGCCATGCTGCCCACCATACTGCATAGGGAATCTGAAACCTAGGCCAAAGCTCTTAATAATCTAGGTGTCCAAATCTAGGCTTTTGTTTTCATATTCAGGATCGGGTCCATAAAACCAGCATTCAAGTTCTAGTCTTACAACACTGCCAGAGGTTGCAACTTTACATGCAGAGTTACCATACTTCTCCTGCCACCTCGCTGGCAGATACAGCAATGGAGGAAGCAGTGGCTGTCTTTGCTTGTAAAAACAGAGCAGAGTGGAAACAAAGGGGTTACCAGTCTGACAGAGTTACACAGAAGAATAGCCTGGGTGAAAAACTTTCAAATTTCAACTCCCCACTCCCTTGAATGAATGCAATATAGGTATAACATAAGCTTGTGCCCTTGTATGAGGTGTAAACAATATAATATCCTGATTATACCAAAGGAGTATACACATTCTGCTCTGAAAATACTCGCAAATTTAAGCTTCTGCCCCTGCCAGTGGACGCAGTGGTCACAGTATCTGATCCTGCACACTTCATATAGGCCCTGCATCATGCGTTAACACAGGTTTGGAGGCTTATTAAGATCTCCAAGCCAATAAGCGTCTAAATCCCCAACCCTCTTTAAAGAGCCTGTGGTGTTTGATGCTGAAAAAATACAGAAGTCAGGGAATTCTGGATATACCATAATGGTGTACTGGGTTTAGCAGAAGCATTAAGTTTCTGGAATCATTAACTCTCTTATAGTGTGTAAACAGTAAACTGCATTTCTCTTTTGGTTGCAGAAAGACAATTTTCTTTCTTTCATTTTGCTTTTAAATATATACATAAAATGCAGCACTGTGGATGTGCTGCACAGTTACATTAGTACACAGAAATTTCATTTTTGTGCAGACATAAGTTTTTTGGATATACGCAGCATTCTTCAGCACCTTATCCCTGATTTTCTCTATTACCTTGCTATTTTAAGGAACAATTTAGGTGAAAAGAGGATGGACTAAGTTTAGTCTTTAACCTGAGAATCTGGCCATTAAAATCCAATGTTATAAGCAAGATAAATGTAATAATATATGAGGACTAAGCTTAATAAAACTTCTAGTTTCACATTTGAAATAAACTGGTAACTCACAAGGCAGTATACCTGTAATGTAGTAAGTTGCACTTGATTCCACAGAGGCCAGATCCAGCACTTATTAAATGCATCTCCAATGAATGTTGCACTAGTTCCTAATTTTGGATTTCTATTTTGGGTGGCATAATAGTACTTCTAATGGTGGCTGAAATAATACCTAATTATGAGTTCCCTAAGTTCTTTCCTTCTAAAACCAACATCCTTTACCTAAGCTGACTTGGACCATGTTTTAGAAAGCCATTTAGAGAGGGATAACTCAGAAAAGGAAAGTCTTTAATGCAGCAAGCCCCTTAAAATAATTCCAGAGAGGTGGTTATCTAACTCTAACAGCCACTCAGCCCAGAAAAGAAGCCCAGTGGGTCTGACTTCCTGCTTTTTCACTGATTTGGCCATTAAATCAGTCTCAGTTATAATTTATAAAAAACAGTATAATTTTCCTCATTTAGGCATGTTCAGATCTCAGACCTTTGAGATCCTCTAATGAAAATTCTTAATAAGCACAAAGTAGTGAAATAAAATGTTAAAAAAGTTATAAAAAGTTGCTTATGAAGAAAAGGTAAAAATCATTTACTGCAGTTTCTTGAATCACTCAAGTTATTAATTTCAGAATGCCCAGCTTACAGTAAATTCAGTATCAGCATTTTCCATATGCACTGCTTGTGCCATTTGTAGATGTTATGCATGGTTGGATCATACAGTCCTCCTGTGTGTAATATCTTGAGATAAAAGTGTGAGAGGTACCTTTTTATTAATTATGCACATTATCATCATTTCTTCTTGTGCTGTAACATCTGATTTTCATGGATAAATCTTGCATTTTCCTCTTTGCAACACTGCAGTGCTCCAACAGTCTGCGAAAAGGTGCAACTCAATACACTTTACTGAGGGCAGCTATATTTGAAAGGAGCTGTAATTCTTGTTGAATTCTTCACAGAGCATTCATTAGGACTTTATAAACTTCATTTGACACATAAAAGGGATAGACCAGAATGGTTTGGACATAGGATGAAACAATATATTTCACTAAATATTATTTCCATACAGTAAATTAAAACGTAGTACAGCAAGTATGGTACACATATATGTATTATTTATATAAATATATCTGTACATATATAATGAATACAGTAAATATGGCAATTCTGATGGAGTACTAGTTTATATTACAGTATATTTTGTTCAGTAGTCTGAGGTATTCTCTGTTGGGCCTGTTGCACCGAGGACAAGGGGACATGGACCATTTCTCCTTCAAGGGAGGGACAGCAGCTTTCTATGCAGTTTTCTTTAGGGATCACAGGGCTGTTGCTGTGCTCCCTCCAGAGTCTTTGGTTTGTTTTTCAGTGCTTAATGTAGAAGCATGTCTTGCACATTTTGGTAAGATGCTGTGGCAGTCTCAACTCCTGGCCCTTGGGTTCAGTCGAATATTTTGGAAGGAAGGGGAGATCTGGACCCTCTCCAGAGCAAGTCCAGAGGCTGAAGCCGGGGCATTGACTCTTCAGGAACTTGGGGCAGATTGGGATTCAGCTGTGGCAGTTGCAAAGGAGCAATGGGTTTTGTGTGCTGTAAAGGACAGCCCACTCGTAGGCCTTGGGAGAGAAGAAAGGAAGGAGACATCCCTCAAAGACGCAGAGGAGACCAGATGGGTCCAAGGACAGCTATGGGAAATTGTTGCATTAAAATGCAGAATTGAAGGGTCTCTCCACTTCCCACCAGGAACACTGTGGGCAGGTTTGTCTTCTAACCATTTGGTTTATTCGCTCCTTCCCAGCAGATCTGGCTCTTCTGTATTTAAAGATAAATATGTTTCTACATCATTATTTCTGTGTCCCGATGAAACCTCTCTTTAGAGGCTGGGTGCTGCTGGTGCCTTAGAAGGTGCTCATGCAAAAGGGAAGTTGGAGGTAGATCCATTTTCTGATTCTGATCAAGTTCTGGTCTTATCTCAACCACGTTTCCTGCCTCCCTGGTCATACGCCTGCATGCCTGCACACAAAAATGAAGACCATTCATCTGTCCCATGAAGAAAGGTGAATAAAGACATCTGTAACATTATCTCCCCAAGGCCCCCTCCTTTGGCAAGATTTCTGTGGCTGTGGCAGTAACAAGAGCACATAGAGGAACGATTCAAGCCAGGTCATGATAACTCTACACCTGCCTTCCCGCCTGCTTTGTCTCTGTACATGTGACAAATTATATGTCTTTATGTATTACACAGGAGCAAGATTATCACTGTCATGTCAGTAAGTGGTCGGAGTTGGTACAGAGCAGGTGCTCAAAAAATAAATGTATCTATGACTGTCATATGCAGTATCTAATAAGCTGCATTTGGCTTTTATGTATGATTTAAGAAGTGTTGCTAGGAGCTGTAGGATGAAAATAGACATTTTTTCAGAGGAAGAATAAAGGGAAGCAAAGGGAACAGGTAAAGATGAGAAGAAGAAAGAATATGGGAAGACACTTGCTCTGAAACATGTCTTGTAGCTTAGACAGAATTTATTGATTTGAGACATGAATTGCTGGGTTTATAGTCCATGTTCTGCAAGAAATCCATGTAGATGATCACAATAATCCCTCCTAGGTTTAAAAAACTATGAATCAAGAGACATAGCAGGTAACAAATATGTAAATGAGTAATATATCGTAAAACATGAATCCAGTGCTCTTTCTTCCAAACTATTGTGTCCCATCTACTAAAGTTAAGAGAATTAAACTACCACAATCACAGTACAATGGAAAGATACGTGTGTGTCTTATGAAATAAGACATACGTAAGACTCATTGATATCTGTCACAGCAGTGACTTTATTGCAGTATTGCTATACCACTTATTTTTCTTGAAAACTGACTGTGGACCATTTTACTTCAAAGCTCACTTTTCAATGTGATCACTGTCACAGTGTACCTTCTGGGGCCACGTATTTCAGTGGACCTTGGGCAGATCACCACCTAAATTTTTCTGAAATTTCCAGTCTTAAAACTAAAGATAACTTTCCTTTTTTGACCTTTGCCAGATGTAAATGGCACATTATGCCTTCAACCTTATGTCACTTCCCTATCCATTCTCTGCTCCTTCTTTCCTTCTGTTTAACCATGCATGGTGGTGTATTTTGGAAGCAATTTTGCATAATAAAAAATGGAAACTGTAGCTGCAAGCACTCCTTTAGAACAGAAATGTTGGGAAAGTATGAGAAATAGTTCACGTGCTAAGTAGGGACCATGTCCTGCAACACAGTGTTTACCCTGGATTCAGAGCTTCTTGTAACATGGAATTTGCCTGATGCTGGGTGGCCGTAACAGGAGAGGGAGTGCTACAGTAATGTATCCTATAAATTCTCCCTTGCTGGAAAAAGGTAGACTGTGGGCTTTGTTTTAAGTGATTTGCATCAAAAGAGAGCAGGCAGGGAAATCTTCCAGAGATCAACAGAAAAAAATGTAGGAGTTCCTTTCCCCATGTTTACTTACAATGGCACTGGCATACTACGTTTAAGGTGGCCAAACAAGGATGTGTGTTTTCCTTAGTGTTTTATATTGATTTGGTTATAAAAATTTCTAAAATAAAACTTTAGCATAGATGCTTCAAATCAAAAGAAAGTGGAAATGAAAAGATGACAGGATCAACCATTTTCTTTCTCTGCTCCTTCAGGATACTTACTTTCTGGGCCAAAGTCACAGTGACCGTGAGTACAGTTCCAGTAATATCCAGCAACATGATTGCATCAAGTAAGCCAAGTGAGTATTTGTCTCCTAGTTAGGATACAAGATCATTAGTCCTAGTCTACAAGCAGGGTTTACTTTCAGAGTTTATCCCGATTATTTACACTTTGCATTGCTACATGTACTCTGTTCAACTTTTATTTAAATTATACACTGATTTTTCTCTTTTTTGTGCTATTTTTTTCTGAGCCATTAAAGGTGGCTGTAAATGGACACATTACTGGGAAAATATGCCAACAGAAAAGGGATAGGAACAAGTCTGTGCATTCAGTCAGATCACAGACCATGGGCTTATTACCAACAGGTGTCACTAGAAAGCACTGGGAAAAGTGCATCATGCTTCACAGATTCTGAGCTGCAACACAGCTTTTGAGCTTAATTTTTGTTTCTAATGCACAAGAATTGATCTGAACTGACTGTGCTGACTACTTGCAATGTGCTATATTTCCTCTACACTGATTATATTACAGGTTTTATTCACTAAGAACTAGGCTAAGCAATCAGCATGAACGCAGCAAAAGATATTATCAGGTGCTGGGAACTAGTGAGAACAGCTGAGAAGAACCAGTCAGAAATCAACTGTGTGAAAGAGTATGTGCAGAATATCCATTAGTTCAATTATACACACATACCTACATTAGAATAACTCTACTATAACTATAGGGTCAAACACTTGCCAGTTAAGATGTGTCATAATTAAGGATGCCTCATCACCTATAATTAATTTCCTTTCACATATACATTAGGATATGTTCACATGCTGTCTTTTCCACAGAACACCTGCTTCCTCCTGTGCACAAAATTGGTAATGCTCATTTAATGACCAGTTATTTAATATTTTTATGTTCACCCCATCATTTCTAGAGCTTACTTAATTTTCAAATTGTATTTTGAATACATAATTATTAATTGACTGTGTTTGTCCTTGGCAAACATCACTTAAGGATCATGGTGTTCAAGCCTTGGAAGCTGTGGGGATCAGAGCCTGCTCCAAAGACTCTCACCTTAGTTGAAGTCTGTATGTCAGTAGTAGCTAGGACTGGATCTCATTTGCAAGCTCTCAGCTGGGCCTTGCTCACTTACTCCAGGCACCACCAGGTATGTATTAGTGAATGAATCTTTTCAAGATCCTTCTGAGATGACAGTGTGCTGTTGCTGTTCTACATGTAGATGGAAGGTAGCTGAACTACAGAGATCAAAATTAACTTGGATGCTCAACTTGAAACATAATTGGCCCAAATATTTTTCCTTTAAATAAGCAGGCAGTATCCATACTTTTTAAATTTGAAGCACAGCTTCCATTGGCATGAGCGAGAAGTCATGCACGCTAAGCACTTCTGCAATTCAGGCTCCAGACAGAGGGACTTTAGAGTAAGTGCAATTTTTCTGTTTCTAATTGGTACAGTAGAGAGATCACTCACAGCATCTGCAAGAAATGAAGTAGGAATATGATATGTGACAGTCACCTTAGTTATAAAACCCCAACTCAACCCCAGAGCAGGTATTTCATGTACACTGAATGAAATGAACATACTATGGGTTTTTCTTTAATTTGTTTTCCTTGAAAGGTACTTTGCAAAGTCTTTATACAAGTGGATTCAGCTGCGGTTGAGAGGGGTTAAAGGGTTAAGATAACTGTGCTTTCACCTGGTGTTTCATCTGCCTGCACAAAGTTAAGCACTCATCTGCTTTTCTACTTTACCCATTTACCTGAAAAGATATATGCCTCCTGGCTTAAATTTTCTCTGTGGACAAACTTACTTCTGGTGACTCCTAGGCAGACTGTAAAAATAAAAGCATCATCTTATGGTAGCCTTGAATGTCATATATTTCATCAGCAGAGTAATAGTCTTTAGATTCATGTAAATTCCTGCCACTTGAGAAATTAAAGTAACTGGTAAGAACAGTAGTTTATCACCAAAAGACTAAATTGGTGTTTAATGGCAGACAAAATAGTGACAAATAGGAATCATGGGCTTGATATCAAACTCCAGAGAGTATGCACTCTAGCAGGTGCAAATTATTTGCTTATTTTCCTGAGCATTGATAAATTATACCTTTACTCTGCCCTGTCCTCTTGAGTCCTTTGTTCCAGTCTCATTTCTACCTGCTTATCCTGTCCAATTCTTCTCAAGCTTTCTAGTTCAGTCCCAATTTCAGGACGCTGCAGAAATCAAAATGCAAGATGATGAATTACTGGATGAATGTACATGTCTTGGTGGATGTGTCCTTACTAATCTTAGTCGAAAGGTATCAGGAAGACTTAGTTATAAACTTCTGTAGGGCTTCACATGCACAGTGAATCAAAGGTAATACCTAATTATAAACTGGTATAGCAAACAGGATAGTGCTTAGCAAAAAGCAAAGTAGCAGAGAAAACTTGGAAAGAAAAAATGTAAGACATCTGTTTTGGATGTGTTGAACTGACAGAATTGGGGAGACAAACCAAAAGAGATTGTATTGGGTTTGTGTGGCAAGGTTTTGGTAGTGGGGGGGTTACAGGGGTGGCTTCTGGCCACAAGTGGTGTTCTCCAGGGCTCAGTTTTGGGGCCAGTTCTCTTTAATATCTTTATCAATGATCTGGACGAGGGGATCGAGTGCACCCTCAGTAAGTTTGCTGATGACACCAAGCTGGGCAGGAGTGTTGATCTGCTCGAGGGTAGGAAGGCTCTACGGAGGGATCTGGACAGGCTGCATCGATGGGCTGAGGCCAATTCTATGAGGTTCAACAAGGCTTAGTGCCGGGTCCTGCACTTAGGTCACAACAACCCCATGCAGTGCTACAGGCTTGGGGAAGAGTGGCTGGAAAGCTGCCCAGCAGAGAAAGACCTGGGGGTGTTGGTCGACAGCCAGCTGAATATGAGCCAGCAGTGTGCCCAGGCGGCCAAGAAGGCCAATAGAATCCTGGCCTGCATCAGAAATAGTGTGGCCAGCAGAAGCAGGGAAGTGATTGTCCCCCCGTATTCGGTACTGGTGAGGCCGCACCTCGAGTACTGTGTTCAGTTTTGGGCCCCTCACTACAAGAAGACATTGAGGTGCTGGAGGGTGTCCAGAGAAGGGCAACGAAGCTGATGAAGGGTCTGGAACACAAGTCTTATGAGAAGCGGCTGAGGGAACTGGGGTTGTTTAGCCTGGAGAAAAGGAGGCTGAGGGGAGACCTTATCACTCTCTACAACTACCTGAAAGGGGGTTGCAGTGAGGTGGGTGCTGGTCTCTTCTGTCAGGTGGCTGGAGATAGGACGAGAGAAAATGGCCTCAAGTTGCACCAGGGAAGGTTTAGATTGGATATTAGGAAATATTTCTTTACTGAAATGGTTGTCAGGCATTGGAACAGGCTGCCCAGGGAAGTGGTTGAGTCACCATCCCTGGAGGTATTCAAAAAGCATGTAGACAAGGCACTTCAGAACATGATTTAGTGGGCATCGTTGATGGTTGGACTTGATCTTAAAGGTCTTCTCCAACCTAAACGATTCTATGATTCTATGATTCTGTGCAAAGCTGCTAGAAGCTTCCCCCATGTCTGACAGAGCCAATGCTCAGCCAAGGCTGAGCCCATCAGCAACGGTGGTAGCGTCTCTAGGATAACAGATTTAAGAGGGGGAAAAAAGTTGTGGTGGGCACAGAAACTGCAGCCAGAGAAAGGAGTGAGAACATGTGAGAGAAACAGCCCTGCAGACCCCAACGTCAGTGAAGTAGGGGAGGAGATGCTCCAGGCACTGGAGCAGAGATTCCCCTGCAGCCCGCGGTGAAGACCCTGGTGAGGCAGGCTGTCCACCTGCAGCCCATGGAGGTCCACGGTGGAGCAGATATCCACCTGCAGCTTGTGGAGGACCCCATGTTGCAGCAGGTGGGTGCCCAAAGGAGGCTGTGACCCTGTGGGAAGCCCACACTGGAGCGGGCTCCTGGCAGGACCTGTGGCCCCGTGGAGAGAGGAGCCCACGCCAGAGCTGGTTTTCTGGCAGGACTTGTGACCCTGCGGGGGACCCGTGCTGGAGCAGTTCGTGAAGAACTGCAGCCTGTGGGAAGGACTCACTTTGGAGAAGTTCTTGGAGAACTGTCTCCCGTAGGAGGGACCCCATGCTGGAGCAGGGGAAGAGTGTGAGGAGTCCTGCCCCTGAAGAGGAAAGAGCAGCAGAGACAACACGTGATGAGCTGACCGTAACCCCCATTCCCCTGCACCGCTGAGGGGGGTACGTAGAGAATCCATGAGTGAAGCTCTGCCTGGGAAGAAGGGAGGGGTGGGGGAAGGTGTTTTAAGATTTGCCTTTATTTCTCATTACCCTACTCTGGTTGATTGGCAATAAATTAAGTTAATTTTCCCCAAGTGGAGTCTGTTTTGCCCGCGACAGTAATTGCTCGAGTGATCTCTCCCTTTCCTTATCTGGACCCACAAGCCCTTTGTTATATTTTCTCTCCCCTGTCTGGCTGAGGAGGGGAGTGACAAAGCAGCTTTGGTGGGCACCTGGCATCCAGCCAGGGTCAACCCACCACAGAGACTGACATTTTTATTTGGATAGAAGGATTCTATGCAGCATCCATCAGTATCAGGATAGCAATTGAATTTGTATTCACAGAAATGGGTCTAGGGGGAGAATAAAATATGTCAAAGAAAGACCTTTGGACCTGTTGAAGCCCTGACAGAAGGAGGACAAATGAAAATTATGGAGAGGGAGGGGAGAAAAATATCAGCTGGAGCCAGGGAAGCCATATGCCGGAAGGGGGAGAATGTAAAGCATGGCTGGTAACCCTTCCAGATGGGGGCAATTCTGCATTTTGCCTGTGAAGAAGCCGTGACAGATGTTGCCAGTTCGAAGGTGGGCAAGAAAGTTGACAGTGAACTTGACTGAGCTCTGACTCTTCAGAGCTCTGTAGGCTGATGTTGGACATGAACAGGAGTTACCAGGAGAGGGGCTGCCAGAAACTGGAGAAGAGAGAGCAGTGTTACTCAGTGCTGTTCAGAAGACATTAGGGAAGCAGAATAGAAACAAAGATACTCAATGTCCTCCCAGTTGGTGAGTGGGGAGCAGAGGGAAAGGAGAAAAGTTTCTGTAAGAGAAGGAAGTTGTAGTGTTTCTTTTTTGAAATGGCTGCTCTGTATTGCCTGAAGCTAACCCTGAGGTGGAGAGTACTGAATCGTGACCAAATTATAAGAAAAGGAAAATAATATATTGGGAAATACTGGGCAATTTGGCACATTTTTTCACGTAGACAATTGTCCCATTTTGACATTTGTAGAAGTTTTGATTCATGTATTTCCAAACTCACTTGCAAAATAACTTCTATTTTAATACAGATCATGTTTTAAAAATGTTTTAATAGTAAAATGTTTAGAGTTTATTGTAACAAAGCAATATGATTGCCCCAAATGTTTTTAATGATGTTTTTGAAAGGGTGTTTTATAGGTCATTTTAATTCCATTTCATATTGGAAAAAAAAAGATCAAAATTTCAGCATTTCCTGAAGAATGGAATTATTCCCTCCTGACTTATTTCTTTGCTACTTCAAAAGGCATTGTGCAACTTGGAGTGGAAAGAGGAACACTGAACTAATTAAAGATAAAATGAGAACAGCAAGAATTAAACAAACAAATCCAAAGAAAATGCATACAGAAAACAGTCCAGGAAAAACCCAAAGGAATTATTAATGCCATCATTCAATCAAGCAATCAAGACAAATGATGTCAAGGTTTCAGAGTGCTGCTTGGGAAAAACAGCAAATGTAACATACAAATTTCATGTCCCACCCCAGACAATATAAATACAGAAACAATCAGTTCTTGCAAGACTGACAATAATATTTCTACCACCTCTATCCCTATGCTTTCTGTATATTTCCTTATTGTATCCTCATTCCTGTTTCAGTCGCAATCATCCCAATTACGTAATTTTGGTGGAAAAGCAAATGATAAAATGCTGCTGCCATTTAGTGACAAATAGCAATAACTTCAGAAATAAAATAATCTCAGACTTTTGAGTGTTGTTGCTGCAAGTTATTTCTGAAACAGTAATTTCTGAGTGAAATGACAGGAGGCTTAGGGAGAACTAAAAAAAAAAAAAGAAAGTTTTAGTTAGTTGTGCTACAGACACTATATTCAGTCATCTCAGGTAAGGAACTTGATATGTAGTTTCAACCACAAATGGACCAGTTTCAGTAAATATATCCCACAAAAGTATATGAAAGTTGCCAAACACAATGGGGTTTAAATGGCTAAAACATCTTCGTTAGACTCTTTATAAAGAACAAGTACAAAGAAAAGCATACTTTAACATGAAAAGGTAACACAAACCATCAAGCATAAATCCACTGAGACAGAAAGAGACGTCGAGTATAGGTTAATATATTTTTACTGTATTCTATACATTTTCCATCTAATTCTTTGTACAGTGCCTATGACCATCCCAGAAAAATGGATCAAGGAAAAGTATTCTTAAAGTCATTATTCTGACTACCTGACTTCAGGACTAATACACAGAGGTACCACAAATAACGGTATCTCCAAGAGGAAGAGGACACAGAGATGGGAAAGGCAGAAGAATTGGCATGTTACAAGCAGGAAATACAGAAAGGGCCAGTTGTAAAAGAGAATTGAAATTGGTGGAGGGGAGAGCTTAGAAGTTCCAATGCAAAGATCAGGGATGGTAATTTTACCCTGGAGTTAGTGCAGAGCTAGTGAGGATTTAATTAAGGACACTAGTGCTGAAGGAAATGATTCAGGAGGTTCAAAGGTCTCAGAAAACCATTCCAGAAGTTTATAATTGAATTTTCTTTTCTCATCTCATCTTCCTAAATTGTAAGACTCTCTATTCAGTATGATTTCTGTTTATTTCCTATAACTCTATAGTGTATGTGAGCAAAGGATGAATGTTACTATCATTTCCACAATGAGACTGCAGATATCTGGAGTGCTAACTTGGCAGCTCAGCATCTACCAGGTGCCAAATCATTTATCTCAGCTTCTATAGCAGCATGTATTTGATGTAATGTATTTTCTACATAACAATTTAGAGATTTAGAGAGGAAGGAAATTAAGCTGTGTGAAGAGAAAATGAAATACATATCTCAGGCCAAATATCAGAAAAGCAAAAACTGAGTAATTATGATAAAACAAGACACTGATAGATGGATAGCACACATAGATGAGGGAAGCAGGGATAAAAAATGGATGCAAAACAAATAACAAGAAGCATAATTGGAAAAATACTAACAAAATAAAATATTGGAACTGAGGGTTACCACTGTGGCAGGCTCCAGTGTAGCCTTGATGTGCTTGTCTTGGGAGGCCTTATTCAGGGAAGTGCTTTGTTTTTCTAATTCAGTACTTTTTTAGGTCCACTCTAATGATATGGGCACATATGAGACAACTCTCGAGCAGAACATGGTATTGCTGACCAAGAACCAGAGCCACAGCATGATCCTTCACTGCCACTCAGCTGTGGGTGTAAAATAACCACATAGCTGTCAAAAAAATGGGGTCAAGGAACTGTTCACTTCCTTGCCTCTGGAAGGAAGGAAGGAAGTAGAGACTAGCAAGTAAACTCAAGTAGAGAATAGCAGCCCTGCAGAAGTTGCTCCTTTGCTCTCCATCTCTTACTGTTCTGCCAGCCACGAGACAGATACGCTCTCGGGTTTTTGCAAAGCCTTTTATTTTCATGTGCAGGTGGAAAGCCAAAGCCCTTCTCTCTCAGGGCTTTGGCGTACATCAAATGAACTTCACCTGTAACTACCATGAGGATTTGTTACTGTTTTTTTGCAGCATGCTGGTCTTCTCAAAGACCCTCAGTGCTATACAGACATTTGGGTTATCAACTCCTCAGTTCTAGCCTCAGAGATGGGATTCTTGCCAGAGTAGGATCCCACAATATGACAAGCTTCTGTCTGAGGGAGAGCTCTTCTGATCTATTCCTACCCCGTTGGCTTACGTCTTTGCAAAGAGCCATCCGGTTCTCCTAATATCTGCTGTTTAGTGAGACATCCTTCAGCAGCTGGAATTGGATTCACTCTCTTTTCTCCCTTCCCTGAGCAATAAAGCTCCTCTTCTTTGACGTCCCATGGCTTGTCTGCTGCCTTTCGTCTGAGATGTTCTGCTGCTTTAGGAGAGGATGCTGAAGGACCTGATGAAGCACCTTCGAGGTAGGGGGTGGGAAGAAGAGGATGTGGAGACCAAAGAGCAGGGCTTCTGGTGGGAGAGGGGTTGTGGGACACTGTAGACAGGGATTTTGAGGGCTGTGACTGCACTGGGGGCTGCAGTTTTGGTAGTCTGTATGAGGGACAAGGATGCTTGTAGGATCAGTGATTTCAATATCACTGCTGTCAAATGATCATTCAAGAATCAAGAGTGATTTAAGGATCAGGATTGATTTAGAACTTGGCTGGAAGATTAATTGCTGATTTAGGAACTGGTAAATATAGATGGCAAGAGTTTCTGCAGAACTAGGGACCTAAAAATCATCTTGCTCAAATTCCCTCCAGAAATGGACTATATTAAATGTACCTCACAGTGGCAATGGGTAAAGGAAAACTAAATATTAGCTGAGAGATTATAATGCCATAATCTTAATTTAAAATACGTAATGACTTGGAAAGCAGAGGTAATCCTGCACTTCTGTTTGTTTGGTTTTTCTTTTTTCTAGTATGACTTATAATAGTTTGCTTATTGAGATTGGAAAGATGAAGGTGTGTAAAATAATAAGACATGATGATATTTAAAAAGGCTGATCTCCTTAGCATACAATCTATTTACAGTGCAAGGAGAGAGAAGGAATTTCCCCTCCACAGACTGACTCAGAGGAGGTGCTTTGGACGAGTATCGCTCTCTGCTCCCAAAAGAATAATCAATCTATATCAAAATGCAGAAAATGCAAGTGAAGAAGGTAGCGGATAGGCACAAAATAGCAGAGAGAAAAAAAAATAAATTATGAGTCCAATATATTCCAGTATAACTTTTGATGTGAATAGTAACCTCTGGATTGAGGAAAAGTAAAAAGCAGGTAAAATACTGCTAGACTCCACCTTTTTAAGAAATGTCTTTTAATATGTGTGCTCTAGTGACTTCAACAGCTTAATGGGAAGACTTTGCCTGCTAAAACTGAACATCAAGAATTTGCCACAGTGAAAATATTGTTTTGACTCATGTTTTTCTTCTTACCAAAATAATATGATTTTAGGAAAAAAATTAACAAAAAATCTATTCCTGCAATAAAGCTGTTTCTAAGAAACACTACAGCTGCAAAAAAAAAACATTTAGAGAGAGAGGAAAGAATTAGCAGTTATTAAGATAATTAATCAATCTGAGAAAGCCTGTCTGCCTGAATCTTGTACAAAACTAAATGCCATACTAACCTGATCTGCACATCTAGCTATCATCAAAAGGGGTAATTCTGTGAGCAGAATATAAATTCAGATATAACAGATTTTTTCTATTTCATTAGTTAGTTAGTTCTAGTACTCACTGAAATTGTACTGAATGATGAACAAGGTAATTGAACTCAAGTATGTCAGGACATGTGCTGCAGCTGAAGGAAGAAGATGCAATCTGTGACTGTATACTCTATGTGAACTCCATGTGGATTCCACGTGTCCCAGCCAAGATGATACCACACAAACCTGCACAGAAATTTTGTTTCAGGACTTCATGTGCTGTATTTCCTTTCACACTAATCCACCTGGGAGGATGTAGCTTCTAAGTAGCTCTAGTAGTGTTCAAATAGCAAGAGTGAATCTTACTCTTCTCCTGGCCAGGTAGGATGGACTGTGGTGTAACTTTCAGTAAACATTACCCTTTACAGTCATTAAGCTATAGAGGCCAAAGTCCACGTGTACACAGCCTACATAAAGCAGCAGCAATCATAACACTTTCTTGATTCACAGCAGAGCTGTCAGATGAGAAATCACTGTGCTTCCTTGCAGACCTCAGCACTGCAAGAGTTGCCTGTATGTCAGCTCCACTGGACACAGCAGAGCAGAAAGCAAAACCAGGTTAATGTTTTCATTGAAATCAAACTGACCTGAAACTAAGTTATAGCTTCTTATTCTGCCTATAGAATATATTCTGGCAAAATTTGGAACCTGTTTTATTTTTAAAAGCAGTATATGTAATATTTATTTTTAAAATTTTTGGCTAATCCTCCTTAGTTATGGGTAACATACAGGATTAGCTTAAGGAAAATATTTTTCCTACTTAATTTGTTTGGTCTCTCTGCTTAAATTTTTATAAAATTGTTCTCACTATGTCTCGATGAATTTGTCTGATCATGGTATTTAGTGAGGCAGGAATATTTATGCTACATCATTTACAGTCCTTATATGAGTAAAATTAAGCATGTACCAGGCAGAGGTCATAATTTCTCCCTCGAAGTGGAAACTTTTCTAAATAAGTAGAGGAGAAAGGAAAACAAAAATTCTTCTTCTACAACATCCCAGTTAAGGGGCTTTGAATCATAGACCAATGCTTGATTTGAATTGGAAATGTTTCTTTCAGAACTGAGTAGCAGCCACAGAACTTTTTTCGCATCATTCATATATCCATTTTATTTACTAGAAGCAATTTAGAGGAAAATGTGGTAAATAGCTGGGGCCAAAGATCTATGGATTAGTTTCCCCAGAATTTGTTTTTCATCCTTTACTCTATCCTTCATAAGATTTAGGACACCACTTTGTTGAGAGACAGCTTTTAAAGCTCTGCTAACTTTAGCTACTCTGACAGCTGTATTATTAAACTCTTAGTTCAGCATGATGGAAACTCATACGTAAAACCTGATGTAGTTAGACTTTAACTGGCAGTGCTTCATAAATTACCGTGTTTGCATTAATAATTCATTTCAAAAAGAGAATGCAGCTTTTTTAAAATGCCATCGCCAACAAAAAACCACTGTACTTGTCCAGCGACATTTTGTAGTGCTTCAGAAAATGAGGTGCATCAGGACATTTTGCTTTCTTGTGAAACGTACAGTCTGAGAGAGAAACGTTTGCTGTGGTGGGATACCACAGTCTGAGACAGTAGCCATGGAAGTGGGTTAAAAGTAAATGAGTAAGACTTGGGGGTTTTGAGAGCTCTGGCTTCACTTCCTTGTTTTTTCTCAGCATGTGAAGTCATCTCACTGATCTGTGCCTCACTCACTCACCAGCAAAGCAAGATTGGTTAATCCTCCTTTCTTTTATATTCGTCTTGTCTATCCTAATCTTGCCAAAAGATACACTTGAGTAGATAGATCCCTTGACTGCTACCAAAGAACCACCCTCCGCACTGGTCATCTGAGGGTTCCGAGCTAATAAATTACCCTGTTTGCAAACTCTGTGGCTACATGGAGCCTGGCAGGGTGAAGGTACAAAGAGATTCAGATCTTCTTCCTGAACAGAAACACTGTCAAGTGATTACTCATGCTAGATTGAAAATGTTTTATACAGCACAGTGTCTTCCAGTAAATCATCTAAGGTGCATCTCCTACTTTCAAGCAGATATTTCTGTATCCACTAGCATAGAGTAGTACAGAAAAATATAGAGTCAATTAGCTCTAAGAG
Organism: Harpia harpyja; assembly: GCF_026419915.1. Lineage (NCBI taxonomy): Eukaryota > Metazoa > Chordata > Aves > Accipitriformes > Accipitridae > Harpia > Harpia harpyja. The sequence continues at coordinate 74,580,783 of NC_068940.1, forward strand.
ACCATTTTCCTTTGAATATAAAGGAGAGCAGAAAACAAAAGATATATGGAAACTTTGTGTTGCATGATTTTCAGAAAACTGTGCAGTAGTGAATAATAGAATATTTTAATGCCTATCGTTCTTTACCTGTCTTCCAAGACTGTACTCAAATTTTAGCTCTGTTGATTTTAAAGTCATGCTCTACCATAATATATTAATGTCAATTATCATCAGCATTTTATTTATTTTAATTACTTGGTTCCTTTTATTATTTCTTATACATAGTCAGCCTTGTACTGATGGGAACAATTCTGCTGTCTTCAAGAATGTGACTTGTACGAAAAAGACCTGTAAAAATGGTTGTAATATTCATAGGGTGTCAAAAAATGGTCTTCATGTCCTCTCATTTGTGATAGTATGACTCCATCAGAGTCAGTGGGTTTGTCACCAGTGTAGCAGAAACACGCTGGAACATCAGGCTTCCATTTTCTCTACTCTGGGGATTTTGTACCCACATTTAATTGAATTTAAACCCCGTTTTATCAGGTTTAGATCCTTGAAACACTAGCATTTCATGGAGTAGAATAAAGCAAGCCCCAAATCATCTGAGATCACCAATAACAGCATTTAAGTAAAAGTAGCAAATTTGAGGCATAAGAAAATTTTGTGACTATGAAGAGGTTTTTTTGTGTCACATAGAGGCTGTAAGAAAAGTAGGTGTTGAATCAAGAGTGGGAGGAAAGGACAACAGTGAAGGAAAGCATGGTGTATGGCAGTCAGTCTGCAACAAGGTACTTGGCAGATGTTTGTTGCTGTCTCAGTGCTTTTATTTCACATACGACTCTTAGCAGGTCAATGCTGGAGATTTTATTTTTGTCTTCCTCCTGATATGTTTGCCTGTAAGACTCGATGGGACCACTCGTGTCACTGAGTGCAGACTCCTATTCTTGCAAACACAGGAACCCATATAATGACCTTTTAGTATTCAGTGGACTATAGAAAATAGTCCACAAGCTCTAACTGACCCACTCTGTAAAACATTTCCTAAAACCTTCTAACAAACACTACAAACAAGGATTAAAAATTGCAACCAAAAGGTATCACAGGAAACAGGAGGGGTAAGGGAGAAGGTAAAAATCAAAAGCACTACTGAAAAGTAGTTAGTAGCAACCCATATTCCTTAATACGCTCCAGAGCATCTGGGTTGTGCTTTGGGGCTGAAAACAGTGGAGTAACTGAGGCCCTGCCAGCTTTCTGTATCCTTTGAAAAAGAAATTTGAAATTATTTGCTACATTTTGATAGTACTTGCATTCAGTTAGCCTCTACTAAAGTCAACAGAGACTAATGATTTCTGACAAGTTCTCATTTCATTTATTCAAGATTTGGGAAATTTGAAAAAGGTTTGAGGAGGGATTGGGGTTTTTGTTGTTCTTCTTTATATTTTGACTTCATCTTTAGTTGTGTAGGTTTTCAACTGCAGGAATTTGGGAGGTGAGATCTTTCCAGATAAAACATTTACTAAGAAAAATATTGCCTTTTGCTGGTAGGATTACTTTCAGTAGTTGATGCTAGATTTTACATTCCTTATATCTTTTAAGCTCTCATTAGCATGATGGCATTTTTCGGTTTGCTAATAATGACAGACTGTGTCTTTATTACGTATTTTTCCCTTTGCTAAATGCCCTCTTCTGACTTTTACAAGTGAAAATGCAAGATTTAGTAGGCTGCTTATTCCTAGTAAAGAGAAAACAGGGTCTTTGGGTATGGAGGGGGAGAAGGTGATTTTCATTCTTTCCCAGGACTTTCCCTATAAAGGTGGAGATGGAGGTCTTTGTAAGAGGTGTATTGGTAATTCTCTCAATTTATTCCAGCTCTCTGATATCCTTCTTACTGTAGGTTTTATTAATTTTTTTAAAAATTATTTTTATGCCATGATTGTAACCTTAGTATGCAAGAGCAGAAGAGAAATTAACTTCTTGGTTTACTTTGTTCAAAGCAAAGCTTGACCATGCTTGTATTAACTAACTTTCTAGAAAAAATTACCGATGTTTTTATCAGTACAATTCCTGACACTAATCCTGGCTCTTAGTCTGCAATTTGAGAGAAGGTGGGACTTCAAAAAGTGTAAAGATTAGGTTGTTTAAAATATGAAATGTGTCCTTTTTCTAAAGGATTGAGCTGCCTTTGTGGTTGGTGATTACATAAAGCCACAAACATAGTCTCACCCACAAATACAGAAGCTTTATATTAAGCTATATACTGTACCCTTCCATATTCTAGTAATTTGGCCAAAGGGAATAGCATCAGGTACATAAGGAGTAGAGAAGTCCTTCTACAAAGATGTGAATTCTTCTTGGAGACTAATAGCTAGCTGATGGAATTTTATCAGGGAAATTAAATAAGAGTATGACTAAGGAATCTTGTCAGGGTTTTGAAATCCTGCCATAAATTAGCACTTTTCTGGGCTGTCTCTATAGAGACCAAAGTGAAATGAGTAGTAATATAGAAGATCCTTTTTCTTCAGATTTGCTTCAGGGAGCAAATATTGACAATGTGGAAAAAATTTGGACTGCCCTTAATTTTTTTTTCACTCATGAAGTGATTTCAGTTTTCTAGTCAATGCTGCTAATTTGGCAGTTTTGGCAAGTGCTAAATTTGCCATTAATGCTAAATAGAAAATCAATGGCTAACAGTCAGCAACAATATGATCTACTGTGACTAACGTATTTTCAGCTAATCTGTGAATGCTGAAGATCTCAGGGCGCTTACTGATGTCAATAGGAATTGGTGGTGGTGGTGGTATTGGGCCAAGGTTTTCTGTTTCTTGTTTGTCGGGCAAAAGTCCCTCAATGGAATGGCACATTAGCAAAATTCTGTGCCCTTGTGAAATGTCAGTGTTATCTGAGAAACTATTTGCAAGTTTTTTTGTTGCTAACTGCAGGAAGTACACTAAGTTGGGCCTTCCTGTCAAGCCTGCTTCTCATGTGGTGAAATGAAATATGTGCTCTGTGTTCCCAGAGAGCTTTTATGACAAATGGCAGAATAATAGCCCTTGCTAATTTGTATTGAGGTATACATGCTGCTGGCTTGGTGGCATCACTGCAGCAAACTGTGAATCATGTGCAAAATGGAAAAATCCCTGCTTTTTCTGTACTGGGAGTGAATACAGAAGAAGCTGTTGTTTGCTCCAGCTTTTGGGCACTGGTGCTCCAACTTTGGCTTTTCTTTTTTAATGAAAGAATGCAGGAAACCAAAACTGCCTTGAAGAATAAGAATAAAAATTGTCGTGGTTTAACCCCAGCCAGCAACTAAACACCACGCAGCCGCTCACTCACTCCCCCCCACCCAGTGGGATGGGGGAGAAAATCGGGAAAAGAAGCAAAACCCGTGGGTTGAGATAAGAACGGTTTAATAGAACAGAAAAGAAGAAACTAATAATGATAATGATAACACTAATAAAATGACAACAGCAATAATGAAAGGATTGGAATGTACAAATGATACGCAGTGCAATTGCTCACCACCCGCCGACCGACACCCAGCCAGTCCCCCGAGCGGCGAAAACCCTGCCCCCTCCACTTCCCCGTTTCTGTACTGGATGGGACGTCACATGGTATGGAATACACCGTTGGCCAGTTTGGGTCAGGTGCCCTGGCTGTGTCCTGTGCCAACTTCTTGTGCCCCTCCAGCTTTCTCACTGGCTGGGCATGAGAAGCTGAAAAATCCTTGACTTTAGTCTAAACACTACTGAGCAACAACTGAAAACATCAGTGTTATCAACATTCTTCGCTCTGAACTCAAAACATAGCACTGTACCAGCTACTAGGAAGACAGTTAACTCTATCCCAGCTGAAACCAGGACAAAAATAAAAGAAATTCTGTTCCAAATACTGTTGTTTATTTGTTACTATAATAATATATTCAAATACTGTCCTTATTCTCCCAAGTTTAAGAATCATGATTCCCATTTCAAGCACCTTAGATGATTTAAACAAATGTTCAGTACTTGGATTCAGCTTTTCCTCTGCTCCTCTCTTTCTTTCCTATCCAGGTTTATGAATTGTGATTTCATAATTCATAAACCTGGCATGGACGACCAGCTGTGTCACTGTAACTTTGACAAACAAAAAAGGGCTGTCTTCCGTACCTGGAAGCCCTTTAACTACTTCCCTGGACATAAATCTTCTGTAACCTTTAACATAAGAAGAATATTTACCCGCAAAGGAGTATAGAAATCCAGGGCATTTTGTGTCCTTCAGGTCCTGGCCATTGGATGGGCTGGAAGGCTCTTTAAGAAGCTGAATTAAGCACTATGCAAAAGCACCTTGCATCGCAGGGATGACATGCTAAGCAGGGCTGTGCATACAGTATGAAATTGTCCTGTGAATGTTTCATAAGTGAGGTCAACAGTTTGGTTCCTGGAAAGCAGGCCTGAAACGCTCAGCATGAGTGTACTGCACAGGCACAATGCATTTGTGGGACATCGTTTCCACAAGATCAGCACAATTAGAGTCAGCCCTGCAATGTTCCAGCAATTTTCCTCTCAAATTGTATTCTCATTTTGACATGAGAGCATTAGGTATGTAATATGCAAATGCTGGGGGAATAGTTGTTTTGATGCCAGCTTGGTTAGGTGGAGAAAAAGGGAGCTGCATTCAAACTTGGCATATGAGGAAAAGGAAAATTGCGTGGGAGTCGTGAGCAGTGATGTATTTTTTTAAGCAAGGGGTTTCACAGTGCTGGAGGAGTACTTCTCTAGAGTAGGCTTCATCCCTGGCCAATTCACTGCATGGGGAAAACAGTCCCTGTGAGTAAAGCTGTTGTGTTCCCTTTGACTGGGAGGGGGGAAGCAGGTGAGATGGGACTATGGAGGTTTCCACTAAAGCCCTAGGATGAAGTACAAGGAGAGTCTGTGGCTTTTAAGTATAATGTCTTCTGCATTCAAATTGTCACTTTTTTTTGTTGTAGGAGGAAAAGAAAGTTGGGATGTTGCCAAATGTAACCTCTGTGAATGTAACTTCTTTTTTTTTTCTTTTTTTAAAGTTGACCTTAGAAGTTAGAGGATCACTGGGACTTTCAGCTTTCTTTTTTTCTAAATTACATTTACTATTTCATGGTTACTCAACAAGGAGCTTGAAAATGTGACCTGAGTGCTCCTCAAATAATTTATTTTTAAATAAAGAAATTTCAAGTCACAAATATTAAATATCTTTCACAAAATCTTGAGATTGTCTTAAAATAATACCATTTTTACTTCTTTACTTCAGTTATTTCTGTAAGTTGTGTAGAATAGACACATAAATTTATTGCAACTCATCTTTTTCTTTGATAGCTTTGTTTGATAGCTTCTTCAGCCTTTCATTTGGACTCATTTTTCATTGAATTTCTTTGCTAAAGCATTTTTCTCCTCTTAATTCCCCAAAGGAGAAAGAATATAAATTACTACATTCAGAGGTATACAAAATGCTGCATTTTTAAAGTGTGAGCAAACAATTATCCTTTCCCCATTACCTTTATGGAGAATTCCTAGGCAAGAATCCAAATAAAGAGCAAATCTATGGTTACTTCTTCCTGATGGGCCAGTTACTGGGCACAGTTTTATAGGTATGTTGAGTGTCTGCATCTCTTGCTTTGATCAATACCAGCTACCCTGCTACCTTTTCTATCCTTCATTTCTTTTCCAACAGGAATAAAAGAAAAAATAGTCAAATACAAATTTTCAGTTTGCTTGCATGTATCTTCTGTTTAAAAGACTTATTTTTTCAGTTGAGGTACATGGGACCATTTGATTGATTCTTACAACAGAAATTCTACGGATACAGTCCTGTGTATTCTCCACATCAGTTTATGAATATTTTGTCTTGTTTCATTATTTACATACTCACTACAAGTTTCTGCTGCACATCTTAGACCTAAGCCTGGATCAGTAATTCTCTAAGTTCAGGAATTTGACTCCAGTCTAGAGGACTATAGAACTTTATAGAGAGAATTCATGGAATTTAATTTACAAAAGAATCTTGCTACAGGATGAAAACATGCAGTAATTCAAGAATTTTCTTAATTTATTCCCTGTTAAATGCTTTTGTCAATATGAAGATGTTCTTTGCTTCATTTATACTAATTAACTAAAAATTACAGAAAAATGAGTTAATGAACACTATTGCTTTGAATTTGCTAGGTTGGTCTGAGAAGGAAAATATTGGGGAATTGCATATGTGTGTTTGCATGCATACACACACAGATGAGAAGTAGTCAGCCACTGTTAGGAAAATAAACATCTGTTTCTCAGTCTATTGTAAAACATTTTCTTCCTGGTAAAATTATTCATGATGTTTAGGAGTACCTGTGTTCAGTACCTTGAAAGAGGAATCAAATTTCTTGACTTTATTCTGGGAATCCCCTTTTGAAGATTTCCAGGGAAAATGTAGTTCTCTGGCCATCTTCTATATGTTTTAACATAGACATTGAGAGGTGACTTTTAGATTGTAGACTTCTAGTTTGTTGTTATAGGCACTCTACAAATACAAATTTTAACACTGTCAGACCAGCCTTTATTGATTGAAAGTAGGTAAAAATGGTTATGGGGAAGGATCTTCATAAATGGATAACTTAGGATGTTTGAATAACTTCCTGCTTCCACCAAGTTCATTACAGTAAACTTGAGCACAGCATTTATTTTTATAGCTAATTCCACCCCCCCCCTTTTTTTTAAGGTTGTTCCTTCATTTTTGCATAGAACTGCTAAAAAGTTCATCCACTGTGCCACACTGAAGAAGTCGTTTAGTAGGGTCCGTGACAAGGTGCTATGGAATCATTCTCTGTTGGCAGAATACTTAAAGAGTTTCCTGGTGCCCTTTTTTAAACTCATTTTCTTTCCCCATTCTTACATGAGTGCACTGCTTATCTTCAGTTTGTCTCTGTGTCAATGGTTGACTCATATGCTACATACTAGCTGGTGTAGCAGCTCTTTGACCTGAACTAACCCTTTTCCAACTATTCTTCACTTGCATCTTGGCTACTCTGGCTTCTCATTCAGGTGATGATTATTCTTTATGTTCCATGTAGTGAAATATGATGCAGTCCCAGTGTGCTATACTTTAAAAGATTTACAGAGGAACCTATAAACAAAACAGAAATTGTGTGAGACCTGAACTCTGAACTCAGCTTCTTGTTGAACCGTACACTGACCAACCTTCATGTCTTGTTTAAAACTTAAAAGACTGAAGTCCTCTTGCTGCTTATTGCAAACAATGTATATGCTCTTTCCCGTATACTTGCATTTTGAATTTAAAGCTCAAATAAATGGAACAGGGGAAAAAACAGTGTTGTCAAGTATCTTCACAGGCACAAGATAACATGCCAAAAAGCCAAAAAGGGATGTCAGCTGACTGGGGAGCAGCACAGCTGGAGTAATTTTCTACACTAACTACTGTTTTTTAGGCACAGAGAAGACTTTTTTCTTGAAGGTGGTATGAAGTATTTTGCCTTTTCAGCACAGAGGGAAGATTTTTTTTTTTTTTCATAATAAAAAGACTGCAGAGTATTATTGCATCTTAGGGCTGAAACATTCTCATTAACTCAATGAATGTTTTGTCATGGGCTTTGTGGGAGCTAAACAAATTGCTGAATTGACAGCTTAATGACTACAGCCCATTTCCACATCCATCCCACTCCATTCCATATCCAAAAGGCTGGTTGCAAGTTAGAAAATGAATCTCTTTTTGTTTATCCTTCCCTTGTCTCATTGTGCTATGTGCTATAAAAACAGGTGCTGTAAAAACAGGACAAAGGATGGGCTTATTAGGAGGGTTGGGCTGTGCTCTTCCTGCTTGTTAAGATGATAGTCTGGGGCTTTAAAGAATAGAGCTCCTTTCTCTGCCACAATAGCAGCCACCTCTGTAGAGCCACATCCACAAAAGGATTTTGGCCTCATGGGATCTAATAGCCCTCAGTTAGATACATAGGCTCTGTATGCTGGTATACATAGGTATATCTAATCTGAACTCCTAAAACTCATCAAAGTGGCTGCCAATTTTTGATAGCTCACAGTGAGAAATCCCGAGGAGAATGTATATTTTCAGCATACCTCCTGGCTCCATGGAGTCCGTCCACTGCTGGTAGTCACAGGTAGGTGTTAGAGCATGTATGTGTGCCTTTTTTTCCACAAAACATCCCACCATGTGGGATGGTAGAATTTATCCAGTATTCAGGTAAATTGAGCCCACGTATCATTTGGCTGTGGTGAATTCATGAACAAGCATGCCTGGAGGTGTAAAGGCCATCACGGCTTCTCCTGCTGAAGTTGTTCTACTTGTGAAAACTGAAGTTCGTTGGAGACTTGGTATCTTAGTGGTTAGGGCACTTACCCAGACTTCAGGGGAGACTTTCATTTCATACCCTCCTACAGTCAATGTCTGATGTAAAACATTTCATTACTTAAAATTGATTCCCAAGTGAATACGTTAGTTATAAGGTAGCAATGTTATGCTTCTTCCTGACCAAATGGATATTCAATTAGTCTGAGGGGATTAGTTTTAACAGGAAGAAGTCAGGCAACATACTCTACAGTGAGGTATAGCTGGGTAGTTAGACCATTCCCCAGGGAAATGCAAGTTCAAATCTCTTCAAAGGGGAAGAGAAATGTATGTACATTACCAATATCTTGATACCGATACCTCAAAACACTATGCTCCTGGATAGGAAGATAGAAATGCATGGTACCTTGTTTTTGTTTTGTTTGTTGTTTTTTTTAATGTGGGGTTCAACTCTCCTGGTAAGCTCTGAGGATGCCAGTTTGATTGAAATCTGCAAAACATAAAGGCAGAAAAGTACTTCCTTTACCCAGGCTTTAAGATGTCTGTCAAGAATAAGGGATCTGTGTCCATGTATTATTCTTACTCTGATAAAAGAACTGAAGCATATGGTTGTCTAGGCTGCTGAGCAATAATCCAGCAGGGTTTTGAAGACATTATTCACAGGACCAAGTGGTGTCCAGGCACTGTGCATGTGTGGTTTAACACAACTGCAAGACTGGGGTCAGACTTAACCTGGGACATGCATGTTGCACTAGTAACATTAAGAGCTATAATGTCCTTGGCCACCCTGTCCCCCTAGATCTGTACCTGGGGAAAGTCTGAAGATGACTGCATTGCTTTCCTGAGGAGACCCAGGTAAAATGGAAGCTAAAACACATGAAAATAGGAGAGGAGAAAAAATGAGATATTTATTATGTACAGAAAAAAACCACGAAGATGTTAACCACTGCACCTTTAAGAAATGAATGGTTTAGAAAATAATTTGATCTGTATTGAATTCATGTGTTATTCTCTTTGACCTTTAGACTTGTGTAATTTGGACAAGTAGTCAAAGTCAAGTTTCCTTTGGACCTGCATTTTAATCTGTATATATAGGTGCAAAGAAAATACAAAAAAACTGTCCCGTGCAAGTGAAAGGGAAGTGAGGGGTTCCAGCCTGCATTCCAGTTTTGCTCTATGTACACTTCCAGGTGGATAGTGGTATCTGCTAGCAACTGGGAACTCAAGTTTCCAATAAGGTTAGCAAGCTGCATTTGGAACAAGGCTGCTTTCAATGTGAGCATCTGCCCAGACCCTTATTTCCCAAGAGATTTTGAAAGGATTTGGGCTTTTCTATGTTTGGACAAGATCTAAGCAGCTCTGGAATAATGCTGATATCACGTATGTGAATACCCAAATGTCCTGAAACAATTTTCCTCCATTGTCCTGATTTTTATTAAGAAAATCCTTTTTTTCCCCCTTTCTCTTTTTCCTGGAACTAACAAGTACCGATTGTTCTCTGTTACTGAAAACAGAAAGGAACAGAGTACTCTGCTTTCTATTATTTTGTTCATGTGACTAAAATTTGCCATTAGATTTTTACTCATACAGAAGCAAGTGCCAATGTAAATGTTTCTTGTAATGATTCTAGGCAGATGGTTTGTCCCCCCAAAGTAGATATCCACTAAAATTCCCCTCCAAAAATAAGCTTTTTGTCTGTAAAGACGGAAGTCCTTGATTTAAACTTTTCTTCTGCTATGGAACTTTGAAATCAGTTGCAGCAGAGATAAGAGCTGTACCCGTTAATTTGCTAGCTCTGTTAAGACAGACTTGATATATCTATACTTAAAACGAGTTGCCTTCCAAAAAGCAAACAACTTTTTTTGTTATTCTGGAGTATGAGAAAGTGCTAGTCCAATATAAGATGCACAGTACTCCAGGTTTTGAGATCATCACCCTGGTATGGATGGAATGCCATTTAATTTGGTAGTTCCCAGCACTCACTTTCAAAACCAGACAATGTCTAATGTAAACTAAATATTTATTTTCTGTAATCCCAATATTAACACAATTACCAAATTTAGAAACAGATAAGTTATAGAGGACCACTACTTCTTTTTAACTTCCTGACTTCTGGATACTGCTCACAGTTAAAGTGACTCAGATCTGGAGATGAACCTCTCTTTGTATATTCATGTTTTCCTTCAGATTGCATTACATTCACATCTCTTCTGCAAGATTTCTCATCATTTATAACTTAATGATAAGGTAACATTGCACTTACTTAGAAATGCTAGTGTCCCTTGGGTGTGGCTAGCTGGAGCCATCTCCTGTTCAGACAGTAAACAGACTGTGTTAATGGCCATCCTTGTTAACTTAAACTTGGGTTTTATTTATGGCTTTGGAGTTGTTACCTTCTAACTTTCCAGGTGGGGATCCCAACCTTAGTGCATAGTCTTTTATATATGAAACCTATAATTCCAGCAAGTGTATATCCTGGTTAACAAACTTCATACAAGCTTTGGTCTCTATAGATTAATATCACAAATAAATACAGTTTTAAAACACAGGTAACCAATTTCTGTATTCTTCAGATTTAATAAAAGGAGCATTAAAAATCTAATTTAGGTAAAGATTATTTTTTTCAAGATACCAGATTTCTCCATTAACGTTAAATTATCTTGATTGAAATCTTTAGTTTGTCCATGCAGTAAAATTTGCAACTGTCTTGTGTTCCTTGTGGAAGAAAAAGATATGGTCTGATGCAGATATTTAAGGTGAACACTGAATTCTTTTTATTTGATATCAATTGAAAGTGTATCATATTTAATTTACAGACAGGGGCTGTTACTAAATTAGTGAATAAGACCTTTTTTACACTTACGATCAGAGTGAAGAAATACTTCAAAAATCTGAGCTAAGTAAATGCATATTCAAAGAAAGTGACAGAGAGAACAAGTATAGGTGTTGTCATGGAGTCCTGATGCAGAAAATGAATTTCAGGTTCATTACTTTGTCATTGAGAATAACAGAATTCCCTCAGTCCAGAATCCTTGTCATTTGGGGCTGTTTCTTAACCAGCTAACATTACCCTGGAGCACAAAGGGGGTTTCTATTGCTTATAAGTGTTCAAATTTCTTAGGTAGATAGGAAGTGCAAGCAAGCTAGAAGTACAGAAAATGCAGCAAACCATGTATTTTCACAAAGGTGAGGGTAAAATGACTAGAAAGAAAATAGGATGAACTCACATAGAAAGAAACTTCAGAACAGATGACATATTTGCTATGATTACTGTCTGGAGTTCAGACACAAAGATGTAGACACATGACAGTTGTACTTTTTTTCTTATATGTCAGGAAACCCTGAATTAATTTAAAAGCTAACTTTATATAGCACTGGTTTAGGTGACTTCAGCTGTATTTTATGGATCCATTCTGTCATATACTATATCAGTCTCTAAGCACAGGGAACAGTTTTAAGGAATTAGAAGATTTTTATGTTGGATTTCAATTGCTTATGTTTACCAGATAACAATACAGTGGGTATAACAGCTATGCAAAGTAAGTATGATGGATTCAAGACCCTTTAAATCATAAAATTTGTAGCAGAAATGTCCCATCATCTCTGCAAATACCATTCTGACTTGAGACTCACTAGGAAACCATGCTCTTACACTGCATACAGCTAGGGACAACTGAGGGAATGGAATACACAATAATCCTTCTAATTAAATTATTTATGAATTGTGCTTATGAATGAATCTTCAACTTGGATCAAGACAGCTGGAGTTCAGAATTTTAATTTAATAATTTTGCACAGTCCTGCCTTGCATCCCTTAATGCAAATAACTATTTCAAATTCACATTTTCATCTCCCTCCTTGGCTGTGAGAGTTAAGTAATCGTGACTCCACTAGCATATACAGAGAGCACATAGTTGACATTTGAGGGGAAAATTACTGTTTAAGGACCAACCACCTATGAACACCAGCAGTTTCCTACCAGCAGTGGCTGTGTTAGTCTTAATGCAGTCTTATAGATCCGTTGCAAAACTTGACTGGTATTTGGAAAAGTCTGCTGAGATTGTTGGGTTCAAGGTGATTTAGAAGTACAAAGGAAAACCTGCCCATGGAAGATTTTTTTTTTCTTTTTCTTTTTTTTTTTTTTTTCATTTTGCTTGAATGGTCAGATATCCATTGAAATTTTCATTTAAAAAATGTCATTTTGGGGCCGAGTCCACATGTGTAATGTTTAAGATACCAAATATGGTTTTGTTCATAATGAAGCGCGATGGAAGTCTGGCACCTCTATAAAGCATCTGCTATTAGAAATGATATATGTACACATGTTTAAAAAATTCACTGTTAGCAATTGACAAAAAAATTACATGAATTTTTGAGATCATGGGAAAAATTACTGTAAAGCTTTCTTACTAGAGATCATTTCAATTACATTCTTGTGAAATGTACCACGTCTGTATCTCTTTATCGCACTTTTAATATGAGGGAAGTTGAAATTCAGTATGGCTAACTGGGTGAGTAGGGTGTCCTTATGTGTGAAATAAGCAGTGTACCTAAGTGATAGATACAAACAGTGTTCATCAGATGTACCCTCCTGAAATAAATTCCTGGCTGTCTCCCTGGCATTGGCAAGAACAGATGCCCCCAGAGGCCCTTGTAGTAGTTCTGTCCATACTGCTGCAGGGATCTAAAATTAGCTATACAGCATCTCTTTCTGGAAAACTTCTGTTGTGTGGACTAGTTAAGGATTTTTTCTGCTAATATTTGGGGGACTGGTTCACTAGATGCCTGAAACACTAGACACCAGTTGGATTGCATCCCAACATCTTTGTAGAACCTGGGAAGGCCACATCAAAGCAGCCCAAGCCTTGCACTTCATGGCTTAGCATCCAAACACTTTCTCATTTACTCCCTGTTTTCCTGTCCTCTCCTTGCATTGTACAGCATATTTTTGCCCTGCTTTTTAAGGGCATTATTGAGACTGATTTTCATTTTCTCCTTGAAGTGGCTGCAAAATACATGGATCCATCTAAGGAAAGTGCTTCTGGGTTGAATTGAGACCTGTTCTGTTATTTTTGATGGACACTAGCTTGCTTTCAAGAAGAGACAAGTAGAGATGATGATAACACAGGATTTTTGTAAACAAGGTCCCATGTCTGGGTTAACTTCTCTCTGGGGGCTGTTGGTGAAAACATCCCAAGCACTACCCTGCTAAACCCTCTGTATTGAAAGCCTGTGCTCAGGGAGGAGGGGAAAAAGAAAAGAAATTTTTAAAAATTATGTTTAGTATTTGCATAGCTTTTTCACAGGAATGTTACAAGGGAGCACAGCAGCCATTTTGACTCTCTCACGAGGCCACCCCTGTATCTGCTCAGCTATATATTTGCTAGAAAATGAAGTGCAGTTAAGAGACTACTGGTCCTTTGCAGCTATTCTGTTTTGCTCATAAGTTTATGTGTTGTTAATTTGGAAACAAAGCTATTATACTTCAGATGGTGTTATGGGTTTGATAAAGGAAGCAACATGATAGATTAAAATACCCTCCTTTCAGGCATTGCAAATTGCCAAAGCAGTTGTATTTAGGCTCAGTAGGTCATTTATCTTCAAACTACACAGCTGACTCGGCACTTGGGTGGGTTGAGAAGTAAGCGGTTTTGACATTTAGCAGCCCAAGGCTTCTTTTCTCCTTGAGAGACTTGCATGTCAGCTATGTTAGGTTTTGTCTGCTGCTACTCTTTTGAAGCAGATGGTAAAACCTCACCTCAGCTGGGTGGTTGGGACCCTTGCAGCATTTAGCAAGGCTAACCAATTGAATTATAACTGATCGTGCCTGCGGGTATCGAGTAGCATATGATTTATGATTATGGTGTTTTAAATATAGTCTGTGGAAGGTACCAGAATGTAGCACTGAATATATTTTGAAAAATCGAGAGAAAAAACCAATCACTCGCAGAAAACCAAACAAAATAGTTTAGAATGAGATAAGCTCCCTTCTGTTACAAACAGCTCCATCATAAGCATTTTGTCTATTGTAGATGTGCTCCTGCATATATTTAGTCTGCATGTTCAGTCTTCATTATATCTTGAAATTATTTAAACATAAGATTTGCACAGATTATAGCTCTTTGCTGTAATACGTGCGGTTTAGGAAATGCAGATTTCAAAGCTGGAGTCTGTATAGATGCTGAAGTGATAAGCCCGAAATAGCAGGGTACATTCAATGAGGTTATTGCATCGGCACCTCAGCAAGCACTTCTGTTCAGTTAGGCATAAAGCCTGAGGGTAAAGTAACGACCATTGTGGGATCAGCAGTTCTATTTTTAGACAGCTCTTTTCCAAACCTCATCCTCTTACAACACAATATTGCTAAATTGGAAATAATACATACCAAACAATCTGAATAACTAGAGAACATGAGTATTCATGCTGCAACATAACAGCAATATATATGCATCTTTCTTAAAAGAACATCCCTTAAAATGAAGTGAAAATATGTTTATTCATAATGAATGTCTCCAGATAAATGCCTAGCAAGGGATATCTTATCTTCAGCCATTTAGTAATCCTGCTTAATTATGCCCCTGCTGAAACTGGGAAATGTTGTAGAGAAAAGTGATTAGGAGAAGCTGAGCACTTGCTGCAAGGTACTATTGTGAATACAATAAAAAAGCTGCCAGTCCCTCAATAAAGACTGTTTAGTAATATACAAAATCTAATCCAAAGTGTAGCTTGCAAATGACATTTTTAGTTGCATGATCTACATTTCCTTTGCACTGGCAGAAGACAGATGAGGTCTGCAACCTTACAAGAAGAATATAGTGAATGTTTTACTGAAAATAACATAGAGGACAAGCGTAGCCATTTTTAGTTCACAAACCATTGGTGAATGTGTTGAAATATATGTTCGGGTTTTGTGAACACTCTGAAGAAATGTGCTTGTTAGGTAGCGAGCTGCTCAGGAGGGGAGCATGCTGTATGTGCTTGCATAGCATACAATGGGCATTACCAGAAGATAAAAATTTCTTCTGCAATCCAGTACTTACTATATGTCTGTTATTCATGAGTGTTCACTGTTGGCACCATGGGTTTAATCATGTATGTTATCTTCTTATTGTTTCTGTTTCCTGCTGGGATAACCAAAGCTTCATAAATCTGAGACTTCTAAGAATGTTTTGGGAACACGGAGTTCTTTAACTGTATTTTGTGAAGTCTGCTATCAATTTAGATTTATTTGTGAATATTTGCTCACATTAACATTTGTGAGTAAGCATGCAACCAAGTGTTAAGAAAACTATATGGTTTGCAGGTGTAAGCAAAGCAAACTGAATAAAATGTCAACAGCTTTTTTGGCAATACTTTCCCTTATTTCCTACATGTATTCTGCTTTGACAACCTGCTCAAACATGTTTTGTTTTCCTGAGGGTAGAGAAAGCAGGCAAATGCACATACCTTGCTTAGCATGCTATTCACACTTTCTAAAGACATATATATGTACCTTGTGGGGGCACTTACATTTCTTTTCTTGGAACAGACAGAAAAATTCTCACTTTTGAAAATGAGGTCTCAAAAACTGTAATGTACCACAAGCAGAGCAGAGCAGAGAAGAGAATAGAAAGGCAGCCTTTCCTCCCCTGCCAGACTCCCCTAAAAATTCTTTGTCCATATGACCAGGCAAAAACTCCTTCCTGACTACAGCTTAGCATTCAGTTTGACCCTGAACATGTGAGGAACGTGCTCCACCAGGCAACCAATTTCTTGCTACTAGAAGAAGCATAGGTGCCTCCAGTCAAAAATCTCATCTGTAGTTATGTCCTGCCTGCAATGCTTTGCAGCAGGAGCTGGCCTGAGATGCATATACAGACCTGGAGTCCTCATAACACTGATCACAGTTCAGTTTTTGGTTTTGATCTTCCAGGAATATTAGAGAAAATTCAGACAGAAAGACTCCTAAAGAATGTGCTGCACTACAGCATCTTACTAGCTGTGCTAAAGCTTAAATCACATTGTATAAACAAAAGTCAGCTATTTACAGTGATCAAAGCAGCACATTCTGTGGTTGCATCTAACCAAATGTTTTCTCTAAAAGGCAAACAGTTAAGCAGAGACTGCTTAAATAAAACAGAACATACTTGCTTATATTTCTAGAGCACTAAACAGCCCTTCCTGTGAAGTGTGAAGTACCATTTGAGAACTGAGGCATTGAACTGTTCTTATTACTCCAAGCTGTTGGTTTCCGAGCAACATTACAAGTGCCATTGCAAGGGATAATTTTAAAAATGAAAAATTATGAGGCAGCCCCACATCAGTATTTTAGAGGAGCTGAAACACCATTGAAACTCAGAATTTGTCTGAATTTTCACCAGGTGGGGACATACAAGACTTCAGAGGTCCTTTTGTAGCATCCAACAGTGACACATCTTACAAGGGAATCACAGAATATTCTGAATTTAAGAAAGGGTCTTAAAGAGCTAGATTTGTACAGGTGACAAGTCATGGGTCTTATGGGTTATGTTGTGCCATTGTACTCTTCATCAAGGATGAGATAACACTATGGTAATGGCACAAAGCTTTTTGTTTTAGGCACCAGTTTAATGAACTGTATATACACGCACACACATATAAAGCTCATTGAGCCATGGAATTTTTTGTTATTCCTTATGTTTTATTGGTTATGTTTCTTCTAAGTCCTGATTAGCACCATAGTCAAATAATTTTTTCATTTCCTCCAGAAAGTTAAATTTTCATTACCACTTGTTGGCATTTCTGGTTTGAGGGTTTTTGCTTTTTTACTCAATTCAGTAAAGCTGGATCTAGTGCAAGCTTCCACAGACATGAAAAAACCTACCCTGAAGGCACAGAGACTATAGGTATGCTGCCCTTGGTAGGGTCTTTCTGTGATGTCAAACCCTCAAGGCTTTTGAGGTAGACAAGTCATGTTTTTCCTGCAGGTGGTGGTACAGGTGGCTGCTGTATGGTGTGTCCATTGTCCCATAACTATCTTCACCTTGACCCATAACTACATTATATCCCGCATGCAACCTTTCTGCCTCCCTGGTAGTGGGTGCCCACATCAGCATGCTGTAAGGTCCAAGCCTGAGCTAAGCCCTCTTTGCTCTTGTGGCTATGCTGCTCATGGCTCTGAGGTGGATTAGAACAAATAAACTTTCTCACGGCCATCATCACCCCATGAGATGGGGCAAGGCTGGGCAGAGCTTGAGGTCTACATCACCCTCAGGGATAGAGAGAGAGGGGATGTCCTGCTGTGACCTGCTGCTCTTAACCTTTTGCAAAGGTAACTGAAAATTTGACTCATTCCAGTCTCTCCTTCACTGCGCTGTGGTTTTGGCAGTGTGAGAAGAGTACCTGCCACATCCATGGAAAGCTAAGTAGGGTGGCTGTGACACAGGAAATGTTCAGAAAGGATAATGGACAATGATTGATACCTCTTCTAGGGCTAGCTGAGGATCCACAGGAGAAAACAAACATCAACCATAAACCTCTATTCATTTCAGCAGGGGGAGAAACATGTCTCAAGCTAACAGGAAAAATGGTTCTTGAAGTAGAATTTTCACCACTGAAACTGAAACCATTTATATTTTATATTAATTTTATATTAATCAGACCATTTAGGAAATTATTCCTGCTAATTGTTTGTTCCTATGTATGTTACACCAGAGTACAGCCTACAAGTAATAACACTTTTATTAATTGCAAGGAATTCTGCAATCAGGTAGTGCATTATGTAATAGTTACATTGTTAAGTGCTAAAGCACATCATTTCTTATGGCTTCTATAAATCACCTAGAGATTTACTTTTTTGTCTCCTTCAGCTCCTAAAATACCTTTTAAACTTTCAGTTAAACTGAAGGTACCTGTTCTGTACCTCTTTCTTCTGTGTTACTCTCTCCTACCATGTCTTCTTTTTCTGTATTTTACTGGTGCGGGTTCATGCTGTTTGCCACTCCTGCTGAGATGCTTGGTTTGACAAAACAGACTTGCTTAAGTATAAGCTAAAGGGCTTGACTGGGCTCTGTAAAGTCTTCTGGAGGATACTGTGACCAAAGTGTCTATTTTAGGGTGAGAACGGAGTAATAGAGATATTTCTATTTTAATTGAAACACACATGTCTCATTCAAAGAATGTGAACATCCTTGAGAATAGAAGCGCATCAGAGTTATTATGCTAGTGAAGGTACAAATTTTGTCCCTTTAAAGCACTTCAGAGTTTGAGTCTGACTGGTATCTAATTAATGCAAAGCATAGACTCAAAATCAAGATGGAATGAAGAAATATAAGAACGATTTTGTGCTTGATACTTAAAAAACCCCCAGCTGGATCATTCGGACCTGGAGTTTGTCTGGGACACAGCGCTATTCACTGCAGGGGTCCAGAGATGATCTGCTCCTCAGTCTTGTGAGGAAGACAGATTTACGTTTAGCTATAATAGTTCTCTCTTGTATTAACGGACTCTGCCATTTAGATACAAATCACAAGAAACAAAGTTAAAAGGGACTATGAGACCTCCTCTTCATGAGCAAGACAGTGTCTGTTGTTTTCCTGCACAGACTCTTGCCACTTTTTCCCTCCCCCAGTAAAAAAGAGACTACAGCATCATCTCAAGAATCTGCTTTTGTAATTAGTTATTCAAACCATGGAAAAGTTTTCATAGTGTGTAACATAAATCTTCCTTGCTGGACTTGAATCCAGTGCCTCTTTGTTTTATTTGTAGTTTATTTCTCTTCTTTTCACAGCTACCTTTTATTCTTTTGAAAACTGTTACCTTGCTAATGGAGCCGTGGCAGATAAAGGAGGTACCGTACGCTATTCTCCATACACAGACAGGATGACTAAGGAAGAGAGAGAAAGGACAAGGAGAATACAAGGGGGAGCTCCTGTGATACATGTAGCCCGTTGATATCTTTAAAATTTTCTTGATAGAAGTGGTATGTGCTAGTACATGACAGCTGCTCTCAGTTGGCAGCAGGGTTATCTGAAGGGTCTGGACAGGTCCTGTTAGGAGCTGGCAGATTATACTTAGTATTCTGCTTGAAGAAATCACTTGTTAAAAGCAAGCCTCTTCTCTGTACTTGAGTTTGGTGGTAGGGAACAAGCAACATAAACATTTAGGATTAGGGTTAGTTCTAGAATAAGGTTTGCCTTGGAATGTCAGGAAAGATGACCTGCAGTTACTGCTGGGTTTCCATAAGTTTGCTTCCCGAATATTACAGCTGGTTTTGCAAGGGAAAAGGCAAACCTGACACAATTTGTTTGCGAAAGACCAAGAGCTCTCAATTAGGGATACAGTAATGTTTGGAAATAGAGGGAGGGCTGAAATGTAGCGTAGTTAGGTTTGCTAACCTGTTCTTAAAGGACCTAAAACTTGATGGATTTGATTTATTTCTCTATAATTAAGTCCAATACTATCGTTATAATCCTAGATAAGGATAAAAAATTCCAGGATGCTGCTTTGGAAGTTAATGATGTGTAGCAATCTTTTACTCTAAAGTAATTTATTTCCAGTTAAGGGCTAGAAATAAGGTTAAAATAAAGGTACAAAAAATCAAGGGGGTGCTGAGCTGCAATTATTGCTGTGTCTGGGAAGGCTTGGAAGGTAGTGACACTCTTTGGCTACTTGTATTTCCAAAAATAAAGCCTATTCTTGAACATAAAGCCTTGGCTTTGCATGAGAAAAGTGCACTGCCAGAGACCACAACATGGTATGTTCTTCAATGTCCTAAAGCAATCAGTCTGACAGCACCAATCTAAAGATCAGTTAACTTAGCTAAAGCCGGCACTGATTACAGTTAGGCCTTCCTGCATTTCTGACTCCTAACCCTGACTTTAGACATGAATTTATATTAGGACAAGTGATGTCCATGAAACTCAATATAGAATCCTAACTCTTTACATTTGCATACATTATTCTGGAAATGGAAAGTCTGAGCAACTCCTGTTATTGTGGGACTTAGACACATTAATTGACCTAGGCTTATGGCTGGTTCCTTTAAGACCTAGAAAAACGTAATGAATTCTGGGTGTTTCCAGGGTATTTTGCCTGGATTCCAACATGTATACAGGATTAGGTTTCTAATGGTGTTGTGGTTGCAAGGGTTAGAATTCGGTTAGGATCCTGAAACGTAGAAAGTTCTGAGCTGTAGTCAATTCTGGGTTTAGAAATGTTCACTAACATAACCTTTAGGGCTTGTACACGAAAGGAAGTAATATGCTAAGTGACTTTCCATCACTTCCATTATATTGCACCTGAGTTAAATTTGGAGTTTGTGATAAAGAATGCCAAGAGATCAGGATTCATTTTAATATTGTGGTTAGAAAACATGTCTGGGCTAAATTTAGGGCAGTATTATTTGGACCTAAGAGATCTTGTTGAGTTTTTTGAGCGACCTTTCAGTCCTTGGCATGAGTTAGGATTGGATGTAAGAAAATGTCAGATTTGTTACCTGCTGTAATTTTGGAACCACTGCTTCTGAGAGAGTAAGTGGATAGTCCATATCAATTGTTTGCAGTGGGACTCAGTTTGAGATTAAAGTGCCTGAATTTAGGCATTTAAGTATATGTGACTGCTTGTGAGTAAGATGCCTATACTCCCTTTGCAGTCAACAGAGATCTGGTTAATAAGTGATTAATCAGAGACTTAATCCCTAGTGAATAGTCTCAGAAGTTATTATAATTCTCAGGAGAAAGAGACCCCTTGGTTCACTTAGGTTTAGGATTCGATTTGGGTATGGCTAGGGATGGGGTACAGCCATGCAGTAAGTAATTTAATCTCAGTTTGTTCCCCTAGTTCAAAATTGAGCTGCCGCTTTAGTTGATCACCAGAACTTTTTTCTTTGTGCTTTCTAAACCTATAACCTATGTTCAGTGTTAAGATAAAACTCGGTGTGTTCATCAGGCACCTAATGTAAATAGCACTAGAACTAGGTTAGCAATATTTTTCAAATCACAGGCTGACTACTGTACAGCTTTCCCTGTATGTATGAACTTATTTCAAACCCTATTCTAATAATTAACTTAACATTGGGTTGCAAGAGGTAGATACTCACTATGTTTTTATAGACTTTAACAGAGCCAAAGCTAAAAATAGTTTGACAAAACTATTTACATTAAGAAGTAATTGCAGATTTGTCCTCTCTGAAATTCTAAACCTGAGGCTCTTCTCCCAGCCTGCTACTTGACAGCAATAGACTGTTGCTACCAAATCTTCCCATGGTCTCTTAACTCCTAACAGGACCACTCCTAAAAATAAGCTGTCAAACCTTTAGAAACATAGCAAGTGAGCCCTCCATTGACTTCCAAAGCTTAATTCTAATCTCCAAGTTTGCCTCTTTAGGGTTATGGATTGTTCATATAGGACCTTGAGAGTATATGAAGCTTTGCAGTCCAAACCAGCAGACTTCTACAGCAGAAAATGTAACGTCATGTAACATTATTTCCAAGGTCCTAATCAGTGAGTCTGTAACACCAGGATGACCAGAATTTCCTGAGTTTATTTACCCTAGACTTAACATAAGCTGAAACTCTAAGGCACCAGTCAGAGACCAAAGTTCAACATGTTCATTTAAGCCCAAGTGGAACTAGACACAAAGTCAGGTTACCATAGCCCTTCTGATCTCAGTATTACCCACAACTCCTAACTCCCTTTATTCCCAAGCACCCACCTAGCCCTAGTTTGCACCTTAAAGAATATGGCATTGCTGGCTAAACCTCAGCATTTCCTTCTAGTTCTCTAAGGAATTAGCTCTGACTCTAGACTGGTAAACCTGCTTAAATTTAGCTCCCTTATTAACTCTAGTTCACAAGCCTGTTTTGAAACTCAGACCTTAACCTTCATATTAACCCTAGCCCCAATCTTACGTTTAATGGCAGAGCACTGACCAAAACTGAGCATGTTCCTTCTAATCCTGTCATAAATTTAGGTCAGCTAACTTTTCCCAAATCACTATTAAGCATAGATAATGAGGCCCTCTCTGTTCAAACTCCTAACTCTAACAGTATTTCCAACCTTACTTTCCACTGTAGACACCAGCCAAGAATCTTTCTTCTCTAAAAATGTTAGTTTCAGAACCCAAAAATAAATGCTGTATATTAAAACCTTATTCTGTTTCCAGTTCTATACAAATGCTCTTCACATATTTCATGATCAAGATATTCCTCTGGTCCCTTGAAATCTACTCTGCACTTTGTGGAT
This sequence comes from Harpia harpyja, assembly GCF_026419915.1. NCBI lineage: Eukaryota > Metazoa > Chordata > Aves > Accipitriformes > Accipitridae > Harpia > Harpia harpyja. Next base: position 74,603,280 of record NC_068940.1, read on the forward strand.
CACTATTTGGACTTGTGCCTATTTGCACAAGTACCCTTTCAGATCTGAAGTAAGCATGTTTCCCATTAGGCAGAGAGGAGGAGCAGCCATCCCAGTCAGACAGTGAGAGCTGCAGAGCTATGTGACCTTTGACTGCATCCAATGCTTGAGGTACACTGCATTGGCCAGTGGTCAAAATGGACAAAGACGCCAGATTGACATCTTTATTTCTGCTAGTAAATTTGCACCTGAGGTCTTACCCTTGTATGGAGCATTTCTGCATGCATAGCAGGGGAGATAATAATAAGCCTGTGCTAGAAAATAGGTGCATTTGTATGAACAGGGCATCCCTTTGAGAACTCTTTTCCTCCATGTTCAAAACAGATCATGCTCAAAAACAGACCCAAAAGATAATAAGAGGTTAAACCATGCTATGGTTCTCTATACAGAACAGAGTTATCAAACCAGTAAATAAAGAAGGCTTTTTCCAAAGCAGCACTAATTTCTCTCTGAATGTGATTAATAGAAAAAAGGTAACCTGTATGTGTACTGGCCAAGATGGAGTTAATTTTCTCCATAGCAGCCCACATGGTGCAGTGTTTTGGATTTGTGGCTAAAATGATGTTGATAACACAGAAATATTTTGGCTACTGCTGAATAGTGCTTGCACAGCATCAAAGTTGTCTCTTTTTACCACTCTACACTCCTTCCCTCCCTCACCCCAAGCAAGTAGGCTGGGGTGGGCAAGAAGTTGAGAGGGGATATAGCCAGGACAGATTACCCAAATTGGACAAAGGGTTATTCTATACCATATAGTACCATGAACAGCAACAAAACTGAGGTAGAGGGAGAAAGGAGGCAGATGCCTTCCAACAGGGTCACTGCTCGTGGATGGGCACCAGTCTGACCATGGAAGGTGGCAAGTGATTGCTTTTGCAGACCTCTTTCCTCACCCCCCCTGCCTTCCTTCACCTGTTGAACATTCTTTACCTTGACCCACAAGTTTTCTTGCTTTTAGTTTTCCTATTCTCTCCCCTGTCCTGCTGGAGGAGGGAGGAGTGAATGAGCAGGTTCTTGGCTGATGGCTGGGGCCAGCCCACCACAGTATGGTAAGGGGAGGCTGATAATGTGATCAGCTGAGCATGAAATAATGACTCCTTATATTAGTAAATTGAAAGTATTGTCATTTCAGATTACCCTGGTAGACCTCCACTGTAGCTTGCCTGTATTTCATAAACCTCTTAATAAATGCATGGGTAGTCTGTCTCTGGCATTAGCATCTTTTGCAAAACATATATCTTAGCATGAATATTTCTATCAAAAGTTATTTGGCAGCTGGATAATTCTTGCAGTCCAGGAGGCTAAGTCATGAAGAGCATAAAGTATAATTGGTTTTCATAGTAAAACTTGGTATGGATTCTTACTCACTGAATCTGTTTTTCATATGTATTTAATTATATATGCTTATTTCAGGGCTGCAGATAAAGTTCTACTGGATTAACCTCCAGGGCTGTGCAAAAACCAAACATGCGGGTATTATGTATGCATATAGCTCAGGATCTCAGTTGGAAGAATTTAGAATTAGACTCATTCCACAATGTTTCAATGACATTCATTCCTAAAGACAGTGAAACTGAGAAAGAGAAACTGGTGGATAGCAACCATAAAGATCAAAAATATTATTAATGCTTTATTCTTTCTCATTTTAGCATTCAGTGCTTTACCACTAAGCCTCCCTCTTTTCTTCCTTCCTCACCCCACTTAGGCTACTTGATAAACAAAGATGAGGAATTTTAATGGCATCTACCTTGTCTTATTCCAGTCAAACCATGCTAAGTCATTAATACAATAGATATATGATTGGTTTCCTACCTTCACATAAGGGGAAAATCATAATAATCTAAGAATGATTTTGTAACAAACTCTACAGAATGAGTTATTAATGACTCGATCTTGACATTTAACATTATTATTTGTTAAAGAATGAATGCTTCTGGATAGGTTTTTTTAATTTCTCAGGAATACACAGCTGGGCTATGTTATAATCTCACACTGAATCTTATGAAATTGTTCAGCAATTGTGTTCATAGGATTGCAGCTCTGAACTCACTTTTTGAATGGTAGTGAATGCTCCATAAAATTTGCAAAATTGCCAACCTTGTAATTATGAACTTTTCAGCACAGAAACAAAACAAAAGGTAGCATTTACAGATAACCTCACTGTATCACTGAAATGTGCAGGAGGAGTTCCAGTTCTGAAAGCTTTTATTTTATCTTTAAATTCAACTAATCCTTTAAATTACGCCTCCAGGAAAGGAAGTTTGCAAACTGCCAAAGACAGAATAACATCATAGATACCATAAGACATAATCAGGTAGTGAGAGGACAGTGCTGTCCCTGAAAATATTAATACTTGCTAATGAAGAGCCTGTTGCATGATTTCAAGCTTGGTAGTAGCGTAAAATTAACTTGCCTTCATATTGAAAGGACTGCAACCATGAAAGCATTATTAGGTGTATCTTTGGTTCATCTTTTGTCAGGGTAAAACAACATACCCTTCCCTGAGCTTTGTTTGGATGGAAGATATTCCTGTGCTATGACATTGCTATCAATGTCATGACCAAGCACCAGCTGCAGTTTTAAGCATGCAGCTCTACATTTAAACATGCAGTCAACATTGAGACATGCTTTCACGGCTCAGTCTTTCCACCTGCATAGTTAGACTACTTCTTAGATGAGCTTTTGTACAAACTAGAAATTGATGTCATTATTGCTATAAAAGTCTTCCCTAATACATAACAAAGCATCAACATGCTTCAACTTGAAATACTGGTTACGGAAGGGCCAGTTCTGCTCAAAACAAAGATTACCAGCAGCTTAAATGAAATAAAGTGTGACAACCACATACAACATCTTGGTTTGGTCCTTGGTCACTGCCCCAGATACCTACCACACCTGATGTCAGTAAGATGAAAGCTAGGAGCAATATAGTTCAAAATGAAGCTGAAGCAGATGCTCTCTCTTTGTGGGTAGTAGCTACCATGACCCTCATCTTCTCAACAGCTCCATACAGCACATGAGCATGGGTGGGTAACATGTATACAGAATGTATCAACACTCATTTGGCCAGGGGTACAAAAATAGTTTCAGGAGCACTGAAGCTAGCACCAGATGTCTGGCTTCCAATCTTCATACATCACATCATCATCTTTGCTTAGAAAAGCTGCAATGTTGTGAAAATACAAGCACGTGGTAATTTTTTGCATGCGTCAAGACTTCCAAAATCTACAGAGGCCAACTCTGAGGCAATACTTTGAACTATTTAGGGAGAGCACGCTAACCTGAGGAGAAAACTTCATCACAGACCTGACAAAATAAACCTTGAAAGGTGAAGTCACTGTGGTTTATGAAGTGCCCTAAATTGCATCAAACCATGACATAGGCACTGCAGTCATTTACTATGCACATGGAAAATGAAAGACAAGTTCAAGACAACACTGATACAAAAGACTGTATAAATAAACCAAAGCTCCTGAAAGCAGCTGTGCTTAATTCTGTCAAACAGTAAACTGCAAAACTGCTTGCTTGCCACATTTATCTTAATAAGCATATCCTTTAATTTTCATTTTTCTTCTACCGTTAGCTCATGTATTAAATGAGGATTAGGAAGAAAATTATAATGTTTCATAGCACTACTGACTGTGTGCTTGTATTGGGTTTGTGTGGCAAGGTTTTGGTAGTGGGGGGGCTACAGAGGTGGCTTCTGTGAGAAGCTGCTAGAAGCTTCCCTCGTGCCTGACAGAGCCAATGCCAGCCGGCTCCAAGACAGACCTGCTGCTCGCCAAAGCCGAGCCCATCAGTGACAGTGGTGGCACCTCTGGGATAACAGATTTAAGATGGGGAAAAAGTTGCTGCTGGCAAAGAAACTGCAGCTGGAGAGAGGAGTGAGAACACGCGAGAGAAACAGCCCTGCAGGCCCCAACATCAGTGAAGAAGGAGGGGGAGGAGGTACTCCAGGCGCTGGAGCAGAGATTCCCCTGCAGTCCATGGTGAAGACCGTGGTGAGGCAGGCTGTCCCCCTGCAGCCCATGGAGGTCCACAGTGGAGCAGATATCCACCTGCAGCCCGGGGAGGACCCCACATTGCAGCAGGTGGGTGCCCGAAGGAGGCTGTGACCCCATGAGAAGCCCACGCTGGAGCAGGCTCCTGGCAGGACCTGCAGATCCATGGAGAGAGAAGCCCATGCTGGAGCAGGTTTTCTGGCAAGACTTGTGACCCCGTGGGGGACCCACGCTGGAGCAGTCTGTGCCTGAAGGACTGCAGCCCGTAGAAGGGACCCACGCTGGAGCAGTTCATGAAGAACTGCAGCCCGTGGGAAGGACTCACTTTGGAGAAGTTCTTGGAGGACTGTCTCCCATGGGAGGGACCCCATGCTGGAGCAGGGGAAGATGGTGAGGAGTCCTGCCTCTGAGGAGGAAGGAGCAGCAGAGACAATGTGTGATGAACTGACCGTAACCCACCTCCCCATCCCCCTGTGCCACTGGTGGGGAGGAGGTAGAGGAAAATCAGGAGTGGAGTTGAGCCAGGAAGGTGGGAGGTGCAGGGGGGAAGGTGTTTTAAGATTTGCCTTTATTTCTCATTACCCTGCTCTGGTTGATTGGCAATTAATTAATTTTCCCCAAGTCAAGTCTGTTTTGCCCATGATAGTAATTAGTGAGTGATTTCTTCCTGTCCTTATCCTGACTCATGAGTCTTTCATTATATTTTCTCTCCCTTGTCCATCTGAGGAGGGGAGTGATAGAGCGGCTTTGGTGGGCACCTGGCATTCAGCCAGGCTCAGCCTACCACAGTGCTCTTCTCTAGTTCATCTATTCATCCCTGCATATAAAAGAGAGCAAAACAACAGACAAGTAGGTATTAACAAGACTGGAAAAAATACTCAATTGATCTCACTTCAAATGTTTGTGAAGAGAACTTACGTGCATGGTTACTTGATGACTATCTCTTCTAAAAAGCAAGTGAATTCTGTGTTTACAGAAGTGAAAGACATCCTTTGAAAGGCCGACTTTGAACTCGGATCCAGAGGAAGTAAGTAACCTATGAGATCTTGTAGGCCTATTGGTCCTGACACCTGCTCTCTAATATTTTATTTCTGTCCTTATCGTGTGTAGAAATCATGATCCATGCCAGGTTGTCTTATTTTGTAAGTTGCATGCCCAGGAGCTGGAACACTACCAGCATCTTGCAAGTTTAAAATTTGAAATAAAGTTTACAGAAGAGAGTGGAAAAGTGTACCCAAAGTTGTGACATGCAGATCATCATGCAGGTTCAGTGATTGACCGTGAAGTTTTCTGCTATTTTGGCATAAATGAGTGATTTTTTCTGGAGCATTTTGCTGCAAGCGCATACATTTCTTGGAACAGAACCCAGTTCCAGTTGCTCTTGGAAATCTGTATCACCTGCTTTCAGCCAATTTACTTATATTTCCCTCTTTTTCTGAGGCAGGTCCATGGGCTTCATGAATTACATGCAGAAGTAACCTCTGCTATCGCCCTTACAGAATGCTAGGAAAAATTTCTAGGAAAGGTTTGTTTTGACATATGGAAAGAGCTCTTCATTATGTGTTCATCACTAATCATCTTTTCTCTTTGTGTGAAATTTCTTGCTAAGCTCAAAGCAAGTATACATTCAAAATATATCTGTTGCACTGACTTAATTTTCCTATCTTCTCTAGTAGAGTTCAAGTGCCTGAGATATGTAGCTTGCTTTTAAATTTTAACACATGCTTTTTATATTTGCTTTTTTTTTCACCAGATTTACAGACTTTTGTCACTTTTCTGATGCAACTGGCAAACAGAAGAAATCATGAAGTTCCTATTTATATTAGAAATAAGTTAAGCCATTCATGAAAGCTGTGAGGCAAAAATACACTTAAATTTGAATACTGGCTTCAGAAGTGAAACTAGTGAAACTGATACAAACCCAAACCCACAGGTATTCAAAGACTTCATTGGAATTACATGTTTCATGCTTGTCTTCAATTTTTTTTCTTTTTTCCGGATCATAGCATTATAGATGGAATAATTCACAGTGATAGTGTGGCTGTCAGAGCTGTAACCAGTTTGCAAATGCTTATAGTTATGCTGGGCTCATTGTGATAAAATGTCAAACAAATCTCAATGATAGTTCTCACAATGGAGAAACATCTCTCACCCAAGCTTTTATGCAAATATTCTTTCAGTCCTTCCTGAATCTTCATTGTTTAAAAGCCTGTGTCATTTCGAAGCTTGTTCTGCAATGTGTCCATTTGTTTTAAAGAGTTTATTCTTTGAGTTCTGTATTGGGTGAAAATTTGCTTGCATCTGTGGAAATGTAAAACAAAGTAACCAACCTTTTTTTCACAGCTTTCACTGAATTTAATTGGAAAACACTGTCATTTGCTTAATTGGAAATGGTAATGTAAAATTTACAAAGGCAATCCAAAGGAATTAAGCACAAAATCACCACATTACAATGCTAGCTTGTAGGTGTATTGTTAGCTGCCCTACCACCGTGGAAATTAATGTAGAAGTCCTACATACAAAGATAGCTAACTTTCTACCTTATATAATTTAGTATTGAAATAAACTCTGTTGGCCAAAATCAATTATTGCATAAGCCATTTTAGATGAAAATAGAGAGAAAATTTGAATTGCACAGCATGCATTTAGCAGGTCAACATTTAGCTCTGTGTTGGTCCCTGAACATCATGCCACAAACGGCTTGTTTAAAATTTAGAATATCTTCCATTGTCTTCTCTCCTTTTCTTCTTTCATATCCTCTCCATCACTCAGCACACTGATACACGTTTACCTTTTCTGTGCCTCTCTGTTGAAAGAACTTCTTTTTTATCACATGCTTCTCACATGACTCTCTTTCCAGACTTAAATTTGCACTTTGCTTCACCAGCCCTCAAAGTCCCCTTAATTTGGTTGAATCAAGCATTTATGAGAAAAAAGAAATACAAAAGGTAAAAGGACTTTTAAAATTTTCAAGGTCAGATGCCAGCTTGTGCTGCTTCAGAAGTGTTTCTTCTGAATGGCTAACAGGGATTCTGGTGGAACTGCAGATGATTAACTTTTGATGTATGATGTCATTTTTATATTTTATATTTCTGTTGTGGTTTAACAGAACAGAAAACAAGAAACTAATAATGATAACGCTAGTACGACAACAACAGTAATAATAAAAGGATTGGAATGTACAAATGCTGCGCAGTGCAATTGCTCACCACCCGCCGATCGACACCCAGTTAGTTCCCGAGCGGCGATTCCCCCCACCCCCACTCCCCCCAGTTTATATACTAGATGTGATGTCACATGGTATGGAATACCCCATTGGCCAGTTTGGGTCAGCTGCCCTGGCTGTGTCCTGTGAAAACTTCTTGTGCCCCTCCAGCTTTCTTGCTGGCTAGGCCTGAAAAGCTGAAAAATCCTTGACTTTAGACTAAACACTACTTAGCAACAACTAAAATCATCAGTGTTATCAACATTCTTCGCATACTGAACTCAAAACATAGCACTGTACCAGCTGCTAGGAAGACAATTAACTCTATCCCAGCTGAAACCACGACAATTTCTTTTGTTTTTCAACTTCTGCTTTCATATAATTCTTATTAAATGGTTGATAGAACTCCTTGAAGGCTAGTTCTTTTGCCACTTCTCTGAAATCCTAGCTGTATGTCTCAGTAACTGGTAGTATTTCAATCACAACATCAGACTAATATTAAACCCCATCCTGCATAATTCATATTGTCCTAGAGACATGAAGCAAAAGGGTTTGGGGGCAATAATAGAGATGTTGATGGAAAGTTTTTGTTTTCTAGCCTTCTATATAAAGAGAGAACCAAATTCCACTAGAGTTCATTAGTGAACCATTAATGTAAATGCTTACGCAGAGTAACAAGAAAAATCTGCTCCTCATTGAAGAGAAAGACTAACAACATCCTAGATAGGAGAGCCAAGTATGCAATTATTTAACACCCCAATATGTACATTTGTGAAGAAAATAACAATATAAAATTGGTCTTTTTGTGCTATGCTGAAGAGCTGGATTACTCACAAATCCTTGCTTAGCAGAAGATCCTTCTCTAGAGGCCCATATCTGTTGGCTGCACACAGCAAGCTGGCTGCCTCCAACATTCTTCTAGTCTCAAAAAAAAAGCATTTAAAGAAACTGTACACTTTGGTGTTAAGTAAGTAGAGCCAGGCAGATATCTCAGGATGAAAGTATTAGATGAACAGAAGAAAAATGGGCACATCTACATGGCACTGTATACCAAACAACAGAAGTATTTGGCAATTGTCTAACTACAAAGCTAGCCAGACCTAAAAGCACAATAGCAAGAGGATTTTAGCTGTAGGCTATAATTTAAAGCAGAAACTCCGTAATTCTCCAGAAACCTTCCACAAATCAGAAACTGGATTAGATAATTGTTTAGGTCATTCATTACAGGAGAGTTGCATTTATTTCAAGGATACTTTTTTTGGTGTAAGAAAGAATGAAATCTGGGCAAAGCTGAAGCCTACATTCATTTAATGGTGCAAAGCACCAGAGAAATCAAGTATTTCCAATGGTAGTCTGAAAATGAAAGTTCCCTATAAGTCCAAAATAATGAGAGGATACTGTAGTTAGACAATGAGGAGCCTAGAGTAAGGGAACCAGTTTATTGTAATCTACATGACTAATTCTACTGCAGGTCTAGAAGATGTAGTGACATATAAGATATTTAAGAAGAAATATAATGAATTATTCTACCTAAGGGTCTGGTTATCCATAAATTCTCCTCTCTGTAGCTATTTGTCCCCATGAAGAGGGATTGTCAAATGGAATTTGTGATGACAGAGGACAGCAGATGTTAATTTAATAACATTTTATATTTACTGTGCATAGGAAACACATTTACTGGCAATTCAGTGCAGTTGTTCTTAAGACTTCTGTCCAAAAATCAAGACATCATGATGGCAATTGTTCTTGTTTTTTTCAGGATTTTATTTCTGACTTTCCCTGGTAAAGGCTGGGACTGGGTTTTCATTCTACTTTAAGAGTGGGCAAGAAAGTAGGACTCAACTTTTGTCTTAAAATTATTCCCTGCTTTCCTGAGAAGAAGCCAAAATGATCAGGGTCTTTTGAACTGCTTGTCATATCGATTCAATTATCACTTCCTGGGCCATGCTGTGGGCTAAACAATGGAGCTATACAGCTTTGATTTTCACCAGCTCAGCTGGTTGAATGTTTTTGGTGATTTTAGCACTGTGATAAAGTAAATTGAAGTGTTGTTCTAGCTCTCCTAGGAACGTTCTTCTGCCCAGAACTATTGCAGTATGTTGTGCAAAAGCTTTGTCCTTTCTTATGCCATCTGGGGATTCCCAAATGCTGACTAAACTGGCAGCTGCCTACATACAGCAGATGTAAAATCTTTCTATACCAAACTAGGAGGAAAAGGGAATTTAACTGGAACCAAGAATTTCATGGCTTTTATTTGTTTGTTCTTGCAAATATTGACTGGATGGTTCAGCTCAGGTCGTGCTTTAGAAAAACAAACCAAACTTCCTGGTTTATATTCAGGCCACATTTGTACTTCAGATATTTTGAATTGGTGTTTTTCTGTCCCTTGGGCCAGATTATCTGACCACTTTCCAAAAACCAGCCAATTTGGGCTGGCCCTGTTAATATGAAGATTAGCCCAGAAAAGTTGTTTATTTTCTTTCCTTTGTCTGGGTACAGCTGTCTAAACTATATTTATACCGGATAAAGATGGGAAGCAGCAGGGAGCTCTAATGCACTATGTTAGGCTCTTAAGAAATTATTCTAATTTAGAGCAGCCCTAAGGCTGCCCTAGGTTATGTTCAGGCTAGCTTTAAGGAGCAAACTAAACTACATACAATATAGCATTGTCCTGGGTTCAGCTGGGATAGAGTTAATTTTTACAGGAACCTGGGAGGGGGGGGGGGCATAGCCGGGGCAGCTGACCTGAACTAGCCAAGGAGCTATTCCATACCATGTGACATCATGCTCAGTATATAAATGGGGAGCGGGCCAGGGGGAGCTCTCTCGACTTTCGGTGGGGGAAGTGGCGGAGCATCGGGTTCCGGGTGGTGAGCAGTTGCACTGTGCATCACTCTTTTTGTATATTCTTTCATTAGTACCGTTGTTGTTGTCCCAGTAAACTGCCCTTATCTCGACCCTCGAGGTTCCAGTTTTTTTTTTTCTTTTCTCTCCTCCGTCTCCTCCCTATCCCGCCGGAGGGGGGCAGGAGGAGTGAGTGAGCGGCTGCGTGGTCCTTTGTTACCAGCTGGGCTGAAACCACGACAGTCCTTTTTGGCGCTCAATGTGGGGCACAAAGGGTTGAGATAACAACAGATCTGGCCAGAACGTGTTGAAACAAATTTGTCATACGCATTTCTTATATTAGATAAATAGATGTTAGTCACAATGTTGATTCATTTGTTTACATGGTGGCGTTTTGTAAGTTCTTATATGCTCTATGTATTGCCTGTAGTTACGTTTCTCACCTCTGGGAGAGTGATTGGGATTATCATTTTGCTGTACTGGGCAATGTAGACTTGTGAAATGATTACATCACTGGTCATGAGGTTAAGCTGGTATCTGTATGAGGCAGTGATATCATTTCCATACTTCAGGCACCTTCTATCGGATTTTATTGGTAATTACACTCAATCCATGGGGAAGTTAGGGGGGGATACTTCCCCCCGTCCATTCGCCTCCCTTCTCTCCTTCCAACTAATTACAACAGCTTTTGAGAATTTTGAATATGCTTGGGATGCGCAAGCCAGTGTGCTGTTAGTGCTATGCCTCCTGAATATGTTTCAGGTCTTGTTTAGGGCTACAAAAAGGCTCTTTAAGAGTACCACTCAGAGATATGCCCCAAAGCTGGATATTCATGGGTGGCACGGCATGTGGGAGGATATGGGCAGGTATCTAGAGAACTTCTCACCTCCCGTGGCTTGGAAGTTCACTCCCGAACAACTACAGAACCCTCATGAAGTGGTAGAATATTTGAAAGAAAAATGCTGTGGCTATTCCAAAGACGTACAACTCGCTGCGCTGTGCTGGGCCCTGGCCAGTATCTACCAAACACTGCTTGATATTAGGCAGCACCCTCAGGGGGAAAAGGGGGAAAAGATGGAAAACAGGGCAACAGGCACCGTGGCTACCCCAACCCCAACAACAGGCACCGTGACTACCCCAACCCAGACAACAGACGCTGTGGCTACCCCAACCCCGACAACAGGCACCATGGCTCCCCCTACCCCGGCAACAGGCAGTGTGGCTACCCCAACCCTGGTGACAGATACTGCAGCCAAACCAGAGAACCAACCTGTGCCAGTATCAGTTGCCCCTGTACAGAAAAAGAAACACACACAGAAATCAGTTCGCTTGGTGAGAGATGAAGATGAACCAGGGTCGTCGCAAGAACAGGAGGAAGAGGCAGAACCTGAAATAATTACCCGATCTCTATCCCTGAGTGAGTTGCGTGACATGCGAAAAGATTTTAGCCACCACCCAGGTGAGCACATTGTTACCTGCCTGCTCCGATGCTGGGATAACGGGGCTAGTAGTGTGGAATTAGAGGGTAAGGAAGCCAAGCAGTTGGGATCTCTGTCTAGGGAAGGGGGCATCGACAAGGCGATTGGGAGAAAAACACAAGTCCTCAGCCTCTGGAGGCGACTTCTGTTAGGTGTAAAGGAAAGATACCCCTTCAAGGATGAAGTTACATGTCACCAAGGCAAGTGGACCACCATGGAGAGAGGTATCCAGTACCTGAGGGAATTAGCTGTGCTGGAGGTGATTTATAATGATCCAGAAAATGCGCAGTCACCCACAGATCCAGATGAAGTCCAGTGCACACAACCGATGTGGCAGAAGTTTCTACGAAGTGCACCACCAACCTATGCCAACTCATTGGCAGTAATGTCCTGGAAAGAAGGCTATGGACAAACGGTGGATGAATTGGCTGTCCAACTCCAGCAATACGAAGGAAGTCTCTCTTCCTCCCTACGGGCCTGTGTCTCGGCTGTAGAGGAATTGTCCCGAGAGTTCCAGCAATTCAAAGTGGATATGTCCTCCTCCCCACCTGTACAGGCTTGCATCACAGCTATTGGGAGTAAGCATTCCTCTGCCCAAGAGAGAGGAGAGAGAAAGTACACACGACGGGCTAACCTGTGGTTTTTACCTGCGTGACCATGGAGAGGACATGAGTAAGTGGGATGGAAAACCTACCTCAGTCCTGGATGCATGGGTACGGGAGTTGCGAGAAAAAGCAACCAGAAAAGAGGATTCTTCTTGGAAAACTGCTGCTCCGGTTTCCCGTGAGCAGTCCCCCAGACGCAGTAGATGGACTGATCCCATTTCTGATCCTCTTGAAGGGACTTCTGATTCACACGTGCGAAAAGTGAGTAACGGATATTCTAACCAGGATTAGAGGGGCCCTGCCTCCAGCCAGGTGGAGGAGAGGGACAACCGAGTGTACTGGACAGTGTGGATTCGATGGCCTGGCACATCAGACCCACAGGAATATAAGGCTCTAGTAGACACTGGTGCACAATGCACCCTAATGCCATCAAGTTATAAAGGGGCAGAACCCATCTGTATCTCTGGTGTGACAGGGGGATCCCAAGAGCTAACTGTATTGGAAGCTGAAATGAGTCTAACCGGGAATGAGTGGCATAAACACCCCATTGCAACGGGCCCAGAGGCCCCGTGTATCCTTGGTATAGACTATCTCAGGAGGGGGTATTTCAAGGACCCAAAAGGGTACCGTTGGGCCTTTGCTATAGCTGCATTGGAGACGGAGGAGATTGAATAGCTGTCTACCCTGCCTGGTCTCTCTCAAGACCCTTCGGTTTTGGGGTTGCTGAAGGTTGAAGAACAACAGGTGCCAATTGCTACCACAATGGTGCACCGGCGGCAAGATCGCACCAACCGAGACTCCCTGATCCCCATCCATAAGCTGATTTGCCAATTGGAGAGCCAAGGAGTGATCAGCAAGACTCACTCACCCTTTAATAGTCCCATATGGCCTGTGCGGAAATCTAATGGGGAATGGAGACTAACAGTAGATTATCGTGGGCTGAATGAAGTCACGCCACCGCTGAGCGCTGCTGTGCCAGATATGTTAGAGCTTCAATATGAACTGGAATCAAAGGCAGCTAAGTGGTATGCCACAATTGACATTGCTAATGCATTTTTCTCCATTCCTTTGGCAGCGGAGTGCAGGCCACAGTTTGCTTTCACTTGGAGGGGTGTCCAGTACACCTGGAATCAACTGCCCCAGGGGTGGAAACACAGCCCCACTATTTGCCATGGACTGATCCAGGCTGCACTGGAAGAAGGTGAAGCTCCAGAGCACCTGCAATACATTGATGACATCATCGTATGGGGCAACACAGCAGAAGAAGTTTTTGAGAAAGGGAAGAAAATAATCCAAATCCTTTTGAAGGCTGGTTTTGCCATAAAAGAAAGTAAGGTCAAGGGACCTGCACAGGAGATCCAGTTCTTAGGAATAAAATGGCAAGACGGGCGTCGTCAGATCCCTATGGATGTGATCAACAAAATAGCAGCTATGTCCCCACCGACTAATAAAAAGGAAACACAGGCTTTCTTAGGTGTTGTGGGCTTTTGGAGAATGCACATTCCAAATTACAGTCAAATTGTAAGTCCTCTCTACCAAGTTACCTGAAAGAAGAACGATTTTAAATGGGGGCCTGAGCAACGACGAGCCTTTGAACAAATTAAGTGGGAGATTGTTCATGCAGTAGCTCTTGGGCCAGTCCGGGCAGGACAAGATGTTAAAAATGTGCTCTATACTGCAGCTGGGGAGAATGGCCCTACCTGGAGCCTCTGGCAGAAAGCACCTGGGGAGACCCAAGGCCGACCCCTGGGGTTTTGGAGTCGGGGATACAGAGGATCTGAGGCTCGCTATACTCCAACTGAAAAAGAGATATTGGCAGCATATGAAGGAGTTCGAGCTGCCTCAGAAGTGGTTGGTACTGAAACACAGCTCCTCTGAGCACCCCAACTGCCAGTGCTGGGCTGGATGTTCAAAGGGAAAGTCTCCTCTACCCATCATGCAACTGATGCCACGTGGAGTAAGTGGGCCGCACTGATCACACAACGAGCTCGCATGGGAAACCCCAGTCGCCCAGGAATTGTGGAAGTGATCATGGACTGGCCAGAAGGCAAAGATTTTGGAATGTCACCAGAGGAGGAGGTGACATGGGCTGAAGAGGCCCCGCTGTATAATAAACTGCCAGAAAATGAGAGGCAATATGCCCTGTTCACTGATGGGTCCTGTTGCATTGTGGGAAAACATCGGAGGTGGAAGGCTGCTGTATGGAGTCCTACACGACTAGTCGCAGAAACTGCTGAAGGAGAAGGTGAATCAAATCAGTTTGCAGAGGTGAAAGCCATCCAGCTAGTGTTAGACATTGCTGAAAGAGAGAAGTGGCCAGTGCTCTATCTCTATACTGACCCATGGATGGTGGCAAATGCCCTGTGGGGGTGGCTACAACAATGGAAAAAGAGCAACTGGCAGTGCAGAGGTAAACCCATCTGGGCGGCTGCACTGTGGCAAGATATTGCTGTTCGGATAGAGAAGCTAGTGGTAAAAGTACATCACGTAGATGCTCATGTACCCAAGAGTCGGGCCACTGAAGAACATCAAGACAACCAGCAGGCAGATCAGGCCGCCAAGATTGAAGTGTCTCAGGTGGACCTGGACTGGCAACGTAGGGGTGAGCTATTTATGGCTCAGTGGGCCCATGATACCTTGGGCCATCAGGGAAGAGATGCAACATATAGGTAGGCTCGTGATCGAGGGGTGGACTTGACCATGGACACTATCGCACAGGTTAGCCATGAATGTGAAACATGTGCTGCAATTAAGCAAGCCAAGCGGCTAAAACCCCTGTTGCATGGAGGGCGATGGCTGAAATATAAACAGTGGGAGGCCTGGCAGATTGACTATATCTCACTCCCACGAACCCGCCAAGGCAAGTGCCATGTGCTTACAATGGTGGAAGCAACCACTGGATGGCTGGAAACATATCCTGTGTCCCACGCCACTGCCCAGAACACTATCCTGGGCCTTGAAGAGAAAGTTTTATGGCGACACAGCACCCCAGAAAGAATCGAGTCGGACAACGGGACTCACTTCCGAAACAACCTCATAGACACCTGGGCCAAAGAACATGGCATTGAGTGGGTATATCACATCCCTTATCACGCACCAGCCTCCGGAAAAATCGAACGATACAATGGACTGCTGAAAACTACATTGAGAGCAATGGGGGGTGGAACTTTCAAACATTGGGATACACATTTAACAAAAGCCACCTGGTTAGTTAATACTAGAGGATCCGCCAGTCGGGCTGGCCCCACCCAACCAAGACTTTCACATACTGTAGAAGGGGATAAAGTCCCTGTAGTGCGCATGAGGAGTATGTTAGGAAAGACAGTCTGGGTTAGTCCCCCCTCAAGCAGAGACAAACCCATCCAAGGGGTCGTTTTTGCTGAGGGACCTGGGTACACCTGGTGGGTGATGCAGAAGGATTGGGAAGTTCGATGTGTACCTCAGGGAGATTTGATTTTGGGAGAGAATAGCCAGTGAATTAGGCTGTATGATATTTAACTGCTAAATAACCTGCCAATGTATGTCATTGTATCTATAGTGTCTACATGCCATATCAAGGGTATTACTGTAAGAATTACCCAAATGACTGAAGGATGGACTTTGAAACTGAGCCAAGTACAACAGTGATAGAACTTGAACTGGTGCCCAGCAATTTCCTCAAGATCAACCTCTTCGACCTGCAGGCCAAGGGTGTGGGTTGCACCAAATGTACCGGCCACAAGTTCCAGAGGCAGCATACAACAACCTAACACCTCGCACCATCTCTCTTATCCTGAAGAACTGTTACAACAGATGGAGCCCCAAAGTCATGGACTAAATAAAATTGATGGACACATTGGAGGGATAGCCCATCGACTAAGGGAATACTATTTGTGTGTGTGTTTGTGTGTGTGTGGGGGGGTGTCCATATACATATATATATATATAAGACAAGGAAAGTGGTAGTGGTTGATTGGAAAATGTAAGATCTGGGCATGATGTAGATGGTATAGAATAAGGGGTGGATAATATCCTGGGTTCAGCTGGGATAGAGTTAATTTTTACAGGAACCTGGGAGGGGGGGGGGGGCATAGCCGGGGCAGCTGACCTGAACTAGCCAAGGAGCTATTCCATACCATGTGACATCATGCTCAGTATATAAATGGGGAGCGGGCCAGGGGGAGCTCTCTCGACTTTCGGTGGGGGAAGTGGCGGAGCATCGGGTTCCGGGTGGTGAGCAGTTGCACTGTGCATCACTCTTTTTGTATATTCTTTCTTTAGTACCGTTGTTGTTGTTGTAATCTTTTTTGTGTTGTCCCAGTAAACTGCCCTTATCTCGACCCTCGAGGTTCCAGTTTTTTTTTTTCTTTTCTCTCCTCCGTCTCCTCCCTATCCCGCCGGAGGGGGGCGGGAGGAGTGAGCGAGCGGCTGCGTGGTCCTTTGTTACCGGCTGGGCTGAAACCACGACAAGCATATATACAGTTCACTTTCAGTGATCATTAATTTCTTCTGCTACAAGTGGATTTACACTGAGGAGAGAATCTGACTCAGTGCACTGTACATTATAGGAGACAACCATAGGACGAATTCCACTGGGTTGCCACAGTACTTCAAGCCCTTTACCATTTGTGTCTTTAATGTCTGACTTATATTGAATAGCTGCAATGTCAGTGGGTTGAATTTCCTCACTCTGATAAATCTGGTTTTGCAGTCAAATGCTTTGCCCTCATTTCATTACTTTTAAAAATGAGAAACTCTATTGCTCTTAATTTGTAGACAGCAATCAGCTTCTAAACAGCCCCACCACACTATAAAAATCTGCTGAGGAATTGGCATCTGGGTCAAGTGTTAATGAAGATGTAGAATTAGCAGATGAGGACTCTGGCAGTAACCATGCTGACCTGTCCCTGACCAACTTGTTCCTCTGATCCTTCCCTGTCTTTTTATATACTTAGCAAACTCATCATGCCACTTTTGCCATATTTTAACTCTCTCTTGCTCTCCCCTCCACCCCTCCTTTTTCATTTTATAGTTGGAACATCTGTTTTCATGTTTCCTGTCTTTTCAGATTGTCTTTTGTGGCTTGAGTGTAATGGCAAACAGGTTACTGGCAAGAGAAAAAAAACCCAAACCCTGGAATTTACACAGCTGTACACTGCATTTAGGAGTGACTTTGACATTGGTAGTTTAGGCTAACTGAAGTTTTATAAATGGTACGTGAATCTTTTACAACTGTAGCCTTAAATTTCTGTAGCCTTTGCAATATTCATTGCAATGGATTGCTGTCCTCCATATGAAATTCTCTGGAGTAGCCCTTCACGTTTTCAAGTTGTACTTAAATTATAGTACTTTGAAATTAGTAATACTTTTATTTCCCAGTTACCACTGGGAAAACAGTTTCTAGATGTTCAATAACCTTATGAGAAAATGATTATAGGAAAATTACATAAGCATATACCCTTGAGAGTTTAAAATGATTGGGATGATTAGAATGGAAAGAAAGGCTATATAAGAAACCTGAAAAGAATAGCCGATACCGATAAGGGTTTTCTACATAAATTATTTTAATTTAATCTTATCCAGAGATTTCTTTAACAGTTAATATAGTTAAAAGACTAAGCCATTCATCATGAGTTTTGTTTTCATTTTTCTTCTGGTGAGAGAGAGAGAGGGATATAAGTGGCAATAAAGCAAATAAAAGCAGCCTACTACTATATTTGTCTTCATAGTTTCCTTCTTGTCTGTACCAAGATTTTCTGAGCTAGAAGAGCAATGAGCTTCAACTCTTCTGCCATGTGTGCAAGTTAGCAGTCATTGAACAACAGCTAAAACTTCTGAAATCAGAAAATCGGGCCTCTTGAATGTGAATATTCTGAGGGACTTTAAGAAACCTTCCAACTATGGTGTTTACATTTGTAGTGCTTTTTTGTAAATGTTCTGATAAATGAATCCAGTTTCAGGAAAATTTACTACAACAATGACTTCTAAGAGAGAATTACAAAATATTTTTAAAAAGGGAAGTTTATTCTTCATAACTGTAAATATTCATGCCTGACTAAGATTAATATACTCATTCCAGAATGGGGCAGAATCATACCATGGGATCTATGATGTGCTGAATCATCTCACATTTGACTATTACATGGTGAATATTTGTATAATTATATAAAATACTGACTTGGGTCTGTTTAAAATACTAAGTGAATCACTTTTAATGCAGTTTGAGGAACTTGTGCAGTATGCTTGAGTTTGTCAGTTTTATTACTAAGATTTGCTTCCTGAGTGGCAGAACTTTTCTTAGGAAAAAACACATCAGGACAGACCAAGGACCTTTGTGTTGATAATCAAGAATCTGGAGTGAGAAATATTTGCTGCCTTATATTCTCATGAATACATAGTGAACACTGTCCTAGAATCATAGGGCAATACAAGTCAGAGGAGACTTCAGGAGGTCCAGCCTCCTGCTCAGAGCTGGGCCAGCTCAGAGATCAGATCATGTTGTTCCAGGGCTTTGCCCAGCCTGGTATTGAAAACTTCCAGGGGTATAGACAGCACAATTTTGCTAGGCACTCTGTTCCAGGGCTCAACTGTTTTCATGATCAATCTTTTTTTGTGTGTGTTATATCCAGTCTGAAGAGCTCTCTGAAGTCTCTCATCTTCTGCCCATTGCCTCTCTGTCTCCCACTACGCACAACCGTACACACAACTGTGAAACGCCCAACTCTGTCTCCTCAATAACTGCCCCATAGGCCCCATCAGGCTGCTGCCAGGCCCCCTGGAGCCATCTCTTCTCCAGGTTGTATGAGGCCAGTTCTGTCAGCCTCTCCTCACAGGGCAAATGCAGCCCACAAGCATCTTGGTGGTCCTCCACTGAGCTCATGCCAATTTATCAATGTCTGGTAGTGAGGATCCCACCACTGGATGCAGTATCTAGGTGTGGTCTAATAAGTGCCAAGTAAAGGGGAATAATCACTTCCCTCCATCCACTGACTCTGCTCCTGTTAATACAGCCCTGGATGCTGCTGACCTTCTTTGCTGCCAAGGGAACGCTCCTGGCTCATGTTTACTGTCTACCAATATCCCCAGAATTGCTCTGCAGCCTGGCAGGCCCCAGCCACGATTGGTGCAAGGGGTTAATCCAACCCAATGTGGGACTTTGGCATTTATCCTTGTTGAATTTCATAATATTCACATTGGCCCATTCCTCCAGCCAGTCTAGGTCCCTCTGGATGGCAGTCCTGCCCTCCAGCATGTCAGCTGCACCTCCTAACTTGGTCTCATCTGCAAACTTGATGAGCAAGCAGCACTGTCACCTTCTCCAGGTCACTAGTAATGATGTTAAAAAGGAGTAGTCCCAGTACAGATGGCTGCAATACTCCACTTGTTACCAACTCTTTAACCACTGCTCTTGGAGCACAACTGTCCAACCAGTTTTTCACCCACTTAGTTTTCACTCACCTGTACTGAAGTGTCCCAACTTGCATACAAGAATATTGTATCCAAGAGACAATATTCTTGTACTGAGAGATAGCACCAAAAGCCTTGCTAAAGTTGAGGTAAGAGACATCCACTGCTCTTCCTTTACCTGCAAATCCAGTCATATATACTCAAAGATGTACATTTTACTTCAGTTCTGTGACATACCTTAATAAAGACCAGAGCAGAATCAACCTTATACACTTACATTAGAAATAAATCTGTTGGAGTGTTGTTGGGCATCAGTGATAAATAAAAATGCAGGTCCTTATATGGTGTAAATTGAAGCATGAGTTCAAAATATTTAGCATTCCATTGTTAGCTATAGACAATAGAATATTGGTTGCATCTTCCTCACTTTATTTATTAGTCTGTTTTAATTAGATACATATAGGTTTAATATACCTGCACCTTTAGTTCTTAAGCTCTCAGTGAATTAGACATTGTGTTATATTAATCTCTGCTGTAACTGAATTGAGATAAATATCACAAAGTGGTATGATTTCATAGACAATAATGAAGTTATATTAACTGTGAATTTGATGCATGTTTTTCTCTCACATCATTTTACTATGTTAGATATAATCCCTTGCCAATATTTTTGTGTGCGCTACATATAAAAGACTTACTGTGCACAAATATACATATGTGCACATACGGCGGAGGAACACCTCTCCAGAGTCAAGCTGTATTATAAAACTCCATCTGGAGTTCAGCCTTGTCTCAGATGAAGCTACTACATATACAAGACTGCACAAAAATGTATGTGATCGGTTTGGGTTATGACCTTTGGAGACATGATACAGCAATGCTTTCTGAAGTGTGCTCTGCTGTAGTTCAGGATTGATGCATTTATTATGCATTTATTATTAATGAAATTAGCATATTATTTTATTAGATAGTGTTTTATTCAGAGATTTGTTCTCCTGTTCAGACTTTTGCATTCATCAGTAAATTATGCTACCAGGATTTCTCCTGCTAGAGACTACAACCTCCTTTTCTCCCACTCTCTTAAAATTAGGGGCCTTCCATTGTTTTATTTTTCTTCCCCAATGTGTAAAATCCTGTGTTTTGTAGCTTTGTTGATAGATTTACTGAGCTGGAGGACATCCTTGGTGATCAAAGTAATGCTGCAAGTTTTACACTTTAACATTAATTTTGTAGTTTTGGAAAGCATAGCACAGCTCATACTGTACACCCAGTATCCCTCACCCAGGTTATGTATTGATTCTTTTGTGGTACCAAACAAAATAAAAATGAAGATGATGTTGACTGCTCTAGGCTGAACATTTTTTTTTTTTTAATTCATCTGGAAATGGAGAAATTTCTTGAGTTTTTTCTTCTTAGATATATTCCTCCTTCTCTTTGGGAGATTATGCTACTAACATATATTTTCTCCCCACTTTTAAAACATGATTAGGACCTCTCAAGACAAGGACTTTAAAAACTGAGGCTGGTGTGTTGCACAACATGGTCAGTATAGCCTTGTCCACACCATGTACAGAATCTTCCTAGCCAGGAATTGTCTGAGAGAGAGGAGTTGAGGAAAGTCCCATCATTCAGCATTTTATTCTCTCTTCATCAGCAACAAAATGTGTTGACTTTAAAAGATAATTCAAAATCCATCCTTTTGCAAGTCTGTTATGGTGGGTGGAATCGCACAGCTGGATTCATGTGGCAGGATATTAAGAAAGCAAGTTCAAATATTTTCTTAAGGATTGGATTTTAGGAGGAATCTAATATCAATTTTTAGGAGCTAGCGTGACTATTAGAGTTATTCTTTCTGTATACACAGTGATTAATTTACAGTGCTACTTGGGCTTATAATAGATGACCATTATTTTGACCATAATTTATTATGACCTCACTGAAGATTTGTGGCAGACCTTAGAGTAGATTCTCATTGTGTTTTGCTTAAGCTGCACCTCTGCTTTATGTAGTCACTCTCGGGGTAACAATAAATACCCTGATGATCCACAAAAGAAGAAGGAGCTCGTAGGAAAGTTCTAACAAAGTAGCTTTATTTCTCCAGCATACGAGAGAGTTATCTGCTTCAGAATAAGCAAAAACTTACAGAATACATTTTGTTAGCTTGCTGTGAACCATCACAGAGAGCTGATTGTTTCTCAGGCCAGCCTACAACAACCAATCCCTCTGGCTTGTCTCCAGTACTATCTAGAAAGATTTCTTCCTCAGGCAAGAAGACTTCCCAATGTGATTTACAGCCCAATTTGGCTATCCAGACAGGTATTCGGTCTCCTGAGTAATACAGAAAAAAAAACCTGTCTCCTTTATTCAACCTAAACTCTTTTTTGCAGAGGGAACTTTTGTAGGAGTACTACTAGACTCTGTCTAAAACTTTCTATGGCTTCCTCAGCTGGGGATGCCAAAACACTCAGCATTGATCAGACAGTCCTCCCACCAAGGCCAACGGGATCACAGTGAGCCTCTGAAAGAAGAGCTCCTGAAAAATCACATATCATGTTAGCCATCTGAGTGCTCAGGGCTATAACAGCAGGTACTGTAGACAGATATCAATGTTTACTATTTGCATTCTGATAGCATCCAAAATGTGTCCTGCTGTGTCCACACTCCCATAAAGTCAGGGTTGAAGGACTTCTTTCCCATTTTGGCATTGTCTTAGTACCATCAGAATTTCACACTGAGTCCTTGACTCAAAGCATTTACTTACACTACAACAGTAGATTTGCCTGTGCTCAGTATGTATAAATAGCCTATCTTGGATTGACATTTTGTATTGTTAATTTCACTTGTCTAATTTTTTTTTAAGTAACTATTTTATACTCTGACAAGGTTGTTAAAGCTCTATTGTTTGTGAATTGTAATGAATGAAGAACTGGAAGTCTGGCAATAAACCTCCATCATCATTAGGATGCGGAAAAGCTATCTATCCCCACAACCACATAGGACTAACACTGTGAATGTTTTTCTTCTTGCATTAAAGTAAACAGAAGAAAGGTTTACAAAATTATGTGGTCAGACAAACAAAGAAGTGATTTACTGTGTTTGTGCATGCTGATTTCATTAATTTTTAACATGCATTCTGTAGAAAATATTCCATGAACAATTCCAAACAAGAAACCTACTGTACAAGAAGGATGCTAATAAATGTGATTAGTGAAGTGGGCTTGTATTTAAATTAAAAATTCACCACGAGAAAATAAATTTTCCTCTTTGTTTTGTCACCTGGTAGAAAAATGAATTGCACCATTGATATGGTTCACTAATCTAGAAAAAGTAAGCAGGTAATGAGAGGTTGGTGTTCAGCTATTTCACCAAAATAAACAGTGAAAGGATAGTCAAGGTGATTTGCAAGGCCAAGAAAATATCTGGAGAAGAACAGAGGATGAGCTTTACTGAAGAGTAGAGCATGAAAGAGCTCGTACCTCAGCACAGCACCAAGTAATCACTATTATTTGACCAGATCAAGACTGAGCATGTTGCACCCTATCTGAATCAGCAACAAACATCCCGCCTTCTCTTCCTGTGCATGCTCTGGATGCTTTGAGCTGAACCACCCTGTCCTAAGACACTGAGGAGAAAAAAATTAGTGGAGTAGTCATTCTTGGTGTGCTTAAAACTGTTTTAACCTTATGAAGTGTATATAGCTTCTACCTTACTTGGAGTTTATTTAAGGTTTTCCAAAAATAACATTGTGAAATACCAGTGCATGATGTTTCATTGTACATATAGCAAACTACTTTCCTCTGTGTATTGAGACAGATTTAATTATGGAAAGAACTAGTTACCAACAGAAACAAACAAAAAAATTTAAACTCTTCATATACTTTTCCCTTTTTAACAAAGGTAAGGGAAAGTCAGTTCTTACTGTCTCCAAACCCCTCCTTTTGTCATGGACTTTGTAACTTTACCACTTTTTTCAGGAGAGATTTTTATAGTGGGGTGCCTCTTCCCTCTTTCTTTAGATTTGTCACCCACCAGCTCATCTGTACGGGCTCTTGCTGATGTGGAACATTCTCTGAAATACATGTAGGACTTTAGTTTTAAAGATACTTCTTTGTACTTCAAAGCATCTCTAGTTGGACAATTGCTCATGGAAGACCCATATTCTAGAGCTCACTCTTGAAAAAAAACAAAAATTGAAAACTGAAGTGAGTCTTCTCAAAGAAGTTGTACAGCACATGACGTTCACAAAGTCTAATAGTAAGTTCCATTATTTTTGCTCAACACTCCTTTGGTCAGCCTTTATTTTTAGTAAGATCAGTAACTATTATATTTGTATTTAGCAAAAAGTTGTATTTAATTAAAAATATTGCCATTATTACCTTCAGAGCAACTCTCCTTAAATAATAAAGACACCATGAAAAAGGAAACCTCAGAATAAGCAAGGTGCAATTAAAGAGTGAAATAACTAAAAGGTGAGGATAAATAGAAGCAGAGCACACACTAGAGAGAAAAGAAAAAACATTTCTAATCATATTTGAAATGGGACAAAGAGATAGTGAAATATAAAAAGTTATTCTGGGTGATTGAACAGATGAGCTGAGCAGTTTTGTCTATACTGAATTTTGTCTGAGCTGAAATAGAAAGAGGCTATCTACTGCATATACCTGGGCATGTACAGTGTTCAAATAAAAAATGAGCAAGATCTCACAACTTGTGGTTGACAGGATTCAACTGTTGTTTTTGTATAGAGAAAAGGAAGGGCTGGACACATTTTGACATGAATTGAAACATGAATATTTGACCCTGACATTGATAGCTGCCTTTCTGCATGTTTGCATCTCCAGTAATGTAGTCTTCTTCAAAGACTTGGTTTCCGTAGTTAGAAGAAACTAACCCCGGTAGGTAACGTTGAACTTAAATGAAAATTATATGTAACCTGTAAAACCTTAAACATACGAAAACAGATTAAGAAACATATGAACATTGCTATTAGGGAAATAATACTTGTGCTTCTGTCAATAAGCCTTACCCATATGGATGCATCTTTAAGTGGTTCAATTTTCTCTCAGAGTTTAAGGACCCCAAAGATGTGTTTATACCTTGCATGATGCCTGTCATTAAGTCCACCCATACACCTAGTGGTGTTTAGAGCTAACAAACTATTTTCCCCTGTCCTTTTTCCACCATGAATTGCTGTCAAGTCTACTTTCTTGTATTTTAAAAGGAGTCAAAATATACACAAAGTACAAGGAATATTTAGGAAAAAATAGTCTTTAGAAAAAAATGAGCATTACGTGGTGGGTTGGCCCTGACTAGCAGCCAAGCACCCATGCAGCCATTCACTCACTCCACACCTTCCAGCAGAACAGGAGAAAATAGGAAGAACAAGAGAAAACCCATGGGTCAAAATAAAGACAGGGAAATCACTCAGCAGTTACTGTCATGAGCAAACCAGACTTGACTTGGGAAATTTAACTTGATTTGCAACATCTAATTACTGATTCAGGTATTGGGAAACAAAGTTGACAAACATTTAAATACTATGGGCTGCAGTCCCTTTGTGGGTGCCTCTGTTCTGGTGTAGGCTCATCCATGGGCTGCAGTTCATTTGGGGGTGTCCCTGTTCCAGCATGGAGCTCCTCCAGCTCCTCTGGCCTTGTTCTTTTTCTCTAATTTCTGAAATGTGTTTTCACCAAGACACCACCAACACCTCTGACTGGTTCAGAGGCAACACCAACTCCACTGTTGGGCTCATCTATGTCCTGTGGTGGGTCCATTGTGGAGGTGGCTGGAACTTGCTGTGTCTGGCATAGGGCGGTCCCTGACCTCCCCCCCACAGAGGTTGGTCATTAGGGCTCCCCCACCAACCTTGCCATTTATACCCACACATTAGCAACATTATTGCAGAACATGAGTTCAGTTGCTATGAAATCATGCTTTTGCAAACCAATTTACCCGCTTGTGAAAAGTGCATGGCAGCGGTTGCCTGACGGATATTCTCCTCATGAATAAAGTTCAACCTACAGGGCACAACTTGCCAGAATGTGAGTCCCGGCTGATTTGGTATCTAACAAGGCCTTATGCAGGGTACTAATCTTCAGCATTGGCCCCGTAGTCCGTGAGGGCCTGAACATGAGCAAAGGAGCTGTGTATTAATGAAACTGGAGGCAAAAGGTGCTCTGCAGAGCTCAAGAGCTGGCACAACTGCCAGACAGACCTGGGTAGCCTGACTGGCACCAGCATTAGATGGTTTTTATTCCCCTCTAGTATTAAGACAACATACAGCAACGTTAAATCTGCCATTGATCTGAAGGTTGCAAAGTTCAATGCATAAATTGTTGGTGGAGCTTGAAGAGTGTTACTGACAGGAGAAACTGGTATAACCAGTCTCCTTATGGTGAGTATAGGCATATTTATGTAAATGAACTGCATTTTTGTAACAGTTATGCTATCAAAACTTCTCTGATACCGACTCATAAGCAGGTACCCACTAAGGCTCTGCAGACACAAACCATGTCCCATTGACTAAAATGAGTTGCAGTGCAAAAATGGAGTACAAGACCAATATATGTTTTTCCAAGAAGCTGAGACCAAGTCTCCACAAGAATAATTAGCAGCTGCAATAATTAGCGGCATTAGCTCTTTTAGACCACAATCAAATAGTCACTTAAGCCTCAAGGATCCACTGAGTCAGTGTAGCTTTTAGCAGAGCAGACTGTGTAATGAGCAGTGCATGGGGAGTTGGATCAGCCGCCTCTTATTCCTGGGCTCAAAAGGATCAGGTGGACTAATGGTGGGCAGCCTTCTGGTATGGGTTCAGACCAGTTTGTGCCATTGACAGAGACCTTTGCTGCTCTGTCCCACAGGTTAATGCAGAAAAGACTAAGAAGCAGCTCCTTAGAAAATTAGCTTCAGAGTAGCTAAATTTAGGGTAATTAATTTCACAGAAGTGATGAGAAGGAAACAACTTCTTTTTTTTTCATTTTTCTTTTTTTATAACTTGGGTTTCTTTCTCGAGTCCCAGCCACTCAATTGGAGGAGATGAGGTCTCACTGTAATAGCCAGTGCATGGAGCAGCAAAGAGCCTCTGAACTCAGAGGCTTCCACGAGCCTAGGGAGAATGGAGTGACCTGTCTGCATCACTGTGATGGAAAGCAGAACTGGCCTCTGTGCTTTCTTTCCTTTTCTGAAAGATGCTTATATTCTGAGAGAGAAAAAGGAAACTGCAGTCAGCAAGAGATCTCCCAGTATCAAGTAGGCCTGTGGTGGCACAAAAAAAAAGTGAGTGTGGAATTAAAAGAACCTTGTTTGTGAAAGATTCTTCCTTCCAAAGGCTTATTAAAAATAAGGATTGAAAAGTTGAATTCTATCAAAATACATAGTTTTAAGTAGTTGTTACTGGATCTACATTTAGGAACTTTACTACCTTTCTGTGAAGCTTTAGGTCAAGGGATTCTCTACCTAAAACTTCCCTCTCACAATAAATAAAAAGTCTCTTGGATTTTGCAGAATCAACATAAAACATTTTAAAAAAGGAGATGGCATGTTGATAAATGTATGCGAGTCAAATTCTGCACAGACTTAACTGAAGTTTTTTCTTAATAAACACTTTTCTATAGAATGGAAACCTTTAGACAAAGATTAACCGGGAAGACCATGGAATAAAAATTAATGATATTGGTCTAAATCATTTATTACAGTGAGGGAAAACCTGGCTTAAGATTTAGAGAATCAAATACACCTTTACCTTGCCATTGAAAAGAATAAATAGAAAATAAGAATAACCATACTATGTATCAGAAAGCAGAATTTGGTCCACAGCTCCCCAGACTGTTATCTTGTTTTGTCCATGACACATATTCTTGAGGTGAGATGACTTTATTCCAATTTTGCGACATTTTAGAGTCACTTCATACTTCCTCTGAGCATGAGCTTGGTGGGTGCAAAGCAGAAAAGAATGAGCTCAAAGACGCTGTGCTGCCAGGCATGATACTTTACAAGAGACACCAGACTTGGGAATGTCAGATGCCTGTCTAAATAATTGACAACTACAATGAAGTGAGGGCAAAAGTCATTCCCAACCAGACTATATTTAAAACTGCTAACCTGAGCAGGCTTCATATTCTAGGAAACGTGTCTGAGATTCATCTTAAAAACCCTGCTGTGTGTTTCCAAGTTCAGTCATCAGCTCCAGTACATTTTTAAATGAGAGATTTACTGAGCCTGTTACTGCACAAAACTAGCTATAGGGAAAGTTACATTGTACTGATGAAAACAAAATATCTTCTGTTCCATTATAGCAAAGCTAACTTAGAAACTATCTGCTGTCACAGAACTTCTGGCTGGGTTTATGCATTGAAAAGAATTAGTTTCATTTATGATCTGAGGTTGTGCTTTGTTCAAAGACCTACCAAGAGCTAGATTAGCTGTGGATGTAATGTTAAATTCCAGTCAATGCATAGGCAGAAGGAACAAGACCACTCTCCAAAGGGTCTGGTGGTTGTGTGCCAAATCACTGAGTGGGCACCAAGCTCGGGCCAATTCTTCACGGCATGAGTATGCCCTGCTCCTACCAAAGTCAATGTGAGCAGTGTGCCTACATTGCAAGGCAGAGCATTTGACAAAGAAACAAAGATACATTTCTGCAGAGAAATCTTTCTCATGTTCTTTATGAGTATTGTTGGGGGGGGGGGTGTTTTTGTTTTGGGGTTTTTTTGGTTGTTGGTTTTTGGGGGTTTGGGGTTTTTTGTTTGTTTGTTTGTTTTTGTTTTTGTTTTTAACAAGCCTGCAAAGCTGCGGGATATTGAGAAAACAGATATTGGATGAAATCCCAGTTCCACTAAAGTCATTGGGAAAATTCCTATTGACTTCCCCAGGGTCAGCTTCCATCTACAGTATGGTCCCTTGTGTATTCTTTCTTGGTGACACCCAAATAAAATGTGCTTTGCTTACAAACCAAACTTTTTTTTTTTTTTTAAGCTGCTAGCTCTTTCAGCTCAGCATGGTAGCTGAAATACAAGCTGTGCTCTTCTCTGCATCTCCTATTATTACCTGTCATAAAGAATCCACAATTAGGGTTTAGCTGGCAATTTCCTTGCTGATACACGAGGCAGATGAAAATCCAGATTGTTCTTCCAAATCTCTTTTAGCTCTATGTTGCCGATATAATAGCTTTTTGTGGTGGTGTTGGAATAGTAAGCAGATATGTACCTCCATCCACATTGCCAGATCAGAAGCCCAATGAAGTCAGTGGGATGGACTCCCACCTAGTAGAAAATTAATATACTCCACAATGTTGCTATCATTTAATTTCTACAATCCTGTAGTTGGGTTTACTGCAGCAGCTATTCCAGTGTACCTGATCTCTGCAGGAGTTTTTTGAATGACTTCAGTGACAGCAGGACCAAGCCTTCAATAGTTGACACCAGTACCTGCAGACACACACAGGAAGAAGCTGATAGTTTAAAATATTTTTCAAACAAATCTGACTTTAAAGAACCCAAAGTAGAAGAGAAATATTCACAGATATGAGCATTTCTACAGTACCACAGTAATCTGTTGAGAGACTTCTGTTTTACCTGCAGAGGAGTGAGAAATGGAAGACAAGAGAGGATGAGCAGGGAACAACACAGGGTGTCTGGAGTACGAAGAGGAACTATTTTTCTTTTGCAGATTGACCAGTGGAGCAGGAAATGTCTTGTACCTGTCAGGAGTTTAAGTAAGTCATGCAATTTCTTTATACATGGAAAACATTAGTTTTCAAGTTGCATGTAGGGAAGACAAACTAGTTGGCCTACACCTTAGTGTCTATAGCTGTTGAAGATGACCAGTACGATAACTTGTGGAGGGTGTCAGAAACCTTACATTTCTTTCTGTGAGAAACATTTCTAACTCGATTTCTGTCCTGTTGGAACAAAGTCAAGTTAAAATGTTTCCTTTTGCCACAGAATGTCAACGTCAAGTTAATAGTTATTATTATATATAGAATAATTTCACATCAATTCACAAAAAATGGAAAACAAAATTACTAAGAGGAAATAAATCAAATCTTTCATATTTTTTTAATTAAAAATGTTATTGAAATTGAGTCATTCCCATGTAACTTATATTTTCTCAAAAGAACAGTTCTTTTAAAATTGTTTGACCCTTTCTATTTATAGATATTGTTTGTTCTGCTCTTATTTGTTTCTTTTTGCATTACTGCTCAAATAATTTCAAATTGCGATTTATGTTTATATGGCAACACAAAGGATTGAAGCCAGTGACATCTATTAAAATAGCCTGTGTCAGAGATTATGCTGTATTTACCTCATCCTGAGGCATTTTCCTGTGATCTCTTTGAATTAATTTAATTTGAAAAATGCTTTTCTGAAGTTAAAGTACACTGAATAATAGTTGGTTGTTTTGGAAACTGAATAACAAGAAATAACTTCAGCCCTTTTTGTCAAGCTACTAATTGTTTTGTTTATTTAAATTAAGAAAACAGACATGTTATGAATTCTCAAGAGTATATATACAGCATTCTCTCTGCTCAGCAGCAAAGATTAAATAAAAAAAAATCTGTAATTAATGTTTCTTTTTACATACTTTTGTAAATGGAGAGCAAAAAAGTTTAAACCAAAAAGCACTCATTTATTTCCAAAAAAGGAAAGGCTTGTTTAGTGGCTCTTCAGTTAATTGAAGGCCTTTATCTTGCCTGAAACGAGAGTGGAAGTCAGGGACACGGCCTGTCCTCAAGAGCTGGGGTGGTTATCATGAACCATCTCACAAGGAAACCTTAAACAGTCGGGGATCTTCCTTTTAATGAGGATACTCTCTTGCTGACAGACTCTGGGCCGAAGCATCATCATATCTGTCCAAAACAATAGAACATTGTGCCTTGAGCTGGCATCACAGCAAAACCCTACTGATTCAGACCTGGAGGCACAACACGTACTGCTTGCCTCTACGTGAACAAACAGCACTGGAGTAGGCACAGTGCTGACTTGTAACAAGAACCAGCTGCTGAGAAGGGCATGCTCTAAATCAAATCAGACAAAAAGGAAAGCACAAGGATTATTTCTATCTTGCAAATGGGAAATGCAGAAAGAAAATAAGAGCCTTTTGAGAGGGCTCACATGGTCTCCATGTGTATTAATACCCGAAGGGAGGGTGCAAAGAGGACAGAGCCAGCCTCTTTTCAGTGGTGCCCAGTGACAGGACCAGAGGCAATGGGCACAACCTGAAACACAGGAGCTTCTGTCTGAACATCAGGAAACACTTTTTTACGGTGAGGGTGATGGAGCACTGGCACAGGTTGCCCAAAGATGTTGTGGAATCTGCCTCCTTGGAGATATTCAAAAGCTGTTTGGACATGGTCCTGGGCAACTGGCTCTAGGTGTCCCTTCTTGAGCAGGGCATTGGACCAGATGACCTCCAGAGGTACCTTCCAACCTCAATCATCTCGTCATTTTGTGATTCTGTCTCATCAGCAAATCTGGAAACCGACCCTGCCACTGCTCACCCTCAATCCAGTGGTGCAGGAAGCCCCTTACTCTGTGCCTCAGAGCTTAAGTTATTTGTGGAATAGTTTATTCACTCATTTTTATGTTGTTTTCAGGGAACAACAGGTTCTTACTTAACAGACTCCATGACTTAATGAGAAATAAATACTCTGATCCTTATATATACTTAGATCTCTTTATGCTGCTCTGGAAATGCAGGGGTTATACATGAGCATGTGGTGTAGAAACGACTTACCTTGTCAAAGAAGTGTTTCCTCTCATTTTACATCTGCTGATGGCACACTAGTTTCAGTCACATATTCCTGATTTATAGTGATATTAGGGAATACAAAGTATATCTGGATGGGGCTTTTTTTTATTTAACTTTAAATGTGACTAAATTTGGCTTAGTAAATTTATGGTGTATTTCACTAGCCTTGCAGATTTTACTCTGGTGAATGTTTTCTGGTTTCTTTTTCAAGTTGTGATGCCCTGTTTTCTTCTTTATCAATATTATATAGATAGGGCCATGTACAAATGGCTTATCTGTCTTTGCATGCTAGGAAGATTTCAGAAAAGTCTTTGTTTAGATCCTAAACAAGTAAGAACATCTTTTGGTTGACATATTTAAATTATTTGAATGCTTAACTGGGGCAATCGCATTCTTCACTGAAAGTGCAAATATTCCTTCTAAATCAGTAACCAGAATGAGGAACATTAAATAATTTGAAGCAATGCTAAAACAGATATAATATAAAAAGACAGTCTCCTGTAAACAACACGGGGTTTTTTTTCTATGTCCTTCAAATTCCATATCTTGGTTTGTAATTTATATCTACAGTGAGGGGAACCATAAATGAATTACGAATGACAAGACAGTCTTACAGGGGTGATGGTTTTCCCTGAGGTACTACAACTCTGAGAAACAGCTGAAGAATAAAAAGGTGTATGTGACATGGTAGGAGTAGGCAAAGTTAAAAACCATAATTATTCTGTAATTAAATATGCATGCAGGAGGCTTTTATTCATATCCATTCCCACAAGGTGGATTCTTGGGTGATAATTCATTGGTTCAGCTCCACCAGATTTAAAATAGATTAATGCACTCAATGCTTAATTTTAAGTCTATTTAAGCCTGTAAATGACAGAAATTTATTTGTTTGATCTAGGGTGATTTGCATTTCACCACATTAGCTGGGAACCAATTAAAATATGCTTATTTCAATGATATTTTATCTTTTCCTTCCAATTCCCAAATATCATGGAGGAGTAAGCAGAAATCTATGCTGTTATTTCTAGAGTGCTATTGAAGGGAGATGAGGTACCATGGCCAGAGGGAAAATAATATGTTTTCTGTTTATTATGTTTAAGTAACCTCTCTTTATTTCTCCAAAATATTTTTTTCATAAAAGCATCTATTCTCTGAACTGTCACCATTTTTCATGTAGGCATCTTGCAGGCATGATACATTACATTATATTTTAATTTCATTTTAAAAATAACTTTAAAATATCTTTTAAAATTACAAGTACATTTAGCATTTCATTTTCAAAAGGAAAATACTGTTTGGGGGGCATTTAATTTAGATTAAAAGTTAATTTTTGAGAAAAAATATACAGTTCAACTGCCTTAAAAATTATTCCTAATACACTTGGGAGAAAAGGCTCATAGTGAATGTACTAAAAGGGAAACATGCTGAAATGGCTGGCAGGTCATAAAAATAGTTTCCACTTTTTTTTTTTTTTTCATGGTAGTGTTAAAGCAGTCAAGAGATGTAAAGCGAAATCAGTACTTCTGTGGGTATGGTTTAAATGGAGAGAGCCTGGAACAGCGGTGAGGGAAATCATGCTTTCGTGAGAGACAGTCTGTTCAGGCCCAGTGAAAGATGAAATGTATAAAGCAAATGGGAATGAAGTCTCCTAGAGATGGCTGAGATGGCCTAAGGCAGTGCTCTTTCTCCCCTACCAAAGGTCTGATGGAGGCTCTCTGAGAGCAGCACAGTCCCAGCTCTGAAGGAAAATGTCAGTCCCATGAAGATAACCTGCTCCATTCCATCAGAGGCTGCGGTGCTCACAGGTGCATTTTAAGGAAGGCATGAGAGAGTCTGTGAAGGCTTTTAAAATACATACTTCTTAGAGTACTATTGTTTTATTTTAAGATGCTTTGATTTTCTCTCTACACACACAAAAAATCCCAACCCTCAAAAATAATTATGCAGTAATAAGCAGCTTTTAAAGTAGTTTGGTGTGATTGTCATACGGAGGTATAACACACAATGTCAAGAAATGTATCAGGAACACATGTTGGGGAATGAGCTTTGAAAACAAAACGCAGCTCTGTGATCAGCTTTTCAAGATGGAAAGCACTAGGCAGAAGTGAAAATACTATTGCAATATAACTGTTAGAAATTATTACAAAATCAGTCTTTACTATTAGCTAGTACTCACGGTTCTGCTAGTTGGGAAGGTATGGGGTTTTTTTGGATTGCTCAGCTACAGTAATTGCTGACAGATGGATGCAATTTTAAGATCATTATTTGTAATCCTTCCTGTGCCCTCAGTATTTTATCTTGAAACAATTGCAATTAAGATGTTCCTCAGTAGTTTTTTGCTGAGACACATTCTTTTCTTGCTCACCCAGGTTAAAATGCTACTGAATTAATCATTGTACAATTTAGCTAAGGAATATAGCTTTGTTGATATGCTGTTATTTTTAACATTTAATTAGAAAGAGTCAGAGAGCTGATTAGCAGTACAGCATGATAGCACAGATCATTAAGACTCAGATGCATACCTAAGTGCACTATCTTGTCCCACCACGTGCAGGTGGCAATTACCTGTGTAAGCAGAGCTCTCCTGGCACGAAGTGCGTCAGTACCTAAGTGAGGTGAGATTTTGACGATGGGACCTCATTTCTTTGTCAGATATGTGTGAACTGATCTGACTGAAACCCATGGGAACCACATGCACCAAGGGCAACCAGCAGTCCAGAGGACTGAAGGTGTGTCTCTAGGGATGGTTGTTTCAGATACACTTGCTCTTCAGAGCTGTAAGACCAGATTTCTAGCTTATAATATTATATCTACAGCATATATTCATATAAAGCCCAGATGAGATTCTATGAGGTGAAAAAAGAGCCAGGGTGCCTTTGGCTTCCTCCTGCTCTTAACACTGGCCATTTTTGCATAAGCTCCCTAATCCCATGACAGTGATGTGACTGGACAACTTTCCCAGCCAGACAGCAGATCGAGCTGCTGCTGCTAAACCGTCATCAATATACAGAAATTATTGACCAAAAATGGTCTCAGCGTTATAGATGGATGTAGTAGGATTTTAGTCTAGCAATATACACTGTGTTGGTTCAGCTGTAAAAACTATTTGTAAATGCTGACCAACCAATAGCCATTACACAGCTATACCCAATTCAAATTACATTTCATTATTTCATTCACTAGAAAGATTTCTACCAACTAGACAAGGAATTGGATCAGACTATAGATCTTCGATAAAATTGTGTGTTACAGAAACTAACAATTTGCTGGGTGTAGTCCAAGAAAAACTATGATTTCCAAGCATGTTGACAAATACTCTTTCAACTCTATGCCCTCTGAGCTTACTATTTTGGAGTCCTTTTTCACTTTCTCCATACCGTCTGTTTCTTATAAAAATGATTATTACTGTTTGGTAGAGAAAAAGGGTGATAGAGGCATGTACAGCTGAAAGAAAACCCCTTTGTTAACCATTAATTCCTATTTTTGCCTAACATTGAAAAAATGGGAATAATTAAAGTTTAGTCCCCAAATACTTTCATTTTTATTTTTATTTCTTTATGATTTTTTTTCTGTACTCTACCTTGGGCACAAACGTTTAATAATTGTTTTGCAGAAGTATAATGCAACAAAAGAAAACCCAATTCCAAATCTCCTCAAGTAACAATTTGGATGCCCCATGCTGAAGGACTTTGCTAGACACAATGCATCTCATCAGTGGAAAAAATTACTCAGTGGGAAATAGATTCTGATCTAATTAAAAGAGCTGGCAAAGGAGAAATAACCACGCTCCTTATTCATCTGCAAAACTATCCTAACAGGCTTCAGGTTAGGGCTCGTAATGGTTCATCCCAGCTGTTATCTCTTTCGTGACTCATCCAAAGAATATGAGCAGGCAAGAGCTGGAGCCTGGACTCTGCCTTTTTCTACAGTGTATTGGATGCCCAAAATGGGAGCAGATACTGGTCCTGAGGTTCTCGAGTGCTACTTTCTGGGTTGGCACTTTTCTTAGTTACTGCAGCAGAATAAATCCCTATCATGCATGAGTTACACAATCTGTCAGTCCACTTAAAATGTACAGGTTTGTTCTGACCCTCGTTCAGGCCATGCTCCCATTTAGGCAAAGGTGAGCTGTGTGAATCTACATGATGGAGGCTGTAATGACTCTGATTCAGCAAAGCCCTTTAGTGCATATTTAGCTGTACATGTGTTAGGTTCATCCTCATTCAGGAGAGTGTTAATTCATAAGGTGAATTTTGAACACACACTTGAGTGCTGTACTGTATGAGGGCTATTACTAAGACACCTTCTAACCTTTATTACTCAAATGTGCTGCAGGATTCTTAAAAATGATGGCAGATCTATAATGTACTGAGGTTCTAGTTAGACACTCATTTCATGGCATTTTAGGTTTGAGAATGCTTTATTACAACCTGTACTGTAAGAAAATATTTTGACTGCATTCAGATTGGAAGGGTTTAATTGAATCTCCATTTAATGGACTTCTGCGAATATGAAACTTACTTACCCCACAAAGTGAAGGCCAGAGACTGAAAGATGGCAGAATGTCAGAAGGGTTATGTAAGTCATGCAATTCAAAGAGCACTTTAATTTACTATCCTGCAGAGACTGTTTATACATTCTGTTTATATAGCAAGACAGTAATGATGTTATCTCACTTTTACTTTGTTTTGAGCATCCAAGGTTAATGTATTAAAGCAAAAAAAAAAAAAGGTGACTAAGTCAGGATTTTTCCTGGGGATTACATTGAATGAATTCTTTGGAATAAAGATTTTTGTTCCTCTCTTTATTTCAGATCAGTATGCTTAGTGTTCATCCCAACCAGCAGGGTAAATGGGTGAAGACTTCTTACAAGCAGAGACAACATAAATGTCATTTGAAAACTGCTCAGTTTATTTCAGAGGACAAGATGAAAATGAGATGTGTTCAGAAGATGTCAGTGAGATCCTTGTGGCATAGCTGGTGCTAGGAACTGTATCTGGTAACTTTTGTATGCTTGCACCTAGTATGGTAGTCCATTACTTAAACTGCAATAGCTTCAAGACTGTATGCAGATTTCAGAAATTGTCTGAAGAAAATGCTCACTGTCTCAGTAGATTTAATGATTACTGAGTAAAGTATAAGAAAGCACTGCATAGCAATGGCTTTTTAAATTTGTAGAGCTGCTATAAGCATGTTATATACCTCTACAGAACCTCTCCATAGCTTCACAGCTTCAGGAGTGGAGCTATGAGATGTACTATAGAGCTATGGAATAACTTCTCTAGTGGTTCAAAGTGAGAGTGAGAAATTCAAAGTGCCTCTTTTTAGTGTATTACTGCAGATGACCTTCTTGGCAATCATCTAGGCAAAGGTCCTAGATAGAACCTTTCTTTCTAACTTAGATCCAGAGGTGGTGTGAAAATCATCCTGTCCTGTCCTGATTTGTTCAGAGTATCCTCTCCTACTAAGAAACCTTAAGAGGTGCTAAGATGTGGATTGTAATTATACACATCAGACAGAGAGAAGCTGGAGATTTCGACAAGGACTCACTCCTTCAGTATAAGACCCCATCCCAGCCTCAGTTTCTCATAAACAACATACATAATAGCTTAAGTCATCACTTTGCTCAGGGGAGCAGATTATTTGGTCAGACAAGGGACTTAATGGATACACATGAATCTCTGTTCCTGCTGATGCACAGGTTAGAGTATGCAAAGCAGTTTTTGCCCCAACACTTTTTAAGTCACAGCCCCTTGGCATCAAAACGAAAAGTCCTCAGCAAGGTTCTTCTGAATTTTCTATCCCACGCTATTTATACTTTTCCCTTCTTGTGGAAGGAATGGCATTATGTGACCCTTCTCTTCCACTCACATATTCAAGATATTCACGTGTAAGGGCTTGGGTTTGTAGCAAGTCTGTGCATACTTGCAAGGATAAACAAGTGACAAGACCCCACATTACTTTCCAAACACTCTCACTTGCCATCCCCTTCATGCCCTACTGAACTGTCCCATCGTCTCTCTCACAGTCCTAGCCCACCAAGGTAACCACTGATTCCTCCTAAATTCCTTTACCCCTAGGAGCTCTGCTGACACTTCCCAGCCCTGTTGGTCCCCACTAATCCCTCTCCATTCTCCCCCTCACCCTTTTCCAACAAGCTATGCTGTCATCATCACAAAATTGCATTTGCTATCCCCAAAATAAGGACAAAAGTGGGTAGAAAAATGTAACACTTGCCTAGATTGTTAAGAAGACAAGTTTTGGCTTTGTTTTCCATCCTCATGGAAACAAACGCAACAGGTTCCATAAAAATGTTCTCCCCCTCCGGCTTTTAGCATAAAACAACAGCTCGTCTCAGAATGGTAAGTTTCTGGCCTCCAGTCTTGTCAGTCCCTAGCCCTCTTTGCGTCTGACCCCCAAAAGCAGATAGCTCCAAGCCTTTCTTCTCCATGGTAGGGAGAACTTTTTCTTCATTCTTCTTTAATCCTGAATCCCATGGAAATATCATGTCAAGACCATTTTTCCGTACATCTAGATCTTACTTGGCAGAGTACAATCCTAGACAGATACCATCTCCAGAACCCCCCCCTTTAACAGCTTAAATCACTTCCTCCTGCTAAGCAGGGAGAGCTCCTTCTCAAAGGAAACTGTGCTAACAGGCCATCACTGGCCCTAACCACTTTGGAAAGTGTGTACAGTTGAACTCTCCTATGTCCCTAGTAAACAACCTGTCCATCCTGTGAAAAAAGGTAAATATTTTCATGATCGTCTGATAAATATATAATTACTTCATACACAGTGTTTGACCATACAGTTCAAAACAGTTCCTAGAGCAACCAGTTTTCCATTCTGCCCCAGATTCCCCAGTGGGTGGCATTTCCTTTTAGTGAATCAGAGTTGATGGGTCTACAAAACTCATCCTGTGGGTTACCGAATGTCATTTCATCTGATTTATATCCCCCAGATCTCTATGACAGCCTGTTTAGCATGGCACTACTGCACCAAGAAACGCACAGGAACTGTTTTACAAGTATCAAATTCATGTTAGTAATGGAGGAGTACTTGTTTTCATTGGGCATTTCACTGCTGTATATTATACTCATGAACAGAACTGCTGGGTGAACATGGGTCTGCAGATGTGTCCAAGAGTCTTCACTGGCAGGGAATTATCTGCTGTAGAGGCAGGGAATCACAGTTCCTGTCTTTTTGGATGATCATCCTTTCTTGCAGTTTCCACAGAAACCATATTAATGCAGAAAGAGTGTTTATTTAACAGGACATTGATATTGGATGAAAGAGACCTTCTCAGTTCAGCTACAGACTTTATGTACAATGTTAGACAAGTCACTTTAAAGATTCTGTGACTCATATCCTCGTATGTAACATGGGCGTAAGTAATTTCACATGCACTCTTAATTAATGTTTTGATAAATAGCAGGAGACTGAAGGAGAATCCTTCTCCCATCTGATCAAGCTAGTAAAAGGTGCCTTGAGGGGAACAGACTTTCTTACAGTTCTAGAGAAAAGGGCATAGTTAAGAATAAATCCAAGAAAAAATAATTTATACCCACTTTTAACTTGTGCTATATAGTCCATCCAATTTTCACTACCCAACCCAAAGCTGAAAACATGTGAAATTTTCCATCCAACATCAATGACTGTCACAAATCCTCTAGCTTCTCTTGAATGAAAACATATGCCAACTAGTTTTAGAATATGTCATCAGTTTTTTGTGTGTTATAAGACAATACCTTAATGACTTGGTCCAAGAAAAACAATTGAGACCTAACAACCTTAACAGCCACATAAGTGCCACAGATCTCAGCTTTGCTGGGGATGAGCTACTCATTCAGCAGAAAGTTTGTCTGAGTATTGAATTTTAAGCAGACAAAATCAATGACAGTCCCTTATCCTCTCCCATACAAGATTCTGATGGGGTTTGCTTCCCATTTTAAAACATCAGTGCATGCTAATTTAGAGTATTTAGACAACGAACAAACTAAGGAGTAAAATGTACTAAGAGCTGATTTTGCACAAAAAAAGAGGGAATGTTCTAAAGGCTGTTTTGTACACATTTCTATAGATAGGATGCAATTGATACAGCTGATTTTAGAATGAAATCAATAGGCATCTCTTTGTAGAACCCAAGGCACTGTATCACTGCAAACACTTAAAAGGCGTTTGTTAGAGTGCTGCTTTCCATTGCTTTCACTTCAGTCAAACTTAGTTGAGGGGTGACAAAACAGTGTAAAGAGATGGAATCTGCAAAGTAAGGTGAAGGCAGGTGCCTGTGAAAAGAAGAGGGTTTGCAAGCTGCCCTTGAGGCTGAATTTTTCCATTTCCTAAAGAATGTCCTGGTAGAAGTCATTTAGTCTACGTCATTTATTCCAAGATAGCTCAACAGATATTCCTTGGGACTGGCTAGAAAATAAATCCACAAGGTAAAAGAGTAATCCATCTTCCAAGATTGCTCAAATTTCTGTTTATTTGCCCAAGACTGCTGCCTTATACCTGCACATTAGTAACACCTATGTTTAGGGAGTGAGTACCTCCTCTCTTGGAACCGCACCAACTTACTTCTCATCTTCTAAGCAGCCATAGGATGGCTGTAGAGTTTCCATTTTATTCACAATTTGCCTAGGTTGAATTGGATTCAATGGCCTGAATTCTGACTTAACGCTATAGGCCCAGTTCTTATTCACAATAAAGATCTTTACAGTGTTGGTTTAGAGATGCATGGAATTAGGGAATAAATAAATTCAACCACTTTAACAGCATGTATTCAGCTATGAATGCATGCTTAAAAGTGTTACATAGAACTGGTCATTTCCAATGGAGAGGCTATCACCTTCTCAGCGTCTCTCCTTTTGGTCATCAGAGGTGTGTAAGAGGGACTTAGTATAAACAAATCTTTGTAGTCTGATTTCTATTTCTTCATTGCCAGTACTATGTCATTCAATTACCCTTCATCCCACTGCATGACTAGAATTTTTTTGTCATGAACCATTTTTAAAGTCTCCAATGATAAAAAAGAGAAAAAAAAATTCCTTCAAAGAAGTCACGAAGAGTAAGATTGATGACTTTTGTTCATGAATCCAACATTTTAAATTAAAAAATCCAATGCCCTCATGACTCTAGTTAATTGTACTTTGGAGATGGGATTTCAGTATTTAACTTTCTGTAGTCATAATGAAAACTTGCCTGTACATTGAATGATTTTTTATTTTTTTCCCCTAGTATTTCATCATAATCTTTTTGTTATGGGAATCACAAATACAGGAAACGTTTCAAAACCAGCCAGTTGAGACAGCAAGCAGTTAAATAACTCTGGAAAAGAGTGCCTTAATGCTGCAAAGGTGTAAGCATGTGCTGAAAAGTATGCATGAATAGTCCCATGTGTAAAGTTAATTGCCTAGATCAGCACATAATGATGATGCAGCACCATAGTACAAATAAACTAAAGTGATTACATGGACAAAGACTGTATCTTTTCATTTTAAAAAGATAATGATTAGAATATTACATTTCCTTCCCGTCTTTATTTGAAAGGGTGGAAACCAGAGATAACTCACGCAGCTCCTCCTGGGCAGTCTTATTTACTCTGACTGAGGTCTTGCTTAGCTCTTCACCTCTCTGCAGCCTGCAGATTAGAAAGCAGGCACCCAGAGCACTTCCTCTCCTGCCATTGGACTCCAGTTTTATATCCCTGTTTTAATAACTGTCGCATGAAGTGATCTCCATCAAGGACGCACTTTTCACAAGGTCTTTTTCCCACCGTCTTTCTGATAGCTTATTATGACTGAAGTGGAAATGTTACATAAAACAAGCTGTTTATGGAAATCTTATTTCTGTCACATGAGCTCTACCCTGATATGACAGGCACTCTATCTGGCTGCAAGTATTAAATATATTAATTATATCTGTCATTATGCAATTCCCCTTTTACCACCACTGGTTTTTATACTCCTGGTAAAATATACTCCGAGCAGTAAAATCATTGCACCTTAGCACACTTTAACGTTTATAACAATCTGACATAATAAGGATACTGTCATTGCAGAAACACCTTCCTACACCCATGTGGGTACTTGAAAATCTGTGCTTTCTCCATCCTCCTACATAAATATAGTAGCTTAGGAACTTTTCTGCTGTGCCTTGATTGTTAATGATAAGAGATGTCAGGTACTATTTAAAACATAAGAGATGAAAAGGGGACAATTCAGCTTTAACTATAATGCAGCTTTCCTTCAGATGTAGTCACCTGTTCTGCTTCTGTGAAGTGGGAAAAGTGTGAGAAAATATGAAACAGATGAAGTTTTAAACTAGAAAGCATTAAGATCCTATCTCAGGACCCCTTTCTCCCACTCCTGGATACCTAAAGAATATAAACAGCTTAAGGTGACAGACTTTGATGCCAGTCTAACTCCACTCACAGCAATTAAGTATGCAAGACTTCTACAAATGAGATCTAAACTCTGGCCTGTAATGGCGGACCTAATCTTCTCAAGCATATGTAATAACTATGTATAGCTTGTTCTCTTGCACTTTAGCAAGTGCTCATGACAGTGGTTCCATGGCTGTCTTCTCAAAACACAAGACACAGGTTTTGGAGCCCAAAGAAAAAGTTCAGTCAGGACCTTGCTAATCTTATGCTCTTGCCTCCAAATTGCACCATCAAAATAATGGCTCAGTCTAGACTGCCCTTAGGGATTCTGATGCCTGAGTGTAGTAGGATTTCTACACAGGTTAAGAATTCTAGATTTTTGCATACAAGGAAAAATTCCGTATATGTTTTGTTTAGAATAAAACAATTAGCACATATATAGAGAAAATTAGCTAAATCCTGGAGAATGCTGATGATTTTGAATCATGAACTAGATTTGGGGTATGTAATTGTGTAAGCAGCACTTTTGCCCTGTTGTTAAGGTAAACGTTCAAAGGTTGGTGATCCATATTTAGGAGAGCCGAGGTGCTAGGTTGAGTGTTGGAGTGTTACCATGTTGTGTGCCACATCCAGGTTGTAAAACTGCAGTCCAAGTGGCAAAGCATTCCCTGCATCTGAGCCACAGGAATAAAGATTGGTACCAAGCAATCCAGTATGGCTCAAGTAGCAGCTCTGGATCTCTTGTTATGTTTTGCTCTGCTGCTCATTTGCTTTAGGACTGACACAGTTCTGGCCATTGTGAGAGTGACAGGAATGGCTACGACAGTGTTTTGGAAGAGACCAGAGAGTTTTGCAGTGGTGAGACGTGATGGACTCCAGCCCTTTTACTACTACAAGAGGAAGACGGACTTCCTCCTGAATTTTGACGGCAGCACCTGGGAGAGAAGAGGCCTGCGCACACCCCATCAAGGGGGCTCGCCTTTTAGGGAAGCGTTGGGCGGCGGCAGCCCGCGGCTGGCATCGCCAGGGCTCTCCGCGTCCTGCCGCCGGCCCGGTCGGGCGCGGGACGGAGGAGGTGTGCGAGCCGGGGTGCCGGGGGGAGGACCGGGGGAAGGTGCCGTGCCTTGTGGCCCTGGGGCGGGGCTGCCGTAGCGCCTCGCCTGTGCATTGGGTCTACATTCATACATAAATATAGCCGGGGTGGGCTCGCCACACTCCTCTCCCCCCCAGGAAGAGACGGGGGGGGGGGGGGGGGGGAAGGACACGACAAATAAGGGGGGGGGGGGGGGGGATAAAAAAAGGAAAAAAAAAATCCCAGTGAGGTCATTTCAATGAGAGCGCAGGAGGCGATCAGACAAGGTCGACTTTTCCGGCGGAGGCGCAGCCCCTGAGGAGCGTGCTGCTGCATACCGACCGCCGCGCTGCCCAGCCGGCCGGCAGCGGCGCCCTGTCCCCGCCGCCGGGCCGGCACCTTGGAGAGCTCCGCGGCGCCGGGGCCGCGCTCGCTGCCGGCGCGGCGCGGCGCGGCGCTGCGCGGCGCGGCGCGGCGCTGCGCGGCGTTGCGCGGGGCCCGGCGGCGCCGGGGCCGCCCCGCCGCCCCTGGGCAGCGCCCGCCGGCCGCGGATGCGGCGCTCCGCCCCGGCTGCCGGCGAAGGAAGAAAAGTTTGGGGGCGACTTAGGGCCGCGGGAGCGCCGGAGGAGAAGGAGGATGCGCGGTTTCCCCGGCTGAGCGGGAAGGAAGGATGACCGAGGGGAGGATGTGCACCAGCAGCCAGATCATCGGGAGCCTCCTGGTGCTCTCCGTGCTGGAGATAGGGTTAGGGGTGTCCAGCGTGGCCGTGGGGGCGGTCAGTTTCAGCCTGGTCCTCACAGAGCATAAACCTCAGCTGGGAGACTCTTCTCCGGTATGGAGCGGGGTGTGTGTACGTTAGCCATTTCACTCTCTCTTTAACTCTTTATGGTGATGATCAGACCGTGCGAAGGCATCCCCTTCCCTTCCCTTCCCTTCCCTTCCCTTCCCTTCCCTTCCCTTCCCTTCCCTTCCCTTCCCTTCC
This sequence comes from Harpia harpyja, assembly GCF_026419915.1. Taxonomy (NCBI): domain Eukaryota; kingdom Metazoa; phylum Chordata; class Aves; order Accipitriformes; family Accipitridae; genus Harpia; species Harpia harpyja. The sequence goes on from NC_068940.1 coordinate 74,647,027, forward strand.
CTTCCCTTCCCTTCCCTTCCCTTCCCTTCCCTTCCCTTCCCTTCCCTTCCCTTCCCTTCCCTTCCCTTCCCTTCCCTTCCCTTCCCTTCCCTTCCCTTCCCTTCCCTTCCCTTCCCTTCCCTTCCCTTCCCTTCCGCGTGTGCATGCTGCGTCGAGAGCCTCGCCGGGTCCATTTCCAATGTGCATGGGGTACAGTCGGCATACTCGTGGGGCAAGGGGGAGGCACGGAGGGAAGAGATGTATGTGTGTGTTGCGGGGGGGACCCCTTCTTTCTCGGTCCTTTTCATTTTTCAATTTTGCTGTGAACAATTGAACTTTCTGCAAACCCATTCTCACACCTGGGAAAGCCCGATGCCTCGAGTGGCACACGGGCCATAGCTTACAATCTTTAAATTGACTGTGAGTTTTGCTTTTAAAAAAGAACAGCCCTGTCCCTTATGACGAGACTGTCAAAAGGTGTTTTAAAATAATGTCAAGGGTACAACAGCTGAGTTCTGAGCTTTTGGAGGAAAAAGAGAAAGAGGAAATGGGAAGGAAAAGGAAAGATATGTTCTCGTGATCGGGGCACCCTGAGCTTCTTGTAAAATGAACAAAAAAATCAAACACCAATAATGGGTTAATAGAAGCAGCATGTTCATATCACAGAGCATTTCTCACTTCTCAAAAACCTTTCTTATTTTTTCAGTTTGAGATGTGCATGTTTCTAGGAAGAATTTTCCTCCAAATGGTTATTTATATTTATGAAACAAAGAGTAGGAAATATTGAGTATTCAGCCTAAACATGAGTGGGCATTTTTGAACTCCAAAGCTGGTTTTCGCCAGCTTGGATTGTACAGCAGTATTTCTAAAAGGATTGTTTGCTTTGCTTGAGATAAGATGATAAATGCAAAACAGTCTTGGTTATTCATCAGTGTAACCTCCTGTAATTTATAGATTCATTCTGACAAAGTGCTTTGTGTAATATTCGCACTGTCAATAATTTTTAATTATTGACAACAGTCATAAATATTTTTGGCAGTATATAAACACACACATAATTCTGCACTGCAGAACAGGTAGGTGAGAAATGAGAATGAAGACCAGATAAGATAAGGCAGTGGCCAACAGGTAATGATATAATCAAAATCACTTCAAAGAGGGAGGTTTCTGATCATTGCTGATGAAGAAAAAAGATTACTCAAAACCATGTGTCTATCTGAAGATTTAATGACAGAGGGCAATATCCTGGGTTTCACTGAAGCCAAAGAATTTTGGCCAGTCAGTGAGATCAGTATTTTATGCAGTGATTACATTTTGTGACAATGCTATCACAGCTGATACCATTTCATGACAATGCACATTTCCTGCACAACTGCCTCATTCATTTTTATGATTTCTGTTACCCCAGAGTTTGTACTAGCCATAGATTAAGATCTTCTTGTTGGCTCAAAGGACCTACAATCAAAGCAAGAGACAGATGTAGGATAAAAGGACGTAAGGGAGTATAAAGAAACAACAGACCAAAATTGATTGGTATAACAGGTGGTTGCATTAACACAGCAGCAGTCTGGCTGATTTCAAGCTGTTCGTAGGTAGAGTTTTAGAGAGGAATAAGACAGAGGACAATGAAGTGATTTTGCAGATGTTTATAGGAAATTCTTCCCATACATGGGTGCAGAGGCACCAAAAGGAACCCCAAGGGACTTGTTTGAAAATGTAACAAGTGGGTGAAGGATGCCCACAACCAAAGCCAGCAGAGACAGGCATCAGCTGCTAGGAACTGAGCAAACAACTGCAGGTTGTGTAGGCAGAGAGAGGCCACAAAGAAACTGTAAAGTGGAAGCAAACAGCTTATGCTTCATGTAGTAGAGGAAAGCAGAAATCACAGAGGTGTGCAGGGTGGGGTGACACAGTTATAAAGGCTTACTTACTTTGCCTTGAACTAAAGATCTTTGGTCTAAATTGTCACCATTATGGCACCCTCTCTGTACCACTCCAGCTGTTCAAATGTCTCATAGGTTGTGTTCTTCTGACTAGAGGACTAGCAGGTGAGACAGGACAAGAAAGCGGCCAGAGATCTACCGTCCTCCAGGGATGCTTAGGGCCATGGGTAACTAGGTCCAAATTAAAACAACTGGAGAAAGGTTTGTTTGTACAATCCTCAGAATTGTCCTGCTGCAGAAATGGCATAAGACGCCTTTCTGCTCACTGGATCTTACGCTGAGCTCATGTTGCCTGTATTAAAGAATATGTCTTGCATAAAATTTGTTATTCTTTTTTTCCAATTCACACTCTTGAATCAAGGTTTCCCTTTGAGAAATGAACATTAAGGACAAGAAAGGGACATTAAAGGAAAAACTAATACTTTGACACATTAGGATGCAAAACACTGGAGTTAAGTTGAACAGTGTCATGTCTCCTGCTGTAATTTACCTGGAAATATACTGAAAGCTTTTGACCCTGTTCTATCCTTTTATGTGGGTGGAACTCAGCAGAGGCTCAAGTTCATAAGGAAGTAGATGAAGATAGCATCACCATGGAAACCCTAACCTGAATTCCTAAAATTTGGGCATCTTAAAATCATGCACATTCTATCTCCTATACTCGCCTCCCTATGATGCTTTGCATTTGATGCACATTAGCTTTCTTCTTAAAAGAGTTGTTCTTACTGTTCACTGTCTCCATTCAGCCAGATAATTTACTAACGTACCTAACTTTAAGCATGTGAATCCCACCCATAGGATTAGAGGTACAAGTGAAGTTAAGCATGGGCTGAAGTGCTCTGATCGTTGCATGCCCTGCATTATGTATAAGCAAGCCAGGGAAAGTGGAGTAGACAAGAATGAAGAAATGGAAAGCCTAGATAATGTCTGCATCAAAAATGCATGGAAATGAGAAAACAGTTTCTAAATTTGTTCTCATTGGAGTTGAGCTGGATTAAGATAGTAAGAGTTGTTTAAAAAGTAGCCAAAAGAAAACAATTGAAGGTGTGACTGACTTCTCAAATTATCTGGAGCATGTTCAGATGACTATCCAGTTTATTTTACATCATATCCACGCCTGCTAAATTAAAAAAAAAAAAAAAAAAAAAAAGGCAGTCAGGAATCTAAGGTGAATGTGTTGTTGATTTCTGGATTTTCTTTCTGTTTGTTGTGACTGTGTCGGTATAATCTACTCCACAGGCTGTACTCAGTGTCACCCAGATTTCTTTTTTCCAGAAATTGAGATATATTTCTGAAATCCACCATTCCAGTTCAGTTATATGACTTACTATAGAAATGATTCAACCAATGAGCATGCTGAACCACTAACACTAACATAGCAAGAATGACAACATCCATAGCAAAGGCTTTTGCACAAACAAAAAAAAAAATCAGAAGATAATAATTCAAAAAGTACTCACAGATATTTTTTAAATGGTCACATATTTTCCCATCTATATTTAGAACATAATGGTTGCATCACTATGAGTAGTGACTATATATTCACACACACACACACATGTATATGGCTCTAATTCTCATTTATTCTGTAGTGATGAATAAATTCTTGCTATAAATGAGATCCTCTCAGAGAGAGAATGAGAGACAAAAGCCACATCTTTAGTCAAATATGCCATCTATCTTCATATGCAAGAGAGATACCTGATGATTCACTTACAGCTATGCCCCTCAAGATTAATACTTTTTTCCCTTACAAAGACAAATATCTAAATGTATTTGAGAGAGGTACATTCTCTGGATGTTAGTTGGTCTGTCTGTCAGTCTGTAGGGGCAGAATTATTTCCATAATTTGTGATTTTAGCACAGTGGTAGTCTTCCTGCGCATTAAAAATCTGCATTTATAGTTTGGCTACAGAAGTTTGCTCCAAGTTAGCACTTGAAATATTTCATTTCAGTGACTTTTTTTTACCCATGATTTGAAGGAAAAGAAAAAGGGTCAGTCAGTGTGGAACTATCCCAGAGCAAGAACATCATTTTAGACTGTTAAATCAATGTTGGTGGCCTAAAATTTTAAAACATTAGATTTTACATCTAGTTTTTACTGCTGCCAAGTTTCCTTTGGAAAGAACAGTCAAACTATTTTTTTTTTTTTCAAAAGAACACTAAAAAATTCACATTATTGTTTATCATGCAGACAAAATGCAGATGTGATCCTACTTTATTTTAACATGTGCATTGCATTTTCATCAAACTGACCATATTTCTGGCTGGCTCCTGCTCCTGATGAAATGGATCGCAGCACTGTCAGTGAGCTCAGTGGAAGCTGGAGGGAGTTCTGTACCTATAGATGAGGGAGGATGTACGAAACGTGGGATCTTCTTGCCTTGCATGGAACCAGGACTATTCACAACAGCTGAGAAGTCTTTCAGTAGGTTTTCTTTATCATTCAGACCCTCCAGAAGTATGTTCTGTACCTATGGATGAGGGAGGATGTACCAAGCGTGGGAGCTTCTTGCCTTGCATGGAAGCAGAACAATTCACTCCAGCTGAGAAGTCTTTCAGTAGGTTTTTTTTATCATTCAGACAGTCCAGAAGCATAAACCAATCTGGAAGATGGTCTGTCCAAGGGGACTTGTAGATCCTGGATTGTATTTAAGAGGATCTGTTGAATATAGACTGACTTAAACATATGCTTAAATGTTTTGCTAAGACTTTAGTTCACCTGCAGGGAATAATCTTCAATTTATTACTTCAGAGACCCACTTCTAAATTTCCTTGCCTGTTTCTAAAAACTATTACCTATTTTTAAAGCATCTCTGCAGGCCTAGAACCCAATGAATGGAAACACTAATCACAGGGACTGGGATAGAATTTAAACTGCTTGAATATGGCTTGAATCAGTGGGAATTGTAGCAGCAACTGAGCTGAAATGACCAAACAGCACACTGCCAGGTCAAGGTATTAGCTCAGATTAGACACATTTTAACACTATGTCTCACTTCAAATAGCAAAGCCCCTCTGCTCAGCATGACAGATTCGGTGGGACACAGGGTTAGGTTGTGGCAATGCTGTTACTTCTGGTTCTGCATCTGGATGACTTGTAGCCAGCTAGACATTCCTCTCCCCGCAACCCCTTGCATGGGACACCACCACCGTTAGAAGTTTCCATCCCCCTTTTGCAAAGTTTATTGTGTTTCTCTATGGAGGTAACAGGCAAACCTACCACCTAGGCTCGCTTTTTTTTGCCCATTGTCATTTTTTTCTAGTTTGATGCCTTTGTTTTCATGAGTGGATTCTGTGCCCTTTATGGCTGCACTAAGAAAACGTAATCCTTGTCCTGAAATACTGCTTTGAAGAAGAGTTACAATTAGAGACACCTTGTCTGCTCAGTTCATCCATTAGGGATTTCAGCTTTTTTCTCATTCGGATGGAGTTGAAGCAATGAGATTATTAAATACAATGGTCCTTTCTAGACATTACTAATTTCACATTTCTGGGTATTCTTATGGCAGTCACATGTTTATACAGTTTTAGTGTAAAACAGATTTTGTGGTTTACCACCTGATAAGAGTAGACTGAAGGGAAGCTGTTGATTCTGTCTTGATGGTTTATTCTTCCAAGTAGAGGATTATTTGAATAGGTATGATATGCTTGCATTTTCACTGTGTTGTATTCAAATTTGGAATAATTTCCCTTCCTCTATTTCATCAGATACATATGGATGACCCAGAATATGGGAGGGCTTTCCACAGAGTGTATGTAGTTTAGGCTGCTTCTTTGTCACAAACAATAACTAGGGATCAAGGAGTCCTTATATTCAACAGGTTTTCTCCACTATCTTCTTCAGCCTCTCTCCGGAAAGATTTTTCCATAGATAGTTTTCATTTTCTCAATGGAATTACACTCACTATTGGTTTTGCCTCCTCAAAACAGAAGAAAGAAAGGTTTCTTAGCTTCAATATATAAAATAAAAATAGTTCCTTTTCTTCTGCATGGTGGAAACCAACAAATCTTTGGCTTTCTGCAGATACAACTAAAACTGAATCTTTTTTTTCAGACTACCAGTAAGAAAGCCCCCTTTTTCCAGGAGAAAGTGAAAGAGGCCAAGTCTTTTGTTCCAGGAAATATGAAATAGGGATGGATCCAAACCACAGAACTTGAATCTAAATTGAGATTTCAGTCTCCTTACCAAAATTTCTGGGTGTTTGGATCTGAGGTTTCATTTCAAGCCCATATTTAATATAAAGTAAATTAAAGCAGGCTCAAAATAAACATTCTCCTTTTCTGGGAGGTCTTTGGTTCTTTATTCCAAAGTTCAACAGACCAAAAGAGAGATTTTCAAATATGCATATTGAACATAAGCAGGCACAGCTGTAGGGTGAATGGCAAAGTCTCCACAGACAAATAGACACTACTGCATCACCTTGCAATGACACTAGTGCTATCAGAGGGACTCTGACTCTGCTAGGTCCCTGGCAAATCTTCACTGAGAGGGGGACTGAGGCACCCACAGCCTACTGAGTCGCTAAGTAGCTTTCGTGCTTTGTAGTACCTTTCTTTCGACTTTCTTTCGACTAGGAGGTATGAATAAGTCTGCAACCAAAAGTAACCCCAGAAGCACTGGGAATTGGTTGGAAGTAGTGATCTATGTAGGTTTTTAAGTAAGATTTTGGATCGTTCAGCCTTTTATGATTTTTCGGATGAATAATAATTAAAACAAAAGTCCAACAGTGAAACATCTGTTTCAACAAGTCCCAGCTGAAGGTCCTTCTCTAGCTCCCAGGGCATTTTGGAGGGCTTATTAATTTAGCTTATCCTCCATGAAATGTTTTAGCCTTGTTCTCGGCATGAACTGTGAACACTTCAACAATTGATCATTCCTTATAAGGAGCTTATCTTCAATGATACATTTCTTTTCCACTCCTGATTTATTGTATTTTCAGTGTAAAAGTGTGTTAACGTTAACTTACTTCAGGTTTGACATGGTTAGAAAATGTAACTACATTTAAAGAGTCCAAGAGGTTGGTAAAAATCGACTGAGGATAATCAATGATCAAGTAGAAAGGAGCAAGTCCTCACCATGACAGTATTAGTTAGTCATGAGTAAACTAGTCCAGAGTAGCTCAACAGTTACAAGCCAAGTTTAACTGGTATGACATAGTGACATGAAGATGAAGTCTTTCGGGGTAGCCAAAAATAGGCAGAGAGTGGCCAGACAACAGAGCCCCTGGTGGCTGTATTCCAGTTGGCAGTATGATAAAATAGAATAGTTCAAAATTAAAAGACAAACAGGAACAAACATAGGAAATTCCTTTTGAGTCTGATTTGTACTCACATCCTTTTTCTGGTACAAAGAGCTAGTGTAGTTTCTCCCATCTACTTTTCGCTACTGCTGATCACAACACTGAGACATCAAAAATTTTACAGGAAATTACTATAGCATCAACGAAAAAAATTCCCGAGTCCCTAGCTATTCTATCAAAAAAGCAATGATCAGAATCAATCACATAATGTCCCACTAACTTCCTAACCTTTCTAGAGATCTCCAGATTGAGAAGCCTGGCTAAGGCAACTCTGCATGAGCAGTGTTCCTGAGCCCCAGGTATTGTTAATATTCTCTCTGTAAAGCAGGTTTCCACTGCTTCCAGTGACTCAGAAGCCTCTGTTGCCTCAGAAGAGAGTGGTAAACTTGGCTGATCATTTTCAAAGCTTTGCACGAGGTTTAATTGCCTGACACTGTGGCTCAAATTCATCCATTAGTTTTAATAGCAAAATGCCTGCTGTCATAAATAAATAACCATACTGGGTTTTGGGCAAGCCTTTTCTCTGTGAATGTAACACACTGACATCTAAAAAAACCACCCAAATAATATCAATCCTTTGCTACTGTCCAAGTACTTTTCTTCCAAGGTTTTTAACATGTTCAGGCACACTAGTGCATTCAGCTTCACCACTTGTTTGTCTCATAGTCACACAGATTATAAAACTTTGGCATGACCTTCTCAAGCTAACACGGAAGAACCAGGAATACCCAACTCCTCCGAGTTAGAATAGAATAGAATAGAACAGAATAGAATAATTTCAGTTAGTTTTCTGTTGAGTTCTTTAACTACAGGACACCTTATTCCTTGCATATATGTATAAATATTGTAGATGTACAGAGAGAGAAAATACATACAGAGTACACATACAGACCCTGACACAACACAATATTATCATAGAATCATAGACTATCTCAAGTTGGAAGGAGCCCATAAGGATCATTGAGTCCAACTCCCTGCTCCTCGCAGGACTACTTAAAAATAAACCATATGACTAAGAGCATCGTCCAGATGCTCCTTGAACTCTGACAGGCTTGGTGCTATGACCACTTCCCTGGGGAGGCTGTTCCAGTGACCGACCACCCTCTTGGGGAAGAATCTTTTCCTAATGTCTAATCTGAACTTCCCCTGACGCAGCTTCATACCATTTCCATGTGTCCTATCGCTGGTCACCTGAGAGAGGAGATCTGCACCTCCCCCTCCACTGCCCTCCTTGAGGAAGTTGTAGGCTGCGATGAGGTTACCCCTCAGCCTTCTCTTCTCCAAGCTGAACAAACCAAGTGACCTCAGCCACTCCTTGTATGTCTTGCCCTCGAGACCTTTCACCACCTTGGTCACCTTCCTCTGGACACACTCTAACAGTTTGATGTCCTTATATTGAGGCACCCAAAACTGCACACAGTACTTTAGGTGGGGCTGCACTAGTGCAGTGTAGAGTGGGACAATCACCTCCCACAACTGGCTAGCTATGCTGTGCTTGATGCACCCCAGGACATGGTTGGCCCTTTTGGCTGCCAGGGCACACTGTTGACTCATATTCAACTTGCTATCAAGCCAGACCCCCAGATCTCTTTCCGTGGGGCTGCTCTCCAGCCTCTTGTCCCCCCAGTATGTATAACCAGGATTACCTCGTCCTAGGTGCAGAATCCGGCACTTGCTCTTGTTACATTTCATATCACTGGTGATTGCCCAGCTCTCTAGTCTATCTAGATCTTTCTGTAAGGCCTCTCTACCCTCAAGGGAGTCCACAGCTCCTCCTAGTTTAGTATCATCGGCAAACTTACTTAATGTACATTCATCTCCTGCATCCAGGTCTTTACTCCAGGTAGTCCCTCAGATACTTTAACAACTATGGAATACAGTAGTCACCCCTTGTTTTTGAGGGGCCAGTACCTTAGGGATGGCTGATAGCTCATTCACTATTCTTTGGATTTCAACTGGGAAATACATTAGGTAATATATATGTATATGGCAGTACATAAATGTAGTTTGGAAGGGTGTGTGTCCTGTCCTTGAAAAACAGTAAAGAACAGCAGAACTGCCCAAACTGGTAGGTTCTAATGCTGAGTGAATCTGTAATTTACTTGTTGCTCCTTTGGTCATTTGCAAGGTTAAAATAACTTGTTCATTGCATTCCCTTCTGGCTAGCAAAGACTGTACAATGGAAATAGAAACTCCTCATCAATTGAAATCAATGGTAAAAAAATCCATTGACTCTAATAGGAGCAGAATTAGAGCATTCTTGAAAAAATGGGTGACCTATTCTTTCAGCTTTGAAGGTATATTATCAAACCCCCAGCTTTTTAAACTAGCTAACATACACTTGTTACAAGTTGAAACTATCTTTGATGGTATCTTCCAGATTCTTTCTGTAAGCTTTCCAGAACTCATGAATTTTTCTTTATACAAAATTTTCCTTTCAATTCTATTCAAACATTACAGAGAGAAATTATATTATTAATCTGCTTTATCAAATCTGACTGAATAGAACTTAATTACAGTGATTCTTTTTTTGAGGTTTCTGCATTAATTTTGAGAAATACAAAACACTACATGTGAAGATCTGAAGCATGCCTTCAGCTGAAGGCAATCTGCAATGACAGGACTGGGAGTGAAATTCCAAAACTTCACAGAAAGCCTGAGTGAAAACTTAAAAGGCAGGTGTGTGACTTCTGAGCTGCAATCTCCTCTGCCTGTGGGAAAGGGGCAGAAGGAGCCCTACCCATTGGGTTTTTGATTGTTATTCCAATGGGTGAGCTCTAGTAGCAATTACCAGTTGTATGTCTTAGTATGTCATGAGACATTCAGCTCCATGGTCTACGTGACCCAGCTCTTTCCATAATCAGATTGGTATTAAGTCCACATCCCATGCTTAGTGTAGAGGTTAATAATATACAAAATTTAACCATATTCATTGCGGGGAACTGATTCAATGGTCCTAACTCAGAATAAAAATACATCTCAAGGCTTATGCTTAGCTATATGCATGACCTGCTTTAGTTGGAGGGAGATAAACTATGTATTAAAGCACCTCCTCAACTAATACTGAAGCTGCAAAATTTTGGAGGGTAAATGAGATGTACATTAAATATGTTACACGGACCCTGAATGCTGTATAGAAACTAGGGTGGGCTTTTTGTTTGGTTTGGGTCTTTTTTCCCATTTCTTATGTAACAGCCATGTCTGTTCTGTGATTTAATCCTAAATCAAGGTCAAGCAAAGCCTTTTGCTAGGAATACCATCTCAGTGCAAAAAGGATGTGGAAAAATCCAGTTTTAAAACTACTGAATTACTTCCCAATAGGGGTGTAGGGTTAGCTTTACTGAAAATAAGCAGCATAGATTTCTTAATAAAGGAGTTTATGAGGTATCGGAGGTATCAAAGAAATCTTTTGATAGTATTACAAACACCTGGAGAAGGCTCTATTGCTTTCATACAACTCTTGTAGTTCCCACCATGCCTGCTCCCTCAGGGACTATTCACCGTTTCCCTGGTTCAACTTTTTTGTAGGAGAAAGAGAGACATCAGAGAACGTCATCAGTCTTTGATGCAGATCACTAAAAAGCATCAACATCTATTCATATCAGCTGGTAGGAGGTGTTCCTGGTGTTGTTAATTAGTTGTTACCTAATGCATGATGTGACAATTAGCAGATCAGTTTGTGAAAGGGAACTAAATGAAAAAAGTACAGATACCTTCATGTTATCTCTTGCAAAGTGGGCTATCTAGAATCTGAAACAGATTTTCCTGCATGCTCAGTGTAGCCACACCGACAGATGTACTTGTATTTACACCTGCACCCACGGAGGTGACTGAATTGCATTCTTGCCCAGAGTTCCACTGTCTTGAGGACAACAATCCATGTATGATCCCTCAGTGGTTCAGAGAGTAGAATCAGGGCATTAAGTACCTCAGCTATGCTTGAAAGTAGATGATTTGGACCACTGACTACTACCTTGCTAAATTTTTCTGAGGAAAAAAAGTAAAGAGTAAAAAGGCCTCTTTTGCTTGCAACATTAGGGCTTTTTTTTCATGTTTTGTTTACCCAAGCTATGCTTAATGTTTTGTTTACCCAAGCAGCTTAAAAGTAGGATTTTTTTTTTTCTTTTTTTTATCAGTAGTCATCCTCAGTCTGACCTCTCATTCCAGTTTCTTCTTCTTGGATAAGTGTGCTTATGGTTGAGTTATAACTTCCTGAAAGATAAGGTCTGATAAAAATGATGACAATTGTAACCATTGCCTAACCTACTGTTGTGGTCACAACTACAGCAACACAGCAGGATTTAAACTTGAGACCTTAAATGATGAAATAATTGTGGGGGTTTTTTTCTTTGCAGTTTCTGCTGTGTGGCATATGTGGAATATTGTGCGCCAAAAAGAAATCTGGACTTGTTGTAAGTTTTTCCACTGCATATATAATACATAAGTATTGGAAAGGCATACTTATCTAACTTAAACTCCTTACTGGGGTCTTTCTGTGTCCAAGTGTTTCTGATAAAAAATCAGTAAAAATTATTGCAAGTCAGCAGTCCAAAAAAGCAATCAGCACTTTGGGTTAATCAAGTAAAACAAGGCAGTTCTGAAATGGCCTACTTTTAGGTCATATCTATTTAAGCCATGCATCCCTATTCATCCCTGCCTGGATAAATTTGGATGGAAAACCTCTTGACACAAATTTATGCCAAGTCAATAAAAAGTTCCCCAATAATGTCACTGGATTGTGTCTTCTCTCTTTCAAAAACAAACACTGGGCTGCCACGTCAATGAGGCTGCTGACCAAGTTTGATCCTAGATATCATAGCTGTTCACTGTTTCAATAAGTTCTTTTCGCAATCAGAATCATGTATAAGCCAGTTTTAAAGTGATGGCGGATGTTTTCTGTCTCTTCTAAGAATCAGAAGTACAGCCATTTTTCTGACTTCAGCAAAATGGTGTTATTACTACTCAAGTCATAGCAGAACTTCATGTTCAAGACATGATCCAATTGTAAGTGATAATGTCTGGCTTAATTTTCTGTCAGCTTGATTATTCTGCCATATACAGATGGAAGTCACATAAGTGTGAAGGGACTCAAGATCTCTCTCAGATTATTGTTGAATATCAATGAGTTATCCTAAACCCTGTTACAATTACAGTCTCATTTCTTAAAGCATATGGACCATAATCAGTTTCTAAAAGTTGTCTGTTCTGGTGGTCTCATAGAACAGTCAGTTCCCAGTGGACTAGATCATATAGCCTGAATGCCACGTTCCTGATGATGAAATTCTCATCATGTGTACAGAAGTGGTCTGTAAGGCTACATAAATTGTTTTTACCACAGTAGATAAGTACATATGCAAAGCCGTATTAAGTAACATCAAAGGCCCATCTAGGTCAACATCTGACAGACCAGCAGTATCAAGGGAAGTGAATAAGACAATAATTTAGCAGTGTCTTCATAATAATGTCTTTTGCCCCCGAGACATTTGTGGCTCAAGGACATCCTGAATCGGGGTGGCATCTTTGTGATTAAACTGATAAGAGGTCTTTAAATGTCTCATTAATTGCAGCCTGTTTCACATCCTTCTAACGTTCCCAGAAATATTTTAACCAAGTTAAAAACAAACAAACAAACAAACACATAGTCACCACACTGACCTGTAGAGCTGCATCACAGATTTCTTTGTTGTTTCTCTTGCTTCTTTGTCCAGCACATTCACCTTGAACACTTTCGAAGTCCCCACAAAAGCTGTAGAATGCCTCCAAACTGCTGTCTGACTGAACAAACTAGAATTGAACAGGAGACAGAGTCAGAGGGCACACAAAGCAAGAGAGGTTCACTGCAAATATGAGGCATTCACTCCTGAGGAGTGGTGAGAAACTGCACAATAGAAAATTACAACATATACTGTCATGTTACTGTTTTAAGTAAAATGCTGCAAATCAGATTTGTGTCCTAGTAGTTCTTCCATTGACTAGCTTTTAACATGACCAACTCATTCTACCCAACTTGATCTTACATGCAACATCAGTCTTAACTCTTGTACACCAGAAGGTATTGTATTCCCTTGGAGCTCTGTGGGAGCTGAGAGAGTTAAAAATTAGTGTCTGTGCAGTGTTTTGAATTCCATGATGCTATGGAAGCATTGAACTATGGTTAGTGTCATGTTTTATATGAATGAATCTGTCTCTGAAAAATGTTACTCTGACATAACCTCTCTTGTCTTTCCTGACAGATGATACTTTTTTCTGCCTGTTGCATCTGTGGACTAATCGGAGGAATCTTAAATTTTCAATTTCTTCGTGCTCTGACAAAGAAGTCGTCTGCCCTCTATTCTTTGCATCTTGCCTCCATGTCTCTTGCATGCATTGGAATTGGTGGTTGCACCCTTTCTTCATGGCTCACTTGTCGGCTAGCCAGCTATGAACAAAGGCGAATGTTCTCAGAAAGAGAACATTCATTGCATCACTCCCATGAAATGGCAGAAAAAGTGAGTTGTGTGTCCTCCCTTATTTGCTCTGCTTCTCCTAAAATGCTACTGTATGTGTTAATGTTTACAGTTGGCAAGAGATGTATTCAGTTTTCAGTTTTATATGAGAAAGAGCTTCTGGGAAATGAAATGCTGCCATTCTGTGTACGCTTTATTATGTTGCATTATATTGAGCTATTTTTAGGTACTGTATATTTGCAGTACATCCATTTCAGTGAAGTACATCCATTTTCAACATAATTCCATTGTATAGCTATTCAAGGGCTTAGCTGCTAAATATAGCACTTCATAAATAAATGGAAGCCTTATTAATATGGATTATCATGTATTGTACTATGAAAAGGCACAGAATGCTTTCTGTAACCACATCATTGCATGCTTCCAGGATTTAATCAATTTCTTCCTCTCCCAAGTACTCAGCTTATAAAGTAGGTTATTTAAACACAAAAGCCACAGTTCACAAACCTAGATGACTAAACCTAAGCACCTAAGGCCATATTTAGACACCTAAATGAAACTGGTCTGATTTGCTGCAGCACTGAGCATTTACTGCCTTTCTCTGTTAAAAGGAAGCTTAACAAGGCATCTAGGTCTATGTTTAGGTGCCGAAACTTAAGCTCCTGCAGTTGAGCACATAGGGCCAAAAGAATTAATTGAATAGAATTCTTGAAATCAGCATGGGATTTACAGATCTGATTAACATTTGAGGAGTAAAATGTTCACTGACATCCTGCGCTTTACATTTGGACTTCATACCCAATGTCTTTCATTTGAGAAATGAGTAGAGAAAGGAACAAAAGTCAAGTGGACTGCCCATCTAAAGCTCCATGTGCAAGTTTGCATTACAACTGTAAAAGTTCAACAGTGTGTACCATATCTACTGAGACCTCTGAACAGCAGAGCGGGGATTAATTCACTCAGACTGTAGAATGTTTTCAGATTCCCTGACAAAACATGATATAGCAGTTAATTGTCCATTAAGTAAAAATTACTTGTCACTATTCTTTAGTTTCTTAACTGAGATGAGACTCCAAGTAGAAATATAGACTGAATTCACCTTAGACTATGTTTGAAATGTGTTTTAAAAAGTTAAATAGTACAGGTTACAACAGTAACATGAAGCAGGGTGATAAAATCAAGAGAAGAGATACATTTCTCCCTCTCATTTTAAAATGAAGCAGAATTCTGATGAGCTATGTAGGCAAGTATGAGCATGGTCTTGCAGATGGTAGGCTAGATCTTGCCTGTCAAAGAGGCTCTTGCCTCATCAAGGACAAAGATGAAGCCCATTTGAGAGAAGAAGAGATGGCCTGGGAAGGAAAACCTTTCAAAATACAAACACCTGCCAACCCTATCAATTGGTTTGGGCTGAAAGTGACCATGTATAGCAGTAGTTCACTGCCTCCTTTCCTGGCCTGTTGACCTACTGAGCTTTTAGAGACTTAGCAGTGAGGACTGTCAGATGCCCACTTATCTTGGGTGAGGGGCCATGATGCATGTGCAGAGCAACCCTATTGCACATGGTCAGCGAATGTGGGATGTGCCCCACCGATGGTGGACTCCCTGTATGTGTGTTGTAGAATCAAGTATGCATGCATAGATGGTCTGATCTGGGACTTCTTAGACCTACAGCCTGTGGACTGCCTGCTGCTGGTAGGTTTGAGTACATTAGCTCAAGGCATGCCCCTCAAAAATAATGAAGGCCACTGAAAAACTTACATTAAATTAGGCCCTGATTTAGAAAATAGCTTTAAAGTGTTTCATATATAAGACTATTTTGTATATTTATACTGATATACAGTAATATAGACATGTACTGCATGTGCATTTTTGTGCTATATTTATTGTATAATTGTTATATTTATATTAGAGATTGAGGGGTATTGAAATAACCGACCTGCCCAGCTGCCCGGTGGTTCCCCCGACACCAGAGTTACCTCCAAGGTACGCTGAACACTAGGGAGCTACCATGTTGTTATGTCACTTCAGGAAGGGCCACCTCTAAGAGGAAGTCATAGTTTCAGCTAATGAAAGTTGGCTGATGCTGTGATGTCACTCTGAGTCAGGAATGGTGCTTCCAGGTAGTGACATAATTCTACGTGGTGAACGCTGCAATCTGGAAGTAAGTTGAGTATTTAAAATATTCACCCTAGTTATAGACATCCAAATGCTCCTATTTGGATGTTTCCACCATTGACTCACTCTGCTTCTAATCTGTGTGCTCCTTCATTTCTTGAATTCAGCAACATTTTTTAATTTATTAATACTTTTATTTTTGAAAATAGAAATATTGGGGAAAATAAATGGTTTTCAATATTTTCTGAAACTATGATGATATTCTAATAGCTGATGTCTGCAGTGATTCAAGTGATAAAGCTGACAAAAGGAAATTTACACTCACTCATGAGTAGCCTTCTGACAGATCATTACCTGTGGCTGACTGATAGTTAATATTAAATGTCTTTAGTATTCTTGGTCCCTTTCCCAGCTGACTGATATCTTCAGCGTAGATCCAACAAAGGGTTTAGGCACCTACAAACAGGCAAAATGTAGTGCTTTGTTTCAGAGCAGACAACCCCCAAACTGGGATCCAGAGTCCAGTGTTAGGCATGACTGTTCCTCCTCAGTATATGAGGAGAATAAGGCACCATATAAAAGCATCCAACACCATCACCTGCCAAATGGAGAGCTGGGTAGTAGAAAATGCTCAAAATTCAGTAAGTTTACACACCTTATTTTCTCTGAAGCTCACGATCGATTCAGGAGTGTTAATTGGCAAGGCTACTTGGTTTGGTGGCTCTAAGTTTACTTTGTAGAGAGAAATAGGATATCCTTTCTTTGAAAAACTGTGCAGGGAACAATTGTCTTGTGATCTACTTTAAAATGTAGCTTGTAACACCTGAGAGAGGAGGCACTCTGAGTTCTGTTTTTTTGCCTCGCAAACTATTTATAAATCAAATATTGTGGATTAAAAGAAGAGAGAGAAAGAGTCAGACTAGGAATAAAGACCAGGTCCCAGAATTTTCTTCTCTTTACCAAGAATGTCAGCTACTATGTTATAAAGTCAGGCTCACTCTTTCTGTCTTTGTCTGTTTAGCCCAATGAATCTTGCTTTACTTTCTTCATAGAAATTTCCACAAGAAGGGGGACAAACAAATCCCTTTCCTTCCACATTTTCTCCAAAGTGTAACTAGGGGGTAGAAGAGGTGAATTTAATCTTTCCATGCAGAGAAGAGCTTCTGGTTCTTCTGCAAATATTTTAGAACTAGCCTAACAGTGGCACCTCTACCTGAATTTTAAAAAGAATAGCCCAAACTGCATTTTTATCTGTGCCCATTCCTCTTGGCATAGCTGGATGTTCTCTGGGATCTGGGATTGGACATAAGCAGCAGGTCACTTCACTTCTGCATCTGGATTCAATTTGGTATGAAATAGGCCTAGGACTGCTCAGAATAAGGCCATTCTGAGCATAAACTCTATGTGGCTTTTCAGCCTTGAAGGTCAGAGAACGGCTTAATTAATGTAGCCATCTCCAGGTTTAGACAGCTGCTAAGTAGGTATAGTTTGGACTGCAATTTGAGAATTAGAAAATCTAACTCCAAACAAATCTTGGTTTAGGTACTTTAGGATTCTGACTCATGATCAGGTCAGTTTACTCCAGGATGACTCATCTGCCACTTGAGTAGCAATTGCTGAACTGCTACAAACTGTAGTCTGGCATATTAAGGGAAAACCAAAATCAGTCCCATCCCAAGGCAAGCAGTCAAAACCCTTACATTCTGTTTGGATCTAGGCCTACTTCCCAAATGTCTATCCCAGCTAGCATCAAATGGCATCTGTTTGTAGCATGTCAGCACAGAAAAAGGTTTGAATGGAAACAAAGATTTAATTACCATCTTGTTCCTTTGTAGATTACCACACAAGCTTGAGTTGATGCACTTTCAAAGGACAATGTCACAAAACTGGCATAGATGCCATCAATGCTATATATGTTGTCTGAGAGTAATGTCCAACTCAATCAGTATCAATGAGTCTATCAGCTTTCAAATGTACTTAATTTATGTAGGAAGAAATGTGATTTCTTTTTTTTTAGTGAGGTTTATCAAGCCAAATAAAAAACGTAAAGTTTTTCTGAATGTTTGAAATTCAGAGTTTGTTAAATTTTTATTACAACCTTACTTAACTGAATTTCAAATACCATAAAATAATTGTAATTTTAATCAGTGTTTTCTATTCTTGTTCTAGGAAATGACAGACAACCTAAGCAATGGTGGCCCACACCTGATTTATAATGGAAGTGTATATTAAGAGATTTTAAAAAGTCATGGAAAGAAGAGGTTTTAGAATTTTCTTCAGGAAAAAAAGTAGACTCCAAGAAACTGAGAAAATGGAACTATCTTAGCTTTTATGGCTCAAATGTCACAACTGCAGAACAGCACAGTTGCATTTCCCTTCTAGAAACATGTTCAAAACTTGTCTTCTAAACATTTTGCGGATATACAATATTTATTCACTTCCTGGCTACTCTCTTTTGGTTTTTTGTCTGAATAACTTTTCAGAATTGTAATAGTATTTGAAATAGACTTCTCAAGACTCTTCTTCTCATGAAGATGCAAAAACCAGAAAAAAATAATTAAACTGGACCACATTTAGCCTGGTCACAGGATTCCTAAAGAGAAGAGAAGAGGGCAGAGGAGGGATGGCTGAGGGGAATTTTTTTCTCCTCCCTACTTAGCAGCATCTGGTGTAATATGATGGCTTCAGGTCATGTGGCATGGTACCAGCAATGCATCTGCACAGTCCCCCTCCCCACACTGCGAATGCATCCAGCCTCAGTTTTCCCAGTAGATTGCATCAAAAGCGAGTGCAAATTACTCTTCCAAAAGGCTCCCATTTCACATTCAGAGTGTAAATGAACAGTGTGCTGAAAACAACACCAATGTCTTTGTTTTGAAAGACAGAATGCTCTAAGAACGCCATAAATCAAAACCTCAACAATGCCTTGTTGTAAAGAAATTGTAAATATTTCCAATTTGTGAATGAAGTATATTTCGTAATTTGTTCATAAAAGATGACAAATAAAATTCAATCTGAACCAGAGATTTTAGAGAGATATTTTGGAGTTTTTTCTTGTTAGAAAGATCTTGCAAAGCTGAACCATCACGCTTGCAGTTTTGCACAACACATTGAAAGGTTCTTAAAGGGGTGAAGCAAGCTCAGAAAGGAGAAAAATGAATGTTGAACAGAGGCATGATCAAGGCCAGAACATGCTGGGAATTCTGCACACCCACAATAGTTTGGGGTCTGTTAAAGCAGTGTGTATGTTAAGGCAGCAGTTTTAACTGACCCCAAACTTTATTATAAGACCTACTGGCTCATATAGCCATGAAAAATGTAAGATGTAATCTGTAACAGAACATATACAGCATAATATTAATATAAAATATTCATATAAAATCATTCATTATTGCGTAGTGAGTCTATCACTGTGCTGTGAAGCCCAGCACTTCAACATGAGTTTGAGATGTGAGCATTATTGATGACTGGTAACATTCGGTGTTTTATACCTATGTTCCCAGACAAATGTGAATAGAATCTTATTCTTATTCAAGGCATGCCATAAAAACCTCTAGAAATTACATTAAATTGTTTTGTGAATCTATATGGTATAAAATAATCTTTAATCCAATTATTTTAGGATTTTCTAAGTCTGTAAGGGAGTTTCCTGTCTAATTACAACATATGAAACATCTTCACTGTGATGTAAGTCTCTCCCTTAAACTTCATGTAAATTAGTTGGATGGCTAAGCTTGTGAGTCAAAAAATGGTCGACCTTATAAGGCTTCTCTTCACTTACCTACTGTCTCAAAGGATATAAATGTGGTCAGAGCAAAAGAATTAGGTGTTAAGACATCCCTGCTCAAGGAAAGTTATTCCCTTCCCAGGTCCTACCAGCCTTTAGACTCTCTCCCCTACTACATTCCCGCTTGTTTAGACTGTTTATAGGTGCCACTGCCTCTTCAGCTTGGTGCTCCTCTTCCTCAGCAGCAGGAAACATGGGATATATCTGTCTCCAGAATGTGCCCCTTCTGGGAGCACTTTTGCTGCAGCTCTGGAGACAACCTGTCAAGGCAGGACTACCATCTAAATGGGCTGCAGAGTTTCATACAGGTTGAAGAAATCTACACTGGATGTAGAACCAGAGGTCATTCTGTAAGATTCCCTTCCTCATTGCACCAGTAAAAAGCCTGTAAAAGGGCCTTATCAAAGAAAAGCAAAAGTAAAATAAAAAAATGACTCAAAAATCTACATCAGAAGTACCGGGCTGAGGTTCATCACTAGCTCTGTAGGACAACTGTAAAATCATGGTTCGTACAGAGGTATCTTGTGACACCTCAGGACTAGGAATGGTAGTTTCAGAGAGTGGTTTGGAATTGCAGTTCACAATTGCTGAGGAATGACATGAAAGAACAGACCATAACGCCACCCATTTACTTATCACAAACACTTCACTTCCTGGCTTGGTAGTAAGAGTATGGGATGGTGCAGGGGAATGGTGATTATTCTATACCCAACACAGTAGTCCAGGCAACAGCCCCTTTCTCATACTTTGGAAGGGAAAGGAGGACACATTCTCCAAGCTCACAATGTTTGAGGCCTTACTGTGATTTATGAAATACAGCCACACCACTTCTACTGCTTTTCAGGAGGTGCTGGAAAGAGAGAGAGAGGATCTGGGTTCCAGAGAACAAGAGATTCAATTGTTTGGGTTTTTTTTCTTCTTTTGCTGCCAAGCCTGTAGAATGCAGAAAAACTGGCTGGTCCCTGCATTAATAAAAGCCTTGAAAATGCAAAGCTGGAATTCAAAAGACTTAGGAACAAATGTGACAGAGAAGACTGTTCCTACCTGAGACATACAAAGAGGATCAGAATTCTTAAATTCAAAGTAAATTACCATAATATATGGATGTGGTAGGGGAATTCTAGGAAATGTTTCGCTTCGTTTAATGGAGTTTTATTCCATAACTGCATACAGAGTTCAGCTGTAATGGAAATAATATTTTCTGCATGTTTTCATTACTGGTACAGTTGAAAGGACACTCATTCCACTTATCCAACTGTATGAAAACCAAAACTTTCAGTTTTCAGAATGTGACCAGCCAACATATCTACACCAATAGCTTGAAGGCTGGGCACCAAAATCCATTTTAATCTAAATAAGATGAAGCAAGTATTGTCCTTGACACAGTTATTTCTGATCCATGCTGCTGTAAAAGCAGATGCTGGCTTAGATTCTCTCAGAGATACTCAGCCATTATTTACTAGGTCAAGCAACACTCTTCCTGAAGGGGCTTACTTATTGAACTTTGTGCGTAGAACTTAGCTGGTAAGTCCTTAATGTGTGTTTTAATATTTTAGGCTATATTTTAGGCTATGTTTGACATTTCATAGAACCTCACCATATGAGAAACACACACTTGTTTTGAATTTACAACAATCAACAGTTCTTATTGCAAACTGTGCAAAAAGTGCATATAATATGTTTTAAATCTTTGTCTTGCACAATCTTCAATATATATTTGTTGCATTAAGACATATGAATTTCCCTTCAGATGGTCTGGGGAGGTATGAAGAACAGTGGACCAGGTCATATTCAATAGAAAATTTATATGCAGTAAGCCATAATCACAAATAGTCATATCAAAATTTTCTTTGAGAGTGTGGTTTTGAAGATAGAGGGAAAAGAGACTATAATGGATTAAGCCATTTTTAATCCTTTCAGATCCCAGTCCCAGGCAGGTTAAGGAGTTAAAAGGAGCCTTTTATAATTAAAAGCTTAGAAATATCTAAAAGCAGACTGGTATTCAACTACCATACCATTGTAGATATTACTGCATAATCCTTCTGCCTAAAATTATTCTAGCTAGCTTTCCCTTCCTGTATCAAAGTGACACCTTTAGCTCCACTATAAACCTCCAACAAGTTCCACAAAGCTGTTGTACATGCACCTGGAGACAGATTTTGAAGAATATTTTTAGAACTTGTACAAGGGCTAGTCAGACAGACTCACAGTCTCCAGGGGGGGCGGAAAAAAAAAAAAGAAAAAGCAGAATGTTCTTCATAAAACATAATTTGATTTGAGTGAAGATGCTAAACTCACCCTAGTTTAATATCATCAGCCTGAGGAACTCTGAGTGAACTTGGGAAGCTTGCTCAGGAAGACGTTTTTTCCCCTAATTATAAAATTATGAAAATGCGATTCAGTGTTCTGAAGGAAAAGAGGAAACTGGGTGAGATGAATCAGTAGCTGGAATTTCAGCAGAAAGGTGTGTGCCTGGAGAGACTTGTTTGGCTGTGAAAGTGTTGTTCTGTTTCAGAAAGAAGCAGCTTTGATTTGGAGCAAAAAGTCCAGCTTTGTAATCAGTAGAAGGGGTTTTTTTTTCCCAGAGATCCTTTCTGAAATCCAGTTTTAATCCTGCTATAAACTGCAAAATGTGTCATTCTAAAAATATATATAGTTATGGCATGTTGAACAGGTTGACCACGTACATTAATTAAAAATAACTCTCTATCCATGAAAATAGCTGTTTTGATGAACTGGCGTAATGTGCAATGGGAACACGCTGGGAAGGCAGGCAGGAAGAGGGACCACAAACCTAACTGAAAAAGCCTTGAACTGCAAAGTGTCATTACAGTGCTGCATATAATTCTACTGATGTAAACCAGGTATATGAGTCAACACAACTCCTCTTTGTAACCCTGAGAAAGCAGACATAGATTTAAAAGGAGCTAAGAGCCGTTAGGATTTCCTGCCTTATTTCTCACATCCCATTACTAGTAGCTAGTGTGAGACAAATCAAATGATGTAACTGGGCCCACAAACTTGTGCAGATCCTCTCCCACATCATTAGGTGAACCTTTTTTCTCTCCCTCCCACTTCATGCTGGTTCAAGCTAGGAGGTCATGTCTTATATCTTCCCTTATCTCTTCTCTTCTGTTAAAATACAGCTGTATCCTTTAAAGTCTTTAGTACTGAATAAATTCTTACCTTCCCTGCCCAGAGAAAGCAAACAGATCATTGACTTCATTTTACAGGCAAATCTAAATCTAAACCATGAAGTCCAAACACCCAGGCTGACAGTATTAAATTCCTGTGGTTTGCTACACTTACTGATATCATGGCTGTCTTCCCCCCTAAATCCAGGCATAAACTCCAGGACTGCTGACAGCTAATATTTTTTCTGAGGACTATTTATTAACTGTGTAGCACCCTGGAAAAATATGTGTATCAGAGCTCCTTTGGTAACCATTACAAATAAAGGACAGTAGGCTAATACTGATACCCGCACTGTGGTGGCAGCAGCAGAGAACCTGAAAGGGCCCAAGATTTCTGGATCTAAACCTCACAAAAGGCATGGGATTTTGTATGATCATATTTGTGCAAGGGATTGTTTTTTTTCTATTTTATCCTTGCTAAAAATATTGCATAAAACTATGAATAACACTGTTAAGTTTGTAAATTATGACATTCAAACATGAAGAAATGTCTGAATGGATTTTAAGACTAGATAGCACCTTATGATCAACTAGTTTTTCCTTCTGTATAGCACAAGACATGATACTTCATCTGACAATTCCTGTATCAATCACATAACATCTGGGTAAGCAACATATATTTTTAGAATTAAATTGGATCTTTATTTAAAGACTTCAAAAGATGTAATCTATTACTTTCCTTATTCCAGTGAACATAAACTTTCCCACTTTAAAGTGATTTGTTTCTATGCAGAATTTTTTTGCCTTATTTCCCAGGCACTGGCTCTCACTATGTTACTGTCTGCTAAATTAAGGAGCCTGGGAGAAACTGGGATCAAGTCATGTCTTAACCATCTCTTGGGTCAGCTTCTTAAACTCCCTCACTGTGGGGCAGATTTCCAGACATCAAATATATATATATTTTATTTCTTTCCCAAACCTTTTCCTATTTTTCCATGTAAACTTATTCTTTCTTTCCTGTGCATAGGAATTATGACAGTACCTTTAACTACTTATCCCATTCACCCCTGCCTTACCAAAGTTACATTGGACTGACAGCCAGCAGGCTAAGAGTTCTCATCTCATCTCTTTCCCCGATTGCCTTGAACTAATCTTTATACTATAAGGAATTTAAAATTCAATAAAATTTCATACTCTCTTGGCTTTCTTTCCCAGTTTCTTCTCAGATAAATGGCCTATTTTACCCCTAGGAGTAATGAAGAAAATAAGGAATACTTTGTGTTTTAGAATCTGTCTCCTTCCCTGATTTCTATTAGTGGATAGAAAAATCTTTTGTGTGGATTTGTTTCAGGCTGGCAAGTTTACTTTAACACTGTTGCTTATACACCTAGGATCTTAAAATGTTTACACCATGCAATAAGGAATTCTGCAGAACCCCCTTAATCCTCAGATGCAGAACCAGTTACGGTGTAGTTGTATTAATGAGACACTCCTAACCTGAGCTAATGAGCCACGCTGAGAGGTAGGGCTGATAAACCTGAACATAGAACCACACACATATGAATATATTGCTTCTGCACATTACAGATCATGTACATTAATGCACTGTGTGGCACGGGCACACCTATAGTGCTTCAAACTCATGCCTAGCTCTGCTATAGCTAACTTTCAAAGCCAACTGTCAAACAAAGCTGAAAGACTACACAATTACATTTCCATCTGTCAAAAGAAAGACATTTGCCTTATGTTAAATGGCAAGCTCAAGAGGGACCGACCTTTCTTCCCCACCTTATGGTACGCGTTAGGTTTTTCAGAGTCTATGCTATGGACTTGGGTCATAACAGCCTCTTGGCAAGTAATGCAGCCAGAATGAGCATCCAACAAAACATCTTCAAGGATATATAAATACTAATTTGTTGCAATTTGCCATTCAAGAAAGTGTTGCAACATTCTTAACTCTGTGGTAATTCTATGGCTACAGCGATGAGGCTGTGTAGGCACAAAGGAACCAACTGCATCCCTGTTGCAAAACTGGAAAATCTGGAAAAAAACCTAATTCTGAGAAAAAGAGTTTAATGATGTATTGGCACATCATACATCTAATGGCAGTAAAATAAAAAAGAAGGAAAAACAAGGTAGGTTTATTCAATATACTTTTAAATTCTTCACTTTCATTTTAACAATTTTTTTTGTGTTCAATTTATTCTTGTATGTCATGTTTGGGAGTCTCCTATTCTGTATAGTATTATATTCAACATTTGGTTTGAAAATCACACACACATAAAAAATAATGACATGAATTGTTCATGCTTTATGAACAAAGGGTAGTATGTACGTGTATCTTGGGGCCCAACTTCTGAAATACTAAATTAATGTTCCTTTTGAGGACTACATATAAATATGTGCTTAAGGAACTGCTTCCACTGAGAGCAATGAGACTAAGACTTATGTTTAAAGTTAAACCTGGACCACTGTCTCAAACAAGGATTCTTTTGTGAATGACAGCCTAACATTGAGATGAGTCCAATGACTAGTAACACTTGATTTCCAGTGGTGTCAATGTGAGAATCAGGCCCTTAATCTGCATCGCCCTGAACTCTGCAAAAATAGCAAATGGATGTGCAGACCAAAGGCACAGAAGTGATCAGTCAGAATAAATGAATTTTATAAGTACAGATTTATTGGAGGGAAAAAAAAGGGAAGAGACAAACAAAGGGATTTCTACTGCCTTCTCCCCATCTTTCCATTAGCACCCAATAGTGAAAAATGCCCATTTGTATCAGTCAATGCAATCACAGCTGCCTTGCCTGCACAGTCCCCCGAGGTAGACTGCACCATCCTTCACCCCTCACGGCACCTACAATTATAGTTTGCAATACCTGCAAGTCTTTAAGATGACTCTTTTTAATGGTTCCCCCAAACACACTGCTCCTAACCCCAAAAAAGGTTCATGCACGAACTTAGAAGGTTTGTTTGGAAGGATTTACTTTTGATTTCAAATAAATGTACATTCTGGGGACTTCCAGGATATTCACTGGGTCTGTCAAGGAATGGAAACATAACAGATGCCCACCAGCTTACTGGCAAAGAGAAGAGGTTCTGTCAAAACAGCACATTTATTTGGAATTAAGAATCTAATTTTAAATCTCCTTCTTTGACAACACTTATATCTTTGGCATTTACATTTCCAATGTTTATACTACTGTCTTAAGAACACTTAAGTAGAACCTTTATTTCCAAATAAAGTTTCATAACTTGGCAGGCTCATGCTTACTTTATAAATATAAGAACTTTAAATCCTTTTCCATATAAACATATGTAATATTTCCTACCAAAAGTGTGTGACAGCCAACAAGTTCAATTATTCTCAATCTATAAATCTGTACAAGACAGGTCATCCAAAATAATGTATCAGCCCAGGCATAATTACGACTATACATGTCCAGTAGATAAATAAATAACCTCTCAGTATGAAATAGCAGCAACTTGCCAGGAAAATTATACTGTGTGTTAGAATATCCCATAGGTTCATTGGAATACAGTTGCAGTGAAAAATGACAGGAGGCCTCTTCCTCCTAAGAGTGTTCACAGTTCTCTGCTGAGTCGGAAATCAGCAAAAAGTGAGGAAGAGAAAGACACCCCAAGTTGTCCTCTTCGCTGGCATGCAGGCAGCCCGGCAGGGAGGAGGCTGCCAGGGAGAGCTGGTCAGTTCCTCCTGTCAGCAAGCGTCTGTGGAGATGGTCCAAAGATCCGCAACACTGATGCGGGCACCTTGCCTTCTGCTCCAAAACACAGAATGAAAACAGAATGACAAAAAAAAGTGTATTTTTCCAACTGACACCCTCAATACACAATGCCACATGAGCAGTCCCACTGATTGCACAGGGGGTGATTACAGAAGCAGACACTGCTCACCGAGAATGAGCGTGGTGCTGGTTTAGCCCAGATTACTTAGCTTTTTGGACAGCTCAGCAGCAAGAGATTAGGAGCAAGCCTAAACATGGGTTTAAGTGTGCTGAACCCTGTGGCCTTCACTGTTCGTAGCTCCCACCGGCTGCCAGCCTGGCTGCCGCAGCCACGCTGCCTTGGCAGAACTGACCCTTGGCTGCCTGGGAGTGGACCGGGCTGCATGCAGTTGTACCACACCTGACTCCTCTAGCCATGAAGAAGTTGGGAGATTACTAAAGCATGCAATGTCCTCCCACCACTCTCCTCTGGAGTTTGGCTCGAGCCTGGTTGTGCTGGTGAAGCTGAGTTTGACAACAGGCCTGGATTTTCTTAGAAAGCCTCCAATGGCAATAGCGTAACATGGACTCAAACTGAGGCTAAGCATAATTTAAGACCATGTAAAATTAAATCCCACTGATGAGTCCAGTACAGCGTTAAAAGGCATTAGATTCTGATAAATGCTTTGGGTAGCTGCAGACTAGGCCTTGCAAGCCTGATATCTTATGTGCCTTGTTCTCAAAGTGGGATATCCCAAGCTTCTTTAGATATTTGGCTAGTCAGGGAGAAAGGGGAATGTTTCCAGAGGAAACACTTCCTGTTCTCAGGATCCAGAGCTCTGAATCTTTACCTTAAATCGGGAACCTGTGAAGGAACCAGGCACTTAAAAGCTCAGGCTGCTTTGAGACGACTTCACGGTTCTACCTCTCGCATCACAACTCGACAGCAAGAGCCCCTTTTGCTCAGCCTGAATGCATTCAAGCTCCTATCCCCATTTCTCAGCGTGTTCACCAAATGTCTTGCTAAAGGTTAAGCTGGGAGGCCCTCTTCTGTCGAAATGAAGCAGGCATGATTTACTGCACAGAAGAGCACACAAAGTGGCACAGCTCTGGGAACTACTGATTAGGACAGTCAGCTACAAGCCCTGAATTTTGCTGTCAGCTTGTCGCACCGTTTCTTTCAGGTTTGGGTGTTGGGGGTTCTTTCCTCCACGACTGCCTAAGCAAACCTGAAAGCAGAAGCAGACTACTGAAAAAAATCAGCATTACTCGGTGCCACTCCCCGCTCCAGCAGCTGCAGGACAGCTCAGTTTTAACCCACTTTTTTCCTGTCCTCCCTCAGCCATACAGCTGGGTTGTTAAAGCACTCCCTGATACTGCAGTTTTGAATCTCCTCTGTCTGGGAAGGGAATCAAAGCCACTTCCCAGTTCACTCTTCTGGCTGCTACATAAAATAAGGGCTTGTCATCCACCCGCATTTGAAAAAAGGCTACAAATTTGTTGCAGGGAGCAGACAGATGATACTATCCATGTATTTTTACAGGTATTCTCATCATATCGCACAGATTAGGGCCCTCAAGACCTGTTCTGCTTAGAGGCTGGCTCCTGGCAATGTTTAGGATGGAGCCGGAGAAGGAGCCTTTTGAAGCAGGGCAGGTCAGCCCAGTGTACCACACTGAGCTTCAGGCAGCACAGGACAACTCATACTGAGTTTTATCCCAGGATTAAAATGGAGTTTCTGAATTGGCACCCAAAATCCATCTCAATCCCGTTTTGGCTGTCTAAGTCTTTCACAGAATCTGATTCTTTTTGTACAAGACAGTTCAGAGCTTTGTTTCACCAACACAATGCAGCCTAACAACAGTTCCTGCACTGGTATATCCAGGCATGAACCTGTAACATCACTGATTCTTTGCCCTTACCATAAGCAATCCAGTAAAAAAAAGGGGGACACCCCCCCCCATTAGTTGAAAATTCCATTACAGACTTAATTGGCAAACTGTTTTTTCACTCTCAGAAGTAAAGATTTAAACCAAAACACTCAGATTTGTTATCCCCTTTCTTACCCTGGCTGAAAATCAGTATCACTTCTATTTAAGTCAGCAAGGTTAAAAGCAGACATGGGAGAAGAATCAGTTCTGACTGGCCAACAGTGAGACCCTTCCAAAACCCTCCAAACCTACAGTGCGTGCATAAAGTTAACTAGTGAGGTGTACAAGATGCAACTGAAAACATAAATAACTTTGGCAAGCCAGTGTTTTTTGAGGTTGTTCCTTCCTACTATTTCCTAAAACAACCATGTCCAATGTTTCTGTATTCCTTTCCTCATTAGAGTATTGCCCAAAGGAATGATGATAACCCACCATAGTGATCAGATCACCTGAGAGACTCTATTACTCTGCAAAACATGTTCCACTGGAATTACTTTAAAGATGAAAAATATCTGCTTCTTCTACCTGTGGTTAAAAAAATAATTAAAAAATACTTTCCATGAATGAAAAGACTTTGGATTTTAATAATTATTGTAATACACCTGAGGGAGTTACATCATTACTAACCTGAAGCTTTTGTAGAAAGCTGTTGCTCATGGAAAGCAACTCAGAGTTCAAAGGCTTCATTTATTGGTTTTTCTTTATCCTGTCTAGCTGAAAAGAGACTGGGCAGATTTTTTTCCCCATTGTTGTAGTGACAAGCTAGTTTTCCCCAAGATTTTGTGTCCTATTGTTGCTGTGGCACTATCTGATTCTTTGCATGCTGACAGCAGTATGAATCCTCACACTGACTTTAGCTGGCAGTTTTTCAAGTCTAAGGCTCTCCTTACCTACATGTAATTGTGTCCCATGGTTTGGACTACTGGAAAGAAAGGACTTCATTGTGTAGAGTTAAAAGCAGTACAACTACTGTGACATGGCAAAGTATGAGTATTTTGGTTACTCATATGGTCTTTTCATAGTGAGATAAAGTACCTTTCTTTAATAGTAACAGTGCAGCTGTAGTTCAGTCTCTCTTACCGATGAGTACATATGTAATCACCTGCAAATGCCGCCAAGGGAGCCATGACTACACAAAATCATTGGTTTTATATGAGGAACACTGAAAGATGGGGTTCAAATTCTATTTAAAGAATCAAATATACATGCCATGTTACTGGCTCAGTGACTGAAATAACACCGTGCAAAAATAATATGTTATGATAAGTAAAAAAGCATATTTCATCTAGTAATGTCAAAGTACTTAATGAGCATGAATTAAGACTTAAAACATCTGTGTGAGGTTGATATTATTGTACCAAACTGATATGTAATCTGAAGTCAAGATAAATACAGTCAAGCTGATGGGCCCAAAGTCTCAAACTCAGTCACTGACAGGGCCCTGAGTACCTTCCCTCCCTCCTGGGGGTTTGGCTGCTTGGGCTAAGACCCAACCTCAGCAGGCAGCTCTCAGGCCTTGAAATGGTTATGAAGAAAGAGCTCTCTGAGAAAAAAGCTGGAAGAAGCCTCAGCAGAAGCTCTCCCCTTTTCTTGGGAGATTAATTTAAGTGGAGGCTCAACCTTGGTCCCTGTTGCAGGTCCACATGTGCTAGGTCTTGAATCTCTCCGATTCTGAACCTGACCTTGACCCAGCAACTTGACTTTTAGGCTTGACCTCAGACTTGCCTCCTCTCTACGGACCTGTTGGGCTCATAGTGGACCCCAGCTGACCCTGATTACCATCAGGGACATGCTCTGTTCTTCTAGCTCAGGTCCTGTGGGACAGCGCCCTTGCTGCACCCTGGCAGTCACTAGCAGGGCCAACTGAACGAACCAAACATCTAATTTTAACTTTAACTATTAGGCAACATGCCTTACAGACACATGTACACACATTTCAACATAAAAACAAAGTTAGGCTTAAAAAAATGGTATAGGAAACATGATCCAATTACATGATCATAATTTTAAAAGAAAAATTTGTTGTATTTCCAGAGTGTTAGGTATCTGAGAAACTCTTTTATGGCAACAGCAGAAAGAAGTGTTTTAACAGCAGTAATATATGGCTTCTTATCACTGCTAGTAAGAACTTCCAGCATGCTTTGCCTCACCAGTTCAACAGGGCTATTATACCCTCTAGCTACTTACTAACCCAACCAGTAGTGGCAAAAAAAAAAAAAAGGAAATCATACACCGGGAGCCTCTTACTAATCTTAAATAATGCCACAATAATAGTAGCCAGCCCCAAGAGGAATGCTTTTTACTTGATTTTGCAGATAGCATACTCAAACGGCTAAGCTGCATGTTTAACTGCTGTATTTCAGGAAACCAGATCATTTTCTTTCAGCATATTTGAGGTCCTTTATTGATGAGAGCACTTGCAAGTATCACAAATAGCTAGAGGTATTTAAAATAAATTAATTTAATTAAAGAAAACAAAAGCAAATATTTTTAAAGCCATGCAAAACACGCTAATATAGATGTTTACGAAGTATAAATCATGGGTAATGTCTGTGTGTTAAGTGCAAATTATTCTAATTGCACAATTCAATCAAGCTGTCTGTAGATTCAAATTCCTCCTTAAAACATACATGTATTCTTTAAATTCTTTCACTATTAGCTCATTAAGCTCCAAATATAAACTTACATAAATAAATACACTTAGCATTTCAGCTTCCCACTCACGTCTCTCATCTATCACATATATCTAATATGCACAGTCCTTATCTTGCAAAAATGCATGCAATGGAGAAATACCGCGTGGGAAGTTACACTGATTTCAAGAAAAGTTCTCATTTACATGTCTTACAAGACTTACAAGAATACATAAGGGGAACACAGGGTCTGTATATAGACTATTGCAATATCAGCATTAGGCGCAAGTAGTTAAAAGACTGCTCTGTGCTCTGCTCTCCTGGTCTAGACTCCTCTCCTCCCCACACTCTCCACAGTAACTGTGCTGTGCAGAGACTGCAGAGTGTTGGATGAGCCCAGGAGACTGCTTCACTGGTGAGAGAATAATTTAAACTCCTAATTCAAAGTCTTGCTGGATCGCCCTCTTTGTCAAAGGCCAGTCTTGCTTGGGAAGCGACACTGCTTGTGGAAATACCTAAGACTCCAGCCCTTGCCAACCCTTTGACACATGCTTATCTGTTAGCATGAGCAGTTTAATTGAAGTCCATTTTCAGAGCAAAGCGTTCTGTGTGCCTAAGTGTTGAAGGGCTGAGATTTAAAATGCTGTGCAACTAGAGGCTGGCAACGTGACATTTCCAAATTTCCTTCAGCACCTGATCATTAGCAAATATCAGCAATGTCACAATACTGAGCAGTGCTGAGAGTTGCAAATGGAGGGTCACATTATTTTTGGAGCACAGAGTGCTTTTAAAAAGCCTATTTCAATTTGCAAAGTACGCTGATGCAATACACTGCTGTTGTGCTGAGTAAGCATGTTAGTTACGCTTTGCCTCATCCAGCATATACTACGCAATCTGAAATATCTGCTGAGCAGCAGTACAATAAACGTCATTAATTAAATGTCAGTGAACCAACAGTAACCACATAGTGGTATCTAGGACATTTATTTCCTGCTTCAAGTTGAGATGAATATTGCAGAACTCAGCAACCGCAGTGTCGTAATTTTTGGTGAAAGGTGGTTGCTATTTTATGGATAACAACCACAGTGGCATTACTGTTTAACATCTGTTTAACTGAACAGTGTCATCCTGTTTAACATCTTCATTAATGATGTGGATGATGGGGCACAGCGTAACCTCAGCAAGTCTACAGATAACAAAAGAGGAGGAGGAGTGGCTGATGTGCCAGAGGGTTGTGCTGCCATCCAGAGGGACCTTGACAGTCTGGAGAAATGGGCTGACAGGAACCTCATGAAGTTCAACATGGAGAAGTGCAAAGTCCTGCATCTGTGAAGAAACAATCCCATGCACCAGTACATGCTGGGGGCCACCCAGCTGGAAAGCAGCTTGGCAGAAAATGACCTGGTGGTCCTGGTGGACACCAAGTTGAACATGAGCCAGTGATGTGCCCTTGCTGCAAAGAAGGCAAATGGTATCCTCGGCTACATTAGACAACGTATTGCCAGCAGGTTGAGGGAGGTTATCCTTCCCTTTTACTCACCACTGCTGAGGCCACACCTGGAGTACAGCTAACAGCCACCAGGGTCTCTGGAGAAGTCTCTGTCCACGACAAATTGACACAATGGAGTTATGGCCCCTATTTGTCCCAGAGCAGGAGGAGTATAGTGATGTGTATCCTATACTATCTCATCTTGCAGCTAGAAAGTACTTTGTAAGCACTCCCTGAGGCATCTAGAATGCTTTTGCTGATGGCTGCCTTGTAGATGTATAAATAAAGAGTTTTTCAGACCACAGGACAGATTGAGGGCTGCCACAGGGCACAGTCATATCTGTTCTGCTTTCCTCAGCTTTTACTAGTATGAACTCTGATTTAAAAGACTGCCATGGCCCTGAGTTAAAAGACTGCCCTGGCCCTGTTTGTGTCACTGTCAAATACTTATTTTTCTGTAATGAAGCTGTCATTCAATCTAGAATCACAGAATAATTTAAGTCAGATGGAACCTTCAGAGGCCATCTGGTCCAAAGCATTTTTTTAGTATTTCAAAGAACAGGGATCCCACAGCTTCTCCAGGCAACCTGTTCTAGAGATTATCACCCTAACTGTAAAGAATCCTTTCCTTGTAACTAGTAAGAATTTCCCCTGCTACAACTTGCAGCTGTTGCCTCTCATTCTTTCACTGTGCACTGCCACAAAGACTATGGGTCCATCTTCTCCATAGCTAATCATTAGGTTGTTGAAGAGAGCCAATTAATTCCCCTGTTGGCCTTCTCCTCTCCAGACCAAACAAGCCCAACTCTCTCATTGTGCTATTGTTGCCCTGTGTCAAATATGGCACAGCAGTGTATGTCTGTTACTCATTGAAGATATAGTAATATTTCATTTGCATCATCATTAATGTTGATGATGCAAACCTGGCTAAGTGGGACTCAACTGTCTGCATCTTTACTAGCCAGAGTGCTCAAGGATTGCTACCATGCTAATCCTGTGTAGTAGAGGCAGAAACCATTTCTAAAGGCCCAATCCAGAATGCACTGAAATCAAAGCAGAAACTCAGTCTTGGCTTTAAGTCAAGACACTCCAGTTTTCAGACCCATTTTCACAATGAAACAGAAAAAGGAGTTCTCCCCATTCAGAGTCAACTTGGTATTTCTGAATAGGTCCAACAAACACTTGAAAAGAGTTCCACTGCATTATGTACAAATGAGAATTAGAGACAGAGTAGGTTATTCCTAATATATAGAACAGATGCACTTCACAATGTATTCTTAAGTCTTCAGATCCCTCTGTAGATTTCTAAGGCCCAAACAGAAGCACAAGGGACTTCCTCTCCAGCTACTTGGTGCATAAGTGACTGCCTATCCTGTGCGTAAGCCAGTACTGGCAAGGCTGGCAGAATACTATCTGTTGGACTGGAGTGGAAATGCAGAGCACTGCATTGTCCAGGTGGCAACCAAGGGCTACGCTTCTATCAAACAGACACCTTTGCCTTGGAGAATGGGTGTGACATTTAGGGCAACACTTGGGTACCTCTCTGATGGAGCAAGCATGCTGTGCTGGTCTTTACTCAGACAAATTCCTTTGGCTTCAGTTGAAATTTGCTTGAGTGAAGACTAACAAATATCTTGGGATTTGACTGTTGCATCTCATTTGCTTCCAGGAAGATGGTGATGGTAAAAATAACAATGAGAACCTTGTGAATAATGTCACATTTAAATTTACATAAAGGACAATGCTGCACGTCAGAAATTTCTCATGCTCTTAAGGGATTTGAGTAAGTGAAAAGAGAATCTGAAATGAGAGCAGGATTTTGCCCACACTGCATTTATTTTTTTACTACTTTCACCAGTCTAGGGAATATTAAAATTGTACTTTTGTCATGACTCTCACAGAAGAATCCCTGATTGTCATGTTTTGTTTTGCTTTGGTTGTTGGGTGGTTGGTTGTTTGGGGGGGGGGATGTTTTGATTTTATTTTTTTTTTACTATAACCGTGACTTCTGTTATTTGGGGATTTTTGCATGTGGGTGGATGGATGTGATGGTAAACAGTTGAACCAGTTCAATGAGAACCCTGTGAGCTGCCAAACTAAACCATGAACTAAGCAGGAAGTTAAGTGAGAACATAAAATTTTCTCTTTAAACTAGGGCAACCTGGCAATTGCCTAAAAATTATGCTATGTCTGTTCTTACGCCTTATGATTCAGAGAGATCATTCAGGCATCAAGTGATACCTAGCACTGAATCACTCAGAGGTGAGTGACACTCAAACACTTTTTTAGATAACAGCTACTATAGGCACGGTACATTGGAGATTACCTAAAATACTGCAGGTGCATTTGCTTCAGCACCTAGAGCTGCAGTACTCAAATGCAAATGGGAACATCGAGCTCTTCAGTATCCACTCAGAATAATGACTACTACCCTTTATTTGCCTGAAGGTAGGTAATACTGCTATTGATAGTCAAAGGCTCAGCTCTTCTAAGAAAATCAATGACATTAAAGAGTTTCTGAAGTAGTATACACTGCCTGAGAAGGGCAGCAGAAAAATAATGTCTGGAATTGTTTCACACTGATGACTTTTTTTTTTTATGCTTGCCTTCAAGCAGAGAATGAGGAAGAATTTCTTCATCATTTAGGCAGATCTTTATATATCATATACTGATTCAAAATAATTAAAAGCTGATCTTTCAGTTAACTAAGGATATTCCTGGAAAAGGAATGCCAGGATTTTTGGAGATTTTGTTCAAACAGCCACATGTTATGATGTTTACTCAGCCTCTTTGGTTTACAATATGAGAACAAAATTCCCATCAGATTTGAGGTATTTTGTTCATTCTTGTAGGTTGGAAATACAATGAGAACAATTTTTTTTATGATATCCAAACAAGTCCATATTTGATCCAAAACAAAACCATATAGTCAAAAGACAAAAACTAATTACATTTTTGAACCTCAAAAATTAATTGGCTCTCACTTCCATTACATTTGGGGTAAAAGCTTCAGTTTTTCTGGCCTTTCAATAGAAAGGCATATAACTTTAAAGAAATAGAAAGCATGTAACTTTAACTGCATCAGAAAATATAGACAAAAGAAAACATAATAATTTGTTACCATAAATACAGGTGATACTCAATCTACCTATTAAAGTCTGTAGTTGAAAAGAATAAAATAGCTACATAACTGAATCCCTCATTCTCCTTTTTAATACTTCTCAAGTGTCAACCCCACTTTTAAACTCTATTTATAAAAAAAAAAAAAAAGAAAAAGGTAGTAGATGCAAAATTGGGAACAGCACTATAAATTAAAAAGTCCTGTGTCTCACCAAAAACTATATATAGTTTCTAGAGTTTTGTCTGAGCAAGAGTTTAGGTCTAAATGTCCATTTAAAAGATAGAGAACTAGTAGAAACAGATCATGTAGTATCTTGAAAAAGTACAGGAGTCATAAAGCAGCATGGCAAAAAGACATTTTCTACTTTTAAAGTTAAAAATGGCTTTTCTGGAGGCAATCCCCTGTGGATCCTTAATTCCTAACTTTCCTAACAATTTTAAAAAAGCTGGAGTAAAAGGTTGCTTGAAGTTTCTCAGAGTATGAACCGCAAAATAACACAGCCAGATTGTTAACAGACACCTCATTTACCCCATTTACAACCTGTGCATCCATCTTATTTGTTAGCACAATTCGTCAGAAGCATTTACAATGCTGTAGAAAAGCCTTTGCTGTTCTTTATGTTGGCACAGACTGCTTCCCTCCCTTGCTTTTTTGGCATCACCTCTTCTGTATATGGCAAAAGTCACGTTCTCACATTATTTGCTGTACTTTCAGCCAGTATCTGAACACACTTCACTTATTGGCTGGAAACATGGAGGAGAGACTAGGCATCAGATCAACAGCCAGATCTTCACAGGTCATGATGTCTCTACCATTGAAACTCTGCCTTCAAACACCAGCAAAGCTGGAGAGGGGCATCACAGCCAGCACCAGCCATCCTATGGCAGGTTCTCTCATTTACACAGATGTAAGGCTAGGGATCTACCCAGATACAGTTCTTTCAGTAATATATTTGTAGATGAGATGCTTTACCTCCAGAAGAGTGATACACACTGTAGGCAATACTGATAGCCATTTCCTGGCAGGCAACAATCTACTTGGAGAATCAAGGGCCAAAGGCAAATCTAGTGAGTCCCCAGTTGTTAGATGTCCATCCCAGACATCATAAATGTCACTACAAATCAAGACAGATTATTAGCTGAAAAAAATTAACATAATTGCTGTCTTATCCATTTCTTTCCCTTAATGTTTCTCTAAGTCATTTCCTAGCTATTAAAGATTGACCTAGTAATCACTGACAAAACAAAGCACAGTCTTCATATTGTAACACAGATTAAATTTTCAGCCTGCCATGCAGTTACTGTCGTTCTCCCGGATGACGGCACTTTTTCAGTATCAAGGCTTTAGTGTGCCATCTGGTGGATTTTCAGCATTTGGTACATTTTATGTACAAACCCAGTGACACAGAGATGTCCAATATACTGACAGGAGTATCTACCTTTTCTGGCCAATGTCCTTGTTAGAGGAAAAAACAGCATTGTTGATTTTATCATTCCACTTATGGTCAAATTATATTTTTGCCTGAGAGTAATAACTTAATTCCTTTTACATTTCCAGTCAAATGAGTTTTTAATACTGTAACTTTAGCTAATCCCTTAACACTGATTGATTTTATATGTAATTGATTGATGGCTCTCTCAAAAAAGGCCTCCACAAACCTAGCCTAAGAGAATTACATATTTAGGGCCACAAGTTGAGACCATCTATGACACCTAGAAGCTTAATTCTGACTGACCGAACATGCTAGGATTAGTCTCTATTTGGGATGAGGGTTAAAGATATTGAAGCAAGCCTATTACCATACAACTTCAAATGAAACTGACAGTCTGAGTACTGATTCTTCATTCTAAGTACCACAGCAACAACTGTCATGAAAAAATACTGTAGGTTTTTAAGATACTGCATGAAAAATGTGAAGCCAGCTAAAATATTTGAAAAAAAATTCTGAGCATGAGTTTTCTACTGTATTCACCCTTTCTTTGTAACTGTGAGGCATTTCTTCATTTCTCTTTTTTATAGAGCACAAGTTGTGTGATGAGGAACCTGGGATGGATTCAATTTCAAAATGCACCAAGTCCTTTGAGAACACGGCCCTAAGAGGGAGTGTATCTTCTATTCCAGCACAGTGCCACAGGCACTCTTCCACTCTGCACAAGATGCAGTATATTCCATTGCAGCTAAGACTTCCAGGATTTTAATGCTAGATGGAGGCTGCCCTCTGAATGAATGAGCTGCAGCTGCCACAAAAGAGCATGAATGGACAGTTGGATGAGGCTTCTACCCAACATATGATGTCAATTCAGAAACCTGGACTAAAGATGGCAATGACTGTATGGGAATAAAAGAAAAGACCCACTGAGAGGTGCTGGATATGTGGCTGTTAATGAATCTCCTTCCTGGAGTCTGGCCTTCTTTCCATAAAGAGGAAACAAGACAAACACAGATAAAACAGAAAGGAAAAGAAAAGCAGTGATTGAAAATGCAGCTTTTGTTTTTGGTCCCAATTGCTACTGGCAACCTGACCACTAGAGAAAACCAGGCTCAGCATAGTTTTATCAGCCACTGCGAGACTTGGCAAACGTACCAATGCTGTGCTGTTTTAAACATTGATTTTAGCTGTCTTTTTGGACACAGGCTTGCTGCAGTGCTGCTAAAAGGTCAGCTGAGACAGACTGTTTTTAAACTGAAAGCTAACGTCATGAAGTGAAAAGAAGATATACAACTAGGGAAGAAAAAGGAAGACAAGAAACAAATGGGGGGGTATCGGGATTTAAGTGGTATGGTCCAGGTGGTTTTCAGACCTGAACTGTGACTGGGGGAGGTGGCAGTAGCACTGAGATTCCTGTCTTTGGTCAGGACGTCCTTTACAATCAGGTAATGAAAGATGAAGTCATATGATAGGTCTGAAGTCTCTAGGAGACTGCAAGACAATGCTGCTTTTGGTCCAGATATGCTATGTTGCATCAGCAAGCAGTGTGACCTGACAGGTGTGGATTCACAGAGAAAAACAGCTGGTGCTGGGACCAGGTATCTATACTAAAAGTTTAAAGGAGGTTATTTTGAATTAGCTATGGCCTGACTCCATAGACTTAATGACAATTAGGATTTAGAGTTCACCCTCCAGATTACTTTAGCCTGAAAGGAAATCTGGAAGTCCCAAAAGCACCTTGCAATGAACACCAAAGCACAGTAGCAGGGATAAATGGAGATTCAATTAGAAAGTGCAGACCAGATCTCTGTAGGGAGTTTTCTGGTGGCAGAGGTCCATGGGGATAACCCCGGATTGCTGCAGGACGAGAGAGAGGAAGCCCTTCTAGCACCATCTTGTCCAACCTGCCTACAGGGAGAAAGACAAAAATCCACATTTTTGTTCATGTTGCCTTTCCATCTTATTCTGAGTTGTTATTTAAGGAGCAGAGTTAGGTTTTTATTATCGTGGATAAAGTTGAGTGTAGCCCTTAGTGTATTATATGTTCTCACTGCAAGCTAAATCCACTCATAAATAAGAGTTATAAAACGTATATTTCATTTAGGAATAGAAGTGCATGCAGTTATTGCATAAGGTCTTTAACCGAGATTGAAAGCACATTACAAGGTTTAAATATGATCTGAATAGATGAAATAAAAAATAC
Organism: Harpia harpyja; assembly: GCF_026419915.1. Classification (NCBI taxonomy): domain Eukaryota; kingdom Metazoa; phylum Chordata; class Aves; order Accipitriformes; family Accipitridae; genus Harpia; species Harpia harpyja. The sequence continues at coordinate 74,686,268 of NC_068940.1, forward strand.
AGATATTACTTCCAAAAAGCTGAGAGCGTATAACATACAATTAATTTCAACAGACATTAAATACCTTGGAGGATTAAAGCCACAAGAGAATACTGATTACAGTAGTTCAAGACATTTACTCTTTCAATTTTGCAAGTTCAGTATGATATCTGAAAACCATTTTCATGTCAGTTCTTTCACACTAATCCAACTTTACTTGCAGTAAAGTACTGCAAATTATACCATTTGTTTTACCCGTGAAAATTAACAACGTCCTGTCTTCACAGTATGTTCAGTCAAAGGAAACCTTCTAGTGATGTAGTATCTGAGTAGTTTCAAAGGCTTTTGCATCACTCAACATTTTGTAGGGAGTTCAAGTATTTCTGATATCTGACATAAGGCTTGTTTTTAGAGAACAACAGTGTTTCTGAGGCCTCCACAGCGTAAAAGGAATTCTAACACCTTTAATGACATTGATATATCAAAAATTTATTTTGATAACTGCCCATGTGGATTCCATCAGTTTGAAAGTGTACATTTACTAAAAGACGTTAAGCTGATGTAAATTAGATTTAAATCAAAGAAAGAATACCTTTTCAAGGTTTTGCACCAGTTCAGTTAAATCAGTTTAAAATAAAATCTTAAGGCAATACTGTGCAACTTTGTGCTCATATAAAGTCTGACTGACTTCTCTGAACAAAGCCTTCACTAACCAGCCACAAGTTCCATTGGCTACAACAGGACAACAAGCTTTTTTTTTGCTATTACTATGGCTCACTTTGTAGGTCATTGCAGTGTACAATTGTATTGGGTTTGCATGGCAAGGTTTTGGTAGCGGGGGGGGCTACAGGGGTGGCTTCTGTGAGAAGCTGCTAGAAGCTTCCCCCATGTCCGACAGAGCCAATGCCAGCCGGCTCCAAGATGGACCTGCTGCTGGCCAAGGCCAAGCCCATCAGCGATGGTGGTAGCAACTCTGGGATAACATATTTAAGAGGGGGAAAAAAAGTTGCTGCTGGCACAGAAACTGCAGCCGGAGAGAGGAGTGAGAACATGTGAGAGAAACAGTCCTGCAGACCCCAGCGTCAGTGAAGTAGGGGAAGACGTGCTCCAGGCGCCGGAGCAGAGATTCCCCTGCAGCCCGTGGTGAAGACCATGGTAAGGCAGGCTGTCCCCCTGCAGCCCATGGAGGTCCACAGTGGAGCAGATATCCAACTGCAGCCCAGGGAGGATGCCACGCCAGAGCAAGTGGGTGCCCGAAGGAGGCTGTGACCCCGTGGGAAGCCCACACTGGAGCAGGCTCCTGGCAGGACTTGTGACCCTGCAGGGGACCCACGCTGGAGCAGTCTGTGCCTGAAGGACTGCAGCCCGTGGAAGGGACCCATGCTGGAGCAGTTGTGAAGAACTGTCTCCTGTGGGAAAGACTTATGTTGGAGAAGTTCATGGAGGACTGTCTCCTGTGGGAGGGACCCCACGCTGGAGCAGGGGAAGTGTGATGAGTCCTGCCCCTGAAGAGGAAGGAGCAGCAGAGACAACGTGTGATGAACTGACCATAACCCCCATTCCCCGTCCCCCTGCGCCGCTGGGGGGGTACGTAGAGAATCTGGAAGCGAAGCTGTGCCTGGGAAGAAGGGAAGGGTGGGGGAGGGTGTTTTAAGAGTTGGTTTTATTTCTCATTATCCTACCCTGGTTTGATTGGCAATAAATATTTAATTTTCCCCAAGTCGAGTCTGTTTAGCCTGTGATGGTAATTGGTTGAGTCTGTCCTTATCTTGACTCATGAGCCTTTTGTTGCATTTTCTCTCCCCTGTCTAGCTCGGGGAGGGGGGGAGCGAGCAAGTGAGCAGCTGCATGGTGCTTAGTTGCTGGCTGGGGTTAAACACGACAACAGTGCACCTGCATCCCTTTTTGTGACTTTCATCTTTCTTCTATCGTCTAGTACGTGGTTAATGAAAGTGTTAAAAAAATTCTCATTATATGCGCAAATTAGATCCAGGCCCTAGCAACAGAGAAAATTCCCATATAGGAAGAACACCATTTAGGGTAATTTGACATCGTGTCTTTTGCCTGGATTACCACGTGTTCGATTTAAATTTACGATGGCATCATAACACGGTCTTCGGTCTGAACTACCAGATGTTTGACTCGGGTTGCCAGTGGGGCAACTGGACGCCGAGGGGCATCATTAGATGCAGCATCAGCTGAAAAGAGAAAACAGACGGCGCTGATCGCGGAGGTACAATCTGAGGAGGCATTCAACGGTGCGCCCGGGAGCGTACGGACGGATCACGGAGATAAAGCCCTGCTTCTCGGTGCTGCCGCAGACTACCCCATCAGCCCGGCACCGGGGGGGAGATGGGGGGGAGGGGGGGGGCGGGAGGGCACAGCCGGCCAGCAGCGACCCGGGGGGCCGCAAGCCCCGCGGCACTCCGACACCGAAACAGCCAGCGCCGTCGCTCGGGGCGGCCTCCCCGCCAAGGGACCCGCCGCACCGGGGCCCCGCCGCGACCAGGCCGCACCGCCAGCCCCGCGCGCCCCAACCGGCGGCGCAGCGGCCGCGCCGCTCCCCGCCGCCGGCGCTCGGAAACGCGTCACTCCCCGCGGCCGGGACCCCCCCGTTCCGCGCCCCCCCCGCCCCACCGGATGGTGCGTGACGCCATCGCGGCGCGCCGCGGCCTCTGCCATCGCCGCCGCCGCCGCTCGCAGCATGGCCGTGGTGGGGGAGCCGCCGCCGCCGCCCGCCGCCATCCCCTCCTTCGCCGTGGCCCGCGGCCTGGTGGGGCGCCGCTACTCGTGCCTGGTGGTGGCGCCGCACCGCAGGCACGTCGCGCTGGCGCCGCGCTACCTGGGCCGCAAGCGCACCGGCATCCGCGCCCAGCTCGACGCCGAGCTCCTGCGCTACTCGGAAAGGTGCGGCCGGGGAGGGGGCTCGGCTGGGGCCCTCCCGGGTTTGGGGGGGTCGGGGGGGGTAGGCCTCCGCCCGCCTGGGGGCCCCGCGCCGCCGCCTGGGCCCCGCCGCGGCCGGGGCCGGCCCGGTGTTGGCTGTCTCCGGCCTAAGAGCTGACGGTGCTCCCCCCCCCCCCCTTTCTCCTCCCAGCCTTCAGGGTGTGCCGGTGGCTTACGACAACATCAGAGTGGTGGGTGAGCTCGGGGACATTTACGACGACCAAGGATTCATCCACCTGAACGTCGAGGCGGACTTCGTCATCTTCAGCCCCAAGAAAGGGAAAAAACTGGTGGTATGTCAACATGCTGATGTCTCGTGGGGCACGTTTTTTTATTGAGTAATCAAAGCTTGGCCTGCCTCCGTCATCAGCAGAGGTCTGGGACTTAGGTGGAGCTATATGTTAGCTTATATTGGTAGTTCATTCGCGTATGAGTAGTTTACAGGAGTTTTAGCAGTTGGAAGCAGCAGGTTTTATTTCGTCCGTCTCTATGTTTGTTAAATTTATATTTAATATTTATATATTATTAAAATACCGTATCATAAGGATAACGCATTATTAAAATACTGTATCATAAGGTTTACGGATTACTAAATACTGTATCATAATTTTGCATATCGTTTATATCGATGCTTCTTTCTGAAGCTCAGATAATTCTCAAACAAGTGTGTTTGTTCTTATGTAGTAGTGGCAGGAATGTTTAGGATGTTCTCATGAGTTTATTTCCTTCAAGTACAAGAGCAGTACATCAAGTTGAAGCCTGCCTTTCAGTAAAAGGAAATGTATGGCTTGCAGAACAGCTTTAAGCTTGTTACTACGCTTGTGTCGGTACTTGCTGGGGAAAAATAGTTGAGGGTTGGCTTACTTTTGTTGTGCCATACCTTTTACAGCACAGCTTATGTCTTTCTAAATGTGATTAAAGAAATGAATGTGTCCCCTTGTTAGGAAATGAATGGAAAAACCCTCAGTGTCTTTCTTTCATCCTTGGGGAGGGCAAAGGTGAATAACGTTTGACATGCAAATGTGTCAGAAAACCACTGAATGGAGTACTTAAAAGCTTTTTATGTGTCATCTGTATCTTTAGCTGCTAAGTAGTGCTGTGCCAGCATGAAGACTGTTTTAAGCGAGTAAAGCAGAATTAAAATAGCTTTAAAGCAAAGTCGATGGCTGTAGTGCGAGGAAAGACTTACCTGTTCTATTCAGGTATTCACTGTAGCCAAGTCCCATGTTTTGACTTTCTTTCTTTTGCAGATACAGGTTCAGTTCTATTTTGGGAGGAATTGTATGAAGAGTATATAGGAGTAGCTTCAGTTTTAGTGAAGAAGAGTTAGCTGATTTGCTAGATAAACTGACTTCGTAACTTGTGCGTAAACTCTCGTCGAAAAGTGTCCACATAGGAAACTAATACATATCATGTGCGTTTAAAGGGGTGGTCTTCTTGACTATAGCTTCATATGACTTTCTTTTTCTTTTTTAGGGTGTAATTAATAAAGTGGCCCCTAGTCATATTGGCTGCCTCATACATGGATGCTTCAATGCTTCTATCCCTAAACCTGAACAAATGTCGATTGTACAGTGGCAAGACCTGGGGTTAAAAATAGGGGATGAACTCAAATTTCAAGTATTGCACTTGGATTCTGATGCAGCTGGGGTGTTCTTCATTCGAGGGGGACTCACTAAAAGGAGGTATTGTGCCCTACTAGAGAATATTTTTAACTGTTTTAATGGGCTTGTTACAAGCTAAATGATTTGAATTAACATCTTAATCTTTAAGCTTGCTTATTTTCACACAAACCCATGTCTATACATAGCCTGCGTTAGTTGTCTTAAACTAAACTTTCTACTGGTAGGGACTCACTTGGATGTTTTCTCTGGAAAAATAAAAGTAGATTTTTTTTTTTTGAGCTTTAAAAATCTGCGTGTGCTGACCTATGAACTGTTGGTTGTATAAATAATACATGTTCAAAATAGCACCCCCAAATGTCTAGAGCAGCTGTGTTTATGAATGTGCATAGGCTTTCCAAGTGAAAACACTGCAGTTCGTGAACACAATGTTGACATTGGTGTTTACACACACATGCGTGCGCGCACATTACATAACCACAAATAGTTATATGTGGACGACTTAAATCCTTGCTGAAACATAAGAATATCAAAGATGGTAAGAGAAAACGCATCGCTTTACTCCTTTCACTTACACACCTCTAAATTTTTAGAGCAGTTTGCTAAAAATCTTAGTAGTGATACCTTTAAAAGAATTCATACAGATTTTTTTTTAAATGGTCATTTGCTGAGCGATTTTTTTCTACCAATGTGGTTATGTTTTTAATATAAATGTACAATATGACTACTACTGACAAAATCATAACATTTTTTGTTTGGTTTTTCTTTTTTAATCTGGAAGGATGCTCTGGATTGTTTCAGTGAACTTACAATGAAACTTAACAATTTTGTCCTCAGTGCCTCTGGGGACATCTCCTCCTCCATGGTTTTTAACTGCATTATTTCCATATTTGTCTTCCTAGACATTTTCTCCAATGCTCTCAGTTGCAAGGTACCTGCTGGGTTTTTTTATTTTGCTTGGGTTGGTTTTTTTCTTCTTTTTTTGACTTTTCTGGCATCACCTTTGTTTTAGCTGTATAGACTTCAGCAAGGCAATTGCTTGGTAAAAATCAGCAGTGTGTCTCATTTAAGACTGAACAGGCCATTGGCTGTGTGTGTTTGTGAATAACTTAAAGCTGCACTACAAAATGTGTGATTATGAATTAGTGGATGAAGGAGTACAAGAAAAGAGGAAAATCAAAATGGTCTGTACAGCATTTTAGAGAAGAAATTTAGGCTAAGATTTGAAAGAGAATCTTGATTCTGTGGTAAGAAGGAAGCTAGTCAGGTAATAGAAATTACCCTGAAAGTATTAAACTGGCTTTATGATTTTCTGTAACTAGAGTATCATGTTCTCCATTTGTTGTTGTTTTTAGTAAATGCTTATCTTTTATCTACTTGATGTAAATACTGTGTTTTAGCAAATTTTGATATTTCACTGTGTGAGGTGCACTGAGATGTCTCTACTTCAGCTTATTTTGTATACTTCTTTACAGCATGAAGCCCAAACGATCTGAGACTGTCACTGACAGTACAAATGGAGATGAAATTCAAAAGTTTGACCACCAGGAAAATGACTTGAATGACTCTGGGGGAGATAATGTCACAGAGGAGCCTCTGGGTGAGACGGATAACACCGGGAGGGAAAATGGAGAAGAGCAAAGTGTTGATGCTGTGAATGGATTGTGCGATGATAAAAACAAGAAGAAGAAAAAGAAAAAGCATAAGCAAGAAGAACAGGAACATGTATTGCCTACCAGTGACTCCAGTGGTTACCAAAGTGACCATAAAATGTCAAAGAAAAAGAAAAGAAAGCATTGTGATGAAGTTGAAGAAAGTGAATTATCTCAGCTGTCACAAGAACCCAAAGCTAAAAAGAAAAGAGACTAAAGTCTGAAGTGCCTTTCCTGAATAAGATTTCAGATGTTTTTGATAAGCTTCCAATAAAATCCTGTTTTCAAAATGCATATGTATATTTCTTTACTAAACAATCTGCTCTACTAGGTGGGATAATGTTTGTGTGCATATGTGCGCCAACAGCTTTAAAGGCAGGAGCTTTTAAAGAAGTGATAGAAGAAATGGGATAGAAGCAATATCTGCCTGTTTTATTTAGGGGAAAATAAGGCACAGAAGAACAGTGGAATGTAATTACAGGAATACATGCATCACCTCTGTGTCTGCTTCCTGGTTCCACACATTAACCACTAGCTAGTTACGATCTTTACTACTCTTAATTCCATCTTTGCTGCTCAGTATCTTGATTTTGTAAGAGTAGATTAGGTTTACCTTTGGGGTTCTGGAGTACCTGAATACCCAGGGGCTGAGAAGAGATTTTTTTGTAGTAGTAGTGGTAAGGGACCATGAATGCCTGTAAATGAAACTCTGCAGCCTGACTTAAAGGTTAAGCAAACTCAAGTGTTTTGGATCTTTCAAAACACCTTTTGTGGTACTCCAGGAAAAACAGTATGATCAGTTGATTCAGAGCAAGCCAGGAAGACGGGAGAAGATTAATGTAATCTAATGTAATGAAGTACCACTTACAGGTTAGAATACCGCTGAGATATAGGCTGATAAAGCAGTTGGTAATGGGACATACTTTGATAAAGTTTATTTTTATGCTGTTAAGCTCATTGACTTCACAGTTTTCTTTAAAAAAAAAAAAAAAGCTGAAGTGCAACTCCCAAATTTTTGTGCTAGTTGTAGCTTTCAAACACTGCTCTCTAGAACAGCAGGTATCTACTGTCAGTATTTTCCAAACTGTTGGAATTAATGTTAGTGGGAAGTTTTGACAATGGGAAAACGACAGTCAAACATTAACAAATGTGCCTTTATTAAGAACTAATTTTCCTGGTGTACATGTATGATAGTTTTTTGAGTATCAGTACTTTTGGTTGCAGCTCTCTTCTGTTGTGAGGAGTTCTGGGGAGAACTGTAGTGTAACATGGTCTAGGCTAGCTAGATCTTTAATGGAGGTAGGAGGCAATGATTACTTTGGTATTGATTTACCTTATTACAAGAAGACATAACCAGCTCCTTGGAAGCCTTGTAAGTAAATAGCATGTATGTGGAAACTTGCTGTTTGTCTGTTCTTAGGTGACAAAACATTTTGCTCTAGCGATTATGCTGGTGCTGTTAGCTCAATTTACTAGATTTATATACAGTGCCTAATAACATATCCATTCACATTGAACATGTTCTGAATTTAAAATGTGACAGTACTTGTTTTAGGGCTCGCTTTGTGCTATATTAATGTCTTTTATGTATCTTTAAAGCTCCAGACTTATCAAGACAAATCTAAGTTTTTGTCTTCCAAGCTTGATGGCATGGTAGTACATCATAGGCATTCTAAAGTTGTAATACTATGAAGAACCAAGTTAAGAGTTTTTGAAGACCTATAAGGTGAGCTTAAATAGCTGTTTAAGGGCAGCAGAAACTTCAGTATATCCTGTTTTGCTTGCTGTTCAGCATACTTGGTCTTGAAACCAGTTTCTGGACAGTCCTGAGATGAACATGAGTTGTCCCTGTTGTGTTTCTACAAGTGACAATGCTGCCACTTGAACTACATGCAATTTCATGGATACTGTCTCATCTGTCCATTCTTCCTGTACTGTGACAAAACCTGAGAAGTCAGATAGTGTTTGTAATGCATTTCTAACAGCACGCTGCAAGATCAACTGAGGGCAGTATTCTGGTGTGTTAAGTGTTGCAGAGAGTAACACAAGTCCCACCCTAATGTGCTTAAAATTTAAATACACAGGACAGGCTGAAGGTTGGGACATAATTTACAGTTAGAAATTATCTGTTAGCTCTCCACACCCCCCCCCTTTTTTTTTTAACATGGATTGATATAGAGGGAAGAAGTTAGATAGGCAGGTGCAGATATTTTTTGTTGATGCCTATGGGAAGAGGAAGATGGAGGCAGTTGCTGTTGCAGATGAACCAAAGACTGAGAGTCGTATCACTTCATCTGTTAGTCCTTAATAATCATTATAGCTTACTTTCCCTTTTAGGGAAGGGAAACACATCTCCAGCAGACCCACTGTTGGTGACTGCAGCATGAGCCAAGACCTACCAATTCATAGGACCAGCTTGTAGCACCAGGAGTTTTTCTTGCTCTGTTCCAGGTTTTCATCAGCATGGAGAGAAAGGAGATGTTCAGGGAGGAAGAACTGAAGTTGCAAATAATGAGTCAAGTAATATAGTATAAATGCTTTCAGCACTTTGAATGCTCTTTTTCCACTTTGCTGCTTTACCATTCTCTTACTGAAAGAGAATTGCCTACTGTAATTTAACAAACTATGCAAACTGGTTTTTTTGAGGGTATTAAGCAACTTTTCTGAAAGCCTAAAGTAATCTGTCTCAGTTTTGGGCCTTACTTAAAGCCAATTTTTTTTTTTGGCACACAAGTGGGGCCGGCACCCTCTGGTATCGTTTTTTGGTTTTCTTTCTTGGATTACAACAGAAGAGAACAATTAAAAGTAAATTAAATGCAGGAGCTGGCAATTCATGATTGCTGAACAAGTTGCTGGTCCAATATTACAAATACTGTAATACATTACATTAAATTCTTGCTAGGTTAATATGCAAATAGCAACTGTGCTACAAAATAAAATTGTAGATTCCTTTGCCTGGCAATTGTACAAAGCAGTTGACTTTTCTGCTGGTTTGTGTCTTCGGAAGGGGAAAAGTGAAGAAAAGACTTAAAAAAAAAAGAGAAGACAAAAGTGCTTTTCACAGCTGGAGCCAATATTGGCAGCCTCACAGCTGCACTGTTGATGTTGCTGTAGACACTTTCGGCATTAGCTAAATATGGCAAGAAAACTTGGATTTTCAAAAGTGAATTGTCACTCTATTCATGACTTTAAAACACTTCCCTTTGTTTTTTTCCCCTTAAAAAAAAGTAAGATTTTCCAGTGCTTGAAATTAACAAAGGAAAGAAGCTGAACTTGACATTTTCCATAAAAGTTTCTGACAAGTTTGATCATTATAAATGTTTAGCTTTCTGTGTTCCCCTGGACTACAAAGGAAGAGTAGTATTGAATTTTGAGTTGAGCTGAGATTTTTGAGTATAGAGAACAAACATTTGCAAAGCTTCCAGTGAGGCCAGGTGACTTCATATTTGTTTGCATGACCCTTCTGTTCCTTTTTTTCAGAGTGCATTCTAGCACAACTCACTTCTGTCACACAGCAAAGAGCAGGTTAGAAAGTAAAATTGTATTTTGTCCTATAACTATATTGATAGTTACAGCAAGGTAACTGTCAGGTGATCTAGAGAAAACATATGCTGTTTTTTTTTTCCTGTTGTAACATTAAATTGGCAACAAAGCCAATATTCACTTCTGTCTGTGGTTGATAATCTTTTGTCTGTATTATGAAAAATGTAGTTCCAACTTAACCAGCTATAATAAGTTTCTAAAGCAGGGACTGTTTCTTTTTCATAGTATTATAAATATTTTGATTTTGCAAACATGTTTCTCAGTGTATTGCATGCCTTTGGCAGAAGAGCAAGTGCTCTTAGAAGAAAGTATCTTTAGCTCTCATTAAAACAATTGTTTTGTACTCTCTGAAGCTTGCAGTGATCTGCAGTGTTAACTTTTGCTCTTTGTCTTTTCCTTGCTTCTCTTAGAAACAAGTTCTTTGCTTTTGACTTGGCAGTTTGCTGCTGCTTGAAATATGCAGCCCAAACAGCCCAGTGGATGAGCTCTAGGGAAAGGATTTTTTCAGGGGCCTAAGTAAGCTAGCTGCCATTTGGAAAACATGAGCCTTGATCGCATCTGCCTCTGAATAAACAGTTTGCCTTTGGAAGCATCTGAATGTTTGATAGCCCTCAGATAGTATAGACCTTTGTTGTAAAAAGCATGGGGGTAGTTATGTACCCAAACTGTTGGAGTTGTGGTTTTTTTCCATATACCTGTGAAGAGGTTATGTGCTCTGATGCTCTCACAGTTATTAGGGTTGATTATGAAAGGATTGAAATAGTTTCATTCTAATAAGGCATATATTTTTGTTACCATAATGTTGATTCTATTCTGCTATTTAGCTTTCAGAAATTCTGTAATTTCAATAAAGCCTGAAGTACTTCAGTATCCAGTAGACTTAGTCTGTTTATAGGGAGAAGATACTTTGTCTTCTGGATTCACGTGAACAAAAATAAGACTGAAAATCAAGATTTGCACTTCTCCAACATTGTCAGTAAATAAGTTTTTACAGACACAGATCATGATTTTTGTGTCCTTCATCATGACTTTACATGTAACTAAGTTGGGGCCGGGTTAAATTCAGCTGTAAGTCTTGTAGCAAGCCGTTCAGTTGACCTCCTGTTAAGCAATTAGAGGTATTTGCAGCCTGGCAATGGATTCAAGTTCCCCTAGAGCCAACTGTCCCAGGTAAGATGGGTAAGAAGGAATGAGCTTTTGTTTCCCCACTTTACCTATCCTCAAGAACTTTTAAAGGACCCCTGCACCGAGACATTGAATACATAGACAATCTCCTCCCATCTCCCAAAGTGATATGTCTGTAGTGTATTATCGTAGCTGGAACATTTCTGTTTTGGCCAGAGATAGTTCAACTCAACAAAGACTTCTTTGAGAAATCTATCTACAGAAACAGCTAAAATAAACTTTCTCTACAGAAGATGAGTGAACAGTAGAAGTTCTTAGTACATAGCAAAGAAATCTTATGAACAGAGGAAAGAATCTTGATACAAAACTCATTATCAATACCTTCCTCTTCTATGGATTATTTTAGCGTATTTCACGTGACTAGAAGGCTGAGCTGTGATCTTTGGTGTCTAAAGCTATATGATACTTATTAAGAGTGCAGGTACCAAGATATGACAGACTATTGCTCCTAATCCTCTATGCTCCTTCTTCCTTTATGCTTTCTTTCACTGGTGGCTTTGATGTATGGGGACTTCTCTAGGAATATTCTTACTACACCTGAAACATGAGGCCTCATTCAAGAGCAGGATTTCATTGTGCTCCACAAATTGATTGAGGAGAACCATGTGTTTAAGAAGCTCTGGTAAAGAGCCAGTCTGTCAATCAGTGTGTTATTTAGAAGCTCACATTAGGCATGGTTGATCCACTAGAAGTTTGGACACTGAAAGAAGCAGTTCTTTGTCAAATACCTTGACTGAGTTGCAATTAAGGTTGCATTCAGAAGTAATATTGCAGTTCTGTCTGCAAAGCCATGATCAGTGGGCATGACCTCATTGTGATACGTACATGCACAGCACCCACAATTTCTCCTGAAGACTCGGGAGCACAGCAGTGCAAGTACAGTCCCAGATTTGATTGAAAGCATTTTGTCAAAACCTGTGGGCAATAACTCATTCATGAAGCTCGTTGAAGCCAGAGTTGTCTTGTTTTCAGGGAGAGTTGGACTGGGGTACAGTTGGCCTTGATAAAGTTAACTGTTCAGGCTTGTTTGTTACTGTGTATGAAGACACAGTCTATGCTTTTATTTTCTCATAATAAAAGTGTTAGTGTATGGATAAATTAAAAATTCTGTATGGATCAGTCAAGCCAACATTTAAAAGCTGGATTAAAAAGAAATGCAAAGTTATGCTTCATCATTAATTAATATGAACATCAGGAGAAATAAGATATAGTCTAGGAGCACTGTTAAATTTTTGCATTAGCTCCATTTTGTTTCGGGTAACAAACCAGTGACATCTGACCCTCTTTCAGGATAATGCCAGTTTATTACGTTCGTGCTTGAAGACTCATTTTTTTCTCCAGAGATTTAGTCAGCTCTCCATGGACTCAAAGATCACCAGTGTTTTGAAGCACTTTCCTGGAAGGACAGGTATTTGTCTCCCTACTGAAAAAAACCCCTCAACCCCCAAACCCCAACAACAAAACAAAAAGTCCACAGATTGTGTAGGAACTTGAAGTTCCTTCATGGAGCCTGTTGACTTGGATGAGGGGATCGAGTGCACCCTTAGCAAGTTTGCAGACGACACCAAGCTGGGAGGCAGGGTCGATCTGCTTGAGGGTAGGGAGGCTTTACAGAGAGATCTGGACAGGCTGGATCGATGGGCTGAGGCCAATCGTATGAAGTTTAACAAGGCCAAGTGCCGGGTCCTGCACTTCGGTCACGGCAACCCCATGCAGCGCTACAGGCTTGGGGAAGAGTGGCTGGAAAGCTGCCCGGCAGAAAAAGACCTGGGGGTGCTGGTTGACAGCCGGCTGAATATGAGCCAGCAGTGTGCCCAGGTGGCCAAGAAGGCCAATCGCATCCTGGCCTGTATCAGGAACAGTGTGGCCAGCAGGAACAGGGAGGTGGTTGTTCCCCTGTACTCGGCACTGGTGAGGCCGCACCTCGAGTACTGTGTTCAGTTTTGGGCCCCTCACTACAGGAAAGACATTGAGCTGCTGGAGCGTGTCCAGAGAAGGGCAACCAAGTTGGTGAGGGGTCTTGAGCACAAGACTTATGAGGAGCGGCTGAGGGATCTGGGGTTGTTCAGTCTAGAAAAGAGGCGGCTGAGGGGAGATCTTATCGCTCTCTACAACTACCTGAAAGGGGGTTGTAGTGAGGTGGGTGTTGGTCTCTTCTGTCAGGTGGCTGGAGATAGGACGAGAGGAAATGGCCTCAAGTTGCAGCAAGGGAGATTTAGGTTAGATGTTAGGAAAAATTTTTTTACTGAGAGGGTTGTCAAACATTGGAATGGGCTGCCCAGGGAAGTGGTTGATTCACCATCCCTGGAGATATTCAAAAAGCAAGTGGACGTGATACTTCAGGACATGGTTTAGTGGGCATGGTTAATGGTTGGACTCGATGATCTTGAAGGTCTTTTCCAACCGAAATGATTCTATGATTCTGTTCTATGATTCTCTTCTATGATTCTATGACTTTAGCTTGTGGCTTTGTGAAGAGAGGCACACCTTTGCCTCTGGTGTATCTACACCCCACACAGAGAAGCAGTTGAGGACCTCTGCCTTTCAAAGAAATTCTGTATGTAGTGGCTAAAAATAAGTACATGGAACAGTCTGCACTGATGATGAATGGGATATGCTGATAACTTGTTTTGGTATGATTTTCTTGATGTTAAACTGAATTTAGCATGAGTGACCTACTTTATGTCTGTTATTACTACTAGATCCCATGTTTTCCTAGTTTTATCAGAGAGAGGATGATTCCTGTTCCATATATATAATTTCAAAATTCATCTTTTCATTTAGGGATAGACGTTAGTTAAACTTGAACTCTTAGTGGCCTTGGGCCAAGTGAATGATATTATGAATAGTTGTAAGGTTTCTGAAATAGCAAAATTGTGCATGTATTACAGATTCAAGTGCATTTGAAAATTTGTATTTTTACCCAGGTAGTCTTTATAAAGTACTTACCAAAATGTGCAGATGCTCATAGATTAGTTCTGTTGTAATTTGTGTTGTCGTTATTTCCATCTCACTTCGATGCCTGGTTTGCAAAAATATTGTCAGAAAATATCCCAAAATAGAGCCCAGTATCATCTTACTCATTCCTGATTTATATTTATCCTATAAATGTGTGGTTGTGCAGTATTATGATGATGAATATAAGGAAAAGCTGTTGCAAATAACTTTATAACTTCCTATTAATTAAGCGCAGCAAATGTCTTTTCTCAGGCAAAACAAATTCCCCAAAGGCTGTTTTCTCATTTTATTAACAAGTCTTAGAAATAGAAGAGTAATTACTATATTTGTGAGACAGGCATTCAAATTCCTGAATTACACTTGAAAGAAAAAATAGTTGAAAGATGTCAACAAACTGGATTGAATTCAAATACCAATAACAGCAATAAGGAAGAGCTCTGTTTCATGAAGGAAGAATAAAAAGATTGCCAATTTTTAGCCAAATAGTAGCTGTGGATGTAAGGTGAAAAAAATAGACTGAATACCTCTGCAATGTCTTGATAGAGTTTTCACTGCGCTTGAGGTGCAGTCTTAAACACTTTCAGGTTGCAATGCAGCAAGGCACATCAACATCACCAGCGAGGGACTGTAGATACAAGCAGCGCTTCTTCATATCATAAAGACTATGTGAAAACTTGGTGAAGGATTCTTTCTCTCAGCAATTTTCTATTGAACGCTTCTAATTCTATAATGAGAAATGTAACAAAGGAAAAAAACATATTTTCATTTTCTGTAGCATTTTTATTTTGGTGGTGGTGGTTTTTTCTTGCCTCTGAACAAAAATGACAGTGTGAATAATATTTCTAGTGGTTAGGAAAACTTGAGTACAGAGAGTTCTGATACTTCAGGTTTTGGGGTTTTTTTATTATTATTGCAATTATTTATGGTTAGACTTTGTTTACTGGAGCATACTTTAGAAAATGGTCTAAGAAAATTCAATTAATTTACGGAAAACTGAGTAGGAGAGAAGGATTTTAAAAAAGAGAAAAAGCTGGGGATTTCTTCACAAACCCCGAGTACAAAGGGTAAAATTTCAGTTTAAGGAAGTTCTTGAAATTTCAAAATCTTTCCTGAGAATAGAAGGCAACTTGAAGACTTCTCTTTAAAGGCATTTCTCTGTTCTCTCCACTAAGCATTTTCAGTCCATTCAAAATGCTTCTCCAGTATTTGGAAGTGTGACATAACATACTTAAGACGTGCAAATAGTCATTTCAAATAGAGAAGTATTCCATTCTAGGTATCTAAATTACATTGTTAGATAAGGAACCAAAGGGTTTTTTTCCTTCCAGTTCATATTCTGGTGAAATTGACTGAATTTGTTTTTTTTTTAAATGTGTCAGAATATGATTCCAAGAAAACTACTCTGTTCCACTCTGAATTTATGCTTTATATGTCAAATCAGTGTAGGACTTGGAAAAGTCTGGCTTGAGAAAGGGCTCCGCCTGTTCTCATGCAATGCCACATGGTGGAGCATTGCTTTTTCTGTTGGGCCTTTTCCCCACATCTGTCATCTAAAGAACTCAAAACTTTTGTGAACTGGTATTTGATGAGAGGAAGTTTCTGGTAAGCAGAAGATGTTTTACCTTCAGAGCATTACTATCTACTAGCGCTGTGCTACTGGAGCGGTTACAAAGTCCCTTGTCAAGAACACAAAAGGTTCTGAATGACAAAGGACACTCCTGCACTTTGTTGTACTTTTTGATTGCTGCTGTTCCACTCTTGGACTACATTCATAATGATTCTTTTAAATTAATAAAGTCAGTGAGAGCCTGCAGACTTATTTCATTCCTTCCTTTGCAATATAGCAGGGTACTTCTGTATTACAGTTGACTGTAGAGAAAACTTGTTTATTCAGGTGGAAAATGAACTAATATGCAAAGCTACATTTTTTTAATCTAAGTAATATTTTAGCAGAGTGAAGTATAATACAGCCACAAATGAGAGGACTAGAGAGCTAACTGAATTAAGACTGGAAGAGACAAGCAGAATTTGTATGTGCTCTGTATTTCAGCATCAAAACCTTTGTATCTACCCTAGCTGCTGTCACCAGGTTAGTTTAGTTTATTTTTAGTTTCATATATCTCAAAGTGCACTTAATACATGTATTCATCCAGTTTTTCACTGGTCATATTTCAGATTCTTTCCTTAATTTGGTTGTATAGGAAAAGAGGCTTATGTGGCCATGCTGTGAATACAAGCTCATGCAAATGCTGTGATGTGTAGGTGCATTTGTTTGTCCTTCCTTAGTAAATTTTTAGTTATTGGCCAGTTTGCAGACTTCTTAACTGAAATACTGAATTCCTATAAGTTTCATGGAAGTGAGTCATTGGGCAGAGGAGAGAAATTATGTTAGTTCCCCTGTTTGAAGAAAAAGTCACCCAAGTTCAGCTGTGGTGAGCCTTGACCCTTCTGTGGACTCTATGGCAGTAGGAAAAGCTTCAGGCAGAACTTTGCACTTTATTAGGCAGGAGGAGATGGGAAGGGAGGCATCCTTAACTCTGGTGCTGAGAAAACAAGTTGGGTTTGTCTTCACTGCACTCGGGGGTTTTTTACAACATGTAATTATTTTTTGTTTATTCACATCTCTGTTTTTTTCTGGGTTTGCTGTATACTAATCTGTTCTCCATTGCTTACATGGGACAAAGAGGCTGAAAAGTCCGTGGGAGTCTTCAGTTCATGAAGGCATTTTAGTTTTCACATAAGGCCACTGTTAATCATCACAAGCTCAGTATTGATCATATCACGTCTCAATGGCTGGTGTAAGACTTGGAATTAAGATTTTAAAGAGCAAATTGGAGGTGGGGAAATTTCTCTCTGTACTGCCAACCTGCATACGCTGCTGTGCCATGACAATGCCACCTGTAGACACATTTGAATTATATTAAGGTAAAAAGGGTGACATCAGATCACACTTGTAGCTCTCTACACTATACCAGTCACAAAGTAAAATACAGAAACTGTCCTGGCAGTTGAGACCGTAACCCCTTTGACTGCACCGAACTACAGTAATGTGCTTAATTATGCTTGTCCTTGTTCTGGATAAGGGTGTCTTAAGTGCTTGTCTGTAGATCTTCGCTGGGAAGGTTAAAAGGTGTCTTAATCCTGCTTAGCAGGTTGAGTGATGTTCCCACCTGAACACAAATCCATGTGTTTTACATGTAAGCAATGTAACCATTAGAATCTTGCAGAAAAGGTGGATAACAAAATCTTTACCTCTAGTAACGAATTACATTTTGAGAGCAAACTGAGCTCTGGTTATGGAATAGTTGTGGTGATTTGTCTTCAAGAGGGATTTCAGCCTTGTGGGGGGTGACTCAAAAACATCAGTAGGACTCTGCCATGTGTGTGAGTATTGGTGATAGAATATGTAACTATGTTTGTGGTATGTCTGTGCTCTGGAGTAGATATAGATCTGGCTCAGATTGCTTCAGGCTTAGTCATGAAAGTATCCATTGACTTAGTTTAGGAATTGCATGATTTTTTGAAGGTTAACTAGAGAGTGGAATTAAGGGGATTCTCTAAAATCTCAAATATGAAAAGACTAATTCATAACTTTAGAGGCAGCATTGAATAAATCTGCTATGAAAGACAGGTAATGGAATATGATGGAACTGTGCACTGAACTATGGAAGATGTTCACACTGCTTTCTAGTGGGATGCGATATTAAAATTAGTGTAGGACCCTATCAAGAAAAACAGTCTATGTGGGACCAGTATTCATGCAACTCTGCTTATTAAAACTCTGGAAAACAGAAGCTTCTCTTTCACAGATACCATCCGTGCCTAAAGACTTAATTCTGTGAGTCTTACTAAAAAGTGCCTTTCACCACTGAGCTGCTTCATCTGCTTTTAGTCTTGAAGAACCAACAATATATTTTGAAAAAAATACTTTTTATTTAAAAAGTCTTTAGTGCTAGCAAATTGGCAGTGTTTATTTGTTTTCAGGTACAAAATTTAATCCAAACCACTTTTTTTCGCTTTGAGTTGGCAGATTTTGTAATTGGAAAAGCTTTGCACACAAATTATAAGGAAAGTAATATTCGCACTAGTTCAATATAAAATTAACAGACCGTATGTACTAAATCAGTACTAAAATATTGTTTAAGTGACAAATAAAGTAAATTCTTAATTTTGTGTGTCTATGCAATTTATGTAGTATGATTCATAGTACTATGCAGCAAGGCCAAGATGGGGAATAGCAGGTTACAGGAGAGTAAAACTTTGATCTCAGTCTGCTCTTCATAACATAACATATCAATCTGATCAGTATCAGGAGAAAAAGAAATGGTGTTATCTTAATATTTTATGCTAATTTAAACCAAATGTCCTACAGTATTATTTTGGCACTGTGCTAGTGATGTGTCAGCTGTCTCCAGGGGCCCTCGTCAAAAGCAGAGGAAAGTCTCCTGCTGTGCCAATACTGTAAAATAAATAACATTCTCAGAAGGTTAATACAGAGCTGGACCACAGAGTGTTACTAGTTGTCATAAAACAGACAGAAAAAGGGTTGCATTCTAAAAGGCAAGACTTAGGAAATGACTGATCCCAGGGAAGGGTAAGTTTGTTGATCTGGAAACATCATTTGAGAAAGAAATGATGAGCAAGTGTCCAACAGTTTGGAAGTTATGAAGGGACATGTGTCCAAAATGCAGATCTATAGCTGAACTTCTTCCAAGCACATTTAACCTTGTTTGGTCTGGAAATCTCATGAATCCGAATTGTGTTTTGAACTTACACTTATCAGTATTGGTTTTCCTTAGGCTGGATAGTAATTAAATGCTGTCTGGAGAGCCTTTTTTCCCTATATTGATACTCTCATTTCTAGCTGAAACTAGTAAGACAAATAGTGCATTAATTACTTAATAAATAAATAAATAAAAGACAAACCCTAAATGTACGTATTGTGGGGTGACAACTAAATTCCTGTCTAGTTTCCTTGTGAGTGAAGTTTTGCTACCCATTTCCAAACTGCAGTGAGAGTAACGAGACTCACGTCTCTCTTCATCCCTCTCCACCACCCCTCGTAAATCAGAGTGCAATCAGCAATTCCAAACTGCTTACTGTGTGCCTACAGATACTGTAAGTGTTGCTTAACAAGGAAGTCAAACAGCTAATCATAGTCACGCACACTGTAGGTAATTTATGGCTATGCCAGGGGCTCTGCCATGTGCTCCACCAGCTGGATCCTGCTGTGGAGGATCAGGGGACTGTTGGGGTGTGCTGCTGCCCCCATCCAGCCTGAACCTCAGCTTTCCTCTCCATAGGCTAGAGGTGTACACATAAGCCCCATCTCATTTCAAAGCATGATTTTAGGTAGAGGAATGTACACTACCCAAGAACTGAGTATATTCCTGATTAATTAAAATTCTGGAATAATTAAAAAAACAAAGAAAGAAAAGCTTAGAACGGTCATGAATTTGGAGGAGAGCTGGCCCTTTGATGTCCTTCTTCATATCACCTTAAACATGTATGTCTCAGTAACATAAAAGATATTTCTTCATGTTCCAGTCATTAGCAGCTGCTCCTGAGACAGGAGTGGACTGTTGGATGAGGCAAAACTAATTTTTAAGAAGTCTGAGAATTTAAAAAAGGTTCTTACCTAGACCATGCCAAGGGCAGGCTTTCAGGGCAAGCCAGAGGGTAGCACACATGCAAGCATCCTGGGTGCAAGGAGACCACACCTTAGACCCTACCCCACCTTTGTGAGTCTCATGCAGGTTTTGGTCAGGGAGTATTGGCTATAGGAGGATTGGAGAGTGATAGCGTGTTATACTTTTTCTTACTCTTATTTAATTTTAAAATTGCTGTTTAGAGCGCAGTATGTTATAATGGAGTTATTGTATTAGTAAAATGGCTTTCTTCTAGAACTGTTTCTCAGCTTTCTATTTATTGGTTCGTCTGTGCTTCAGGAGTTAGCACCATCCCCAACTCTCATTTTTGGTCCCATTGACTAGGTGCTCTTTCTGTCACTCTATTCTTCTCAATGTGACCCCAACTTATTAAGCCTATTCCTTGCAGTCTTTAAAGAATCACAGATTTCCTTTACTTTTCTAATCACGAATCCCTGGTTCCTGCAGCTGAAGCAGAAGTTAAATGGGAATCCCCATCTGTATTTAATGTGCACATGGCACAATGCCTCTGTTATTTCTTTAAAATTATTTCTCCCTTTTAAAAGCCAAGGTTGAAAGTCTAACCTTGATCAAGTCAATAGGATTTTTGCCATAGAGTAGTGGGGCTTCTGAAATTAACACCAGAATCCCAGCAGGTATATTTTTATTGTTTATTTTTATCTGTGAACATCAGGTTGCCTCTTCTCCTTGATTCCTTCATTACTGTCTCCTTAACAGTAGTGAATTTTAATCTTAGAAAATAAGCTTAAGGTGTTCAGTTAGTTACCAGAGATGGAAATAAAGCTCATGGAATCCAGTTTATTTTAATTTCTTCTTTTTAGGCTTAAAGAGTTTTTTATCTTTATGCATAACTGAGAAAATGTCTCTTCTAAATCCTCCAATTTTTTTCTCTAGTTCTAAGTACCAATTTTTTTGTAAGAGAAACCTTTCCAATTGTCTCTATTTACAGTGTAAATCTACCAATCTCTTGCTTTGCCTGCTTTTCCTGGTCCTTTTCATAATTAACAAATGTATTTACATAAGAAAACTGGTTTTTATGTTCTCCAACCCTTTTAACTGATCATGCATGAATAACAGCAGTGCTGTCTGAGATCACAAGAACCTAAATAGCAAATTTTGAGGTGAAATCCAAGATTATGTACCTGAGGTTCCAGCAAATAGGGAAAAATGGCCATGATCTTCATTAGGAAGTACCAACAGAGTCAACTGCTCTGTAACAGGGAGTGTAATTCTCATTGTGGGCAGATGGAGACAGTACAAGGTCAGTCTGTTATGGTTCCCTATTTGAACATGTTGGCTGGGTAGCAGAATGAAATCAACTCCTTTCTTTCTCCTGAGTAGTAGAAAATATCTTCATTCCCCTTTATAAACATGTAATCAGCAGCATCAAGCCGTTAAAAAGCTCAGCACAAAAAAGTCTCTGCAGTCCCTGTTCTGGTGTAATATGATGTCCTTTATTCCTACATAGTAACAGATGGCATATAACTTTTCTTTTGCTGAAGTGCTTACTCTTGGAGAAATTTGGACATCGGTAAAGGGAACTTTCTTCCCACAAAATGATGTAATTTTATTTAAAATTACTTCAAATACATATCAGAAAAAAGATGCATGTTTTTCCTACCTGTGTCACTAAGTGGTACTCTTTGACAGACATTTCTGATGCTCAGCTTTCAGAATAACTTTCTGATTATTTGCATGTACTGAGTGCAAAGGAAGTTACGGTTTAATCTCTGGCGGACTTCTCAACATCATGTCTCACACAGCTTTCCCATCCCCAGGGATCTGTCCCAAACCAGAACATTGTTGCTCTAATTAAAACAGAGCTTCCCCCCCCCCCCCCCCCGCCGCCAACTCTGTTTTGATCTTGATTTTCCATCCATATTTAAGTTGGATGTTATTTTGACCCACCAGGACCAAGCCAGTTGTTGTGCATCATGCAATAAAACCCAGTGAGCTCTGCATCTTCGTTTAACACTGGCTGCTATGAAGGAAGGACTAGGCAATGGAAATAATCCGTATTTGATGTCAGCACAGTTCAAATAGGGCAGGTGCCAGCAATGGTGACTGTGAACCTGAGAGGCCATAGCAGGCTCCTGTGCAGCTCTAAGTCTCTAAGGCGTTTTGAGCATCTTGGCAAGCTTGCTGAGAAACCTGCCAGTCCTGCTGTGAGGTCAGCAAGCACATCAAAGTGAAGACAAGAGTTCTGTTTTTCAAAAAAGTGAGGCAAATGCTCAAGAGCTCAGTTGCATGAATTATCTCAGAGGAGCATGGGATAAGGAAAGAAAAACAGATGAATGCAAAGAGCTCAACCTAGAAAAAAACCTGACACTAAACTCTTTCACCTTCAATATTTTTTCCTTACAGCTTGATTAGTTATATCTTTCAGCTTTCTCTTAATTCCATTTCCCCCTACATATTTTGAGGTCCGTTCCTTATTTTCTATCACATTTTTCTTTTCTTTTTTTCTTTCTTTTTTTTTCTTCTTATTTTCTGTCTGTCTTGGGATCTGGAGAAAGTAAGTTGTGAATACCTACAGAGCTCCTAGGTATGACGGTGGCTTACATTAGTAATGAGTTAAATTAAGGAGGAAGCTTAACAACACTTGTGGGATGCCAGCTACTGTACCAGAGAGGGGATCATATGGTGTAATGGTCTCTCTCGTATCAGCCTCTGTTTTGCCCATACATGTCATTTAGGAGGCCTTTTTAGTGTGACATTTTGTGCTTCTTTTAAACAAAAGGGCTTCTGGGAGCAAAATATAGAAGAGGAAGAAGTAGGAGAAAAAGGATTTCATTGCAGACATCCTTACTCGTAACATTTCCATTCCATGTTCCTAAAGAACATGTAAAGAACAATACCTACAAGCTTGAGTTTTGTGAAAAATAATCCTAAACTTAATGTAGAAACACTGTGAGCTTTGATCAGCTCTTGAATTTGCTCCACAGCAGATATTTGGTACCCATATGCTGGTAAAAAGCTAGTGTATTTGAACTGTCCTCCAGGCTGCCTCTTGTGCCTGCACAGCCTTTGTAATCGAATTTGACCCAGAAAACCAGCATCTTCTTGTCACCGAGTTCTCCAAAATGTAAACCAAACAGAGGAATTCCCAAGTGATTATAACTGAAGTATTTTTTACTAAATGTCAGCATGATCTCCCATAAAACCAACAATTTGATGTGTTTTTCCAACCTTGCGGGCTTCAGCCATTTGGTGTGGTAATAAACATCCCCAAACCGTATGTCATTGATTGTTTGGCTTCAGCGATGATGAAATATGGAAAACAAAATGAAAGAACATAAACCATGTCTGAGATTTATTTGGAGACCGTGTGTGAAGCATACCTGGCTTTTCATACTTACCATAGCACCTGACAGAAGGGACACATTCAGCCTTAGCCATGTCTAGTTTATCTTGTCAGTGTCTGAAACAGACAGGGGAAACCTTTCAATGTTGTACTTCATAAAATTGTAACCAGACTGATAAATCTGTTTATTTTTCCTTTAAATGTGCCCTGGTTTCCATAACAGAGACAGCTTGCATGTATGCTGATGAATGGTTACTCTCCCATCACAGACCTTTATGGACTTTTTGCCAAGAAACTTGTTTAGTGAATTCCTCAGCCTTTTTTTTTTTTGCCTTTTTTTTTTTTCTTTTCCAGCACCTGAAAACTTGCAACTGGCCTGGTTTGAAAGCTGCCTTGGCAATTTTACTAAGGCACTTACTTTGATAGCTAAAAATGACCTTGAAGAATGATTAATACTGTGTGGGGGTTGATGACATAAATCTGTTAAAATGTGCCTGATGTACAGCTTCACATGCAAGAATGTTGTAGCCGTATTCCTGTACTAACACAGTGACATTGAACAGACTGTAGCAGATACAAAATCTACAGAAAAAGAAAAAAAGAACCTCCCAAAAGGGTTTGATTTTTTTTTTTTTATTTGTTACCAATGAAATGCTTCTGGTAAGAGAATATAAATTTAATGGAAAATAAGAAACAGTGGTCTTAAGGTACATTGGGACATATGCTCTAACTCACATAATTCTAGGGGTTGTTACTGAGAATGTAGGTACTTGCTCCAGGAATGAGAGAGTCCACTCTTTCTGTACTGTACTGTTTGTAATGCAAAACAATAACAAAATACAGTTAAAAAGGGGTAAAAGCCCAATTCAGCAGCCCAAGAAATATGTCCATCCTTTGTCTCAAATGCATATGTGCAAATCTGTCAGTTGCTAGTCATTTTGGATGTACATATTTAGAAGACATAGGTTAATTCCTTCCTAACCTAAAAAAAAAATATATATATATAAAAAAAATAATTAAAATCATAAGGAGATAGATAGAAGAAGGAAGGATGTGCTTCGTACTGGACTGGTAAGAAATGAACTGAAGTTGCTATCCCTAACCAGAGAAAACGCATGTCTTGCTGTTTTGCCTTTGTGACTATGGAAAGTTAGCTGAATAATTAGATTTGCAGAGGAGCAACTGGGGACAGTTTCTAGCTAAGAGGTCTCAACAGTAGCTCACAGTGTGCCTAATCATAGGAAATTACGTTGGTGATCTTTTTGCTGTATATTGGTAATGAGTCTCTATCAAACACTGTTTTATCCCAGTGTGATTTCCTTTGCCTTCAGAAAAATTCTGGATAGGCTGACGAGGGGGAGATGAGTATCCTAGAAGTACTTAAAATACAGTGCTCTGTGCCAGGTCATCTTTTCCATTGCATAGATCAGCCAGCACACTTCCATTTACAGCCTCATCCCTTTCACCAGCTCCTATGTCTGCCAGTGTTACAGGTCTTCATGGCTGCACAAAGCTGGAGAAGCCTCCAACTGCAATTTTAACAATAAAATAAAATAAACATTCTCAGCACAAATAGACTATTTTAGTTTCCATGTCTGACAGTTTGGCACCTTTCACAGCACTAAATTAGCTTAAAACATTCATCACTACACTGCTTTCAGAGAAGCAAAACAAGTACTGAGTAGGATTTGAGACTTGGTAAACTTTCTATTTAAGATGAAACAATCATTTAAACTGACAGGAAAAGGCTGTGAAAACAACTCAGAAAAATAACTTATTTCTATTTAAGACTCGGCAAATAAGAACAAGAAATGGTACTAAAGTGGGTGTTGTGCTCTTCTGTAAAAATAATAAAAAAGTGACAAGACTGATTTGCGTAAAACTTTGTAAAACCATTTTGCATCCCAGCCTTTCCCAAACTAGAGCTTTGTATGCCAAGTTTCAGCTTGAACTGTTTCTTAAGGAAATAATTTCTTAAAGTATGAGAATTATATAATGAAGTAGTCACATCTTAATCCTAAGTGCAGTTTCATACGTGTCATTTTTTTAATAGTACAAAGTATAATACAAAAAACATTTGAGTGCAGAAAGAATGTACACATTCTATTAAAATTGCAGCGTGTGCAGAAACTTAAAGAACCTTAATATGGTAAAGCTTTAAATCATGCTACTGTATCTGTATCCCAGGAGATAGATTCCTACAATACAAAACTAACATTAACATTTTTGCTAATGCTTACTAGCCTGGCAAAAAGCTTCATATGCTTTTATGGGAGGAGAATGTAAAAAGCCATTTGTCGTATGTTTTTGTGAGAAGTAATAGTTCATAAATTAAAAGGAAACTTAGCAATTCCTCTTAAAAGATGAATTTGCATGGCTCATGACAATCCACACACAATTTGGCCCTGTTTAAGATTTTCCAAGTGATTCAGGCTAGGTGGAGATGCTCCAATAATTTTTAGTTCATCAATATCAATTTTTTGAGATCTTGTTGGCTTTCCATGACCTGAGAGTCTTCACTCAGTTACACCTTGCTGAAACCGCATAATGGTTTTCCTCTATGGGATAGATAAATAGCATGACTTATCTGGCTATAAAGAAAAAAAAAAATCCCCCCAAACCAAAACACATTTTATTTGTGTTCTAACACAGGAGGGTTGCCAAAGTGGAAACTTCTAATAAGCTCATGTATTTATCACGGAAGTTAGTGTTACTGAAGTTTGAAAATAATTTGCCATATTCATGTTCATAAAAACACAGAGGTTTGTTGCTAGGATCTTTACTTTTTGCTATCTGTTTGATCTCTATGCTTACATTAGAAAATAACCTGAAGGTGACTAGCAATACTTTTATTTAGCCTGGAATTCTTTAGGAGTGCATTACAATGAGCAGTGGCTTTGGATCTTATTCTAAACTCTGGAACGTGACAAACACACTTGGAACAAAGAGCTAAAAATCTGCTGTAAAAATGTCTGTTTTGATTTTCCAAGTTCAGATATGAAAAAAGCAGGCAAACAGGATGAACAGTGAAAAATGTAGCTGACTAAATTGTTTCTTGAGCATTAGTTATTTAAAGTGTTATGAACAGTTCAGACAAACTAGCCTTCTCTTCAACAATATAAATGTCGTTTATACTGTCAGTTGCACAGAAATATGTGGAATGGCCCTGTTTTTTTGAGATGACCTTTGCTTTTGACATGTCTGAATCCTTACTTGCCTTTCCTATTATTCATGTTTTAACCAACATAAAATACCAAATATGTGGATGATCTAGTTCATCCATACCAGAATATAAAAATCAATTCAAGGACCAGATAGAAAACCATCTCAGATTTTTTTCCGAAGTGTGTCTAAAGATAGTTCACTACTCTGACAGCCTCGCTCATTTAAAGTGCCAGATTCACACAGTAGCTTTAATTCCATCTTGGAGTAATGTTGAATAGAGGTTTTAAGTGGGGTTATATTCTGTTTTATCTGTTGCTTCTGTCCAACCTTGCTGTAATCCCCTTCTTCCCTAATCTTTGCAAAAAGAGATAATTTATTATAATCATAGGGAGAGGGAGAGAGAAATAGAAATAAAGTGACATCTGTTCCTAAGTTTTCCTTATCTCTAAATTTTTCTATTACTTCACTTTCCTGTGTGTTTCTCTTTCAGCCTAAAAGAAATACAAGACTCTTTTTTCCTTCTTTCTATATAATTTTATATTTTTGGAACCAAGAAACAGAAATATATGTTTGCACTGTTTTTTCAAGAAATCAAAGTAATAAGACTGTGTGGTGCCATGCTAGAGAGACTGAAATACTACTCATCATTTTTTGACTACATCCCTGCTACCATCGCTAGGCTAATACTGCCACTTCTCTTGTGTTTGTAACATCTACCTAAAATGCTGTGCAGTCTCAATTTTGTGTCACTTCATTCAATATCACCTCTCTTTAGTCTCCCTGGGAAATAAGTATTCAATTTATCTTGCCAGATTTGTGCCAAATTGAGTGCTCTCAGATAATTTGTGAGGTCATTAGGATTATCCAGATCGACATAGGGTACACGAGTCAAAAAGGAACGTAGTCTATTTTTAAAAGCACACTTATTTCAAGTCAGGGTTTTGGTTTTGATCCTCTCACTTTCTGTTGTGTATCCCCATGGTGTTACATTTAGTGCTGCCACCTACAAACTGAAGATTCTCTGTCTTTGCATTCTTTGGCATTGGCTGTCAGGAGGACTGCTTCTGCATAAAATACATATTTTGCAGATATATTTGGGTCTCCCACCTGTCAGTACACTGGGTGGTGCCACTATGATCTAGGCCACTCTTGACCTAGACTGTGACCCCATCAAAAACTGTCTTTTGTCCACTGTAGCTCAGGAAGAGAAAGCAATAGCTGGTAGGAGCCGAACAACAACAAACCCCATCCTTTGGCTGAGGGTGGACTCTGCTCTCAGTAGAGGGCAGCACTGGTACCACTATAATATAAATTAACCATAAAGGACTGTTCTATAGGCTTGCCAAATGCTTTAACCAGCTCCTTATAAATCAAAACCAATGAAAAAAACCAGCCTAGAGTGGGACTTCTGAATGCATTCGTGCAAGGCATCTGTTATCACAGTGGCAGAGTAAGAGCACTGGCACCACCTGAGAGCCATTTTTAATTTTAAAGGCCTGGTTTTGTGAGCACCCAGAGAGATGGGGTTAGTAACACAGGTTAGGAAGAAGCCTCCAGCAGCAGAGATTTTTAAATGATAATTGTGTTAAATAAATGCCCTGGTCAAAGTGGTTGTAGTGCTGTGAGTGTCTAACATACTGCACACTGTTCAATCAACATGAATCATATCAAACTGGGACATTAACTTCTACCAGCACTCTTAGGAACAGCAGGAGTCTTTCAGTGTTGTCCTTTTGATGGCTTTACATCGGTAATCATCTTGTCAAAGTTTGGTTCGCCCCGGAGTTTCAGTCTTTTTTAATACTGATTAAACTCCACTGCACCCCCAGTATGTGTTTCAGCACCACAGCTGTGAAATTAGAGAAGGATTTCCAGATGCAGGTTTAAATGGCTAGGAAGCAAAAATGGACTAAGTCAATTACAACTATCCCATCAGGCCATCTTGGAGGCCTACTACTGTTATCCACACGAGTAGCATTCGGCAAACTCGCCACTTAACTGGCTATAATTTTAAAATCTCCTTCCCCATGAGACTAGCAGTAAAATCAACGTGTGCCAAAGTACCAGGATTTCAGGATTTAGTTCCAAAAGTACATGAGATCTTCAGTGAAAATACTACCTCTAAGCTGCATTTTGAATATGAAAATCAAATATCTCTGCTTAGTTGTTATCACAATGCCTTGGTAGTGATTGATTTTGTACTGTACGTGCAATCTGAAAGCGTGGCTGTATCCATGTACCACAACCAAGCGATTGCAGACTTGGACTCCACAACTTGTCCCTGGGCGGTGTAACAGCAGCCAGCTCTGGGTGTCCCTCCATGCCAGGCACTTGTAGCTGTGGCAAACTGAGTTTTAGCATTGCTCTCACTTTCCCACTCCCGCTGAGAGTCTTTTTTAAAGAAAAATCATTGCTTAGGAAAGTAAAGTTGCAATTTTTCTGGACAACACTGGATTCCTAATTGCTTAAACACATGCAGTCCTGCAGGTCTCCGACCAATATAACTGACAAGCAAACTTACGCATATATATAACAAACTCACCAGGTTTTAAGTTAAAGTAAAGTGAGAAAAACTAATTGGCTGAAGGGTAAGCATAATAAATTCTGGGGAAAAAGTGTAGCTGATCCCATCATAAAACAACCAGAATGAGAATGTGCTACATAATAAACTAAGTGTTACTGTTTTCTACAATCACTCAGGCCCTGCATTTTGATTAATTGCAGATCCCGAATTACTGAGAAAATGGCAGTTAATTACCCCTAACACCTTTGCAGGAACAGCTTGGAGGGGACTATGAAATTAGCACTCTGAAGTCTGAGTGAAATATATCATTTTAGCTTAATGGAATTTAATAATATTGTAATTCAAACGTATGTTGCACAAAATTAATAGTTTTTAATACTGAAATACCTTTATTTGATCTGTCCCGTATTTTATACACACTGACATTTATTGATTTCTTCTGAAATAACCATCACTTCCAGAAACCAGAGGAGAAACTTGGGAGTGTGTATTTCAGGTGGGGTATTATTCCGAAACCAGCAGTCACGGCAGAGGTTTGATGTGCTTACCCTGACAGCTTGGGTGCCTTTTTCTGCCCTGTCTTTAACTCTCCCAGGTAGCTTGCATCCCATTATGAGTCCAAAGGGCTGAGCTGTGGGTTTCCCCTGGAGCCCTGGGAGGAGGGCACACGGCGGGACCCTGTGCCCCGAGCCAGCCAGCCGCTCGGCCAGAGCCCTGCCGCGGCCGCACCGGCTCCCAGTAGCTTTGCTGGAAGAGCGGCCGGTGCAATCCTGGCATCTCGGGGTACCGCGAGCAGCCTGAGAGGGGCTTCCTAATTCCACACGGTGAGCTGTTTAGACAGTCAGTAGAAATCCTCCGGAGATTAAGAGAGGGAGGCCGCGGTAAATCCCACTCGTGCCATGGCTGTATCTGTGGCGGGCTTGGAGTCACAGCCGGCCATGGAAAGTTTTATGGAGGTTTTTTGGAAACGTGGGATATGCTGAAATTTCATCTTTTTAGCAAAACCCACGGGGTGGCGCTAGGCCGTGCTTACTGCAGCTGTAAAATCTGATCCTCCGTTCTTCTCCAGTCCGATTAAAACCTGCACGTTATTCATTAAATTATAATTTGTTTGGACATAGGGGAATAGAAAAATAATATCTGATGTCTATTTACAGTTTGATAGACTCTATGAAAATTAGAAATGAATAACTAGGCTAATAGAAAACATATGCCCAAGAATTATCAGATATGTCAGTTTAAATAAGAGAAACCCTCAAGGTAGTCGGCTTGTCTGAAAAATATTGAACTAGATTTTACACTTAGGAAAAGCCATTTACATACTAAAGACAAAAATAGAAAAGTGTGCGACAGTACATCCCCACATCCAAATCAGAATCACATTCACACGCTGTTGGATGCTTTCCAAATTCAGAAGATAACATGATTCCTGCTTACATCACTGCAGCAGAAGCTTTGCAGAGTCACCTCAAACCCAGATCCACATCATTTATGAGTTCTATGTTGTCCTTTCGTTTCTAAATTCAAGAAGAATTTGTGAGTCTTTAAAGTAAAATCTCTTCCATGTCTGAAATATCCAAACATGTAAAATAGTGGGTGAGGCCTGGATTTAGGTCTTTTAGTTCCGAAATAATATCTGTAGTATGTCATCCATTCGAGGAAAGAAAGGATTAGTCATTAATTTAGAAATAAATAAAACAATGTATTCACCCTGCAGAATCTATATACAACTTTCAGTAGGGACGATGGGACAGTATAAGCAAGCATGCAAGCCCAAATATAACAGTTGCTTCCAGACATATACCATAAAACCAGAGGTAGTAAAAAAATCACTGAGGGCTAAAAGAGGACCAAGGAATATTTAAGGATAGTTCATAGATGAAAACAAGCACATAGACAGAAAAGTGACAAAGTTTAAGATTACA
The DNA here is from genome assembly GCF_026419915.1 of Harpia harpyja. Classification (NCBI taxonomy): domain Eukaryota; kingdom Metazoa; phylum Chordata; class Aves; order Accipitriformes; family Accipitridae; genus Harpia; species Harpia harpyja. The sequence goes on from NC_068940.1 coordinate 74,716,737, forward strand.
TGTCAGGAGTAAGAGGGTCTTGGAAAGGTATTTAAAAAAGTATTTGCACAAAGGATATCAGACACACAGGCTATATTTTACAGATTTTAACATTTGCAAAAAATTGTGAAAAAAAAGTGGGATGACCAGATATATTCTGTTTCATTCCCAGACTTACTTGTTCTTATGCAGAGTTGCATTAGTGGAAGAAAACTTACCATCTGTGTGTCCAAACATCACAAGACCACATCAGACTCCCTTGATTTCATAATCTTAGGTTTTTTCAGGTGTAACAGTCTTGTCTACAAATAAGTGAAAACTTTCAAAGCAAAAACCCACTCCCTGAATAGGAGGCTTGTGTAAATTGTATCAACACTTCTGCCTTGTGTTGATTCCTGACCATGCTATTGGTTTTTCTTCAAATTGAACAGAATGGTTTACACAGTAATATATCAAAGGCAGAACAAATGTAGCAACAGGTAAAACCAATTTAACTTGTAGTGGTATAAAACATTAAAAGGTCCGCTATTTGGGAATCTGTAGTATCTACTGTGGATGATAACCATTTTTCACTGTCTTTTTTTATATTAGTTTGTAAATGACATTTTGACATAATTTGCACAATTGGGAGCTGATGCTTCCCAAACACTTACTCAGTGCAACAAAAGTTATTGTTTAAAATACAGTATGCAACATTACCCAGACCTGCCCGAAACTCCATGTGAGAGATTCATGTACTGCTGTGTCTCTGATTCCCCGAGGGAATCGCTGTGCCCCAGCCCCGAGCAGAGGAACGGTCCTATCCAGGTCGGTGATGCTAACACAGAGGTGGACGTCTGTCCTGAGGACTGATCCTGCCCTGGGCCTGGCTATGCTCTCTTCTCCTGCTTTTCCCCTGCTATGAGTTCAAGCCAATAAAGTTTTGATCCACTATTTATTCATTACTTTGTTTTGCTGGGCCACTCTCTCAACAGAAATTGTTCTTGAAAATTTTGTCCAAGTTTTTTACTTTCCTCTCAAAGAACACATCCATACTGCTCCCCGTAAGCATGGGAATCGTGCCCAGCTGGAATGGAAACCTTAAAAGCAAAACACCAAAGAAATACGTTTTTTTCTACTGATTATGTTAAATCTTTGCTGTGCACTTTGTCCTTCGCAAGTACTTTTCCTTAATTGTTTTTTGTTTTTTAATTTGTGTATATTATATTCAAGCTAGAGGCTACCTTGCATGTCAGGTGAGGATACAAATGAAAATCTTGGACCAAGAAATGAAGTATTCCGTAGCAAGTTATAAAAACATCAATGAGCAGTTGGTAAAGCAATCAGGGTCCCAAGCTGAAGCGTACAGCAAACACAGTGACCTTAGCCTTTCTCTTTTGATTTACAGCAGTGTTGGAAAGTAACTTAACTAGGTGCCATGGGGCTCCAAGAACAGTTGAGTAAATGTATTGTTTAAATTGTTACGGATGTTAATTAGATTAGCAATTTGATGTTGAGACCTGCAGAGAGAAGCGGGTGTGCTCTTTGAAACTCATTCTTCTGGCTTGAAAATTCAGGAAAGTTGAAGCCCTACACTGAAGAAATCAATGAGGTCCTACTGAGTCTCAGAATCCTTATCACAACAGCTATGAAATAGCAAAGGAATTATCCTATTTGGTTTTAGAGGTAACAGGCACCAGCATTCATGAACTGTTCAGTGTAAGCACCGCAACTGGAGCATGAATGTCATACACATTGGTATATTCCAGTATTGGGTCTCTTATCAGGTGCTAATAATTTTTTACTGATGGACTGGTGTCAAATCAGAAAAGTTCATTAGAAAAATTGAGTTGCTATTACATTCCTAACATACCTTCTGCTCATTACTAAAGTAGCTAAGCATCTTCCATATAAATTAGGACAATTAGTAACATCTTTAGAAGATTTCAAGGAATTCCTGCCACAGTCTAGGCTGAAAAGCAAGAAAATAAGCACAAAAATTCCTGTAAGAAGTTTTTTTCAATCCTGTGGAACTACAGTTGTCTTGTGCTTTTGGGAAATACTACAACTGAGTGCTTTAATAATGTAATGGCAAGGTATTAGGCTTTCTCCTTGTAATCCAGTTTATACTTTTTTCAAATTCAAAGCAATTATACTCCTAAAATCTTCAATCAAATATATAATCTTTGTAATTCAGTATCCACAAATTACTGTTTGAAGTGCTCATACATACCCTTATTTTGCTGAATTAGGGCTACAGAAAGGAGAGAGAGATCTGCTGAATCTGCTTTTCTTATTGCCACTTGGGTTTCTGCAGAGGTCTGGCAGGCCTCATCTTGTTTAATCTTTCAGAGGCCAGAATAGGTCTCCTACAAGTCACTACTGCAATTATAACACAGGCCGTCAAATGAAGCTGGATCTTTAAACCAATCCAGCAGCTAGAATTTCAAACTTGCTATTTTTTGTGGAAAAAAGTAAATGGAATTCTAAATTATGGAGGACCTTACTGAAACCTCCCACTAGTCCTGAGTTCACAGCAGATAAAAGCAATACAAATCCCCTGATGTCAGTGCACCAGTGTCCTTTCACTCCAGCCAAGTGGCTGGCAGAAAATTCCCTAATGTCAAAATGCCCAACTTTTGCAGAAAGGAAGACGATATGTTAAATTCCCTCAGCTCCTGGAGAGAAATTCTGGTCACAGAGGATTATCTATTGCAGAAGAGTCTTGGTAATAAGCTATTCAGGCACTTGCATTTTTTACTTATGCATCCCCGATGACGCATTCCCTGGCTCTGAGACTCATGGCTATTTTGGAGGGAAAAGGGGTTTTGTTTTGGTTTTTACCGGGGTGGGAACCAAAAAAACCCGTAACTGTTAAAAGCTTATGTTCTTCAAATAGAGTAGGACAGGAAAGCTTCTTTCTTTTCTCATTCTTGTGCTCCCATGTGCTGACAATGCATCATGGAGCCCACATGTTCACATGGGTGTTACAGAAGTTCGTAATTTTATGCCTGTGACTTCCATCGAACAGCTGAAAATGGTACAGTACATCTCATTCCCACTTCTCATCCACAGGCTTTTTCATGCACATCTCTGATTCTCATTACCACCCTGGATGTCCTGAGCTATCTGCATCCATAGAAGGCTCATGGACATTTTTTAACATGTGCCTGATTTAGGAAACTCTGCTGAAAAAAAATCAATGCCCTAGGCTGTCTTCTGAGAAGATTAGCAAGTGCAAAATACTGAAATGAGAAACAGCCACATCAATACCATCAGGATTAGTCTCAACAGCAAGAAAAGAATGTTACTGCACCTGTGCCAGGTTTAATTGCTATGAAGACTGTGGATGGCTTAGCTTTGGCATTTTCTCATCAAACCAAAATAGAGCAGGCTATATCCATGGCGTCTCAGTCTGCCTCTATATCAGTGGAAAAATATTCCTGCAATGAAAAATGAATGCATTTCAGGGAACCTGTTTTAATGCACTGAGAATACAAAGGTCAGTTACAGTTAGTACTGCCAAAAAGTGTGGTAGCCCATTATAATGAAACTACTACTTCTCAGAGTTTGGGGCTATATCTGAGGCAAAGATATATTTTTCGATATTATTCACACAAAACTTGCAATTTAGAAGATCCTCTATTCTGAAACATAATCCAGAACATGAAGGACGAATCATCAGCCACCCAGGCATTGAGGAACTGCAAACGCCGCAGTGACATACATCACTGTTTAATATTATTTCCTTTGAAACAACTTGTGGCTGTTTCCCCTCTTTCCAAACAGGCTGCTAGCTAATGATTACATGCCAAAATAACTGCCTCACACACATACAGATGTATAATGTCATCAATCTATCTAAGAGCTCCTACACCCAGTACAGTTAGGAATCCGTACTTTCTTTGACTATTGCCATCTTCCTTTTTCATACTTCTGCTACTTACGCCTCCTTCTCTTCCACTCCTGTACATACACACCCCTTTATAATAACTACTGATTAAATAATAGTTGGTGTAATCCCAAGAAAATCAGCTTTTCCTCAGAGCCTCGCATCTCATGAACAGTGTTTCAGGTACATATGGGTAACATTGCTATGTAACCAGTAAAAGGTGTAAGAATGTGAGTGTATGTGTCCATGACTGCATACAGTTAGTACTAAATCCTCACTGGTGTCTCTCTTACCGCAGGGTAATTACTGTAGTTTACACCAGCCAAAAAGCTCTTTTTTATGCACTACTTATTTTGACACTTCTCAAAACAGCTGGACTAGCATTCACATTTTAATGCATCTTTTCTGTCCAGGCAGCATTCCAAAACAATGAAAAACCGGCCCTGGTTTGAAAAAAAGACATTATGACCACTGTAAAAGAAGTTCCATTAATAGATTTCCTATTTTTATAAATTTATAAACTGATACCTATTAATGGAAAGCCACTTTTGAAATGCTAAGCAACAGTGATTGTAGATCATGTATATTGAGTGCTTTGTGTCTGTGTTACTGCCTGCTGAGACCTGTGGTGTCTAGAAGGCAAAGAGAATCTCAAGGATTAATTACCAATAGTTAAAAATATTTTTTGCTTTAAATTTTTATGCCATGTGCAAGGGTGTGTTAAACAGAGGTTTTACTTGGTAGCAATGACAAGCTTTAGCCAGCTACTCCTACATGTAATTCTTTTTTAATTGCAAAAATTGAATTTCTTGTCATCAGGAAACCACATCATTTTGACGGGCTGTACATCAAAGTTGAGCATCTGAGTGAGTGCTAGGAAGTGAGGATCTGGGAGCACCACAGCATCCTCCCCAGGGCAGGCTGAGCCTCAGAGATAGCTCATGGGCAGGGAAGTATACAAGACTTAAAATCGGTTCTCTGCTTGAACTATGAATAAAGTTTGAAAAAGTCTTATATGATATCTCACCAGTAGAGACAACAGGAGAAAAATCACGGTTTATATAATTACCTAAGGCACATCCAGAACCTAGCAGGTCCTTAATGTGGAGAGAAGTTAACCTGCCTGAGGGCTAAGGAGCACAGGACATTCTGGTGCACAACTCCAGCAGGGAGCTAAGGGCTGAAAACCCGCTGGGCACAGACTAAGGAAAAATGGATTGAGCGTGTGGTGCATGCTTACTGCCCCATAACCTTGGCTGGGGGAGATTAGGTGGCTGCAATGGCATCAGTCAGCTGGGGATTTTTCCCTTCGTTTGCCTGGTTTTAGATTTTTAAATATCCCTTGGCTAAGCTTTTCTCCTCCCTTTCTGTGACTGCCCAGTGGAAGCAAAAGTGATTTAGTGAGAGGGAAAAAGCACTCATTTCCTACCACAGGACTTATACCTCCTGCACATTATCCCGTGTATATGGGGTAGGCACAAGACCATAATCCTGAAAGAGTGCCAAGTGCATGGCGTGTTGAAGGCTGCTTGCCACAAAGAAAGTTGAAGCCTTACCCAAGTGGATGAAGCGGGTAAGAGGGCTGGGTAGGGAGTTAAACCTCTTTCACAGAGTTGTTTAACATTTCAGAATACACTACTGGATTTGCAATCAGTTTGGAAGTGGAGTCTTATAACCAAACAGACGTCTCTTTTAGGAAAACCTTTGTATGTCTGAACAGAAAGAGGTTTGTCCTCAAGCAGGAAGCCAAACGCAGAGCTTACACAACGATATATTTTCAGTCATGTGGCCAAGACAATAAACATGCATCTTTTGATCTGCGTGGCAACAGCGCACGAGTTGTAGTTTATGCCGGGACAGAATGAGACGCAAATCTGCCAGGAGTGAGTCAGTACTCTGGCGTGTTTCTGCACATCCTAAATTTCACCAGGCTGAGGCTAGGGGGCTTTGAATAAATGTCTAAAGAACCCATAAAAGTATTCCAGCAAGCATGATGGTTTAAGCTCTTATGTCAAAACACAGGAACATGCACTCTATTTTGTATGAAATATTTTTTGGTCTTCTAACTATAAATTAAAACTCTTTAAAATGTGTGCTCCTGTAGGCATACATTTACCAGCAGTCTTTTCCTCTTTATATGATGCAAAGAGGGGCAGTAATACCTCTCCTGGGACTACAGAGGACATGGATAGAATTTTAAAATACCATTAAAAATTATCTCTTATTAATTGCTGTCACGTTCAAATTTGAGCAATATCCTCTGGCCATTTAATAGCAGCGCTGCCATTATACCTTGTTGTCTTACAACATTATACGGCTAACCACACTAGTACATTATTTTCCTAGACCGCCTCTGTTTACAAATCGAAGTGCCTCGCTTAAGCGCAGTCTGCTGAAATGCAGTGCTGTTATTAGGAAATGTGAGTGGGCTGAAGTGGGGATCCCTGTAGAGTTAACTTGGCAGCCTTTGAGATCCTGGCTCAACCTGATATTAAAAGTGAGTCATCAGTTTACCCACACAGCAGGCCCTCACTTTGTACTTTTCACTGCAAGCAGCTCAGCAGAAGGCCGGGAGATCCAGCGTTTGCTTCTCTAATTAATAACCAGCTGAAAGGAACTCCTTGTTAAGGAAGACTTGGGGTTATTTTTGTCGTTGGTTGGTTGGTTGGGTTGGGTTTGGTTTTTTTTTTTGTTGGTCTTCAGTGTTAAATGCATATAAATAATGAAAGCACAACTCAGGTCTACCACCTGGAAGGCTAGTGTGCAGTGCATGATAGTTGCCTAATACAGGCTGCTTCGTTTCCACTCCAGGTCTAGGGCTCCGCAACTGCCTCAGCTCCCTCAAAGTTATTTTTATATCTGCTGGGAGCTATTTGCAGGTCAGATCTTTCATTCACATTAATTTGGGAGTAGCCTGCTTTCCCAAGAAGATCCACAAACTGCCTTGTGTTCCTGGAGGGCCTCGGGCAGAAGGTACACCAGTGCTCACACCTCTCTGAGAAGCAGAGGAACCACAATACCACCAGGCTGCAGGGAAAACATCCCTTCCAGGTTAATCAATCAAGGCCAGGTTTTCCTTCTGGTATACATTTTAAATATCTAACTAATTGGTCTTTCATGCAGTATTTTCTTGTTCTAGCAGTTTTGTAGCAGCACCCGGCAGCAGGTAAACGTAGCGTGAGGAGTTAGGATGGACAGACAGTTTCCTGTACTCTGAAGCTGACTTGGTACTGATCTTGCTGTTCTCTTGCCTTTACCCCAGTCCATCAATCACATTTATATGCTTCTCTGTAACTGAGGTAACTCTTCTGTCTCTTTTGCAGCCTAAACCAAAAGTTCATGATTTACATGTCCACTTTGCTGATTTATACCTACATTTTATTGAAAGGTATCATCTTCTTCAGATTGTAGCTTTTGTTCTTTCTGCCCCCAACTTGATGTAGCATCTATATGACCTAAAGTTAAAGCATGTGGATTTCAGTGGAACTTGAGCACCTAAATCTAAATATAGATACTTTCCTGAAGCAGAGCCCGATTTTTTGTCAATGATTTCTGTTTCTAAAGAAAACAGAAATCAGTACGATATTTCATAGTGGTCCTAGTATAGTTGCGTAGCCACGCGGGGAAAAAATGATGTTGCGAGTGCAAAAGAGAAGTCAATGCCACAGTTATTTTCACTGCAGAATTTGCGTTTACCAAATTCTGTGTTCACTAAATATATATTTTTCAGGGCCTCTTTTTTTTCTTTTGATTTAGTTCAAGATACATTAGTTTTATGTACCTTTCTCAGTCTGGTATCTTCCTATTTATGCCTGTAACAGAATTGTTGCTATTCATTTGATGATACTAATTTTATGACAATGCTACAGTCTTGTTTCATGCAACTGCAGACCCACTAAATGCAAAAGCATGCTTTAGTTTTGCTGCTATTCAGTTTTGTTGATACTTGGGCCAAACTTTTTTTTTTCTGTTTGTTTAGATCCTCCCAAAGGCAAGGCACTGGAATAGGGGGAAAACAAAAATTATGTTATATATGAAACGGGTAGAAGAAGGGCGGAAGGAGGCTGAAGAAAATGTAAATCTTCCTAAACAACCAAATTATTTGGATTATGAAAACAAGAGTATCTTATGTCAAGTGCCTCTTCACCCTCTAAGTGTGCTATGAAATATGATCACTTGTCTTGAATATGCTCCATCCTAACAGCAACATTCTTGAACTTATAAACACTATTAATTGTGTCGAACTTGGAATCTGAATCCTGCAAACCCTTCCTACGTTAAACTGAATGGGCCTCATTCATAGCTGGGGTAGGTTTGAATGAGCTCAGCATGGTTATGTTAGGCAGGACAATTTTTTGTAATGCAGAGTAATTCTGCATTCTTTTCGCAACAAATCTTTGAGTTAGATATTTTGAAGTAGTCTGTATGGCAACAGGACCCCTTTTCTATATGCCACAGTTAGGCTGAGAAAGTCATGTATCATTAAAGACCACTGATACTGAATTTTCCAAATGGAAGAGCAACAGCTATGTGAAGTTATCAGAATCCTTTCCAGGCACCGTTCTCCATTTGTGCTGCAGCTAGAGCCTTTCTTGTTAGGTGGAATACAGCTTTTATTCCTGCAGATGAGATCAATATCTCTTTTACATCTTGACTTAAGCATATATAAAACATAGTTGTTTTACACAAAATTATAGGAATAGAGAGGAATACAATGAAAATGTCCTTCCTCTAAGTTTGCTTTCAATGAACAAGCTAACATATAAATTGCAGCCAAACCAGAACAAAAGGCCCGATCCACACTTCAGTACAGGTACTGCTTCTTAAATTGGTCCCTCAGCTTTGCTGGCTCAGATGTCCCACACAGCAGTTCTCCATAGCAGCACACTGACACACTGACAATGTGAATTTGGCTTCAGCCTGAGACAGAGAGGGACACCCTGGGAAAAGACCAATGTGGGCAGCTAGGAATGAAACTAAAATTTTAGGCAAAGTTTGATGTTGCATTTTATGCTTTTGTTTTTGTTTCTAGAGTTGTAATAAATTATTTAACCTTTTGATTTGATGTCAGTGTCTGTAAAGTTTTTCTGGTTCTAGTAGCCTGGTTTAAAGTTGTTTTGCTAGATTATGAATAGGCTGTTCCCATAGGCAGAAAGATGCTACACACAAGCACAGACTGGCATGCCTCAGAGATGCCACTGTTCAGGACCTATTTTGGGGTTTGGCTGGCTAACTCAGCTTAATGGCCTGATAAAACTACGTGTTATACAAGAAGGAGATGTTTCCTTTATCTGGTGAACTCTGCTGTGTTTGAAAATATACCTGCTTTTTTTTTTTTCCTTTAAAGACGCAAACGGATGTTGACCACCCAGACTGAGTCATGCAGTATGTGATGCCAAGAAATCCCACTGAAGCTGTGATCTGAGTCTATGTGTGATGTACGTGTGAGGGCAGTGAGGCTTGTAAGGAGGAGATGCCAAACCTGCTTTGCTGTTGCGCTCAGGAGGAAAGGAAACGTGATGGGAAAGCATTTGCTGAGATCCTGGATCATTAAGTGCAGTGAGGGTGGGCTGGAGGTGCATGAGGGTTCTCCCTAAGGAGAGTGGGGAGGAGGGAAACACTGTCCTCTGCAGTAACACACCGCTTTGTGCATCCTCCGAGTGACAAGGGCCCCAGGGACTGCCGAGATCTCTGTCCAAACGACAAAAGGTTTGTGCCATCATTACTCAGCTCTCTTCTGCTTCCTTTGGGCTATGAAGTCCCTGCCCGTGGACTTGCCAAGAACACACTACAGTTACTACAGTCTCCAGAAAGCTCTGCAACAAACCTCAACAGGCTGATCAATAACAGCACATCTCAGAAAAAAACAATAAATCAACATTTATGTACTGCTTCACATTTGTAAAGCGTTTCTCAAGCATGAATTAATGAATACACAAAAACACTTCTATCAGAGTAGGTGGTTCACAGGCTGTAATGATGATGAACAGGCACGTTTAATCCAAACCACATTGTTCAAAATCAGCACTTGGTGCAAGATTACTTATAAAACTCAAGGGTAAATCCGTGATCAGCCAAAAGCAGATAATGCTAAATGGTGAGTTACCAGGAATTTCCCAGACTTTGTCTGGGTGGCAAACAAAGTGGCCACTATTACAGAACGCACAGGCAAAGTATGGCTGCCCAGTCACTTTTAGCAGTCACTTTTATCCAGGCATCTTACTTACTTAAAGTAGCATCACTGATACAGCAAGATGTTACTTAGTCTTAGTAAACGTAGCGCAATTTCCTCCCTTTGCTCTTAGTACCTGGTATATAAGGTCTCGTATATATGTGATAACAAGGGCCAAAAGTTCACTACAGAAAGCAAGATGGAGCAAAACTCTTCGAAAATGGGGACAATGTGAACATGTGGGACATAAACAGGAAAAGGATCACTCCAGGCAATTGCCTAGCACAAGAGATGAGAAGAGGAAAAGATGAAACTGTAAGTGAAGCTCTGCCAGAACCACAGAGCAGCCAGAGGAAAAGTGATCCCTGGATCGGTGGGCAGGAGAGGCTTTGGCCAGTTTTGGTCCTGACTGTGTCCAAATTCAGTAAGTCCAATTTCTGCAGGGCAAGACCATTAAAGCTTATTCCTAAAGTTTAATGTTTAAATGCTAAGTGGATCGTTGCGCTACAGCCATCTGAGGGAACTGCAAGGAGTGTGAGTCAGGACTGCTGTATCAAAAGCCTGGCTAAAGAATAGCAGACTTGGAGTAGGTGAAATAAAGTGCTGAAGTAGTTTAATAGACTAACCTGAACACCAGGCTGTGACAGAACAAAAACCAGATCACTTTGATATTTCTGAATTAGCAATTCTGTTTCACATAAGAAGGAATATTCAATCATCATTTTTCTTGAAAAGTATAACCAGATGGGCAGCCACCCTAACAGCCAAAAAACATGCCTTTTGAGAGTCATTCTGGGGCATTCCATAGAATAAAACACCCTTTTCTGTTTGTTTCTAGCAGCTTTAGTTTCAGGTTCTGACAAAGGCATACAGGAATAACTGTTACACATGGAAAATGGTGCAATGGGAATACTAGCAACAGTGAACCAGCTCCTGTAAGCAGCTGAGTTACTCCATTCTTACTTGGGCACAGATCTTGATAACAGGGTTTTGACCTGAGTAAGAACTTTAGAATCAGGGAATCAATATCATTAGGGGGAATTGATATTTTCAGGACCTTTTTCTCCACTCTTTTCCTCACGGTGTAGTTTAGGGCAAGGAACATTTCTGCTTCAGATGCAAAGTGAACATACCTGTGAAAAACCAGATCTAATTCTCCCTCCCTCCACTTGTCCTTCCCCTAGGTTACCCTGTATGTGTTTTTCAGGTAATGCTGATGTTTAAATGCACAAGGTCTGTTTCAGGGAGGTGGAATAGATCACTCTTCCCTCTCTGTCCTCAGTCCTTGGGTTGAGTTGAGAACATGCCATCCATTTCATCAGCCTCAGACGCCCCCAGCCCTGTCCTGGACAAGCTTGTACAGATTTTGCATGGAGAAGTAGGAACCGTTCTGCTTTACCACCACTGAATCTCTCCTGTTTCAAGTTCTGCAGGATTAGGAGAATAGCATGTAAATGTGGTTTTGATATTATGAAGAACCAACGTGCTTGTCTTTCATAATGCAGTTTTATCAAGGCAGGTGCAATCCTAAAGTTTACTCTAAGTACTAAGTCATTATTCTGAAGAAATATACAGCTAGTGGAGGGGTAAATCACTTCTAGAGAGACTGTTTCCAGATTGTAATAGAACACTGAATAAAGAAAACAACAGAAAGGTTTTTTAAAATGAAATAAAATTCTCACATAAAAATCACAAAATGGCAGGACAGAGGCAGAAGTGTCTTAGAGAAGGCTGGCAGTCTGTATTTGTACAGTCAGAGAAACACTAAAAATAATTCCATCTTCTTTCCTTTATTCCTGTAGCATAACAGTGAAAAGAATCATGAGATTTATTTCTGTAACTGCAGCAATCACTATGGGGAAACTTCTGACAAAGAGAACTAATCAATAGTAGAAGTATTTACTAGTAAACTGTACAGTGAATAAGCTGTTCTAGTAATGGTCAAACCTGGGAGATCTGCAACTGTAAATGTGCTAAAACTAACAGCCTGATATTCACTGACAGAGAATTATATGTTCTGTGTCTCTAAGATACATTCATTCACACACATTCATAAATACATTTTGCACACCAAATACTGCATGCATATGTGTGCATGACAGTTAATGAGAATAACTTTGCTGGTGCAGTGCTTGACACCTTATTTGGGGATGTTTTTGATCAAGAAAATGGCTGAAGGAACACCAACCCCCTGTGTGGATCTCTTCTGGGAATTCCCCTGCTGCATGTTAAGAGGGTGGGTTTGCCTAGGACAACATTTATATAAGACACAATGATTTATATCATTTAACTGTCACTTCACTCATTCTGGAAGAGCACCACTGACTCTAGATAGCAGATGCAAGTCTGTAGGTTAAAATTAGGGATCTGCTTTTAAATAGTCTGAAATGCCTAAAAGAAAAATATCTCCGGAGTGCGTGTGTTTGCACTCCTGTGTGTGTTTGGGGAGGGATAGATGTAGACAACTATATATAATAAGGAATCCTTCCTTTCTATACAGTATAGCTCTCTCCAAGCAATTCCATGATGGATAAGCCACCGTCTATCCCTGCTTTAGTGAGAATCTGGATGTCACAAACGTATTTCCTACTCTTTTGGATTATTTCTCCCTGAAGTTCTGTATGTAGGGGACAATGCTACATTATTTTCCTTCCACTTTTCAGGCTCAACACATAGTAAAATCCTTGTCTGCAGATTTCAGGCTTTCTTTTGCATGGTTAAGTTATCAGCTTTCTGTCGGGGTTGCGTTATGTTTTTTGAAGGAGGTGGAAGAGGTGGGGGAGAAGGTTTATTTTACAAGCTGCCAGTTAAGATGTGTCCTAATGAATAGAATCTGGCTAACTCTCCATCCTCTATCAAGCTTTCCAGACTTACAAAGCTTTGAACCCTGCACATGAAAGGGGGAGGTATTTATTGGAATCTGCTATGACTGAAACTTTGTTGCTCATCTGAAGGTATCGTTTGTATTCCACTTCATAAAATAATGAACACTGGAGCTGTCTCTTGTGAACTAGACCAGCAGTCTTGTCCAATTTTAGTGGTAAAGGTCATAAAAGTTAAGTGTTCCAGCAGTGAGACCAGCTCTATGGTAGTCTTCAAAGGACATGCTTCTGTCCTGGCCAGAAACTAGGCATAAGCATATCAAAGACCTAATTTCTAAGAAGGCCTAATTTTAACTGCATTTTCATGTTATAGATGTCAACTGAATCTTTATCCAGTATTTAGGAAGCTTGAGTGACACTATTGTGATAGAAATAAGAGGTATGAAAATAGTTTGTTAAACAGATTTAGACAACTTTTTTTTTTTACTTTACCAATTTAACTTCCTGCATTTTCATTTTGTGTGAGTTTTTCCATTCTTGTCATGAAACATTAATCTGACTTCATTTGCAACCTCTACAATCTGTTTAAAATGCCTTTTATGAAAACAGTTAAAATAAATGTCACAGAAAATGTCTATACTCAAATCAAATAGCATTTGTAGATCAATTGCTGGTTCAAACAGGCAAGCCAGGTATTTTCTCCCATGAACTACTTTCCTCTCATTTAATTTTGCCATCATTCTTTCAGCCTTCTGCCCCAATCTTGCTAACTCCGACAAAATTATCTGCTATGTATTTCAAACAACGAAAGTCCTCCAAAAAGAAATCCACATCCATGGATGAAGTACAGCTGGTCTTTCATTTAGTAGCAAGCCTGTGCCACAAGGAGATTTAGTGAGTATTTAGTTTATATCTGCCAAGTGGTTTTTGAGAAGACAATAGTATTAACTCCACTGCCAGACCTGATACACATTTTTCAATGATACATAAATAATTTGCATTAAATGAAAGGCTTATTTTCATGATAATTTTTTCTTCCTCACCATGTGCATGTATTTATCAGCTTTTTTTTAATCTGATTTTTATAAATAGTTGAAAATTTATCATCTGCTCATAGGCCATTTCTAGGAAATATATATACGAGTGAAGTCAGTTACCTGTGATTGGTTATCTAGTTGTTTCTGAAGGACACGCATATATTAACATGACTGATACATAAAAATCCATTTTAAGGCAAGTTGTTTAATACTCAGTGGAAAATACTTGTGCCACTTGAACAAACATGTTCAAAAATCTTAAGCATATAAAAACTGCCTTATTAGGCCAGACTGAAGACTGAGATAGCCCCATACGTTGAAAGAAATCAAACGCAACATAATCCTGCAGCAGGTGTATCATCCCAGCATCCAGCAATTATCAGTTTAGGGTTTTCTTCAGCAAGGAAACAGATTTTGTGAGCACTGACAAAGATAATTTTAAAGAGAATTCAGGCAATACTTGCTGCACTTATCATTCCTGGCCTCTTTGCCAGTAGATACAGTAATGCACAGTGGCTGCGCAGACCTGTTGTACACTGTTAAACATAAGCCGCTGTGTCCCACACCAAAACTGGCTGCATCTCACCATCAGGAGAAGGGATTTCTCCCCCATTTGCCTTGAGGGACCAGGCAGTGGAGCAACCGGTGGGGATTGTGTGCTACCGCTCAGCACTTTCTGTGTCAATTCCCCCTTCGTCTAACAAAATCACCGTTAAATAAACCCCAAACTTCTAAAAAAAAAAAAAGTTAAAGAAAAAGTTCAACTATATGGTCTCTGTTAGAGTTGCCAGGGCCTTGCGAGCTGGGCATCGGAGCCTGGGGAGAATGCTGGACCCCAACAGGAGGGCTGATAGAGAGCTTCGATGCCTCTTTGAGCAGCATGGAGTTTCTAGCAGAGATTAAAAGCTGATTGGAATTTTTGTTATTCTTTAATGACAATCTAGTTCCTATGGAGAATGAATATTAGACCAATATGATGACAAATACTGATGCACATTTTCCACTGTCCTGAGAGTTACTTCTCCTTTCTCACATTCACTTCTTTGGTTTAATCATATGATATAATGAAATAGTAGTTAACTTTCAAAAACGTCAGGCAAATATTGAAAGCAGTATGCAACCCACAGCATAGTATATCTTTCCATAGTTACAATAAGTCCTATGCAATCCTACAATTAATGTCAGATTTGATTTCTCTTGTGCTTTTCTCTCCTTATTATAGCAATCATTTCTGTTTTTCCTCTCTCTAGTCTTTTCTCAGGCTCTCACAGCAGTATTTTTCATGATCACTTACTTCACTTTTGTATATTATTCTAGTTTTCGTTCACTTCGGTATTATTGTTTCAATATTACATTAAATTAATTTTTTTCCTCTGTTCTACCTCCCACACTCCCACATATTGATATCACTTATTCCACCCTCATTTCCTCAATATTCCTGGATGGTGGTTTATGGATAGAGTCTTCAGCTGAGTGGTGTTTGAACATGGTCACAGATTTGTTTGTGAGGTGTCTACACCATGTCTGCTTCAACCACTTGATAGAGATTTTTTATACCCATATTGGTTTGGCACAACCCGTACATATTTCAGCATCATTTTTACATGGAATGTTGATCTGTTTTTTCTAGTTTGTTCCTAACATTCAAAGTGAACTGAAGAGTGCATTGATCACTGAATAAGCCTGAGAAGGGTGATTTGAAGCAAGACTTAACACCAGAAGTTAGTACCTTGGGATACATATAAAGCAAATAGAAATGAAACAAAAATATTTTCAGTTCCTGAGACTATTTGGGGAACTGAAATGAGGATTCTTTGAATTCTGTTACAAGCTAATTATTTCTTGTTCTGATCTCGGGATATTTTTTTCCCAGACCTATTTGGCTATATTGGCTTTTTCCCCAAACCTGGAAAATATTTTTGAATGAGCATTTTATCCTAAATTATTCCAAATATTTTTGGTTTATTATTATGGCCAATATTTTTTGTTTCAGGTTGGCATTCTCTCTGCCCCCAGATACATTTGTTTTCCCTTCCCACTGAAAAACCAATATAATAATTTAGAAGCTTAATAACTATTCAGTAGACTTGTCACTGATGTTCAGATTACAGTTTTACTGCTACATAAACATAAACCCACATTTAAAGGAAAGTGCTGCGTGGAGGCAGCGTAGGTGCCATTACAAAAGCTGGTGGCTAGAGGGAACTCTTTTTCCTTGTTGGAGAGAGTGGCTCTAACAAGGCGATGAAATCTTTTGCTGCAGCAAAGCAGTCCATTAAAAGAAAAAGAAGATGGGAAAATCCTCGAAACAAAAACATTAGCATGAATTGAGAAGTGCTCCCAGTCGAGCGTAGGAATCGGGAGACGTGTCAATGAAATTTATCATTTCTACAGCAATAAAGAGAGCCTTTAGATGTCCCAGTCCAGGGACAGTCGTAGGTCGGACCTGGTTAAATGCCCTCCCCGTAGCCAGCTCCTTGGAAGCTGTTAGACTAGTTATGGCAGCCTGGGTTACCTTGGCTGCAGGGGTGGATGTTTTGGTTTTGTGCATGGGGGAAGAGAAGACCCAGACCACAAGAAAGAGCAGGGAGTTCACAGAGCAGCAGTAGGTAAGGCATTTAGGTAACAGCTACTGTACTTTTAGGCCCCTAGCCAGCAAATTAATTAAGCACATGCTTAACTTTAAACATGTGAGTAAGTCATAGTTTTAGGTGAGCTATTTGGACGTTTAAAGTTAGGCAGCTTTAAAGCATACAGGCATCAGGTTGCTTAAGCTTTGGTGTTTTGGCTCCAGCTACACCCCTGGGTACTGCCTGGGAGGGGGGCACAGGCTGGGTGGGGAAAGCTTTTGTTTGGAGAGCGTGTTGGGGTGGTGCTTGGCAAAAGCTGAGGCGTGGGGAAGCCTGACATGTGCACAGTCTCACTCTCATATGAAACTGGGCTGTGGCCAGCTTGTGTACCTTACCTAGGAATTTGGAAGCACTCCTGGCACTGTAGCGTGGTCTCAGAGACCTATTTTTCTCTTGCCTGTTATTCACAACCTCAGATAATGCCCTGAAAGATCATGTAGTAGAGCAAATCATATAAAGGGGAGCAAAGCAAGGATGAAAGATTTGGACAGGAGATTACATTGATCAATGCTGACAATTAGCATAACCTTAATGGCTGGCTTAATGCTACCTTACTCCAGTTCTGTTAAACTCCACTGAGATCAATGAGGATGGCAAGAAAGTAGTATAAATCCTAGCATACTCCTCCCTGTTAATGGAGTGAATCTGAAGTCATGGATACCCCACAAGCCTCAACTGTCCTTATATGGACTAGCTATTAGAAGCCAAAGCCCACAGCCTTTTAATGGGGTCACCATTACAAACACAGTAGGGACCCAGGTGTAAGCGTTTCAGCAAATGCTCTTGCAGATGCGCTCCAAATGTTCTCAGCTGCGCTCCAACAGCACAATTTGCCAAGAGCTGTTGAATGTATCTTGCGTTCGGCAGCTGTGGCTATATTGCTCAAAGAACACCGTATTTGACAGCTCCTGCCTGCCCTCTGTCTGCACAGCCAGCTGGCCTGGGCATGCTTGGCCCTGGGATAATGTGTGGGGTGTATTCAGGCAGGTGTGGCCCAAGATCTGTGTCCTGTGTGATCGTGCCAGGACTGTGTTTGCCAACTGCACAGCATGCAGGGCTGATCCTGAACATGATCTCTGTTTGGACCATGGCATGCTGTTTAAGTACTGAACAGTTCAAAAGTGTTCAGTAGTGTCAAATCAGACCAAAAGTCCATCTACCCCGGCATCTTGCCTCTGGCAGAGGCAAGTAGAAGTTGGTAGCGGAGAGTGTAATAGTTCTTCTCAGAAATACTTTCACATCCTGGAGCAAATCATGCTTCAGCAACTTAGCCAGATGTGATATCTTTTCATTGAAAGGACCTGTCCTGTCATATCCACATCACCCAGCAGCAGGGACCTCCACAACACCCATCTCGTGCTTTTCAAAACTGCCGCCAGATGGTTCTTTTTGACATCCTCTGGTTCCCTGTGCAACCGCTCTGCCCTGTGCGTGATTTTGTAGATCTCTGTAAAGTATCTGTCCTCAGACATTTCTCTAGAGGCTAAAGAGCCCTAGTGCAGTTAATTGTTCTTCACCTGGAAGTTGTTCCATACCTTTGATCAGCCCTGTCACTCCCCTCTCTACTTTTTTTCAGTTCCACTATGTCTTTTTTAAGATGTGTGTGCCGGGGGAGGGAACCATAACTGCTGAACTAGGTCACCTAAAACCTTGGACGAATTCCTGGGTTTCTATTTTAATGTCTCCAAAGCCTTGGCAAAGGTTCAGAACTGTTCAGTTTTCTTCCTCTCTCTCCCTTCAGTGGAGTTCCTCCTACGATTAAGGCAAACCTCCCAACCTCCCTGCTCGCCAGTGTGAAGCTGGAAGAGAGCGGTGCAGCTAGAAACACACTGATGGAAGGATGACTACATTTGGTCCTCTTCAATCTCGGGCATACTTAGCATATAATCTCACTCACAAACTGATCAAGTCCTGTTTGAAAATAAGCTAGTGTTTTTGCCCCTACTACTCGTACCAGATGGCTGTTCCAGAATCTCACACTCTTGATCATAGGAAATCTCCTTTCCAGTCTACCTTTCTCCATGGTTGCTTCATACACATTTATTGTTATTCCTCTTCTCTCTTTCATTAATGTTTATTTACCTGATATGTTTATGGACCACAAATATGCTCAGGATCATTATGTTAGGTTATCCAAACCAGGTCCTTCTAGTCCCTTCTTGCATGATAGAGTTTCTATTTCTTTCTTCTAGCTTTTACCTTCATCTGCCCTTGTTTGACATTAGCTTTTCTGAACACTCACGGCTAAAGCTATACACAATCTTCTGGATGAGAACTCACCAGTGCCTTGGCTAACTGCGCGCTTCTGGAAATACTGCAGTTGGTTAATCCCAACATGACATCTACATTTTTCATATTGGTAATTGCCATTGTCCCCGTGATCAGTTAATGCAAATCATCTCCTTGTCTGTAGATATCCTTCAGTTTATGCAAAGATCCCTGTTAATAATTCCCATGTATATAGCCTTTCATTTATGCTGTTGAAATTTATCCCACTTCTATTGCTCCAACTCTCAGTTCTTCCTCTATGATGCTCTGAATTTCCTCTGTGCTGATGGAAATATTGACGACTGGTCCCGAGGCAAGTCCTTGTGGAATTCAACTAGCAGTCTCTTGCCAGCGCAACACCTCCTCTTCGAGAGCAATCTGACCTCATTTCTCTTTCTGCCAGTCCTTTATGTATACCATACTTCTTCAGTATTAATCCCCCCTTCTCCAGATGAATTAATAACTTCAGTGGTATAGCACAAAGTGCTTGACTGAGGTTGAATTCTTCTTGATTGCAAAATGTGGTAATTTTACCAAGTAATGTTATCAGATTAGACTGATATGATCACCCTAACTAAAGCCATATTGCATTTTATACCACTTTTTGGATGTCTCCATAAATTTAATTATTTTGTCCCTTAAACTTTGTTCTACAGTTCTCCATCCCTCTTGAGCTCCAGCTGATAGGTCTAGCCAGGTTTTCCTCTTTCTTCAATCCTGGTCAAAGAGGAGAATGTAAGCACCTAACTGCCACTGCCAAATGTCACATATTGTTAAAAATCCTTGCCACAGGATTTTTAGTTTCACGTATGAGTTCTTTCACTGTTCTGAGACAGACATTAGTGTTGATTTGTGCTTACTACATTTTAACTTGTTTGGATGTGATCATTTCTATTTATATCCCCCCAATTCTCTTCAGCTCTTCTGCCTTACGTCCTCAATCCCAAAGAATTAATTTAATTAGAGGGTATCCCTGGAATATTTTTATTATTGCCCTTTCTTCACTGCATCCCTGTGTCTTTCTTTGTTCTTTGTTTTTATGGCCAAGATAGTGTTTATTGTGTAAATTCTTTTGCAAGCCCTAATTCAAGTTGTCTTTCACCAAAATGTGAGTCAAATAATGGAAATGTTGAAGTTCAGTGTTTTGGGGGACTTCATGCCATAATGGACATGTTATTTAGACTTTGATTACCAAACTATTTTGAGGACATGTTATCATGCAGTTAAGCATGCTAACTTTTTGCTCTGGTTTTGTTTTCTCTCTTGATTTGAACTTGATCTCTGCTGATTCCCAGTGCAGATAACAGTTGCTGAGTGAAAAGAAAATGCTTCTTAGAGTGTTTTATAGTGTCATAGCTGCAAGATGGAGAAAAGTGACCCATGCATTTCCGTTGATGTCTTAAACACATCTCACAGCAGGGCAACGCTGGAAGGTGGCAGTACTGGAGAGAAGAGTGGAGTAGCATTCGAGCAGCCCTTGTGGCTAAAATAGGATTTGTGCCAAATATTGGCACAAATATTCTGAGTAGCAAGGCAGCCCAGTACAGGCATCTTACTTCTGTTTTAATAACAATGTTACCTTCATCGCTGGGTTTGCAGAACCTCTTCGTTAAGACGTTTTTAAAATGTGAGTATGCAGAAGTGCATCCTGGTGTCAGCAAAGAGCCTGTGTTCACTGAGGGTTTTGAAGCACCCAGATTCATAAACAGGAGGGTTGAAGTCAGATTCAATAATAACCTGAGTCCTACCCTAGAGCACAGAGGCAGGAGTCTCTGTTTCATTCTTAACTAGAGCAATGGTAATTTGGAGCATTCAGTGGAACAGAACTGGTCATCATGAAGCGGAGGCCGAGGCTATAAAATCTGACACACTTGAGACCCCTGGCTTGTAAGGCTTTAGGTTAAGCACATGTGTCAGTATTTGCATGCTCTGCACCTAAATCCTGTAGCTGCTATTAGAGCTCATGGATTATAAAAGCTGAGTTATCAAAGTGCTGAGTTGCTGGCACAAGTCCTACCATCATTTGGGGTTTTTTTTTAGCTCCATCACCCTAGTTTATTCCCAAGTTTATTACTACAATACAAACCTGCTTGAGATAGATAAACAGCAAAATAGATCTTCCTTTATTAGCACTAAATATGCCATTTTCATTCACTATGCATCATTCTTTTATTCTTCGCTGTGGCTACCTTAAAGACACCTAGACATTTGCTTAAAATACATTTTCAGACAATAAGAAAGCAATCAAGTGTAGCCGTGTGCATGGAGCAGTCTCTATCCCCAGGAACCTAGTGACATTTACAACTTCTTGCCTTCCGAGGAGTGATCTTTGGGTATTTTCATACTCCAGAAAGTTCTTTTAAATATTTTTAGTCTCAGGATTGTGGGAGGGGATTGAAATATTTCATGCCAAGTTTTTCAGAAGGTGTATTGCCAAAAATGTCTGTGTAGGAAGAGGAGAAAGTACTTAAAAAATAAAGATATTCAGTTCTTTTAACCCAAATTTCAACTGTTACACACATGCTCTCCTTCATTCACAGAATAAAATGCCATGCACCAACACACACACACTTTGTAATTTTCTTGATTCAGATGCTTTTACAAACATATGGCTGTTGACAGTAAAAATTTAGAGAGAACTCTTACTGAATCTGCTTTTTCTCTACTTGCTTTTCCTTTATACTCACTTTTTTCCTATTCCAAACTACGACAGGCATTTACAGAAGTGTATCTCAGAAAACAAGAATTTCCTAGTCTTTCTCACCTCTTAGCATTCTCATCACCTGCAATTATGCGAAGCAATAAAACCCCGGATTCCTTTTCCCAGGAAAAAAAGCTACATTAAGTAAAAGATTTGTGACTGTGATTGATTACAGACTACAGAAGAACAAGATTATTCTGAAGGAAAAGTCTTACAGATAAATGGATTATAGTTACTTACACTTGCTGACATGGGATTGAAATACTCCATTTCTGCTTTTGTGACCACTGGGTTCACTCATGAGAGCTGGGTGAAACTGCGTAGAAATGGATTAGAAACACAAATAAAGTCCATTTTCCACTGTCCAAAGAGTGCATGCACAACAGAAAAGGAAACATTAAATGAGATATTAAAATGTCTTTCTGTTTTTGAGCTTGACCCTGCATTCCCTTATTCCGTTACACTGGAATTGATGGGGCTGCTTTACTCCCACAAGGACGATTTAGGCTATTATTAGTAAGAAACCGTTCCCTTCCTTACATGCTGTTCATCTGAGGAGTGCGGAGGAAGGCACACAGAGGAAAACTCCCGAGGACCGTGCGGTGGGGCTCGCTGTACCCGCAGCCCCGAGACAATTCTGGAGCCCCTCGCAGTGGGTCACTACCGCCCCGCACGCCTGGCCCCCGGGCAACGCCAGCGCGGGCAGCCGGAGCCGCACACCGGCATTGGGGGAAGGAGGATATGAGACCGCTGCTCCCGGCAGAATTGTGCCTCCAGTTCGTGCACTTGGAGGCACCCAGGGAAGGATTCAGAGTTGACCCATGGAAGTCTCTTGCCTGAAGGATAGCTGCTCTTCACTTTCCAGGGTGGGAGCTTTTCTTATTTCAGTTTCAGAGCTTTTCTTATTTTTCTAAGCCTTTCCCCTTTCCCTCTGCAATAAAGCGGTATTTACCCATGCTGTGCTGGAATGTTTTTTTATTTATAATGAAATATAAATGATGCTAAACTTTTTAATGTTAGTTTATTACCTTTATTTTCTACCACTTTTTGTTTGTTTGCTTTTGTGCGCCTAATTTCTGTTTTCATTCTGTTCTAATTTGTTTGCAGTCATTTTGCAGACAAACATCTGATGTAGTTTGGACCACAAGTGGCTCATAGATCACAGTCTGAGTAACAAATACTTATTGATGTTTGTACTCTTTTGGTAGATTTTTACTTTCTCTGTATTTCGCTTAAGAGTTACACTGGACATCTGCACATCTTGAAGGAAAATCAAAGATAAAAGAGCTTCTATTTTGATTTATATTAGCATTTGTTCTCACACCAGAAAAAAAGAAAAAGAAAATCAGAAAAAGAAAAAAATCCTAGTTCATTAATATAGGGGGGGTTTAAAATTACATCACTTATTTCAGGTCCCACTTCAATTGAAGATGTGAAGAATTAAATCTTGGTGAACCCCTTTATATTCAGGCAGGTGGGCAGTCTGTGTGCTGTTAACATGGCATGTGTGTCAGATGATATATGTGTGAACTGATCTTGAATGTAGCCGAACAGCTAAAAAACACAGATTCCAATAGCTAAAGAGATTGGGACACAACTTGCAAACAGCCATACTCTATTCCTCATGACCAGGGGTGAAAAAAAGAATTATTTAGAAAATATACCTCATTGGAGAAAGAGATTTACATTGCATGAGTGACTTCTTTTTAAATTAAATGGCAGGCATCCTTAAAGTGTAATTTACTGGCACAGCTGAATTCCCCAAGGTAACAAAACAAACTCCAGGGCTGCATCGAGGAATGCTCAGTAACCCGCCACCACCGGACAGCAACAAGCCTGCAGTGTCTGCGAGGTGGGCAGGCACTGGAGCTCAGACCTGCAGCAAACTGCTTGCTGGAGCTGCTGACGGAGAGATAATAAAACTCCCTTTTCTCCTCATCTTACTGATATTTGGGGAAGGTCGCTCCTGACATACTCAGGGTTTCCATGACATAATGATATTTTTTGTCCTCATGATGCTGATGATAGAGCAAAAAAATAACAGTGTAATCTGAAGCCCTGGAAGAGCTGGGCAGGGGAGACCATGAAATCCTCGGCCTTTGTTTGGCCTCTGCAATAAATTTGGTTCACTGAAGGGCAGGTGCTTCCATGGGTTTTCCTTCCATTTCTGATGCTGCTGGGCTCTTTGCAGGAACTTCTACCTTTCTGCAGAAATGTTTGCTTTTATTAAGGTCCTAGTTCTGTGAGGTACTTGGGAACATTTTTAATTTCAGATCATCAGTAATCTTATTGACCAGAAGTTTGGTATCTGCTCTGCTGAGTCAAAGCTGTAGCTACTCATTTCACTTAAGCACTTAAGTGAGGAAAATAGAGCAGCATTTTTCCCCTCCATTTTTAAATGTAGGAACCTCCTATATTTCCCACATACTATAAACATCCCTTTCAGTAGATCTGAAATATTCCTACTGCATTAATTAAAATTTATCTTTTTTGTATAATCCCATTTTCTCTTTAAGTCTCATTAACTGCTTCCTCCTCATCCTTACCTCAAGTCAAAGCTTTTTTTGTCTTCAGGGCTCCCTGGTGCTCCTGACAGCACCTTGCTCTCAGTTCTTCATCATTACTGCTAATGATCTGTTGGCAAAACCACCAGGTTTTTGCAGCGGACTCACATACTGAGGTGAAGATATCCGATTTGGCAGCTTACAGACATATGAGGTTTGGTGAGGTGAATCCCCACCCTTCTTGTCCTTCCATCCTTGATTACTGTTATTATTTCTCTAGGAATAATAGAGAAATAATTTTCCTTCCATCCTTGATTACTGTCATTATTTCTCTAGGAGTTTCATTAATCTAATTTGATGAGACTGTCTCCTAAGCCATGTACTGTTTTTCCTTCTCCTTTGGCTGACCTAGGATTTTTACATGCTATGAAGTAGCTTATGTGATTATAAACTGCATTTCTTTCAGCATTTAAATGACTCTCCACTGTAAAGTTCAGAGTTTGCTTTTGCATGTACTTAGGAGAAAACTGAATGAAACAGGAGCATATGCACAAATTAGGTTTAGAAGTCACGAAAATTATTTTTCCTTCCTGTTCATTCTGTCCTAAAATGGTAGGATGACTCCAAGACAGTGAGAAAGTCTGAGGGCCAAATTCAACACTTGCTTAAGAGGCTACTGAGTTTGTGTATGAAGGGTGATAAAAAATAAAGGAGGGATATTTATCACACGGGCAAGATGTGATTCTCATTTTCATGCTTAGAAAGCTCATTAGACCCACTCATAGTCTGTTTACACTGCCAAAGGACTATTAAGAGACTGAAGTGCAGATAAGAAGTGGCCCCAAATTGAGGCAAGAAAGACCAGCGAGGAGATCTACAGCCTTGTGCTATACTTTATTTCAAGCATCTCCAGATAAAAAGTTCAAGGACAGGAGGCTGGCACAGAGCATGGACTAACATATTCACAATGCAAACCTCAGAACCACAAATAACTTATTATTTCATAATTTGACTTCTTCGAGTGCTGCTAGCCCCAAAAGGCCAGCTCTTAACTGCTCAATTTTCTCCATTGACTCTAATTAAGGTTTTCCTTGGCTCATGATCCTGGTGAACTTGGACAACTTTAATTTTCTTTTTTTTTTTAAATCTGCTTTTCTCACCAGGTGGAGTGTTCCCTGCAAACCCTGAAACTTATGAACTTTCCAGTACATTTTACAAGATACTTTTGCCTACACGTTTGACTGAAGATGGAGGCATTCCACAAATCCCCAAGTAGAAATCATTTTATTAGCCAGTTTGTGCACTGTATACAGGAGAATATGGGATTATTTGTTAAGAAATTTACTGCCAAAAAATTTATGGCAGTAATATAAACTCACAAGTGTCCCTTTCTGCTGAGGGGGAGTTGACTTCAGTAGCCATATGACTGATGATGTGACAAAGTGTGATAGGGAATGCAGCTGCTGGACCAGAAAAAAATAGTTCCTAAAAACCAGAGATAGAACAGAGCAATACCTTTAAAAGGAAATCATTTTTTATTATGATTGTGCTAATTAACAATCCCTTCAAAAAGCCTGAAGATTACTTACTTGTTTTTTTGTCTATATTAGTTATAGAACAGGTAAAAACATGAAAGTGTTTTTTACTATTGTATTAATTATCTCTACTTCTTTGAAAATTTTTTTTTATACTGTAGCTGTACTTAATTCATTTAATTTGTTTTTAATTAAAAATCATTCCCTCCTATGCAGTTTTCAAGGCACTGCATGATGCTTTTGTGTTTGAAATTCTGTGTTTGATAATATAAGATTTATTAGTGATTTCTACTATTTGCATAAGGTAATGCTAAGGAAATTCTGTGCTGACGTGTTTCTCCTTTAAATCAGACTAGTTATTTTTGGCTTTTACTCTTTGTCATTTTTAGTTTTTTCCAGCACCTTCTTTCCCCTTCGCTTCCTCCTGTCTTCTCTCCTCCTACTCCCCAAAGCATGGAGAATTTCCAGTTTGGATTTGAACTCTGCAGCTGGCTACTCTGTCAAAAACTGGCTGAACCAAAACTCCAGATTAAGGCTGAGTGAATAGTTAATGGATGTTTCTTTTCTTTTTTGATCTGAAAAACCACCCCCCTTCCTAGAACTTTATCTGAAGTCAAATGAACCTTTCCATTCAGTCTCCAAAAAATGC
The DNA here is from genome assembly GCF_026419915.1 of Harpia harpyja. NCBI lineage: Eukaryota > Metazoa > Chordata > Aves > Accipitriformes > Accipitridae > Harpia > Harpia harpyja. The sequence goes on from NC_068940.1 coordinate 74,742,905, forward strand.
TTTAGTTTAGAGTCTGTTGATTTCATTTTGTTTTTATTATATTTTTGTATTCAGTTTAGGAAACTTTGATCTTAAATCACTGTTTTGAAACAAAACATTCTGTTTTGAAATAAACTGAAATGAAGTATTGTAACATAAAAAGAAAATGCCTCCACCTTTTTTGGCCAAAACTATTCATTGCACTTGGCAAAAATTTGTGAAAAGTTTTGATCAACCGGGAACCAATTTTCTTTGTCAAATAAACAATGTGCTTGGAAAAAAAAAATCCACATTTACTCCATATATAATATGCAAATATAGAATATTTGCATATGAATAATGGTTATCTGTAAGTGTAAGCCTACCGCAATGTAATTCCCTTAGAATCCAATTATCCTGGTCCAACTGCCACGCGTAAGATACAAATGCTCTTGTCTCCCTATTTAACGAAGACAAAACTCAAGGATCAGAGTGGGGTAAGCAGGACAGAATGCGTGTGCATGTCTGCTCAATCCTCCCTGCCCCCAGAGGAAAGGAGGCACAGGGTGCCTGCTAATGGTGGGGCAGGTTTCTCCTTCCCCACTACCTCTCCTGACGGCAAAAGCCAGGCTGGCCTTCGACAGCTTAAGCAAAGTAGGCAGCTGGGGCATTTTTTGCTTCCTCCAGCATTTCACTGAGCCTGGGCAGCTGCCTGCACTTGCCAGGAGCAGAGCGGGGCCGTAGAGCGGCTGCGGCTGGGGGCTCAGGGGGCCGTGGCTGTGCCGGGGGGACTGAGCTCACCCGGCTGCAGCAGGCCGGCGTCGGCGTTTAGCCTTGCCAGCCCAGGCTCTCCTCGATGCCACTGAAGAGAAACAGGCCCCGTTACAGAGTCAGTCGTGGGACCAATTTCAAAAGCCTTTTGGATGAGATGAACTCCTTCCTCCACTGACTATAAAGGGGCGAACCAGGCTTTGAGTGGTATGAAATAATCTACTTTTTGTCTGTAAAAAAGGGAGCCAAGAAACTACCATTCACCTTTCTTCTTTTAGTAGCTGTGCTAAAATAAACTCTCCCTAGTTGTGGCTGATAGCACGGAAACACTTCAGTTTGAACTGGGCAATGCTCTAAGGAGCAGAGGCAATGGCTGGATTTGCGATACAGCAACAGCCCGTTCGTCACCCGGCACACTCTAAGGCAGCTCTTCTAACATCTGTACAAAGAAAAATACCGCTTATCGTATCTTTCAGCATTTATATTTCTTCTCAAAGGTAAATTAAGATGTTGCTTTTAGAGTTAGTTCTGTTTAATGTTATTCAGATTTCAGTTTCAGCTATTTCACACCTTTCAAATTCATAAACATGTGAACGTTTTGAAGGATGTTGTTTGGATTCCTTTTGGCTTTGTGGTATCTGGCTCTGTTTTTGTTTATGGCTTGGTTTCTATGTTTTTGAATTTGACTCCTGATTTCTTTTATAATATTTGCCTTTTTTTTTACCCTCCCTATTCTCTAGCTGAAAACCTGGTGCATTAGAAATTCTTTGTAAAGGATATGTGCCATTCTGTAGCTGTGGTTGGGAGTTATGCGAGCTTGAAGCTAAAAAAAGAAAACACAGAGGAACTGATAAAAGCATGCATATAAAATAGCAGAAAATCTTTTGATTTCATTCTATATTGCAGAGAACAAAAATATTTTCTGCAAACTACTGTGGAGAAAATTACTCCATAGTAATAATGTTTTGAGTTACCAGTCACTGAAGTTTGAATCAAATAAAGCAGGGACTTGGGCTCTGTGTTTCCTCATCCAGGTGGTCTTCTCACAGGGCACTGGAGCCACGTAATTTTTTTTTGTGAGAAATTTCATCTTTGACATCAAATCTTTTTTGGGATGTGAGGATCTTATCCAAGCTGCTGCTGTTACTATCCTTGCTGCTGTGGCTCCGTTGTGACTAGTTTGAATGTCAGGCCTTCTTTTTTTTGACAAGAGGAAGTTTAGACCACAATCTTTAGACCAGTTTTGCTTGTGACTTACCAAGTAAATACCATAAATAGTTAATATTTGGAATTCACAGATGGAGAAGATGAAAGCACAGAAAAATTAAATGGCTTGCTAAAAGACGAAGAGTGAGCCAATGGCAGAGCCAAGAAAGGCACCTTAGACTCTCATTTTAGTGTATAACTCCAGCCAAGACAATTCAGTCTTCAAAAGGGAAAACTATTTTGTAAAACCAATTATTATTTTGAAGATTGTGGCTAAAGTATGATGCTCTTTTTGTCAGATTTTGGAATAACCTGTAGTTCCTTACTAAGACAGCCCTGTTTTGAATCACCTCTGGGGACTGATATATTTCAACCCTAGGGATAAAAATGTTACAGACTTTGGAAGTACGTGCCAGACATAGGATCACAAAAATGTGAAAGCTGGGTCCTGTTTCCAGTCAGAAAGGCTAGATATGGGAAGTCTTTGCTTGTCTGCTTTTGAAAAAGAGAAGTATGTTTTTATTGGAATCCAGTGGCCCCTTTACATTTGGTTTAAACTCTTTCCACTATCTGCACGTCAGCTGTAAAATATAGTACTTAGATTTCAGGGATTCAACATGGTAAATACTCATGAAAGTAGAAAGACAGAGGACTGTGGCTCCCAACCTTTCTCAATACATGTCTCCATTTAGCAATATTCCAGTAGAGGTGCAGGTACAGGTATAGAGAATTTTGGCTTACTGAGAAAAGTCTTTCTTCTTACGGTTACTTCTCTTCACCTCCTCAGATGTAGTTCTGTGACCACACGTTGTCTGCATACCATAGGCTAAAGGCACAGGGCTAAGCTAGGTAATGTTTACACCCTGGCAGCAATGTTACTTCCAGGACAGGATTTCTTTCCTTACCATAGAGAATTTGGGTCCAAAAGGAGGCGGATGCAGATGCAGATTTTTTAGTAAGACTATAGCTAATTAACCATTGCCTAAGTTAATCCATTACTATTTGGCACCTTTAAATCACATGGGGTGCTCTCGTCCTAAAAAAACTTTTAGAAAATTTTTCATTAAAGCACGGCAGACATTTAGTTGAATCACAGGCTGTTAAATCAAATAAGCTTCACTGAAATGAAAGAGGAAAATCACCTTTTCAGCAGGAGGACCAGAAAATGATGGCAGGCCAGTGGCCAGAGGGCTTCATTCTCGTCGGGGAGACATGGGCATCTCTGCATGAGTTGGGCTCATACAGAACCTCTGACCTGCTGCAGCATGTCCTTCCATGGCTTAAGCTGAGATGTCATCTCCTGATTCCCATTTCAGTCTCCATAGATACCCCTGGGAGAATTCTTCCAGGTTTGTCAGTCTCACAAGCAACAAGAGAAATAATTGTCCATGGCTTTTTTTAAGTGGAGTACTTTATCAAGTGCTTACTGATAAGAAACTGCAGCTGTCCCGCAAACAGTGCTCCAGGGTGCTGTGTGACTTCAGTGCCAGTGCCAAAGGACACTCACAGCAACCTCTACACATGTCACAGGAGCAGCCCTATAGTGGGGTGGCTGCCAAAGAAGGAGGGAACAAGGGTGTAAAGAGAAATTTAATGAAAAGCAACAGAAGAAATCAGTACAAGACTCAGAAAATAGAACAGAAAGAAAGATAGCTGATGAGTTGCTTTTGTTTTTTTGTAAGAAAATGTTTCTACACTGAAATCCTTAAACAATTTTTCTAATGTTATTTCTCCAAATGAGTGTAGTTTCTTTAGCTTTGTATACAAAAATAAATAAAATAGTCCAAGCATCACAGCGGGTTCCCAGCTACGCTTCACAGGGCTTGGTAGTTCTTGAGAATATCGTGGTAGTCACTGAGGAAAGAGAGGCTCCTCCAGGAAGAGACTGAGATCACCTAGATTCTTCTCTATGGGACTTTGTAAGAGCATCTCTTTCTCACCAAAAGGAAAGACTGGCCTTTGAAGTAAGCAACCAGGTTCCTGAAATTAAGCAGTGTGAATATCCCCCTAACTGGATGCAATCATGGTATACCTACTTCCACTCAGAAGCTGCTTTGACTGGTTTCTTGTGGCTTTACAGCACTGGAGAACAGTGAGCCCTGGTAGAGGAATCATGTTATCCTGGCCCTAGATCCAATAAGAAACTGTTGCTGCAGATGTCAGAGAAGAACTATTTGGTCAGAAATGAACACAAATATAGTAGGGGTTTTATTGAAAAACAAACTACAATGTTTTTACAGTTAGAGAGCCTGTTTTGTATAATGTATAATTCAATATAATACTGACAGTTCCTTTTGCCCTATAGGGCACTCTAACCATGTTGCACTGTTTTTTTTCTGTGGCACCCCTGTTCATTCTTACACGGATAGTTATGACCAGACATGTCAACACACACTTGATCTTTGCTCTTGGCATTGATGTATTAAGGTATTGCCCTGTCTTTTTTAGGAACTCTCTTTCCTAAGCCACCAGTAGCATGGCAGGCTGTACTGTTTTTTCTGTGGTTGCACTGAAGACCTGAGATAAATCATTTGCCACTGGCCTGAGCACTAAAGCCTTGTAGGTGTGTATCACCTGATTTTGGCATAATAATGTTCCTGTAGGTGTTTTGTTGGTGCACTACAGCCTCCTGCTCCTCACCCTTGAAGCTCAGAAAGTGTCACTGGAACGCCCATGCCACAGGCACATCCCAGACAAGCCACACTTTCCAGCTTGTCCATGGCCTTCAAAAATCTCTGCTTCCTTCACCATACAGGTACTGTTGCTCTGTGACCTCCTAATTAACCGTCACCTTCTGGGAGATTGTTTGATTCATTAGGTGTGAATGAAAAGAAGCAAAACAGTGATTGTGAGCTGGCTAGGGGGAAGGTGGATTTGGTTTTGGCAAATCTGAATTTTGTTTATTTTTTCTTGGCTTGTGTTTCTCTGTCTGATGTGGCTCTTAGTTACCTTCAGTGTGCACTGTACTCAGAGCAGCCCTGCTGCAGGCACTCAGCTTTCCTACATTGAGCAAGAGGAAGCATAGTTTTGGGGATGATTTCTGTACACTGCAGCAAGCGAGTGCCTTTCTGTAACCACAGAAAAAGCTCTTGCCTGCACTATGGCATTGCTGTGCCTTGGCTGTGTTCCTATGCTCTACACAATATATCATTCACCATGCCACGCATTAACACACACAGTGCTCTTTTGCATTTCTAGTTCCGTCCATCTCTAAGCTGGGTCCTCACTACAGCTGACGTAACAGGCAACCCCGCTATTTGGGGAGTCAGTGTGCTTGGCAGTTAGTTGTGCACTTGGTGGGGTTTCTGCTTTTTTCTGTTTTTCTTTTTCTTTTTTCTTTTTTTTAACAAGAATCATTTAAGGATTACTTTATGTATAGAACCATTGCCAGTATTTTCTATAACCATCAAGTAAGAGCAAGTATTTTCCACATGCCTAGAACTGAAGCCATTTTTTTAGGAACTAAAGAGTCACTGGAGTGAAATTTAAGAACATTATCTATGACTTGGAAGCTCATTTAAAAATTCATTTTCAAGGCAGGATTAAAGAGAAATCTCTGTGGATATATTCACATTTTCATTAAGCATGCTCACTTGCTACACTGTTGGTTAACAGTTATTACACTGTCAAGTTGTTATTTTAAGAATCCATTCAGGGATCTTGAGCTCCAGTACAAAACCATATGGTCTATCAACACATGCCTTTACACTCCTCCACAAACTACATCTTTACCAGCAAAGCACCTCAAAATCTAATGACTATATATAGGTGCAAACCATACCACCAATCCTTAAGTATTACTGAATGTTGGTGGTGGTATAGGAAGGCACTTGGGTGGCATGGATGAACAATTTATTACTATAATAGTTACGGTGCCTTCATTGTTTTGTTTTGTTTTGTCTTTCACCAAGATAGAAAGAAGACATGGGGGCACAGAGATTCAAGTATCTGTTCTACCTCATTTAAGGCACAGATTTTTGTTTTCCCCCCTCCTCATTCAAGAAATGGAAGGCTTTTTTTTTCTGGGTACAGCACACAACAACTCTGCATAGCTCTTGAGCTATACAGTGTGTGTGTGGCAGCTGTGTGCGCTTCTCTATGTCCTAGCTGACAACCAGCCAGCTTTTCTGACAAAGACTCTCTTCAAACACAAAACCTTTTAGTCAAAAAATTTTGATTTCTACTAAACATATTTTGCCAAAGCTAGATGTCATCAAAGCTGGTCTGACTGATCTTATTTAGCATTCTAAAGAAGTACTGACCATCTTACAGGGTCTGCTCCAGGTTTTCTCTGATTACACAATATAAGGGTCCCTGGAAGAACTGGGCAAATCTTTCTTTGGAATCTCTGATTTCAAACACAGGAAGTCCATAAAGTGAATGAGTCCAAATTTTGCTAATTTGGTTTGTGGAAAGTATGGTTCAATATTTTACTGCACAACCTTCACATCAGCTTGGCTTTCAGCAGAATAGTTAACGCAATTATTTTTATGAGTGAATATTGATGTTTGATTCTATGTTTAGAGAATAAAGTTACAGTAATACCTATTTTCTGATCTGAGTGGGAAAGACTTGCTCCATCTTTTTTATCAAAATGGATGGGTAACCTAGAATTCATTTTGTGCCATCCATACCCATTGAGTCAGCCAAGTATTAAGATTTTTAATATGAGAATTTTACATAGTCATTCACGTGACCCCATATCCCTTCAACTATCTTGAAGTACACACTTCAAATCCTAATTCTTCAAAAGCTTATGTGTGTGAATAGTCCCACTGAGGTTAACAGGAGTTGCTTTGTATGATGTTACTAGAGTACATAGAATTCTTTGCAGATTCATTGCTTTAGTTGGTGTTGCATGGGGAACATAATTCCTAAGTAATCAGGGACTGAAGCAAAAACTAGTGCAATCTAGACACTTATATTAAAGTATTTCTAGGGCCTTTGAATGAAAGAATACTATTCCTGTCTGTATTTTCATGATATTTTCACAACAGAACTTTGCATAGCCAGCCCATTGGAAACACCTGTGAGTTGTAGCTAACCATCATGGCTGCTTTTTGAAGAAAGTGAGAAATCAGGGACTTGACTAACCCTGCAGTGTGGGGACAGGCATAGGGGTGGAGCAGTAGTAGAAGTGGAAAAAAGAGAGAATAAAAATGACTAGAAATGCTGGGAATGGTATGGACTTTTTTTCTGGACATGTCTAAGCATAATATTACAGCACATTTCACAGCCAGCCAGTGATTGTATACACTGGTGGTAGTCTCTAGGCAGGGATCACTCATTTCATACATCATTTAGAATTAATTGTAGTGATTCTGCAAAGTCAGTACATACCCTGGACGGAAGATTAAGAGAAACTGTTTTTGTTTCAAATTCTTTTGATATTTCCGTTTTGAAGTATTTCAATTTTCCTTAGACAGCACCCAGACTGGCCAATGATATGCAATACACTTCTCTTTTGAAAATAAAACTTTGTCAAATGAAACTAAATCTTTGACAGTCTCATGACAATACACACACGCCTACCCACTTCATGCTGGAAGGCTAAATGAAGTTCAAGGTTTGTAGACATCATTAAATCAGACTTGTAGAGCAAGGCAAGCATATATTTTTGAAGTATGGGTATTCAGAACTCTCAGAAATACAACTGCCATTTATGTTTGGAGAGGGTTACATATATGTGTGTGTATCCTCACAGAGAAGTTCTCCTAATCTCCTGGGTAATGAGAAATACTGTATGTTCCCTGAGTAGAAAGTAGTAACTAAAAGACTGCCCTGTGTCCCTCTCAGGTGAGCATCCCATACTGCCACCTAAGGCACTAACACAGCAGTAAGGTCTGGTTTCCTGGGCACTCTGAATAAAGCTAAAACTTGTAGTTTGAAGAACATTTACAGTATTGTGGAGGAGTCTAAGACAGGCTTGTAGCATGAGTTTGACAATCGTAGAGAAATTATATTGCACATAGGTCAATAAAGCTTATGACTTTTCAAAATATATATGAGCAATCAAATGTTATTTTTCAATAAAAATATCAGTATTATGATTCAGAATCTTTGTTTGAGATTTTATAATTACATGTTCATAGTCATAGTATGTCAGTACAGGGGAAAAATCTTTAAAGTGTTTCATCAGTGTTTAATTGAACTAAAGTAATCCTATGCTTTCCATTTGCCTCTCAACACTTTTCAGACTTAAGGTAATTTCATATCATGTTAAACTGTTCATTAAAAAGTCTAACACAATTTTGAAGGATCTGATTACAATGATTTTCCATTTGTTTCTGGCATGCTCTGGTCTCATAATTGGAAATACTAACATATGGATTGTCCCAAAATATGGTTCATGCTTCATAGTTCATGATTTATTAAGTGTGCGAATCAGAATATTTTGATAACATTCATTATGTCAATGCCAGTGGAAAAAACAGTAGAAAACTTTGAAATTTAGAGAAAATTTTATTTAAATTCCACAGAATTTTCTGTTTGAGCATGGACTTTTCGTTTGTTTGCACCTCTGTCATGCATTTAAGCAGTCCATCAACTAATCCTATTGTTGTTTAAAACCGCGCTATTTCAGCCTTTCTTGCAATATTTAGTTCATTAAAGCCAGACATGAGTTTGTGGCCTTTAGAGTAGCTTCTTCTCTTATGAGTGTGTATAAAGAACTTTGTAAGTGTTATATTACTGTCCTCATGTTAGAAATGGGAAAGCTAAGGCAATGAGAAATGAAATGGCTTGTTCAGAGAGACCCACCAGGCCGAGGGCAGAACTAGGACTGGACATCAGGCCTCCCGCATTTCACCACATCAATGCTGTAGCACTAGAGAAGGCTCTCTGTACTTCTGCATGCATTCCCAGGTGGCACATAGGTAAAGGGAGACCCAAACACAAGTAGAATTTCATTAGCAAACCCCCTCTCCTTTGCATATCTTAGCAAAGTTTTTGTCAAATAAAGTCTAGTCCCTGCTTTTGCACTGGGCTGTGAAGAGCCGGGCTTTACAGGCCCGAAGGTAGAGCATGTACTCTGTCATGCACCAGAGTTAAGGGAAGGAGTTTGCCCACACACTCCTCTAGTTACATTTAAAGCTACTCTACTTTTATCGATACAGGTATCGATGATGTTGGCATTCAGAAAGAGAGAAATGTCAGTACCTTTATTCTTCACCCCTTGCTCCCTCTTTCTCCTCACATTTAGATATGTAATAGGAAATAGTCTTCTAAGGCGCAATCATTCCTTTTGCATTACAACCATTCTTTTTGAGCTACAGAAGATGAGTGACATTCAGGAAGCCAGTCATGGGTTTATGATTAGAACAGATGTTTGCAAGACCTTCCTTTCAGGCAGTTAAAGTTGGAAGTGAAGCAGCAGATTAAAGGTAAGTACAAACAGCAGCAGTTCAATGTGCCTTTTAGTAGCTGCAAGGGTATTTTGGAGGGAAGGAAGGATCCTTTTTCTCTGCATATGAAGTGAAGAGATGATATGTGTGGGTTGTTGATGGAAGATTTTGAGAAGACTGCTGGGTGCGCAGGGAACGTTGAGCAATTTGAGCATAGCACAAGGACACTGGAGATTTCCAGTGCTCAGAACTCAGCCCAGCCTAGCATCTTGTAGCAATCTGAGCACTAGCAAAAGGCAAGCCCCCACCCCAGACATGGTTTTGCCAAGTTTCAAAGACCAGTTGTAAGTTACTGAAACATGGGAATACTTAAAAAATTGGCCATATCCTTCCTCGTTACCTATGGCCATGTACTGATCCAGCTATGATCTTCCTGCTTTTGAAACAGTCTTAGTGTGTAGTCTGAGGTACTGACTCATGAAGAGTATTTAGTTCATGTGCTTGTACTCTCACTACCTATGTTACTGAAGATACAGAACTTCCTTCTGTGTTGTGGCTACCGTATTTCCATTGTGATTGAAATAAATAGCATGTATTTCTACATTTTTCTACATTTACTTCTTTTAGGCTCTCAAACTTCAATACCTTTTTCTATTAATATGAGGGAGAGAGAGATTCAAAAGATTAGAATTTGGGGGGGGGCAGGGAGGATGAGTTAAGATTTACAGCTAGTTAACAAGGAAAAGGATTATTGTAACAAACTGTACTGACTAACTTCTGGCTATACACTGCACTTACGACTTAGCTCTACATATGTCTTTCTCATACTTTAGTATACCCTTTCAATGTGATGTCTGGTTTTGCATGGTTCCTAAAGTAGCTGTCATCCATAAAGGTAAGTACCTGAGCCACAAACTGTTGGAAGCTGTGAGCAGATCCTCGTGAATATGCTTTCTCTCCTCTTACATGCTTTAATATCCATTTTTGGCTACTGTGACAGATTGGTCACTGAGCTAAATGGACCTGTAGCCTGATCAAATATGATTGGTCTTATATTCTTATGAACACATATCAAAAGTGCTTGAAGTTTCTGTTTAAAGGGTTTGAAATGTACTGCCCAGAAATGACAAACAAACAGCCCAAGAACTGTGTAAATTGCTCAGCAAAAATCTCCCAACAGCCCCATTAGGATATGTGTGATCTGCTCACACAGACAAGTTGTGGGAATTAAAATAAAGTGGTATTCAATATAGAAATGATTTATTATAAATTATTCACTTATGCTATGCATGCATTTTCTACCTTGAGAAGAGTACAGCAAATTGATGATCTCACTCAAAACGAAGGGTACTCTAAAGAGCAAAGAGGTTGTTTTTTTCTCTTTTGTTGTGGTATGTTTCATGGAGGCCATGAAATCTATCTTGCTTCTTGTTAATAATTCTAATAATTATACAATGAATAGCAAAAATAAATTAAGGAAACTGGAAAAATACTAGTTACAATTCTCTTAATTATATATCATATCCAACAGAGGATCACCAAGCTCTTGTAGAGTGGAGAGATAATATTAATTTCATTTTATCAAGGCAAAACTCTCTTCCAAGACCACACAGCAAGTTAGTGGCAGATCTGAGACAGAATCTGTGAGTGTTGGCTCCTGGCTGTGTTCAGACTAAGGTGTTTGACTTCCCTTTACCCTAACAGTGGCAGGACATCACTGTCCCAGGCACAAAGAGCTATTGCATCTTCTCTACAGGATTCCAGTATATTTTTCTCACCTTTGGCACTACAGTAACAAACAGATTTGTTAAACTGAACACAGCAAAGTTCAACAGTGACCAGAGTTACTGGCAGGAGATCATAATGTAAGCATCTGATTTATAAACAGTTGAGAAAGTTTATCTCTTTGGATTTACGAAAACATGCTGTCATGAAAACAGATTGCTGCTATTGTAAATACCATGGAGCACAACATACGTGAAGTTAAAGCTGAATTTGTGCTGTGATTATCTATCTGTTTGCAGGCTCCCCTTTCCACAGCCTCTGCATCTGAACAGCACCCAGGATTTATAAAACAAAATAACAAAAGGTCCTGAGAACAATTGTGCAGAGATATAGTGTAGGCTTTCACTAGACCCAGTGGAGTAACAAATGTCTCTGCATCCTGCTTTATTGTCATGAATCCTTTGGTATCTATTTTCCTTCCCCTCTGGCTGTTGGATGCAATTAGTTCATCTGAAATTGCATGCCAAAAGGCCCTGTTTAATGACTTGCAGTATATAATCTTATATTGTCCTGGCTTTGAAATTTCTCCTTCACATATGCAGCATAGGGTAATGGATATTGTATTATTCTTTGTCATCTGATAAGCCTCAGAATCTGTATATAAGGATTTTTAAGTCATAAATGTAATTCTATCTAGAGAAATACAACCACAAAGCTGTCTTTTAGTTTTCCTATGCACAAAAGGCACATTTTGTTTTAAGAATCACTACTACAACATAACAGAGAGGTTGTTTTCCTGCTATCCAACCCTTCACCTTTAATTAACAGGACAAAGAGGACTGGGAGTTTGCACTTCCAATTCCAGTAACCTTTCAGTTCCTATAACCATGGGGCCAGGATTCACCCAATAAAATCTAGAAACATAGAGATTATTAAATGCAGTGTTTTGAATGCTTTTTATAAACACTCCAGGCAAAATGAGGATGTGAAAAAAATCAAAATGTTAAATGACACAGGAGAAGAGAACAGTGGTCCTTTACCCTGCTCTCTTTCCTCTGCTTCATGCCTTTTCTTCCCTGAAAATTTTCAAGTCCTAAATTCTGATCTGCCCTGGCTGATATATAAGGTAAGAACTTCATGCCATATTTTGAAAAACAGACTTCTTTATTCTTCCAGAAGAACTCAGGAAAACTGACTAATATCTTCTTTCTTTGATCACAGCCATGCCCAGGAAAAAGACAAGACCAGAAGGTTTCCACTTCCTCCTGAGCCCGAGGCAAGAGCAAATAGTTCTGCTTTGCTAGTAACAGATATTCTGATTGGAGAGCGATTTCAAGACTTCATGTCTTTTTGCTAGTTTATTTGCTGATTAAAGAGTTTTAGAATGTGGTTTTAGTCTCTTCTGTTATCTAACAGGTGCTGGCTAGAATTCAAATAAAAATTAAAAAAATGCAAAAATTACTGAAAGCCTTTGGCCAAAATCAGAGCTTAATCAGAACCAGAATCCCTTCTGAGTCCTCCACTGCTGATTCATACAGTAGTAAAGGATACTGCCTTCAATTAACTGCAATCATCATTTATATCATATAATTTACAATTGACTTAACGCATTAGAAGTAATGGATTACAGCATGAACTTTACAACAGGATAAATATCTCATCTTATGTAAAAATGCAGAGGTGAAGTCAAAGCCTTTGTTTCAACGATGCAGATGCCAAACAGCTAACTGTGTGTGGAGGAGACGTGCACTGCGCATATGTACCCATTCATGGTCTCCGTGAAATGTGTTTCTCTAAGAGCAATCAGAGCATGGGGATGTCCTAGGGGATGTCTTCTCACAACCACAGCACCTTGTGTGGCTCTGCTCAACATTGCCCAACAATGTTCAGGAAAGGAAATTGCCTGAACTTTTTCAAGTCTGTTGATTGAGCTGTTTATTTCCTAAACATTATCAGATTTTGAAAGATTTGTTTTGGCAAATAATGACTTTTCCTGTTTTCCTGCTGAGTAAAGTTACGCTGGCTCAAATTACTTGTCAAAGATTTATTTTTCAGTAGATGTTAACTATCAAGTCCTTTTTTCTTTTTGCTTTCACTATGCATTCAACAAAATCAGCTGACACTGAAGGTTTACACCAGCTCTGCATACTGCAGTATCGTGTTTCTAATTTATTTTCAAAACTCCTTTGAGTAGGTCTTATTGAAGAATAGAGGCAGTCTTCTTTGGAATCAGTTCCCTGCTACAAGCGTCCTGGCAGGCAGCACTAAATCCCCTTCCCTGGAGTAAGCCCACCCCGGTACCTTGATTCAGCCTCCATCTGGTCTGTTGGCTGCCTCCTTCCCATTCTCCTTTCCTACAGCATATACCTTCCAGGGGCAAGGCCTGCAAGGGCATGTGTGTCTCATATGGGTTAGGTAGGATGCAAAATCACCAGCTTCAGTATTTTGGTTAACTTTAGATGAATGTAGAGAACACCAGACTTTCAGGATGCATGCAAAACTAAGTGCTCTCTCATAAATTTGAGCTATGGCCTCTTTACACTGCTCTGGTAGAACGTAAAGAACCTCAGAACTGGGGTAAAGACAGTGCCAGCTCTCGGAGGTTGCCCTGTCCTGGCAGTGTTAATGTGAAGGAGCCCAGATGGAGAAAGCTACATCTTGTAGCTTGTACAGTGCATGCCATAAAGCTCTGGCTTTCTGCTGGGGCAGAGACACAGAGGTGGCTGCCTCTGCTCTGTGTGCAGAGAGATAAAGAGAGACTGCAGTCCTGAGGGACTCTGGGCAAGAGGAAGCCTGAAGTTGTACTTGCCCAGTATTGGCACCTCAGGAGTAGCTGGGATGGATGGAGACTTGAAGCCCTCCATGCTGCAGGTGAGCATGGTCTGTAGAGCTGCTTTCAGGGTGAACTGAAGGTGGTCCCTGAGCCAGCAGCAAGGGCACTTTTACAGCACAAGAATTGCAGCTGGTTTAGCTTCAGGTCTTTGGGATCATCTTGCCACACACGGTAGGCACAGCTGGTGGATATTCTCTTTTAAAATTATTTCTGCTTAGTCCTCCTTGTCAAACAATCCTGACGCACATCATCTACTGAACGGACATAGATGAGCTTGGTGGTCCCATATCAGAAATCCTTTATAAACTTTGCCCTTCAAAACCAAAATGCATTGTTTAACAGTGAATGCATGTCCTCCTACAGTTTATAATCCTTGCTCTCTCTCACTTGCAAATCATTCCCATCTTAACTCAGCAGCTGTTAGTTTGGTGTTTGTATTTCAGGGAATATTAACACTATGAAACTCTGGCCACAAGATTCAAGAAGCTCAAGACACAAGAAGTGTTTTGACAGGGTAAGTGGCAGTGTTTATCAGTCCTAAAAAGTGCTAGAACCACTGAAGAGACTTGTGGGATTAACACACGCCCTGTCTTTCACACACTTACTAAGTGAGTTACAGCTAGGTTGTAGCTAAGGGCAATTTCATCAACTCTTTCACAAAGCCTTAGGCTGTGCTGGTGGTGATGATAAGTGAGTGAGTGAATCAGAGTTAAGTGCCAGGACGCCTCACTATACATTATTACCTGCCAGAAGCACCTTGCAGCAGGGAGGGGTTCACTGTAGATGATGGGCAAGCACAGGCTGTGTAGGAACTGCTGGAAATGCAATGATAGGCTAAACTGAGAGGGCCAACAGGACAGAGCCAGTAGATTACTTAACTGAGTGACCTCAGTGGTTAAAGGATAATCAGATGAAGAATTCCACAAGCCACAGCACTTCTGAAGTCATGGCTAAATGGAGCTGTAGTGTAGTTGCTCTCCCACCATGTTTTCTAGAGGGTGACAATCATGATAACCATTGCAATAATTCAAATATGTTTCGCCTCAGTCAGAACTAATGTTAGGGGGAGGAAGAACTTATCTTATCTTTAACTTTGCTTGGTTACATCATATAGTGTGATCTTGTTTGAATTGCACTTTCTTCCCATGGGAAACATTGTGTTGGTCTTCATTATCCTGGTATGTTGCTGCTTAGAAGTTCTTTTCACACCTTTGTCATGCTAAGTACTATTGAGTTTGCTAACCTTTCCATGAAGTACTGGAAGTATGTACTCATTTATACCTGAGACTGGGAGATGTCAGGAACTCAAAAGCAAACTCCTCAACTACTGTAAGATGATATAGCTCACTTACAGACTCTTTGATCCTAATTTTCTACTTACAGTTTATATCTGAATGAAGTATCAAAATGTCCATTCTCATTAGTTCCCAAACCATTTGTTCCAGAGAATAGGGACATGAAATCTTGAGTTTTCTTATCCCATAATTATTAATCACTTCTAATCTATGTAACTGGATAAACATCCAGAGGATGGATACTGTAACTACATCTTGTGTCCAGTGATGACAGTAGAGCAAGCAACACTCTTCCAAAGTCCAGGCAGTTGTATTCCAAAAAGCAGACAAGGTGGGAAATGAAAAACAGCATAGCAGACATCTTTTTCCCGGGAGGATGAGGTTAAATTTGTCCAGTTCCAGGAACAAGAAACAACAGACAGTGTACTTACATGAAGAGATAACAAAAAACTGATTAACATTTGTTTGTGTGTTCACATGTGAGTAGAGTATGAACATGCCTGTAACAGCACAACACCGCAAATTAGAGACCAACTCCTTACTTTATTGTTTTAGATGTACTGTTTTCTCTATGGCCACTGCTATAGTACAGTGTTATTTGGTGTATGTCGAGTGGTCCGCATTTCATTAATCTGATGAAATTAGTCAGCATGTTCCACTGACATTGTGTATGGTTAGCATGTCAGTTGTCTCTCTCCAATTCAGCATACCTTTCTGAAAAGGCATTTCCTAATCCCCAGGCTATAATCTCATTAGAACTGCCTGATTCTAACCAAATAAATAGAAGTAAAGACTGATTGCCTAGTCAAAGCACTGTAGCTCAACTCGAGCTAAGGGTTTCAATTATTAATTTACCTCAGTGAAACTATATTGATTTACATCAGCTGGAAGCAGGTCATGGAAGCTCTTATAATCTAATGTCTATATTACATTGCACCAGAGCTGGCTCAAGCACTAGTAGCAGTGAAACATTGCACGGGCTAATTTTAGGCAGGAAAAGCCAGGTCTGATAACTAGGGGACACCAACTTCTGTTAGTGTACCCAAGCAAGCTCATTAAAGTTGAACTTCTGTATTTTGGTGCAACACTGCAGTGAAGTATACAGTCCAATTTTGCCTTTGTAAGTGTAAATATAGTCCTCTTGAAAGCAAGAAGTAAATCACACTGGCAGGAGAATCATGCAATACCCAACCTCCCTAATGTCTAGACCTCCAGTCTGAATCTCAAGTACACTGAGGTACCTTTGTGCTTCTCTATCCTTGCAGAGCTATGCTAATTCCTCCTTGGCAAGTCACTGGAGGAGTAGAGGAATACTCAATTTTTAAATCGTTATGGAAGAAGTCATTCCAAATGCTACAGTGCTACTGTATTCATGATGTAATAGAGTGGTTTTAAAGCTACCCCCTTGCAACCAAAGGATAGAGTGTGCCTCAGGTTTTCTCACACACAGCTCATGCTTGGGCTCTGGCTTATCTTCCTAGAGCTGTCAACCCCTCAGAATATTTTAAATTATGCCAAGATGGAAATTTGGAGAGGGGTCTTCTGAGTATTAGTGGAGGGGGAGTGCAAACTTGGCTTAAAGCTGCCTTTGTGCCCTGCAGCTGGAATGGCACTGAGTGCTCCTGAGCTATAGCCAACGATCTGGCCCTCAAATCAGTACTGATATGTAATATGCTTGACAGTCTCAAAAGCAGAACTGCATATTTTGTTGAGCTGTATAATGGGTTTGTGTTTAGTCCCCACTTTTTTTTTCCCTTCCAGGATTGTGATGGGGCCACCAAACTCATTTATATTTGTAGTCTATTCAGGACTGGGTTTTGTGTCACCAAAACTGAATAGCTTTTACATATGCTTGCTGTGTGATGAAATTGTAGGCAAACAACCAAAGAAAATAGGTGAAGATCAGGAAAATGAGTTAATTTCTTTTGTAAAGAATACATATTGCAGTATATCTTGGGCTGGATCCTCATTCATGGCTCATCCTTTTACACCAGTCTAGCAACATAAAACAATCCTTATGCAGTTTAAATGCCAGTACAGTTGTATTTGCCTTCACCATGGGGCCCTGTTACAAGGCTTTCAACTGAGCTGAAAAATGGAACCACAATTTTTAACGCATCACTTCTTTAATTGACCTGTCTTCTCCCAAAGTTTACCATCTGAAGCTGTGTTACCAGTTCCAGTACAATGCCCCATTGTAAGTAGAGGGAATATTTGCACAAACCAAATCTTTCTATTAATAAGAAGTTAAAATCAAAAGTCAAAATTATATCCTTATACTTGCCTTTGATAAGGGCATTCTAAAACCTACCAGCATACAATGTTTTTGTAATAACTACTTAAAATAGGAAGCAGTTAAATGAATGTAATCCACCTCTTCCAGTTAACATTATACCATTTCATTTATTAAACAGACCATGTTTGTTATATTTATTCTCCATTACTACGTGGAAGTTGTGGTTTTAAGATTTACACATTTCAGAATATTACTTTTTAATGTTTAAACATGTCAAGTGATTTTGACCAGACCAAAATCCCGAATCCTGTAACAGGTACAGATTTGCATTTTCTGGATGCTGAAAGTAAGTGTTGAAAAGAGCAGGTAATCAATGGTACAGAGTGCTGATGTTATATTCTACCTTTTTATTACAGAATTAGGTAATAAATCTCTCAGAAGTGGATATTTCCATTACCTAAAGCTAACCTGAGGAAAACCAAGACCTGTATTTAGCAGGAGAATGGTCTCTGAAAGAATGGTAGGAAATGCCTATTGGTCATCAGTCCATTCTCCATCTAACACTGCATTTCTTCTAGAAGTACCTGTGTGTCCTCCATCACTTCCTCTAGCCCTGCTTCTAAACAATATTGATAGATGGGATTTCTGAAACCTCTCCTAGGAAGAACTCAACGCAGTAGAAGTTAATTGCCATACAAAGAGACTGTACTGCCTCTCATGCAGATATGGGTGAGAAGACACTGCACTGCAGCTAGCATATGGTAAAGTAGGTAAGAGAGAGGCTAATCACATCCTCAGGGTACATCCTTGGTCCCAAAAAGGTGAAAATCTGAACATGAAAGCACAGCTTGTTCTACTACACCAGGGCACAGGTATGTGAATATTTGGTGGATTTCTTTTTCTTTCCTCCCTTCTCTCCTTCCTTGCCTCTTTCCTTCTTTCCTTCATTCCTTCTTTTCTAGTGATTCTGTGACCTCTAATTGCCTATTTTTTAAGTACAATCTTTCTTAGCATCTGCATTTCTATGAGAAATGTTGACGTCTTTTTTTTTTTTAAAACTTAGGAAACATTTGATCTATCAATTAATAAGTCTTTAACCAAACATGGTAAAGAAGGAAACAATTGGACAAGCCTTTGCATTTGGCAGGAATCTTTAAGACTCACTTTGAACAGCTGGACTCTTTACAGTCCTTGTGATGCAGATTAAATGAAAATAATACATGGCAGAAAACGGCTAAATCATTTGAACTTCACAAGTTATAGCCTAGAGCCATTTCACTACAGCTCATTAGGGAGTTTATGTTTATAATGTAATGCCTTTAAATAGATTTGATTTTTCTAAACAGGGTTTTGTAAATTAGAACTTTCCCAGGGGGCTAACCCAGTGCAAGCTGTTCCAGTTGTGGAGCACATCCTGACTGAAGAGGCAGGACTACAGAAGAAAGAGTTTGCTTAAAAATGCAGATTCCTGTGTATTGTCATTACTTGAAAGTTTAGGAGTATCACAGTCATCTGATGTATGAGTAATACCTAGCACTCCTGGGATGCATTCACAGAGTTCCCAACCTCTCATATTTGGAAACAAGCATCGTCCCCTCCCTGCCCCCCAGTATTGAGATAGCTTTAAAAATCATGAGATATTATGGATATATGTGGTGTTAGCTTGCTTTTCAGCTATTCATTCTCTAGTTGTTATGCCTTTCAGTCTTCTAATTTTATTTCTGTAATAAGGAAAGTTTGTCACTCTTTTCCTCATAAAAACCAATTATTTCCTTGTAGTCTCCTGATTCTAATTAGCAGGGCCCAAAGAAACTCTATGCTCATTTTGACGCAAACACAGACTTTTCCTAGTGCTACTTTTCAGAATTCCTTCCCTCCCTCCCTCCCTCCTTCCCTCCTTCCTTCCTTCCTTCCTTCCTTCCTTCCTTCCTTCCTTCCTTCCTTCCTTCCTTCCTTCCTTCCTTCCTTCCTTCCTTCCTTCCTTCCTTCCTTCCTTCCTTCCTCATATATTCTTCCAGCTATGAACAAAATACAGGTCCAGTACTGTTCCCCTTGGTTATCACAGAAAGCTGAACACTATGCAGCAGTTTTGGAATATTTTCACAGTACTTGAAGCACATTACAGAATTTGCATTGTTTTTACTGATACTTAGTTTTCCTGGAAAACTTTCTTTTTCTGTTATATCAGTTGGAGCCAGATAAGTCTGTGTTTTTCACTGTTGATAATTTCACATTATTTTAAATTTCAGCAAATACAAAATACCACCTAAACCTAATAAGACATTATGCAAACATAAAGTGAGAAGACAAAAGCAGCACCATCAAAGTACTGCATATCTAGGGAGTGTGTAGGATCCTGCTCCTGGTTCCTTTTTTATGGTTAAGTATGGCCCTGGTGAATAATTCCTTCCAACAGCCTTTCAGTATTTCCAAAAGAGGAGCCCATGTAATCACAGACACGGAGGCTAATTCACTCTGAAAGGAGATGGGCAGTGACCCACAGAGCAGCAACTCTTCTGTCTCATGATCAGAAGCATTCCCAAAGGGACTTCCAGATTCCAGTGACTTTATATTCCCAGAACACTTTTCCAGGAAAGTCAGCTACAGAACAGAGCAACATACTAGTTCAGGTTTCCCTATGCAGGGGAACTTCATCTGCTGTGTTAAGAATGTCTGAAGATTTCGAAAGGGCAAATCTTGGACTCATATTGCATGCACTTTTTACGCAGCCTCCCAAATCATGCCCCTTTTCTGAGACCTGTTCCACCCCAGGTGAGGCTTTTGATATCCACGTTCTGTAGAAAACAGATGGGTTCTACCTGAAGGTCTTGACAAATGTACCATATTTAGAGATGCAATGAAAAGGATGTAGTCAGCTGTGAAAATCTCCACAGGCAAATTGCTAAGCTGCAAACTTTAAAAATGCATTTATTGAAGAAGTTCAAGGATCTCCTATGTCACTGCAGTTTTATTTCTTCTTCTTTCCCTTTTCACCCATTGCTCGTCCTAGGAGCAAAGTCAGTGGGGAGTCTGCTGAAGCACAGAATATCAAATATATACGTGGCAACTTACTCCACGTATCTCACCACTGCCCGAGATGCTGCTGACAAGCCCTTGCACCAAGTTAAAGTTAGAAGCCTTATACACTATCATTCAAAATTGTTTAGACTTTTTCTTTTGATTCATGCCGTTGCTGTATTTTGTACATCCTCCTGACCACTCTTAGCAGCTGTAACAACACTTGTGGTATTACCAGTAATTTGCAACTTATCAAACATGATTGAACCTTGTTCTTTTGTGTAAACGAAACAGAACTCTCTGGTTAGCTTTCTTTATACTTTGGAAATAGTGCAAAGGAAACCAAGTCTATATTTGCATGCCAGACAATGAAACATAACACACAGTGTATACATGCCTTTGACACTGTAATTACTAGCTGTTGTTTAGATTCCATGTATGGTCACTGGCTTTGGCTGTGTTGGAATCAGCTGTATCAACATTTAATCAAAGTCTTATAGATTTTGGTTGTATATTTTTCTAATGTCAAAATGGAAATGCTGAGACTAAAAAATAAGTTCTTGGGTAAGAAAATGCATGCCTGCTGCACTGCAAAAATAATGAACCTTTGTGGCATAATGAACAAAGCCCACTGGAGGTTTTGCCTGTAATGAAGCACAACAGAACAGTTGTTTAATTTCTATTTTGTATTTTTAATTTGATTTACTTCTTCAGGATTTCAGCAACTTTTGATGAGTGCTTCTGGAAGTTGTACCTAAAACTGTGTTAATGTTGTCTAGTTTATCAGACAGTTAGGCCTAGCTTGCCTAACTCTTCTTAGAAATGAATTCTGTTAGAGGCTATTGTGCCTCTGCCATACCTTGGTCTGAACCATATCTGGTCTCTGAAAAAATGTGCTGGTAAAGCAAACTCCATGTCCACCACCTCAGATTGCCATACAGAGTCTCAATAAAGGGCACAGAGCATGAATGTAAGCTCATAAAACTTATTGCCTGTGCTGCAGAGTACCCACAGACAACATAGCTGAGCTCAGGGAGCCAAGCACACAGCAGTGAACCCCTGGAGAGTATTCCCTGTGTGGTCCATGCAGCTTTGTACCATGTTCAGTCAGGTGAAAGAACATACTGTGCACTTAGGAGGAATAGTTAAAGTGAAAATCATAAAACAGAATGTGCATTTTAAGTAAGTCCTTGCTCTATTAGTCTTATGGTCCAGCTCGCTTTGAAAAAAGTTTGAATAAAAGGAAGCAGTCAATGCTTTGCTAAATTCACGGTCCCGCAGAAATGCTCCTCCTGCTATGAAACAATCCCCTTAAAGGTGTCAGTGTCCTCTATGATTTTTATATAGGAATAATTGCTTTTGAAGTCCCATTTTTTTGTTGGTTACCTCTGTTAGGACTGGAGAACAAGTGGGATTAGTGCATCTCAAGAACATGATGGAAACAATCTTAAGCAAATACTTACTTAATTTAAATCCAAATGAGCAGAGATAAAGTCTTTATTTCTGAATGTTTCAATACATCCAAGCCCACAATAGAAAAATGGAAAATCTTGCAGTTGTTAGCCATTAGACAAGTCCTTTAGCACTCCCAAGGAAAGGAGAGCACAGGAGTCATGAGACAGCAAAGATGAAAAAGTAAGCTGAAAATGTTTAATGAAAAAGTGGGGGTGCTATTAGAAATGAAATAATGAGTAAATACAAACTGTTCCAGACCTTCAGGCCATATAAGTGAGTAAACTTTTTATTGCTCACAGCAGAAGTGGTAAACTCTTAACCTGACTTTCCCCTTGAATATACGACTAGAAAAAAATCTCAGTAATTTCTCTGCTTTGGAAAGAAAAAAGGCAAAGGGGGAAGGGCAAGGAAGGAAAGGATGAAGGAAGGAAGGGAGGAAGGAAGGAAAAGAGAAAGAGAGAAAGAAAAAGAGTGAGTATGAGAAATAATACAAGGGAGGAAGGAAGGAGAGAGAGAAAGAGAGAAAGAGAGAAAAAAGAAAGGAAGGATTGCCTGTATTGCTCCAGCTAGCCCTATGTTAATTGAGATTCTTTCTACATTCTAACAAGCTACAAATGAAAGTTGGCTACTTACTTTTACATCTGGAAAGCCAGATGAGTGACAGATTTCCTTTTGTTTTTCATGTATTGCACTCACTAGGATCATAAAAAAAGAATAAATCTTAATATTTTCATTCACAGGGCCAAGAGTGAATTTTCCAGGGTAGTTAATCATATTGCTGATAAAAATATTAATATCTACTTCATGATTATAGCATTATGATACTAACTGGTAGGAGAAGCTGACAGTGCAGAAGAGTTAGAGAGCTACTGAACAATATAGAATTGGATGAAATGATGCCAGTCTGGTACCAGTTACAAACTTCTTCAAAGCGCCTTTTCGGAAAATTTATTTAGTTAGTTAAATTTTCAGTGTTTCATTTGAATGTCATTTATCTCAAGAATAATTTAAAAATCCCTGGAGAATTTAAATTCTTTTTTTTTTCTGTGCGGAGTTTTAGATATATCTTCAGTTCAGATGAACCTACAGGTGGGGCTGTGGCTTCTGTTGATTGAGATGAAGTGCTGTGAGAAAGTAGGATAAGAAAGTTGTCTGCCACAAAAACATAGAAGGGCTTTGGGTAAAGAGGAGAAATTTTATCAGTATGAAAACACTGCAATATCGTTAAAGGAACAGTGACTACTGTCAGTGTAATAATGTAGTAAAGCTGTTCATAAATGACTAAGCAATAGCAAGAAAGACAACTCTTCTTGAAGAATAGTGTTAAATGTCAAAACAGCCTTTACCTAGTCCTCTTGGAGACATATCTTTAGTCTCTGGAGCTGGCTTTCATGTGGCTGATATTAATACAGCAATTCTGGATTCAAACCTTCGTGACTGAGAGCAACATTTGGCCTGATAGCATGTAGAGGGAACACATGAAAAAGTAAAAAGTTTAAATAAACAACCAAAAACACTTTTAAGACATTTCCTTGTGGATAGATTTAATTATACAAAACCAGTTGGAGGTAAAAGAATCTCAGTAAAACAAGATTCTTTTTCTTGGCTGAAACATGTTCATGTTTGAACATGGTTAATTACTCCTAAAGGATTTTATTATTAGGGGAGCAACATAAGTAACAGCTGCTGCTATTGTTACTTACAAAATTATTTCTACTATAAACCCCAATTTTCCCATGGATTAAATTTGCTAGAAACTCACTGTTTGGACTGCAGTGTTCACTCAGACTTTCTGAAAGTCTGGATGCAAATTATTTGGACATTATTGTATGTGAGAAATCTGTATTAGAAAAGCACTTGTGCAATTTTTTCCCCCTCCAGACTGACCAAACACTGAATGGCTGTAGACTGTGTTTTGAACTGGAATTACTTCTCACTGAAAGGCACTGTATAGCTTTGTTCTGGATAAAGCAGGCTTTGGGTTGAGCAAGTTAAGCATTTAAAAATTTAAAATTTGCGTAGATGGTACAGGAGAAAAGACTTTTTCTCTGACCATTAATCAGCTAGTCAAAAACCCATTAGAGAAAATGCAAAGCCTTTAGCTAGTTTTGGTGGGCACTGGCTTGAGGTTTAAATGTTGCACTCAGAAATAATAATCAGTCTGTGAGTTTAACAAGGACCAAAGTAATCCTTAGAAAAACTCCAAATTGTTACATGCAACTGAGGCGCTGGGGAGAAGAGACCATCCTTTCCTGGCTCCGATACTTTTCTTTCCAAAGCAATCAATTCCTGAACCCAAAACATAAGCAAGAAATCCTGCGGTCCTCATTTTTCTACATAAGTTTTCCACCGATTGTCCTTACCTGCTTTCTCATCATAATGCTTAAGTAGCTGAAACAGTTGAAGTTGGAAACCTGTAGTGTAAGGTATTTGTTAATGGCCAAACCTGTTCCCATAAAGGGTTTTCTTGCAGAAAAATTAATGGCCTGTTGAATGAAAGGGAAGCCCAGGATTTAGAGAAGAGCACCATTTTGGGGGGGTTCCTCACATACCAGAAGGCAGGATGTAACTAGGGCTATGTTCTTGCAGGAGGATCAGCCACCCACAGAACCTCCGCATTTTGCCTGAGAAAAAGATGTGCTAAAAATAGGTTGAAAGAAGCAACTCCCGAAAGAGCTATGCAGCCGGACTCAGGATATTTCACCTACATCGCTCCCATCTTGGTATGTCTGTGCAACGCCCTGCCCAGCTTCTCATTTTGGACAGTATTTAGTTGAAATAGGCTATATTGCATGCAGGCATGTAAGTGTTTATAGCCATGGCGACCTTCCCAGTGCCCCCAGCTGGCAGATATATTCAGAAATATTTTGAAACATTTTTGAAATATTTTGAGAGCTTAAGGGTACAGTAAAATGCCACTTCTGCTCTGAAAGCCACAGGATTACAGCAGATTCTACCAAGGAACAGAACCTCCAGATGGTGTCTGGACAATTAGTTCCAGATTGTGGAACTTGCACGTTTTTATCTGGAAAAGGGCCGGTGGGGTGTTTCAGTCCAAAAGAGCTTCAAAGACTGAGCTTCAAAATAAAATAAGACAATTACATGCAAAAATGGTCACTAATGCACTCAAGGCTTCAAAAGTGGGGGAATAACCTGATTACAGTTAACATATAATTTAATAGTCATATACCTGATTTTGAGCTAAATTGCAAAGAGTAACTTGCAGCTATAAATGATTCCCTTGGTCTTTTAGACACGTGTATCATATTTAGAGCCAAAAAAGACAGATTCCATAAGTGTCATTGATATGAGTAAAGGCAACAAAAGCTCTACTTAGGCAGTGTGCTGTAGCTCAGACAGAGGAAGCAGAAATCGTGAAAATATGTTGGTTTAGACAGGAATTTAAACAGGTTTTTATCAATAATTATTAATGTACCATTTATGCTTTATTACTATATTTTTATTAAAAATATACTTTACTAATTAATACAGTTGAAATTCTTACACTTGTATACGTACATCAGCATATGAAAAGTATCAATATTCAATATATCTGTTGTGAAAAATTAGAAGATTATTGACATGTTACTAAATTACTTTATTACTCAGAAGAAAACTGCTATAAACTTCATAAAGAAAACAGTAAATAAAATATATCTATCACTATCCAATCACCTCCAAAGTATATTAAAATAGAAATGAAAAATATAAAACATTATAATGCATGTTCCTCTTTTGTCCTCCCCAAAAGGCCCATATGTTAGATGGGTGTGTTTGGCATCCGTATATTTAGGTATATAAAGTAAGAATATAAAGCTTGCTTCTTCAAGATGCTGGCAAAAAAGATCCTGGAAAAAGTAATTAAACACATACTCGAGTGGCATGTTTGAAGTAAAGCTATAGACTTACTTTTAAACAGTTTTGGCTATATTTTTCAATACTTCAGGCCAAATTATTCAACACTTTGTGCAATCCAGATTTTACTGAGCAAAACTACATCACACAGATATTTTTTGGATTTTATTCTGAATTGTCCTTTTTTTCCCCTATCATTTGCATTCAAA
This sequence comes from Harpia harpyja, assembly GCF_026419915.1. Classification (NCBI taxonomy): domain Eukaryota; kingdom Metazoa; phylum Chordata; class Aves; order Accipitriformes; family Accipitridae; genus Harpia; species Harpia harpyja. Next base: position 74,768,809 of record NC_068940.1, read on the forward strand.
CACCTCTCTGGAATGTGCACAATTTAATTCTTCCAGAAAAACATAGCTGTTGGTGGGAAGTCCTGTTCTCAAGGGAAGTGTTGATTCGCCATCTAACTGTAGCCAAATTCATACTGGGCTTTGAGTAACAGAATAGTAACATTGATCTGGACATTGTATTCTGCAGGGAAACCAGTGAATGGAGTTGGGGGTAAGCCACCTGTGTTACTAAGCTCTTGGCGTGCTGAATTTTGAAATGTCTAGAGCTTTTTTAGTGTGACTGACTTTCTCAATATATTGAGCAGCTGTAGTTAAAAAAATAAGTACTTATGAATGAATGAAAATGTCCAGATCAGACCCATGTTCATTAAAATGGGACACAGCATTCCGATTCATCATAGAAAGAGTTGAAGATTTTTATCCCAAGTATTCCTTAGGCTGAAGAGGCTCCAAAGTTACCATTCCTCTTAAAATGTCCCCCACAGCAGACATATGTTAGGTGGTGAAGATCACACCACAAAGTATTTCAATATTTCTGCTGTCCACATTCATCTTTGTTCATGCATGCTTCTTTGAAGTGACGAGTTAATGATTTGCACTGGACACAAAGGAAGTCTAGACTAAGGTATGTGAACGCTACTGTCTCTTCAGCTTATGCTTGTTCAACAGTTTGCCCAAGATATGTATGGACTAAAAGGTGTGTGTGAATAGCTATTGTAGATTTTTATTTTAAAGTTCTACAATACTGTTTTTACTCTAGATGGACACTTGAAATCCTTGAATACAAGATACATACTCTGGCTGCCAGCAAATTCAGCTGAATGTCTACGGCATTTGTTAATTAGTAAAGAATTTAGGAAGTAGCTCCTATAAAACTAAAGAGAAGAGGGTACAGCACGTGTTTACTTTGCAGGCTTTCCATCTCTGCCTGTTACTCCAGTGTCTGTTAAGAGATGAAGGCCAAAAGTTCCTAGAAAATTAAATGTTAAAGAAATTGTGCACAGTGATGGTTTTGGTTAGAACTGGAACTGGCTGAAAAACAGACAAAAATACTTTCTATCTACCAATATTGAAAAGAAATGTTTAATAGGTTTTATTTCTTCCCGCCAAATAAATCAAGAGTAACTCAAATAAAATCTTTTGAGCTGTAGCAGTCACAGCTAGTATAAATATGAGGAGAACCAGTTCCTCAGAATGAAAAAGAAAAGTGAATATCTGGCTTAATCATTGAGTCTGGTATGGAAAATGATATTGTCAGTGCCAACGATCATAGAAAAGTGTGTTTCTCTGAAACATTTGTGAATGATCCATTGAAAAATCTGGCTGTGGAAGGATAGTAAAATACCTGTACATCAAATATTCATAGATGTGTATGAGGCATCTGTTAGACTTCCATATGGCTGAATGGTAGGACAACTCATCAGTATGCATGTAATCAGTAAAACAATAAACCATTGTCTCTTTTTTGTCTGCTTTTATTATTTTTTTCTCTTTATCCTCTTTTTTTGTTCCCCCTCAATTTCCTATTGAATTCAATTAAGATTCAGAAGCATGCCAAACTTGGATAGTTTTTTTTCTTTTAATAAACAAGTTTGCTGGCCTGGCAGCTCTTCCCAGACTTGCCCCCTTCCACTGTATTTTTGGTTCTGTCTTTCAGCAAATCAAACAATTGACATGAAAGGACATCAATCATAGCTATTCCTTGGGATGTATAAAATATGTACATTCCAAGCCTCTTGAACAGCATTAAGCAGCTGTGGTTAATATTCAGACTACAAATATGTTAAATATATTTTGAATTTTGCAACATTTGCTATTCCAGTCGTTAAATGAACTTTGCAGGTGTTCAAATACACTGCTAATCCTGGGGTTTTTACTAAGACTGTTAGCAATATTAAATTGAAACTCTGAAACCCAGGCACACTAAATAAACTAAAAAAAATAAGTGTTGATAAGTGAGTTGAGTTATGCTACAACCAGAATATTTGCTGAAGAGGAAAAAATAAAATCATTTAAAAAAATCTCAGCAGCCTGATTTTAAGTGTAGTACCAGATTCAACCACTTTATGGGTCTTCCTGTTTCCCTTTCATGTAAACACATTTCTTAAAGAAATACAAATCCCAGAATATGTTTCTCATCACTATGTTTTTTATTGAAGCTCTTTTTGTTAATGCTAATCTCTAATGTTGTCATAATCCATATGCAATGCAAAAGTGACAGGGAAAAGCACTGGTTCCCATTAAGCGAAATGCCAGGGTTTCATTCACTTTAGGAGTATGCCACAGAGTTATTCTCAATGTTAAAAACACTCTGCAATTACACAGCCTTTCCCCTTATAACTTACCTTTGTAGCCTCTCACCCTAAAATAAAGGAGATCCATAAACAGCAACAAAGATTCCCTAAAGTGAATCATGTGCTTATATTTGAATAGGGACAATTAATTTTGTAAACTGGGACTCCTAAACAACACATAAACCCTAAGGAGATAGTTTAGTCATTTTGAAATGCAGCCATTTCTGATAGCAAACTTACTTACAGGAGCAGCATCCTAGTGAATACAGAAAAAATGCATTTTGGTAGGCATGTTTTTATGGTACAGAAGATAAAGAGTGAAAGGTGCCTGCTGTTATTCCCATGAGGTGCAGCAAACTCTGCAGTGCAAGCACTGGTCAGGGCACCGAGGTCTTAAGCATAATTTTTCTTCTCCTGTGAAATTCCCTTGTTTCTGGTCTGTTTGCTTTGGCTTGTGCTGCAGTCTCTGTGCAATGGGAAGGAGATGTGGGGATTGCACCTGGCCAAGTGAGGCGCAGCCACCCCATGGTGGGCAGCAGAAGCAGGGGGAGAGCGTTAGCAGCCAGATGGATGAGAAATCCCACTTGCCACCTCACACCAGGCCAGCCCTGCCAAACAACCACTGCCACTCATAACAGCCAGACTCCTGCTCCCTTGTCCAGTTAGATGGCAAGATCCCCCTTCCTGGGATTATTTGTTCATGTTACGTGGGGTGCCGAGTCTTTGCTAGACCTGTTTACCACTGCAGTGCAAACGGGCACTAGACCACAGGTGAGCACAAGGGTTTTACGGAGAACAATGCTTAGGACCATTTCAGGTACAAATTTTCTCCTGAAAGAGAAGACAGTGTGTTGTTCGAGGAATACTCCTCCTTACTGTAGGGTTTTGCTGCTTCACATCTGCCAGCTTAAGTTCTGACGTGACCTGACATTGGTTAGGTTGTGAATGCATGGAATTTTTTTAAGTCATTTGAAGAAAAAGTTAGAGGAGTGTGAAAACACATGGAACTTTATCTTTTTAAACCAATTGATGACTAAAGGCATAATTTCATAGCCAGAATAGCCTTCTTAGCTTTTGTCTTTTTAGCACAAATGACAGAACAGTACTGCAACAAATTTAGGATTTATTGCTGCTGTTTTAAAGCCAGCCTTTAAGTACCATTTTTGTTTATCATTTTAATAAGGTCATTTAGTTGAAAAAGAAGTTCAAACTTGTATGCAGTAGCCATGTGACTTGTTTAGTCAATCACAGAACAGGATATTTTAAACCCATTTTACAATGGTGTATAAAAGCTTGTCTCAATAACCATCTGGAGAATATTGAGTTTCATAACTGGTAGGAATTATTCAATATCCTCCTCCCCACAGGAATAACAATTTCAAAATCTTCAAAGACTGATATCTAACTGGAGAAAAGGTATTTAGTGTTGTTAAAACTGGAAATTGTGTAGAACTAAATAAGTCTTTTTGATCTACCTGAAAAATGACTTTGTAGGCCAGGGAAATAGTTTCCCCAACTGTCAAGTTTTATATATAATCAACATTTCTTTCTCTTTTCATCATTGAATTATTTATTCCGCAGTGACCCCAAAAATGTCCTTTTCTGACTGGGGCTTAGGATACCAAGTTGATTAAATTAATGGGAAAGCTTTTGTTTTTCTTTTCAAAACTCGTAAAAAGAGCTTGCCTTTTTTGTTCTCCCATTTGGGACTAGCTTCCTGGCACTGTTAAGCATGTTCACAGGATCATGATGGTAAAAAGGAAACTTTCCTCCTAATGTTAAGGACTCTGAGTAAGGAGGCAGAATTTTGCTTTTCAAGGCAGGAGATGCAGCTGTGCTGAGATCAGTGGAGACAGCTGGATCCCACCGAAGGACACTGTGGGTGGCTGGAGGTCAGGGCAGTAGCCACTGACACCCTGGTACTGGTGGGTGTCTCCTCTGGCAGCATGGGGGAGGGCTATAAATTTCAGACTACTGAATCCCACACTGTTACTCAAAGACTGCTGAAATCACTATTTGTATATACGAAGGATGCCTTTTCTAGCTGCTGGTGCATACATGGTACAGCCCACATATGAACCTGCCCATACTCTACTCCTTTGCAAGCTTGCTTGGTGCCTGCGAACTAGAAAGTCCTGTCCTGCTGAGTTCAACCAGCAAGGCATCACATAGTAATCTGCATTTCTGAAGCAAAAAGCCTCCCACAATAGACAATGTATTAGAGAGGCAAATTACATTCTCCCAATCTATGGGAGGGACATGGAACGCTAAAAACTTGAAAAGAATAACCATCCCTTAAAAAATCAGACTCCTGAAGCACAAAGTCATGCAAAGGTTACACCTTGGAGAGGGGTTTAAAAATTAAACAAAATGTTAATAAATGGGCCACACACAAAAGCTGGTTAAGATTTACACCTCTCAGTGCAATCCTTTCTCTTCCCCAAACCAATTACCAATGGTCTATTGGAGTCTAGAGCAAAAACCATCTCACTGAAAACACACTAGTGCATGAACTTTTTTTTTCTTTTTTTGAGTGAAGACTTTTTATCAATATGAAAGGATGGTAACCCCCAGAGTAAACACTTATCTGTAAAATAGAGATTATGCGCTTAATAACATTTAATATTTTGGCATCTCAAACCTCCTGTGTAGATCAGTCTGGGAGAGTGGTGTTTATTTTCTTGCTACATGTGAAAGTTCATTCTCCGTATCAAGTTTGTTTGGTCCACTAACTTTGTTAACCTTTGCATTTACTTCTGTATTTGATGGCCTTTCATGAGCAGCCACTTTAGTAGCTAGGATAGAAACAGTTACATCAGGGTTAGAGGTCATAGCCATTACGGGATTTCAACTTAAAACAGTCACTGCTTTAGGGGGATCACAGTATGTTTATGATTAATTATTTTCTTTGCGAGAGTTTCTATGAACAAGATTATTATAGTAATATATAAACCATCTGGGTAACCTTTAATATCTACCTACTTTCTTGATGAAATAATAATCAAGACTTTGTGAAAAATCGCTCCCTACCTAACTAGAAGCTACCAGAGCAACAGTGCTTTCCTCTGCCTCTTCCGAGGAATTCCAAGGAAGGATAAGTGGGGAAAAACCTACACCAAGTGCAAGTACATTTTTAACAGAACACAATTCTTTGCAATTTGATGCAAATTTAAAAGCTGTAAAATTTTTTTTAATGACATACTTCTAGCTTTTTACATATTTTAAAAACACACGTGCAGATGAAATTCTCTGCGTAAGTTGATTTTTATACACCACTCCAGAATGTATTTTATTGAAGTCAAAACACCAAATAACATTTTTAAAAAATAATAAAATTATATTTATATCTTTAAGAAATACATTCCCAGTTGCACAGTTCAGATTCACAGTGCTCAAGAGACACTGAAATCATTGCTTAGAAACAGTATTTGCTGACTTCACCAGGGTAACAGTTTAATCCTTAAAGTAATCAACTTTCACTCTCTTCTTGGGTCTCTCGACTTTTAAGTTCTCACTATTCTTTTTGAGAAAAACAGCTCTAGGAGACAGCTATTATTCTCCTCCATGGGATAGTCCACTTCATTCAGACAAGTAATATCATCTTCTGTTTACACTCATCTGAAACAAGTGCACAGGGTCACCCTCTACACTCTGATGTTTTACCAAAGCAAAAGGAAAGACTGCAGCAGGACACAACAGACCTCCGAAACCCGAATAACCTGGGAAGCAGACTTTGCATGCCTATTTATTTCTTGCATTTGATCCTCTTGGAAAAGAAAAAAAAAAAATCCCAATATCATGTCCTCAAAGCATTTCACATCATAGAGTGAAACGCTGTAATAGAGAAGTCAGCTTTGGACAGTGTTTCCTTTTGTCTGTTTTTAAGTCAGGGGCCAGATCCTCAGGTGGTGCAAACTTCATTGACCTCAGTTTGTCCCTTGACTTGAGGAGCTGAACATCATATTTAGTAAGTACATATTAACATTTTCAGGTGGAAAAATTATTGAAGCAGTTTAGAAGGAAAAAAAAAAAACCAGCAAAACAACGGCAAACCCACAGGTAGCGTAGTCCTAGCAGGATGGCAACCAAATTATAGGAATAAACCACAATATGGATGCAAAACAAAAGTACTCCACAATTAAATCACTAGCCCTAAAATCTACTGGCTAAACAGTAAAGAAGCCAAGAAAGCTACACAAATTACCCTAACCAAGAATCTGAAGCGATGATTCTTTCTGCAGCCTGGATCTCAGAAAAACCTACAAAAACTCTGCATTATGTCCTGCTGCTTTCCAAAGCCTGACTTTGGCTCCTGTGAAAAAGTGTCTATGCAAAGAATTGCTTGAGCTCCAATAACCCTCCAGGCTCAAAATAACAGTTGCACACTACCATTTTTTACACCTAAAACCCTCTGCCTTCGAGGAAGAAATGTACATTTTGACTCCTTGTGATCCACTCACTGACTGACTTGTCTGCTCTGTTCAGCCTTTGCTGAGTGATGTGGTCATCCGAAATAAGCAGGGAGCTGGCTGCCAGTGCCAGCAGCCTGTAATGAGACCTCTGAATGCAAGAAAGAGAATCACAGTTTGGTTACAAACCCCTTGGCACATGGCTGGCCTTGAAAGATATATTGAGGAGCACATACTTCAAAACAAAAGCCCTCGGTAATTTAATCACTAGCCCTAAATCTGCTGGCTGCATGGTAGTTGACCAAAAAGTTTCCAAAATATGTGTCCAGAGGATCATCTTACCAGTCACTCACCCCAGCTACAACCAATGAGGCTGTTAAAAGAAAAGATTTTAGCTGTATGCTATCACATCGTCTGACACCTTCCCTTTTTACTGGTGCCGCACAGAAAGCCTTGAAAATACATGTACAGAGTATTTCTTTTTGACAACTATAAATCCCTGTTGGACACCAATACAGCATTTTTTGGGATTATTTCCACCATGGAGTAGCTACTCAGGTACTTCGCTGTGCTGAAGAGAGAACATAACTTCTTCACCCAGCGAGACAGGTGCCCTTTTGCTACCTGACCTGAATGTCTCCTCTCCTTGGCTGAATAACACAGAGTGCAAAAGCCGCTTGTAGAACTGTTTTCTGACTCATGCATGGGGTATGTCTGACAGCTCCAGGGAGCACTCTGCAGTTTCTAGGACCACACCCAGAGGGAAAACCCTTTTTTTTTTTTTTTTGCTACAGGCATGCATGAATTAGGATTGCTGTTTATCACTGTTTCTCTAAATTGGTTTTAGGTATTTGAATTCATTCAAATGCTGGCATCAGGACCCCAACTGCCTGTTTCCTCTATGGGATGTGACAGTATTTTCCCAAGTCCCTTTGATGTTGCAATTACACTTTAACCATAGGTACTCTCTGCCTATTGATTTTGGTGCTGTTGGTAACATGCTGAAGTCCAGCCACTCAGTCAAAACTGTACTATTATTTAGTAGCTCCAAGTGTGCTGAAAGCACTTGGTAGGGGTGTATACTACATCACTGGTTAAGCATTCTTGTTCAGTCTCTCTTTTTTCTCTGAGATTGTCTTTTAATGCATTTATAGCTAATAGAGTTTCAAGCAGGGCTGCAGTGTTAGGAACAGGCTATCCACCCTGAGCTTGACACAGTGCTGTTGGTCACAGCAAGTGCATTCTTTCCCTGCTCTCTTCTCTTTAAGCATGCTCTGTGGTGACCAGCATCACCTCTGCCATCACTCCTCTGGTTGCTGCATGCCAAAACTGAGGGCAGAGTAGTTCTCCTATATGACCATTTCTATCAAAAATGGTGGCTATCCTTGAGGTGTAGGTATGGAAGAAAAGAGTGAGATTCTTCTCATGGGGACAGATGTTACCACTCTGTTTTTACCTCTGCTCGGTAAATTACTACAGCTTAGCTGGAATCAGCGGGAGTTTGACTACTTGCACCAGCTGAGGAGCTGCGTAAGTTTGCGAGGCTGCTCCAGCCCATTTCCCTGTCTGGTTCTAAACCAAAGGATGAAAGCAGGGAATCCCAGGTGGTTTTTTTTCTGTTAACAAGGAGACTTGTTAGGGACAGGGGAACTGTCTACCCGGGAGGTGTCCTTCCTCTTGCAGAAAGACCTGGGACAGGGGAGACACAGAGCTGTGTACAGGACTCGTGTCCCCCATGGTGTGTGGTGAGGAGTCATGCCACCCTTCTGGGCATGTCTTAAAACCACAACACAACTTGCTGTTTGGTGCAGGAGCCAAATTTGCTTCTTTGTGTTACTCGGGATCGGGCACATTACAGGGGATTAAAACATAATCCATTACTGTGAGAATACACTAATACACATCCAGCAGCTGCCTCAGCAGACCTCATAAACCACAAACGCCCCTCAAAGTGGTACTGTAAACACTCTGCTCTGTACCAAGCACTCACGGTTTTTCTCTTCCCACTCCTCCTCAGGGCTTTCCATCACGCCGTCGTGCCCCTCTCAGATCATACCCACCCTCTTGCTCATATCCTGGTTCTGAGGCACTCTACCTTCTGCAAAGCTTATTTTAGAAATCCTGTAACATCCTGCCCACTCTATTTTTTATCCAGCAGAGGAAGACTTGACACTCCAGTTTCTAGTAAAGCAGCGGGGGAGACCATTTGTTTCTTACCACTATATTTATTATGTTCAGTCTGCTGAGGGAGGTAGGAGGAGTGAGCAAAAGCAACGCTTGCTCCTGTTCCCAAGCAATGTCAACTGCTTCTACTTGGCAGCTGCTAAGCCATCCTCTCCGCTGGATATTAAAAGATCCTGCCACTTTTCTGCTGTCTTAGAAACCCTGATGAGGACTTAAAAGGTGAACATGTGTTCCTACCCTGAAGTCAGACACAGTTTCTCCTGGTGGCAGCATTAATACAAACCTCAAAGAAACTTTCCCAAAACTAAAATGAGAGCTGTGCTCGGAGGTCTCTCCAGAGGTTGAGCCAGTCACCTCCTAACACAAAGCAGGCCCAACCGCTTGTGGTTGTCACTGGAGAAACAGCTTCTCAGGCGGTGCAAATTTGACAGATCTCTGCTGACTGGACTGCGGCAAGGCTGAAAATTTACACCAGATGAGGGACTGCCCTGGAGCCTCTGAAGACACGGCCCAGGAGCGTACCCTGGAAAACCCCAGCTGCTGTGAGAGCTCTCCCCTTGCTGGCTGACAGCGAGGTAACTTCCTCCCTGCACTGCCGACGGACGGCGGCTCGGTAAGCCTGTGAGCCCAAAGGCAGCAAAGCCCCACGAGCACAGAGGGAGGGCCGGAGGGGAGAAGTACCCTGTGCCCGGGAGCGGGTGGGAAGGATCAATGCGTGCTGCAGCGGCACCCGGCTGGGGAGCTGTGCTTCCGAGAGGTGAGGGACCCCCTCCTGCTGCCACCCCACCAGTTCGGCTCACATTGGGCACGTGCTGTTTTGTAGAGCGTGGTACGAGGCGCGGTGCCATCGCCCCGGCTTTCCAGCCCTCCTGTAACCCGGGGAGGAGCTGCTGCCTTTTTGGCCCAGGCGACCAGAGACCATTCAAGGTCTTGCTGGGCTGTGTTTGTTCAGAGAACAAACTGACAAGGTGAGCCAAGTATTTGTTTGGTGCCTTTCTCCTCTGCCACAGAAAATGGGCAATGCTCTATTTCCCTGCGCTCCACAGAAACTAACAGGAGCAACTAGCTTTCTCGCCCAGAAATCTACCTCTGACTTGACAACAAATGCAATGCCCAAAAGAAGTCATTTCTCTTGACTTCGTTGCAATGAAATGCTCACTGCCATTTCCCTTGCCTGCATCTGCCTTTCTGCACCTTGTGGACATGCACATATCCCCTTAACCAGGTGCAGTTTACAGCCAGGTGTAGGGCTGCCGTGTTTCTTAGCTTCTGATTAGCCTTGCCTTTGGGCCCGCTGCTTTGGGTGGCAACTTCTTGTTGCTTTTGGCTAAAACTGGAGTAAACTAGAAGAGGCTGCTTTGCTTCTTTCTCTTCATAGTAGCTTAGTGCAAATTAAACACAACCATCAAGAAAGAAAAAGAATAGGTGAGGAGAAGGAAATCTCACAGATCTTCACTAACCATGGAGAGGAGATTAATTTGAATGTTGAAACTGATCTGACAGCATTTTCACAACAGAAATACAAGACTTGTATTTTTCAGTTTTAATCAATATACTTCCTAGGTACTGAAAGATGTCTATTTTAATTTTGTAATCCATCAGACATTCTTCAGTAACTTCTGTTATAAAAAAGAGGATTTATTATGTTTCATATTTTTAAGATGGCATGTCTGGCTCGCAGTGATAAAATGGTGTTCCTTTTATTGTGAAAGTGAACATCCTAAAGTTTCTTCTGTTATGAATACTTGTACTACAATTTTTTCCATTGCAGTAAAAGTGATCAAAGTGATTCCACAGCTGCTTGTCTGATCTTTTTAAATTCTATGTTTTCTTTTAAAGTTCTATATTTAAGTAAGAATTAATGTAGAGCCTAGGAAGACATTTGATTCAAGTTCAGCAAAAGCTCTCTGATTAGTCATTATGGGGTCAGACAGTCTTACTGCTCCTACTCTGAATTGTTTAAGGGGACTCCATGGCCTAAGACGGTGTGGTACCAGCCTCAAGACAGATAAGAAGACATGTGTATCATAAACAGCTGGTGCTCCAGACAGAAAATCCCAGAGTGCACTGAGGATTAAATAATAAAATAAATTATCTATTAGGAAAAGATCATCGATTAATTTCAAAACTGAAGTAATTTAATTTTTTCAAAAAAGTTCTTAAACTTATAGAAGCACATTGTGCTATGAAACCTGCAAATAGAAAAGTCGACTCAGTTCTTCCAAGGCTGTGGGCTAAGACATATTCAAGATAGGTACATTAATTAATATTATACCCAACTGCCTGATAACTTTACTCTCACTTAGGCTTCTAACCACAGCAGCAACCAGCGGTGAGTGGCAGCTCTCCAAACAGTGACTAGAGACAGCTTAAGTACACAGCAGCAATATTAGGTTTCTCTTGGTCAAGAAGTAGAAAACTTCATAAAGGATGCATTCATTCTACTAAGCCACAGTTTACAGTCATCTACTTGTCAAAATTTGTTGCATCCTTCATTTGAATAAATAAAGAAAAGAAATGACAAAAAATCAAAGAGAAAGAAATGGTGAGCAATACCCATTCTAAGAACTACTCAGGTTACTCCTTCAGATTAGCTTTGTACTGTGCTTAAAAAAAAAAAAAAAAAAAAGTCAAAATAAATCAAAATCTAAAAACAGGAGAGCACAGAGAGGACAAGAAGACCTATCAACTCAGCCAATATTGGATGTTCACAGTAACAAAACAGCCTACTTGATGATTTTCTTGTATTCCTCTAGACTTTGGGCTTTTTCTGTCCCATTTAGAAGCACACCTAATGTTTCTCTCAGAAGCCACTTACAACTTTGTCAGACTTCAGTCCATTAGGGTGAAATTCTCTGTGCCAGGACTCTGCCTCAGGTTGAATTTATTTTGAAAGTTTCAGCTGAAATGGGTAGGTGGTTTGTCTGAACAAGCTTATTGAAAATATAATCTAGTCAGGAGGCAGGGTAACTCTCTCCTCTCCCTGCTCGCAGAGGCTGACGAATGGTGAGCAGGAGCTTGTGGAAGGGCTTTGACCGCAGCTCAATAGTACTCCAACTTCTCCAGGATGGTACAGTGCTCCACTGGTCTTCTGAAAAGGGGAAACTCAAAGTTACCATCAAGTTAATACATCATGAAGTACACATCTATACATCCATGTACTTATTTATAACAAAATACACTTGGATTTCCACCTGGAAACAAGGTCAACTCTAATGGTCATTCTAGAGCAAGGTCTGTTCATAGGATTTATAAAAAGCAAAATGTATCTATCTCAGGTTTCTGGATTAGGAAAGCAATAGCTCATTAAAAATGTGCAGTTATAGGAGGCAGAAGGGTTGGAGCGAGAGACAAAAGTTTGTTACCTTCAATCTCGACAGATGGAGAACTGGACAAAATCTGACAAGATAACAAAAATTGTGTAAATATTAACACAGATGTCTAATAGTTTTTGTATTATCTTGTTCACATTCTGCTTTTATACCTTTACTGTGTAGATCTATGTAAGAACATTTTACAAGCTCAAGTATTTGTAATTTGGCATTTACAAGATGAAAAATCTAAAATTTACAGAATGTAAAACACTCTAAAAGATTACATTAAACTGATCCAAGATGTAGCTTTTATGATCTTTCATATTAGTCAACCAGTAAAAGTTATGTTTGTTCAATGTAACAGTAGGAAATGGATCATGCAGCCAATACCCAACCATGCTATAGAATCTCAAACAAAAACATAAAGTGAAAGAAATCTGCAAAATCCTTGGTGGACACACACACCAAAAAATCTTTTCTATAGTATATAAAAGAAAATTGTATCTTATTGTTATAATGCAATTACAGATTAATATTAGGCATGTTAATTAAAACCGTTGTTTCTTTATAACAAGTCATAGTAAGCTTCTTAATGATTTGCTTTGTCTAGCTATACTACTCAAACATGACAAATAACATAAACGAGTGGAAAGAAATGGTCACCATTTATAAAATGATAACTATTGTAGTACAGCAATTTTTGTTTCTTACTCAGAAGTGTCTGGCATTTAACACAAGAAGCATTAACTAAAAGACTTTTGGTTTGAAAATTCCAAATACGTAAGCAGTATCACTCTAGTCATGGTCTATTTAAAGCAAAATAACAATGTGATTATTGTGGTATGGGCAAAATTTACAAAGTGAAATCATGACATTTCTCCAGACTTCTCTGTGAATCAATTTGGGATCTTGTATTTACCCAGTATAACCTTTCAGCCCATTAGTTCAGCTGCAAAAGTCACATGAGAGCTAATTGAATTCCAGCACAGTCTCTAACAGGTGCATTTTATAACATGTCAGATCCCACAGTTAAATGATTAAAGGACAGCTCTCTACTGGGTTTCCAAGTAATAAACACCTATTTTCGATACAGAAAGCACAGAGAGGCTATACCAGCTGAAATAACCTACAAACCAGCTCTACTTGCGCTTATGTATGTTAGTGGAAACCATACAAACCGGCCTGTTCATCTCTTCCTACTGGTAAAAATTCAGTGAAAAGGAGACCAAAAGTCTCATTTCTAAGATGTTACACCCGAAACATGAAAGAATGGTCTGCTAATGAGATTAGTCTATTGGCAAGACAAAAGCAGTTTGCCCAAGTCTTACCTTTGAAACATTATCTCTCACTGCCTTATGGCTAAATTGCTGTGATCCATTGTGGGCAAAACTCTGACCAAGACATATTTGACCCTCTTATTTCCATGTCTGTTGAGTGCACTTTCTTAAAAGTAAAACAGGTGTAAGTACAAGCACTTTCATGATGATCTCATCAGGTCTTACAATCTCAGAGTGCTTGTTCAGTGTTAGATAGCAAAATTAAACCATCAAAACCCGTTAATATACTCAGTGTGAAATTATGGTGATTCTTCATGGATTAAGAAAACTTTGTGGAAAAAAAAATCAGTCCTGCAATATGTAAACAACCATATTTTTTACATGTTTTCTTGTTTGTCTGTTTGCCTGAAACCTTGCTTTTATGACCAGCTCTGATCTGGCCTTCTTTTACTAGCAATGCTGACTCAGCATCCTCATTACATGCTCAGGTCAGGAAGAGAGCTCTAATTTTCCCCATAAACATTTTGCTTACCTAAATTTTTCATTACTTACTTTTGCCATCTCATTTTGTTGTCACCCTGAGGATGAGTAATATATTGGTACCCTTATTTGCTCCATTTTTTCCAATGACATTGTCCACAAACACATTCATGCTTACGTGAACTCTTTCTCTTTTGTGAAGTAACTGTATGTCTATATTGTCCTATCGGTGGAAAAAAATAATTTTAGAAAAAAGGAGAATCACATTAGAGCTTTCTCTGATTAGGACTCTAGTTTAATTATGCCAGTTTAAGATGCCACTTTTTACCACTGTCCAACCCCGTAACAATCAACTTATCTAAAAGCACACATATATAACTATGCCTCGGCTGCTCCTAGCTCCTTAATCTTAACTGTCAGTGAAGGTGGAGTTATTCTAAGACACGAGACTGAACTGGAGCAACAGAGGTCCAGCTGTGTCCACCCAGGAGCTGTCCTGTACCACCACAGAGGTGTGACCTCTGGTAGAAGGGCAAGGTAGGTAGGTAGGTGAGAGAGGTAACACCCTGAATGGAACAGTAGCATTCACCAGTCAGGGCTGGTAAATTTTGTGAAGCTGGGAGAAGCGATTGCTCTGTCTTGGGCTCAGTATCACCTGAAAAATATCCTATGCAGTAATAGGCAAGAAGTGCTGAAAGAGAAGGTCTCTTAAAGAAAAGCACTTCTACAAAGTATACAGAGGTGAAACAAAGTTGATAATTATGAAGTACACAGGGATAATCTGACTGTTTTCGGGATAGACTGAGCACTCAGATTTAGCTGAGATCTCACAGGGTTGCTGAAACTCCTAGGTGTTTTCTTCTAATGCACCTGCTGATTACATTCTGGCCATCTTCACATCTGTAACATGGTCAGCACAGCCACAGTCAATTCACAGTTGCATTTTCAGTTTCACATTTCTAACCAGGTACATCCCTTTATATCCAGGTTTTACTGATGTTTCTTCTCTGAATTCAGTAGGTGCCACCTTTAGACTTTATAAAAGCACCTATAGCTTGAGAGAAGGAGTAAAAAATTTCCTGTGTGTGAGCAGTATGACCCAGACTCTGCTATATAAATGCCATGGACAAAAGACATACTGTCTCAAAATATCCAACAGGTTATATGGCTGTACATACCCACAACCAGAACTCACTAATTGTGCTAAGGGGGTCCTGGGAGAAGAATTCTCCTCTGTCTCTTGCAGAACAGTGATCCAACATTCACATTCGTCTCCTACAACATTCAGGACAGGCATTTGGATTGGTGAAATGAAGGTAGGATCTAATTACTTTTCACAGTGCAATTAATTTCCACTAAGATGAGTTGGCATATAAAGCTATTTCAAAGTCCTATTTGTCCTTCAGTGAGAACATTGTTTATTCCCCACTCTTCACCCCACTCTGATGGTTCCTATCCATGTTTCTTTTGTGCACCTACCTTTACACTTTATCTCATGTCTGAATAAAGAATATGTACCTAACCAAGCCAGTATGCCCAAGGAGTTGTAAACCATGAACAAATACTATATTAAGAAAAAAGTATATTCCAGTCATTCCTGTGTTGATCAGATTCTGAAAAACTGTTTATTAATGGGGGTGTACTCTCCGCATTAATTTTTACAGCTCCTGACCTTGCAGTGTGTCATGAAGGCTCCTTGCGTACCAGGCTTTTGGTGTGAATCATAGCCTGGACTTCCACGGTCTTTCTGATTTGCAATAAAAATCACACTTTTTAGAGGAAAAAAAACCCCTCCTCTCTGCATTGACAGTGGAGTATACACTGAGTTCCTTTGAAGAAAAAAAAATTTGAATTTTGGGGGTTTTGATGCTGTGGTTAGGATATCAAACAATGAGGTTATGTTAGGTGCTGCCAGAAATTTAAGAACCCCATAATTTTTTTTTTTATACTGGAGAAATCAGCTTTTTTCATGAGAGAATGGGAAAGCCTATTTTTCTTTGTCAAGCAGGGCAGCCTTTTTTCTTTTTCCCTCTCCCCCCACCCCCTTTGAGGTTCTTCCAACCAGTTTGCTGTTATCCTTCACACGAAACAGCATCAAAAGTAGCATTCAAAGAAAGGAAGCCGCAAAAGATAAATTGCTGAAAATAAAGCCTGCTACTGAAAAATGTGCTTTCAAAGTTTCTGCAAGACTGTAAAGTCTATTTTTCTCCCAGTGATGCTAGATTGTGAGAAAAATGGTATGGACAAACCTGTCTAGAGATTAGTCTTTTTCAAAGCTATTGCATACAAAGGTACTTTTACGTAAACGTCATTCATGCTTAAAAAGGTAATCCTTTTAGAATCGCTATGTAGCTGAGAGTAGTATTTTCTTAATTAAGATTTGATTGCAATTTATGTTTATACATATATACACACAAATATTACTTCAAATAATTTTCTCGTTAGCAAATAGTCCTAATTTTGTTTATTTCCTTTAAAAAAAGAATATTTGTTCCACAGGAATACCAATACCCCATGAACTTCTTTCTTTTTTGTCTTTTGTATGGTACAGTATTCTTGAATTTCATTCTGATGTTAATTTATTTCTTTATGAATACTGAAATTGCACTGCCACCCTAGCAGTCTTTGTATACACCCTGTCACTACTAATAAGGTACATCTGGGAGTACTGTTGTATTCTAGCAGAATTACACTGTCATTTGAGGCGGATGGTAACACAATTTGTGTCGCAAGCACAGTCTGTGGATATGAAGAAACACTAATCTCAGCTTGGTATGTTCAGCAGATGAAAGTGAATCAACGAAAGATTTTCAAATGGCCATAGTTCATATTTTCTCTTTGAGTGGGAATATGCTTTTTTTAATTAAAAAAAAGGATAAAAAGACTGAAAATCAACTTCCTTCTCATGTCATTTAACATGTCTGCATTTTTTACTTTATGTTACACGGTTGAATGGAAGAAAAAAAACGATTGCTACTTTCAGAGGCTTTCTCCCAGCGCTTCGTCTCGCGCGGTGCTAATTGCACTATCTGGGGTGCTGCGTTTGCAGGGCTGGGCTCTCAGTGGCCTTGCTACATCTGTGTTTACATCTCTCCTGCGACCGGTCAGAGGCCTGAGCCAGGGCATTTCAGCCCCTTTCAAAACCAGTCCTGGAGGAGTTTAACCAAACCCTGCGTCACTGAGGTCGGTTACTCCCAAGAGTCAATCCTGCTCAATTTCTACCTTCCACTGACATTTTGACATAAATAGGCAGGCAGCCCTTCACTGGTGTGGAGATAGGAGGGCTGAAAAAAGTGTGAATTCAAACGGCTGTTGATAAATTGCTCTGCGAGGCCTTCACTATTAATTTCTGTCAGTAGACAGTAAAATGGCAATGGCTGCTCAACATTGTTCCAAAAAAAACACTTCCTGCGACAGGGCAGACCACACTATGCTGACAGATTGGAATCGGTCTTGCTCAATTGGCTATTGAGTGCTATCTAAAATTATACAGCTGGTGTTGAACAGGGGTATTGTTCTCACTCCACGTTACAAAGCTAAGCCCCACATAAATAACAAAGAGGGGATCATGCCCACATATCTGCTCACCAGAGCAGATGGGCTTTTGTAGCTTGCCTCTGGCAGGATTTGTCTTTTGTGAAAGAATTTCCATACATTTCCTTCTCTGAGCCCTTCCCATTGGTTTCGGCTCTTGGAGTGGGTGACATGACCCATAGGTCTGATTTTGTACATGATATTGACTTGGAAGCTGACAAATGGAGATGGCTGGAAGTGCTTTTAGGATACAAGTACCAAATTCTTTTTATCATTTTCTGTGGCCTTTGGATTCCCCCCAAAAAAAAGATATATGAGGTAGGGCCTGAGGACAGAAAATAGGTTGGTTTGGAAAATGATGGACAAACAAGGGCCATTCACGTAGCTGGTGGATGCAGACATAGCTGTCATCCTTCCCACCACAAACTTTAAACAGTAAACAAGATAACGCAGATAGGATTGTACCATCTTCCTGGCCAGGTTTTACGTAGAGAGAAGACCCATCTTGCAAGCTGACAAGCGGACATGACTGGCAGTGGTTTTAGGATGCGTATTGAAATGTGCAAGATTAATGCTACATAGTCGCAAGAAGAACTAATTCACTAAACTACTAAAGTAGTGCTTATCATCAAAGTGTTTATTAAATAGACAGGCTTACAGAAGTTAAGGATCAAAGTACAAGTGATCAAGTAAAAGCTCACTTGACAAGTCCAAGGAATACCATTAGGCAAAATGGCTACATTTATGTGCACTGTGGTGTTTGCCTTGGGATCATGAAGAAATCCACTTAGTGTCCCAATTAACCTACCTGTACGTTAATTAAAGGTACTGTAATCCATCATCGGTGTTTGCAAAATGAGCCTTCAGATTGAACATGCTAGATACTAGTAACTATCAGATGTAGCATTGATATGCATCCCTCATTCACTGTTGCTTAAAGTCTGCTAATAAGGGCTGAGACATCCGTGAAGCCCTTGGAGCCAGAAACAGCCGCACAACACAAGTGCTGTACTTCAACTCGGGAAATCCACCTTGCTGAGGAGTCATGTGTTAGAAAAACATCTCAGCAGGATTAATCCCTCTATTAACTTGGGAGCAGCAGTGCTGTGTTACTTGTTTGGGTCTATACTGCAGTGTGTCTATAGTTTTACCCACTTGTGTGGCACTACCTTGAGAAGCTCGCTCTCAGGCTGCACCAGATGGTGTAGACATGCTCTTAATAATCTTCTTCTAAGGCTAGGTTAGCATCGTGCATCATTTTCAAGCAACAGGCTGTGAATTAGATCATAATTTTGGACATGTGCCCATCCAGACCATGAAACTGGGTGTTTTATGGAGGATTTGTTCTCTCTCAAATTCCAGCAGTCACTAGTAGGTTGCTAATTATAAAGGAAGCAAGTGACCTTCCCTCTTAGTGTAAGAGTTTAAGATTGCTTTGTGGGAGTGTAAGAGGAAAAAAGATTTTGTGCCAGAGACGGTGAAAGTACAGAGTCAGTCAATTAAACAGGCCCAGTCTCAACTCTTTCTATGGAGCAGCTGGTTTACCCTTGGAGAAGGCCAAAGCCAGGTAATGCAAGTGAAGAAATACAATGGCTGGAAATGCTTGTTAGATTGAAGCGTTAGATTAATAGTTGCAAAATGGAACTGACATTCACATGACTTCTCTTTAATATCCATGGTTTTTTAACAGACTTTCCCGCAAGGGCTCTTTCATACTGATTCCTGCAGCAGTGCTATTTGGCCATTGCTGTTTAAAAATGTTGTGACACCGTGTGAAAATCTTCCAATAACATTCTTGGGAGACATAATTTTGTTTCTTTTCCATATACCTCTCCCAACTTGTTTCAGGGTTAGAGACACTTGTACAGAAGCGAGACTTACACTTTAGGGCTCTATTCTCTCAAATGTTTTGCCCCACAATGAATTCCCTCATTTGAAAACGCAGAGGCCACTGTCACACATGCAAATAAGGTGACTTCACAGGGAAATACCTATGGCAATTACCAGCATGTACGATTACATAATTTGCACCTACAATTGTGGTGATTATACAGCTCAGCTGGGCATGTAATTGTTCACATACAGTGAATATGCAATTACGTACTTGAGTGATATAGGATTCTCCCTTTGGAGTTAATCTTTTCCTGCTGCTTATTGTGCATATAAATTAATACATGTATATTCCTGGTGAGAAAAGAATGTGGTGACTGCTTATATCCTCACGGTTATTTCCTATAAAAATTATGAAGTGGTTGAAAATCACATAATATGGACCAAACTTATCATATCCTGGATCAATTAAGTTCTGTGATTTCAGGTGAAAACCAATTAGTGGTAACTTAGAAACTCAAAGAATAATTGCCTTAACTTCATATATGCACTTCTAAAATAAAAAAAAAAAATGGTGAAGAAAGATACAGAAAATATACCAACGGGTTTCTTGTGTTTTAAATCATACAGTACACTAAATTAAGACATTGGGAACCTTACTTAGAAAATGTTATTTATATGAAATAGAAAAGTCTGTTACAGCAGCAGTTATTTAAAAAATAAGGTGACAGCAATGAATTGTGCCTTTTTAAAAGGCACATGAGAGTTCCCTGGAAGTTTCCAAGCAAGATCAGCCCTGCATTTTACATAATTGCAAAGGTTTTGCTGGGATGAAGAGAAAGAATCCTATGTCCAGAAGGCATAGCAAGGATATAATGTTTGATTTTACGCAAAATCTCCCTTTTGCTCCTGGAAAACAGGAAACATGGAGCAGGCTAGCACTGCTAAGCTACTGTTCCCTATTGTATTACTTAAATGTACTAACAAATGAGGACAACAAAGACACTTTTGTTACAAATTGACTAGACAGAATAGAATATGAATTAGATATAAGAAAATGAAGGGAGCTTAGTTTGAAGTCATAAAGAGATTCAGTCTTGCTGTTTATTCCTGCTTCTGAAAGATAAAGGAGCCAGATAACATCACATTTCTCATGCTGTCTATAGATAAAAGTATGATGTTACCTTTGGATCTAAGAATTAGAGAGTGGTTATCCTTATAGAACTTTAAATATCCAGTCTGAATTTGTACCTCTGTGGTATATAAATACATCCAGGTGAGCAGCTAGAATTTGCTACAAACTTCTGTGAGAAAATGAAATTAAAAATGTTCATTGTGGCCATGATCATGGTAAGCTTATTTCCTTAGTACTGAAATGTCAGAAAAAGAACCTATAGCTAAGGCCACTAAATCACCAATTTAAAGGTGTTGCCTGGTGTTGATTGACAGCCATTCACATCTTCAGTCCAGGTGCTTGGTCCTAACTTTGAACTCCTAGTTTAAAAATTCTTTAATTCTTAATTGACTTTCAGGAAGACAGCTATCTTGCTGGACCTGGAGAATGACATCATATTCTACTTATCATGCAAGCTTTCTCATTACATTGGGCCTCTCAGCCCTCTTGGAGGGTGCAAGACCATTCCTCAGTTTTGGTGAGCCCTGCTCTTTGTTCTGCAGTAGTCTGCATGAAATACAATGAGATAAACAGAGTTATTACCCTAAAAAGCAATCTTGTAGGAGGAAGAAAGAGGCTTTTTGTGGAAAGTCAACAAGACCATGAGTTCTCAGTTCAAGTTTCTAATTGCTGTGCTCCTCCTAATTCCTTCTAGTAAGCAAGGCTACATCACTTTTCCCCTCCAGTGCACCCTTACTCATTTGCCTGAGAATGCACTGGGTCAGCTCTCACTTTTGGTACAACTCAGACCAAAGCCAATTGTCACAGTACCCAAACATTTTTTTTTTTAACAATTCATTCAGGATTTAATCTCTCCATATAGAAAAAAGAGGCACGGAAATCATCATTTCTAACATCCTATTGCATGACCCCCAAGCAAAATATCTGATGCTTTTTGGTGCAAATTGTAATAGCAAAAAGTCTGGTGGGAAGAGGTTCATTGCATCATATCATACATAACTGTCTAAGCTCTTCCCCACCCCCAAAATAAAAAAACAATCCAGGAGTCATTTCAGTCCTTAGAACCAATCTGCGCTAGACCCAAATAAGCAAACAGAGGCCTTGGATACCATATGCCATAAAAAAGCCATCAGGTTTGCCACCATCATGAGAGCTGAAAGTTCAGTTTCTGCAAGGAGATGTTGCAGTGAGTAAGAAAACCACAATGGGCATATTGGCATGTCTCTGCTACTGCTGTAATTAAGCCAATCACAATAAATACTTGCTGAGTGTTTCTCTGTTTAAAAAATGTAATTACATTGGACCTTCTACTGGCTTTTAGGCTTTTCATCATGATTAAAGAAGGCTAGACTGGAAACAGACTACTTAGGCTAACAGTGGTGCTGCTTTCAAGGATGAGGAGGATGAGGAGAAAGGGAGCCACCTGTGCACCTACAAAACCAGCTGAATGACAAATGCTCCTTGAACTATTTCATACATTGCAATCCTAATGAAAATGAAAGGAAAGCTAACTCACGCTGCTTTTTAAGAATAGTTGAATGTATTTTTCTACATTACCTTACATAAATACATATACATACATATACACCCCTTAAATATAAATATATACAATAGAAAATGTTCAGTTATAATTTAGTGTCTCGCATTCTGCTTCATGCTCACAGGTGAAAATAGGTTAGATAAGCCTTCATAGAAAATAGCTATGCTTTACCCAGTTCAATTCTATAGAACTTTCTCATTGTTTTCTGTCATTGTTTATTATATACTTACAAATTCTAACTTTGCAGTTTTCAAAATGAAAGCTGAGGATGAAACCCAAACCTGATTGAAGTTTAAAGGAGTCTGGCAGGGACAAAAATTGCCTCTTATGACTAATTCTTCAGCAGTAGAAATGAAAGTTACTGCACAACATTGCCCAGTGGGAGATGCAGTTTTCTGAAAACAGAAAATGGTCAAAACCCCCACAAACCAGTCTTGCATCAAGGGATTTTGAACATTGCATTGTTGTGCATAAGCATCTATGCCTTATTTTCAACTTTATTATTGTACCCAAACTGATGCTCACCTTTGCTATTTTTAAGTTTATAGGGTTTTACAAGTATATTCACAGGCACAGAGCAGAGATGAAAGACTGTCATTCATAAGACCCAAACATGGAGAACGATATCCAGTTTATCTCCCACATGCAGTAGACAAGCTTCCTCTTCAACAGACCTCCTTGCTGGAAGCCACAGAGTTGCCCAATCCAGCGGTGGTAGCTGTAAGGTAAGAGCAAAGTAAGGTTTGGTGAGCCCTTGAGCCATTAAAATCACGACTGGAACTCTTAGTGGTGCATGTAATTTCTTTCCTGTCCTTTTTCTCTGTCCAGTTTTCCACAGAATTCTTCCCCTATTCTTCTCCTCCCCTCTTTCTTTCTGTCATCTGTTCATCTGAACACCAATAGCTGTTTCTGGAAAATGTGTTTTTGGTACCTATAGGGAGAGACCTCTGGTCTCCCAGAGGGAATCTCTGTTACATTGCACAGTCTCCTGTAAGAACTTGCCTCTGTGTTTTTCAATACCAGCTGCTTCTTTCTGTGCTTCTCTTGCTTCTCTTTGATTACCTATTCCAATATTTCTAAATCATTCCTGCCAACCACCCAGTCATACTCCCCAGTATGCTATATTTTCTGCAGCATTTCCAGGTCAAGGTTTATATGGCAATGGATTAACAGGAATAGGCTTAAATGCTACAATGTCAGTGAGAACCACAGAAAGATACAGGGTGAATGAGCCCTAAGCGATGCACTATCCTTCTTGAAATGAGAAAAGAAAGATTAAACATAATTTCTATCTAAAAGCTGCCAGCATGAGAATGGTGTCACTTACTTATTATAAAATTTCTCCAGAGTGCTCTACAAAGCTCCAGACCTCACAAATGCCAAGTATAAGCCTTAAAGCTTGTTGATCCTTGGTTTCTCTGCTAGGATTGATAACAACCACGTTGTGTTCTTTGTAATGTGCCCCTCTACTTACAAAAATGTGGGCCGATACTATCTGGTTGCACTGTACATATCCACCAAATGATAAATTCCCATACTTGGATCACCTAAAGGCAAAAGCTACTTTAATGTATTATCCACTGTTCAGAAATTTTATCCCCAAGATAGCAGCATGACAAAAGGATTATCATTCAGTCACATCAGATTTTCTCTTTGGAAGTTGTATATCTCTAATCATACTAGAAGCCTATAATTGGGGATGACCTGTGTGGTCAGGATTGTATGTACAGCACCTTAGAAGTGTGAGGAAAACATGCGGATTGTAATTAAGACTTTCCATTGTACTCTGAAAGCTATTAACATGTTGTATTTAGGTGTATTTATTATGTGTTGCAAGCAGACTGAAGCTTCTTGACAAGATGTGGTCCCTATCATAATCAGTATAAGCAAGCATTTGTCATGAGATGGTAAAAAAATATTGCATACTTGGATTTTCCTCTAATTTTAGGCTCAGTGAGGAAAAAAGAGGTAAGAAATTGGCAGGCATCATATTTAATTTGTTCTAAATCCTTTGTTTATAATGATTTTATCTTTGTTATTTAGGTAAGTGAGGCAGGTCTAAAATTGATTTTTACCTGGAAAATGAGTAAAAGCAAAAAAAAGTCCCCCAACCTGAGCAAGTTATGGACTAAGTTCCTAGAGTTCTTTAGAAATACATGTAGCTTTTAGGTTAATAGTCTTGAGGATACCTTTTCTTAAATGGAGGCACAGCACATCATGAATTCTGCATGCATGGCAAGAGGAGGTTTCAAACATATCCTACTACTCCCAGATATGCTTGTGTTTTATCCCTGTTCACTGAGTAGTTCCAGTCCAGATTTTTGCAATAATCTCTCCCTCTTGCCATATTGTATAAATTCTTGCAGTTAAACGCCTATCTTCACGTTTTGATTAATATGGGAGGTGGATCTTCTGTAACACTGGAGAGATTTGTATTATACCCACGTCCTTTTTCTGTTTTGCAGTATAACAAACCAAACAAACGGAAAGTCAAACAAAAACTCCTTCAGCTCTCCCACAGATCTTTTCCAAATGTATCTCAGGGGAAGGGCTTGAGTTTTCCAGTCCCTCACCCCCTTCCTGTACTGTCTGCTTATAATCTAACTTTCTTCATTAACTGGAAAAGAAGATTAGCTGCTTCTTCAGCTATTCATACTTTCAGCAGTGAATACAGTTTATCTTACTTCCTTAGTGAAAATGTACAGAATCTGACAATCTGTACTGTTGTTTGAATATTATTCCCCCTCGCTTTATCCTGAGCTTTGACAATGGAAGTCCTATTGTCTTATCTCTGCAATGCCTCTGCAGTTATTTCCAGGATGCAGAGGTAACTCTCTACCGAGTCAAGAGGCAGGACTGTGAAAAACAGAGGTCTCTTGAAACTCTCCTGTGCATATGTCAGTGGAATGAAACAAAGTGTGTAGTCACCTGCTAAGTAGGACCTTTGATTCAGTATAGCATGAAGCTCTTCCTTCCAGTGCCTCCATGTCCTAAAGTGAGGACACTGTGTGATGACAAAATCATTTCAGCTCTTAATTAAAAAAAAAAAAAAAAAAAAGTTTCAACCATCAAAATTGGAAGGAAAACATAAAAATATGAACTTCAAAAGGTGTCAAAAGCCAAAAGGCAACTCCTCTCCTCCACCCCCAAAAAATCTTCAACATGCCTTTTCTAACTTCAGGCTTTTAAGTCAATCTCAAGATTTTTGAAAGCTTTGGTATAGCAGTAGTATGAGTAATTGTCCAGAAGAATACTGTGTTTGGAGATTTCTTACCCTTAATTACATTTCTTAGTGCAGTGTTTCTTTTTAATACTTCACTGAGACTGGCCATGCAAAGCTTTAACATGGTCATTTTGTAAGTGACTGTTGCTTGCATATCCATACGCTTCCTCTTTCTCTTTTCACTTCATTTCAACTGGTGAGCATCTTACCTGATATGTAAAGCATGGCTTAATCTGAGAAAAACAAACTAAAACAGAAGGAGATTAGAGCACCCCAGAAAAGCTATAGCAACTGGGATCTTTAATTTCACAATTTCAAATATGCCAGATTTTCCCATACAATTCTGAGTGCTGCAACAGAACCTGCAGCCTGACTTTTTTTTTTTTAATCAGAAATATCAATGTGATTTTTCAAACAGGGACATGATCTTTAGTCCTCAACCAGTGCCTGAATCCTCTTTAAAATGATCAATGAGTTCTTTTTTGTAAACATGTGTCAATAGAAAAAACACTTGAGGTTCTCCTTTTTCCTTTTTATGTCTATACAATTATAAAATAAAAAAAAAGGAGTGAGGATCAGAACAGTAAAGAACTTAAATGCTACTTTGCTTTGCTCCTGCCAGCTGTCTGTGTCAGAGCCTCTCCACCTCCTGTCCCCATCCCTCTGTTTGCATTTCTGCCCTCCAAGTCAGTCTGGATGTGGACGTGAGTCTTCACTTAGCTCATTGTAGAACAGAGGCCCAAATGCCTGAGAGAGAAAAGGAAAAATCTTGGCAGATTGCTAACATATCAAGTGTTAATGAATACAGTTCTCTAATTAGAAATGTCTGCAAGAACTGAGTAATAGGATCCTTTGAAAATGTGACAGTTTTTAATTTCTTTTGTTAGCAGAGTTTATACTTTTCTGAATTAGAGTTTTTATCAAACTGGCATCAGACTTCAGGAATGACAATAATACTTGAAATACAAATAGAGTTTCTTTTGAAACCTATTAGCTAAGGTAATATTTTATTGAAATTCTGAGTTTCTGGACTTTATTAGGTTAATAGATATAATTTAAGAACCTTTTTTTTTCTCCTTGTTTTCTTTCGCTTTTTAAAAAAATCCTAATGAATGTAAGATTGGCTGGAATTTGCTAGCTAATTTTCAGAAACATCTTGACTTTTTTTTTATTTAATTTCAAATGTAATACCTCCCCAGATGGCAGACTTTGTAATTCATGGCACCAGTTCAAAAAGGTATATTAACTGCCTCTAAACTGCTCAGCATCAAGCATTTACTGGACTTAATCATGAATTGGCTTAATATTAATTAAAATAAGTCCCTTCCTCAGCATGAAGTTTCAGGAGATGCAGATGGTTTTACTTCTGTGGCCCACCTCCATTTTATACCAACCCCCTCAAAAAAACAGAACAAAACGCTGAAGACCCAGAGTAGCACATAAACACTGTATGTCCCTTGAAGTCCTCTAAAGGAGCCTGAAAGGGATGGTTTCTTTCATTCTTGGCCAAACAGTGATAGACAAACAGGTAAAAAGGCAAGGAGAAAAATACCATTTACTCACTGTAGCAGCAGGAAATCAAGCAAAGAAAATAAACAGGGTTTGAATCCTGGGCCTTTAACCTGCTAGTCAGACAGTTTTCTACAGTTTCATTCTGTGCACATTTGTGTGCTGGTAAATGATGAAGGGGAGGTAGAGGAACTGAAGGCTTGTGGGATCCCTGGGACTCCCACAGCTACAAGCACAGCTGTACAAACACACGCAAGCTTTGTTAAGGTAGGGTGGGCAATAGGCTGAAACTGCTGAGCTGATCTGACCTATAAATCCCTTGCAAAAGCTCTGCCTGAGAGAAAGCCAGAAGTTATGTGTAAATGTTTTACCCAGCCAATTGTTTTTGGTCCTCTTCCTTATATACATAAAACCTCTAACATCCTCCTGGCTAGATAATTTTGTAAGTAGGTGCTTTGAGTGTCCTGCTGAATTGCTGATTACCTGGGGCGGGAGGAGGGAAGGGGAGGGATCAGTGGGTGGATGGAGGAACTAATAACTCAGGAACTCATTCAAATGAATGCAGAGTTTTAAAGGATACGTGATATATCACATAAGCTGACGTAGGGCTAATGGCTACAGGAAGTCTATAAAAAAGAGACTGCTACATCCAGCAGTTTGTTTGGAGGGGAAGGATGATATGAATTGGTCAGCTTATAACAGCAAGATTAGATTAATTACTTCAAACTGGACTGATGCAGTCTCTCTCTTCCCTTTCTCCTCCCAGCCTCCCCCAGTAGATCTCCTGCCGCTCATTTGCAGAGACGATCTCATGTGAGGACACAGCATTGCAACCCTGCGCTGTCCTAAGTGCATGTGAACAAGCCATACCAGAGCTAGCCCCCAATAACACTTACCATGCAAATCACAAAACCATCAGCACCCTTCACGAAGAAAAGAAAAATAGGGGATCTTTTTTGGACTTTTTTTTTTCCCCTTTCCAAACATTTCTGAACTCTGTGTGACCTCCTTTATGACTGAATCT
Source organism: Harpia harpyja (assembly GCF_026419915.1). Taxonomy (NCBI): domain Eukaryota; kingdom Metazoa; phylum Chordata; class Aves; order Accipitriformes; family Accipitridae; genus Harpia; species Harpia harpyja. The sequence goes on from NC_068940.1 coordinate 74,796,541, forward strand.
AAGCACCTCTAAATACATAGCAAATTTAGACAGTAGAAAGCAGGGTAACGCATCACAAACTGAAGGAAGCTAAAGGAAGTAATGAGAAGTGAAACAAACAAAGCTGAAGATGAAAATTAGGCAGCCTAAAGCAGAGAAACTTGAAATAAAACATATGGATTGGAGTATTAAATGTAGTGTGAACTGTGCAACCTGCCCCCCATTTTCTTCTCCTTCACCATCCTTCCCACCACCTAAAAAGCAGTTAAACTACAGGGGGATAATATCACACTTGGGATTTATGAAACAAAATCAATGAGAGCAATGGGAGTAACGTCACTCCTGTAAATGATCAAAATCCACCAATTACAGGGAGGTGTTAATCCTCATCAGACCCGTTTGCTGCTGTGGCAGCATTTGAAGTAAAGCTGCTCTGGAAGTGTTAGGGGACCAGCTATTCTCACAGCATTTGGAGGAGTAAAGGTATTTCCACCCAGCCTTCTCTAAAAGAAGTTTGAAGAGTAGGAGACAAAGAAAAGGCTAGGAGTAAGGAGAGGGTCTAGCATCATATATTGGTTCACTTGTTGAGTGGGAATAAAAAAAATCTAGCAAATGTTGGGTGATCGGCCCTAAATCCCCTGCATGAGTTCTGCTGCTAGAGCTTTTCTCCCATGCCTTTCAACATCTCTAGACCTCCTCAGTGATCTGATAACTCAGTAATTGGAATTGGCTGCCTTTTATGCTGTATATTTTTTATGCTTTATATCAGAGGAAATCAGAGCTAAAATATTGTTGAATCTGTACTTGCTTTAGCTTGTAACTGAATTGCATTACTAGATGAGTAGAGATCCACATCTTCTAAGCCGATGTTGCCAGGAAGGATCATAAATGCAGGAAGCTTGCAGGATCAAGTCCTAGAAGACAAAAAAATCAGTAGCAAGTCAACAACGCGGGTGTTTGAGGGTTGTTTTGCTTTGCCTTTTCTCTTTTCTATCTCTAGAAATATAATTTGTTCTGTTAAATATGAGTAAAATGATCGGGCTTAATGTGATATTTCTCCTTGGGGTGAAACTAGTTAGGCTAACTATGCAGTGATTCATAAACACAGATTATGCACTGAATGGGCATTTTGGCCATTCAGAGATTGTTTTTGTCTCTCTGGGGTTTAAAGCAACAGACCCAAAGCCTAAAGCTTCTCAAAAGCCAGTTTTGCTTCCCTTGAGGTGGACCATTTTCTGCTGTGGCACTGAGAAAAGAAGGAGGCAAGAGATGGGAGATGAGGGGGGTTGACCCTGCCAGGGCTGCCAGCAGCACTTGGACCAGCTGCTTGCACTCTTACTTAGGCAAAGTAGGCAGCGAGGCTGTGGTCATTTTGCCACCACACCCTGCCTCTGGCTAAAGGCTAGAGCCTGTGCCCTGGGTCAGTCCTGCAGAGACTGCTGTCCTCCAGAACCGTCTACAGTTACACAGGAGGTGAAAGGCAGCATTGTCTGGAGAAGCTCCTGAAAGGTGCCTTTTGGAGTTTCTGCAAAGCAAAGGGACTCTTGGGTTTTGCAGGTACAATGTACAAATTAACAACAGACTGCTCAGAGAGACTGTGGAGTTCCATGCTTGGAAATATTCAAAAGACAACTGGAGGCAGCCCCGAGCAAGCTGCTGTAACCGGCCTTGCTCTGCACGGGGCGCTGGACAAGGCCACCTGCAGAGATGCCAGCCAGCCTCAGCCCTGCTGTGAGCCCATCCCTTTGTGAACAGCAAACTGTGCCTGGGCTTGACACGCTGCAGCATGAGTGACTGAGCTTCAAAAGAAAAGAAGGGTACAAAAACAGGGCCACTCTTTCTCACTACAATGGCAAGGTTTCTTTGCTGCACTACTTTTCTGCACCATCAGTCAGTCAGCCGTCCACCCTGCAGATGGCACTGCCCAGCATTGCTGCTTGCCTGGGGCCAGCAGGAGCTCCCCGCACCGGTGCCCATGAGCTGTGGGGTCAATCCAAACAGGCAGGACTGAGGAAGCCTGAGATGTCACCAGCTATGGCATGGCCTTTTTTTGTTTGTTTGTTTTCCTGTAGAATGGTCATGATATGGTCATAAAGAGCAGCAAAATGTAATCATAGCAATACTTAAATATTTATAGGTTTTTTCACTATTTTCCTTTTCAGTCACATAGAAAATGTCCTTTCCAGGAAAACAAACAATGGAAATTTGTGTAGCATGGAGAGCATATCATGAGGTGCCAACTGCCCTCAGACCCTGATTGTACAAGAAATTTTGTTTTATTGAAATACCTTTCTGACTCTGGGCTCTGACCAATGAGCACTTCAGCAGATGGCATCCGGGCAATTACAGCTGAAACTCTCCAACAAAACTAGCAAATATTGTACTGCTAATTCCTTTCAAAATGTGCCAGGGCACAGGAGGCAAGAAATTAATGACATATTGCAAATTTCCAGTATAATCTTTTTATGTTATGTGTAATGTTTTACTGAAGTCTTAGCTTCGTGCTATACTAACAAAATGAAAACACATGAGGAGGTGTAACCTCATGATAACATTAGAATATAGGGCTGGTATAAAATCGTTAGCTGAAATTTCAGTTTCAGGCCTATAATGATGCTTATACTACCATGACTTCCATTCATCTCTGAAAAGTGTTACCAAATGCTGCCTGACAAAGACATGCTATTTACTGATGGAAATCAGTACTTACTGCTAATCTGAAAAAACAAAGGCCAAATGAAAGTGGATTATATTCTTTCCCCATTTACCTTCCTCCGTTTCATTAGAGGTTCAAAAAGTCTATTTAAAATACAAAATAATTTACAGCTGGTGGATCTGAACTTGCACTTCATACCCAGGCCAATAAGCTTCCAGAAGATAAATCTGTTTTCTCAGTCAGAGAAAACAAGGGGTGAAATTTTGCTCTATCAAAAGCTAATGCAAAAGTCACATTGACTGCTCTGGAGCTAGGATTTCATCCAATATATAGCTGTAGCTCTGTTTTAAACTATGATCAATAGAGATGCAATGGTCCTTCTTGTAGCCGCTGAATATCCTCACAACATGGGAAATACATTAGTTATAGATTTCATAGTTTTGGTACAGATTACTTAGCTTGCAATTTGTGATGCGTAGTTCATGCCTAGTGGAAACTGCTCTAGGTTGAGGAATCAGAGCCTTCCTCCAGAAAAGAACCAAATGTTGGTACCAAATATGGACTCCGAGAGCTTAGGTGGAAAATTTTTGTTTTGTAGCCATTAATAATCTTGTGTCTTGAACAGTTCTTCTCATTTGGGAGCTTCCTTGTGGAGGAAAAAACACTCATATGAATATTCATAGCAAACCTAACTGAAAAGGGTTGTAGGTCCTATCAAAGGAAAGGTTTGCTGTTTTATCTCAAATGGCAACATGAAAATATGATTTTTGGCAGTATTTATCCAGTTGTCATGAAAAGACAGCTTTTTCTTTTTTTCTTTTTTTTTTTTCTCAGCCTGAAACAATTCACAGCACTATAAGTCCTATTGATAAGGAATTTAAAATAGAGATTTTTCTTTCTAAATCTTGGAAGTATTTCTGAAAAATGAATGACAAAAAATCATCACTGTTTTGTAGCATGTCCCTGAGTGGGGATTTTCTCCTATTTCTTAATGCTCTTCCTTTGCTACTCTGCTACAATCAGATCTATCAGCTGGCATGCTTCATTCTTCTTAAGCAACTAACTGAAGACAGGAAGTCACTTTGTTTATAGCAATGATGAGTTAGACCTCTAGAAGTGCTATAAAACAACAGATAGTGAGGTGATCATGTTAAAATATTTTAACGTTTTTCAAGGGTCAAGTTTCATATAAGAAGTGTTGTTTTCCTTGGGGAACTTTAGCTGGACCAAATCACTCAAATTGTTTGAAGTTCTCTCTGAGATCCATGTGCTTGTCTACACTGTTAATCTCCTGTCTACTTTGATGTTTCACCATGACTAAGCTATATGAGGTCCCCAAGCATTTTTTAGATGAGTCTGAATGCTAATAAAAGACAAGAATGTAAAATGATGCTTTCAACTGGTAACTTCTTCAGAAAATGTGCTGACAGTATAAGTGAACACAATATACAGTATTAGTGTATTTATACAAGTCCTACCTAAGACTGCCTTTTTCCAAGTCAGAGGCATGAGTAGCCTGTGTCTCTCTCCTGTATGTCCCCATGTTGTTTATCCATATTATTTTATAAATATTTTTCCAAGACATTAAAAAAGAAATTCAGAATGTTTTGGTTTAATTGTTAAAGCTTATAAACTGTGTAACGCAAGTCAAAATGCCTGTCAAATTCTGCCTCTGAGTAGGAGAGAAATGGAAGGGATGTTAATATGCTTATTTAATGTTTCTGCTCAGAGATTAACCAGGACCCATTTTGGGAGCACGCTGCTGCTTACTGAGGTGAAAGAGAAAGCACTATTGCAGACATCTCTTTACCGGTTTATCACATCCGTACCTCTACGGGAAAAAAGCAGAGAACATTCAACAGGTGAAATGTTAGAGGCTTTGTTCCTCCTCACTGGGGCATGTGAAGTCAAAGCAGCTCCGTTGATTTAATATTGTGAACAGATGAGGGAGAGGTGAGATCTCCCAGTTCCACATAACAAGGCTGTGACTGACTGCCTTTTCGTAGATCTGACTGGTCAGAAAGATGACACTTCTGCAGGCTTAGCACCAAACCCTGCTACCAGCACTGCTACCTGCATGATACTTACTCATTTTGCCACCTGCAGCTCTGAAGAAAGCACCTTCAAGAAAGTTGGTTTTCTGGACTGTGACAAATTATGACAGAGAACAGGGAGCCTGCCTTAAGATTTGGCTTCCAGGAAAATGTGTTAAAAGATGGTGCATTGACTTAGCAGAATGCAAAAATGGCAGTTAAAGTTACCACTCACCCATCAACAACATGAGATAGCCAAAATGTGTCACTTGAGAACTCTAAATATGCTAAGTTTATATTTTGGAATACGGCAAATGCTTCCTGAAAGACAATGCAGATGTTATGAATTATCACTTATATCATGTTAGCACTGAATAATTCCAGTCATCAGCTGGGACCTCACTGCTCCACACGTGTGCACTGAAAAGGGAGATCCCCTGTCCCAGGCTCCAGCTAGCTTGTAATCCACAGTTTAAAAGAAATGTGATGAAGAAAAGGAATAGAATACATTTATGAAAACATTTCATGATTAGCTCCCACTTTGTCTCTGATGACAGAAGTTCTCGGTTGGCACTTGTGGCAAAGAGATGGCATTAGTTTGAGTATCCTTGGTTATGACACTAGTGTTAGTCCAAAGTAAAATGAGGATACTCCAGCTGATTGCCGTATTTCTGATTGACTGTTAACGGTAAAATTAGTAAGCTCAGAATTATTTCTGAAGGCAACCTTTGACCAACTGGCTCACAGTATTTCCAACTGCTGCTCCAAGATATTTTTAATTGGCTTTTCCACCGTGTTTCAAAGTGTTAAGCTATCTGTTACGATTTATTGGCAGCTTTTAAAAGTACTCCACATACATAGGCAATGTTTATAGCATAAATTAATATTTCTTATGCATTTAGTCTGCTGTTTAAATGGTACAATCTTTATGTCAGCCAGACTATTTATGAAGTACTTTGCTCAAAATGGTTTAGGCATAATAGCTAATATTCCTATGTCATGAGTTAAGGATTTAAAAACTAACTGAAACAGCAACTAGTCTCTTCAGCTCTTTAGACTGCAGACATGGTGATCTCATGGTCTTCCTCATGAAGCAGAAGGTTTTGAATATCTGGATAAGAGATAAAATATTTGAAAAGTTGAACTAAGCATAGGGGAAGAAATCAGGAAGATAATATATAAATTTAACATCTGGACTGCTCATTTGGAATAATGCTTTCTGATGCAGCAGTGGATAGAGTAATCTTTCCTGGAACTGCTGGTAGCATGAGTGCCAAGAGGCAATTCCCCTGTGTTTAATTTTCTGGTACAGTCACTCATTACTAAAAAACACACGCTGATCAATTGCCTAAAATTAAGTGTGAAGACTCAAATCCAGAGCATCTAAGCAGCACTCATTTCACATCAAATAGGAGACTTGCAGAACGGCTGTTGGGGCAGCGGGGTCCTCCTGGAGCTCAGCATCGGTGCGGTTAGGCAGCACAGACTGCGCCAGTCTGAGTCTTGCTGGGCTGCCCTGGCTGGAGCTGCAGTGGCTGCTCTCACCCTTAGGGTTCACCTGAGAGTAAGGATGGCTCCAGCTGCAGATACATGAATGAGTACCTAGATTTAACATTTCTTCGCCCAAATTCTCATCTGGAATGGAGGTTGGGTTTTGTTGCATTTTTTGTGGGTGAGGGGTTTTTTTTGGGGGGGGGGGGGGGACGACACATCCCTCTGGGTGGGATGAGATGGGTTTAAGGGTATTTATGCAAACCTGTTTCAGTATAGTCAAAAATCTGGCCAATCTTGACCAAGTATAGGTATCTCTGAGCCAAAACTCAACTGAGCAGACACAAAGAGCAGTGCAAGTCTTTGTTTCCAGTGCTCATTCCAGAAAGGATGGGATAATTGTATGCTCTTTCTAAACTGCAGCAAGATTTTTTTCATATGTAGTGTTTCAATTTATTCTACAGCATTCAGAATGGTGATGTTGCAGCACTCTTGCCGCATTGCCCAGTTACTCTTTCATCACTTGAGGCTCAACAATTCAGTTGCATTTATTCATTTTGCACTTACTCTCTCTCACATGCCTGTTTAAACACAGTCAGAACTGTAACTATAACCCAAGCATCATAGGAAACAAAATGTTATTGGCAATTCCATTCACTGTCATTTATCTATATGTAGCCCCAAGATTTTACAAGTGAAAGTGTGAGTTTTCATGTGTTTTGCTTCTGCAAAGTACAAGTTCTTGAACGAGAGCAGAATTGCATGTTCTTGCATTTTCAGCAAAACATGTAGGAGACATTAAGTCCAGGACAAACTTTTGTTCCCCTTTCGTGTATTGCTGCACCTCTGTCTGCCTAATCCCCACCTTGCAACCCCAGCACTCTCTAAGAAATATAAGAATTTTGTTACAAAAAATCAAAAGATTCAATATTTGCACTGTGCTACAGGACAGCAAGAGAAACCTAAGTCATCAGCAGTATGCCAGACATGTAAAATAGCAGGGCAAAAGTGTGCAGAGGATGGGATGAAATAGTCATACACTGTATTAAAGAGGAAGAATGAGGCTTTTAACTAACTGGTTTTTCCTTGGTGTAGTTAGTCATGCCATACACCCACTCCAGGAGATACCCACACTGTGCCTACGTGCTGAGCTCTGCTGCTGCCCTGGAGTGGTGTTGCATCCACTGGAGCGTGAATGGTAGAACTGGTACCAAAGATCCTGCTGACTTGGGAGGGGGTATCCACTAGGGACCATAAGCAGTCAAAGTGGGAAGAGAAACTCTTCCAGACCACAACTGTTTTCAGCCCGGGGGATTTTCTGAGGACAAGTCAGTTTGTCTTTTTGGAATCCCCCTGTGCATCCAAGTGATCTAAACCTTACAAAGACATCTGAGTTCCCTGTTGCTTGTGGATATAGCAGTAAAATACACTTTGAATTCCAGTGTCAATGTTAAGACAATGTCTCCCTTAGAAATTCTGCTGGGTTAAAATCAAGGGAAGACAACTGTAGAAAACACAGTTTAAAGGTACATTTGAAGGTCACGTACTCCATTCTCCTATCTTACAGCAACTGTCTGGAATCCTGTGCTCGTCCTGACAGCAGTCTGTAGCCATAGATCTACTGAAACAGCAGATGAGCATGGTTTCTGAATCATATTGGGTAAAATAATAAATCTAAGTCTGTACCAAAACTCAGGAATATTTGTGATATGAAAAAAAGAATGTTTGAAAAACTGGAACCAGTTCTTGATTTTCCATATCTGAGACCAGTACCACTGGAACATCATCTAAAATATGACACCTGTGAATGCTGGCCATTGTTGGGATTTTTGTGAAAGAATCTGATCTCATAACACCATAAATAAAATGTAATCATAACGGTGGTATCTGAACAGGGATTTACTGTGGGAAGGAATAACTAAGCTGGCTACTGGCATTCCCTTATGACATCTGGCTTTCTAAGCCTGCACTTAGGTCAGCTATATGGATATTTACCTTCAACATTTCTAGGTATTCATCTTCCAAACTTTCTGAGATTAATCCAGTTTGGTTTTTCATTTTAATTATAGTGGATTAAATTTCTCTCAATAAATTACATTTGGCTCCTTAATAACAGTGGATGATCAAACTAATATTTGAGGTGACACTCTGCATTGTGGTTCTGACAGCCACCTTGTGTGCCCTCCTCACTGGGCTGCTTACAATGCTGAAAACTCCAACCCGACCTTGGCCTACCAGTCTATCTCCATTACAGTAACATTTCTGAGGCACTCTGATCCTTTGCGTAGCAAGACCATACAGCCTCCACAAAGGTTTACAGAAGTGCTCCTTGAAAAGCATCCTCCTGACTTATTTCCTGTGGTGGTGGGAGTGTGGACCAATCTAAAACAGGCTTTATTTTAATAGGTTGAAATGGGCTGAAGATAAGGCAAGGAGTTCATCTTCTTGGCTGACGCAATCTGTCCATCATCTGAGGTGTTTGTAACAAAGTGTGGTGGATTCATCTTTTCAAGAATAATTGCAATTTATAATTGCTTAGTGATGTTGCCACCTAGGAAAATTGAATCTCCCTCACATTAGTATTAGATGATCGAGATATTGAAGGGAATGTACATAGCTTATATTATTTCTTTCAAGAAATAAAGAGCACTGTGATGTCAACTTTCACCCTGGGTCTCCCTGAATCTTCCTGGAGTATCTCCAGGAGTGGGTGTAGGGCATGACTAACTCCAGGTAATCCTCTGTCTGTTTATTTCAGATAGTTAACAGAGATGAATGGAGTTAAGGATTTACAGGCGATTGTAATAATTGGTTTTGCACAGCCTAAACTACAATGGAGAGATGTTTTGTAGCATTTTGCTGACAATTAAAACAAGAAAAACTACAGTTTCCCCTCTGCAATAAAGAGTCTTGGAAGTTATGGAGACCAATTAATGTAGTCCTACAAGATCAGAACATATTAAAGTGTTATAAAAATGTCAGTTTAACTTTTATTAGCCTTGGTCAGTGTATTTCTTCTTTCCACCACTGGCTTTTTGATTGTATAGAGTGTACTTATATACATGTCCTTTTATCAAACTTTTTTTTCTATTACATTAAATTCAAAGTCATTCATATTTATTAAAAAAAAAATCAGCATAGTGTGTGTTTTTAAATTAGACATGCTTCCAACCCACCTTCCATGCTTCATCATGGTGCTAATAAATGTTTTAAGACAAATATTACTAACAGTTTGATTTTGGTTACACAAACACTTCACTTGTTTAGATTTTACAACATTTTATAAAGTGTTTTCCTGCCTAAAATATTAAGCTCTTTCTTCCAGCTTGTGGCCGTCTCTGTTTGATTGCTTTTAAACAAGTTACATTTCTGAATGAAGCTTCATTTGTTCTGCCAATGCACTATTTTGCCTGAAACTTTAACTAAGCAAAGGGATGTCTGCTTTTCCAGGCACATTTTACCTCTGACTCTTTCAGTCATGTTGAGATTTTCTGGAAGTCTTCCATAATTACAGTTTCAAAATATGCCAAGTGTAGTAACAAACTGTCTGTAGGCTGTTGAAACACCTCTTAAACACTTTGAAACTGGTACCTTTGTGATTCTTCATGTCTGTTCATCTGGAGGGAAGAAACAATAAGAGGGAAATTCCCATTTAGTAGTATGGGCTTCCTTCATGTTCTTGTGGATGCATCCATCCACAGCATCACAGGCTCATGAATGTGAGTGACTTGTGCCTACCTTGGCGAAGCTATGTTGGCTGCATTGTCAAAGGTTTAAAAATAGTCAACAGTGCATATGTAAAATCACTATGGCACTTCACAAGGTAAAGTAAAGCAGTATAAAATAGGGTTGAGGTGGATAAATATGGTGGTGAAATCTCTGCTACCACAGAGAAAAGCAACAATACTTTTTGTCTGAGGTAACTGCATAGTACAATTATCATCTTAGCATGCCTATGCTGCCAAGAAGAGCAGCTTTGCTGACAGAGTAGACTGCAGTGCCAGCTTGTAGAGCGAATCAGTGTTCCTCATGTAAGGGGACCATGGCATGAGCAAGCAGGGCTCAGTCCCAGAGCCCAGTGCTTCCTTAATTCAATCGGTGCCAAGACTGAAACTGCTCATATTGAAAATACGCTTAGAAATCATAACCATAATAGTTATTTATGTGTTTCTATAGTCCACACAAACCTTATACTTCTTAAAGAAAGAAAGACCTCAATCATATTATATGACCATATTCATCAGCCTTTTTTTTTCTCTTTTTTTGAGATAGATCATTTCCTTCAGATCCAACTGCCAAAAAAATCTGTAGGCATACAGCAGAACTGTTGCTGTTTTAAATCTCCTGTATTTTTTCAACTGCTAAATGTAAGACCTTATGCTTTAGATTTTCATACAGAAAATATACAAGAGCTTTGTGGAAAATGTGTCGGGCATGCAGTAAAGTATGCTATGCCAAAAGTATGGTATGTTTCTTCAGACAGTCTTCCTCAGGGATTTTATTTGCATTGGTTCTGGGCTGCATTAACATTGCTTTGTTAAAATATTTCCTTTTCCACTGTCATTTGACCATTTGTAGAAATGCTTCTTATTGGCTAAGATCTTTTTTTATTATCACCTTCACTTGAATGTCCCATTCCAGCTAACATAATAATAGGATATAGTGTCAGGAGATTCATAAACCGTAAGACCATTAACTCTAACACACTGCATGCAAGTTATATGTACAGCAACATAAAAGAGTGACATGCAGTATTACAAAAGGTGTCATAGAACTGGGGAACACGTATATCACGCTATTCACTAATTGTCCAGATACGACAAAAATCATCCTGGGAGTTGTATATACGGTATGAAAAACCAGCTTAAAGCACCATCAGAAATAAATCCTGGCCTCAGTGCAATTGTTTAATTTAACATTCTGAAGATGTGATATCATTTTTACCTAACTGTAAAAGAGTGAGCTTTGAAGTAAGACTTCAGAAAATACTGAGTCATTTCCTGATTCAAATATAAATTGACTTCCAAAGTTGTCATTGCCTAAATCAGCTCAGGGTGCCACTAATCTGCAAGAGAAACTCCTTATTTTAATAGATTCACAGTGGAAACAGATAGAGCTATAGGGACAAAGTATTTATTTTCCATCATAATATTTTTCAAGATCTTTGACATCAAAGCAAGAAAGTGTTAATGCATTTTTGGTTGAGTTGCCTTCACACAGTGCAAATTTCTTTACACCAGCTTAATCATTTGGAGCAACATGTAGAAACTTTTACTTAAAAATAATAATACTACTTTGTCATTTTATAATACCTTTTGCTTCATGAACACAAGGCACTTTACACACACAATATTTACAAACACAGAATGTCTTACACACATTGAAAGACAATGTTTTTGTCCTACGGCTTAGGATCTTCTCCATTTTAAGGGAGGAAAAACCAGACATGCAAGACAGGTCTACAACACTATGTCCTCCTGCAGAAGTGTAATGCTACCTCCTGAATAGGTATAAAAGATCAACAGAAGACAAAGATGAAAACTTTCCTGCACTATAACATTCACAAAGACCTTGTTTAATGTTAACAGCAGCCATTAAGAAGAATGTGTTAAGGCTATGATTGTCTGGGCAAATGTATTTGAATACACTTATTAATAAATTTTTTTTGTGGCTGCAGTAACAGTCTGTGCACAAATTCTGCCAAGTTTATGATGCTTTGGCTAAAGTAAGCACTTGTCCTATTTCATCAGCATTCCTTAGTCTAATAAATGCAACAGTCCCTATTGTCTTATTGTCAGCCTTTCTCTTTCCTTGTCCTTGTTTTATTTTTACTTTTACTTTTCTGAAATACCCATTGACTTAACTAGCTCAGACCTAGGAAGTCTCCAAAAGCTGATGGCTGGAGGAGTATGCCAGGGAAGAAGCATGACACAGCTGTCCTGCCCTTACACCCTTCCCCATGTGTCTGCCCTCGGCCGCAATCAGAAGCAGGACACTGGCTGGAATGAACCTTTGCTCTGCCCCCAAATGGCTATTTTTAAGAATTGCTCTGCTACTAAGCTGGCAGTATTCTTAATTCACTGTGCCTATCTCTGTGCTATCTACTATCTGAAGGTAAACATATGTACAATTATTTTCAGAGAAGTGTGGACAACTTCCATGACTTTTTCTTCAGTCTTATAAAATGCGGTGCTTACACTAACCCCAATATCTTGAGTCAGATTATGTGAGAGTTTTGCCCTGAATTTAAAAGAAGAAGAAAACTACTTGTTCACAAGACTATGAAGGGAAGTTTGATTGTAGGGATCCCCAGGGTTCAAAAGAGTAAGTCAAACCACAAGACTAGCCTGCATTTCTTAGTATTTTTCAAGTTCCTCTGGGTTTTTTTAGTCAGTCCTATGATTTTGGCAATCTCATTTATTGGACTAATTTTAAACACAGAAAGACCAAAACACTGTCTGAAGCTCCAGATGGCAGATTTTCATTGACCCAGTTGGTATTTGCTCATTTTGGGAGGACCTCTGGATCAAGGGTTCCCAAACTGTAAAGGCTTGTGGGGCCACAGTTAAGTGATCTGGTGTTAACTCTCAGCAACCCTTTAGGCAGAGTTTTCAATGAAATTCTTGATGGTAGATGTGCTCGGTGTGACATGGCAAACCGGGCACTTTGAAAACTAGCACTTCAGATATTTTAAGCCAGTCTTTATGTTTGCTGTTGGCAACAAGCGGCAGAAGGATTACAATATTATCCTAAAAAAGTGCTACATTCTATGCTATAATCTCTTTTAAGGGTTTGCTCTAACATCTTTCATCATAGTAAAATCCTTGATTCCTGCCTCTTGTAGTTTGCCCGGTTATATATAAACAGCATCTTCCCATAGAGATCAGGAACTTACAGCATTGTGCTTTGTCTTATCTCTTAGGATAGCAAAAAGAAAAGGGGGAAAAGGCAGGAAATAAAAACCCAATTATATGCTGATTTGCTAATGTTATTTTTCAGATTAAATGCCACTTTCTGTTACAAAAACTGTAGCAGTTGAAACTGTCAGTTTTCTGAATGCTTTCACATGAAGCCCTGTCATAGCAAACAGAACGCTGGATAGTCAGGCTCCTTAGGGGGCCAGAAAAACTTTGACAGAGGTTTAACAGCCCTTGAAATTATATCCCCAAACCTTGGAAAGCCTGCTGGTTCAATGGGAAAAGACATAAGCTGACCAAGTTATAAATAAACTCTTTTATCACAGGCAATGGTGTCTTGGTGACTTCAAAGGCCAAGTAAGAAGACTGACTTCTCTGAAGTCCCATAGACAGTAAGAACTTTATTGTGCTGGACAGGCGAATCCTGGTCCAGAGCTGCAATTTGATAATACTAAACTTTTTTCTTTATTTCCCCTTTCTTGTCCTGTTTTGATATCATCATCTGAATTTCTGGTAAACTGAGATCAGAAAACTTTCAATCTACATTTGATGTCAAATCGAGACGTGTGTATTTAACGCTTTGATTTCCTGTGCAGACTTTCTCTAATCTTGGAGCCAACACTATAAACATTTTAAATGTAATGAAAAACAAATCTACAATTACATACAGAGCTACTCACTGTCACCACTCCTTCTGCAGGTGAAAATGAAAGGATGTTCCTGGGTTGTCTTTTTCCATCTATTCCAATGTAGATCATTGTAACATATTAAAACAAAGAAAATGAAAGGCTAAAGTATAGTTTAACACCAGGTTTATAAAAAAAAAAAAAGTTCTGCAAGCATGAGCTAGTCTTTGAAACTATCCTGGACCTCTTATTTTAAATATTACCTAATATGTGATCCAAGCAGGATGAAAACTGGAGTGCTTCAGAGTGACAAAATATCAGAGGACCCAAACCCACATAATTTTTTGCAAATCTTAGCTCTACTATGTGGCTAAAAATATGCCACGATGGACATTTGCCTTTTAAAGACCTAAAGATACATTTGTTTTTTCTTTCCAGAGAGATTCTACTACTCGTCATAAGCAACCTGTTCATGAGACACAACGGTAAGAACGGAGAAAGTCCATCCAGTTTCAGTGTCCATATACATTGCCTTATTTGGGGAGGAACTGGTGCTTGGTAACTAGGTGGGGAGGAAAGACACGGACAGATAACCTAGGACAAACAGGGCAGCATCAGTAATTGAAGTGATTTGCATTGTGGTTAGTGATGCACATGTGGTTTTGACATAAGTGCCTAAACAGAATGGGAGCGTCTCAACCTTCTTCCCCTCTTCTTCCCCCAGAACCAAAAGTCCAGCTACCAGGATAGGGAAAGGCCCATATTTTTATCAGCCTGTTTCAGAGCAAATTTTCTATTTAAACTCATTTGTGGACTTCTCACTATTACACATTGCAAAATTCATTTGTGTAAAGTCTGCAGGCAACTTGTTTTACTTATGCTATTCAAACCAAAATACTGTATACTTCTATCTGTATGCAAGGAAAATCATGTCAGACACAGATACACAAAGGAAACACTGAAGCACAGAATATTGTCATTGGCAAAGCCAAGAAAAGAAGTTGACCAGCTGCCAGTATTTGAGGAGAACCAGCGGAAGGGGCATTACTCCAAAGGACACATGCCTTAAAGTTCAGAGATGCAACAATCTTTCATGTTGGACAAAGACAAAGAAGAAATGTTCCACCTGTTTCATGTGCCAAAGCAGCAGCCTCAATTTTGTTTTTGTTTTGTATCTTGATGGTAGATAAGTATTAAAGGGGTTAGACAGTATCATATTTTCTTGAGGAAACTTCCCTGCCAATTGAGAAAAACCTAGAAGAACAGAAGTCTTCTAGCAGAAGGTAGCTCAGTGACAGACTTCCATGTAATATCTAAAACTACACAATAACTTCTATACTTTTTATTTAAAAGATATGTTGCTTTTACTACCTGATCTCTTCTTTCTGCTCCTGATGTTTGAATTTTCTGCATATGGCACCACAAAGTGTCACAGGGAAGGATTGCACTAAGCTGGGATATCACAGAACAATTTTCATTGGTACCATAGAACTGTGAGGGAGAATTTGTTTAAAAACAAAGCTGGCAAACTGTTAAAAAGCAATATTATGGGTTTGTGTGGCAGGGAGTTTTGATAGTAGGGGAGGGTCAGCAAGGGTGGCTCCTGTGAGAAGCTGCTAGAAGCTTCCCCGGCTCCAAGTCGGACCCATGTCTGGCCAAGACCAACCCAATCCACAACAGTGGTAGTGCCTCTGGGATGACATATTTAAGGGAAAAACCTGCAGCAGAGAAGGAGATTGGAATGTGAGAGAAACCCCTCTGCAGACACCAAGGTCAGTGAAGAAGGAGAGGAGGACGTGCTCTGGAGGAGGGGATGCCCCTGCAGCCCGTGGTGAGACGGCAGGCTGTCCCCCCACCACCCCATGGACGTTAGCGGGGGAGCAGATGCCCACCTGCAGCCCGTGGAGGACCCCACACTGGAGCAAGTGGATGCCCCCAAAGATGGCCATGACTCCATGGGAAAGTCTGCGCTGGTGCAAGTCAGTGCCTGAAGATCGGCCCGCAGAAAGGACGCACGCCAGGGAAGTTCATGAAGAACTGCAGCCCGTGGAAAGGACCCACAATAGAGAAGTTTGTGAAGGACTGTCTCCCGTGGGAGGGACCCCACTCTGGAGCAGGGGAAGAGTGAGGGGTGCTGCCCCTGAAGAGGATGAAGTGGCAGAGACAACGTGATGAACTGATTGTAACCCCCATTCCCTGTCCCCCTGTGCCACTTGTTGGGGGGGGAGGTAGAGAATCCAGGAGTGAAGCTGTGCCTGGGAAGAAGGGAGGGGTAGGGGAAGGTGTTCTGGGGTTTGGGTTTACTTCTCAGTATCCTTGTTTTGATTTGATTGGTAGTAAATTAAATTGATTTTGTTTCTTCCCCAAGTTGAGCCTGTCTTTTGCCCATGACCATAAGCGGTGAGTGATCCCTCCCAGTCCCTGTCTCAACCCACGAGCCTGCCTTTATATTTTCTCCTCATCCCACCGTAGCCAAGGAGGGGGAGTGAGTGAGCGGCTGCGTGGTGCTTTGTTACCGGCTGGGTTTAAACCACGACAAGCAACCGGTGAGTTTAAATTTTGTTTATTTCTGAGACACATTAGAAAGTGATGATTTTCTGAAAATCTGGCCCCTCATATTGGACACCCAGAAGCACCAATTACTTCTGATGATCAGAATCAAATAGATTGAACTAGGAAAATTGTGTTCAGAGAATATCTCACTAGTGGTAAAATGCATACTTGAGTTGTGCATCGGTATGATGTATTAGTGACAAGTTTATTCACAATATAAACCATCTGATTGCAAAATTCTGTGTATTAACATTTTCAGAATAGGTTCTTTTTTAATTTTGTGTGTAGCTTTTGAATGGAGCAGGAAAGAAATACATCCAGAATTTCTTTGAACACTTTTCTCTTCTTGTTCTCTTCTTGACAAGGAGATCCTATGATTGTCCTTTTGTCATTCCATCACCATCTTGACAGTTCCTGAGCCACAGTGCACCTTTGCTCCTTTCACCACCCTGCTAGCTTTGTGTTTTCCTTCAAGATACAGTGACTTATTTTTCCTCACACCCCCTCAAAGATCACACAAGCCAAAGTCTGTTTGGGATCATTTTATTACATTTCTCAGCTACATTGCAGTAGATGAACATAGCTGATCTGTGTGTGACCATGTTCAGGATGTGGACTCTGACCATGCATCATCCATCATGTGTTCCTGCTATTGAACATGATATTCCCTGGTTAGACCACAGACATTAAATTACTCAAAGATAGCTCAGGGACAGTCCATAAGAGTTTATTTCATGGAGTCAGTCAACAGATGGTAGTATCCTAAACTTTATCACTAGGCAGTTATAATAAAAATAATATATTTAGGGGGTATTTCAGGAATATTTATTTTTATTCAAAGATTATTGTGCTGAATTCCTGCTCTGGATTCTGACCTCTTACCCTGCAGTATACTAAGTCCTTCTCATGCTACCCTGATACACTTTGGAGCTTGCTTTGGTCACCATGGCATTTACTATTTTACAATTTTAATATTGTTACAACCCTCCGCCTAGCCTTCTGCAGTGACCCTTCCTTACCTTTCATAACGGACCTGCTTAATATACATATATATTTATACAAATACATAAACATATTTCATTTCCAATAAATTAGTATTTTCTTCTAAAATATACAGTCATGGCAATCACATTTCATTATTCTGTTGGTATTCCTTAATTTTATATTCATTTAATCTCAATATAAGCACAGGATCTGTAATAAAATATTAACCAAAACCTACCCTGCCTCTCCCCAAAATGTCCTGAATTACCATGCTAAAGTTTCAAATTCTCCTTCTCAGATTATAAATCCTCCTTCAGCACTAAAAAAGTAGCTTAAGTATAAAGACATATTTTTGCTATTTCAAGCCCTTATGCTGAACTCCTGCTGACTACCTCCTGGCCCTACATATTCAGTGTATATTAAAGGAGAAGAAAAAAGAAACAAAGTACCTTCAAAATCAGCTGACCACCTTCCTGCTTGTCTTTCAGTGAAAATGATACTTCACTGTCTTACCTCTTTTCAACCCAGTTTTATATCCTGGCTAACAGTCCCATATCAGCCCACCACTTTTAGTATCGTTCTAACTTTTTCTATGTGTTCGTCTTGAACTTGGAAGATAGCATATGATATCTTTAATATTATTAACACCATTAATGTCACCTCACATCATCCTGCAAAGATCTGAAAATGTAATCAAATCTTTATCATTACTAATTAAAAAAGCCTGTCCTGAAATATCGATGCAAGCAGCTATCTGCAAGTAAAGAAAATGCTTTAGTGTGAGATTGTCATAATCTTCACATCCTCCTATGCTAATGACTGGGTTTCCTACATTCAGATTTATTCTTCTGAGACTTTATTTGAAAATCATTAGTTCAGTGTTGAACAGCCAAACTGGATAATGTCATCAAAGTTGGTAATGAACAAACTGCCCAAAGAGTACTATGGAAGTGCTGCAGTGATATTTTTATTAGTTGAGAGTTTCAAAAAAAAAAGCAGCAAAACTAGTTACTTAATCCATTAATGTACATTTGTCTTGTAGACTCTGACTGCCACCTTAATCACTATGTCATTGGGAATGGAAAAAAAAAACTTAGTTACTCTAAATGCTATTAGTACATTATCTAAAGCAAATTTAAATTTTTAGATTGGTATCTGGTCCCGAACCAACTGGCTTCCATGAGATTTCACCATGCCCTTTAGTGAAAGTGTTGCTGTGATCCACAATCTGAAACTGTAGTTAGATCTAGTTAGATCCTGGTCCAGACCCTGGAGGTCTTTCATTGACTACTACAGACTCTGAAACAGGCAGTTGATTGCATTAGTATTAAGCTGTTTTGGAACCAGTATTTTCCTGCTACAGGTACATTTTGCCTGCAGATTTACCTGTAGGTACGTTATTACTAAATCACATTATAAAGAATAACTACATTATAACAATTCACTTTGAAGCCTAGCAAAGAAAAGGACCACAGAGGAACCCACAGTCAGGTTTCTGACACAGGAGTAGATTCCTTCCTTCCTCTTTCAACCCTCCATCAGCACTGTAGCTGCCAGCTCTTTGTCACCAAGATGGTCACAGAGAGAGGGATGTTTCCAGACACAGGAAATTCAGAACTCAGAATAAACTGGGGGTAAATTTCAAATGCATCAATTGCCTCTAGCTTATCCTTTGGTAACTACTTATCCTTCAGCACAAAGCACCTGGAGATTGTTAGCACTATCTATTGGGAATGGTCCCTGGCCCATATTAACTCCCAGACTGGAGCCTAGGACATGTCCAAGTTGGGTCTCAGGAAAAAATGCATCTGAGTTGGACTGAAATGCTAGTTCTGTCTTCCTGGCAAATCCTGCAAGAGAAAGCAAGTGTTGATTTGTCCCAAAGTAGAAGACTTCAACCTGGCACACAGACATACTGCTTT
Organism: Harpia harpyja; assembly: GCF_026419915.1. Lineage (NCBI taxonomy): Eukaryota > Metazoa > Chordata > Aves > Accipitriformes > Accipitridae > Harpia > Harpia harpyja. The sequence goes on from NC_068940.1 coordinate 74,815,702, forward strand.
ATCCCACTAGCTTGAGCCAGAATACATACAGCTTTGCTCTGTAGTAACCTGTTGACAAATCAATAGCAAAGAATAGCATAAGTCTTAAGGGGAGGTCTTCTGGCCTTGGGGAGACCTTGGAGAAACAGAAAGCAGCCTTGCCTCTGATCTGCTGAGTGACCATGGGCAAGTCACTTTGTTGCTATGTGCATCAGTTTTTTGTCTTTCAACTAAGTGTTGTAATGATGTCTACAGCACCCTGTTTAGAAAGTGCTTTAAGATTTATTTGTAAAAGTCCTACAGAAAAGGAATGTGTTATTCATCATCCCTGTTTCATTGTTAAATAGACTACATTAAATTTATGGTTCTATTATTTTATTATGTCCCCAGTGATAGAGAGGTCTATCAAAGCAGAGAATAAAATAATAATGTATTTTTAATACGACACACAAACCTTTAGTCCATGCACAGAAAGACAGGAGGAAAAGACAGAAGTCCTAAAACCGAGTTGACGTGGATATGTAGCAAGATCTAACTTCACGGGCTGTCACCCTGTGTCGAGAGCTGTGAAGAGATGAAGGACCAAGTGCAGGCCTTGTGCTCCACGAGTTCCTGGCAGCAGTTGGTTTCCAGGCTTTGCTGGCCCATGGGCAACTGTACAGATGAATGAATATGCTGGAGGAATCATCATATTTCACTCCCTGGCAGCCTTACTTAGACTATATCCCTCTGCTGGGAACTGGGAACGAAGTCTAGTATGCGGCATTATCTTTCAAGCCATGGGTTGTCAAAGACACTGGGAGTGCTTTTTCATGGCACAGTTTCTATCTACCATGAATACCTGCAAGATCTGCACCTTTCACAGGCTTCAACATTTTTATCCTCCCTGTGCAGTATCTACCGCTATCCTCGTACAAAGGGGTGGGGGAGAAGAGGGAGGCCTTAGGCCAGAGAGTGTAAACAACATGTCCAAAGCCACAAAATAGGTGTGGCAGAACGAGATCTGAATGTAAGTCTCCTGAGGGGGAAGCAAGGGCATTAATCATCAGCTTCCTTAACCTCACCCGCCCCTCTTGTTGTTTGTCGAATTATCTTTTGCTTCCTTTCCATTCCTGTTTTCACTTAAATTTTGAGTGAGCTTGGACCTTGCTTGTTTGTTTCTAGAAAGCTACTTTATTGTTAGGGAAGTTCTTAAGAGTCTTCACCACACACTTTCCCCCACCCCTCCCAAATTCTGCACAGCTGTTTTGTCTCTCAGGTCTTTCTGGAGACGGGGTGCACTGGCTGGAAAAGGGCTGAGGGCTGAGGCAGGGGCACTCCTGGGCATGCGTGCAACTCTGCTTCAGGGAACACTCTGCTTCTCGGGCAATTCCTTTGATGTTTGACAATATATTTTATTCAGGGAGTCACATTTCACCTCTAATATATTTAAGTTTTGTCTGTGGTTCAGGAATCGCCATTAGAGTTGTTGCTTTTTCTGTGTTTTGGTCTTGGAGACCTAACAAAGCTGCAGCCAATAAAAACTCATTTTTTCTGTTGTATGCCCAAAAAATATCATCATGTAACTAACAAATATCATATTTTGGTTACAGTATCAGATGGGCAGAGCTTGTTACCTCCCAACAGATTAACCTTTGAATCTTTACCGATTCATTAACTATGCACATCAGTCACCAGATTTCAGTGAAATTTATGGCAATTAAGTATTGCAGTGCTCTGGAGGGTGAATAGGATTCTCCGTTATCAGTACCATTAATGGCTTTCTGAGCTGTTGCCAGTTCATTCACCCCACCCAGCTTTCAATAATAAAATAATTTTGACAGAGGGCCCATGTTTCAACATTTTTAATAAAAACAAAATAAAAAAACCATCAGTAACAGAGCAGTAAAGTTTTCCCTCTCTTTCTTCTTTGCCAAAACTAACAGAAAGGAAAATGTCAGCCTGGCTTGGCTCCAAAAAAGGAGGAAATTGAATGGTCTTAGTTCTTATTCTTTGACTAGTAGCATTGTGTACATAGAAGACTTGACTCTTGGGCTCATTTTGACGGATCTGAAACACAGATAAGAATGTGGAAGACTAGATTCTGTAATTTATAGCCAATGATTCTGTTTAAGATCTTTCAGTACCACATAACAAATCAATGTGATTTAGAAAATAACATGGTTTCTGCCATTGACATAAGCCATATGTGAACTGCTAAGCTACTATGTAAGCCACAGCTATAAATTTTAGTCAGTAGGAGGAGATTCTTTATGCTTTTCTGCTCAAACTATTTAATCCATTATCAACATTTTGAATGAGTCCTTGCTAAATTGCAGTCTGGTAATGTGCTGGAATGTCTCTCTTACGCTAAGGGAAGATAGAAGGCTGTCTTCCACTCGCAGTTTTCTATGTAACTCACTCACTTGAACATTTTAAAATAGGACAAAATTGTATCTTACAATCCTGTTAATAGGCTGCAGTCACGTACTGATAACAGATTAAAACTTCACTGACTATATTGCATATCATCTGTCCAAATAATAATACTGAATAGTCAGCAACAAACCCCCCCCATGAGTAGAAGAGCTAAGTGGCTGTAACAAGACTGAAACAGCAAATAAGCAGCCGGAGCCTTCCCTTAAAAAAGTTTGAGGTTTCAAATTCAGTCTGAACCTCTTTGTAAGCTTCATGCTTGCTTATGCTTCCCTTGCATATCCGAGATTTCTGACAGTTTGAGGACATAAAATGAAAGAGCAAACATTCATATAACAAAAGTGTATACTGCCCATCTCCAAGGTAAGCTTTTTTGGGCCAGAACAGTCCCATCTGACATGTGCGAGGCCAAATCTTCAAGTATGTCATTACCCACCAAGAGGCAAAATGCTGCACTTCCATACATGCTCATTTGCTCACCCAGGTTTTCAACTGATGTATGCAAACATTACAGGCAAGTGAGGTTTTTCTCTCACTGAGATCAGAGTATGAGGGAGCTCCGTGAGACTTCCCAGCAGAAAGAGAAAATGTGGGATGGGCTGCTCCCACCCAATGTTAGACACTTTCCTGGGTTGCTCTACTCAGCCTCTGCAGCTGTTGATGAGAAACAGGTACTCTCGGGGAGTGATTCGGGTCTTAGTTTGCTCGATTACTACCTGGAAGATTACTACCTGCCTCTTGGGGCAAAGAATTTCCCTGCTGAAGCTGCCTCAGGTAACTATCTTCTGTGGAGTGGGATAAATTTGTGCCTACAAATCTCCGCACTGTTCCCCTAACACTGCAAGCATCTGAAACAGCATAACTGGTGAGGGTGGGAAGGAGGGAATGGGATTTATCTCCCCTAAGCTTATCATCAAATGCTGTGGAATGGGTCTCTCCTGAGGGATACCCCTTACTCCCTACTGGCTAGACACAACTGCAGGTAAATCCTACCCAAGGCATAAGAGCCCAATACTCAGTGGATCCACATCATTAAAATAGTGCTTGAGTGGGAAGTGGGTGGAATAATCAGTTTATTTGTCCCAGAGGCACCGAGTTCCTGGAGCTGTGATTGCTCTTTACCTCCTTCATCTTGGTGCACCTCCTCACTGCACTGCGTTTTCATGCCAGAGAAAAATGAGGCACAATCCATTGCCCTTTCTGCCATGCCCTAGTTTCTAAAGTTAAAAAATCCAGGCATGTGAGGTGGAGGGAGCTATGACATATTCTGCCCTGGTCTCCTGTCTAGATGAATGGTGCTCTCCAGCTCTGCCTTTTGAAGGTAATCCATGCACTTTGAGCGCAAAGTTGATTGCATTATCAGGGTCATGTGTTGCTTCTGATGCAGAATTACCATAGCACCCTGTCTTGAACTAGGAGAGCTGAAGGGAATTACGGTACAAGCTAAGCCGCAATTTGTTGAATCCTAGCTCAGCAGTCACTCAGCCTGGTTTCTACATCCCTGGTGTGGAAATCCAGCTGCATACAGCTTTGAAAAGGTGATCTGCAAATCTCTTTGTGTTGTGAATAAAATAAATAGCTAGCACAAACTCAGAGTGTTTCTGGTGTGTACATTTATTTTGTTTATTAAAAAATCCTGTGCTCTTGTAACAAAGCACAGCATTTGGAAGCAGATCTGGTGTAAGGAAATGAGAACAGATTTCCGAAGGTGAAGGGATGCTAGGAGAGGACCTGTTATAACTCTTAAACAAACAATACCAGAGGTCAAACATTTCTTTCTCATCACTGGTCCATGAAATAGTTTTAGGAAATGTACTGATTGGGAAAGTATTTGGTCTGGCCCTGTAAAAGTGTTACTGACCCTGGCCGTTAGCAGAATACTGGCTCTTACAGTGTGGGTGTCACTTTGGCTATTAGAATATTGGTATGAGCTATTGAGTGTTAATGTTGTGCAACTTCAATATCTTGTGAAGATTAAAGGAAAATTAAGATTTGTGTCACTTCCATGAGCCAGGCTTTCATGAGAAGCCATTCCAGTCACATGGCATAATCAGCTCCTGGTTTTGTACACCCAAAAAAAAGGCGAGAGATTTCAATAGATTAATTAAGTGAAGAAATTATCCATCTCTCAAAGCAATTAATTTCAGAACATCTAATGCCCTGTGCAAATGACTTACACATTTAGGAAAAGATACCAGGAGGCTTAAAGTTGCAAACAGGCCTGCAGTGAGATTTTAGAAAATGGTTAACCTGCCTAAGAACTTCTGAAAAGCTTACTAGGTGCTTGTTTATATAGGGCTAATTCCCATTAATTTCAGCAGAATTTGCGCACTGACCACTTAGAGGTCCAAGAGATTATTGGAATTACACCTGGAGGAAGAAGAAGAAAAATTAAAAAAAATTAAGGAGAATTATTTTTATGCATTGCAGGGCTTTATGTATATGAATTTTTACAATACAACACAGAGCTAAATCAAAGAAAAGAAAAATACTGATGCTGATGCTTTGCTTTTCTAGTTTACCCTCATGTAAATGAACGCGGGAACTGCTTATGGAGACAGCAGTACTATAAAGAGTATTTCAGCCTTGGCTGGGAAATCAGAGGACAAAGAAAAAGAGTCTTTATTGTAAAAAATTGAAAAAAATCCCATTTAAATCAGTAAGGGATATATGTTTTCTATAATAGTTCAATAGATTTTCTTAAATAAAGTTTACCCTCCTGGAGCTTTAGTTGCAAACACAGAACACTGCCCTTGTAATAGGAGATAAACATCCAAGCACAGACCAGTTCGTATCTCAAAGCTCCAGCTCCTCCAAACTGCTTGAATCTTTGCCCTCTACAAGGTATTTATGACAAGTTTTGGTTCAGAGCAAAGCAGATAAATGGTTCCTCTTATTGAGTATTCCACAGTCTTTGTGTGATGTAACATCTGTCAGAAAGTTATAGATTGATGTTTCAGTATTATGCAGTACTGTGGTCTTTGGCCTCAGAACTAAAACCAAAATAAATGTGAGCATTTTTGGACCTTTTGCTAAAACTACGCCATGCATTCCTTTAATCTTTCTTTCTAGAGACACTGTACAATAGTTTCCTTGTTTTAGACCTTCAGCATTGCTGACATTAATGCAATTATTTTTGACAAGTTGAAAATCTTCCTGTAATTGAGTTTCTATTTGACTTTAATGTTTGCCCCATTTGGAAGGCCCTGTTAACAGATTTCAAGCTGTGATAATAATATTTCCTTCCTCTATTATCAAACATTCTAATCTGTTTTCTTTCCAGATCACCACTGCTCAAAACGGCCATGGGATATTTTTCAAAAGGTGGAAAAGGTCCTCTTTTCAAAAGCTTAGGGTTTGGGGATTTTTTTAAATTTTTGTTTAACATCTATCGAAATGACACAGTGAGTCTCAAACAAAACAAGTCAGCAAGACTGGAAGCACAAAGTTAGAATTTAAAGCAATGAGGTTTACTTAGCTCCTTTCATAAAACAGTACCATTTTTTAAAAGTAGCCTGTATAATTAATCTCATGTATTAACTGAAATAGGTACAATGAAATATAGGTTTGCTGAAATCATTTTTCTCAGCTGTAGGTGCTATAAAATCCATATAACAGTTAAATTTAAAATAACTTTCCCCCCTAAGTTTGCTTCCTTGAAATATTTTCCTTTGCTTGTATGATTTTTCTTATTTCTACACTCAAGGACACATTAAAGAATGCAAAAATTAAAGACTTCAATCTTTACCAGTACAAATTTCTGGAACTGTCACTCACAGAAGTTGCTGCCACAAACTTTCTCTTTTAAGGCACACTGACAGTGAAGTTATCGTTTTGTTTTCAACGTGATTTTCCTTTTTTCTTGGCAGGGTTGCTTCAAGTCATTTATTCTGAGTTACCCATGCCAAAGTATAGCCATGTTACTCTAACAAATAGACTCTGGGGTCTTTGTGACTCTCTGATACTTTGAGTTTAAAAGAAAAATGTCAGCCTTCAACTCTGGCTTTTGGAAACTCTCTGCTTTTGGAAAGTGCAGCTAGGGAAACAGTGTATAGATGTTAGAGGCAAAATTGGTTTTCCCTCTACTCACTATTCCAACTGATACTTAAGGGATAAAAGATGAAGCAAGGTTTTAATAGAAAACCCTGCCAAATCAGCCCAGCAAAGGGCAGTTTCATAGACAAGGAAGACTGGTTTTAAGTACTGCCTACTCCAAACCCTTGTTCTTGGGCTACATCAGCTGGTGGTCACCTAGTGACTACCATTCAAGTATCACCCAAGATGTGCATACCAGCACTCATTTAAAGTATGTCAGATTTATTATGCATTTTTAAGGGTGTATGGAAGTTGGAATCAGATGAGAGAGGCAGTAAGGTATGATCTCAGCTATTCTTTCATTGATGCAATTATTGGCAATTGCTCTGACCCTCCTTCTTTGCAAAATGCAAAAGCAAATCCTCTCATCATCAATGTAGAAAACCAGACACATAACTGTAAGGACATAATTATTATGTTCATACTTTATGGAAGAATAGCTATGCTATGCTTCGCCCCTGTATGCTTCTTTTGCCTTGTATACAAAGCGTTTAATAGGAAGGGGAAAGACCCTCTTGGAAGAGGGCTGGCCTAAATTTCTGCCATGGATATATAGGAGCAGCAATGAAGAATATTAAAAAACTAAGGCCTCAATAATCATTGGGAACTGCTCTGATGCTGCTTCTGGGGACTGTGCATAATCACTCCTCTTTCCCATGTCTCTGTTTCCCTTGGTTCCTCAACACACTCCCACTGGGCTGAAGCCATACACCAGAGAGGTCGGTTGCCTTTGCAGGAGTTAGCGTCAGTATTACAGAAAAGCCATCAACTGTCCCTATGTCAAGGAAAAATGTAGCTGTGAGACTTTTGACGAAAGGTGGAATTATGGTACATCACAAACCCCTTAAGCAAATGACAAAATAGTAATGCACTGTGTTTCATTGCCATCTGGGTTTCATTAATAGATTATGTTATAGAATGTGTTTCCATTAACAAATAAAGAAATGCTTATTTGCTACATCTCATCAAGTAACATAAAAACAGATTTGCAAATACATGCACAAATAAATGACTCAAATTCAATTTGGCATTATTCATGGATTCATGATCCTGCTTATCACCAGAAACTCCATTTCATGCTGGTATTCATGAAAATGCCCACCAACCACCCCAGATTTCCGAGCATGTGCCAGAAACACACAGTTATTCATTCTTTGTTCTTTTTCTCGCATTAAAGAGGGCAATTCTTCTGATGGGGGAGCAGGAAGTATGACCCATTCCATGCTGCGAGTGGAGAGCTTGAGACGTTTCAGGTCTGAAACCTGAGCAGGGAAGTGAGAAGGTGCAAACCCACACACAGCAAAATGAACCCTGTGTGACACAAGAATCTTGAGTTTCACACGGGGCTGGTACTGGTATTTTAAGGCTGCAATGAATGTGGGGGAAAAAAAACACCTTGCAGTACTGGTGTAAAAGATTTTGTAGATGGTATTTTGTCCCACAAATCTACAGCTTATGCCTTTGCTCTAATTGGTGTCTCAGTGTCACACTTACTGTAAAAATTTCTTGTATTGAAGCTTTCTTTACCATTGAACCCCAGAAATCTCAACTTATTTTTAAGCATTAAAATATGTTTCTAAATATAATTTCCATTGCCAGTAGATTCTGCCATGTAACCAGAAATGTGCAGGAAAAAGCTTTCTGCAGAAGAAAAACAGCTGGCAGAACTGACAGCCCCAAAGACTGCTATGCTCCCCATTGCCTGCCTTTCCTAGTGATGGAGTGATGCTGTGTATAATAGCACCAGATAAAAGGGACTGTATCTTGAGTAAATAAGCATATACATGAAGAGTATTTGGGTACAAAGTTTTCAAACACCTAGCAATTTCTGGGCTGTGTTGTTAATGTATGCAGTAAGCTGCTGAAATGCTTACTATACTGCTCTTTGCAGCATGGCATTGTGAAGCAATTAACACTTTTTCACATTATTGCTTTTTCTTTTTCTATTTACACATTTAACAATGCGGATTTCAGGTAATGAACTAGAATGGGCATTCTGTACATGATTTTTTTAACCTGCTGTTACTATATAAATTGCCCCTCAATGTCATTAGTTTTCATTGGCACCCTCTAAAATACCCAGGTTTGAAAATTTTGTAATTTAGGATTCCCTGGAGAAGAGTCCAGCTCTGAAGAACATTTATTTTAGCATTAGGAAAGATGAAAGCTACAAAGTTATTACAAGGCCTTAGCAATAGGAAATATAACTCATTGATTTTAAAAGACAGAACAGAAATCTGAAATACCAAAAACTGGGGAAATCTGTTTAATGCACCATCAAGCAAAACAGAGAGCAATTCATCAAGCAGACTGGTGAGCATATTTGGCCACCAAAAATGGCATGATATGGAAATGAGCTTGTTTGAATAAATTTTTATGCTGTATTAGCTGGATGCACAAGTATAACATGAATCTAAACAGTGCCAGTACTGCTAGATAATGCAGATACTTCTGCACATTCTGCTGCATTATATGTTAGGCAATAGTGCACTGGATATAAGTTAGAGAGTTATTATACAGTTTATAATTTGTGCTACTCTTCATTCCCTTATTCTCCTACAAGAGTGTACAAGACAATCTTGTCGATAGCTGCCTATGGGGTTTTTTTGATTCCAGTGCCCTCATATTAGCTTACTGGTTTGTGATTTGAAATTTTGATTGCACATGAGGTAATGCTGAATGATCAGTTGGGTTACAACTGATATGTCATACACAGAACAAGATAACAAATAACATAGAAAGCTTCATAAATGGAGTTTCTCTGTAGATGGAAGTGTTTTACCATTTTTTGCCGGAGTAGCACATTTTATTCTGGGGTTCTTTGTTTTTTCTTTCTTTTCTTTTCGCGTGACAGCGTAGGTTTAACATTTGTGGGAAGGGATGGAACTGCTCCTATTACTGAGTTTTGCCACTGTATTGTGACTCATACCTGCATGTGCTGCTTTCCCTATATAAATAGGTATTTTAGTCTCTGTGTTAGTCATGTCTCATCCTCTGTGAGCTGAACTTGCTGAATATGCAGATTTATAAATATGCTTGTCATAGCCTTAAATAAACTATCATGTTAGCTATGCAAAATCCATACATTTTTTACACAGTTACATACAAAATGTCTTCAGATTCATATCAAGGACTTGGGATCTGATTCAAGTCTTTTTGTTCCCCAGTAGCAACATATCTTCTCTAAGGTAACTGCCTAGGCTCCATCTATAACCAGCGGAGAGGGATAGCCACATCTAGGAGGTGATCTATCTCACATAGATGTCTTGGGTTATAGCTAGATTTCAAACTTAGGATATATTGTTATGTCCATAGTCAGCTTTTAAGGATCCTGTGCCGCTGTAGAGGTTAGAAGGTTAGGAAAGTATAAAATCAGTGGAGTCAGGATTTCACTCTTTGTAGTAGCCATGTATTAGTTAACTAGAATGACTGCTTGAGTTTTTAAATATTCTTTATTACCCTTCTCTGATTCTATCAGTGAGGTTGTCAGCATGATTTTCTACATGCCATCTAAGATAGATGAGCAAAACTTATCTCAAAAGAGATAATGCCTCAGAAGAAATGATTCTGTTTGCTTCTTCTATGGAGCTCTCAAATGGAAGCAGTGACTGATTCATGAACATAATTTGTGGACTGGTCCCTTCTCTCATCTTGGCTGGCTTGCTGGTGACCAGATGTGCTCTCTACAAATACAAGTAGTTTTTCCTCCATATTTTCACATCTTTTCAATTTTTCTTTTTAAAAACTCTTCCTTAAAAAAGTAAGGTTTCATCTTATTTTATTTTATTTTATTTTATTTTATTTTGAACTACCCAAGTAGGAGTGACATACAAGATGCAGGTCCAATTATATCAGAAAGCCATGCATAAATTATTTGGACTGCAGTGCTTCATGACGTGAAAACATGAGCAACATGGAAATCAGAAACTTATTCTCCCAGATTTTGTCTTTAATATATGCATTGGCAGTTGTCTGGGGACACTAGACTAATCAGAACCAGGATCTGACTGCCTAAATCCATGTAACTGAGGCTCATCTACTGATCCAGACTGCCTGCTCACCAGCACTGTCTTATTGCTGGTCTGAGAGTTCACTAAGGACTTTACGTCAGGCAGTACATACCTCATCCTGAAGGGTAATAGGAGAATACAATACATACGTTTTAGAACACATTTTAGTGGTTAGATTATTTACCTACAAGGTCTGAGATCTAGGTGGTAGCTCTCATCCAATTGCTCAGGCTTGAAAACACAATTTCTGTATCCACCCAGGATGGAGGGATAACACTCTCCATCCCTCCTGGTAAAGCTGTGCCACAGTGCAGCAAGGAGAGGGAGAGCCATAGGGCTGGGGGAAGAACATACCAAAAGGAAAATCCCAGAAGCCCAGTGAACAGAAGATGAACTACTCCTGGCTTATTGTTACTGTTGTTTTGCTTTGCTTTCATCCCAGGACACTCTAATGTAAAATACATTAACACTTGAAAGGCAAGGACTTGTGGACTAGCTTCTCTCTGAAGTACTGTCTTCTCTCTAGTGCTGTTACCATGAGGCTTAAGTTGTGTGTCTGCTGCTGGCTCGTCTCCTGGTCTTCCGTTGTGCAATGGTATACCAAGTTTTAGCAATAAAGTAACATGTTCAAAAAAGGAAGGAAGGAAGGAAGGAAGGAAGGAAAGAAGGGAGGGAGGAAGGAAAGGAGGGAGAGAGAAAGAAAGAAAAAGAAAGAGAAAAAGAGAAAGACAAAAAGAAAGAAAAAGAAAGAAAGAAAAAGAAAGAAAGAGGTAAAATTTACTACACAACTTCATATCCTTTTAATATTTACAAAAGCTCGGTGTGTTATGCCTCTAAAGCCTCTGATGCTTAGCATGAAAAAAATCTGCCTTTTGAATGCTTCTCTAGTAGCAAATTCTTTAGACCTGAGACAGATGATCAAGTGCAACTAGTGGAATGGCTATTTTGTCTCTAGTTCTGATGCCCATTTCAGAGCTCTCTTTTCCATATTGTTACTATGTTGAACAGCCATCTCCAGTTGCTAGATGGCAGAAGTCAGGCAAAGTTGAAATAACACTGATGAAATGAGTAAGGCCCATGCTCGCTGACAAAGGGATTTTGGTTTAGGACTATGAGATGAGTCTGTCTGTGAAGCAACTTTAGAAGTCTCTGAGAAATGCAGTCTCCTATTAAATGTTAAATGTAAATGTGTTAAATATAGGTCTGGTTTTTGTCTCTGGTATGCGACATTTCATAACAACACAATTCTTTGCAACACGACCATTTTGCAACAACCTGGATGTGTGCAATTCCAAGTGTGAGTTTCTCAAAGTAGTAATGATAATGGCACTATAATAAATGTCTATACTCTGAGAGTAGGCAAAGGCACTGTCCTGAAAACCTTCCTGCCCTTTAGTCTGTACTACTTTGTCTTAGCGCCCAGAAAATCAATGCAACTATTTTGATTTATATGCACTGTCTCTGACCTAAAATATTTTGAGTGTGGATGGGAATGACCTTGATCCTTGAAATTTATTATATACAGATTTATTAGACAGAAATGCAAGAAGGATTTCAAATGTTGATTTCTATGAATAAGATAACTTTTAACTTCAAAAATAAAAAAGGGAGGGCAGCTTTCAGTGTCAAGGTTCCCTCTTTGTTTGAAAGATCAGGCATGTCTCAGAGCACTTTATCTCTTCTTTGTATATATGGGGAGACCAAGAACACAACTCACTTGAAGGGGTGATGGGGATGTCTCATGTTAGACAGTGGAATGCCCCCCCCCACACACACACTTTGAAATTGTAGCATTAAATATTAATTTACATGAAATGCATTTTAAATATGCAGTGTTTATGCTGTCTCTAGTCATCTCATCACGTCACCATCATGACTACAAGTCCAAGCAGTGCTAATGGGTTATTTTTAGCAAGCAGCTGACAATGACTCACGAACTCGGATGGAATTCTAGCAGTGGAGCACAAAGGAGGACATTGCTAATCTTCATGTGTTCCCACAGATAAACTCAACATCTTGCACATTGACAGACTGCATACAAGGATGCCTCATACCCGGGTGCTGAGGTGGTTTTCCTGCAAAACAAAGACTGGTTAAAACACTATGCAGATCCTTAAAAATCAAAGGCCTCTGGCTTTATAAGTCCACTTTACGGCCTGATTTTGAAGTGTTCGTTTTCAATGCCAGACAGGTTCAAAAAGAATGTCTGTTTTCATTTCAGCTGGGCTAATCCATACATAACATCCTTTCCCACTATTTACTAGACTTCAGCTATCAAATGAAGATATGATGTCTGTGTTTGGGTTAGTTGGTTTAAATTCTAATGACCATGATGTAATCACTATAATCAAGCAAAGCTTGTATGTCTTTGGATTTGGGTCTCGTTGCCATAAGCCCAGTGTTTCTAGCCTTGTCGTTAAACTAACCACAACACTGCCTAATTTTCAATTAGCAGTGAGCTTGCTATACAAAGTTGTGTGGCCCTAATTTAAAGCTTGCTTCACAAGGTTCTTTGTTCTTTTTTAACAGTTTACTAACATTTAGATAAGCAACCTCAATTTGCAGTAGATGCTTTGTTAGACTGAACTTTCCCTGGGTTATTTTGGTGGTCATCATGAGTTTTTTTTCCAAAAGTGCTCATCAACTTTCTTCACATCCAGTGCAGGCAAAACTTTTGGGTAGGGTTACTCAGGAAGAGCTTAATTTAAATCAGTGCTGAAAATGTCTAAGAAAAAATAAATTAAATTAAGCTCTTTTAATGTCCCAGTTCCTCTGTGTATTTACCTGTGTTTAGGGAAAATTTTAGATTCTATATGTCATGCTTTTATTAGGAGAAAAGATGGAAACTCTGGATAAATTGCAATTCTGAAGCAATGAAGGGAAGAGAAAGAAACAGGATTCAAACTATTGCTTTGTTTGCCTTCATTTGTCTTCATCTCCTCTCTGTCTGAAAGTTTTCTTCCTTGCCTTTGAAAGTAAAATATCTGCATTTTTTATATCATTTCTCTCTAGCTGGTAAAATTGAAAAAAAAAAAAGCTTACTCAACACAACTTTTACATTATTCCTGCAAATTCTTTAGGTTTTAGTGCAAAAAACTGACTGATCAGAGAATAGCGACACAAGTGTTCAATAAATGAAGACTTAATCTAAGAAAAAATTAACAACTAAATGCATGTAGTTTAACAGAACTGCACTTACAAGAAGAGCTTAAGAATAACTGAAGATTAAAAGAATGAGGAAGGAAAATGTCCCATTTGCAATGCACATAGACACAATAAGCACTGATTAGGTAGGACTAAGGTATGAATTTATGCTGAGTATCAGGAGCAAATTCCTGCCAATGAGATGTTTTCAGAGAAAAATCAGCTCAAGGAACAATCTGTCTGGGAATTTAAAACTACATAGGAAATAAATTCCACAGAACAGTTCTTCATTGGTGTAAGATGGGCTGAAGCACTATGTCACTCTGGTTGAAAACCTCAGATGCATTGTATTCACTTACTATTAGGGCATAGGACTTCTGTATTAGCTTATCCCCAAGGTATGTCTAGCTGGGTACCCTGTTTCTGACAGGAACACATTGCAGATGCTTAGGAGAGTATGTAAAAAGAAAGCATGTTTAAGTAATTCGATTAAGAGTTAACAAAATGAGATAAATATAAATAGTGAGGAAGTTATGTGTGATTTCTTTTTATTGCCACTTGTTTAGGAAATCCTGACTGAAGTGTTAACATGATCATTAAACATTCTTCATTTCATCTTCATGCAGCATGGATTCCTTTTTAGGAAGAGAGGCAATATTTTTGACTCAAATCAGCCAAGCTGTTGTTCAGTCTGTAGAGGGATTATTTGCTTATGACCAACCCCAATAAAGGGCTGTCCTGGTTTCAGCTGGGATAGAGTTAACTGTCTTCCTAGTAGCTGGTACAGTGCTATGTTTTGAGTTCAGTATGCGAAGAACGTTGATAACACTGATGTTTTCAGTTGTTGCTCAGTAGTGTTTAGACTAATGTCAAGGATTTTTCAGCTCCTCATGCCCAGCCAGCGAGAAAGCTGGAGGGGCACAAGAAGTTGGCACAGGACACAGCCAGGCCACCTGACCCAAACTGGCCAATGGTGTATTCCATACCATGTGACGTCCCACCCAGTATAGGAACTGGGAAGTGGGGGCAGGGAATCGCTGCTTGGGGGACTAGCTGGGTGTTGGTCGGTGGGTGGTGAGCAATTGCACTGCGCATCATTTAGAATCATAGAATCATAGAATAATTTTGGTTGGAAAAGACCTTCAAGATCATCGAGTCCAACCATTAACCATGCCCCCTAAACCATGCCCTGGAGTACCCTGTCCACTCGCTTTTTTAATACCTCCAGGGATGGTGAATCAACCACTTCCCTGGGCAGCCCATTCCAATGTTTGACAACCCTCTCAGTAAAAAAATTTTTCCTAACATCTAACCTAAATCTCCCTTGCCTCAACTTGAGGCCATTTCCTCTTGTCCTATCTCCAGCCACCTGACAGAAGAGACCAACACCCACCTCACTACAACCCCCCTTCATGTAGTTGTAGAGAGCGATAAGGTCTCCCCTCAGCCTCCTCTTTTCTAGACTGAACAACCCCAGTTCCCTCAGCCGCTCCTCATAAGACTTGTGCTCAAGACCCCTCACCAACTTGGTTGCCCTTCTCTGGACACGCTCCAGCAGCTCAATGTCTTTCCTGTAGTGAGGGGCCCAAAACTGAACACAGTGCTCGAGGTGCGGCCTCACCAGTGCCGAGTACAGGGGAACAACCACCTCCCTGTTCCTGCTGCCCACACTGTTCCTGATACAGGCCAGGATGCGATTGGCCTTCTTGGCCACCTGGGCACACTGCTGGCTCATATTCAGCCGGCTGTCAACCAGCACGCCCAGGTCTTTCTCTGCTGGGCAGCTTTCCAGCCACTCTTCCCCAAGCCTGTAGCGCTGCATGGGGTTGCCGTGACCGAAGTGCAGGACCCGGCACTTGGCCTCGTTAAACTTCATACAATTGGCCTCAGCCCATCGATCCAGCCTGTCCAGATCTCTTTGTAGAGCCTCCCTACCCTCAAGCAGATCGACCCTGCCTCCCAACTTGGTGTTGTCTGCAAACTTGCTGAGGGTGCACTCAATCCCCTCATCCAAATCATCAATAAAGATATTAAACAGAACAGGGCCCAACACCAAGCCCTGGGGAACACCACTTGTGACCCGCTGCCAACTGGATTTCACCCCATTCACACTACCCTCTGGGCTCGGCCATCCAGCCAGTTTTTCACCCAGTGAATAGTGCTCTTATCCAGGCCACAAGACGCCAGCTTCTCAAGGAGTATGCCATGAGAGACAGTGTCAAAGGCCTTGCTGAAGTCTAGGAAAATAACATCCACAGCCTTTCCCTCATCCACTAGGCGGGTCACCTAGTCATAGAAGGAGATCAGGTTGGTCAAGCAGGACCTGCCTTTCGTAAACCCATGCTGACTGGGCCTGATCCCCCTCTTATCCTGGAGCTGCCATGTGAGTGCTTTCAAAACAAACCGTTCCATAATCTTCCCCGGTACCGAGGCCAGGCTGACAGGCCTGTAGTTCCCCGGATCCTCCCTCCGACCCTTCTTAAAAATGGGAGTCACATTGGCAAGCCTCCAGTCCTCTGGGACCTCCCCTGTTGACCAGGAACGCTGATAGATGATAGAGAGTGGCTTGGCAAGGACCTCAGCCAGTTCCCTCAGTACTCTTGGATGGATCCCATCAGGTCCCATAGATTTGTGAGTGTCCAGATGGCATAGCAGGTCCCTAACTAATTCCTCCTGGATTAAGGGGGGTATGTTATGCTCTTCATCCTTACCTTCCAGCTCATGGGGTGGAGTACCCTGAGGATGACTGGACTCACTATTAAAGACTGAGGCAAAGAAGGCATTAAGTACCTCGGCCTTTTCCTCATCACTGGTTGCTACGTTCCCTTCTGTATCCATTAATGATAGATATTCTCCTTGGGATTCTTTTTACTGTTAACATATTTGTAAAAACATTTTTTGTTGTCCCTTACGATAGTGGCCAGATTTAGTTCTAGCTGAGCTTTCGCCTTTCTAATTTTCTCTCTGTATGATCTAACAAGATCCCTGTACTCCTCCCAAGCTGCCTGCCCTTTCCTCCAGAGATGATAAACTCTCCTTTTTTTCTTAAGTCCTAGCAAAAGCTCCCCATTCAGCCAGGCCGGTCGTTTTCCTCGGCGGTTTGACTTGCAGCACATGGGAATAGCCTGGTCCTGAGCCATTAAGATTTCCTTTTTAAAGAATGTCCATCCCTCCTGGACCTCTTTGCCCTTCAGGACCATCTCCCAAGGGACTCTCTCAACCAGTGCCTTGAAGAGGCCAAAGTTAGCCCTCCGGAAGTCTGTAGTGGTGGTTTTGCTGACCACCTTCTTTGCCTCACCAAGAATTGAAAATTCTACCATTTCATGGTCACTAAGCCCAAGACGGCCTCCAACCATCACATTTGTGATTGGATTTGTACATTCCAATCCTTTCATTATTACTGTTGTCATTTTATTAGTGTTATCATTATCATTATTAGTTTCTTCTTTTCTGTTCTATTAAACCGTTCTTATCTCAACCGACGGGTTTTGCTTCTTTTCCCGATTTTCTCCCCCATCCCACTGGGTGGGGGGGAGTGAGTGAGCGGCTGCGTGGTGTTTAGTTGCTGGCTGGGGTTAAACCACGACAAGGGCTTACTGTAGGTTTGATTGTCATGTTGTCCAAGTGTCCTACAACTGCTTGCATGCGTGTAAGGGTCTTTCCTGGTACCAGAAGATAGCTCAGCCTCTGATATTCACTTGGTATTTATAGTTTTACTAAAGTCTATCTCATTTCTAACTACAAATATTCCTCTAGGGAATTAAAGATGCTTGCATATTAAAATAAAGCCATCTGTGACTATAATAAAAAGAAAGGGGTTTTTTTTATCCAATCTTACATGAGACTAATTTTTAGCATAGCAAGCTATAGCCAAAATTAAATTTGTAAAGAGCTACACTGAAATTTTAGTTCCACGCAAATGTATGCAGCGAACATAATATCACTTATGTCAGAAATTGTTCATTTCTTATTCTGTTACTTTGTGGTCCACTGTTCAAAAAAGGGCCATCATTAGTGTAAGGCTGGGCGAAGATATGTTGAACTGAAGTGTGAAGAGCTCTGCTTGTTCCACCTGCTATGGCGAAACAGCCTGTTCTAAGCTTTCTTTTCTGATTTTGAGACTACTTAAACTCCAAGGCCCATACTGTAGAACCCAATAAAATCTTTGCAAAGACAGACAGGCACTTATGCAGCTCTGCATACGTGGCGATGGAAAAGGGCAGAAGAAACCAAACTAAACTGAAAGGAATAAAAAAGCAGAAGGCACTTGCCCAGAGTCAGGTTCTGCCCATTAACGTGGTGTAGCCATGACTCACTGGGTATTTCTTAACTGCAACTACCAATGAACAGGGGTTTTGTAATGTCCCCAAGAGCCACACTGAACTTGTCACTGACTTCTCTATTTCCAGGCCCAGAGCAAAGTGTGAAGCTACCAGACAGACAGACAACAAAGAAAGCCTGCCTTCCAGATTTCCCCATGCCCAGATCACACTGAAAATGCCAGCCCAGCCAGCAGTAAGTCACTCTTTCCTGGTCCTCCTATCTAGAAAGCAGTGAACATAGATGCTTTGCAGGCCAGCCAAATTTGAAGTGGCTGCTCTAGCTGAAAAATAGCTTTCCAAGCTGCCCAAACCCCTCTGAAATCATCAGGCTAACTTCTCTGACTATCTTAATCCTAATTTTCTAGAGTTTCCAGAGACCTGAGGGATGATCACAGATATTTATAATCTCCCCTGTGTAATGCAGGAGCAGAGCTGGCTGCACAGCAGCTAACTCCCCTCAGTGTGACTGTTGCTTCCCGTATACTGGGTTATGTTAAATTCTGTCCCGCTGGCACATTCCCAAAAACTCTTCCCCCATGGCATGTGCCAAAGTTTTATTTTTTACCTCCCATCATGCCCTTGTTGTTGGACCAGCTTGGAACTGATCACAACTCATTTTAGCCTCCTAAAACTTAGCTATCAAATCAGATGGTCCATGAGAGTAAGTAGACACATGTGAACAGGGGTTTATCCCACCTGTCTCCAAACACCTTTTTTAAAATGGGACAAATTGTTCTCAGGAGGTGCTTATTACTCTCTACCAACTATCAGAGAAGCTTAGATGACTAATTTAGACTAGCTGCTAGAATTTTAAGGGACAAAATTAGAAGACAAGAATCCATCTCTGATCAGGGGTTGAGGAGCAAACAGCAAAGCAGCTGAAACTGTTACCTCTGTCACGTAACCAGACAAACAGACCGACCAGCTGACAACTTCTGGCCCCAAAAGCTGCCAATTGGTAGTTGTTGCAGTTTTACAGAAAGAGAAGTAATGCACAATGGCTAAGTGCCTGCAACAAGGGTAGTAGACAGCAAGAGCAATGGAAGGAAGTGGGAATTTGTGTTGCTTACCATGAGGATGGTAGCAATTGCAAGAGTTACTACTTGACTGAGTTTAGAGGTTCAGGAGGTACTGGGAGAGTTAGCAGACTACTTCAGTGATGTGTAAATCTTCAATGCGGCTGCAATATAGCCTCTGACATTTTTCAGATAATGATATCTAAGAAATAATTTCATGTTTTGCAAAACACGTATATGTATACATCTATTTCAATGTATAAAGATACATAAAAATCTGGAGCATATCCCTCTTTTTAAATTTAGTTTACTGATTGCCTGCCTATCTACCTGTCCTAAGAGACTATGATAGCTTGGTTGCACCACCTCTGAGGACATAGGCATGCCCCTTTTAGAACAGGGCAGCGTTTGGTGCAATCCCAAGCTCGAGTAACTGGTCCTGGTCGCCTCTCGGAGAGGCAGGAGGAATCTTGCTCTAGGTAGGTATGGAACCACTGGCCCATAAAGGCTGATGAGGTGTTTTTCATTTCTTACCTTAACACCTGTTAATTAGAGCTAAACTTATCTCTGCTGCAGTCTCACTGGTTTCCCTCTGCCAGCCCTCATGAGACATGACCTTTTGCTGCTGCCGCAGCTTCTAGAGATTCATGAATGTTTTTATTCTTCCAGTTCCATGAGTTCGAGTGCTAACCTGACTAGCCTTCCAAGCAAATGAAATAATTTAATGGGAATGATGTAATGCTGTGTAAGTGTGTTCAGGCTCTTACATGCCAGTGTCCTGCAAAAGCCTTTCCTCCCAAAGAATAAATTATAGACGATGAAGTCTGCTGCAAACCACCCACCCACACTCAGCCTTTCTCTCCTCCCCCACAACTACTTGTCAACCAAATGGATCAGAAAATAACCCATGTTTTCATTGCTTCAGTCAACAACAGTGTCTGCATTATTACTATGCGTTTGAAAAGTAGAGGACATTGCAAGCAGAAAAACAAAGAACTTCTAAGGCCAAATATTTGTACATTGCTTTAGGGTTATTTTTACATATAAAATGACATGTTAAATGTGGTTTACTTAACGTGTTTTACTCAAACTTCATTCACCTATAGACATCTGTGTTATATGGCACAGTATAACTGTAAGCAAAATCAAGTTGAGGAAGTGGAACATACTCATTCATGTAAGGTTTTTTTTTTTAGAAGAAGCAAGGAAATACTTACAATTTTTCTCAGTATTAGAGCCAACAGTTTAAAAAACCTAAACCATACAGATGTTGAAACAAAAACTGTGATGTTTATGAAGAATAGTAACTATTGAATGAAGGTAAAAATAGAAGAGAGCAATGTTTAAAACTTTTGCTGGTTCTTATTTTAGAAGATGACTACACAAAGCAAACCTAAAGAGTGGGATAGGATTTCACGTTTTATTGGCATTTGGGGAAACTTTATACTCTGTCTCTGGAAAATCAGAAAGGGAAGTGGTTGCAAGGAATCCACATAATAATGCATGGGAAAGCCAGCTAGAATTTACAAGGGAGTGGACGGTGCTGGTAAATCAAAAGGTTGCCAGATCACATGGTTCACAATTAATAATAGTGGGGTGTTCCACCAGTAAGGAGTTTCTCCATTTTCTTTTCCTTTATTACCATTTTATTCCCACTAAGCCATTAAATTATTTTTCTTAACTATTTGTGCAAAATACATGTCATTAGTAAAAACATATCAGGTATATAAGGAGAAGCAAATAAGCCTATTGCAGTTTCATAAAAAGCCAGGAAAGTTCCAAACTGTAGGGTGTTTTGTTTTGTTTTTTTCTTGCTGAGAAATAAGATTTTATGGCCAAATGTTATGAGAACCAAGCATTCACAAGAACCAGAGTTTTAATGCTCAGTTTGGAGGCTCATTTTTAGCTACATAGTACAATCTCGCAGTCTGTGCTCTTGACTTGGTGCCAGTTCTCCAGCTATAGTCCCAGAAAAGGATGTTTAGGGACAACTACTGACAGGATCTAACTAAAATTTGTGAATATTTTTGGTTCCATTCCACAATACTAAATTTCACAAATGTCACCCTTGTGTCCCACCACATGATTCTTGAGGAACTAACTAAGCAGTATCACTAAACAGAACACATTGCCTTATAAAGTGAAAAGGAATGCCAGCTGCCTATGTGATCCTGGTTCCCCAAACGGTTTTGCCCTAAAACCAAACTATTTTGATGTATTAATTCTGTCTCACGTTTATTTATAGTATCGCTATCCAAATGATTTTTTAAGCAGAGAACCAGGTAAAGAGCACTTTGCAAAGATTTCTCTGGAGTACAGGAGGATGAAACACTCACAAGAAATTGGGTATTCCATGAATCATCCTTAGAAACAGGCATCCTCTCCACAACTGGAATTTGTCTGTCAAGGGACTCAGTTTTACACAGTCAAAGTGCCTTCTTATTGACCACAGGTAGTGCACATTTATGGCTCCTTTGCCTTAATTTTAAGCACAAAGTGAGCTCTAATGAACCTGTTAGATTCTGGTTTCAGAGTTCCTGTTATAAAGGACCTACAAACACTCCTGCCAATATTAGTAACAAAAACTTCAAAGTGAACATCAGCAGCAATAGCATTTTGTCTGTGCCGGACTCTGGGTTCCCAGCTCAACTCTACAGTGGTTTGATTGTTTGCTCCCAGACAGGAAATGATAATTTGTCAGAACTCATCCTGGTTTTACCAAAAAAAAAAGGTCCTTAAAGTTTAAGAAGTGGAATGGAGAAAATTAATTCTGAATATATTTCTAGTCAAAACTGAGCTAAATCATTCTTAGAGTTTGAGGAGTGAAGTGTTTCCCCAAAGCTCTCAGATCTGTCCGTAAAGACAAAACTCCCATTGAATTCAATGGAGGGGAGGTTGACACTAGACATTTCTGTAAAGATTTATGCATACCTTCATTTCTCTAACACTTGTTATACATTGTATGAAAAGGCAGCATGCCATATGGCATAAGTAATTTCAGTGAGACGTGGCAGTGGTGTTTTATATGTAATTCAGAAACACCAACAAGATTTTTAAAAAGTCCTCTCCCCAAGGTACTTATAGCTTTAGAACCAACCCTGCTGTCCTCCATTTCACTTAATGCAATTCCTCCCAACTATGCATGTTTTTAGCAAGTTCAATTATAGCAAACTTGGATAAGAGAGGTGGTAAGGTAAACACTATAATGCTGATAAGACTAATGGTTATATGGACAAAGTTTTGGATTGAAGGTAGTCAAAGGTGGGGAATGTACACAAGAACTTGAGAAGGTTTATCAGTGTCCTGATTAATATTTTTGGATAAAGGAGAAACTCAACACTGTTTCATCAGTTAAAGACAGTGTGGTCCAAAGAATGAGCTTGCATGTTCAGACCAGAATGGAGAGACAGAGAATTCCTCATATAACTTTATAGATGGCTGTTGTTTATAATAAAAAAGCAATCATGCTAGTATCTTTTAAACCTACAGCACCTTTTCTTCCATGGAATTTTAATGTGCTTTTTCCACTCATTAATTGTTTTCTTCTTTCTGGAAAGCTGCTTCATTAAGCATAGCATGTAAGACATGCTTAACAGTATGTACAACATGTACAAGAAACTTTGTTACTTCTGTTGCTCTAAAGCATACCAGATATGCTTGGAGATCTCAAAATTTATATACAAGAAAATTTAAGAGTTAACTTTGATTTTCACTGAGAGTTCAATGGGATTTGTGTATGTAAGAATAAAGTAAAAGCAACCATATCGTACAGACATGTTCCAGAACTGTTAAAATTAGTATTTCAGTGCATATTGAAGAAACAATAAAAATATTTTAATATAGATCACAAGCTCATCATGCATATACACAGAGAATAATTGACTGAAACTGGCATGGAGAAGCAGAATACTACCATTTTTAAAGAACAGTTCAAAAACTAGGGGCAGAAGCTTAATATAAGTTTGGAGTCAAGGAAGGCTTGGAGCAGAAATATTTCATTCAAAGAACAGTGAACTTAGGGAATATGTTGGAAAGCATAAACGAATTTGAGACAGCTACATGCTTTTATGTAAAGAGAGATACAAATGAAAGATTCAGTGACAAAGTAGAAAGTTAAAGATAAAACTGAATAGAAAGATACAAGGTCCTTATACAGCTCCTTTCCTATTGAAATCTCCAAATTGTGGTGTAATTTTCATGGTATTCAGTCTTGAGAATCTAATCTAAGAAATGACAGTATCTATAATAACACAGGAAAATTGCTGACTGTATGTGAAGCATCTTGTCAGAATATGTTAAAGATGGGATTTACAAAAGTGCTCAGTAATGACTAACTTTTTGTTCTTATTGAACATAGTGAAGCAGAGTTAAGCTGATGCTTTGTTAAATCCTAAATCTAATGCTGATACTGTATCACTGCAACCTCTTCCCATTTGCCTGAAACTTAACGCTAACCTTAGCCTTATCCTCAGCAAAGTAACCTCAGCCAGTGTCAGATCTAAACCTAGAAAGGGTCCAAATGTCATCAGGCAGAAATCCAGTCTGTCATCATGTCCCAGATCCAGCCTTAGCCATTGGACATTGCCAATGAAAACATGATCCTTACTCCAAACTTAACCTTGGCCATTTTGCACACCTCTGTGCATTCAACTGGAAAGGTGGATCCCACAAATCTAGCTTAAGAACCAAACCTGAACCAAACTCAAAACCAATTAATTCTTTCAAGGTCAAGGACCTGTAACAACATGGTTTATCATAGGTCCTAGGCCTTCACCTTAGTCCAGCATATTGTTGCTTCCCAGCTCCAGACCCAAACTGAAGCAGCTTCTCCCTGCCAGCAACATTATCAGCCCTTTGCCATTGGCGTCTCTTTACTTGACCTGGAACTTTAACCTTGGTCTTGACTGTGGCCACATCCCTTAGCTCAAGGCTGTATGCAAGTCTAACCAAGTGACTTCTGACAAGATTAGACCAAAAGTTAATAATCTCTCTCCCTAGCCCCATCTCCCCTGCCATCTCCAGTGGTAATTTAACACCTGTTTCTCTTCCAACAGTTGCTAAACCCAGCAGTATGACTCCTCCACAAACTCACTGAGTCCATAACCCCCCCACCTGCTTAGTCCTAGTATTGGTGTTAACCTAATATATAGTGACAGCTTCAAACCTAACTCAAACAACTGTATAATGCCTGCCAGTATGGTCATTAAACTCAGATTTTGCTGGGTAATTTAGGCCTAGGGTTTGGAATTAAATTATAGTTGTGCCGACTACTCTTGACCTTACATACATTATGTTCACAGCTAAAGTTGGCAGAAATATACTGAGCTGATGAGAAGGCTCGGTTTGGGCTTACACATGTATCAGTGAAGTATCTTGCTTCACAGGAAGCTGCCAGATCGGTTTTGAGACTAGCACTGGAAAGAAACAAGGAACTAAATTTTAATCTGCCAGGCCTGAGGAGAGACTAAAATCTGCAGCTTGGGCTGATTTTCTGGTTTTACCCAGAAAGTCTGATCAGCTAAATTTCTGTCCAGTTAACATCTGAACTGGCACTTGTAGCCCACCTGCATAGGTACAGGTCTGGGAAGTGCAGAATTGCCTTGGGGTAGAGTAGGTTAAGGATTAAGCTATAGACCACATTAGGGGATATGGTATTTGACTTTGTAAGAATACTTCTTGGCACGCTGGGGAAATATTTAGTGAGGGCAAGCAGACTTCTCAGAGAGATAGCTGCAGAGAGAGGAGGAACCTGTGTTCATTACTTCTCTTCGAGCCTTTCAAAACTTCCTCCAAGACAAGACAGTCTCTTAATCTTATCTCTCCAGGCAGAGGTGATACCAACTTTAATTCACCAAGGCTTAAGAGATAAAACTGGAACATCTCATAATCCTCCTCCTGACAAATACATCTCAGTTGTCTGCAGTGGAAGCAACAATGGGAACATTCACTTAAAACAAGTGCAAGAAAAGGAAGCCCAAATTCAGAAGCTCTTCAGAAACCAAAGGAAACCAAATGTAGCCTTTCATTCCCAGGCTAGCCAGAAGTTGGCTTTTTCTAAGTGAATATTTTTTGTGTTTGCATCATCAATTCTTCCATAATAAGCTTTTGATTGACAGATGATTGCGGGAATATCCAAGAATATGACTACTAACACACAGTTTTGTAATAGCAGGCTGCAATAAGAACCTGGGCTCAGCTTGAGTCATTGTTGTTTATGAATGTAAGCCAGAAGAGCTGGAATCCTTATTTAAGAAGCGCTGAAGATTTTGTGGCATCCTTCTGGCAACAATAACACATCAGAGGTATATCTTCAAGACCATGTTGGCAAACATGTTGTAACATTTGTGGTAGCCACTTGACAATGGAAAACCTTAGGATGAATTTTCAACTCATAAATAAAACAAGAAGGGCTCATGCTTACATGATTATGGCTGTTGAACCTGGCCATCTCTATAATGTTCCCACTTGCAATGACATTCCTTAAACTGAGCAGTCCATCATTATAGAGCAAACACGTAATTATGGTTACAGACTTGTTTTGACAATATTTCCAACATTACTGCAACCTGCTCCAGAATTTCTTTATATCAGCTGATCTCAGGCATTTCACAAGTGACATTTTTTCAAGACACATTCAGTGGCTACCTTATCTCAAAAATAAGGGTGGTCCAGTGTCATTTACCAGAGTTACTAGAAATTGATTTAAAACTGATTTTGTTGTACACTAGCAGCAATATTAGTGGCTGACTTCTAGTGGACAGATCTCCAGTCTCAGACATTTTGTGAACATAGACAAATCTATGAAAGACATTAATACACTAATGCTGTCACTCAGAATTATTCAGGGTACTCAATTCACTGCTTGCCCTAGAAATAGACCATGCATAATTAAGTTCAATATATATAGAAAGATACCCTTTTGAAGTGCAATGTTTTGTTGCCTTGTAGGAACAGAAATAAGTCCTTTAAATTGGTGTGAGGGGAAAATTCTTATTCCCCATAAAGAGTAGTACACAGCTCAGTTCTGGAATTAAAAAAATACATTTTAAAACCTTATGAAGACCTTTATAAATTTGTATGACATCATATGAATTCTTTATAATGACTTACAGTAATTAAGACACATTTCAATAGAAAAATAGCCCCAAGTACATTTTTAGAGATGCTTACATATTTGCAAAGTATATTTTCTCTAGTGCAAGTGACATATAGTAAGTATTTGACAATGTGTTATGGTTTAAAGACCTTGTTGGTACTTGCTAAGGGTGAGTCAGTCCTGATTTTATTACCTATGAAGCCATTCCAGACTCATGCAGCCATTCCAGACTCTATCCCTCAGATTAATAATATTTATCTTCCATGTATTAGGATATGTATTTGTTATACTATTTTCTCATTGGTAATCTCTTGCTCTTTTCATTATGTGTATGCACATCTATGTATAAGAAATCTGTGCCTGGGAGATATGCATACTTTATAAGTACATGTCTCAGTACATGTCTCTGTACTCCCTTTCGTATATCTGAATATGTGTGTATTTAACAATTTTTTTTTTAAGTTAGTTTTTAATATAAAAAAAAGTAGTGCCCAGGCATTAAATATTTAATATAGTCTAGAAGACCAATGCTTGAAGATAATACGCTTGAATACAGGCTGGGTAATTTAAAAGTCAGTGTGGTAGCCATTAGTAAGTATTGGCTTTTTTATAGTAATCAGAAATGTATCATCTGTTTTATTTTTAGTTGTTCCTGTTGCAATCTTACAGCTTCCTTTCATGAACTTCTGGATTGTAACACTTTAAGTCATTTCCTTATCATACAGTGGGCCTCCAAACTTATTTCCTGACATAAAATTCTTGGTGTATTCTTATTACTTTTTAATTAAGTAGCCTTAGCATTCATCAAAGTTTTGGATGACAGTCCAGGGAGTGTGAAATTCCAAATTTAAGCACCTCCTGGGTGGAACCAGGAACCATTTGCCAATTGTAATGGCATTTTTCATAATGGGGGATCATTTTTTTCCAGCAGGAACAAAAGCTGCCAGCTCTGTTTAGATCTGATTGTAGCTCACAGCTAGTGATGTGGTTATATCAACTTGCCAAGCCATCACTTGACCTTTTGTCCCTTTCCAAGGCAAATTCCAGCTTTTATTGTTAACAAGCTACTCTCCTTTAATTAAAGATGGCCTTGCAGGCAGCCTTTATGAAAGAGAGGGTTATCCATTTGACTGGCTGAAGTTTCTGCAAGTAAAATATACCCTTACTTTTTGGCCTCTTTCCTGAGGAGTCTCACACTACAATTAAACTGATATAAGCAGTGCTGCTAGGAACGTTACTGTTGAGGAAACACCACAATTTTAAACATTATATAGTTTGGAACATGGTTGTGTTCAAATCGGGCAATGTTGAATACTGGCCACCAGGAGCTGCTTTACTCTAGGTCTTTCAACTAGTCACTCCATCAGAAGCAGTGATCTGGGATATGTCAAGGTCCTAGAATGGATCTTCACCTCCACACAAGTAGAAATCTACTTATTAATTTATTGAATACTCCCTTGCAAAATCCATTCTTTAAAAAATAACTCAATAGACTACATCCATCATGAGCTGGTGAGTAAGCCTATAACTGGTGCATCAAAATGTGTCATTCAGATCATGACATCTGGGAATACCTGGACCCTTCTAATAGAAAAAAATAAGGTATTTTAAGGGTGTTTACTTTTAAAATAATCTAATTTAAAACTGAATACTTTTTAAAACATTACAGATACTTTTAAAGTAGTGTTTTCATGCAGCATCTCCTGAGCTAGACATATCCCTTCCATATCTTTGCTGAAGCCATTTGCTAGTTTATTGTTTGACACACAAGAATACAGTCATACAAAGGTTTCAGTCATTATATAGCTTCAGTCATGTCACCTGAGCTTATCACTTCAGTTACCAAAGTTGGAAACTGTATAGTTATTACTTTGTATTTATTTCAGGAGAGCTTTGTGAAGATTCAGTTAGTGTCTGTTGAGCTTTAAGAACATGTAGTCCCATTATCATTTCACCTAAGTGGCCGATTCTTTGTTATTGTTGCTATTATGGAGTTGGCCCTTTATCAACTGTTTTGTTGACACTTTTGCTTCTGCATGCTCTGAATGATCTAGCACAGCTTTCCATGTTCATTGAAATGTTATAA
Organism: Harpia harpyja; assembly: GCF_026419915.1. Taxonomy (NCBI): domain Eukaryota; kingdom Metazoa; phylum Chordata; class Aves; order Accipitriformes; family Accipitridae; genus Harpia; species Harpia harpyja. The sequence continues at coordinate 74,843,865 of NC_068940.1, forward strand.
GGGGTTATATACTAAATACAGACATAGCTCCTTTCTACAGCAAGACCATATAAAGAACTTTCTATTTTTTACCTTCTCTTGGCCATTTACTCCATCTCCTTTTGACAGTTTGCTACTCCTGCACACCTATGCAAATGGTTTTAGATGTACATGGTAAACTGGATTAGCTTATACTCCTGCTTTTTTAAACCCAGGTCATTTCCCTGATCCACCTTACAGTGCAGTTACAGTGCACAAGCCAATGAATGAATTAGCAGAGAGTCAAATGGGCAGTAAACCAAGGGGATGGGAGGAGGGTGTGAGAAAGGATCAGGGAGGAAACCTCTTAAACTGGCTTACCTGCAAGAGAAAATGCTAGTGGAGCTAAAGATCTAAAACTTTCCTTGCCAGCCTGCAGGGGGAATGTCGTAATAGGATAACTGTTTGTACTTAGCTTGGTTAGAAAGTAATAACTGTATGCTTTGCACTCGCCTTTAAATACATGTTTCAGAGATAAACCCTCATAAAATATCTGAAGAACATCAGCATTTCAAAAGTGTCTTTAAAAGTTATGAAAATGTTAGATGACATCAGGTAACAGTCCTGAGAGGGGGGAGAATTTGTTGCAGGCTGATTTCTGAGGTACTATATTAGTAGTTCACAGAGCTCACCTGCAGGATAGGACTTCAAATCAAACTCAGGGAGGAACCTTGCAAGACAATGTGAATAAAAGACCAGCTTGCCCTCAGACTGATGTCCTATGCAGGAGAGGGAAAAAGATCAAGACAGGAGTCTTACCTGAAGTTTGGATCCCAGATTATGGCTGATAGCCTAACAATTTTTTAAGTGAATGAAAGTGAGTGTTTCCTCAGAGCTTATGAACAGGTGTGGCTCAAGTTTGGCTTTTCAGGTATTTGTTTCAGAATAAAAGAACAATGTTTACAATTTGCATCTTCTTATAAAATATATTCTTTTTTCCTTCTTATTTCCATATAACAGTAATATAGTCATTTGAAGATACCTAGCAGACTTTCCAACACTTTTCTTCAGGGCTGTCATCTTCCTTTCGTAGGATCCAGAATGCTCAAACTGGATCAACCTACTGAAGTTTTTCAAATGCTCCTTTGCTAAGCTGTCAGGGCTAGTGTGGGATGGGCTGGTGTGAAGGCAAAAAATGAGGACAGGTCCTGGATTCAAAGGCACATAAATGAGAGTTTTCTAAGAACTGGAACCCACCTAGTTACTCTGCTCCTGCCCGTTATGTCTTCCTTTTCATATTATTTTTTACTCACTGTACCACTTGAAGGTCACCCAAGGTGAGAAGAATTTAATGTGCAAGTTTGGAAGTTTGTTGGATCATTGAAGGAAGGATGCAGAATAGGACATGTCCCATTGAAAATTACAATGAAGACAGTGAGAAAATATATACTATGAACACCACCTATTAATCAGGAGAAAGTGTGTGACTATTTTAAGGGACAGATGGGAAGGAATATAAATGAGAAAAGGAAACAGTGAGGCAGTTGTAAAGTGGTATAGCTGAGGTTCAGTGAACACTCCTGGCCAAAGCAGATGGAGGACCAGAAATTTCTGAAGTGTTTCTGCAACATGGTATTCTTCTGACTAGGACCTTATCAGAAGCACGACATAACATAATGCAGTCCTCTGTAGTCCTGGGGAGGAACAAGGGCTTGGTCAGCCTTGGTACCATTACACGCTGCCTCACAGTGTTCCATTACAAGAAAGAGTGGAAATTCATTAAAACACATGGTGGTCCAAAACGTGCACAGAAGGCAGTCACAGAAGGAGTTAGTTTTATTAGGAGTAAAATTTTCTGTGTAATATAATATTTCCCAGCCTCACTACCAAAAGGGCAAGAAGAATCTAAATGGAAAATGTAACTGCATTCAGTGTGCCACATTTGTGTGCACATGCACACACACTCACTCATTACATACACAGAAAATGGGGGAAAGAGGTTAACACACGGGAAATATACTATATAAAAAGCTTATTAGCAAGGGCTACTCAACATCTGTGGAAAAGTTGACAAATTCTGTAATAACAGTTCTATTTTATTAACGATCTAATTTTTTTTTTTTTTATTTGAAAGCAGTTCCTTGGGATTATTTAACAGCATAAAAGAGCCATTGCATTGGAGAATATAAATATTTCAAAGCAGGGGCTATAACAGAAGATAAAGGATATAAAGGCTTACATCCTGGTGCTACTCATTTTAGTATGCACATACTTACTGGCTTCACCCACAGCAGTTTTGACTGCACAGACATCCATTCCTCACACTGAATCAGTGAGTTCTTTTTTCCTCTCCTGTTCATTTTACTTCCATGTTGACAAAATTGGCTCAGGAGTGTCAGGTTAGCTCCATACGGTTCCCTACAATGTTTCTTCTGTAGCATCATTTGAAATGTCCATAGACTTCTGATTGCTTGTCACAACCCATTTTTACCATTTCTGTATTAATTTCCTAAGTTCAGCAGCTGCATCATTCCACCAGCCATTCTCTGAGTCCTGGAAGTAACTTGTTCATTTTTTTAATTAATAAGCTTTTTATTGCATTCAAATCATTTGGATGGAAAAGTGATGGAATTTGTAATAATCAATGATTATAAGGAAGTGGAAGAGACTGTTAATCATGTTTTTCAGTACATGCTTACTTTTATCTTTTTGTTTTACAAGTGAGTAATATGTATACTGACAATTAAAAATCCTGCATAGTCAGATTGTTTGGCATTCATCTGCTTTCCAATATAACCCACAACCTCAAAGGCAAATAATTAACCTGAGCAGCAAACCACATAGTTTTAATGCAACTCTGGCATTGCTGGAAAGCAAATTTGGCAGTGAACTGATTTACTGTTTCATGAAGTCCCAGAAGATCCCAGGTATATGTGTGCTTCATTATTCATAGAACTTTTTCTTTGACAGATTTGAATGGTAATGCAGTTTTCTGTAGGTTCAGGGTTGCTTTTGAGTTCATGTTTGCAAATCTGCAATCTGGCCTTTGTTAGTAGATTTATGATAAGCTTTTTTTCCAGCATAAATATGATATTCAGTGTGTACATTTTTATATACTGATGACTGTACTATTTTAGCAAATAGGTTTTCTTTAGATTTTATCTCTCATTCACCCATGTACCCCATAACGCTCTACTTTCCACCAAAACCATGTTTAATGTTTCATTAAGATACCTCTGTGTTGAAATCTTTGTTACACAGGAGAGTTTCAGGCCAGTCATTCATTAAAGCCCTGCAGAAATATTGCCTTGGTGTAGGATATATTTCAAGTTCCTTATCTATAGTGCTCTGTTAGTGAAAGTGATCCTATCTCCTTATGGGTATGTTTCTGTTTTGTTATCTTCCTGAGAAAAGGATAAAGGTCTTTTATATTTGCTGGCGGCAAGGACAGCAAAAAGGCTGAGTGACTACAAAATACAATAGTTCAATTTGCACCAATACAGAGACATGGTGGTTTTGAATTAGCAGATTGTGGAAGCCTGAACACTCCTCTTTCAGGGTCCATTGCGGTAGCTGGAAGAAAACTAAAATTCATGTCTTCTCCCATCAAAGTCAAAAGACTACTTACTTGTAAAGTCTTTGTTTTAAGAACTCCATCCCATCTGACTGCTTACCCTAAGACAATAAAATAGAGACTCCTCTGTCAAGAAAAGAATATTTGAAATACAAATAGACCTACTGGCTGCCTTTACAAATAAAGCAAACAATTTTTGTGTGCTAAAAGAAGTAATACTGTGACCATCACAAACTGCGGAATGAATTCTAGATAGGGATGTCAAACCTCTCCCTATTCAAGATGAGATCTTTGTAACCCAACTTAGGGGGACAGGTAATTACTTTTCAGCCACTGAGATCATTATTTCACAGACTCTATCATTTTCACAAAATAATATTTTTTTTAAAGGCTCTAATCTAGCAAAGAACTTGAGCTTATGAATTTGAAGTGTCTTGTTGATCTGAAGACAATGGATGAAATAATGATATCACTGAAGTCAATAATAAATATTGTCTCATGCTAAAAGTGTTGGACTGAGCCTTCTGTTGGTGAGCTGTTTATCAAGAACATTTTAAGGAATTGACACCAAAAAGCTTCTTTGCCATCCTAGATAGTCTTCCTGAATTGAGGATATTTTTTAACTTTCTGCCAGGATTCAGTTTTCAAGCTACAAGGCATATAAAACATCTAAATGCACAATTAATCAGCAAATGGCATGTTAATTCCCTGTCCCCACCCCCTACCAGTGGAACTTTTATTGATATATTCATTGGTAGCGTTTCTTTGCTGTATTTATTTGCCATCACTTTGCTTTCCTGACTTCAAAGACAGAGGGTAGAAGGGTTTTCATCATTCTTTTCTCAGAGCTGAGCACAGGAAATGGGAGATCTGTGCATTTTATCAACTTGGCGTCTGTGTCACTATGGCACTGGGGGAGGAAGAAATGCCATGATACCTAAAACTGAAAGTCCTAGACAAGCAGATAAGCCAAGAAAGGATAACAAAGAATTCATCCTAAAATGAAAGTTTGCTTTTCATTATAATTTTGTTGGGGAGAGGGGAAGAACTGAAGTAAGACTGCAGACTACAAACTATTACAGCTGCGCATCAGCTCCCACTGAAATTAGTGAAAGGAGTCTTGACATTGCCTTTACTGGGCATAGGTTCATCATGTTCCTCAGTGATAATGTCTATCCTAGTGATTAATTAATTAATTAAAGCTATAAGGGATGATGAGACTAATGTAGCTGTTGTGATTTTACTATGTTTCTGAATCAGAAGCTACAGTGAAAGTGTATGTGATGGTATCTCATTCACACCATTTGACTCGTGACACCAACGTTGTCTAAAGTACTGCTGTGTTTTATAGCCCATCTTCAAAATTATATTTAGACAACTAAGAACCTAACTATGAAAAATTAAGTCAAGATACTGCCATTATTTTAATGACTTGGAGTATATTTCTGTAACTTCTACTCTCTTAACTGCTGTCAGTCTCATCTCACCATGCTTCGTTTTGGTTTTTTAGTCTCAGCCAAAATTAATTATCTAGTCTCCCACAGCAGTAAATGAAGAAAGACAAGAAAATCCATGGGCATAAAATAGGCATTTAATATCAGAGAGGAAAATCTTCTTCTGGAAATAGCTATCTTTCTCCGCTAATGACTGAGGAGGATTTGATGACTACCTTCAACCAGACAGTTAACTTCTAGACAGCTAAAATTAGAGGACATGAAACTAAACCTTAGTGTATATGAGACGACATAATTCAGAGTTGAGTTTACCCATTTCCTGTTTTTCAAGTGATTTATATTACCCACCTAATGCCCCTTCAGCTGTGTTTGACTAAAGCAATATATTTGCCTAAAGAGCCAAGCAAGAGCATTCCAAAATATATCCTCAATAGTGCTTTGCACAAAGTCCTTATTTCCTACTGTAAAATCCTGTATTTCTATATGAATTCTAACTTTGATTAGCTCTGTTTCAATATGTTTATTCTTGTAGGACATTTATACTGTTTTGGGAGTCAATTTCTTACCTCAAAAATTTTACAAAACTTGCTTGTAGATTCTTTTGTAGTCTCTTAAGGGATGAAATGAAGTAATAATCTACTTTTTCTTTGGTCACACTTCAGCAGTGGGATAAAAGCAGGTAAGCCTAATGCATATATAATAGTTTTCGGTTTCTTATAAACACTTTTTGTGAGATTGCTCTACAGATTCCTGAAATAAATGCAAAAAAATCCCTTCATATTTAAATTCAACTTGCAGATTAATGGAGGTCAGTTTTTAGCTAACCAGTCAGTTCATGAAAGATAGATATCCCGAGACAGTCATCTGATATACCATCTTTTACATTGGATTACTTCTATTCTTTTCTTCACCTCGGACACTCCAAATATTAATGTCTAATTTCCATAAATAATTTCCTTCCTCTTCATATACTCTTCAATAATTTCTTTCATCATATATTTTAGGCCAAGACTTTTTAACGACACTCACTTTTTCCACCCTGAATATTGCCCTCCAACATTGCATTTCCAAGAATCTTTCCTTCAGCTATTTTCTATACATAAACTTACTAACTTCTCATTCTTTGGACTTATGATTCTCAGCATCATCACTCAGACACTCGTTAGAAAGGTTTGAATATTGCACATATACATAAATAATTAATTTGCTAAATAATATTAAGGTTCCAAATCAAATGGTAGATTTTGGTCAGAAGATACATGTCTTACTGTGGAGAATTTTGCTACTGTTCAGTTTGTTCTGAAGAGTGATGAAAATTTGAATAAACCCCTTGCAAAAGATGATGTCATCTCAGATAAGGGTGGTCTGTACACTGCTCCAAGGCTGCACACTCATTGATCCCTGAAGTTAACTCGATACAATGAACTGAGTAGTAGAGTGAAAACTCAAAAGAGAGGAATATCATTATGCCTGGTCATCAAAAATCTTTCAAGACTAGTGGAGAAAGAAATGTTAGGAGAAACCATCCTCCTCCAGTGAAGTTTGTTGCTTCAAAGAATTTATATTTAAGACTGAGATGTCTGTTCATATTCCAGTTTATGTGGGCTTAAGCCCAAAGAGATTCAAAGACATATTTCACACTCAGCCACCAGACTCCTGCGAGCAGGGTTGATCAGCCACCCTTCCTACAGGAAGTATTCCCTTATAGAAGTCAGTTCAGGATTCACAGGGCCACCTAGAAGGCGTGTGACTGAGTAGTTTAATTTTTAAGGTTCTTTTCTGATAGGCAGAGTCTTAGACTATGGTGCTTCCTCTCAACATTATGTATTTTGTGCAGTGATCACTTCATGTGAAAACCAACAGCATTTCTCCTATTACTGCTCAGAGACAACTGTCTTTTCCCAGGCAATGCATGAGAAGTGTAATGCTTAGCTCTGGCTTCTTGATTCTACTATGGAAATTGCCTACAGTTATGAGCAGCAGCCTCTACCATGTAACACCAAAGGCTTTCAACTTGGTCTTACCCTGTGTTAGGCATTAGCTGCCCCACTGAAATCATCTCATCTTACCATCAGCTAACGGTAAATTATTAATTCCATGAATGTTTAGGAGGTGTTTTGACATGGAGGGTGGGCTGGATCTCACACTGCTATGGGAGGCAACACATAGTGCCATATCCAGAGGGATTGAGTCCACTTGTCCCTCAGCAGTGCAAGGTTTGATGCAGAGAAGGGGCAAGGCAGCCTCCTCTCTCCCGTTTTGATCAACCTTATTCAAAGATGGGGTGAACTGGCAGGGGGAGGTTGCCCCGACCAAAGGGGCACCAGGTCCTCTCCTGCCCAGCATGCCCAGGGACTCTCGGGGTGCCGGGGCTCCCAAAGTCAGGTTAGTTATGCTCTCCCTTCTGCAGGCTGCACCTTCACTGCTGGCCCTAGACTTAACTCTTTGGCTCTGGACAGAAACTTCAATGTAGAGAGGTCAGGACTAAGCCAAATTGAACTTGAAAACAAGTATTCAAATCCTGAGGGGATGCAGGGATGGGGGGGGCAGGGGGTTGAAATGGCTGCTGTCATATAAATACATGAAACCCCATAAAAATATTTACAACACACAGCTAATCTCAAGATAACATTTTTTGGCCGTTGTAAAACTGACTCATCAATATAATGGAGTATATTTTTGGTTACTTTATTTTAACTTTCTTTTTTACAGTTAGTATTTACCAAGTCTCTGGGGCCTAAAATTACCTCACCCTTTTGCTTCAGGTCTACAGCTGCAGTTTCTTGCCTCACCATAGAAACGCCTGGAATGCAGCGTTGTGTTTCCTTTTCTGTTAGGAAAATAAGGGAAGCTGAAGTAGCAACTACCACCAAGAGACAGATAAATGCCTTTATAAATGACTAATTAATAACTTAAAGCTATGTTACTGGGTGGATTGTAGGTGACTGTTAGGTACTTTGATACTCCAACAGGCAGTAAAAGTCAGCTACGGTACCTGGTGTATCTTACTGTGTCCTCAGAATATACGTTCATCTGGGTTTATCAGATCAACAACAGCTAAAATTCATTTTTCATAGTTAGTCTGGAGAAGAACTCTTTAGCTTTTCAAAGCAGCCAGTGACAGTTCAACATAAAACCTACAGGAGATTTGAATTTCAACTAGTCAAGTTGAGCCCCCAGACACTAAGGCACTGAAAATCTTGAGTTCTTTTAGAAAATCTTGGCCCCTTTTTATTTAAAGAATTCTTAGCAGAGTGAAAGCTGCATCTCTCTGAGCCAAGAATTATATCTTTTGAGCCACGCCAAGAAATGAAGTAGAAAAAGATGAAAAACCTTGTAGTCCCAGAGTTGATAGGACTTGGCTTTGAAATGGCTTCTGTGATCCTTCCCATTACAGTGCCATATGACTGGAAGAAACCATAAATACTGGTATCTTTCAATAGTGCACAATGATATCTTTTTGTTGCTTCTGTTACTATATATGAAAATCACAGTAACCACAATGTCATAATCTGTATTTCTGGGATAAAGATTATTTTTATGCTTTGCTTTTGAATGCAGGAGTGTTACTAACTGCTATTTGTCTTTTGGCAACATTGCTATAACTTAAGCCTGACAAAGTTATTACTCAGTTATGAAGACAGGACTTGGACACATAGTAAGTGCTGATATCAGAGCATAGTACCATGGAAAATGAGTTTCCTAGGAACATAAACTGCTGCTCATTATTTACCTAGTCTCAGAGTAAACTCTGGACAATGACATATATTACCGTATTAGATAATCTGTAGTAATAGATTATGCTTATGAAGGTTGCTTGAAGAAAAAATGGAGGAAATAATATGATCTATCTGTGATATTATTTCACTCTAGTTAGAACTGGGCCTATGCTTCTCTCCTAAGCATAAAACCTACAGCCCTCAAAGCTAGAAAGTGTCAGTGTCAGATTGGAGAAGCACTGCAAATGAGATCTACATTTAGAGCTGTATAACTTTAATCATAACAGGGTCAACCCCCTCAGTGTGCAATGCAAAAGAATAAAGTCATGCAGCTAAAGCTCTCCTGCTGTTCTCCTTACCTGTTGGATGGATATTGCTGTCAATGAACAAAGAACATCTGCTCTTCTTGTAATTCTGCTTTTGAACCATTGTAAATTTCCAAAACAGTATATAAAGATAAACTGAAATTGAAGTCAGGCTGGGCTGGAAATTGCAGGGGTCCAAGAGCTGATTCACATTCTTGTCTCAAAAGCAGCAACATCTGTCAAAGAAGCAAGACAGACAGCTGCAGGCAGCAAGAGATTCTAAACTTAATCTACTACCTCACGCCTGTTAGTCTTTTTTATTCTTTTTTTTTTTCAAGGCAGAGCCTGTCTTTGGCTTTGCCTTTAGTTTATCTTAATCAAATGCAACTCCAACAATGCAAATTCCTCTTTATTATAGTGACGGTAACTGTGGAGTAGTGGAGAAATGCATAACGGCTTGTTATGAAAACTCTGCACCCTGGAAACATTCAAAGTCAGGTTGGATGGGGCTCTGAGCAACCTGTTGTAGTTGAAGATGTCCCTGCTTATTGCGGGGGGGTTGGACTAGATGACCTTTAAAGGTCCCTTCCAACCCAAACTATTCTATGATTCTGTGAATATTAGAAAAGCTCTTTTCAATAAATATGGGTCCTCGAGCCACGAATGTCAGTGGGACCATACTATTGTTGTTATTCATTTTTATCCACCATGAAAGCTAGCATGGGACAGTGGTTTCAGAGGACAGTTGACTAGATCTCAACATTTCACTAACAGAAAGAATACAAAGGAGTTGCTTTAGCACATCAATCTACTTAACAAGTTATGTCTTTATTCAGGTGGCTGGGGCAGGTAGAAGAGGAAAGCAGAACCAAGACTAGTACAGTTACAGTACCAAACCAGGACCTCACACATAACATCAGTAGAGTAGATTTAGGTTTGCAAAACAAATCAGAATATGGTCAAGAGGGGCGTGGGGGAGGGGGGGGCTGTCTTTTTAAATTAATAATTTAATGGTAAGAAATGTCTCATTGCATAAAGACAATATTAAAAATGTAGAACCAACAAGGTGGAAGAGAATTTACTGTCCCTACTGTTCAAAGCATTGATTATTTACATATACACGCCAACAAATAAAGAGGTGAAGCAAGCGCTGGTATCAACTTCTAAGGCAGCTGGATCATATCACTGTTTTCACTCTGTAATAAACATCTCTTACTGAACGTAATTACCTATGATGCCTGCAGTACTGCCAGCTACACTGTAACTCAAATCACTCCATTGCTTGCTTGCCAAAACTGTTAGAAGTATTTCTTTTGTAATGTACCATATTTTAGCCTAGGGGAGGGGGTAAAGAAATCACACTATATGAAATAATGTATCTTATTTTCACACAGTCCTGGACTGCAACATTCTTATTTTGGACATAAAGCATTTGATCTTGTTTCCACTGGAGCTGAAAGAAAAAACAAAACAAAACCATTCCAATTTCAATTCAAGCAGAACCTAATTCATACTTGGTGGACATGTCTATAAATAGATATCAGCTGACTGAAGTTTTGCCACATATTATTATTCACCAGCAGCTAATCTTGATCTTCAAAATTCCATACAATCATTCATCCCCATCACACCTCTCTGTGGTGCTTTTGTCTAATTAATTTAGATAAACCACAAGGCAGACAATTGAAAAATTTATCCAAATAATTCAGAGGAAATGGAAGAGCCAAACACTGGAATAATATGGAGCTGGGTAAAGCCACCATGTTGCTCAAGACTCGCATGGGACTTTGGATTCTTCTCATCACCGGACACAAAATAAAAGCATCACCTGTTTCTTAACTCCTGTCTTGCTGTTTGGAAAGCTCAGCACTAACTACTCTTAGTCAAGCTCCTAGATTACATCCTCAGTCCCAAAATGGGTTCTTTCTTACTTGTTTTTGGGTTTGCTCACTAATGGACTAATTGCTGTTAATGGATAGACAGCTCCTTCCTTGTGGAAACTCTTCTTTTTACTGGCATGCTTAACTCATGAAAATGCATTGTTGGAATAGGTCTGTGATGCAAAAAGACTAACCTTGTTTCTCTCTACAATCAACTTTACATTGGACCCTTATCTTTGTCTCTTGTGTCTCAGAATTACGATAGAGGCTGTGATTACATGACCATTTAGCACTGGGCAATGGACAATATTTATCTTACAGATATGAGTTAATTAGGCCAGGAACACAGACATGTTTCCTACACTGATTTCAGTAAGTTATCAGATTGCACAGGTAAATTGACATCCAGGAATTTCCCTGTCAGAAAGTCCTATCTTAATTCATTTTCACAAGGGACCCAAGATAAGGGTGGTATGGGAAGAAAGACGCAAGAATACTGTTGAGAGGAGATCAAGGAAAGGGCCTAAGATTGAAGAAATCTTATCTCTGAATTTCTTGACCTCTTCTGGCTTAGATTCCATTCTGAATATTTCATATTTGTAGCATTTGGGGCTCAACTTCCTCCTTTGTGCTTTCTTTTCAATAAAATAAAATAAAGATTAGACAAGAAAGGAAAAGAGAGAAGTTAAGCAAGGAAGAGGAAGAAGAAAGGAGGTAACTTTCTCCAGGTCCATTTCTAATAGTACTGAGTTTCCTATTTATCTTGCAGTCCCTTTTTTTCTTTTCTCCTCTTCAAGAATTATTCATTGCATATGTAAATAGATGCATAATCAGGATAAAGGAATAAATGCAAGTCCTACTGGACAGGATGCCCAAGCTGTAACTGATTTCAATGAGTGCAGTAGTGAATTTATCTAACATGACACTAAACAAGCCATCCTTTAAAAGTGCAAGTTTCATGCCTTTGTCTGGCTACCATTTCAAAAAAATTATGTCAAACACATACCAAGGTGAAAAACTACATGATTATAAAACCACTGAGGTGAATATAATAGTCCACAGAAAACACAGGACCACGCTGATTGGTCCTTTCCCTGGGACTGGCTGGCAGGTCTCCTACAGGCGAAGCTTAGACCCTGTAGCTTCGCCTCTACCCACGCTCCTTTGGTACAATTTCAGACAAGTTGCTTCCAAAAGCTGACACGATAAGTAAACATCAAATCCAGGCTCATTCTTAATAGTCAGACCACTACTGTTATGTCTGCAACCACCAAACAGGAGCTTCTTCTCGCTCCTTATGTGGCACCTGGTCTCTTGAGACCAAGGAACAACACCAAGTAACAGCCAGTGAGCAGGATCAGGGCACACCATCAGTTCCCGTCATGGATTTTTTTCTAGAGGTTTCCACAAATCTACCACATTTCTACTGTTAGCAGTGTGGGTAATATATCCATAACCTAGTGTGCTCACCAGCTTTGGGAAGACAAGCGTTATAATCTGAAGTGCTTTGATTCAGGACAAGGAAAACTGCTTTAACATGAGCATAATCAACAGCTGGCTGCCAACAGTCAAGCATGAGACTTTATAAGTCTCACATTTTACAGGGAAGCAGAAAGCACATAGCTCTTTTGGCCTTACTGAGCTTTGTAGGAGCATTTCAAACCCATGAAACAAGTGAATGAAAAATCATTATAGAGATCCTACGTATTTTTGTTACTGAGTTACTTTGTGATCCAGTGCCTGCTTTATTATCTCTGTCTATTGAGCTAACGGGTAAGCTTGTAGTTTTTTAACAATCATGACCTGCAGGCCAAAGGTTTTAGCCTCATGCCTCAAAAATAGAAAGCTAAAAAAGTGCTGAACACATCTTAAGATAACACAGAAAGCAGTAAGGCTCATTTAACACAGCAAGGCATCCTTCTCAAGAGAAGTAGAAAAGGGTTAAAATCTTTCTTGGTACAAAGGAGTTGAAGTGTAACCAATTACTTTATATCAGTGGAGAATATGGTCCTGTTAAAGTCAGCCAGATAGAACCTGATATAGAGAAAAACGCTATACTTACATACAGCAGAATGTCCAAGAAAAAGCTATTACAGAGAAGGCAGTAAAATTCCAGCTGATGCAATGAGCAGGAAACACTGGGTAGCAGAAAGTTGATTAAGTACATGTCAATTGGAAGACCTTTCCTCGGGTGTTCAATCACACAGAGAGTCCTGGGGAAAGTCCAGAACAAGAGCTCTTCATGTGAATTGCCAGGAATGGGGGAAATGTACCCCTTCCTGGAAGGCATATTGTCAAAGAGTGCCAAAACTACTAGAAAAAGAAATAAAAGGGAGAAAGATAAAGAAGGGGGGGGGGACGGGACCAAAAGGAAAAAAAACCCTACCAAATAAGTTGTAGAGCATTTTAAATGAGTAGGTATATAGAAGAGTTGAAGAATGATACAGGTGCGGCAGGCCTTTACAAACAATTTATAAAGAGAGAACAAAATAGGAAAGTTCATCTGAGTGAGAAATGACATAAGCTACACTATGTCTACACTGGTGTTTAATTCAAGTTAAACAATCCACTTGAATGAAATACGAATTTAAGCTAGCCTTCCTAAAAGACATTATTGGGCAAGCCCTAACATAAACACACAAAAGGAGAAGAGCCAAGAGGAGAAGGGCAGCATTAGTGTAGTGAAAGACACTACTGAGTCAGTTGGTTGCAGGCCAAAAATTCATATTACAGAAGGCTAATCCTGAAATAGTGAAAAAGTGGTAGTTCATAGACATCAGTTCTGGAAGTGATGGGAATCCCATTGCTTAATCAACACAAACATTGTATGTATCCTTCACCTATCAGAGCAAATGGGATCTCCATTTATGCTTTTTGCTGTCTGTGAAGTGCAAGTACATGACAGCATACAGGCAGACACAGCAATCAGACAGCACACAGCTGCCACAGAGATGTTGAAAGAATAGCTACTTCCCATAGAGCACAGAGTATCTGATTTCTGTATTGTGCACTTCAGCGCTGTGCATTTCAGTCAAAAGGAGATGATCTAGTACATATGTCAGCGGACATCTATTTATTTTGCGTCCTCTACAGTGCTAATCACCAAGGGGCACATTCATTACTAATACTTTCTGCCAGTGTATTTGGCATACAAAGTCTTTAAGACTGTCTTCACTAAGAAGGCATAACCTGGATTTCCTGGTTAAATCCGCTAACCAGTGAGATTGTCTCTTGGGTCTCAAAATGTGTACTAGTTTTCTTAAAGACCCTGTGCCTGGCAATACATGAGAAAGTGAGAATTTCACTCTGCTTGTTTGTGGTTCTAGAAAAAAAACTGAAGTATGAGACACAAATAAGTTGTGAAGAGTCCAGTATACAGAGGCAAATAAAAGAAAACCCAAAATGCATTACGATATTTCAAGTCTCAAAATTGTGAGGAGCTGATTTGGAAACCAGTAACAAGCTTGTCATCTCCAGAAAAGTAAACAAAACTGTACTGAAGCAAAACAGAATGAAAAGCTTGTGGATTTTACTGACAACCTGTAATTTATCTTGGGAAAAATAAGTTTCAGACTATGTCTGCTTATGTTTTAGAGAAAAGATTTTATGATTTTATTAACATGAAGCTGTGCTTATTGAGGCAAGTATTTTGTGGGTTTAGGTGCCCCTTTCCATCTAACCTATTGACATTATTATCTATCCCTTAGAACAGCCCAGTTTGGGGGACTTTACCTCTCATATTTACGAGGAAGAAGAAAACACTCTTAAGCTGTGAAACAGGCAAAGCAACAATTTCATCCTTAATGCTTTCCTGTCCTTTCCCTCAGACTCCTAACGAGTAAGTTCACACTTAGATCTTCTAAAGAATTCAGTGAAAGCTTTCAATATCAATATGAAAGTAATACTGATAATCCATTAATAATAATGATTAAAGGTGAATAGATTTACATTTTTGCAATACTTGTTATAGTCAAGCAATGGCTGAATATTTGGGAGATTGTTCCTATACCTCTAATTTTTACAAAAATGTTTGCATGAATGATGGTGGAAAAAAAGTTGCCCCTACATAGATAACTTATTCTTTCCTTTCTGAAAGTGTACTGCTCAAAATACTTCAGTCATCTATTCAGAGAGTAGCAACTGCTATTAACCCATCCAGCTTGTCAAATATGTAGTATACTGTATGTAAAGATGTCCCATTATCAAGCAGTCCATTATTACCCTAAATATCTGTTCTGGTATGTAGTCCACCTGAAATTATATTAGTCATTGATGTGTTTTTTTCCTTCTGGTAAAGAATGGAGTAGAAAAAGAAGGGAAGCAAAGAAACAGTGCCTGTTCTTCAGTGTTGCAAAGGAAAGCTTCCATGTAAGAACTGACCATAGATGGTGAATTGGCATCTACCTGGGCCTGGAGGCAGACCTAACAGAAATGGCAAAATAAGAAGTGGGATCATCAGTTCTCGACTTCCACTTCCAATTTGTCAATGTTTTTATTAATTATTTCAGTGTTTTTTATTTTAGTAAAAAGAATAAAATGTTAAGTGCTAACCTGAGAGAAAGAAAAGATTGCAAGGCAAGAAGAACAGACATAGGGAAGAACAGATAATAAAATAGATGTCTTCATTTTCGGATTAAAGCAAAATTTAAGGCATCAGAATTTTGTGTGGGATGGCAGAATTCCCATCTTCAATTAGCACACTGTCTAGAAGAACTTGGCACCTCCAGCATTCCCATGGATTTCTGGTCAAATCACACTATTCATAAATGTAAGCTCCACGCTAATTTTTCAATCAACTCTAATTAGAATAGTTTTAATTTACAACAGCACTTTGAAGATTCAGGACTAAATTAGCTTGAGATAAAGTATGTGCCATTCCCTGAAGACACTGGAAGTGTGCCTGGTCCTAATAATGGTGAATATGATTCACCATGTTTAAACCTTTATAAATGACAGTCTAGTGATTCTGTTATTTAGCCATCACTCAGCAGACACTGGCCTTCAAACGTGCTAAAAGCCAAGCACCGCTTCGTCAATAATGCCAATGGATGAGTTAAAAGTTCCACTGCTTGTTCATGCTGAAGGAAAGCCTCAAAGAATTCAGTACAAATTATAGCTAAAGATTCCCATGGCTCACTCTCTCCTACTGCTTAGCAACCAAAATATGGTGCTCCACATAGTTGCAGGGCCACTGTGCCAACATACATAAAGACTAAGGGGTGGGAGGTTTAAAGGAAGGATGTCAGTCATATTTTGGGGAAAAAATGACAGCAGTGGCTCACCAGAAAGTGTTATGGCTGACAGTCTCCATCATTATCTTATTTCTTAGTATCATAGTCTGTAATTAGAGTGCAGCTGATGTGCTGAGAAATATCTTTTCCACTACTTACAGAAGAGGGAAGCACTTATTCAAAACCTAGTCAGGTTTCCAAATGGTTTACATCCCATGCTAATTTCCCCAGATATTTTGTATTAAGAAAGATGGATAGACTTCTAAACCAATACTGTTTCTATGTCAAGAACACATTTCTATTTCTATGTTTATATTTATCAGTCTGAAAAAAAAGCATATAGGTGTCACTTGACAAGAAATATTGCGCTTGTCTTGTGAAATCCTGAAACTGCTGAGGTACAACAATAAATTCATTTTATGTGGTACAGTATTAGAAATTACTTACTTGACTTAGAATTATAAATGTATATTTTATGTTACAGCTAGCTAGAAGGTTACATCTCAGTTGTGGTCTTTCTTCATCCATTTGCAGGCATCACTTTTGCTAGCAAACTGTTTTTATTTATATGGATATAATGTCATAACTGAAACAGCAGAAAGAGCTAGCCCAAAACACCTCAAAGCCCCCTCCATTACAAGAGATGAGATTTATAGTTCCAGGGTGAGCTCACATAAACACAATTACCATATGAACTGTCTGAGACGTCGATAGCATTGCCTAGGACAATTATCAAGGGCCTCCTTACCTTTTTTTTATCATGTCCCATACCGTATCATGTCTCACAAATAATGAGACCGCAGCAATCCCTGCAGAGCCATTGAGACAAGAAAATAATAGAAGCAGAAAGGATTGGTTAATCCTTTCTGTAAGTTAAAAGTTTTGCAATTTGGCACAGACTTTACAAGCAATGATATAATGAATTTTGTACTTACATGATACATGATCTAAAAGGAAGTCCAAAAGTTAAGAGCATAGATCTTTGGGGGGTCAAGTTTAAATTCCCAGGACTTTCAAGACATGAAGAGTGAACAGCCTGACTACTGAAACACGAAACTTAGCATTATCATCATGCATATCCATCACTTTTGTTTGTTAGCCTATCTGGAATGAAAGAAATTAGAAGGAGAGCCATGGTGAGCATCTGGCTTGTGCTAGAGTAGCCGAGGCATCTTCAAAAGGACTGTATTTTAAAGAGTTCATACCAACAAAGATGAACTAGAATGGACTCCTGTAAAATATAATTCAATCATTAAGTGACTAATTTAACAAAACTTGTGGAGCCTGTTTATGCCCTTAAGAAACACTGATTTTATTATTCCAAGCTTTACACATAGTTCTGAGCCATGAGGACTCAATATATCAGACCAACAATTCAACAACTGGAAGTTGGCACATGCAAATTTTTACCAGCTGGAGTTTTTCCAGTACATTTAGGTTTAGGTCCACAAGTTGCTCTTCATCTCTCAAGTGACAGTTAATGCTCGCTGAAGTCACTAAGAACAGACAACACATACCATGCAGGACCTCACTACTGCTCAGTAACTCACCAGCCCATTGATACTGTTTGTATACATAACAATGCTGTTTGAATGTCTGCATAAGCCATTTATTCAATAGGATTTAAGAGGGTGAAAATCACTTTATATTGTAAAGGATCACCTTACAGATGAGTTAAGCCCCAATTAAACAAACCCCCACACAGTTCAACTGCCCACGTGGTCTTCCCAATAAACAGTCAAAGTCCACATTTTTAAATTGGACTAAATAACTGCATAGGAAACAGAAACATGCATGGGGAAACTTTGACATAGAACAGTCTTACCCCTTCAGCCCTCAGGGTTTCAGACCTGCCATTCTATGAGAGGGATGTCATGTTGCACACCTCTGCTCAGTCTACATCTCTCTTCTTGGGGTCAGCCTTTGAGTAGGAACATGAGAGATCATGTCTTGTCACAAGAGCCACTTCTCGAGATTTTTCTATCTCCTCCTCCACAAAGATATCATGAAAGGTCCAAACAATCCTACCAGCAATTCACACGTCAAAACTCTTCTCATAATCTTTTGGAATAAATATCCTGAGAGCATGATCCATGGATTATGTATACTGCTGTTAGTAGTGAACTATTATAAGCTGCTTATTTGAGATGACACAATTTTGTGTGTAGTTTTTTATGAATAACAGTTTTTCTTCTTTAGCTTACTGACTAGAGACCCACAAAAAAATGGTATGGGGGATATAAGTTAACTCCAAGCCAAAATTTTGCAACATTTTCTGACTGATCAGACAAATGAAAATATTTAATTTGTGGTTGAAAAAGAAGAACCCAGAACTAAATCATATGGCCAAGTTCTGCTCAACCCCAAATCCTCATTGAATCCAAACCTCTTTAAATAAAAATGCCTGATTGGATTAATCTTTCACACTAAGGAAATCATTGCTGCTCTTCTTACTCAGTGAAACAGCAATACTGTGTTACCATACTCTTGGAAGACTCACCACCTGTGCAATTGATAGGAAGGAATACAACACAGATGAGAACATCTGCTGTTTCTGAATTCTTTGAGCTGGTGAAAAAGAACTGGAGCTGCTAATATTTAAAATTATAAATACTATAAATATGAACATACTTAACTCTATCTACTTTTAAGGCAAGTAATGTCAAATTGCAGTTTTAAAATTCTACATTCTCCAAATACAACATTTTATTAGTTACATCAATATTATTAGGCAAAGCCAGCTGCTTGCCACTGCCTGCTGATCAGACTGATAAGGAATGCCACTGCATCTGTTTTTGACAATAAATTAGAATCTAAAATAAAAAGAAATCTTGCAGAATACATTGTCAAGTGTTCATAAATGGTCACTTGGACAAAAGCGTACAGAAATCAGTGTCCATATGCCCATAAGGAGTAGATGAAATCACTTATATTGTAAGGAAAAGCACCCCTGGGGCAAGGACTAGTGTGCAAATATGCTGATGAACAGAACCAGAGCTAAGGGAAAGGATAGAGATGCCAAGTATGCCTGAACGAGGTAGGCTGCTGCTACTTAGGGCCTATAACAAATATATGGGAACAGCTGTCAGCTGTAGGGAACATAAAGAAAGGAGGGATGCCTGCAAGGTAAGAGTAGAGTGTGTGAGTGTGTGTGTGAGTGTGACTCTGTGTGTGTGAGTGTGAGCGAGAGAGAGAGCGCACTGCAGGTGCTTAAGTGCTATGGCTCTTCTGGGGATGCTACTGGGTGGTGGAAACATTTGGCTGTTAATCCTAAAATAAAACTTCTCTTATTCACTGGAGTGGGGGAAATATGACATGATTTTTAATGTAACATTTTTATTTTAACAATGCCTGAAGGCAGAACTTGAGCCTGACTACATAGAGGCACTGAACAAAACATAAAAAACAGCCCTTGTCTCAGGAAAAATAAAGCCTGTTAAAGCTTCCTGTTCTCCTTGGATAATATTCTGAGGAACAACAAATAGCAATGTGATCAAAGTGTTGTTTATTTAAAAGTCTGTATGTCCTTTCTGAATCCAGCCAAACTTTTTACAAAATTCCAGTCCACCAAAATTATAACCCCTTTTTTCAAAGAATCCTCACAGAACCACAACCCTTTCAGCAGATACACAACTCATCCAAATACATGCAAACAGAGATGCGTACTGGAACAGAATAAATCCCTCAGTAAAGCTCCCTGTATTAACACGGGGACAAGAACTTATTCAAATGCTAGGAGATTGTAACCCTACCTCTACAATTTTCTTAACTAAATTAGATATCAAAGTCTCTAGCTTCTTTCTAACAGTTATGTGGTAGCAATGAAAGGAAAATTCCAGCCCCTACTTAAGTCAAAATTAATCTTCAAAAGCCTGCTAAAATTAAGCTTTTGTTCCTTGGCTTCCTCTTTGGCTGCTCCTTATATTCAGCCCTGAAAGTTTCTAGAGCCCTGGTTGTCTTTCCTGGATTTAATCCAATCCTGATGGAGGCTGAGAGGAGCCTTTGTCCCCTTCCTCCCCTCCCTTCCTTTCTCAAGGGACTCTTCTAACCCAGACTCAAGCTAAAGAACACCAAATGCAAGCCATTGACAGAATTTCTTTTATACCTGATTATGAATTACCTACTCTGCATAGTGCATCATGCTGGGCACCTTGCAAATATGTTAAGGGACCAAAGCCAGAGAAACTCCCAGTCTAAAAATGTTAACTATATTTGTCTCAGCTGGATTAACTGTACAGAGGAGGACGTAGCTGTCTCTCTCTGGCATACCAGTTTGTTTTCTCTCTTCTCTGAGTGGTTAGGCATAAAGCTTCATCAATGGTCTATGTGACTATAAAATGCCGGATAGAAATAAGAACTGATGTGCAGGGTGTCCTTCATGTTGGTAGCAGGGCTGTATCAGCATGGTACATGTTCGCCCTTGTCATCTTCTCACATCGTCACAAGACCAGCAGAATTTTTTACAAAGTATTTATATAAAATAAAGTTCCATGGATATCAGCAAAGAGAATGATATAATTGAGCTCCAGTTGTTATACACAGCAATGCAATTTAGAGTTTTGCGGTGAAATAACTGAAAGATAAAAATCTTGCTATAAAGTCAAGTGTTTGTTCCTGTTTATAGAATATTTTTTTTGCCTGGAGGTTTATCTTGAACAATAATTCTGCATTCAAGGTCTGATGTGACTGTTCTACATGTAACCTCGTCATCTTCCTAACAGAGAGAGTAAGAATGTAAATGTAAAAGAAATATGGTTTTTTACTTAGAAACCATGCATTTTGTTGCTTGTGTTTCTGAACTGCCTTGAAGCTAACCCAGCCTGTTGTGAACTTTAGGCTAGAAATCCATCTAGGCAAAACCTTCTTGCATAGTAGTATGAGATCCAATTCCCAGAAACTCAGTTTCTCTAGTCAGTAGGCTGCTTTTGAAAGGGTGGTACCATGTCTTTCAAGGATAAGCATTTAGAAGTTTACTTATTTAGTCTATGGGAACAGGCACTGGAGAGAGCTTGTACTTCATGTTCTCCCTGGCAGGATCCTCCTTGATATTTGGTAAGCCAGACACACATTTCTACCTACCTTGCTTACTTGAAGGCAATCCCTAATATCCTGCCTTTCTTAGGTGGATAGTGGATGAAAATATATTTGCTTATATTCTTGCTTGTTCACAGAAAAACCTCATGTGTCTCTACTGATTCATTTCTTGACTAGATCAATTTACATTGTTTGTGCATTCTAAATTCTCTGGCTAGGACTTGGCATGTGTGCCAGTGGCATGCAATGCCTGGCATCCGTATGACCAGCTTATGTGGTGTCACCCTGCTGTAAATCATGGAAATAATAGAAAGCATTTCTGAATTACATCCTTAGCCAATAGTAGAAAAGTTGCCTACTGTTTTCCATAAACTATAGCAACTGAAATTGCTCCTCCTGTGAAGAAGTCATTTCATTCTTGATTTTTCTTACTTTTCCCCAGAATATTCTTATTAAATTTGTAAAAGCATCCCTCTGTAACAGGTTGATTACAAGGGAAGAACTGCATTTTGTCCTGAGCTCATGTGCAAATATTTCCTCAGTTAACACATCTCTCCATTCCCAGTAGGATTAGATCATTGTAACTCTAATATTTCACAAGAATTTGCTGCTGGTTTGATAAATTGAAAAGATGGCATCTTCTCTACCGCAAAGTTCTTTGCCCCACAAAAAAGCCATACTGTAATAAATAATAAATATACAGTACAGCTTCCTTAGACAGATTCCAAGAATTTTATATACTGTAATTTAATCCTTAGAAAACCAGAGGATATTAAATGAACTAAACTGTCTTAGCCAGCAATCTCTGATTTGGGCTGCTCTTTGATGTTTATATCTGAAAGTCTTTGATGTCTTACAATTGTTTCAGAAATTAGAAAAAAATCTTGACTTTGTAAATCATTTTGTGATTACATAAACGACAATATGATGATGAATGGCACAGAGTTTACAAAAATGAATTGTTTCTCTGAATATTAAGTTAATCAAAAAGCCAAGATTGTCTAGTATGAGCTCCTAGTGCCTTAAAGATCCTTTGGCATTCCAGATGCACGATGAAACAAAAATAGCATAGCCTTATTATGAGCACCTTTCCACATCTGCAATCGTGTTATACAATAAACTCTTGTTCTTTTGTAGCAAGATTGCACTGGTTCTTTTTTTCTTTCTTTTTTATTATTAATTTGAAACATGTGGGGAGAGGGTAATCCAGTAAACCATAGGCATTTCATATCAGAGCTTTCATGCAATCACATGTAACGTCAACCATCTGGGTGGAAGGAGAGATAGAACTTGGTTTATATCAATAGACTGTGAATGATAGCAAGGAGCAGAAACAGTAGAGTTCAAATGAAGATTATATATATTCATGTCTATGAACATAATAGTAGTAGTATTCATTTGAGCATAGGCCCAGTGATGGAATAAACTGGTTTTGCTATTAAATAAAATAGCAAGCACTATACAATAAGAATGTTTGTTGTATTTACAACACTTTGAATGCCATTGAACACATTGTTTGTAAGTGGATGCAAATAATACACATGAAACATAAAAAAGAACAAGTTGTATGCATATACATGTGCAAAAAGAGAGATTTCTATCGGCAACATATTTTTATGATTGGTAAATATATGCCATTTTGAAATTCCACAAAACTAGTGATTAGGTAGACAATTAAAAGATAATAATTTAGAAACCATATGTCTGCTTTTATTTTGAGCAAAAATAAACCATTATCTCTAAAAACACATTCATTTATTGTTTATTTTCAAAGTGAACTTCAAAATTAAATTACAGTGTTTGGAAGAAAAAAATTAAATAGACATCTGAAAGAAATAGAATTGATTTAAAATTTTACCTTTTTGATGTCAAAGGATATCTTAGAGGAAAGCCTTAGGGATATAAATTCTTCTCAGACTTACAGTAAAGGCATGCAATTTTTTAAGATGCATAATCCTGTATCAAAGTTTTGTGAAAACCTGATAAAAACTCAAGAGTTCATACATCTAAAAGATTAAAACCAACAACCAATGCAAACACTTAAAATTATTTACAGTCCTGTGAAATCCAAACTGCATGCATGTGGAGTACTCTTATGTTGTAAAAACTGCAGCTCAGTCTGGAATTCTGTACAATAGAAGCAGAGAGGAAAATATATGACATGCAATATCTTTGCCTGTAGAGTACAAATTAGTGAGTTTCCACTCCATGTTTAGGTAACATATCATCTAATCATTAAGACAATTCTATGCTGATGTTTTCTTTTAATGTAGCATTCCAGGTGTTTGTTGCCTGTTCTCTACAAGTGACTGAATAGGAACAAATTCCAAGGTGAGAATCTGAACACTGAAATTATGTTCTGGTTGGCTGAATAGTTTTGTAAATAAGCCATTAAAAGAGGTACTATCTTCCAGGTTAGTTTTTTAGATAGTTAATAGTTTGGCTGATTGATTACTTTTTTTTTTTTTGGTTGGTTGCTTGTGAGTATTGAGCATTCTAATCATCCCCTACCTTTTACTTTATTCTAAAGAACTGAAGCCACAAGCCAGCGTATCACTTAAGCACTTGGTAACTTCAAAGTTCTCATCGCACTTGAAGTGAATGACACTACTTTTGTATGGATATCTATGAACACGAATAAGTGTTTTGCCTTTTTGGGACCTAATCATTGGCTAAAAAGCTCAGACTTATTGTATCAAAATATTCTGCTGTATTTCATGTATATTTTCTCAGATGCCATGACCGCAAATACAGTCAAGAGCTTTTATTGGCCATCTACCCCAAATAAATTCTCTGTGGAAACCTGAGGACAAGGGGACATGCCATCCCCTCCTGTTGGGAGGAAGCATGCTCTTTCAAAGGAAAAAAGATGTCAGGCTTCAGAACTCTGGATTCCAAGAATCGCAGGAACATAGAAATGCTGTTTGTAGGGGACCTTTGGAGGTGTCTCCCACACAAAGTTTACTTTTGCTAGCACTAGATCAGGTCAGACATATCTTAGTACTGTCCTGTCCAGAAAGCTTTCAAGGATGATTTCCCATGCTGTCTGGGCAACCTGTTCCAGTGTTGTACTACCTGTCTGCCACAATTAAGATGTTTTTGTCATCTTTGCACGTCCCCTTCTAGTAGTTGCAGGTTGCTGGGTTGCTAATAGATCATTCCTTAGCCTCCTCTTTGTCAGACTAAACAAGTCCAGCCCTTTCAACCTCTCTTCATGATCATCTTCAAAGGGCATCACTGCAATCTCTTATTTCTCAGTATCCCTCAGATACTAGGGGGCTCCAAATTAGAGTTTGTTTTCCTTATACAGCTTCATCAGTGCCAAGCAGAGGACAAGAATAACTTCATTTGGTCTGCTCCCATGCTCCCCCTAACACAGTCCAATACATGATTTACCTTATTTGCATTTTGCACTACTGGTTTATATTCTACCTGTAGTCAATCACACCCTTGTCCTTTTCAGGGGACTTGACTTATTTCCCAGGCCACACTGGTACATGATGTTGTTCTGACACACACTCAAGTTCCTTATGAGGTTTATGACAGTCCAGTGTTCAAGAACTCTCTGAATTAAAGTTTTCCCATTCTTCATATCAATCATTCCTCTTAATTAGTATTATCCGCAGCTTTGCCTGAACACGTATTCTGTGTCACAATCTAGGTTGTTGCTCGAAATACTGAACAATGTGAGTCCCAGGACGAAATCATAGGGTACTTTGCTCATTACCAGCCAGAACACAAATCACTGATTTTACCACCCTTTTACTGTTTTGGTAAAGCCGATTTTCAATGCATCTGAGAAACTATTATTCCAGTCCATATTTCCTCAGCTTCCACAGGGAATCTTTTTGGGCATAGTGTCAGAAGTCATCCTGAAGACCAGGTATCCATTGCTTTCCTCCTGCCTACTTGTCATGCCATCTCATCATAGCAGGCAATCAAGCTGGTCAAGTATGATTTGTCATTGAGAAGTCTGTGCCGGTTATTCCTGATTGCTTTCATGTGTTTGGAGATGGATTCCAAGGGGATATGCTTTATGATCTTTATAGGGGTTAATATGGTCTATAATTCCCCAAGTCATCCTATGACTTTTCCTAAAGATGGGCATAGTGTGAGCCTTTTTTAGTTGTAAGGGATCTTCCCTGATAACCACAGTTTTCTTCAGAGACAGCAACCTTGCAGTCACTACAGCCAGCTCTTTCAGTGGCCTTGGGTGAATCCCACCCAGCTCCATCATTTTCAAACCTCTCTCAGTAATGCTTACCCTGTTTCTATGGCATTATTGGCTTTCCCTCTTTACCAAACTGCACTGGTCCACACAGAGGTGTGAGATCAGGTTTTGCCAGTGAAAACTGAGACAAAAAAGATGAAGTCTACTTCAACCTCTTCTGCATCATCAGTCACTAGGTTGTCTACCTCATCAAACTCACATTTTTCCTGAACTTTATTTTGCAGCTAAGATATCTGCAGAGTCTTCTCTCATGACCTTTTATGTCCCTGACTTTTAGCTCTGACTAGATATTGGTCTTCAAATTCTTGTCCCTAAATACCAAAGAAAAATACTATAATTGTGCTTTTTCAGCTGTTTTCTTTCTATTTCTTGCAAGTTCCCTTTGTGTTTTAATTCATCAGGAAGGTTCCTGTTTAGCCAAAAGGACAGCTAGTGGGAGGTCTTAGACTGGTCAAGTGGATGCATAAGGCTACACTGGTCCTTGATGTTCCAATCATCACTTTCTGGCTTGTGAAGCTGAAATGAGGAAGGATTTCCATAGGCTGATGAGCAAAAAAGGTTCCTGCTTCTTCATGGTGCTTTTCTGTAAGCGGTCTGCTTAAGAAACATGAAAAGTAAAATGGGAAACAGTGGCAGATAAAATCTGAAAAGTCCAAGTTCTGGAAGGGACCAGCTAGACCTTCTTGTCTTCTTTTCTGAGTCAGTGTTAGAGAAATTTTCTCTAGTGGGAAAAAAGAATGTTTATTTTAAAATTTTTTATTCTTGCCCTCTTAAGTTACTTTATTTTTCCTAGATTTTGCTGTCAACCTTAAGATTGGCCATATAGCAATAAGTTAGATCAACTGAAAACATAGCACCTGTGGTTTTAGCTGCAGAATGGTGTCACAAGTTTTTCCTTCATTTTCATCCCTCTGAACAGAACCTTTTTGTAAAAGGCCTAATACCCATAAAATACATCCAGTGGGAAAATTTCCTGAATCCATTGTCACTGCAAAGATCATTGGGTTAAACATGTCTCTTAGTAACTTTATGCAACCACCTAGATTGGCAGTTGTGTTTATCCAATGTTTAATTTTAGTTTAATTATTGATAAGATAATGTTTTTTAATATTAAAAGGCTATTAACTAGAACTCCCTGTTCTCCCAACTTCTTTAAAACATCCTTGCTGTTGGTCTTGGAATAATAAATCAAATAATATCAATACTTTCAAAAATACACAATGCAATTAAAACAGATGTGTTTTAAAATATTCTGAAGAAATTAACTCTAGTACTAAACAGTAAGTGAAAAAAAATTACAAATTATATGATTGCTTCAGAATGCATTAAGAAACTCCCTTTCAACACAGGCTTAGAGGAATGAGTCAAGAAATCCTGGAAAAAATCTCTCATAGCAATAAAGACTAAACCAAAACCACCATAGCTAATCTTTAACATCCTAGGACACTCCTTCTGAATGAATACTATGTACTACTATATATCAAGTTTTCAATTCACAGTGCTGATTTTCTACCTAAACTAAGTAAAATGAGATTTATATGTGTCCTTTTTTCTTTCTGAAAAGTAGAAAAGAAAATAGATTTGCCCAATTATTCGACCTTTCTGGAGCTAAAGTTAAAAGGGATTGTTCCATTCCTAACTTATTTTCTCTGGATCTGGTCTCACAAATGAGATAATCCCAGAGAGGTTTAGCTTTGAAAGCAAAAGTGAGTGATTTGACTTTTCCTGAGCTTGTGACCCAGGATTACCTAGCAATTAAAGAATTAATCTAGTAGACCAGAGATAGTGAGTTTGTTCTTAGCTTTGCCACTAATATATTTTGGTAATCCAATGCAAATAACTGAACCTACTTGTCTTCAGTTTACCCCTTCACAAGGTGATATACTTACATATTTTGCAGGTGTATTATGTACATGCCTTTCATGGTTTAACCCCAGCCAGCAAGTAAGCACCACACAGCCACTCACTCACCTCCCTCACAGTGGGATGGGGAAGAGAAGCAGAAAAGTAAAAGTGAGAAAACTCGTGGGCTGAGTTAAAGACAGTTTA
The DNA here is from genome assembly GCF_026419915.1 of Harpia harpyja. Taxonomy (NCBI): domain Eukaryota; kingdom Metazoa; phylum Chordata; class Aves; order Accipitriformes; family Accipitridae; genus Harpia; species Harpia harpyja. The sequence goes on from NC_068940.1 coordinate 74,871,300, forward strand.
ATAAGTAAAGCAAAAGCCGTGCACACAAGCAAAGCAAAACAAGGAATTCATTCACTACTTCCCATCAGCAGGCAGGTGTTCAGCCACCTCCAGGAAAACAGGGCTCCATCATGCATAATGGTTCCTTGGGAAGACAAACGCCATCACTCTGAACATCCCCCTCTTTCTTCTTCTTCCCTCAGCTTTATATGCTGAGCATGATTTTAAATGCAAGGATGAAGTTGTCTGTGATTCACCACATCCTTTGTGCAAATGAATTGAAACTGTTGTTCCTCACCACTAGCCTGGGGAAAATCCCTGAAGAGGGGTGAGACTGCATTATTCAGGAATTCTCTGAAATTGGGCAAATCTGGAGCAAAGATGACCTGGGGGAGAGGACATGAAGAAACTGTGTTAAGATCAGTGAGTTTACAGAATAGGTGGAGTATGAGTCCTCCCTCAGTCCTCACCCTCTAGCCTTGAACTTCACTTGGGTGCATTTTTTATTTACTATTTGCTTTTAAAATTTAGTGCCTATATATGGTTTTATTTACTACTGTGCCCTCAAACCACTGCATCAATGAATAAGACTACAATAGCTGCTACGGCTTTTAGGTTCAGCCTATGTTGTATTTTCCCTTCACTGGACAGAATTTGGAATTTGAAAAATTCAAATAATTTTCAATCCCAAGAGCTCTGGCCTTCATCTGTGTTTGATAACCTTCCCAGAACTAGCTCTAGCTCCCTTCTAAATCTCCAGCCCTACTGGTGCGTAGGAAAGGGTTCACCTTCCCTTCATGCCACCACCATCAAGGCAATGTGTCCTCCTGCCCCTTCTCCACCGAGGCTATGACTATTTAACTCTTCCTCCCTTTAAAATATACTTTTTTGTCACAAACTGCATGAAAGATAATCTTTGCCTTATTTTCTGGTAATGCATAAAGAGCCCAGTAATGTCTGGGCTTCCCCCTCTTACTAGTCACAGCAGAAATACAAAGGAAGATTCAGTCCCGGCCTGGAAGACCTTCTAATCTGTGATGGGAAGCAATGTGTCTGTAATAAATCAAAAGGCATAACAGAGGAAATTCTCCCCTTCTTCTTCATGTTGGGGAGGGAATAGGAGAACCACTTCACCTCCACAGAAGTAATGTCTGGCTTTCTTCCTTGATAGTCAGGGCCAGGCCAGCACTTTCCCAGGTATTAACATACTTAACTGCTCCCTTTTTAGTTCTAAAAACCTTCTACTCATTCATGTTAATTCCTACATTATAACTACTGATAAGCACCAAACTCTGTAGTATGCCAAGATTTGAGTTTTGTCACAACCTAAAATACATAGAAAATAGGAGGAAGAATAACATGTGATGCAATGACCCACCTACAGTGAGGGGGAGAGACTGCTTTAGTGTGGCTGTTCCAAAAAAAAATCAAGCATCCTAAATCATTGTTTGTTTCTAATAACCCGGAAAGATGAATATGTTATTTCATTTTTCCCCAAAACAAATAAAATTGCAGTGTTGTATTAGCTACATTGTACAAGTTAGCATCTATAACACAATTACATGTGACTTACTTTGTTGGATGAACAACATGACCAGGTACATGAAAATTAGATATTTTCTTGAATTATAAGGGGAATAAACAAATGGAGCTCAAATAATATTTAAAAGCCCATATGTAAATTCTCCAGTATGTAGTGAACCCTGTAATTGAAAAAGACAAGCTTACACAAGATTTTGAAATAGCCGAATGCTTGTCTTGCCCAAGTTTTTTCTATCAGAAAGATAGATTCTGTCATCTAAATTGGCGACAAGCAACACCTTCCACCACCTTTGAAACATTTTCTAAAGAAAATGCAGATTCAGGAGCATTCAAAACATTCAATCTCTTACTTACCAAAAATATGAAAAGGAAAAACAAGACATGACTATTTTGTATGGCACAGATGATTATAGATGTATTAGAATGGCAGTTTCTACTGGGAGTTTAGCACGAAAGGTATTATAAAAATTCTCAGGTTAGTCTCTTTTCCTGCATACAGACACATATGAATCAAGTAAATGGGTTTAAAAACATGTGATTTAAGAAAAGGTGTTTACCTTCTAGCTGTTGAGCCTCTAAAAAGGATCTATATAACTAACACCAGTTTAAGTAACTTTAATGTTGATGTTAACATGATTATTACTAATAACATCATGAATTGTTAAAATCAGTTATGCTGACATTAATGATATCTTTTTATTCTGTAATCCAGTCAAAATGATCGTGTGTAGAGCAAAGCTACTGGGAAATGCATTGTTTTCCTCATTCTTCAAAATTCTGAAAATTAAATGTTTCTGAGAGGAGTGTACTTTTATATACTTTATTGAAGACCGCCCTGCTACAGCAGACTACAAATTACAAGACTTTAAAAATTCTAGATTGCTTATACATTTGGATTAAAGTAGCCACAATCATTAAGGATTCTACCCATGCTCGAGCTCAGTGCCAGGCGAAGTTCGTGCAGCTCTGATCTGTTGTGCCAGAGCAAGGCCTGGGGATGGATAGCACTAACTGCAAAGGAAAATGGTTAAAGAGGCAGAGAGACAGAAAATAATCAAACCATGACAAGTGGGATTTTGGGGTAGAGACAGCTCAACCTAAGGATCTGAATAGAAGACTGAAGCCCAAGGAGGTAAGACTAAACCATGTTCCACACGGAAACTGAGGTAACAAGCTGAAGAAGTGGTGACTGGAGCAAGGACAGTTTAAGGGAGAAGAGGTGGGACATAACAGTGAATCATAACACAGAAAGAGACAGGACACTGATAAGGGCAGACCAGAGAGGATAAATCAGGTTGGACCTAATTTGTCAGAAATGAGAAGTGCCAGTACATCACATTCCCTTTGTAGACAGGAACAAATTGTTCTCTTCTCAGTACACTTTTGCTGCCAGCAAATATCTGTGAAATCTTCTGGCAAAGTATGCCATCTTCCCTCAGGTCCTGATGGCAGAGTGGGGGATAACATTTGGCTTTACAGCTTTAAAGGCAGCAAGTAGCATGATGGATCTAAAGATTTCAGCCCTGCCACAAACACATGTGAGGATAACGTGATGGAACACAGGATGGAAGCTTTCATTTTGCAGTTTACTTTAAAAAAATCTAGCAAATAACAGTAAAACTGGCATGTATTTTAAAAGTTACATTTGCAGAATCAAACCCTTTAGGTTAGTAAGCAACCAAAGCTGTCTCCATGTTGCTAATAAAAAACATGTTCCAGATATGTGTTAATAAACCACTTGATTAACGTATATTACTTTTAATTCATATTAAAATTGTATATCATCTATAGAAGGGCCTAGTAGCTTAATGGGGTCTTCTTAAGGTAAAAAGGCTGTATAACACAAGTGGTCCCTAAAATTAAATTCTTGGTAACTCAGATTGAAACCCTCAATTCCAATTTGCCAGTTTGTTCTATTTGCCATAATTGTTCTATATCTATTTGCCATATTGTTCTATTTCTGCTTCCCTTCTGCAAACAGAACCATATCTATCAAGCACAGTGATATGGCAGCTGACACAGCATGAGAAATGTTTTTTAAAAGCTCATATGAAATTATTTATCCTATCTTTAAATCATGGCTTATATAGCACAGGGAAAAAAACGAAGGTGAAACACTGAGCAACAAGAAGGAAAGAAAACACTATTTGTAATATTAGCAGCTTCTAATGTGTTGAATCAGAATTAAATTGAAATTCAGTGGGAAAGATCCTATGTGATACTGTAATTGGTGACTATTGTCATAAATATGCACAAAGCTGAAAGCTGTTAAGAGGATATTCAGGACTAGCAAGGAAAGAAATTCCATATCCTTAGGAGAATAACAATGCCAGAAGCTAGCGAGTCAGTGGATGGCTGAGAAGCTTGGCAAAGGAGACCTGTTCTTTAGAGAAGAGTTTCAGTGTAGGCCTCCTTGCTGGTGTAGGATATACACCTGTGAACTACGAAAAATCATCTAGTAGTTCCAGATTCTATAAAATGAAGCAGGTAATATCCAGATTCTAAAAAATGAAAACAAAATAAGAGGTAGAAGATCCTGCCTGGCATGTGTACTGTCAGTATCAGAAGATCCAAAGCTGAGTAGGTCAAGAGACAAAAGGGCTCATTTGACCCAGGTTGATCCCACCAAATAAAAAATGGAGGCTACAAAGAGGATTCTGGTAATGAATCTTCATCCACCATCATACATGCATTTATTCTGTTGATATATAAGCAAAATCTTTAAGTAACTATAGCTTTCAGCCTGACTTTTCCCTGCATTTTACAAATTGTGAGAGGTGGAAGAGAAAAAAGCATTAATTAATGGTTCTAGTACTTAATTACATACTAATAAAATTAATTAATTGTAATAAAGATTTAGAAAAAAAAAATCTAGATTCCTAGGTAAACAATACATGCTTTCATTGCATTCCATTTTCCACAAACAATATTTATATAACAAAATCAAGGTGAAAGAAGCTATGTTTAAATAACATTACATTTTTTCATGCACATTGATAAAAAGCCAGGAAATTCAGTTAAGGTTGACATTCCAACCTTAATACATGTCCTGTTCTCAATTCCTCCCACCCCTAAGGTTGTGATTAAGGAAAAAAGTATCACTCATAAAATTTTGCAAGTATGATGAATCACATCACACCCTAACCACAACTATTCATTTCATTTGTCTATGATTTACCCAAAATTGCACTTTCAAACTTTTCCTTCGTCATTTGGTCCCGTAAGGGGAAATATCAACAGTTACTTCTTTAAACTTTTCAAATGGTGTGTAATACAGCTGTAAATAGAAATGAATTGCACTTTACTGGCAGAACGTACCTAGTTTTATTAGATTTTGCCCAAAATATTGAGTTTTGCTAATGATTTCCTGTGTCAGGGAACAATGATGTTACTGAATGTCACATTTTTGTCAGGGAGAGCCAAGTTGTGAAACCTGATCTTTGTAAGTAGGTGCTTGTATTCAAATTGGAGTCCTATTAAAGACAGGCTGTGACAGAAGAATGCATTCATGCAGTCAGATACACATAGGATCAGTGCCTGACATTACTTCTGGGACCAGACCGTGATGCTCTGGCTTCACTGGATATATTCTGGTTTTAAGAACAGAACTGATCCTTATGCTGGACTTCACCTGCTTTGTAAGTAGAGGTTACTCACATATACCATCAACATAAGGAATAAAGTTAATCCTTATATTGCCTATACACGTAAAGTACTTGCAAAAAAAAAGGTTGCAGATTATACTTCCAGACTGAAATTCTAGTCACTGCACCTGAATATATCCAGTTGTGTTTGCCCACATACTCGGGATATATACCTTACTGGATTTTTTTTTTTTTTTTAGCATTTATTCATAAACTGCTAATTCTAGAGCCAAGGTTCATCCCATAGGACTGAAGTTAATCTGAGTTAGAAGCCAGTATCCCCAAGCTCCTTAGACAGTCTGTCAGGGCAGATAGACTTCAGGTGGACTGAAGAGTCCACTACAGGTGCTCAGATCTCTGCAGGACTCAGAGTGTCTCCATGATAACTTGATACTTGGATAAGAGCCAGCAGTTAGATAATATGAGCCCATTTCTAGTATCCATTTTATTTTTCTTAACTGATGGAGTCAATCAATTCTTTATGCATGTGAGACCTGAAGAAGTCAAAGTGAGATTACCTTGTCCTCATGTCCGTACACTTCATCTATCTGCAGCGTACCAAAGTCTTTCCCAGCTGTTTCAACCAGCAAGGCACTGCTTGCTCTGGTGTACATTAGCTTTGACTTTGACTTCAGGACTCTCCTCTTTTCTGGTTTCATTGCAAGCCACTCGAAACAGTACTGACTAATTCATCTGAAACTTTTTATTTGGTCTCCTTCAGCTTCACAACTGACTCAGACATAAACTCTTTGAACATAAACTCTATCACAGTCCAATGTTCCCTGCCTATATAATCTCATAATGCATTGAGACATTAAATCTATAACATCTCAATCAGTAATGCTAAGTTATCAGAATGGCAGCCTTTGCCTGTGTGATAATGTGGAAAATTATCAGCACAGGGACTCAGTACACAAGGTTATAAGGGGAGTAAAACTATTTCCATAGAAGTACGCTGAATTAAAATGCACGTTGCCCTTGTTCCTGTTAGTACAAAGGATATTGGATTTGTTATATAGGGAGGCTTGTTAAGAGACATGGATTTTCAAAATTGTTAACAACCACGACATAATCAGGGTATGGGCAGAAGAGGATATATATGCTTTTCTGTTAGGGCTAATAGATCAGAAAAGCTGTTGTGGTTTGGGTTTTAAAGCCAAACCCTACATGAACATCAAGAATCATATCATAGATATTTTTGAAAAAAAAAATTATGGAAAAAGCTGCAGAGTGGCTCGAAGGTGTAGCCATCAGTGTTCAGTATCTGTAAGCATCTTGTGAGCAAATTTTTTTATGGTAAACAAGTGAAATGAAAAGGTGGGATAAGAGATGGGTAAAGGAAGGTAAACAATCATAGAACAAACTGTATTCTTAGTTAAAACGAATCTAGAACACCCGTTTGAGCACCTAATCTGGTCTGAGAAGATTTCAGAGTATAAAGCAGCCTCTCATGAGAGTTCGCCCCACTTCCCCTATATTGTTGCATTGTCTATGCACTGAAAACCTGTCCCCTGCAGCACTGGATATTCATTATGCACTTCCTCAGCTCCACACTTTCCCGGATGTGATAAAAATCACCAAATATGAAAAAATGTTCAAAAACACACCTCAAATCACAGTTCATTGAGCTCATTATGCATGATTTAAAAGACAAGAGAATAATATAAGACAATATAAGAGAATATAATATAAGAGAATATATAAGATAATAATTAACTTATGTAAGTTAATATAAGAGAAAAGACAATATTTTAGCAAAAATATGGGGGGGGGGGGCAAAAAAAACCCAAGAAACAAAGCAGCAATTAAATCAGTTTGACAGGAGGATTCATCTTGGCTACAAGTCTTCATTTGCTGCTAGGACCTCCCAGTCCTGGCTTAGTCCTGGCTTTAGTGCTTCCTTTAAGGATTCAGTGACAGGCACACCCTGCATTAATCTTTTATGTTTTATGTTATATTGCTTTGTGGTGCAATACTGCCTCAACAACCTTCTGCCTTTACGTTCTGGCAATATAAAACGCTTCTGGTTCCGGTTGTCTTTGTAGTTTGTGTCCTGCAAAAATCTGAAACTAGAGATGTGAAGAGACCGTGGTGAAGGGCTGCTCTATCCTCTTCTAAACGCTGGTTTCCCACACGACGGTAAATTCGGGTGAAGATTGGCACAGAGTTGACGAATTCACATCTCTCCATTCATTTCTTTCTTTATCTGAAGTATTTGTATTTCCCCGACAATTTTGCACCCTGTCGTGACACATCTTTGCTGGCATTTGTCCTTAATTTATACCTCCACGTCTTTAAACGAAATATTTGCCACCTCACCTAGAAAGAGCTCAAATAAGTTACATTCCTTTGCGGATCGATCATAAATATTTACCTGATCTTTTGCCCGCCGAGCGTTTTTATATAACACTTAACATTTAGAGCTCTTCAACTTGCTGTTACTTTTGGATGCTCTCTAGTCAAGGCTTCTCCCAACAGATGTTTTACAGCTCCTCTTTGCCTCCTGAGTTCGTTCACCAGGTGTTTTAATGAACGACATTTGTCATAAATAAGCCCGTCTCTGAGCCACCTTCTCCCTGTTCGCTGAGAAACCTCTTAGCGCTAGTACGAACAAAAGCAACCTCCTGGCTATTTGCTCTTTATTTAGCCTTAGGCGTGCCATGGAATCCTTAAGGCAGACACCACGCCGCCCAGCACCTGCTGCAGTAGCGGCCGTGGTGGTGGTGGTGCGAGGGGCCGGGAAGAGGTCGGTTCTCGGCCCGGAGGAAGGCTGGGAGGGAAGGGCCCCCCTTCTGCAGGGCCGCCGCGGCCGCCGGGACCGGCTGCGCCCCGCTCCGGAGCTGTCCAACGTAGCTCCGCTCCCGCTCACCTTCCGCACCCCTTCCGCGCCGCTCCGCGCCCTGCCCGCCCCCCGCCTCTGACAGCCCTCGGAGCCCCCCCCCCCCGCCCCGGGCCGGGGGAGCTGGGAGTGGAAGTGTCTTTCCCGCGGCATCTTTCCCAGGAAAAGGGACGCGTGGTTCGCTCACTGTGTTGTAAATGACGGCAAATCCCGGTCCGCGGTGGGAAAGGTTTGCGGTCCCCTAGGCAAACAGGAAGGATTTTCGCGGAGCGGGACACCCGCCTCCTTTGATCTGATGGGCTTTGAAATCGCCTTAGAAATTAGAGACTAATTAGCCCCAAAGCGAGAGTGGCGACAATGCATGACAAAGGCGCACATTAGGCTTTAAGAAGGCAGTGCAAGAGCAACGGCCAGCCACTCCGAAGCGAGCTGCGTGCACAAATCGTGTGCCAAAGAAAATCGATCCGGTTCAGCCCGGGTGTGTCTAACACTGCCCGGGATTGCCAGGGCCAGGCTGTTTATTTAGAGGTGATGGTCTATGGGGTGGGAGGGTGAAGACACAACCCCTAACCTCTTCCAGCCTCCCAAGACAAAAGCAAAACAAGCCCCAACGTCCGTCCCCAAGGAAACCTTGATCAAAGAAAGGTATTCAGCGGTGTCGGGTGTACGGGTGTGTTTATATGCATTTCACGGTATTTTGCGCTACGTGTCCAGCGTTATCAGTGCGTGCAGTCAGGTCGATTCCTCTGTGCACCGCCGGTGACCGGGACGGCTCTACTAAAGGTGTTAAGAGCAACCGCTGCCCTGACTGGGACCGGCTTATCCTCGTCTCATGGGCGGAAGAAAGGAGTTTCAAAGCAAGTGCTTTGAGATTGCCTGAACCGAAATGAGCTTTACGAAGCAGCCTTTTACTGGAAAGATGTTTGAACTCTAGTTGAAGGGGATTTAGGGGGAATGGAGAGACGATTCCAACAGTTACTACTGGGAATGCAATATCGGGTCCCCTGCAATGCTTACTTAGGCTAATGGAGGTCCTGTCATTCAGCTCCCATTGCGCTGGGATACAGGGTAAACATTCCCCGGTGACCCTCTGCGTGCAGGTCCCCTCTTCAGGACATCATTAAAAGCATACACGCACTTGCCTGACATCAATTGTCAGGCTGGCTCTCAGGGTTCAGAGATCCCGACAGAAAGCAGGAAAACAAGCCCAGCGGACACCCGGCTCTGCGGCCGCGGGCTTTAAAGAGGCTGAAAATCGTTTGGTTGCGGGTGTGTAAGAAGAGACAAAAGTGCTCAGCAGGTAAGAGCGGCGGGTTTTGCCAAGAAGGAACTGTCCTTGATCGCTGTGACAGGATTGACTCGCTGGGGACTCCTCTCTCGGGAGCATCCACGCGTCCCCGAGGGGGCTGCCTGTCTCCTCTCATCAGCATCACGGCGAGAAGTTTTACAGCCGCTCTTTCTAGTCCTGCTAATCCTGTTATCGGGGGGGTTATAAATATTAACGCGGCTGGGGCTGGAGATGGGGGACCAGATTAAGCCCCCTCTGAAGTAAGATGTCAGCCAGCCTCTTCCCAGCCCACCAGCGCCCGGGGCTGCTGGCTGAGCTGCGCGGCAGAGCCCCGCAAGCGCCCTGCCCAGAGCTGCTGCTGGGCGCCTCGGTGCTGGATTTTGTGGCCGACCTCTCCCTGGGCGCCCCCCAGGGCCCCCCCGGGGCCGGGCCGGGCCTGGGGCTCCGCGAGGTCACCTCTGGGCCTCCCTTCGGGGACAGAGCCCTGTCGCTCCGGGACGGCATGGCCCGGGGGCTGCCCCTGGCTGCCTTCGGAGATGGAGGTCCCGAAGACGAGGAAGAGGAGGAGGAAGAGGAGAGGATGCGCGGCGCTTCCCTCCTGGACAGGCCCAGGAGAAAGCGCGTTATCACCTACGCCCAGCGCCAGGCTGCCAACATACGGGAGAGGAAGAGGATGTTCAACCTCAACGAGGCTTTTGATCAGCTGAGGAAGAAGGTCCCCACCTTCGCCTACGAGAAGCGGCTCTCCCGGATAGAGACCTTGCGCCTGGCCATAGTGTACATCTCCTTCATGACTGAGCTCCTGGACGGCTGCGGCAGGCGGGAGGCGAGCTAGGGAGCGCCGGGGCCCGGCGGGAGGGGGCTGGGGGCCGGGCACCACCCACGGCCCGGGCAGGTGGCCCCGGGCGCCTCCTGCCTCGGGACGCAGAGCCGTGGCTCCTGCCTCGGCTGCTCACACCGCGGCCGGGACCACGTAGGCGTGGGATGAGAAACGAGGAGGGTTTGGGGAAGCGTGCGTGCGTTGCGGGCGGGGGGAGGAGTGGGCCGGAGGAGGGGTGGAGAGGCTCAGTATGTGTAGATTTGCTAATATATATAATTTTTGTAAGGGGAAGGCGAAAAATGAAGGGCTAAGGCCCGTTGGTTTGTGCCGCGTCGCCTGCTTGCTTCACAATTTTTGCCATTTGTCGCTTTCGAGGAAGGCTCGGCCGGGGCAGCAGAGCCGCTCCACTTTGCGGAATGGGCTTCCAGCGGATTCAGTTGCCTGCCCAGCCGCCTGCCAGGGACTAGGAAAATCTCGGCGTGTGCATTTTAACCCAGCGCTTTCTGCTTTCTTAAAAAATAAACAACAACTCCCTTTTCTTTGAAATCCAGCCTGCCAAGTCCATACCGTGTGTCACAGGGCCAGTGAAGTGGAACATCTGGACACGACCGTTTGTTGTCACCATTCTCTTCCCGGGACCAGCTCTGTCCTGGCGTGTGGGCCGTCAGCGCCGTCGCTCGCACCAAGCAGGAGCTGGCCGAGGAGGGCCCGGCGCTCCCCGGCCCGGCCCGGCCCGGCCCGGCGCGGCGCGGCGCGGGGGGGTCGAGCCGGCCTCCCCGGCATCGGCGAGGCAAGGCTGGGAAGCCGTTTGCGCCCTCCTGAGAGAGAAAACTTGTGAGCTTGTGGGCTTTGATTTCGGGGAGGTCACGGAAAAAAGCCCTTTTCCCCCTCGCCGGAATTTTGGGGTTTTTTTCCTCCCCTCCTATATGTTACATTGCTGCCAGGAGAGAAAATAAATAAATTCTGAAAAGCCCGAGCGGGAGGGAAGGGGGAAGCCCGGGCCGGCCGTAGCCTGGGGATGGGGATGGGGACCGGGTCCACCGCAAGGATCGTCCTTTTAGCGTTACCTACCGACGCCTCGCAGCCCCTCGTTAACAGGGGCGAGAGCCGGGGAGAGCGGCAGCGGACGGGGAGGCCGTGGCCGGGCTGGGAGTGGGGCGGGGGGCCCGGGGGTCTCCCTTAGAAGCTTCTTCGGCCCTTCCTGATGTGCCTTTGGGCTCCCGCTCCCCCCCCCCCCCCGACTCTCCCTGCCGCTGGCACCTTCCCCCGCCGCCGCCCGGGAAAGACCTGGGCTTCTCCCCGTGTTTGCCGCAGACGGGCAGCAGCTAGCCTGTTGGGGGCCCAGCCCGGGCTGCCTTCAACTCGGGGGCAAAGGTCCCGTCCAGGGCAGTGGTTCTGCAGGAGTTGGCAGGACAGCTTTCATCTCCACTATATAAAATTGTCGTGATGCTAGTGAAATCAAGATTTACCCCGGATTCAGGCTAGTATGGCCGAGATCCAAAACTCACCCTAATACCTCTTTGATTTCTTCTCTCATGTTTTGTCAGCTCCTGTGGTGATTCTTCTTCTTTTTCTCATTCCATTCACTTTAATATTATCATGAGTGATCTAATAATATCCCGTATTAATATTCTAATACTCTTTCTCTTTTCACTTGTTTCCTTGGTTTCTTTTTCCACTTGTTTTTGTTGACCTCCCTGACTCCACACATTGCATCTGCTCTCCAGTTGTCAGAATGTTTTCTTTCCAAGAGGCAGTTGGATAGTTAATGCAGCTGGATCCTCTCTAGAAATTGGGGTGTTTCACCTCTTCAGATGGTTTGTGTTGATTTTTTTTTTGCTAAAAATAAAATGAGAAAAGGAACTAAGAATGAACAATGTTCCAAAATCAACAACTGTTCACATGACCCAGATGCATTTTGTTGTTACCACTGTCTCAAGCAAAACGATGAAGACAAATTCTTTAAGGACAATGAAATATTCAATTCAGTATTCACTTCTTAGCACTATGTCTTTATGATCTCTGTACAACTGTGCTTTCTAAAGCATGCTTATGTATCTTTTCATATTTTTTCTTGCTCATGTCACTGGATAAAATTAGAACTCTATAGCACACAGAGTCTTAAGTTAAGAGATTCATAATGTAAACATGTCTGTAACAGATAATTCAGAAATTATTGGTTTTCTCTTCTTGGTTTAATAACAAAACATTGGAATTTGCTCAAGATCCAAGGTTTTTCCATACTTGTGTTAAAGACTAGAGAAAAGCAGAAAGAAAATGTTACATTTTATTTTTAAATACAAATCAAAATCTGGATCTTGCATTATGGATTCTAATTTTTAACACATCATTGGAAATTTTGCAGCAGCAATACAGAACAGTAGTAACATTCTTATATGAGCCACTGATTCTAAAAATAGCATTCAAAATTAAACATGCAGTTATGGTATAAGACAACGAACATAATATACAAACAGCACAGATAAAGTATCCAGATGCATTTTGTGTTTCGTCAGACTTTGGAGGACTGTCTCGGCCACACATTGATTTATAGATGAGCCTGATGAAGAGGACTTTAATTTTTTATGTTTCATGCTTTTCCAAAACTGGCAAAGATTTACCAGAACAGTAATGTGGATGCAATTTTTTCTTAGACACCTGTGTTAAAACTAAAGTGTGCCCTTATGCCCATGAAGAGCTCAGTGACACAGCAAGATACCATACTGACCCATCACTTGGCCCATGTGGATGTGCCGAAGTCCTGGAAGCTCAGTCTGCTAAGAATATAGACACATTATGGAAACATCACAGACAAGCTTCTTGCTGGTGTGCAATCCCAACCCCCTGAAATAACAAGGCTGTGGGGTCCCTTCTCCCCTCACCCTCGTCTCACTCCAAGATAGCTGCATCCTAGTCTGTGGAGTCACAGTGCAATAAAACAGCATGTCAGGCTTGGGAAGCCAGCGAAACCCTGGCCCTAATGAAGTGAGTGCAAAAATGCTCCTAACTTCAGGAAGGCTAGGATTTCACCCACTGTAGGGAAAGGCCTTTCCCCTGCTCAGAAACCCTGCTGCCACCAAGGCTGAGGCCAACTGCCGTCCTTGGTCTCCCCAAAGCACCATGCCATTATCACCGCATTAAGAACAAAAACTGACAGTGTCAATTTCTTCTGGGAAGAGATAATAAGGGGTTTTTTAAAGCCTTAGAGCTGTTTGATCATAGCCCATTTTTAGATCCTGGTCTGAGGCGGGTTTGTTTGTATTCTTTTTGCCCACTGAAGGCTGCCTTTTGGTAGAAAGTTGACTTCCCTTGAAGCTATCACATTACAATTAGTATTCAGACATGTAAACCAAAAAATAAGTCTGAATGAAATCATATTTGAGAGACATTTGCTAGCTTTCTAAGAGATGTATAAATAATCAAATGATTTTGCAACCTAGTCAGAATGATCTTGTTTTACAGCTGCTCAACCTGAAAGCAGGTTTAAGCAAATTAGAGCTGGAAACAAGAACAAAATATTATGATAGCACTGCAAACTCCTGCATCCACATTCTGACCAGCTACTATGGCCACATGATTGGTGTTTATTATCGCATTTGTCAGCGTTTCCATTATAAACAGTCTAGTGTGGAGGGTTTATAACTCAGCTATAAAAATTCCCTCCAGGATGAAACTTGATAAGTGAAGTCTTAGTCCAACAACACTTTTTTTTTTCTGTTCCAAACTTTAAAATAAATTCGTTTTTGAAGTCATGGGGGTACTAAGCAAAACCAATGGAAAAGAGGTTTTGATTTATTTTTGTTCTCCTTCAGATCAGCGGTGCTTCTCAAAGAGATTTTCTATGTATCCCTTTTGGTCCTTTCAATGAACTTGGACCTTTGGGGGTTTTTTTTAACTAAAAATAGCTGAAATACTGAGGCTGAAAATGTAACTGCTGTGTATGCTGAGTCCCCTTTTTCATAAGAATTTGTTGTTTTTACCAGGCTTGAATACTAACAATCTGCAACAATGACAGCCAAGCTTTTCCTACTACTTATGCAACAGAACAGTTACAAGGAGAGCTAGGTGTGCTGGTTATAGTCTTTTTGTAGTACAGTAAAAATTGTTGTCTTTTCTAAAAAGTTGCTAAATATAATCAGTTCGGATTATTTTCTCTTAAACTTTACTTCAAAAAGCATGCTTGTTTCAGGTATTGAAATGAACATTCATCACAGAATTGTATCCAGAATAAAAGAATTGCCTGAATAAAAATATTCAACTGCAATTGCCTTAAAAATTTAGCTTTTTAAAAACTGCAGCTCAGGTATTATTTTAAAATTTGCCTGTATTTCATCCAGATTTTACTTTTTCCTGTCTCTATCCTAGTTTCAGGGGTAACCTTTGGTCTGGTTGGCACTAAATTTTAAGCCCCTGAAATTTTTCACAACCACCACTCTGCTGATCACCAGCCGCAGTCCAGTTCAGTGGTCCTTACACACCTGAAATTCCTATTCCTTCAAACAAGTCAAAGTAGGGGAGCAATCCTGTAATCTTTACTTTTGTATTGTCAATTTTCACATGAATGTATACTTGTAAGGGCTGTAATGTATTCAAATTGTTGTGTGCATTATATTATCTTAGTGTGCCTTATACTGCTCTCAAAGGCTTCAGTGCTGTAACTGTGACTCAGACCATCGCCTCCACTCAAGTATTTTAATGGTTCCTGCACAGAGCTATTGTAGTGCAGAAGGACAGGCTTCACTATTGTCACATGGAGCTTTATTTCAAACCAAAGTAATCAGGCACCCTGAGATGCTAGGCCTGTTTATGCTTTTCTCATACCTCTGCCATAATTTCGAAAAGAGAAAGAGCCTCCTGTTGGTTTAATAATTTCTCTTTAGCTCTGACAGCAGAAGAAAGATAGTAATTGTCGATGTTACTTCCAGTTCCATCTTGTCTTGCTCCAAGCCTTACAGGGGTTCAAGGGAAGGTAGTGCATTTTATGATTTTCTACACAACAAAGAGGAAATCTGTGCATGGACGGTCTTCACCATAAATAAATGAACGGAGAGAGGGAGGAGAAGTTAATTCACATGTTGATACTTCTTTTTTTTTCTAGCATTGTTTACTTACTGTACGGTCTTTAACTTTGTTAATGAATTCTGACCTTTGAAACTTGCAGTTATCAGAGGAAAGAGTGGTGACTATAGCACAAGAGATACAGCAATAAATATACCACAGCAAATACCATCACTGCTTGAACATTTCAGGTTCATGAGGGATAGATGATGTCTCTGATCCAGATAGAAGGTAGCTTAACAAAGACTTTCAAAACAACCAGTGATTCAGGGTCATTCACTTTTTGTGTGGCCAAGATGAGATATCATATAAAGATCCTGACTTTTTGGAGGTCACTGCAGGTAAAAGTTGTGACCTGAAGCCATAGCCGTTATTGTGGTCCTTGGTGGTGAAATGAAGTTGTGCAGCTGCACTAGCCCTTTTCAGCTGTGAGGAGTGATTACAGTGCCTTTACTGCTCATATCCAGTATTGCTGGAAAACTATATTGTGTTTTACAGTGCCCTGGGATTCCTACTCAAGCTCTTGGGTACTTGGCAGGGCTGCCTCTCTGTGGAAATTTGGTTGCAGAAAGGGCACTGGGCCTTGCCCCCAGAGCCCTGCAGCGGGAAGGGACCATGCTGTCTCCACGGGGTGTTTCTGGTTAAAATGCCAGTTGCAAAAAACACCCACCCTAATAAATACGACAAGAGATTAGAAAGATAAAGAAAAGTTTCAATACACAGACAATACACAGAAACTTTTGCAAGTTTAAGGGAAGACCCAACAAAGCTCCGACCCTAAAGCCGGTGGCTCTTTGAATTTGCCTTTTACCCCTCCACTGCTCTGCTTCTCTTTCTCCTGGCGAACAGAGGGCCCTTGCAATACAAAGAATGTCTCCTTTAAAACACATTTGTGTGAAAAATGAACGCAAAACCCGGTAGAGCTAGATCCAGCCACAGCACATCAGATTTCATGTTGCAACAGTGTGCTACATTTTCTATTAAAGCTGGCGCCAGTGATCACATTCTGCCATTCAGTCCACCCTGTGTGGTTGTATATTTTCTTAATGAGGATCTGAAATCAGCCCCCTTCACTTAACTGACAGTCTGCCAGAATTATGCCATCTTTCCAAATGCAGAGATCATATGATCCATCTGTTGTCTGCAGCCATGCAGGGGAAACATTTTCCAAAGAGAAATGTGGGTTGGCCCCAAAAGTATGTAATTATCCAAATGCTGAAGTGTTTCAGATGTTTCAAGGTGCTCTTGGACCTGATCTTGGCCATCTAAGCTCCTATGAAGTCTTTTAGAATAATGTACATAACTAAGCCATTGAGTTGGCAGGAAATTTTTGGAGTACAGGAATAATTTAAAAATTATTCTTAAATAACTTTGAGTTGAATCAGAGATTTAGGACTCAGCAATATCATCTGGGACATTTGGGAGTGCTTACACTTTTAAGTAGTTCACATTTTTGTTGTTAATATTAACACATATAAAAAAAAGTAAAGAGCATTAAGTGAATATGCAGAAAGGTGTTTTAATCTACCTTTAATCATATTTTCATGATACGCCAGAACACTGCAGTAACTCTGCAGCATCCTTGACTCTCATAACTCTGCAAACTACCAGATGCAAGAGATGTTGTAGGATGACAAATAATAGTCATGGAGAAAAAAAAAAAGAAAGAAAAAGAAAAAGAAAAAGGGAAAAGATGATTGAGAGACTGTGAAATGAAGGGCTATCTCAGATCTTTCCCTGCCTTACTTGAAGACGTGTGGAATTCATTTCATATTACATCTGAGCCAGTTTAAATTTTCTTTGCAGATATCTTGAATGTTGCCAAATATGATTAAACTTATAGTTTAGGTCCTCATCAGGTGCCACCTCCTTGACATATAGAACCCAAATTTTAATCATGAGCAAATGGAGCTTTCACCGAAGTACTGATAACTGTGCTTGAACTACTAAACCAAGCCTTGGTAAGATGGAGTTCAAGTCCTGTTGCTGAAAACACCTTTATCAGCCCCAAGGTATTAAATTTGGAGACATGCACATGTCCATTACTTTATTCTGTCAACCATATGTAGGTTGACAACAGTATAAGTCAATTCTCAGTTATATGTTCCACATATCCAGAAACTGAATGATTACAGTATCCCCTCTCAGATCACAACTGCCATACCTAAGACTGAACTACATTATACTGAGGAAGTTCTGTGATGTTAATAGCATGGGGTTTGCCCTTGGAGAGAAATGAGTTCTACCAAAGCTATGATGAGAACATATGGTACTTGTCATATTTAAAATATACAAGCATATTTCCTGAAAAAAAAACCCAGAGATTTCTCATATTCTCTTTGAGAGCAGTAAAAGCATGAATCTTCAGTGTCCCATTGGCCAAATCCTTTGAATGATCCAGTGCATAAGCCAAGTCTTTGACTGGAGAGGGTTTTGGAGTATAAGGTCAGTGGTTTTTGCCTCCAAGCTGAAAAGGCATATTAGGTAGCCGAGAATGGCACAGAAAGTGAAAAGTTCTAATGACACCTTCTTCAACCCTGCTTCCCCTCCCAAAACACAGTTCTCGTGAAGCTATGGGTCATTAGCATTATTTATTAGGAAGGTTTCTGAATCACTTCCATACCAGAGAAACACCCAATATCACCCCAAAGATGCAGTGTCACCTCAGAGATGCAAAGAGAAGGCTTTATGACCAAAGTCTTTTCTTTTGCTGAAAACAGCCAATGACACATTTTCAAATGACAGGAAGTCTACATGGAGACTGGTAATGTTTGCCTTGCAGTGGCATGGTGGAAATGCTGGCAGCACTGTGGAGGTTTCCTAGTCAGTGCAAATCTAGGGAAAACACAAGCTCTGTTTGCTGTGGTTTCTTTCCCCTCTATGTATAATGCTTCTACTACCTGTATGGCACTGCTGTCCTGCACCTGCATCTGTATTGCATCTGTATTGCAAATGGGGTGAAGTTATCTGCATCATTTGTGGTGCCACAGCTATTACTGGGGAGCCACTAATCCATTCCCTTCAGTTTTGGCACCCTTGCAGTAGCACCTACTCCAGTGTACGTGGATTTCAGATACCATTTTCAAATGCTCTTGAGCAAAGTTTAATGCCAACTTTTTGTCATGTAGTATTTTGCTAACCTCTATGACTTAAGGAGCAGTGGAAATCCTTTTTTTGCCTCAATGAACAGTTTGGGAGGTGGATGTGTGAAGAAATACAATGGCTCCCATAACCACAAGGAATGAAAAAGCATCTTCTATCTCTTTATAGCAGTATAGCTTGCTTCAGATCTACACTAGGTCTGTGAGAACGTGAAGGGCTGTTTCTTGTAGTGATAGCTGAGTGACTGTATCACCTTTTTCCCTCCTGTCTACAGCCTTTGGGTTGGCCCTTTATCCTTGATGTGAGCAATTATGAAGTACCTCCTATTATACATCTGATTTAGCATTAAGAACTTAATTTCCCAACAGTGCATCTAATCTTTAAACATGGTTATTTTTCTTCTTTTTGTGGATGAAATATACTACCCACAGTGAATTCTGTGCGGAAATGGTAAGTCTTAGACAGTTAACCTGCCAACTACACTAACAAATCAGATAGTTTGACATCTAGACCAGACTATTAGTTTCTGCAATGAACTGACAACATGAAACCACAGATGGAAGGATTTGGTGTTGCAAAATTTTACCTGCCAAATTGGAGGCTACGTTGTCCTCTCAGAAGAGACAGCCTATTCTGGGATGCGTCTTCGAGAAAGAGAATGTGGCAGCTGTTTCGCTTTGTACAGCAACATGACACAGTGTTATAGGAAAGAAAATACAGAAAATTATCTTAGTTGATTGAAATTAAGCCAAATGACAGTGTGCCATACCACAGCCACTCAATTACATACGCTGAATGTAGATAAAGTTGTAGTTACCCATAATGGAATCTGGCCAGAAGACATCATGAGTCTTTCCAAGACACTAAAGGATTTCCACTGACCAAAAGTTTAACATGTTGGCAGATAATAGCTAGGTTGAAGGCCATTTGGGGATAACCAAAATAGATCATAAATGTCACTGTAGATAGCACATGGCTGTAAGCCATTGCAATATAATTGATCAAACTTCTATCTCTTTGAAAGGAATGATGACCATTTTACTGTCAAATAATCCCCATTCAGCAAAAATTCCTGCAGACATACGTCATTCAAATTACCCAAACCTCTGATACAATGACTACAAGGAAGCAGTGCAGTAAACTCTGTGAGGCTGTAGTTTGTGTTTGTATTGCCTTCTTTTTTAGTAAAAGGTATGCTCTTACATACTATGTATTGTTGTAGAGGAAAGGATTACCAACTGAAGGTGTAAACTTCACTGTTTTGTAATAAAGCCCATGCTATAATCCACCACACGTCCTCTGCCTTTAAATTAATTGCAACATCTGCTGTCACCAAGAGCTGCATTAGCCCTATTGCAAAGTGTGTAACAGCAAAGAATAACATTAGATCAGACATTAGAAAATTTCATAAACTGCTCGAATATGAATTGAGACATAAACCTGAACATATTCTAGAGTCAGGAGAGTATTTTGGAATGAAGTCTCTGCTCTGACTTTGAAAATCTGGACCATATCTTATTGCTTAGGGTCCAGCCCATATACTTACCACTGAGCTCAAGTCATCTTTGCACTTATTAGGTCAACAACAACATTTCTACCGTGCAGCAAAATATGGATGTTTTGAAGACTGAAAACAAATTACAACCTTCATGCAAAGGATTATTTTTTAATCATGGAATATTCCACAAATTCAGCTAAATATTAAGGAACAATTACTGACCCTTTACTCCAAAGGCAGCCTCTCTTAAATATTTCTTTTTATTCAACAGTACTCTCGGACTGGACCTGTTTTCATTTTTATTTTATTTAAAATTTAATTGACCCATTTTAGGGCTTGATCTAAAGCCCACTGAAACACTCCCCTTGACATCAAAGGATTTTGGACCAAGTCCTTAATGAATGCAAGCACAAATGTTCTAAAAGGAGAAACGAATATTTCTCTGCTTCTGACATGAACTATGCTGCAAGGTCAGATAGTAGATTTTGGCATGAGAATATGTTTGATATAGATCCTTTTCAAGGCAGAAGCAGAAGCAGTATGGTATTTTACAATACAGCGTAGATACAAATACAGATGCTTGTCTGGAGGTCAGAGTACATAGACAGTCACATACATACATACATGAACAGTGAATGTGTGTTAATTTACTTTAACATATTAATAAACTATTGCCTCTTCTGGAAAATTGCCTTTGGAGTTTGGTAAACAAAATTTGTGCTCTAGATCAGCTTCACAGTGTGACCTACTATACGGCCTTTGGTCAGAAATTAAAACCAGGGTGTGGACCTACGGACAGATCAATCTCTAGTGAGCAAGGTGCCCTGACTAATCACCATCCTATATTCTAGAGGCAGGCAAATGAGATTGGGGTGCAAAATGAGCGGTAATGGTGTACAGTAGATCTTTAGGCATCATAGCTGATAGCCCATAGCACAAAATAATTATAACCTCCCACCTAGGAAGAAATACATAAACCTTAATTCCACTCTGACTGCCTTTTCTGAAAGGAAATACAACCTGGCAGAGAAGGAAATAAACCCCTGCTCCTTCAAAAGATCTTCTAGCTCTAAGTAGGTGTCCTTAGAAGTAAGGTAACGGTGGAAAGAACGAGATGGGTGTTCATTTCTGTGAACCATTCCCCTCCAGGCTCCCCTCCTCTGCATGGCTAGTCAGCCCGTGTGGTCTCCAGGCAGGAGGAGGAGGAGGTGGATGGGTTCCAACTTGCAGAGCTGGCATTCAATCAGGCTACCAACCAAAAAAACATTTCCATTTGCCTAGGAGAGCATATGTGTATGTTAGGACGACCTTCCAGGCCCTTTCCCTCACACCAGGCTTTGCTGCCTGCCTCAGAGGTAAAGGAGAGCCTATTACCCTGTCTAATGAACTCCTATGGGACTCTTGTGAGTCATGGTTGTTTCTTACATGGCCCTTTTTTTCACCTTCAACTGTGAGATCCCAAGAGCAACTGTAAGTCTAAAGCAGACCACACTGAGTAGGAAGCACAGGGGGTTCTTCCCCAGGGTGCAGACATGGCTAATGGGGGAAAAGCCCACTTCCATGCTGAAATTCTGGCTCTAGGACTCTGACTCGAATTGCATGAGCTGCAGGGAGAGTTTGAGTTCACCCCTAAGAAGAAGGCTTTCTGGAATGCTTTATCCATCATCTGTGCCCAAGGTGCTCCCTCCCCCACCTTGGAAGAAAAAGCAGAATTTGTGGCTAAAAAGGCCTGAAGTTTTATGGAGTTTCCATGGGCCAAGTGTACTGAAAGATTGAATATATAGATTTGAGTAATGTGTGGGAGCAGGAAGAATACAAAAAAGATATATTTACATAGTTCAGGAAAGATGGAAGAGATGGAAAAGCAAAAAAAAAAAAAAAAACAAAGGAGCTGAAATAGCAAATAAGCTCCATTATTAATATAAATAACTATTATCCCCTGGAGTGTAGATAAGCTTGTTTTACTAAGCAGTCTTTTCAGATTTAGACATGAAACCACATAAACAAGACCCAGAGCCATAATTAGGGGCAGAGCTCCACCACAACATTAGACACGTTGATCTCTTGCAATGGGAAGGACTGGTCTTCTCTGGGGTAGAGGAGAGGATACCACTCCAGCTTCCACCGAGGTACTCATGCTCTGTTAGAAAGCCCCATCCACTGCCAGGAATTATTTCTGGAACTGAATAAAACGCACATAAATAAAAGATTTCATATTAAAACCCGTGTTGCAACTCATTTCAGATCTTAATTTATTAGGACACTTGCCTCCTCTGTGGGACGGCTTCTTCGGTAACGGGACATAGGTACTCCTTGGCCTTGTCCTGAGGCGAAAATTGGGAAGAAAGGGCGATGCAGAACAAAGCGAAGCCCCGTGCGGGGAGCGGCGCAGCGCTCCCTGCCGCCGGCGCAGCCCCGCGGCCGGCCGGGCGGGGGCGGGGGGGGGGGTCGGGGCGCCGGGCTGGCCGCGCACTGCAGAGGCTGGGAGCACTAGAAGCAACGAGGCCTCGGGAAGTTAAAAAAAAAAAAAAAAAGCCACCGTCACATCCTCCTGTGCCAGCAAGCCGCTAGGACTTTGAGATGAACGACCACATCACAACGAGCTTAAAAAAAAATAAAAGAAAAATCACTGTAGTCGTTCTGACAATGAAGCTGATTCCTTGAAGGGTTCCCGTGTCATCCTTCTGTTTTCCGGAGCTTCCAAACGAAGGGAGTGGCAAAGCGCCGTGGTCTAGAAGCACACCAGTGAGAAGTGTCCGTGTGTCCGCGGAGGACCCGTGTGCCGTCCCCCCGCCCCGCTCCCGCTGCCCCGGAGCGAGAAAAAAACACTCGGGGCTCTCCGAAGCACGGCGGCTCTGAAGGAATCTGTGCAAACAGAGCCGGGAGCGGGCGGGCAGCCTCTCACGCCCCTGAAACTCGGACGAGCCAGCGCGAAGGGCCCCGGGCTGCCGCAGGAGCACGGCGGATGCCTCTGCCCGAGGAGGGAGCGGCTCACCTGGGAGCCCTGCCCGCCGCCGCCGGCCGGAGCGGGGAGCTGCGGGGAATCGTGCCCTCCGGTGGCCGCCGGCCGCACAGCCCGGCGGCCGCGCTCCCCCGCGGCCCAAGCCCCGCCGGCGGGGCCGAGCGGCACCGCGCCCGCCCCCGCCGGCCCAGGTAGCAAGGCTGCGTCGCCCGAGGTGCTTGGCAGCTCTTCCGCGCCATTGGTTGTATGCGCTGCCGCCGTGAATAGGAAGAAAGGAGGAGAAGGAAGCCGAAAAATGGGTCCCGCTCTCAGACCCTTTATATATTCTTTCCGCCTGCTCGCGGTTGCTCTGCATAGGTTTGTGCCAGGGCACGGCGAGAGTTCTCGGCTCGTTTCCTGGTGTGCTTTGAACACGGAGCAAATTACAGCGTAAATGTCAGTGTGGAAAGCTGCTGGCTACTCTCTTGTCCCTTTTGAAGGGATTGGGTCTTGACCAGGCTTTCACCTAGCATCTGTGGGAATTGAAATACCTGGCCATGGAAATCAGTGGGGGAACTTCAACTGATTTCAGTGGCCTTTGAATCAGGTCTTAAAGGTCCAGCTTCTGCAGAAACACCGGACTGAAGGCTTCCCCACTGAAAGTACTCAGGCAGCCTGTCTCTAAGTGTGCACGTATGTAACAGTTAATTGCTGAATATCCCAAGAAACCCCCACCAGTGAGAGAGTTTGGTATTTTACCACAGTGAACAGCCTTTGAGAGCTAAATTACAATGTGTGTATGTACACACCGTATGGGGAATACTGAACAGCCCATCGCAACCCAGTTGTAATTTGTGTGTATGCACATAACACATTGGTGGGCAACATTGTAGTTGTAACCACCAGATCTTGTGTGCATTAGTTCTTAAACTACTGCACTGATTTATAAACAGGCAGACAGAATCAGACCTTTCATTCCTTCTTAAACAAAAATCAAAGAAAGAATCAAACTGTCGGCCTACTCCATGCAAAATCTGCAATGTTTCTGCCTGGCTAAGGCAGACCCTGCTTGTCCCAGCCCGAGAGTGTCTCAGCAGCTAATGGGTGCCTACACAAGGACCAGCATATAGTTGGGGGGATCCTTTCCAGCTGTGATCAGCCATGACCACAATGATCATCACAGCCTGACTTGTTCTGTCATTCTGCTAAGCTTATTACTCATTTCATCTTCCTAGGAGCTTGTCATTTATTTAACTCCATGGTCACACCCACACCTGTAATCTAGGTGATTGCTTCACCAGTGTTACGTGTTACTGCACAGATGACAAAATTCTGGAGTTCTCTATGTCCTGACAGTGCCCCACGGAAGGGCTGATCCCACAGCATGCATTTTCCCGAGCTGAAGCGCAAGGAAGCCTGCAGGAACAAACCTGGAAACATCCCTAGAAAGGCCCTGGAACTGCTTGCAGATTTGCTTACCACCTCCAAAGAGCAAAGCAGGGTTGAGAGCCTGCCCAAGGAGCCAGGGCAATTCTCATCCAAGTCATGCTTATGCATAACAGAGAACAGGACATGGCATCCTTCATCCCATGCTCCAGAGTGGTCTGCAGGTCTGCCTTAGTGGCTTTTGAAGTTTCAAAACAGATGGTTTAATGCCATATGAATTACACAATGATTACTGTTTTAGTGTGGAATACAAAGCCTCCACCTCCATCCCCACCAGAACTGTATATTTTAAAATAAACCAGAGTTAAATTGATTTTTTTGAACTCTGCACAGTCCTCTCTCCCCTTCCCTCCCAACACACAGAAGTATGCACACTGCAAAAGATCAACTATACATGCACACACAGACTCACACGTAAACACACCAGTATGTCTTCCTCTCTCTCACAGACCCCCAGACATGACTCTGGCACATCCACCCTCTTCCAGACACAGGTCCACACACCCAGCACTAGCCAGGGTTGCTGCCCACCAGCAGGCCTGGGGCATCCGGGAGGGCTGCCCCAGCCAGCCCAGTGGCAGGACCCCGGGCCAGACCGCTCCCACCACAGCTCGCCTGGCCCCTGCACTCCTGCGGTGGGTCTTGACAGTAACAGCATGGGCTTAGTTTCCTTTGCTCCCAAGCACATGATTTGTGAGTCAAAGACAAAGCAAAAACCAAAATAAAAATGATGGGATTTTCTGTGTAGTCTGGGCTCATACAGCAGCGCACAGGTCCCAGGTAGCACCACACATGTTCTGCTAACTACTGCTGGTTGCTTTTGCTGTAGTTTCCATGAAGAGTAACTGACCCTAAACCCAACCATCTACCATGGTCAGGCCCTCTCCTCAAGGTCACCCCCTCCCTACATTTCTCTGTGTTTTCTGGTTATCCAAACCATGTAACACTCCCTCACCACCAGTCCTTGCCTCTCCCGCACACCCTCCTCTGCACACCCTCCTCCCGCTCCATGGGAAGCAAGTGATGTCCTGCATCCCACTCAAAGTTCAGCTGACATGGACAAGCCGTGCCTCCTGCTGAAGCACCTCAGGAGACCCTGTCCCTCCCTCCTTTCAGGCAGTGGATCGCTTCCATTGATTTCGCTGATGTGGGGCTCCACCAGGCATGGCCACAGCATCCTGTTCCCAGCAAGGTAACCAGGTTTGGTTTTGCACTTTGATGTCTATTCCATAAGAATGAGAGAGAGAGGAAAGAAGGCAAGAAGGAAGGAAGGACAGAAGGAAGGAAGGAAGGAAGGAAGGAAGACAGGCAAGCCCCCAGAGCTGCCTACAGATGCTCACCACAGCTCTTGCCAACCTTTGCTCTGTAATGACACTCCTCAACAACCCAGGGGAGCACTGAGGCTCTGGGCACAGCCAAAATTACTGGCAAGAGGGAGGTGGTAGGAAAGCCAGCTCTTCTTATCTTGGGGGCAGCAGCTGCTGCCAACACAGGGGAACACCCGAAGCTCCCCGGATGAGCCATGGTGTCAAGGTGAGTGCAGGGGCCTACGCGTTGCAGCACACACAGCAGGGACAAGCCAAAAGCCGGGGAAGCTGTGCTCGCTCACTGTGGGTCGGTGTGCCAGCATGCCTTCCCTCGCCTGGTCAGTCAGTCCCTCTTTCTTCCCCTGGTCCTGTTTCCGGCTGTTGCCCAAAAGAGAAGGTTTAGGGCAGACTGCTATTTGCTCACATGGTGGGATGGAAGACCCGAGGAGGAAAGCTCACCCGGGGGGTGTCCTGGTTTCAGCTGGGATAGAGTTAACTGTCTTCCTAGTAGCTGGTACAGTGCTATGTTTTGAGTTCAGAGCGAAGAAACCAGGACAGGGGGGCAGTGGAGGAGCGGCGGGGCAGCTCTGCCCGCGGCTGCTGCCCGACGGGTGCTGCGGCGGGGAGCTGGGCCGTCGGCCACGCCGGGCCGGGACGGCTGCTCCTCGGCGGCGGCTGCGCCGGGGTCCTGTCCCCTCGTAGCACCCGGGACGGGAGGCCTCTGCCCGGAGGATGCGGAGCCCCTAGGCAGAGGGGAGAGACGGCTCTTTTCCCCGGAGCAGATGACGGGGCTCCTCCAGAAGCCTCGTCTTTTTCGTCCCTGGGATTTATCGCTCCTCTGCTATTTCGTTCGCCCTCCCGCCTCAAATACAGCCGGGGAGCCGCGGCGCTGCCCCGGCGCTGCCCGCCCTGCCCCGCGCCTGGAGGTGCCCTGTCTAAGCGGTCGCTGCCAGGCCGGCAACAGAGGCGTGCGGTCCCCTCTCAGGGAGCAGCAAAAGTGCATCGCCCCATTTATTAGTGGATGGCGATTTCTAGCTTTCCCTCCCAGGCGTTCCCCGTTTGAATCTGAGCTGTTGTTAAAAAGACACACCACCTGCTCTGTGCTGCCAGCGAGAGAGGAAGGAGGCACAAAGGCGGGGGATGGGGAGAAGTAGCTTTGGCTGCACACATAAAAGAGAATTTAAAATAAATAAGCTCGGTTCCCAGGAAGTGCCGGGCTCGGGCGCCTTCAGGGCGGGCGAACTGAAGTGAGCGGTCAGCAGGCACAGAGTGTGGACAGAGAGGGTCCGCGCACCCTCCCGTCTCCCGGTATGCCAGGCTGGGGGCTGCAGGGGCGCGGATCCTCCCGGGTTTCCCTTAAGACGAGCTCAAGGACTGGTGCGTATGTGCAAAGCCAGCTCTTAGTTTCCCCGCTGCTTCTACCTCTGAAGATGGCTTTCTCCGAGCGCAGTCCTCCAGCCTGACAGGACACGGCTATGCCATCCCCCCTCCCCAGCCCAGAAACGTGAGGGTCCTTCGGAAAGCCAGACCGCGGGGGTGCTCGGTGACGGGAGCGCCGTGCGTGCGAGACCGGGACGGAATTAGGATGTGCCTGGATGCTGCCCCGCGGGTAATTTCCCCTTCCTCCCTTTCGCCGCAAGCCGTGCCCGCTGCGGCGGGGAAAGCCCGGGAGGTGCGGGCTGCCCCCCGGCTGCCCCGGGGCAGCTGTCCCCCAGCGCAGGCACGAAGCGGCCCGCTGTTCCCTCCGCAGCAGCGCAGGGGGTGCACGGGCACCCTCCTAACCTTCCGCCCGGGCCCCCCAGCACCACCCCAAAGCCGACTGCGAACCGGAGGAGCCTGAGGGAGAAACCGCGGAGAGGGAAGCTGAGAAAAGGGTTGGGGTAAGGATGTATGCGTATGTGTGGAGGGGGGGAGGCCAGATCACTTGTGAATGGCTCGAAAAAAATAATTGGGGGAGGGCGTGGAGGGGGGGAAGCGGAAACTTTCCTATAAAACTCAGCAAAAGTCCCTCCTCTCCACGTCAGGCCAATGACACTGCTGCCCCCAAACTTTCCGCCAGCAGGAGCTATAAGAACCTCCAAGTCTTCAACTTTCTCCCAATCCCAGACACCTCGAAGGGGCTCCAAGGAGGGATCGGGAGGGATTTTTTTTTTTTTTGGGTTGGCTTTTTTTTTTTCCTCTTGGATCCTGATGCCATCCCCCCTCCCCCCAAAGTGAGGTCCTCCCTCCCTCCCTCCCTCCTCCTCCTCCTTCTCCTCGCAGGCCAGCGAAGCAGCCGACCAAGGGGGAGCTGGCGGGTTAGGTGCCCCCCTCTTCTCCCTGCCCTCCCCCCCCCTCCCGGCCCGCTTCTCGCGTCTCCCCCCAGAGATGATGCAGCAGGACGAGTCAAACTCGCCAGTCTCCCCCGCCGACGACAGCTTGAGCAACAGCGAAGAGGAGCCGGACCGGCAGCAGCTGCCCAACAACAAGAGAGGGGGGCGCAAGCGGCGCTCCAGCCGCCGCAGCGCCGGCGGCGCCGTCGGGGCCGCGGACGAGCCCTGCAGCCCGGCCCAAGGCAAGCGGGGCAAGAAGTGCGGGGCGGGCGGGGGCGGCGGGGGCGGTGGCAGCAGCAGCGGCGGCGGCAGCCCCCAGTCCTACGAGGAGCTGCAGACCCAGCGGGTCATGGCCAACGTGCGGGAGCGGCAGCGCACGCAGTCGCTGAACGAAGCCTTCGCCGCCCTGCGGAAGATCATCCCCACGCTGCCCTCGGACAAGCTGAGCAAGATCCAGACCCTCAAGCTGGCGGCCAGGTACATCGACTTCCTCTACCAGGTCTTACAGAGCGACGAGCTGGACTCCAAGATGGCAAGCTGCAGCTATGTGGCCCACGAGCGGCTCAGCTACGCCTTCTCGGTGTGGAGAATGGAGGGCGCCTGGTCCATGTCCGCATCCCACTAGCAGGCGGCGCCCCCCACCCGCATCCCCCCGGCAGGAGCCCTAGGTAAGGCAGGGACCCCGAAACCGGCGGGGAGAAGTGGAGGGGGGGGGGGGAGGCGAGGGGCCACCGACCGCGCCGTGGGCCGGGCACGCGTGGCCGTGGGGGGGGAGAGGGGCCCTCCCCGTCCGGCGGGGCCCTGCTTCCAGGGCCGGCTGGAGAGCAGGGCGGCTGGAGGTGCCCCCCCCCACCCCCCCCGCCCGCCCCGGCCCCTGCCCCGGCGCGTCCCTCCCCCTGCGCGGCCCGAGGTGCGCCCCCGGACCCGCGGGGCCCACGCGTGGCGGGGCGCTGCCGGCGGCCGGCGGGGGTGGGCTGCGGGCGGGGAGGCGGCGGCGGTGCGGGTGTGCCCCAGCCAGATGGGGCCGGCCTGAGATCACTTTTTCACCAAACGCTGCGGAGCCAGCGGGGCTGCTGGGATGGTTCCTGCTGCTGCTGCTGCCGCTGCCGCTGCTGCTGCCGCTGCTAGTATTTTGAAGTGAATCCATGTCCGCCTGCGTGCTTCCCGATGAGCGTTTCCTACCGCCCCAGCAGCCCCCTTCCCTCGGCTCTGACACCGCTGGCAGCCGGGCTGGGGTGTCACACGGTCACCGCACCGCCTGCCCAGCAGAGGCACGCGTTTCTCCCTCCTCTGTTCATGCCCGATGTGTGTATTTCCAGAGACAGAGAGGTGTAGGTAGATGTTACGTGTGTCTTTCATTTCAGTAACGAGTTTTCCGCCCTCTCTGGGTTTTTGCAGATGACATTGTTCCCACAGAAGGAGAAAATGGACAATCTAGAGACTCTGAAGTTGGATACGATTTTTTTGGTCTTGTCTAAAAAAAAATGTACCAAGGATTTCTTGGAAATTAGAAGAGCAATATCCAAATTCAAAGCAGGGCGTGGGGAGCACTTAAGGAAAGAGAAAGAGACAAGGGCTTTGGACAGTGACTACCCTTTGGGCGTCGGTACAATCCACACATCTCTGCATTCTGATAGAAGTCTGAATCGTTCGATTTTTTTTTTTTTAATTTTGACGAAGAATGTTGGAATTTAACTTTTTTTTTATTTGCCTTTTTTTTGCATGCATTCCCAAGAGGTCTTGCCTGTGAGCCACTGATGAAAGGAAATACACTATTGTGGACTTTCTTCATTCTTGAATGAAACCAACCAACCAACCAAAAAATATCCCTGTAGAGATGAAAACCTTTTTTTTTTTTTTTTTTTAGGGGGGAATAAGCTGGGCTCAAGCTGTTATATACCCGGTTCCTAACTTTTTTATTATTATTATTTTTCCTCTGAGAAAAAAATAAACATTTTATTTATTTATTGATGACCCATGTTAAAATGCAAATAGATCCGGTGTCTAAATGCATTCCTATTTTTATGATTGTTTTGTAAATATCATTGTATATTATTTTTCTGCAATAAATAAATATGAATGAAATTTTAATAACCTTAAAGTTTGGTCTCTCTGAGAACTCAGGGTTGGAACTGGAGATAAATACCTGCTTGTTGAGCTGTAAAGACACCCAAGAGAGAGGGGGCACTAGTATAAACAAACCAGGCGAAAAACGCAAATAAACTAGCTACTGACAGACACAGGCACGTTATTTATTGAGACAGCTTTATTATTCTGCGCTGCAGCTCACCGCATTTGGGGGACGAAGATATTCTCTCTACTCTCTTTCTCTCCCTCTCCCCCTTCAATCTTAACGCCAAGCGCCGCAGAGTTCTGCAGGGAGCGGACTTTTCGCCGCAGAGCTCCGGCGCTGCCACTGTGCTTTGCCCCCCAGAAGTAAGGCAGGAGCAGGGCCCATTCCCCAGCCCCCAGCGCAAGTATTTTTGCTGATCTCCCTGAGGACGAGGCATCGGTTTTACACAGGGATTCGTCCACCCACAGGCAAAGCGAGAGAAAGCGAGGTTGAAACAGGGAAGTGTCTAGCGAGTGGGGTTTTCCGGTGGAAGTGATGTTTGACTGCTCTGCTCTCTAGGGTTTTATATAATATATAGACTAGCGATCACATTTTCGTTGTACAAAGCACGGAGGGGTACGCTAACCCGCCCTCTTCTCCTTTTCTACATGTAGGGCGCATGTTGCCTCTGTTTCTCTTCACCATACCCTCCGCGGGGTCCCAGTGTGCGGCGACACCCCAGTTGTAAGAGAGAGGAAACCTCCAGCTCTGAGGGCTCGGAAGGAAGGTGGAAAGGGAAGTTGTTCAACAACAAAAAAAACCCCCAACAACCCAACCCAACCCAAACCCCAAGCCCAACCTTTATAACCGGACAGCTGATTCCGCCTCTGCTGTCACTCGCTCATCTCCCAGCGCTTCGCAGCCGGCCCATTCCCGGGGAGCGGCGCCTCCTGCCCCTCCGCAGCTGCGAAGAGTCCACGGGTGCGCAGGGGCGTCCGCCGCGGAGCGCCCGCCCCGGCCTTGGGAGCCGAGCAGGGTCCCCCGCGGAGACAGGGACCCTGCCGCCGGGATTCAGCCAGTGCCTAGGGTAAATAGCATGGGTGTTTTTTCAAAACAGAGCCTGTTTGCATAGCCCAGGTTGAGTTGACTTTATTGCCTGAATGTTTTTGTTTCCATATCCACATATTACCGTCTGTTGCTGACATAACAGTATTATAAATTTAATATCGTGCATATTTTAGGCCAGTGTGCAATGTTTAGAGTAGAGAGCCGGCAGCGCTTGTTTGCACTGCCGGATTAGCGGGGACTGGGAAAGGGGATGGGGGCTCTGGTGGTCGCGGCCCGCCGTGACAGAGAGGAGGGGGAGCCGCTGCGAGCTCCCGGGGGGGGGCCCTGCCTCCCCCCGGAGCCCCGGCACCCCCAGCTCCCCGCTCAGCGACTCGCACGTCTCGAAAAAGCCCGCTTCCATGCCACCCGGCTACCGAGGAGGAGGTAATGTCCATCCGCGTTACTTCGGCTGCAGCAAAAGCGAGGGGCAGGGGGAGCCGACGGGGGGCTTTGGCCGTGGGGCTGGGCGGATTTGAGGGGTTGGAGGTGGTTTCGGTTTTTCCTTTGGGGGGAAAAATCACACAGGGGAAAGGAGGAAAACCGCCCCACGTTTAGGAAGAAAACAGGTTCGGGAAAAAACGAGAGGAGCTGCTCGGTGCTGAGGGGAAGGCGCGTTTCACGGGCGGGGATACCTGCGAAATATGAATGAGGAATCAAGTGCATTTTAAAAACCACGGGCCAAGCTGTGCTCGCCCTTAGGAATCCGGAGCAACTCCGCTTGATGGACTTAAACCTGATTGACTCCGTCACAACCAGCGACAGGCCTCTGGCACAGCCTGTGCTAGCCCTTCCCAGCAAGCTGAAGCACCCGGGTGAGAAAAATCCCCGATTCCTGTCCCTGGGGCTCATACCACCGTCAGGTCTCCCCACCTCACCCCTGGGTCCCTGCCGGCGCGGCAGCCCTCCCCGAGCACCTGGGTGCTCAGCCGGTGCGCTTTCCCGGCTGCGAACCCCTACCTTTTCTTCATTAAAAAAAAAAAAAATCGTAAAGAGGAGATAATCCTGATTTAAAAACACAAACGTGCCCTTTCCTGGGTTGGAATTGGGGACTGCAGAGGTCTGGTGCTCCTAGGGCTAGAGCCAAAAGCGATTAAGTCAGAGTCAGGCTTACTGAAGTTAAAAAAAAAAAAAAAGTATATTAATTTGTCTTTGGGGAATTTTAAACACTCTTGCAATCAGAAAATGAACTCTGCCTTTCGAAGTCCTGACTGATTTTGCTTCTTTCCCCGAGGCATCAATACGTCCCGTTTATTCGCAGACAGGCAAAGCCGAGCGGAGAAGAGGTCCGGGTCCAAGTAGCTGCCCCGTCTCATCGCCCCGGCCCCGGCCCCGGCCCCGGCCCGGCCCCGCGGAGCGCGGAGCTGGCAGAGCGCGGAGGCGGCGGCTGCCGGCGCTGCCCGCCCGCCGCGGGTGCCCGGCGCTGCGCCTCCCGGGGGGCGGCGGGCGGGGGGCGCCGGCCGCGGGCCCTCGCACATTCCTGGGTTTGGCAGGGGCCGCCCCGCTGCTTTCTCCAGGCCGGTATCGGATTCCTCCCAGGCGTATGATTTCACTTGAAGTCCTGCCCAGGAGCCCTTCAAAGTGCGCGCTTGTCCCGCTCCCATGATGTCAGGCGGTTTTCCCTGCATCTGTAATTTTAAGCAAAACAAACAAACGCGCGGTGGGGGGGCGGGGGATGGGGGCGGGGGAGAACGGGGGACACACACAAAAGTCACGGAACAGCGCGGGGGAAGAGGGGCTCACCTGCGGCGCCGGCACCTGCCGCCCGGGGCGAGCCACCGCGGGGCTCGGCGCCTGCGGGAGCGACTCCCGGGAAGGGGCTCAGCTCCCGGCGCCGGTGCCCCCCCCGCCCCGCCCGGCGCTGCTGCCAGCCGCCCCCGGTGGCTGTGCCCGCCCGGTTCGCACGGCGCTCCCTTTACCTGCCCCGCTGGGGCAGGCAGCAGGCCCGCCGGGCAGAGCGGGAGCGCTCTGCCGTAAATTAGCATCTTTGGGAAGAGGGTGGTGGCGGTGGTGACGGGAAGTCCAGTCCACCCCGTGGAGGGATCCGGGAGGCTAAGGCGAAAAAAAGACAGGCGCACACAGCCACATCCCACCGGGACTTGCTTTATTTGCTGCACACATAACCTGCCCGCAGTAAACATGGCACAGGATGTATTTTACATTAACTTCTGCACCAGCTTCTTTCGACTTCAGTCCACTTAATGTTCTTGGCAAATCAAAGCACGTGTCCTTTGAAGAAGGTGTGTAATTGGAGTTTAAGGCATGTATGGAATTCCCAGATGTCTATAAAGTAAGAAGGAGCATTTGGCAGGTCACTTGAAGGTGGAGCAGGTTAAAATCACTTGTACAAAAGTCCCCCTTTTTTAAAAGCAAACAGCCGGCCATTTATAAGGACCAAGTGATCGAGATCGCGGGAGGCTTAGAGCGGTTTTACAGAGCAGAAACAATAAAGCTCCGGAAACATAATGATGATGATAACACCCGCCTAAAAATCCGAAATGAAACGCAAAACAAAACCAAGTATTCAGATCGGGGGAAAAGCTGTCCGTTCTCCCAGTAATTCCCTGTCTCCTCCGCCCGCTCAGGAGCGCTTGCACCCCTCTTATTTAGGTATTCTTCTTGTCTTGGGTAGCCGACACTTCCCCGCTCTTTTCATAAGGAGGTGGCATTAAATTTGCGGGAGCTTTACGAAAATTCCCTTGTTCACTGCATGGACACGGGCAAAAGAGGACGCGTTTCACTCCAAAATAATCCCGACGAACCACACTGAAATCAAAACGGCTAGAATGATAAGAGCAGCAATTAATAATAGCAGAAATAATAACGGAATCGGTTTGGGACAATTAAGCGCTCATCATTTGTCTTTGGGGGCTTTACCGGTGTTCGTGCAAAATACCAGCCCGAGCAGGACTGTGGGTTTGCTTGGGGGGTGCAACAAACCCTGCTTGCCTGCGACGCAGAAATCCCGCCGCGCAGTATTGCGGCGGGACGGGGACCCGCTCTGCCCTCCTCATGCGGGGAAATCTGGAAATGGGAGGGGGCCGGCGGGGGAAGGATGCTCTTGGGAAGGGTCGGGGTCGCCCCCTCATGTTTAGGGTTGCTTTGTTCTGTTTGGGACGAGGCAGAGTCATTAAACAAGCAGTCAAGAAAGGAGCAATGCACACGGCTGCAGCCGTGGAGGAAAGGGGAGCTTCAGAGGGGAAGGGATTTTGACATGTGAAAAGTTAAGCAGGTACCTGAAGGAGGTTTATTTTGACCAGATGTTAGAGCTTTTATGAAAATGTCACGTGAAGCGAACAGATGTACAACTTGCAAATGGAGCCCCGCCTTGTAAATACTGGGAAGAGAAAGGCTCACAGAAAATCAAGCGTAAATCATTCCTGCTGCTTTTCTATATGTGTGTATTTGTACATAGATACACAGTACGTAGGTTCTACTTAAATATTGCTTTTTATTTGTTTGTTTGTTTGTTTGCAAAAAAGAAAATGCAGCTGTTCGGTCCAAACTTGCTATCCTCTTCCAGTGTGCCGAGCCAAAGTCACTTTCTCCCTTCCTCCCTTTTCTTCCTTCCTCCCTTTTCTCTCTTCCTTCCTTCTCTTTCTTCCTTCCTTCCTTTTTCTTTCCTTTCTTTTTTCTTACTTTCTTTTTATCTCTCCCTTTCTTTCTCCCTCTCTCCTCCCTTCTCTTGCTCTCTTGTTCTTGTTCTCTCTCTCTCACTTTCTCTTGCGTTCTCTTTCACGCTGCCTCACTCTTTTCTTTTCTTTTCTTTTCTTTTCTTTTCTTTTCTTTTCTTTTCTTTTCTTTTCTTTTCTTTTCTTTTCTTTTCTTTTCTTTTCTTTTCTTTTCTTTTCTTTTCTTTTCTTTTCTTTTCTTTTCTTTTCTTTTTTTTTTCTTTTCTTTTTTCTTTTCTTCCTTTCTTTCCTGTCCGTCGACCCCCTCCTTTAGTCTCGGGTCCGTTTGATCCCAAGGAAAGTATCGGATCTCTGCTGGGAGGAGAAACTGAGACTAATCAATTGCCTTCTGTTTGAAGGTGGGTAGAGACTGCTAAGAGGAGGGGAGGAGAGCCTGGGCTGGCAGCCCCGAGCCCTCCGGGCGCGGCGAAGGCGGGCGGCTCTGCCCGGCTCTGCCCGGCGCTCCCGCCCTGCTCCCGCCGCCGGGGAGCGGGGGCCGCGGGCGGCGGGACCCCCCTGCCCGGCTCTGCCCGGCTCTGCCCGGCCCCGGCGGCGGGGAGAGCGGCAGCGCCGCGACTCTCCAGGAAATTAAAAGCTGTCCGCTGTTTGACGTTTTCAGAAGGGCGCAGTCAGTCCTGCGTTCTTTTTTTGTACGATTACTGTGGGTGGGTTTTATTCTTTTTGTACGATTATAGCTATTTTCCGCGAAGTCCTCTGGTATTTTAGTTGAAAAACTGTGGCTCGTGTTACACCCACGGTGCCCGTGGTTATCACTGTCGCGGCAGGCTGGCAGGTAGGGGGGCGGCAGGTAGCCCCCCTGCAAGCCCACCAGCCCCGAGGCACAACGCAGGGCAGTGGGGCGCAGCCATTGCCAAGGAAAAGACCCGGGCTGGAGCCGGGGGCAGGCTGGGGCCGGGGGGCGCTCAGACTTGTGCAAACACCTGCCTGTGTTCTGGACGTTTCATTCACAAACCATTTCGATGAGCTTATTGCTTATTTCTGCAAATCTATTTATGCAAGTGGGTTTGATATATTCATTTTGAGCTGTGGTGGAGGCTGTTATAATAGGTACCTGTATTAAATAATAGAAGAGTTCTCACTGGACTTCGCCAGACAGAAATGAGTTCAGTCTTTATTTTTCTTTTTATGCCAACGTTTTAAAAGGTAAAAAGGCTGACTTTAAGCACATTAGTTTTGAGAATGACAATGCAGGCGTATGTAATGCAGATAAATAGACTGAGGTGCTACCCATAATCTATAGCATCAGCCTAAAAATCCCTGGGGTTTCTTAATCTAGATTTATTGCCTTTGAGTCCCAATCACATGATCTTGTAAAAACGTTTAAAGTGAAGGCAAATGGAAGTTTTTTAAAATAAAAGACTGTGGAGTCCTTTTTTCCTTTCTTAGCCATCGATGCTATAAATGACGGACTCGGGATCTTCAGCGGATATCACAATTTTCAGCAAAAGCAGATTTGTCTCGTATTCTTTAATGTAATTTAGAAAACGACGGGAGAATGGTTTTTACATTTATCCCAGAATTTGAAAAGGAGTAAGGCTTTTGTTCGCGTGTGAAAGTGTACATGTTCCGGACATGCAGGCACAAACACACACACACGCACATACATACACGCACACTCGCTTCTGAACCCTGGAGCTATCAAACATGTTTAGTGACTGAGTGAGATGCTGTCTACGGAGGGGTTGTTGATGTAGGAGCCAAATTAGTGTTAATTTCAAACAGGCGGCTAATTCCTCCACGGAACCTCAGCACTTTCAATGTCCTTTGCTGGGCTTCATGTTTAATTACTTGCAAAGGAAAATAGATCCATTTCCCACGTAGAAAGATTAGTTAATTAATGAGGTCCCTCTTTCTTTCTTTCTTTCTTTCTTTCTTTCTTTCTTTCTTTCTTTCTTTCTCTCTCTTTCTCTCTTTCTCTCTTTCTCTCTTTCTCTCTCTCTTTCTCTCTTTCTCTTTCTTTCTTTCTCTTTCTTTCTTTCTTTCCCTCCCTCCCTTCCTTTCTTTCTTCCTTCCTTTCTTTCTTTCTTTCTTTCCTCTCACTTTCTCTCTCTTTCTCCCTCTCCAAGCATCCTGGAACACCTTTCAACTTCAAGGTTTTTACACCAATATAAACCAGATCCAGAACAGGCTCCCTTCCCCCTTCCCCTCGGTCCTCAGATCTGAACTTAAAACATATATCATAGATCAGTTTTCATCCAGCGAATTTAGGCATAGTCCTCGACCTGTATTTTCAAAGAGATTCTGGGCTGGAGTCTGCAATATTTAATCCAGTCAGCTATTAAATGTCCTCCGGCTTGAATCAAGAATTTAAACAGGCATCTGTGCTGGGGATAATGACAGTTAAAGCAGTTTGGGGTATAGTGTGTGTGGCAAAGAGGGGGGAAACGGACAGAAGGACAACGATTATGTCTTTGATTTAGAAAATTCCTGAGTTTTAGGAGTTCTGTCAGAGTATTGGTGGGGGAGAAGATGAAAGAAACCCCTTTGCTCAAAGGCATGGCTTTAATGGGGAGAAATAGTCCTGTTAATACCTGACAGTGCCTGACACTCGCCTTTCTTCTGCCTGCCCAGCAGTAACGTGATACCCGCTCCCCCCCACTGATGGCCAGGACCGGTGCGGGCAGCCCCGCTCCCCGCGGGGGACCCGGCTCCGGCCGAAGGGGCGCTCCGCCGGCGGGAGGGCTCCGCCGGGCGCCGCCGGGAGAGCTCCCCCGGGGTCCGTCCCCCCCCGGGAGGGCTCCCCCGGGGTCCCTCCCAGCCGGGAGGGCCCCACCAGGCGGGTTCCCCCGCCCTCCCCTTTCCCGGGGCCTTTTCTTGAGACCTCGGGGTGGATGGGCTGGGGAACCCCACGGTGCTTCAGGCAGAGAAGTGTTGGGTTTTTTTTTTTCCTTCTTTTTTCCTTCCTCTGTCAACTACTGAGACCACGGCCAGTTAGATTGAAAGATGGGGTTAGGGTGTATTAGGTGGATTCCTAAAATCCTACAGGGCTTGAATCCAAGGAAGAGAAGAGACGAGAAGAGAAGAGCAGGGTGTGGGCAAGAGGCTCAGCTTTTGACTTGATGAAGCATGTGTCAGATTCTGTAGTTCAGGCAATTAAAACTTGCTTCTGATCAAAGGCCTTCATAAATCACCAGGAGAAGTGAACTGGTCAGAGACAGCTGTCTGTGTGAGCAAGTGGGGGGGGCAGCTGCCTATCCCCACCTTTCGGACACTGTCATCCACTCCCACTGCCTCTGAGGAGTGTCTCTGGGAGTGGATTTTTCCTGCTGTTTTACGGAGGCTTGTTTTATTTATGGAGGCATTTCAGCAGGAAAAAAATATATGGAGGGAGTTCATGACCACTGGTGACTATCCCGAGAGCAGAGGTGCCACAGTATTTTCTTTTCTGATCAGAGAAAAAATGCTGGATGCTGAGGAAATAGTGACAAAAAATATTTCCCTTATCCTTAAGAATGAAGCATGAGATGTCTGATTCTTTTTGCTGGGCTCAGCCCCAGGACAGCCCTGAGCACAGAGCAGGGGAGTCATGCCCAGGAGCTCCTGGCTCTGCCCTCATCTGGCTCCACTGCTAGGACCTGGGCAGTGAAAG
Source organism: Harpia harpyja (assembly GCF_026419915.1). Lineage (NCBI taxonomy): Eukaryota > Metazoa > Chordata > Aves > Accipitriformes > Accipitridae > Harpia > Harpia harpyja. Next base: position 74,909,514 of record NC_068940.1, read on the forward strand.
GGAGAGGTGGAGGGGATAGGGGAGAAGGGAAAAGGGTTTTGCAGCTCAGTGAACGCAAAGCCCCTTCATCCTTGGAGCAGGGCACTGGAGCCAGGGAGTTCATGCAGTTTTGTGTGTGCCAGTCCCCGTCTGTGAGTCCTGGGGTGTCAGGGACAGTCCCACCGTTCAACTCCTCACTAATGCATCTTCTCATGTCAGATTTGGTGTATTATAGGAGTTTACAGCTTGAGGGGCTGCTCTTTGATATTGGCATTTAGGGGTGAACCTATAAGTGGTCTCAAGGCACTTGTCAAATTTGAGTGCTTTTTGGTGTGATTTATGGCAAAAGGCTCCTTTCTGACACCTCCATATGCCAAACCTTTCACCTTGCAGAAAACGTGCTGCAATAGCCAGGGTGAGTTTATGCCTGCTCTTTAAAACAGCTGCTCTGGGGTAATAAGATGGCATGCAAGCCCAGTAAGGAACATTTTTATGAGATTTGCCAATGGTTCAAATGTTTTCTACAGTGGTTTCTACCTCCTTCCAGCATCCAGGCTATTCACTGACATGCAACACTGAACCTGTCCTACCCATCCAGAGGAATGCAGGACACCCTTTCTCCCTCCAAATCCTTCCTTCAGGCGGACTTCTGAAGTTACACTTCAGTCAGCTTGTCAACCTTTCTCTGCCCTGTTTGTCATTTGGCCAGTTGAGGAGTCTCTGGAGGAGTCTTTGGCCATCAGGAGTCTCTGGAGATCCTTTTAATACAAGGCTTTTCAGAGATTGCTCTGGGCAGAGGGCAACTATGGAGTGAGAATTTGAGAAAGGCAAACAGGGGGCATTCATCTTCAGAGCACATCAATCACTATGAACTCTCCCAGGCTACTCCAACAGGCTTGGGATTCCCTTGCCAGAGATGAGTCACAGATAAATTACCAATGGCCCACAGAGAACAAAAGGTTTGGCCAAAAACTGCAAGGGGACGGGTGTTCTCCAAGAAGTAGCGGAAGCCTTGCTAACACATGCCTCTCGATGGATGGTGGAGCTTGATCTGCATTCCTGGTTCTCATGAACAGCAGGAAATAAAAACAAAAATAGATCAAAATTCACTATGTGGTAACTTCTTCCTTGCATTTCTTGGCAGGTGGACTCAGATGTTTGATCTTACTGAGAGACAGAGTTTTCTATCTGAAATTGAAATAGCCCCTCCTGCCAAACTGAATACATCAGCAAAACCAATTAACATTGAGCTTGGCTAGTGCTGGGTGGGGAAAGGACTATCACCACATTAGAGTTAGCATTGCAACAGCAGCTAACTGTCATCTGATCACTTCCTCTACGGAATGTCAATATGAACCAGTAAGTCTGATTTTCTAAGACTATTCATTGCTGTGATCAAATTATGCCATATTGAATAAAAATATCAAAAGAGGAAGAAAGAGAAAGAAGAAGAGATGAAAGAAGAAAGAAAGAAACAAAGAGAAAGGGAGGAAGGAAGAATGAAGGGAGGAAGGAAAGAAGTAAAGAAAGAGAAAGAAAGAGAGAAGAAAGAAAGAAAGAGAAAGAAAGAGAGAAAGAAAGAAAGAGAGAGAGAGAGAAAGAAAAACTTTTAAGAGATTTTCCTGAATACAGAATTAGCAGTGTCTGGTGCATGGTTGTCAGCATTTATCTGAAAAGTCCCAGATAATACTTGTTGCCTGTGTGTAAGGTTAATGGGAAGGGGAAAATAGACTCCTCTGCTTGCATCCACATTATTTCAATTTACAAGTGTGTCTACTTCCTGTGGATGATAAAAAGGTCAAACCCATTTTTTTATTTTGTTGTGCAGAACTGATCCTGCTGCTTTGAACCCTAATCAGAACCCCAACAGAAAAGTTAATATAGGTAAGACTAGCAGTTTGACAATCTGCTCCTTTAACGAAAGGCAACCTTGCTCCTCTCGCCTATCCTCTGTTGGCCAACCATATCGAAAGACTTAAGATTGCCTTTGTCCTGCTGCATGCATATTTTCCATGGAATGAAAAGAAACTTCCCCAAACTTCAAACCTATCAAATGTTTAGCATCTGAAGGATATTCATCTTTAGGAGGCAGGCCAAAAAGTCAATAAAAATTTAATTATTTCTGTAGCATATGGGAGCAGTTACAAGACCAAAAGTGCGATACTGTGTATTGGTATTGGGAAGAAACTCAACAATATACTTTCATATTTGCTGGTCAAGACAGTGTCCCCACCAAAAGACAACATAAGCCCCTGAAACTGCAATTAATCCCAACAGTTTCTAAAACTAGCACAGAACAGGTCAGTGATCAAGGAAGTGATTACCTGCAACCCACTTAATGATAGAGTGGTGCTGAACATCCATATGCAGGGAAAACATGTGTTTATCATTTCTTTGTGTGGTCAACAGGAAAAGGAATATTTGTATTGATAAGATTCTTGCTGTCTGAAATGAGTTATCTCTTGTATATGTGGGTATGGGAAGAGAGCAAAAAAATCCCAAACACTTTTGGGAAGAAACAGAAGGGAAATCCCCCATTCTAAAGTTAAAAATAGCTTCAATATATCAATCATTAGCAATGTCAGGCAGAGGAATGCTCCTTGTAGGGCCTGATCTAATGGGATCAACTCTGTGGGAGTCTTTCAATTAATTTCTTGGGGCAATGGAGCAGGCTACTATTGAGTTATTTTAGCATATCCCAAACTAAGTGTTAGATAAAGGGAAATTCAATCTGACAGAGGTAGGGGACTGACATGGAACAGCCTGAGAAGGCCTTTCTGTTATTGTCACATATGAATCCTTTAGCAAGACTTGCCATCAATCCAGATCTAGGCAGTGACAGTTTTAAACATGATAACCACTGTTTAAGGTGATACGTACCAGAATCTGCTGAAATAAAACCACACATCCATGCCATTGCTTTCATTATTTTAATTAAGAAGAATAACTATATAAGGTACCTATAACTCTATAAGGTATCATCTAAACCAATATATATTTAAATTACACCATATTTGTCTATCTAACCCAAACACATTCATATATTCAAGCACTCAGCCTTTGTTTATTTCCTTTGTTGGTCTCACCAACTCTTTGGTCACCAATCTGTTTTTTTAGGATGACTTATTCCTGCCTTTATTTGTGAAATAAATGTCGTCTTCTGCCTTCCCTTTTTCTTCTATCTCAATACAGAACAGCACATGAAGCAAAGTTCTGAAAAAACAATTCTGGAGCAGAGCTAGATTTAGGTCACATGAGGGTAAAAAATGTAGTTTTCCAATTTTTTCCAAATACGCCGCCTGCTTCTAGTATTCACAGGTCCTTAATAGCAGGTGTTTGAACCTGCTGTCTATCTGGAAAGGACATTGGCTACTGCCTGGTTACTAACTGGTTATCAACTTTCTATTCCATGGTTACTCGTGCTGTTGGAGGTAGGGCAACTAGAACATTTTGGCTTTATAGGGGCTTTGTTAGTCTCTCAGGTTTAAAAAATAGAGTCTTTTGTTTTTCTACACCCCCCCCCCCCATGCACTGTTAATGTCTTCCTTTCCTCCACCCCAAATTTGCTTGGTGGTAGTATGCAGTTTAAAGGATTTATTGGTATTAATTTGTGACCTTTTACCTTATTCATACACAGCTTCTCCATTGCTGAGAAATGCAGGGATCCCAGATGAATGCCAGTACCATTACTATACCACAAGGTTATGAAAGTTTTATGCCCTATAATGGTAGAGAAAACAGTTAACATCAGCCAGGAAAATGAGGCAGTCCAAGTTTTTTCAAAGTTGTGTCCTATACTTCCTGCAGAATACAAGCAAATTCTTACAGATTAATAATACTTGCCCACTTTACAGGGTTGTGCGAGGCTTACTTCATTAACCTCTAAATATTCTGAGTATATCAGATGGAAGATGTTACCTAAGTACAATGTATTTAATCCTTTATTTCAATGTATAGCATTATAAATACCATATAGTTTAACTGCATATAATTACATCTCTATAGAATACATATACACCTACACTATTGGTTATATTCCCACTAGTGTAATATATGAAGATGATTTAAACCAGGCAGTCTTAATAGATGTTCATAGCAGACCCCGGAGCAGAGTGTGACTCCCATTCTGAATATTTGCTTTTAATTCCCCATCATTATAGAATTTGGGTAAACTAGATACCTCTATATTAATATTACATTAGCAATAGTAAACATGTTGCCCCCTTAAAATCTGTAATATTTAATTCTTTCTTTTCTCTCAAAACAAAATGAAAGCTAGTTCAGTCTGAACCAAGTAGACTCTGTTAAGGTTACCTTTATCTGTATTGCTTGTAAACTAAATATAACCTAATGCTCCCAAGAAAGTATGGACTATTATGCCTAGGTTTTTTATGGGAACAGTCAAGCTGCATGCTACACTTACTGGGTCAAGCACTGACCCTTTTACTCACATTGAGTAGCATTTCACTCGATAAATAGTCCCACCAAAGCCAGTGGAGCCATTAATGAAGTAAGGAGTTACTCACTGTGAGCTGGGATCCCAGAACTGCCTGTAGTAATTCTTGCTTTAAAAAAAGGTATTAATATCTGCAAGCAATGGTAGGCTTTTGACAAGGAAGAATGGAATTCTAATGTCACTGAGGAAAAAGGATTCACAAAGTAGAATGTGATTCGCTGAGTGAATTTTGTACCACATGCTGCCAGTAATAATATCTCTTCCAGTCATAGCATGAAGTGAATAATTTTTGAAACTGTGATGTAGCAAGGAAAACTGTGACGTTTTTAACTTCTTTCCAGCAAAAGAAAAATATGGCCAGTTGGTTAGCAACATTGGAGCTAATTGTCCATGAAATGAATTTTAAAATAACTGTTAATTTTTAATTAATTTAGTAATTTCTCTTGGGAAATCTTCAATAATTCAATGAAGTGACACTTATGTAACTTTCTAGACTGGACATTTTGCAGCCTCATCAAATATAGTGAGTTTGCCTTTTCTGATGCAGACTACAGATCTCACAGCTGTATTAACAGAAGAACATCCCTCTCAAAAGCTGTAGCTGAGAGATATGGGCTGGTGTTTATTTGAGACTCCATCCACCTTTTTTCTGTTTTAAACCTATTCTTCCCATTGCCACTGTTAGGGCCAAGAATAACTGTATTGTGAAGAGAAGGATCACAATCTCAAGGCAATGTGCAGTTTTCTTAACTTCTTATACAGAGCACATCTTTATTTCATTTAGGTCCAACAGAATGCATGGGAGAAGAGTGCAAACAATCTCTTCTTCCATTCTCTCCTGTCTTTTAATTTACGGTAACATTTCTGGTGAGAAGCCTACAGAGTTGCTCCTGAAGATGTCATTGAGCTAGTAGCATTCCCCCCTGTGCTATCCCAGGAGCTACCTTGAAAATGTTATGAGAAAACCAAGCAAATTCATTTTCACTCCTGCAGTTTAATGCTGGTGCATTTGGTCCCTCTGCACATCAGACAAGGTAAATCATGCCAGCAGAAAGCCTCTCTTTCCCAAGCTGGAAGCAAACAATTGCTTCTGGAAATCTGCTCTGTGAGTGATGCAACCAGAGTTTTTAAATGGTGCTGAGAACAAAGCTGGTATGAACAATCCTCAATATATCTGACTGTCAGTACTGCCAGAAAGATCTTGCCTCCTGAAAAAAGTCTTGGTTTCTCAATACTTACTCTTTTTACCCAAAAGTTCACAAGTAAGGAAACAGAGATTTTGCTGTTCCCAGCAAAATAAGCTCTTCCCTGGGGCTATGATGAACCAATGATAGTTTCTTTTCATTGCACAAGCCTGGCTTAGAGACACGGGCAGGAGGTTTGCCAAGGTCACCTGCCCCAAGTCAGCTAGCCAGGCCTTGGGGACCTGCAGAGAAATGACCTGCTGGCTTTGTGTGGGGTGCACAGAAGGCATCAATGGGCACACCGCTGCTGTAGCAGGGACTCCACAAGTCCCGTAGTCCTAATGCCTGCGTGGTCATCTGTCCCACAAGGGCTGTAACCAGTTCTTTCAAGCCTTGCAGTTAAAACAGTTACTGGAGGAGGCTGGTCTGGGATAATGAAGCTAGCTATTGTCCAGCCACACAGATTGTGACTTCCTAAGTTTTATCTGACAATATCAGTCAGCTCCTCACAACTTCTCTCTACTCAGCTGTAGTAACAATTCTACTGCAATTTCAGGCATCAGCTCACCTCCCTTTCCCCTTCATGGGAAAGGGTAAGTAAGAATAATCATTCACTAGTGGAAAAAAAACATTTTTTGATGCAGCATTTTCTTCATTGCTTGCCAGTTTGGGACCTCTCCTCACAAGTTGTGATACATTTATTACTCAGCAGTTCACTTTTACGGGATGTATAAAAGGGAGTGGGGGCACTGTTTCAAAGTGTTTGCTCATAGAGCAGACAAAAAGCTTTTTGTACTGATATGCAGAGATGATGGACACAGGTTGTGTTTATTTGCTACTACGCTTTGTAAAGGTATTAATCATCAGCCTCGTACCGAACTTTCTTTTTCTGCGTGTAACATCAAAAGGGAGGTTTAAAGCTCTATAACCTTTTCTCAAGAACCCTACTCTTGAGTATTTCTGTTTCTTGTTTTGCTTTGTGGTCACTAACCACAGGAGAAATTTGTCTTTTTTACATATGCTGGAAATAATTTACTGCCCTTAGAAATATTAAACCACAAGAAACCCCCTACATTAAAGTAACATTAAGGGTCTGCCTAAAACCCACAAAAAGCCAGGAAATTGAGAGTTAAAGCTGAAACTCTGATCTGATACTCCAGCCTTAATTTACCTCATAGGGTATGGGTACAGCTGGTGGCTCCACTGAGGGAGTGAATGTTGCTGGGTGGAGTACTAAGCATTTTCTGTAGCACCTAGATGCAACAGCCTAAGTGAAATAATACAAATGTGCTAAGGGCAACCCCTTTTTATACTCAGGTTAATTTAGTAAGATGAATGGCCACATGGAGCCTTTCCACAGCCACTGCTAACTTTATCTCCATAGCTCATTGGCTAAATTTCCTCCTTTAGCCTGCCCAAAACAGCTTTTGGTCAGGGCATTCTTCTAACTTTAGACATGTTCCGCTGGGCAAATGATGAGCTACTCCTAAGGTTTGCTTTGTTGCTTGCAAGAAGATCTCAGCAATCACTCGGTTGGGTTTGCTCTTATGCTTCTCTCCTATAGTGGTTCCACTGTACTTTCATGTGCTTCACAAGCCTTTACCTGCCTGAAACACTGTTCCATCAATAAATGCAACAGAATCTTCTGGACCAACCAGAAAAGGTTAGAAAGAAAAGGATGCCGAAAACACTCAGAGCACCTATGCACACTGGTATATGCAGAGTTAATAGCAATAATCAAAGCATAGAGCTGTAAACCATAAGATGAGGGTCTAGGGAACTGTTGGAGTGACATGTGATGAAACCATGGAAGTTAATGCAGGGCAATGAGAAGCAAATCTTGGTTGTCTGGGTGCTCATGGGTATTGCCCTTGTCTTTTCTCACCAGAACTGATCACCACTATCAGTCAACAGGAGGCACCTGACCAGGTGGTACCTTTAGGCACAACCTTAACTTTCAAACAGGACAGATGATTATTGTTAAAAAGGAGGGAAAAAGCTCAGGGTCACTTCTCACTTTAGAAATTTTCAGCTTCACAAAGGATTTTTTGTCACTACAGCCTAACTTGCCTTCTGGACTTTGCTGGCACAGGAGGCTGTGGAAGCAGGCAGTATCAGTAAGTTCAAAAGGATTTGACAAATTCATGGACAATATGTCAGTAAACAGAAGCCTAGTGAGTGGTGTACCTCTAAGATGTCTAATAACAGCTGTAGATTCTGAAGATGTACAAAGCATATGTGTGCCAGACTCACAATTCTGTTGTCTCTGACATCGAAAGTGGGCTGGATGGACCACTGCTCTGACCCAACAGGGCTTTACTCATGTTCTTATTATTTAACTGTCCAAAATGGTAACAAATGACAGTTTCATCCTTAACTCTTATTTATTCTTCTGATTTCCCTTGTGAAAGACTTTTTCTTTTTGATAGATCAAACCTCAGGCAAAACTTTTGAGTGAGAGCTGTCATAGCCTTGTTCTGCCTCAGGAGCTGTGCCATGAGGAAAAGAGCAGATGGCCTTTGCTTCGCTGCTTCTGCTGAAGAAACTCTACCTTACTCGATTGTCTACTTTGTATTTAGATCTAGGTACAGCACAGTCCGGTCCTGCTACATACACCAGCTTTTCTTCTCTACCAGCAAGCAGATAAAGAGAGGGGAGAGGCAGCGAGAAAGTAGAGCTTTGCTTCTCTTTGCCAGTCAGCCAGAGGAAAACTGAACCAATTTGAGAACCACCGTGGAGTACTTGAGACAGCTGTTTCAGAAAAGCAGCTTGTCTGGACCTGATAATAAGACAGTGCTGCTCCTATTCCCTTTTTCAGGACTAAAACCACCAGTTCACTGGATGATTCAGTTGAATTGGGTAGGTTCATCCAAAGATGATGAGATGGTTTTGGGAGTCTTAAACAGGTACTGAACTGTAGCAACCTTTCCCTTTCTGTGTTACTAACTGACAGTAAAGTCTCAACTAGATAGAAAGCTTCTCCTAAGAAATACGTACATAGGAAAGGAAATGTCACTGTGAAACTGACTGAAACACACTGACTTTTTTTTTAGTATCAACAAAAGCTGTTAAATGACATATGTATCTATTTAGGCCTATAAACAGTTAAGGCAGGGGCAAAAGTTATGTTGTGAACACATTCTAGACCAGTGGAATATTATAACTCTAATATTCTACCCGTGGCCTAATTTGCAGTGAAGGATGATTTTATTAATGAAGTGAGAAGTGTGGGAAAATTAGTAGAGAGCTAACAATTAATAACAAATTCCAGTATTTTACAGCATTTATCTTCTAGAGTATATTTGTCATTATGCTTCAACAGCTTATTTGTGACAATCAAGTTGCATGAAGTTTTTTCATCATAATAGTGTAAATTTGCCAGATGTTTGACAATAATTCCTAGGCCTGTGCCTGCAGACTGCAAGTCTTCATGGAAGTCACTAGGTCTGAGAGGATTTAGTTGCTAAGACCAGATGAGGTTGGTGCATGGAATGTAGTCATACTGGAAGAATTTGTAATACCTTATGCTACCAATGACATTACCTCTGTGCTCTCTCAGATGAGGAGGCTGCTTATTATTAGGGTAAAGATATTCACATTATTTGAGGCTTACACATTTTGTGACACACCATAATGGAGACTATAGTCATACCAGTGCTTTAACTCTTCCTCTTGGCATTATCTTTTGCTGTTTTTTTTAAAAGGCTTTCAAGAAGCAATAATCCTAAATACTGTGCATGGAAACGATAAACTGCTTGTTGTGACTTTACTTTGAACAAGTTCTCCTGCAGAGTATCATATTTAAGTAAATTGCCATCAAGTACAGCGAGCAACACAATCATTCACATTCAGACAGAGCCTTTTGATCATATTCTAGAGTGCAATCAAGAATCACATGAGAATTCAAGTACACACCGGCCTCATTCAATACAAGCTAGGTGAGAGAGAAAGGAGGATTAATTTTGGATGTCAACTAATTGGCTGATGCATTAGCATATAGAAACTTGCACTAGGTATATGTAATAACTGTATATAATTGTAAATGGCTCATGTTCACAGTGCTCTGCAAATTTATGGTTATTCACAGCTGAAAGATTATTAACATTGTTTCATGTGGGTACAGCCCCCCCCCCCCCCTTCCATTTTTCTCAGATCAGAAAAAGTTTTGGAGCTTTTTATCCACAAGGTACATTAAAGTCAGCAATTGGGAATTGCTAACTGATGGGTTAATTGGGGAAACATAGAGACTCTATTGAACCTCAGCCAATAATTTAGCTCATAGATTTAAGCAGGGCAACAGATGTGGAGGTGGAACCTCTGAAGGAACACATGGCACTGGCAGGGCACTGTCTCTGTCCCTGTTTAAATTACAAGTGGAACAGCAATATGGCAAGGAGGTGAGAACTGAAGCTGTCTGAAAATATCCCTTGGTTGAAAAAAAATGTGCACATTGGAAAATAAATATTTCTCAGAGAAAATATTCATCCTGAATGCACACAGACATAGGAACAGCCTGAGGTTAAAACTTGACCACTGTTAGTGCCACTCATTGGCAAATAGCTTTGTACACTCCTCTATGAAGTCCCTTCTTCAAGTGCTTTCTCTGAACTCTCCTGAAGGTATTTCTCTTTTTTCTTCAAAACCCAATCTCCAACTTGCCTTTTTCGAGTTTGGTTGCTGGAAATAGCCACTAATGCTGCATCTCCTGTTGTGCAGGCTATAGATGAAATCCTGAACTAATGAGAGTCACTGGTAGGACTCCCATCAACTCCCACAGCTGGTAGAGTTTGGACAGCATGAAGCATTGATAAATATTCTAGTGCAAGGGAATATTATTGCTGGGGTCTATTCTCCCATCTTTTCCTTAATCTTGGATACTGTTTGTGCCAGTTTGGGAATATGTGCTTTGAGTTCCATCCTTCAGGGGATGGGAAGGCAGCTTCTACCATCCTGAATCATACCTGAAAAGGAACAGAAATGAGGGATATATTTCATAAAGTACTCTTCCTTCCACTAGGCAGTGAAATAAAGTTTGTAAAGGAAACTGTCCATCTAAGAAGCCTGGGCTGAAGTGCATCATCGCCTGAAATCTTCTGGAACAGCCAGTTGCTGTGATTTGGTGAGTTACCTGAAATAGACACATATCCACCATTGGTTTCCTCACTAGTTCTTTGCTTGTTGGTGTACTTGTTCTGTTTAGAACTTGTTACAGTGGAATATGCCTTAGAGGGACAAGTAATCATGAAAAACACCACAAACTTGATTTGCCACTTCCCCCTCTTGTTGAGAGAAGGAAAAACTGAGGTGGAGTGAACCTCCCCTGCTAGCCTGGCTCGTTTTCCATCCCTAAATGAGATTGGCCACACTAATTCTGGGTATAAAGGGGACGACTTGTTAAAAGTGGTTCCAGGACTCCTTCCTAGCAATGCATAATTAGCTCTTGCTGTGGGGATAGCAATGACTCCGCTTTTGCAGAACCCGTATATAATCATTTTTTAGGATGACTGTACATCTCTTTACCATTTAGGAATGAGAAGCATGGTGTGGAAAGATTTTCCAGTTTTCCAGTAGTTTAAATCTCTAGCTCAGCTTGGGGTTCTTCTTGGCTTTACTTTATTATGTTTGATATGGGCATCTTTGGGCAGGCAAGGGATGAAGGGGACTGTATTCAGGCTGCAGTCAGATAGGCAGTTCTGATTGCAGCTGTGCTTGGTCACACACTACCTCTTTCTGTTCATCTTTGTCCACTTCCCTCAGTCCTTATGCTATTCACCTTTGCTTCTTTACTCTCTCCTTGTGCTTGGAGGAGGCAAAAAAAGACTGGGGTTAAAAAAATTAATGGATCAAAAGTGTCCAAGTGAATCACTATTTTTTTTTACAGCTACATCAGAGAGACTACATACACAGCTGTGCAGGTAGATTTTAGGGAGCAATAACCTCTGGGGAAGGCAAGGAAGAGAAGCTGGGCATAGGCTCAGGAACACCTGTAGTAGCACGCTTGACTACAGCTTCATTTCCAGCCTCTGGTTCAGAAGTTTATAGCAGGCACATCACATCTACAGACTGGCAGTAGATATATTCCTGTCGACATCAGGGGGAGGAGGAGCTGATCTGTGAATGATGCTGACTTCAGATTAAGCCCTGTTCTTGAAAGCTAGGGCAAACCAACTGTTTTCTCGGAAATAAATGCAAATGTGAATTTATCTGAGATTTCAAGATTGGTCAGTGATGAGAACTTGTGAACCAACAGAATGGCATGTTTCACATCAGAACTGAAGTGTGTATGTGTGTGTGTACGTATATATGACAGCTTAAGGAAAAGGGGACATAACTGTGCTTCCTATTGGGTGATGGAGACAAAGATTTTTGTTGTTCTGTTACCTTATTTTCTGGTAATTTTAAATGCTGACACCCCTGATGTGTGCTTGTCTCCCACCCTTCATGCTTACATTTAATTCTGAGATTGGATACATTCGAAATTTTACGCACCTTTCCTTGATTGTTCTTGGAAGTTTTTACCAGTTTTTAGTTAAACATTTTGTTCCTTCTTTCCAAAAGCAACACCATTTTCTTTTTAACTGCTACTTAATTTTTTAAACTTGAACTCTATCCCTGTCTTTCTGTTGTGATGAAAAAGCTTATTTATTTCTTCTGAACTGAATGTCACCTAAAGCATATCAGTTATGAATAGTCTATTTATCCTGCTCCTGTTATTGGTGAGCATCCCAAATGCTTTGTGATTTTGCTGCCTGCTTTTCCTTATGAGGAAAATGAATCACAAAAGCTATTAGGTATCAAAAGAGATACCTAGGAAGATCTATAAAACACCTGAACTCAGTACATATCTAGCACATTCAGAGTCTGTCATCTGGAGGTAAGAGCAGTGACCTGGCTTTAAAGATTTAACCATAAGATACCTGTCTAAAGACAGTACAAAATCTGTGGCAAAGAAAGAAGCCAAACACAGCTCAGTGCAGTGCTTGAGACACCTATCCGGAGACAAGATGGTGCAACTTTGACCCCACTTTGCAAAAGGTGGTTTGGATACAACCTCTTGCATGCAGATACTCTTTAGGTACACAATGGGCATCCTTTGTATTGGTGGCCGATCTGTGACACCAGCATGGGCTTTTCACTGTCTATAGAAGGGGAAAAAAATTCTGGGTATGCTAGGGCCAGAGCAGATGACTGGGTGCATTTTAAAGTGGTAGAATGAGCTGCTGAAAATACTAGAAAGATCTGCTACCTCTCTTTCTCCAGCCTGCCTGGGAAAGGGTTCAACATCCCAGATGTCAAGTATTAGACTTCTGTCTTTCTTAGAACTTACTTTTTCAAGGATCCTGGGTTCAGTGATGTTTCCCCAAAGGGTAGCACTAGCTAGGGTAAAGCCTTGGATTCTCTGCAGAGCCAGAATTTAGTTGCCTGGATCTATAAAAAAGAAACTTCAAGAAACGCATGTGATTTCTTGACTTTCCTTGCTTCTGCTTGGTTTGGTTTCACTTGGTTTTGGGAATGTTTTCCTGAAGAGTTGTATTTGCATTACTGTGGCTTAAATGCAGCCACATTTTGATCATTAACCCTATTCTGAACCTCTGTAAGCATCTTGAATATCAAAGAAACCTGCCCAAATATACTTAATTTAGAACATATAGAAGAATCACCATTTCAATAAATAAGACAGCTTACGCTGACATGAAAGAGACTATTCATCCTAGTGGGTGTTTGAATTGCTTGGCACTAGCACCATTACTTTAGAGTGTCTACTATGCACTGCGGATACTTTTCCTCAATTCCTCACATAGAAGGAATATGTTATAACCTAGTTCTGGTGAGTAGTTAAGGACCATGAATAGTTTCTCCCTGCAGTCCCTTTCTCTCTGCGGTCTCAGTCCTAGCTTCAGAGGCAGATGGAGGCATAGAAAGAATGACTAAAACCCTCTTCAGGTCTAAGAGACTACATGAGATGGCAGAAGCAAACAGCACTTTGCTGAGCAGGGCCCCAGAATTCATATGAGATGGAGTACACGGAGAATCCTAAATAGACACTGGAATGGGGGGTCTTCCCTTCCCTTCCCTTCCCTTCCCTTCCCTTCCCTTCCCTTCCCTTCCCTTCCCTTCCCTTCCCTTCCCTTCCCTTCCCTTCCCTTCCCTTCCCTTCCCTTCCCTTCCCTTCCCTTCCCTTCCCTTCCCTTCCCTTCCCTTCCCTTCCCTTCCCTTCCCTTCCCTTCCCTTCCCTTCCCTTCCCTTCCCTTCCCTTCCCTTCCCTTCCCTTCCCTTCCCTTCCCTTCCCTTCCCTTCGAGGACAGGAACATGGATGTGTGCCTCAGTAAGAAGTGGAGCATGGACCTTTCACACTTTGCATAACCAGATGGAGCAGAGAGTGAAAGAGATTAAAACCTCCCCGGAGCAAGGCAGTGCCCTTAGGAAGGCAAGAATGTAGGGCTGACAGCTATCAGCCCTCATAAATCCCCTCTTCATTAACTGTTGAACCCTGGCATCCTCCAAGTTTTCTCTCACATGCCCTTCAGCCTTAATCCTCCCTGCCGTGGCCTGGTTTGCCACAAGTTCTCTTCATGTCCCATTTATCCTGCTCGCTCTGTGCTGCCAGTCCTCCTCCTTTCAGCTTTTAACTTGCTGAAGAGCAGTCATGTACATAATTTATTTTCCTTTCATCCTCTGAGTTTTTGCTGGGTTTAGATTATTTTACTGTTGTAACTAATGCCTTCTGTTGTTCACATTTCTCACAATACTCAACCATTCAAACAGACCCTGAATAGGTAGCAACAGTAAGCACTGTGTATTAACTATCCCTCTGAGATGCGCAGGACCCGTGGATGCAAACAGACCACAGGTTGTTGCCTACCCAGTTTATATAGGCACAAGGTAAGCCTCCCAACTCCATAGCAAGACCCAATTTTTCTGGAATACCATTTTCTATTTCTTTCCCCAAGAAACCTGCAGGACCAAGACACGAAATAACATAAGCAGTGGGTGACCTCAAATGTTTTCAGGGTAGTCAGCGTGACTCTTCTCTCACTTCCCTTAGCCTGAGAAGAAATTGACAGGTGATGTGGTGTACGAGCTTCCTGTTACTAATTCCTTTCTTTAAATGTCTGCAGACCCCATCTCACAACTCTTTTGGTTCACACTAGATTTCACTGTGATCAGAGATGGATGTTAAAACTCTAACAGAAACGAAATAATTTCCTAACTCTGGAGCAGTGCTGTAATATCCCTAGTCATTGTTCTGCATTGTTTTCTTTGTGGTATGGAAAACTTCTTGGAGAGGAAAAAGCCAAGCATGCACTGAAGAGTTCACTTGAAACATTTATCTTCCAAATCTAGGGTATCACTGGTGGTCGGCTGTGATATTATACATAAATCTACTGCAGATGAAACTGAGAAAAGCCTTTTCAATATTATTTTCAGCTAAAGTGGTGACAGAAAACATTATGAATGCAATAAACAGAAAGAGAGGGAAGTGCAAGCTTATACAGCAAGGCAGATTTACATTTTCCCCAGCTCTTCGCCAGCTAACAAAAGTACGTCTCTGACTCTGGGGTCCACTTTTATTGGAGGTTACTGCAGCAACCTCGCTCGTGCATCTGGCTAAATTTGGAGGTTGCAATAACCTTCCTTTCCCCCTTGATACTAGAGATGCTAGAAACATTCTGGAGACTCACTTTAAGCAAAGGAATCCCTCAAATGAAACAGGTGTTGAAGATGAATCATTTTACTTGACAGCTTATATCCCTATAGTCCTGACTGGAAAAGCTGTATCCAACTGAAGAATAATAAAATTTTACATTCTTTTTATCATATTATTTTATTGATCAGTCTTGTAGGATTATTAGTTAGCAAATCCTAATGTTTCCCTATCAAATGAGGATGTTGTGAGAAAACATTTTCTGTTTATTTTTAGACAGTGGAAATCCTGATTAAAACGCTGTTCCTTTCTTTAAAGTTCTCATCTCTTCACTCCATCTCTGACCTTTCTCAAAAGCCCATCTCCTTGGTCTGCTCAGAGCTGCTGCCAATGCTTTAATCTCTCAGTACTGTAAATACATACCCAGAGTAGAAGGTTGCAATTTCCTTTGACTTTAAAGTCACACTCCAGCTGTTTACCAAAAGAAGCTTAGTG
Organism: Harpia harpyja; assembly: GCF_026419915.1. NCBI lineage: Eukaryota > Metazoa > Chordata > Aves > Accipitriformes > Accipitridae > Harpia > Harpia harpyja. The sequence continues at coordinate 74,925,274 of NC_068940.1, forward strand.
GCTCGAAGGCAGACCAGCTAAGGAAAGATCATGGTCTCACCCTGTGAGGGTATCCAGTAGGGTATCCAGCAATGAAGGACAAGTGTGCTTCTGAGCAACTGAACAGCTCTCACCCCAGCATGTGAGGAGTCCAGGCACTGAGCTGGGAAAACCAAGATGAGTCCTGATGGAGAAGTTGGATAGGAGCATCATTACTACTGCTGATCCCCCTCCATCTCTGCATCATGTAACTGATGTGAGGGAGTATAGCCTGGAGCACAAAAAGATGGCACAAACAGACAAGCTGTGTTTGATCATAAGGAACAGTGTGACGAAGTGGCCACCAGCATCTAACGCCTAAATGTGAGCTAGGCATATGTGTGTTTAAGAGCGTTGCAAACTTCTCACAGGATTTCTTTCCATAGTCCTGCTGAAGAAGCCAATGCTTTTTTAACTAGCCAAGGGGTGTGACCTTCCATGAAATCCCACCCAAAATTGCTTTCATTTGGCCTGTGCCATGAGCCTGGCAACTCTGTGTTGTGTGGCGGAGCAGCAAAGGCTTTGATCCACTGCTTGCATGGGAAAGAATTTGAATGCATTGAACTCTTTGTAGAAATAAAGTTTTCTTGGACCAGCCCAAAGGTTTGCTGGACATAGCTCCTTCCCAGGGGGTTTTCTCTGATGTGAACCAGAACCACCCCAGCTCTAGCTCTAATAACCTAGTATATTTTACTTCCTTCTGCACTTTGACTTTTAAAACAATCACCTTTTTAGGTCCCAAAGCTGCAGTTGTACCCCTGCTTACTAACCCATGGAGCAGCTTCAATAGATGAGGTATCCTTGAGGAAGAGCTGATCATACTATTGCCCCCTGGGGTATTTTTAATCTGGAAAAACTTTAAATACCAGTTTTGAAGCTCTTCTGCTGGGTTGGCTTTGTAGGGTGCTGAGACCATCTCACAGATACCTTAACTACTGCTACAAGTATTCATGCCAATTCTGACCCGTTGTCAGCTACAGTGTCGTAGCAAAAAAAGGTAGTCTTCATACAAGAAAACACAGAAGAAATACATAAAACAGATTTGTGAAAGTGGGATAGATACAGTATGGAAACTACAAACTTCATCAGCTATTCATTGTGTTTCGAGGTGTCTTATATAAGGAATATAACTCATGAAATGGATTCAAGACATTGTGGCTGACTTTGAAACGTTAATTTAATTTTTTTTTAATTTAACTTTAATCTTTTTGAAGATTAAAGGCTACTTTCAGTTTGTTCTTTCTTTCTTTTGAAGGGGTTGAGGGACCTCCAGGGATTCTTCTAAAAATACAGAGAGCATCAGAATCACTAAATTAAGGCAACTTCTACTACAGTGAAGTGAAAGTATCAGCAGGAAAGATTGTTCCAGCTTCTGCAATAAGTAAGGGTCTGGCAAGGTATAGGATAGAGTTTCTCTAAAGCTCTGGAACTTGCATTTGAAACTAAACTTTGATTGGAGAAGAAATCAAAGAATTAATCAACATTGTTTTCCTGTAACAAAGGTAGTCCAAAAATTTGAGATGTCTTTGTCAATGTTTAACCTCACAATAACAATATTTTAGTATTTTCAGAGGGGCTGGGGGAGGCTGGAGGCAGATGGGGAAAGAAGTGGTTTTGGCTCTTAGGTTTTCATGTGATTCAGATGAAAAAGAACCTGGACCATTTAGCTGTAAAATATAAAATCTATTTCTTCCTTTTACCACGTGGCACACATCCCAGGCTGCTTAGAAGGTGTGTGAAGGGAGTACAGATAGTGAAGAGAGGTCAGGAAAGGCATCTAAAGGGATGGAAGCTGTCAAATGAACAAATTACATGTATTTTCCTCTATGCAGTATGTGCATAGCCTAAGAAACCAAGAAAAGAAAGAAAATCTTCCAGCATGCTTTGTTTCTCATACCTGGCTTCAAAGCCAGATTCAAATGTTGGCCAAAAAAAGTACATAAATTCTGGGGTCTGTTCAATGGGAGGTAGTGATCCTTTTCAAATTCATAACTTCATAACAGAAAACCATCACTTATGGAATGCACTCCATTTGGTGGAAAACATTCTTTCCAGCTCTATTGAAAAAAAGAAAACTCAAAGAGAGAGAGCTAAGCCACGTTGTACTAACATACATAGATGAAGCCATACCAGAAGTGGAACTAACAGCAGCTTCATAGCTAAGGGGTAACATACTAACCAAGGTTATCTTGATCTGGGTTATTGCTTGGCTAGTGTGTCCTGATGGATTTGCATAAGTAAATTTAAAATATTGTGTTATATTTATCTTGGAAACCCTTGTTGAAGATAACTAATTTCTCTAAAAGGACTGCATTTTTGGAACTATTGTTTTCATCAGATAAGGTTTTTCTTGGCTAAACCAATGTAACACAATAAGCATGGTCACAATGACTACCACTACCTAACCTGGTTAGCACAATTGCCTCTGTATTTATTTAATTATTATTGCTACTTTATGGACTTTTCATTAACGGTAGCAGTGAGAAAAATCGCCACCCTGTTGCCAGGGTCAACAGTCATTTATGAGAACTTGGTCAGCTTCTGTGAGGTAGTGTTTGGCACACATTTAAGAGTGTTTTCCCCCTGTAGTTATCCTCATGTTTTGACATTTCCATTGCAGTTTTCTTCTAAAAAAACCTATTCTGATTGGGTATCACTTATATCAGAAAGTAGCCTGAAATGGAAAGTTTTCAAAAGGTGTGTGAAATGCAGGTTAGTCAACTGTGCCATGAAGATGGACCAAAAGTTAGCTATAGGAAAAGGTATGAAGAATTCACAAGTCTTTCCAGCCAGCTCACACATGTTCAAGAAACATAAATCCCTTTGTAATTTTGGAATGTTTCACTTCATTGAAAAAATGGATTAGAGAGTGGATTAAAAAATGAAATGCCGAAGTGTGAAGTCACAGCCTCTGTGCTGATGCCTATTTGCTGAAAGGTCCATTGGGACCATAAGACTGTCATTCTTCACACCTGCCTGCCTCTGAATGGCCTCATGTGTACTTGGTGACATGCTAAACCACCACGAGCACTTGAGCAAAGAGATCTCTTCATGGTCTAGACACATCATGGTCACCCCTCGGCTGAAGCTTGCTGCATCTAGCTGCACACCCCAAGAGTGTGGCTGGACACTCCTAGGGCTGGTGCATGCATTTACTGAAGTCTAACTTCAGGGAAGCCAGGATTTTCCCTGGAGGAAAATCATCATCAGACTTTACATTCAGTGGAGCTAAAATACTATATACAGCTAAGAATCAGCTCCCCTATTGTTTCAATTCCATGATGGTACATAGATTCATAGCTGTGGTATGTACAGAGCTAGAGATAGACATATATGGTGCATTATAGTACTCTATGCTCATATAATTTGGCGTTTAGATGGGTAGCTAACCTAAATACAGCCATGGTAGTTTGGCAGATATCCATTTAATCTAATTTATCTTAAAATATAATTCTGCTTTTTAAAATGACTTCATTAAAGTAGCATCTTCTGACTCAACAAGCTCATCTTCTATGGGTACTTGGTGGCTTAGCTGCTTACTTTAACAACTGAAGTTCATTTTTGTCAATCATGCTTTTGACAGTCCTGCACTCTGAGGAAGAAATGGTTTTGTAGAAGTAGCATTCTGGGAACATCTCTGCAGCTCAGTAATTTCCAGGTTAATTCACAAGTGATTGGAAACACGTCCACACACGTGCAGGTTCAGCTTTTTTGTGTGGGTTTTTTTGCATGTGGATCGTATGTAGGAGAAAAGCCGATTCAGAACAAAAAATGCTGTAATAAATTACTCACACAAGTAAATTGCTCACACTCTTGCCCTCTTCAATGGCATTTTTCATTTGAGAAACTGCTCCCCAGCGGGAATGAAGTGATCACAATCTAGCCTTTGGCTAAAACACCTATAGGGCTGCATTCTGCTCTGCTTTGAGCACCATGAACAACATTTTAAACAATGCTCAAAGGAGTGGAGAATGCTGCTCTGTAACTCATAGGTGTGCTTGCCACAAGTGACAATGGTAAATAACTTCTGAGTAAAACTGTGCTTCAAACCCAATGAGCATTCACCCCATCCCTGCAGAACAGTAGAAATTGGTTCAATAATCAGAAAGGACAAAGACAATAACCTGTCTTCTTTTAAAGCAGTGAACATTTTCCAGAACACATCTGTGAGTTACCATTCTGTTATCCCTCAACTCTCCCCTGACCTCACAGTATGCTTTACATTCCCATCTTTATTTTACATTTTCAAAACTATTTCAAAACAATTTCAATTGAGAAATAACATTTGACGAAATGTAAGGTGGTTGAAGTCTGCTCTTCACATCTACTGCAATCAAACACTGAAGCCATCCTAAATACACTTGGGGGCAAAATGGTGCACAGAGATATAAACAAGCAAAAGCACAAATTGAGCTTATATGGGAATATTTTGTCATGGAGGGCACACTCTAATTAGATCAGATGAAGAAAGCAGATGGAAAAGTGGGCCAATAATGATGCTAATAGTGCAACTGAATGTATAATCCAAGAGACAGCATGACAGAAATAGACCAAGAGAGAGATGCATATATAGAAATGCAAGAAGCACCGTTGTTCAGCCAGGTTTGTTACATTCCCATGGAGACTTGTGTTTCACATGCTAAGAGCCACTACTCACTCCTCTCCTACACACATTAAAAACAGTCACTTATTACAGACACACATTGTCCTGGTTTCAGCTGGGATAGAGTTAACTGTCTTCCTAGTAGCTGGTACAGTGCTATGTTTTGAGTTCAGAGTGAAGAATGTTGATAACACTGATGTTTTCAGTTGTTGCTCAGTAGTGTTTAGACTAATGTCAAGGATTTTTCAGCTTCTCATGCCCAGCCAGCGAGAAAGCTGGAGGGGCACAAGAAGTTGGCACAGGACACAGCCAGGGCACCTGACCCAAACTGGCCAACGGTGTATTCCATACCATGGGACGTCCCATCCAGTATAGGAACGAGGAAGTGGGGGGCAGGGATTTCGCCGCTCGGGGACTGGCTGGGTGTCGGTTGGCGGGTGGTGAGCAATTGCACTGCGCATCATTTGTACATTCCAATCCTTTCATTATTGCTGTTGTCATTTTATTAGTGTTATCATTATCATTATTAGTTTCTTCTTTTCTGTTCTATTAAACCGTTCTTATCTCAACCCACGGGTTTTGCTTCTTTTCCCGATTTTCTCCCCCATCCCACTGGGTGGGGGGGAGTGAGTGAGCGGCTGCGTGGTGTTTAGTTGCTGGCCGGGGTTAAACCACGACACATATACAAACAGCAAATCAAGCACCTTTGGAAATAAGTCAAGCATATTAATATGTCAGTGATAGCTGTCTTCAGTAGTGCATTTTTGTTTCAATAATAAATCCCTGTGGGAGAGATAGGCTTCCTCAGAGTGTGGTCATTTAATGTCTGAGTCCTCTGGAGGTCTTATTCACAGCTTACTGTAATAACTAGAGAATTATTTCTATTTCAGTAGGTCTTGGTCAGGCTTCTGACATACTGCATACATGAACATTAATTCTAACTAAAACTTTGCTCTTTTAAAACCTATTTTCAGGCAAGCTACCCCATGGAATGTAATGGAGCTGTTTGGGTAGGAACCTCCCAAACCTCATACAAGATCTAAGGGATTTCTGTCGATCATAGTAAAAGCACTCAAGAACTGCATGTATGCAAAGAGGATGGGATGATGTGCTCTACCAGTACTGCAGAAGGCAGCAGTTTGAATAAGCTCCTTTTTCAGATGCTTTCATTCTGCTCTGCTTGACTGGCTTACCTTGCCTGTGTGTTGCCACACACCGTTTTGAAGATCAGTTTACATAGCTGCTTTCTTCCTGTTCCTTGTTATTGTTCACACTATTTTTCATCAGCTTTGGGGCAAATCTCTCCTACTTGGCATTAATTGAATAAACAGAGTTCTTTAAGGATCTATTTCTCTATCCAAACTTGGAACAAACTATGAGTTGGGAGATAGGATGATTAATACCTTCTGCAACTACAGAAATGGTAGCAAAGGACAAAGCTGCCCTGATAGAAACAGAGATTTTGGGCTCAGGTTCTTTTAACTGCTATTTCACTGTCTAAGCAAATGTTTGATTGTTCTTTTCTGGTGTATATCAAAACAGAATAGAAGTAAGAAAAAATAACTTCTGTTCCAGGACTGTTTAAGTTGACAGAAGATTTTTCTATGAGCAGGTTGTTTTTGTAGGTAAAATATGCACAGATGAGCTCTTCAACTTATATTCACAAGGTCTTGTTATTGCTTTAAGCCCCAATTTGCATTAGCTATTATTGGTGCCAGGCGTCTAGAGAGAAAATGCAACTTTCCCTTCATGATTATTATAGAGGCAGGATGACAGACTAGGAGCAAACCACTCCACCTCTGTTCCCACAGAGGTTCTGGGTTTTTGGAGGAATAACTTTGGAGCAGCTAACATAGACATCCACAGTGGAAAAAGAAACATACTCATAAACCCAAAAAAACAGGGCAGCTCTCCTAGTCTCAACGGGTGGTAGCAGGAGGTGGCTCTAAAAGGAAGTCAAATGCTTTAGTTCATTGCAAGAAGACTTTTAACTTCATGCTAAACTGGGATGGAGGCATATACCTAACTGAAGCTGCAGGGCTCTACATTTAGAACAATCTTTGATGAAAGGAAACCAAATCCCAAGCTCATTGAAGTCAATGGCAACATTCCCACTGACTTCAATGGGAACAGGAGGTAGTCCACAGTCATCAGAGAATTGCTAAGGAGCTATATTTATTTAAATCCAGATATGACAAACTTCTGTTTGTGATGGCTTCTCATAGAAGAGCTGACTTTGGTATTTCCATTCTAGCAAAAGTATTAGACAGCTAGTCTACTTAGCTCAAAATGTGCTTACGTCATTAAAAAAACCAGGATACCACACCCAGTTTTTAAAGCACAGATTCTTAATGAAGCCACTCTTGAAAGAACTCGGACTGATTTTCATGGAGACTACCGGTTGCCAGAAAGCACAGGCATGAATCTAGAGAGGTTTTTGTTGAAAAATGTGTAATATTTAAGAACCTGAACACAATAGTTTGTTGTTGCTATTTTCACACAACCCTGTTGCTGCTTTGCTGCTGCTGGCTTTGAAAGGTGCATGTAAACAATGGGAAAAGATTCACAACTTCCAATTAAGAGACTTTCATTAAGATTAAAAGCGGCAAAATTTCAGCATTCAGGGTCCCTGAAAGTTTGGACAGCCTGGTCCCTCTCTGTTTGCACAGGCAGTAGAAAGCACAGCATGTGCTGTAGCTTGCCTAGAGTGCCCATTTCTAGTTTGACACATAAGCAGCCTAGTGGCAAACCACCCTTGGTGATGACATGATGAAGAGTCCATAGAGTCCATAAAAAGTTCACTAGATAGTAAGCTCTTGAAAAAGTGGGACTGCTTCCTGAAAAGATGTCATGAGGACTTCTATGCAACCCATAGAAACAGCTCCTTTCTGGGTTTCAGGGGGGTTTTTTGTGGGCTTTTAAATTTCTCATACATTTCCCCAGCCAAAGTATAGATTAAAGTAATTTCAGTACTGCAATTTGAGGGATGCCATAACATTAAATTACACCCACTTAAATAATTACATCTCTTTAGCTACAAATGATAAAATAAACGTATCATGTTTAGTGTGTGTCCTTTGCATGCAGTGATATAGCAGTTTACATGCAGAGCCTTTCCCAAAGTAGCAGAGCGAAAAAAGTCCTTCTGGAAATCTTTACCATTACACTAACATATTTGATTGTGGGAAACAATAATTCAAATGAGGCAAAGGTTATGGTAGAAAAATAAATGAAATCAAATGGGAATAAAAGCTATAGCTAGAAGGACAAGTTTCAATCGGTGTACTTTATTCTCTTTCTTAACCTCAATTAATTGTTAAGAGGAACACAACTGTTAAATTATATCTTCTGTTGGCTTTATGAACTTCTCTTTGCATACTTGCCCTCTCAGAGCATATACAGCTAATAGAACTTTATTTTTAGTATTTTTATTCAAGTGGGCTATTACATACACAGAAAATGTGTGAGACAATGGGGAAGCAGATGCTGTAGCAGGGGGTAAGAAAGAGAATAATTCTGCAGACAAGAAACTCCAACTCTACAACAGGCAGTGAGGACTTTTCCTCACGTTTTATTATTTGGCCCAGGGAAAGGGAAGATTATCTTTAGTCTTTTAAGAGCTAACCTAACCAAAACACCATTAGGAATCCCACCTGTTGCTATTTTAATACACAGCAGGGGATATATTTGTCCCTGGCCCTCCTGGGCATGCAGTTCATGGAAGATGCCAGCTGTAGTTGCCTTTGCCTCAGAAGCCAGGGATCTCCTGCCCAGCTTGCTATTGCTCATGCTTTGTGAGTTGCAGCCTGCCCAGAAGGTGTTTATGCACATCTTCACAAATAACTCTCCTGCTCCTCTCTGGCTGCTCCATGCCTGTCTGCTTTATAAAATATATTTGAAGATACATCGGAAAAGAAAAGAAAGAGTAAACCGGTATGGTGGCAATCGTTTGGTCCTTGGGGGCAGTTCAGTCCCCTTGCGTATAGCAATGTTAGACATACATTACAGGCTAAATGCAGCTCTGAATTTGGATCTGAATTCCAATCAGGGTAAAATCTAGTTTACATAAATATTTGTGCTTGGCTCATTTTAGAGATAGTGTGCTGAAATTTAGGAGGAAAACCTGAGTCCATTTTGTCAAAACTGCCTTTGGCTTTTGCCATTCCAGTCTAGGATGACACCCTGTTTTAGGACCCACAGCCTCAGGCAACTGACCCAAATCTAAGCCATCCACAGGGCCCATTCTGCCAGATTTTCTCCAAGCACACCTCCAGGATTAGGCCATGGACAACACCAGCTGGAGTAACGTGCTTCTGCCTTTTCTGCCATGTTTAGATCAGCAAGGCTTTGAGAAAGACACTGCTTTGGTCCTTGCCCAGAAGGGGATGACAACTCAAAGCAGCCACAAGGGAGCTGAAACTGGGGGCACTGAAAACAGCTTCAACTTACATGTTAGTTAAATGCATGCTAGTTAAATATCCATTGGGAGAGTGAGAGAGAGAGCAGGCATGACTGTGTAGCTCAGCAGTTAGACAATGCCCCAGGAGGTAGGGGTGCAGTCCCACAGCAAGCAGGGTATGGCTATTAACAGCAGCTGTGAAGCTGACAGGACTATCAGATGTGATCAGCAGCTGACAGGGTACTGGGGAGTATATTTCATCCTGGGAATAACCACATGGCCATGTTTCCAAAACCAAGTGAAAAAACAGTAACACCAAAAAAAAGGCCAAATATTTCCCTTTGTCCCCCTTCCCCAAGGTTTTAATCTCATGGGATTGAAAAAGAAAAGATAAAATGATTTGTTCTGAAGAAGAATGAAAGCAGTATTTGAAAAGCTGGCTTCTCCTGTCTCCTGAACTCTGCCCAGCTCTGCTCAGTGTCCCAGAGACTAGGGTTCTCTGCAGGAATGGGAGTGACTGGGCAGGAGAAGAATAGACATGTCTACCAAATCACACAGACCGGGAAAGAACATGTCTAAAATTGCCAGTGGCACGTTTTCCTGGGAGAATGGTAGAATGCTTAAACAGTAGATACAGAGGAGAGGGAAGGTGCCTCATCACAAAAGCACCCCTTGGTGGGGCATGAGCAAGGTGACATCCTCTGAAAATGCCTACCATGAGGATCATAACGGAGCTCGGGCACGAGAGGAGCCCAGGAGCTGGCAGCCAGCAGGCCCTAGGCAGTGTTGATGCTCACGGCACTAGGAAGCAGCCCAGCAGCATCTCTGGGAATGCCAGAGGACACTGACTACTGCATTGAAGAAGCCAGGCCTTTGAAAGCCTAACACGCATGTTTTGTGACCAACTGAAACATCATCTAAAAGCATGAACTTAAAAAAAAAAATGTTGCAAATGCCTATGGTATAGTTTCTATACCTGTTTCTACAGGTAGCATTCCTCAATAACCATCATTACTTACCTTTTTAGGATTGTGAATTCAGTCAGCCTAATACCATTACATCTATTGTAAAAAAGCATCTTGGATTTGTGTGATTATATAGGCACATACCAGACCTCACACTGGTTTGTCTGCTATAAGCCAGGGATATAGATACTAGATACAGATATTATAGGCATGGACACAATTAAAAGAAGAAGCCTGAGGAAATATATTGTAGCATCAGAAAACATACTGCATGTGTCTCAAATCTCATCTTTCTTGGGCAGTCAGTCTAGTATCCCTCATGTACACATTAAATTTGGTCTAAAAGCCTGCAAAGCAAACAGGTGTGCTGCTGTCAGCACTCCTGCCAGGGTCCCAGCGATGTTAGGTTTGCCTTACTCAAGGTACAATAACTCTCACAGGCTGCTGCCAGGAAGCTCGGCATCAGCACACTGCTATGGAGAATTTATATGGTTATTACTGCATGGAGAAGAAATGGGAGATCCAATGTGATCTATGTGTCTGTTCCCCTCTGACATGTTTGTGTGACCTAGCACACCCCCTTTACCGAAGGTTGTGCCACTTGTGAATTCAATCATGGAATTACACAATGTGAAGTGTAGTCCCTCCCTGGAGTATATTTTCCTTCCAATTTCTAGACATAGTTCACACCGTCCTTAAAATTCCTTTCATAAAGACATGTGCATACCATGAGGAGGTGGTACATGTTACATAGTTGGGATAATTCCTCTTATATCATGCCTTGATGCTTCATTCTTTTTGAACCAAAGATGGGTACATGAGAGTGGAGCTCATCAGACACTTTTTGCTGTGATCTTATTTTAAACTTTCCTCTGAGCTGCTCAGATACCAGTTGGTGTCCAAATGACAGTTAATGATTCATTTTCAGGTACAACTGTGGAGTTTTCTCATCCTTTCCCACTCATCTCTGAGATTCACAGTGTGTGAGGCTGGGCTTAGACCTTCTGTAGGCTCTCACAGGGTTCTCTCCAGTAGCTTATTCTGATTCTGCAAGGGGATGAAGGATGTCCCAGACCTTTTGAATCATGTCTTAGTGCTCTACACTGTGAAGGTCCCATCACTGTGGATCCTGTGGGTACGTGGTGCACAGTACCCACGCAAGTCTTACTCATTATGCTTGAAATATGCACATACTTGTTTCCAGCTTCTTGGTTGCTTATAGAGCACGTATTTTGAGCGTAACACCTCAGACTTCCTAAGAGAGCCTTACAGGAAGATGCACTTCAAAGTTACAGCTTAACAAGGGTTATCCCATGATGTGTACCACCCTGCTTCCTTCATGCATTCAAGAAGATGCTTAGGCAACTGTATACGGGAGGATCAAACAAAATGTGTCTTGAAAAGGCATTAACACTGCTCAAAGGAAGTCTAAGTAGGCAGAAAATAGAAGCAGATTTGAGAAATCACCTGTTCAGCAAGAAGCAGTTTTTTCTGAAATTCCTGACTCAACTTGCAATGTGAGTTAGGGCTTTGCTTTACATTCATTTATGAGGGCTTGGTGCATGCAGCCTATGCCCATTCTGACCTGTCCATTCATTGAACCCCTAAGATTAATATGGGGCATAAGGACTGGGCTGATGTTTCTTTGTTTGGTAATAAGAACCACAACCTTATGCTTATAAGCAGTGAGAGTCTTGAGATAACTTCCTTCCAAATCCCCTGAAGCCTCATCTGAAATGGTTTGGTTGTTATCCCTTACACAAGTGTAGTATTTATTGATATTTTTGTGTTCTTTGAAACCTATATTCAAATTGCAACAGCCAACACATCTAGCAGGGTAAAGGAAAGGTCTAGTTCCTGTGTATGGATTTTTACACAACCCAAACAGTTCTCTGTTTTATGAAGGTCATTGAAAAACACGGAGCAAGTAAGAAAAAAAACCACACAAGGAAACTACAGGATATGATTCATAAAAATCCCATGTCTCTTCTATATGCTCATACAGTTGTCTTTGAAAAAACAAATAAAAGTTTTTGTTCTTTAGCAATGTTCCAGTAAGTAATACACATGCCAGAGAACAAGAAAGCTCAAAACAATGAGCTAAAATTAGAAGAGGCAGATTCAGCATCTAGTCACAAATACACACACATTTACTTTATAGTGTGAAGGCATCTGGAAGAAATATAGTCACATGGACTGTCTGGGTGCTGGTATTAGGACTGTAGCTCAGGAGATTCTTCCGTCAGCTACAAGCTCTTTGTGGATCCTCAAACAACTCTTTTAAACCTATCTGTGAAAAGAGGCAACAACTGGCCTGCTTTTGTGGCTGTTGTGAGGATGAAACCCTAGGTGTTTACAAGGATCTTTGATTTTTGTGTTGAATGCCACTGAAATAAAATTATTTCTTCAATCCACTCCATTTTAAAAAGTGTTAAAAAAGTAATTCAGTTTAAGCCATTTTGCTATTCAGAGTAAGTCTACTTCCTACTAAAATGGAAGAGAAGGAGAGACATGGTGTGCACTAGTACTGACCGTTTGTCAGCACTTCAGTGTTAATACTAATACATTTTTTTCTGGCATTTTTTTCTCCTAACCTAAAAAAAAATAAAATTCTGTGCAGCCGGATACTTGCTAGCCACAATCAATTCTCAGTAGACCTTATCAGCTCAATCAATAAACCGCTTGCATTCCCATGGGAGACATGTTCAGCAACAGCAAGAAGCAGCAAGATCTACATAAGAGCCTGGGGACTCATGACTTGTGGCCAGGACCACTCCTTCCATATTGTGCCATCAACCAGTAATCAAAGAAAGAGTTACTTACACCTACAGAGGAGGAAAGGACAGCAGTCATGAGTACATGCAAATTTTGACATTACAGAGAGGATTCAGGAGGAGCTGTCTGATACCACCCTAGATTTACATCCCCAGTGCAGATACAGGCTCTAAAGGAGGCAACATGAGCTATTGTAGGTAAATAAAGAGGGAGAGGTTTTTCAGCATCCAATATTCCAAAAAATTCTGAAGATTTCATTGCAAGGCAATACTACACTATGATAATGTTTCTCATGAAATGATTTGATGGACATTTTAAAGGATAACTGAAGTCCACATAATTTTCAAAGTTTTCTGTTCTTTTTGCTGTTTACAGATGTTGTTGCAGCTGTTCTTAAACTACCTACTCAACTTTCAGTATGAACCGAAACACCCACTGCAGGCAGGAGCTCAGAAGGAGCAGGGACTGGTTCCTTCCTGCTAAGGTGGCAGAGGCAGAACTGCTACACATCAGATCTAGTGACAGACAATACACATTTGCATTTTGGCTTACATCATAAGTATTTATGTATGATGATTTTGAAGCGAGGAGGGGAGGTGGCTGAGAAAAAGATAAATCAATTGCAGAATTAATTTTGGTTTTGTTTCCTAAGAATCAGTTGTTATTTTTCCTGTGCATTTGGTAGCTAGAACAAGGAATCATCTAATTTATCCTTGCTCATAGACCAAATTAATTACAACAAGACTAGATTAATCATAGACTCTATATTGGATTAACTATAGATGTTCTAATAAGATTCTCAAGACTGCATAATTTAAAGTACTGAGAAAATTGTTAGACCTTTACTGGTTGTGTTGCTCAACATAGCCAAAGTTGGAGAGCAGAATTTAGACAATGAAAGGCAAGAGAAGTTGAGAAGAAATTATTACAAATGACCCCGGTTATGTTCATACTCTTTGTTACTGTGTAGAATCTGTGCATGTAGTTAGGCTGGGTCTCTCTCACAGCTAGGATCAGGTACTGTGAATATGGAAAGTGACTCTGTACTGATTTGAGGGAACACACATATTTGTAATGCATGCTTTTACCTTGATTGATTGATGGTTATTTTGTTTTGATAACGCTTAACAACTTTAGCACAGACTAATATTTAATTAGATTAGACAGTTAAAGAACAATGCCTTCAAATGCTATAATGATCTGAATGATGTAAAATGATGTTGCTTGTATGTAAAATATACCGCAAGAGGTAATTTGGGATCTTATCAGCAATGGTCTATTTAGTTATTAATAATCTATGAATACATTAATGTGGCAGTCATAACAGGCTGGGTATTTTTCAGTGATTCGTGGACAGAGAAGTTCAGCCTGAAGCAGCATACAAGCTAAGAGTAGTAAATAAGCTAAAGTTTGCACAAAATCCTGGACCCATGCCCTTACTCAGCTTCTAGTAAAGTAGGAACTTCATTTTGGGTTTTCACTGATCCTGCTCCCTTTTATAGGCAAGACCAGAAAAGGACGTAACAAGAATCCCGAAACTCTGTTTTCCAAGTCTGCAGAGGCCTGTATGAATGAAGTACTGTACCCAGGCCACTGTGATAGCAAAGGGAAAAATAAAACCCTTCTCTGTTAAAAAAAAAAAAAAGAGAAAAAAAGTATCTCAACAGCATGCTGAAACCATAATTTTAACATAATTTCCCCCTCATTTGGCAGGGAAAACAGGCAGAAATAAGGAAGAAGAGCAATGGCTCAACATGCACTCAGTCAGCTTTTATCTCACTATTTACTCTTTCTGACAAGGAGCCATCCAACTCTTGCTACCCCTTTCAAAGCTGCCAGTGGAAAGAAAGATTTTTCCTGGGAGGGAGGATCTCCAGGGGAAGCAATGAAAAGCAAGAGAGAAGGAATCTGGAAGAATTCACTCCCACCCACCTACAGGAGATTCCTAGAAGAATTGTTAGCTTGAAGGTTTCCAAAAACCCACTCCACTTCTCAAAGGCAGGGTCATTTCTGTGGCAGGTTGATTTTAAAGCAGCAACGGTGTCTAGCTGGAACCTCTCACAAGGTTGGAATGTTAGAAGTAGTCCCAGGAGAGAGGGTCTAATGTACAAAATGCAGGTGAGGCAGCCAGAAAGACATGATGAATGCAATTTATCACAGGGCTCTGCAATTTATCACAATGGAATCACAGGAAACAAGCAAAGCAGAGAAGCAGATAGATAGACTGGATAGATTAAGCTCCTCTGGGCATGGAACTTCTTTGAAATATGCCAAGGAAATTACATGTTACATGTCCAAATTTTCAAACAATATTTTATTGATTGGAATGGAGCTATGGTTTTCTGGGGCTAGGGTCCTTTTCCCCCGAAAGGAAAAAGATGTGTTCTTCTGAAGAATGAAATAAAGCTAAAATTATAGGATGCTGTTTTGCTTCATTTTGGTTTTAATCCACCTCTGGAGCAGCTCTGGATAGATGCCAGGAGGTAGGGATTTGCACGTGCAAATCAAGTGCCTGTACTTCCCAGCTACCCTTCTGCCGGCTCAGCTTTCAAGTTTAGGTGCATGAAGCTCCACACACAGGAGCAATTTCAGAGGCCTGAATCTGTGAGCTACTTTTGACGATGTGCAAGTGATCAAAGTGCGCTCGCAGCAAACACACGCCTTCCTCACTCCCCAGCTTTTGTGGAGTGCCTTTCTCAAAACAGGTCTGTTGTATCAGCATAACAACTCCAAGTTTTACAGCAGCAGGGCTGGCGCGATGCAGTGGTCCAGAGTATTGCTGCAGTCTGCTGGATATTCCCCACCTCCCACAAAGTAGGGGCCTTACAGCTTTCAAAACAGCGCATGTACTATTTAAATTGTTTCACTGGGAGGAGAATTATGTGTTCTGCAATGTCTCAGGACAATGAGCCAAAGGAACTGTAGAATATGAGCTTGGTGTTAAAGCCGGAGCTCTGCAATGCTCTGCTTTGTGTGCGTTTTAGCCTGCTTTGTAACATTACTTTTACATTAACATTTGTGGTTCCTTTTTTATGCACTCCAGCTTCACCACGCTCCGCCCTTTATATTTTAACAGTCAGATTCCTATGATCCAACCAGGGTGGCATGTTCAAAGCTCCACTTCTTTTTAGCACTGATTAAAAAAAACCAAAACCAACAAAAACAGGCATAAAAAAAAGCTCAGTGTAACGAACAAGCTTACTTCAAATAGCTTTTATTAACACTAGGACAAGACTATAGCCAAAGAATTATACAAAACACAAAACAAAAGGGATTTTAACAACTTGGTTGAAGGCTGTTTCACGCCAATCCTATGCTCATATATCTATAATCAACAAAGTTTTGGAGCACAATAGTACTTAACATTACTCATTGGATGCTTTCAGATACAAAAATGTATCAGGAATAATAACAATGGTTCCTCTTACTCTTATGGAAATATTACTATTGACCTTTAAAAATGTTGCCCTTTGGGTCAGTCCCACTGATGCTTTATGCCTTAGAATCTGATCTGCCTGGAAAGAAATTACAGATAAACTTTTAGTGCTCTGAGCAAAAGGACTGGTTTTTATCATAGAAACAGATAGCAACATCAATTTCCCAAGAAAAAAATAGACATTTCAGCTATGCATCCCTAGACCAAAAAGTCAGTGTTGTAAAAACCCATGGCAATAAGTTTGCTTTGAAAGCTTTAGTTATGACTTCACCAGGTATTGCTTTATGCTTTCCTACTGCATCCTAACTTGGAATATTAAGCCAATCAAGGAATTTTAAATAGCAGTAAACTAAGCAGCAAGAGACATGAGTATGAACCTGTTCTTATAACACATGATGTATACACCCTCCTGAAGCTAATAGAATATATCCACTACTGTCAATGCTCTTTCAGACAGACTTTTCTGGAAGCAGAACTGGCACTTCATATCAGAAACAGGGATGTGTGGCCAAGTTCAGATCTGTATCTGCGCTTTTTTTACAGTTTGTGTGGGGCTGAGCACAAAGTTAAGGTTTCTTCTCTAGCTGCCTCCCAGATCTTACCCAAAGCCTGTTAGAGAAGGGATTTCAGTGGTCTTTGAATCAGGGCACCCTACGGCTCTGCTATTGCAAATATGCCTCCGGCCAGGCAGGAGTACCATCAGGAAGGGGATAATGTGTGGAGATCTTAGCACAGAATCACTCTCACTGCACAGTACCAGTGCCACTGGTTTCATGCGTCACTTGCCTTTAGACCATCCATGCAGGAGCATGCCTTCCTTATAAATTACAGCCCAACTCACAGTGTGCTAATTAACATCCGAATAGTAGTATCTTTGATGGTGCAGAACAATTTATATTTTGCTATAAACTATTCTAATATGCTGAACCACAGAGCATGGCACTAGAGCAGGATGAAGGATTGTGCAGAAGAGATATAATTAATAGTTGCTGGAATGTCCTTTTTGGTCTTTGCCCTCTGTGGTGTGTTATTTGCTAGAGACTAAAACTGAGCTAGTAACAAGATGTCATGAGACAAAAACCTTTTGGATCAAGTGAAAATATTACATTGTTAAAATCAAAATGGGTCCCTTTTGAGGTTAGAGAGGAATGCAAGTTTCACAATTTCTTTTTTTAACAATCAGCAGACAGCCAGCTAAATCGTACTCATAAAATACCACTCCAGTTTGGATCTGTCACAAAAATGAAGCATTTAATTGCTGCTAGAAGTGACAAAGATAAGCTATTCTCATTCCCACACCAAGGGCAGGGGCTTCTGTCAGAAAAGACAGATTTTTTTTTGGTGGTTTTCTATGTGCTATGAGGGTGAATTCAATTATAGGTAAAAAAAACAAAGCAAGTGACATGACAAAGTGAAAGCTTAAATGATAATTAAGAACCCAAACTCCTCCAAATCCAGGATGAAAAGCAGGTAGCAGAAGCTTGATTTAAGAGAAATTCTTTCCCAGCAGGTTCCCCCCCATGTACATATTCTGTTTTACTTCCATATGGAGACTGTAAAAAAAAAAAAAACCAACAACAATGGTTCACAAAGCTCTACTGTGACCTTTTAAAATAAAACAACCATGCACTGCTACACTTCTGGAAAGGCCACTATTGGAAAAAAAAAAACCTTACAAAAATCTCCCCTATCAGTCATGTTATGAAGTGTCTGCTGGGGGCTGATAGCTTCTCAGGAAAATGCACAGCATACAGGTCAGGGCAGCACACCTGGCTGCTGCTGCTTAGGACAAAAAATTATACAGCGAGGTTCATGTCTGCATGCATGTGGGCATGCTTGTGGGACAGAGGGGGCACTTCCCAAAGAACAAATGCTCACTGAGCACCTCCTTGCCCCTGCAAGCTACCAGAAGTTAGTTGCTTCACAGCCATCAGTGCCTTTGGAAAAGTTCCCTCTAATTCTTCGTCCCAGACACATTGCCCCGAAAGTGTCCTGCTGTCTGTCTACACAAATTAGTCAGTCTCTACATTCTTGTTCTCTACAGGACCTCTGGTGTTGGCTGCAGCAAAACCTTTCTAATATTTCATCTCCGGTTATGACTCTCGGCTTTTTAGGGAGGCTGCACTTAGATAAGACACCAACTCAAATACCACATACTCTAGAGGGGGATTCATTTTGCCACTTCCATTCAGCTGGCAGCAAGTTGTTGACTTTTTTGCAAAGTAAAGAAATAGCCATCTTTGTTTGCATAACAGCTGTTTATATTTTCTTTTTCTTTTATGATGTTTATTTAAGATAGCTTAATGATTTTATTTTCCTCAGATTCACTTGCCTGGAGTTAGTTACTTCATTTTCACTGAAAGTAAAATTAAGAAGGTATATAATTAAAAAAGGGACTAATTCTGTCATCTTTACACTGGCAAAATTCCCATGAACTTTGATTGCTCACTAGGAATTTTGCCTAAAAAAGTATCATATAATCAAGCACTTAATTGCTGCAGATTATATTGAAGCCAAATGAGCACATATAGAATTCCTTCACACAGAGTCTAAAAATGAAGTGCAAGACAGTCTTAAGTTTTAGCAGTTCTGAGATTTACCCTTCATCATCGCTCCCACTCCAGCTGAGGTAGAAGCATTAAGCTGGATAAAA
Organism: Harpia harpyja; assembly: GCF_026419915.1. Classification (NCBI taxonomy): domain Eukaryota; kingdom Metazoa; phylum Chordata; class Aves; order Accipitriformes; family Accipitridae; genus Harpia; species Harpia harpyja. Next base: position 74,944,123 of record NC_068940.1, read on the forward strand.
ATTATTATTTTCTTGACATCCTGAGTTATATGTCTTTTTAATTTTCAGTTTCTACTATGAATTTAAGGACCTAAGAATACAAGAAAAGTATTTTATGAACTAAGAATAGAATAAAAGCCCTACTGAGCTTAATATTTAGTCCCTAACACTAGGGAAGAATATGAACTGGAGCAAGCATGTTAGTGGTACTTGCTGCTGAGGCATCTCTCATTCTCCAGGTTGGTGGCTTAGGGACACCTTGATCCAGAGGCAGAGTGCAAGTTCCTACACACTTCCCTTGTGAGGCAAAGATTTGCTGCTAATGGCAGTGGCAGCCTGGGGTGGCCGTGCTGCAGGACGTTCTCCCACCTGCCTGCAGCCCCCGTGCCACCAGCACCAGGTGGAGGGTGACCCTGGCTCCAAGGGCTCTCCACCACCCCCTTAGCTTCACCTTCTCCATGGAATCACACACAGAAGCCACCATCTACCCCATCTTATTTAAGCATTTCAGCTCATTGTTAGAAGTAACCTAAGCTCAGATGTAGATATTTTGGCAGCCAGCTTGAAATACCTGGGACTTAATTTTCAGAGGTGTCAATCTCTCTAGCTTAAGCTGAGGTCCGTGGGAGACATGAGACTGTGATATCTCTTCAAAAACAGCTCCTAAGCCTCCGAATTTGGACATTAGAAAGGGAGACACATGCAATTCGTGCATCTTTCTGAAATTCTTGGAATTTGTTGTTGAATCCACTAAAACTGGGCATTTTTAAGAGTGTCTATGTGAATATTTCCCTCGAAGTATGTCTAAAATTGCTGGGAGATATTTTAACTGCAATCCATGGGGAGCTATTGATGGTAATAAAAAATACTGTGAGAAGAAAACAGCAGCAAGTGAAACTGCCCTCTCAGAGAGCCCAGGTCTGCTTTGAAGGAAGTGTTGATATTCACCATAAGCCTCAATCATTTCCCAGAGGGCTGTACGGTGCCTTGTAATGACATAATCAAAAAGTAATGGTGTTCTGGACTTAAAGGAAAAAAAAAAAGCACGGCTTGATCCATCTCCCATTGAAATCAAAGAGGATTTTGCTATTGACTTCAGTGAGAACAGAGTCCTGGACACAATCTGTGTGCAGTTTATTTGCACATTTGCTTATCCAAATCATCCTAACTTTAACCAATAGCGTGTCTAGATGTCTGCTTGGGAGTATGCCTGTTCAAATGTGTAAGTGTGAATTTATAATGTGGTTTAATTCAAATTATTCTGACATTTTAAAAGCATTTCCAGCTACAAAGGACAGCTTTAGCTGATTTCCACCCCAGAATATAGACTTTAATGGGTAAAGTTTGTAACTCACATTTCAGGCTGCAATTCATATTCAATTTCATGCAAGCTAAGGACACAAGCAGATGATTGTGCATTTGTGGGGTTGATTTTAAAACTGATCTTACTATACAGTCAATTAAAAATTTGCAGCCATTATTTCAAAATGTGAAAAGCTCTACAAATTACCCAACTCATCAGCTATGGTACTTGGTTTACTTGAAGGGAAATTTCTTTGATGACCACAAGAAAATTGCAGTAAATGGCAAGTAAGATTGCCATCACAAGTCTGCTGAAAATGCAGGATGAACTCCTGATTGCTTTAGTCATGTGAACAACCCCTTCAGAACAGCCCAAAGTCAGGCAAGGTGGCTTACACCGGGAGTTAATTTAGCCTGCTGGGACTCTTTGCATTACTAAAATGAGCATGATTTTGGCTTGTAAACGGGGGGTAGAATTTTATTTCACTTTCTGAGGGGCATGCATCCATTTTAGAGTAAGCCTTTCAGAATAAAAGTTTACTTCACATTATAGGAAATGACATTCCTTTTTTCGATTTCCCTTTTCAAAGCATGCCTCAGATTTCTAACTTGTAGCAGAGAGCTTTTGTATAAGTAATAAAAGTCTTTAAAATTAAAATGCTAATCATAAACAAACCCAAATGCATGAAAGATATAGTCTGACTGCATAACAAAAGAGAATTATATAATTCTATTTGAGTGAAATCTTTCATCTTTGATTTACAGGTTTGAGTCTGCTTATAACTGAAACCATATTGTTCCATATCTTTCATATCATGGCCTTCCCCAAAATCTTGTTTTAATTAAGGTTCCTTTCAGATTTCAGAATAAAAAGCATGACAGTCTTCACTTATGGCTTTAATATATCTTTTGAGTTTGGAAAATATATAAAAATGAACATCACTTGCTTTTAAAAGCTGAGCGAGCTATCAAATACTCCAAGTTGAATACTTCAAGGTATCTCTGAGGGTTCATTAGGTGAGAAAGTTGTAAACAAAATAAAAGTTGCTGTAGGAGAGTTTTGTTCATTTGAAGTAGTCTTACATACATGCCCTATCTCTTTCTCTGATGGTAAGGCAACACGTGTAACTGTTTAAGCATTTGTTATCAGCTAAAGGCACAACTCTATGTTATGTTCTCAAACATGGAATTAAACAGCTAAAGTCACATTGCGGGGAGATCTTGCTGCGCTTTGGGGATCTAAAATAAAGCCTAAACCCTTTGAAGCTTCTTAAGCACCATCAGTTCTCTTGGTGCAGGACTACATAAAAGAATCAGTTCGTATTCACACGACGACCTGTAAAAAACACCCCAACACAACCTCCACAGAAACACCTGAGCTTCAAATTTGCTGCACGCAGTTACTGAAGATCACTGCTCTTAGAGTCAGGACGCAGGATCATTTCAGAACAAACTAAAAACACATTTGAAAAGCCATCCATTTTTCAGAGACTACTTGATCTCTGCTGCACATATGGTGAGAGCTACTGTCAACTAGGGAGGGTACAGCACTTTTTTTAAAGGCAGAAGATCGCTCATTTTAGAGAATCGTGAATGTGTTTTTATGATAGAAAAGATTATGTGAAATGGGGAGGGATGGCCGGGAAAAGGGAAAAGAAAATAAAGCACCACCAACACAGTACTTCGGGGGGTTTATAGTATAATAAGAAGTGCTTTCCCTTTAGCTAAAATCCCTCATCATAATTTACATACCTTTCACTTATTCAGCTAAGAACTCGTTACAGGGGGTTAAAAAATGGCATGTGAAATAAAGGTGTTGGGGTTTTTTGTTTTTTTTTTCATTACACAGAGCAAGGAAAACAAATTCTATTAACAATTTAACACAGTATGAAAAAAATTACCCAGTAAAAAGTGTCAGAAAGTGATTCATGGAGTTTACCAAGTATTTTGCTGGCTGTTGCAATTCTCGTATCTATAATCTATCATGTAGAATTTTGTAATACTCTATTTCACAATTTATGTTGGTGAGTGGGTCAAACAGCATATAAAAAGCATGCTCTAGGCTCTTTCTCCCAAGCCTGTTTTACTGTAACTCTAGAATTGTAGCGGTTACATTTAAGGAATCTTTAAGGCCCTTTCAAGTCCATCCAAAGAACAAGTGAAGCTGCTATTCAGACTTTTGTGCCCAGTGTTTATGTTCCATCTGATCTGTGCCACCCAAGCAGCAGACAAGACATGTCTGAGGGTGCTTTGGGGGGATACACAATGATGTCACCCACAGGAAATATCAGGGAGGACTTGGCACTTCACAAGGCTGGCTCTTCTTCCATGGGCTCGCCAGCAGCTCTGTAAAAATAAACAGGCAATCAGAATACGGCACAAGAGTACACAATGACATTGTAGATTTTCATGCATAATCAAAGCTGATTTTTCAGCTCTCTCTGATGTTTATTTGTGTTATTCAGTTATCCATAAATAGACTTTCTTTCCTAGGAAGTATAAACAAATGTCAAGTGGAAAAACATTTTAGATCCAAGCAATCACTGAAAATGTTCCTGTTTATATTAAAATATGTCAGAATATTTTATAACTTTTTGTCCAGAAATGTACATGCTTTGTGTCAATAAAGGCAAATAATTTCAGGAAAAAAATAGCTGTGATACTTTCATTTTACAAGCTTTTGCAACTAAAAATACATGCATTTATTTTTTCAAGTAGGCCCATACCATTAAAGCAGAATAGTTCACTAGTAGCCAAGTAGTTAGCAGTGTTTGTTCTGGGGTTCTTCAGTCCTCTGATTTTTGATTCTGTGCTTTCACAAATGCATTGCCTGCCTGCCTGCCTGCAACGTCTGAGACAAAAGTCTGAACTCGATCAACAGATCACTGTCATAGAGAAGGTATCTATTAATAATATCAAATCAGATTATATGTATATTTTTCATTTGAAAGCCTCTGGGAAATATTCAGCTTAGACACAATGAGCTCCTTAAAACATCCAGTAAAAAAACAGCGGGGACATATGCTGGGCTGGCAAAAAGTGCCATAATTCCTTGTATCTGACAAGCTACCACACCTGAGGATTATGCTGGCAATTATAAGATGGTAAACTTCTGAGATCACAGTGAGACCTCACCATTGAAGGGCATAAGAATTTGGACATAAACCATTTTTCACCTCAGTCTGGCAGAATACCATACAACAAATGAGCTTAAGACCTTAAAAATAGTTACTTCAAGCAATTTTGAAATGAGGGGAGAGCAAAACTAAATGCAAATTAATAAATGAGATGTTTACCATTTAAATCTTGTAAGCTAGTATAATAACTGGCTTCAGTAAAACATCCCTCAGAAAGTACAAACTCATGAGGTCCCATGGAAAAAAAAAAAGTAATTAATGAGGGCTTGCACGGGCTTTGGTAGTTTATTCAGCAAGGAAGCCAGAGAAATTTAAATGAATCTGGAGTTTATTAAAGTCTTTCCCAATGAAAAATTCAGCAGTGTGTCTATAAATGATTTTATGCAGGTTATTCCTTTATGATTTGGAATGATCACAGCTAGTATGTTGAAAAACATGTCAGATGAATGATATATGAAAAAGAAGATGTTTTTCAGACTAATCACTTTCCAAAGTATTATTGACCCTAAAAGATTATTAACCTATAAATCTTAAATCTTTTGTTCCTCACCACATGGTGGAGAATGTTTCCTACGTACAGTAACCCCTGCAGCTCCCTCATTGCTGAGAGGCGAGGTGAAGCCCTCTTGCATTCCCTCTTTTTCCCCTCTTGCATTGCTCTGGCTTGCAGCAGAGATTGCACAGTGGCAACCAGGGTAGGATGGAGGCTAGCCTGCTGCTGCCGTCCTCAGGTGTGATAAAGGATCATGCACCATGTGGAGAATTCACACTGGTGGTGTACGTTGCTGTTGTGCTGACTGCATGCTTCCACCTTCTCCAGCCGCTTTTGGAAGACCTGCATGTCCTCTGGCATAACGCAAAAGTGCAATAAGCCCTTGTTAAACATCCAGGACCTTATGGGGCTGTCTGGCAAGAGGATAATTTGGAAGCAGATTAACAGTCCAGTTTTTAGGTTCTGCTGTGAGTAAGCGAATGGGAAGAAATAGTTGTCAATAGATTTCAACTGAGGATTGGCAGAGCAGGAAGGAGTGGAGCTCTGGAAAACCTCTGGAAGTGAAAGTGGGGGTTTGGCTTATTTATAAGGATCTAGAGAAGCAGTACGTGCAACAGTCTGTTCCCATGTCTTTGGTTTCTGGGACTGACATTCTCATGACCATAGTACAATTGAGAAATTATCGTATTCAGGGTGTTAGTCCTGGGCAATTTTTCACTGACGAGGGTGCTTCTGAGTGTCGGGACTGACCTTGAGTGCTACATTCTAATATATTCCAATATCTTCCAACAATATACTAATATTCTGCATTAGCCAGAGCCTAAGCACCAATAGAAATTTTTATATGCAAGTGCCAGATGCAGGGTCCTTTTTGGAAAAGGAGAGGAGGTTAAGGTGCCCTGGCAAATCCAGCTGTTGTCTCTCAGTGTGGGTACTCTCACAGCCTTCTCCAGTCTCCTGCTGAAGACTTATGTGTATGCTTTAACTTCGTTTTATTAGTGTCAGAGAAGTCACTGGATCTATCCAATGGCTTATCATTAAACCCATATATTTTTATGGGATAACGGCTAGGGCCAGAGTATTGTGTGGGAGCCAGTAAAGTTTTAGGTCCCTTAGTACAGAGAGAAAAACACTGTAGTCCCATAACACTGAGTGGTGAATCAATATATACCCATTCTGCTGAAATCAAAAGTTCTCAAAAAAAGAATCGAGGGGGCAGAGTCTGACAGGCCAAATTTATGTTACTTCAGTTATGTCACTGTTACTTACATCAGTTCAGTCAGTCTTCCTGTAGCTGACAAGAAGTCGGCATAAAAACATAAACCAGGCAAAAAACCCCATCCCGTATTGTATGCTCTGACTGGTTCCTCAGAGGTGCAGCTGTGAGCGCGGGTCTGACCCAGACTGATCCCATGCAGTCAGCAGATTCAGAAAGACACCGATTGGGACTGTAATGATTGTAGAACCACAACTGTGATTTTTCATTATGGCTTCACGGTGGCTTGTTCAAACTGCAAGTTCCTAGGAGCAGAGCCCTCTTGCATTTGCTCTGTTTATTTTGGTGTGCTGGAAAGAGTGCTCACCTATAGTTCTCTATATGTGCAATTCACACTATAGCAGAATGAAGTAGTGTCTTTGCAGTTAACACTAAACAAAATGATTCCGTTTAAACCTTAAACCCAAAGAAATAGATGAGGCAAAAATCCTACCATATGGATAAAATCTGGCAAAACACATGACATCTTAAGTATTGTTCTGTGGCAGCTGAGAAGAAACGGAATCCGTATTATTTATGATAATATTATTTAAAATAGTTCACATCTACACTTTAAAAAATGTTAATATTTAAGAATATAGATAAACCCTGTACATCATCCAAAAAAGTAAATGTTTCTCTTACCTTATTTTTTAAATCAGAATTACAGAGATTCCTCATAGGTACATCATCACACACATAAAAATAAAAATTCAAGGTATGTTTCCAAGTCATAGAAACTGCCGAACAAAAGATAGATTTTCTGGCGTGGTATGGCTGTTTTATGCCATAATCTGTTCCTAATTTAACTCAGCTGTCTCAGGGAAGATCATTGTAATTGAGAAGTGATCCTCTGGTAGCAGAGAGCTGGGGAAAAAGAGGTACATTTCTACACCATGGCGATGATTCGGAGAGTGTCTAAAGACATCATATAAGAGATCCTGGGTAAGTGTATACCCTAGTAAAAATGGTCTTTGTATGGATCAAAGAAAAAGGAACTAAAAGTAAAAACCATCATAGTTTAAGAGCAGAATAAGGTAACTACATGTATACTCTCAAAAGAGGAAGTAATGTCCAAATAAGGCAAATTAAATAAACTATAAACTCTGGCAAGTTAAATGTAAACTCTCAATGAGGCAAGCCAAAGGGGAGCCTGAAGAGCAACATGTTAAAGGCATAAAAACTACTAATAAAAAGATCTTTCAAAATACATCAGAAGAAATGATCAAAGCATAAAAGGAGCATCAAGGAAGGTAGACCGCAAAGGCAAAATGAACTATTTATATCTGTGTTCACTAGAGAAGTGTCAGGGAGATTTTATTATTTGCAGATGAACTATCTTAAACTGAATCAGCACTAGAACAAAGTGATATATTAAACATTGCCAAATTGTTAAGAGCAGACAATATTTGTCCACTGAGTTCTAGGGGAATGCAATTATGATGTTGCTGAAGAAATAATTATTGAGCATATTCTACTGCTTAACCCAGCATCCATGCAAGAGATAGAGAAGGTAAGAAACGCAATTCCCCTTCTGAAAACTTCAGGAGCCACAGTAAGCCTGTATGGGGAAATTGAAAGCAGCTATAATCAGTGATAAAATTAGAAGGCATTTAGGTAATAGTAATTTGGGTAAGAGTTATGTCTTAACACTTACAGAGAAAGCAAGCCTTACAAAGAGATTTCTGAAGGGAATGAAGGAAGAGAGATCAAGTGATATCCCTGTGCAAAGAAAGTCTTCCAAGAATTTTATCCAAATGCTTTGAGGAACCAGTACACAGTACTCAAAACAGGGGGGAGGACAGCTTTACCTGTTTATACACAGTGGTGGCTATGACTGAGAGCTTGGAGTTAATGGTAGAAGAGCAGAGAGCAACAGAAACAAGAAAAAAATCCCCAACATTAAGCTACTGTGTAAATCTACGGTGTGCCAAACACCTGGAGTCCTGCATGTAGTTCTTACTTTGTCTCAAAGAAAACTACAAAAGGCACAGAGAGGGGCAGGATCATCAGAGGTAAGAAATTATTTTCGTACCAGGAGGAATACAGTCTTGAGACAGCTGAAGCCTTTAAAACCAGAAATAGGCTAGAGACTATGAGTAAGGAAAGAGCTGCTTTTATTTCTCACAATGCAAGAACTAGCGGTTCCCCTGTGAATTTATCGGTTAATAAGTTTAGAGCAAAGAAAAAGAAGTGCAATGCCTGATGAGGCTGTGGCATTCACTACCTCAGCACCAAAGGTGTAAGTTCATTGAAAAAAAAAGCTTTGAAAAGTTTATGCTTGGGTGGGTATCCTGGAGGCTTTTACACAGGATGGGTCAGATACAGCTGTTGAGATCTACTGACTCACGGGGGCAAGGCTGGCTCTCAGACCCCTCTGCTCCTGGTTCTCTTCCTTATGCACCCACCACTGGTGGATGAGAGGGAGGTGGGCAAGATAAGGCTGCAGCCTGACCTGGGGAAGCTGTTCTTCAACTCCTGAGCCTGGCTGTGATTGCAGGTCCTGTGGGGTATGGCCAGATAGGTGCAGGTTACTCAGCAAGGCTGAGGTGGATACCCAAGTAGTGAAATGCTAAGTGAAGCTTTATGAGTTGGTACATAAACACAGCAAGTGACCTAGATGGTGGCTAGCTGTAGCCCATGATCCAATCAGGTGCTCTAGTATATAATATAATGTATGTAATATAATGCAATGTGACCAAAACTTCAACTGGTAGCTCTGTAACACTAAGAGTAATATCTAAAAATTACCCCTTGTTTTCATTTCCATTTGAGTAAAATCTATACTCAGCTGAATGAGGGCCATAAAGTAAAATTCTGATAAATGTCATTCTCAAGATTTACTGTTTGCTGTAAAAGTAGTAAGTGCAAGAAATCTCCCTCCACACCCTTTTATTTTTCCATTTAAGAAGAAACATACAGAAGCTCCAACGTATCCGGGACATCACTGTATTGAATATTTTCATAGCATGATTTCTGAAATGGATGTCTGGCCAAAGCAAAATTCTAATCAGCTAAATCTATATCTCACATAGGGAATAAGCAGTTATCAACACACAAAAGTTATGGTAGTTAGAAATGTTTTATAGGGCATGCTTGTTCCTTTAATTGTATCTGTACTTAAATCTGTGTTAGCATCATGTATGTTTTCTTTCCTATCCACAAACTTTTTTCTACATCTGTTCTCTTCTGAATTCTATAATCAAGTTTCAATTGGATCTTAAAATGCAGAGTTGTGCTTTGGTAAAATAAAACACCAAAAGCGTAGCAGCTTTTTGCAGTTTTCTTCATTTAGCCTGCCAGAGAAAATCAAATTAAAAAATAATCGGCACTGTCACGTGAAGAAAAGAAAGAAAGAGAGAAGAAAGAAAGAGAAATACTTAAGATGGGCCTTAGCCAGGAGCATTTTATCCTTTATTCATCAGTGGTAAATGAGTCAGATATGAGTTGGCCAGGAAAAGAGCTGCTTTACCCAAAATCTGAGTTTAAAGTGAGTCATCTCACTCCAAACACCACTATATCCTCCAACGTAACTGGCAAGAGTTTCCCGCAAAGAGACTCTTGCTGCCGCTCTCTTCATCTGAGGGCCTGACCATCCAAAGCTGAAGTCAACAGGATCTCTACCATCAGTTCAGTGAAATGGCGTTAGAGATGCAGGCCAGAATTATCAGCCTGGCTGACCATGGTGGGAATGAAGAGAAAGTAAATCGGCTCCTGCCATAATGAAGGAATCCTTCAGGCTGCCCTGCCAGCCATGGCGCTTTCTCCCCTGATCCCACCCTACATGTCACAACCAACTTTCCCAAACAAACACTCAGTGCAAAGGCTTGCAACAGGTCTTCAGAAGGTGGCCCCCATTGACAATGGGGGGAGATGGGGCGCATCTACAATGGCCTTATGAAGAGGGCTTGAGAGCCCCGGCAACTCCTCACGTCCCTGCAGCTCTGTCATTTGCCATAGTAAGGGACTGGAGAAGGAGCATTGCATACTTGGTCCTTTACAACAATTTAACAAATGTGAAAAAGCAAAGTTGGACTCATCAGTACATTACTGCAGTTTGTGTTGGTATGTGCCTATGAAATGAACAGCATGTTTTCGTGAAATGAATGAAATTATACTGGCCTGAAACCAGAGTGTGCAATGTCAAATCAGTCCCTGGATTTATGATCCTGTGCTGGACTTTCATTCATGCTGAAAGTGCAGCCAGGTCCTCTCAGCTCTCCCCACAGCTCAGAGGACTCTCAAAATCAGACTTTCAGGGTGACCATTTTTGATTACATATTCCTCCTTACATTCAGCAGGAAGAAAACAAAGAGAATGATGTCCTGAAGCCTCAGAAAACCTAACTATCAATTTCGGCACAGTGGGACAGCACTTATGTTGTCCTATTGCTCTCTGATGGCAATCTGGCTTTGGGTGACTTCTTTGTGGGTTACGAATGTGGAAACAGACTTAGGAACGCATGCGTGCATAAGGTTTTTTTGTGCTGCTGAAAAACCTCTGCAGCACCACAGAAGATATTTCAAACGAAGCCATTTTTCCACACAACAATTCATCACGACAGATTCGTCCCTAGAAGAGTCCAGAACTGATGAAGTGTAATGAATCTGGCAGCCACATGAATTCCACTTGTGTACATTTCAGCACATCCGTTTTTTTCCATTTCTCTCAGCTCCGCCCTGAAATTCTGTTTTCAGAATGCGTGGAAACTGTCACAGGTTATCAGTAGGTAGGTAATAAATACAATAATTCAGTGCAGCGTTAGTCAAAGGGTTATTTTTTTCAAATTGTGTAGGATCAGCAGTTGCTCTCGATGGCTGTAGTTTTAAGTGAGTGGAGGCACATAAGAAATACAATTCTTGGTTATTCTGAGCAATGTAAAAATACACAAAATTAACCACGCCCTTTTTCAGACAACTTAAAGCTTTGCTTTGTTTGACTACATTAGTTCCAACACTTTAGCTGAAATTCTTTATATTTCAGAGCTATGCACACACGAGCAGGCACCTTTCTGTCCCTGGCTAGCAGAAGTGTCTTATAACTGTCACAAATTTATATGACAAACCTTACATTAGTCCTTAGCTGAGCACTGATTAGCACTCTCACAAATCTAAAATATGTCTCCCGTTCGTCACATATTCTTCCCTAAGCTTTTATGGATTTGTTTGCAATAATACTAGCACAACAATATCCATAGCATATTAAAATATGATTACAATCGGAAAGGTAATTATGTAAATACTGTGAACTTTACTAGCTAGCTCTACTCCCTGTGTGTCCCTTTGAGCCATGTCTGTCAACTCATTGACAGATGAGCGCTCCCACTGTTGCAAGAGATGTTCGCTCCCAAACGCATCCATAGCTTTTAGCACTGCACCATTTCCCCGGATGCCTATCAGTTCAGTTCTGATTAAAAAAGCCAAAGCGGGAGGCAAGAACCGAATCAAGCAAGTAGTTGTCACGACGTAGGAGCCATGGATCCTTCTGGCTCCGCTCCCACCACCACCGTGCCCACCCGCAGCTCCCTCCTTTCTCTCCTGCTGTTACACAGCTCTGCTCCGCAGCCTGCAGGGAGCTGATGAGTCTCCTTATAAGGCTTTTTTCTCCTTTCCTCCTCTCTCCCCTGTTTTCTCTGTGTCACGGAAACTGAATGGTTCCACTGCATTTTGGGTCTCTCCTCTACTGGTGAAGACCAGGAAAGTTTATCCTTAAAACAAGTAAATAGGAAACTCCAAGAACTTCTGCAGTGGCTTTTCTGATTCCTAACAACTCTTTGAAGAAATACTGTTTTGTAGATGACACAGTATTCAGTGGCTATCAATTTTTTTCATCTCTAATTGGCAAGAAACACAGCAGCAGTTACTGTATCATTTTCTCAATTTGTGAAACTGAAAGCAATCTTCATTAATGTACAAAGCAGCTGACAAGCTGGAAAAAACAGTGTTCTCATTCTTTGCTGGTGTACCTTCATCTTGGCACACAGAAAATGTTGGCCCTAATCCTGGTCAGGATTGCTTTAAGTTTTATACTGGCACCATTCCATTGCTTCCAGGGAAGTAACTTTTAATGCCTGTCTAATATCATTTAATAATGATTTAAGTCCATCCTTATTAAATTTATCTGACCATGTGTTAAATGCCTTCCTAGAAAATTAAAACTAAAACAGGTTTGAATAGCTTCCAATGAGAAGAATATGGTTGATTACACTTGATCATGTCTATTTTCCTCATATGGATATTGCACTTTTTATGTAGCAGAGAGCATTAGACGTGGGCAGAAAACAAGGTTCTTGTACTAACCGCGAACCTTAGTAAAGAATTACACACACCAAAAAAAAAGCCTGCTAGCATAGAATACCTCTGCTTCGAATCGCCAAGTGAAAGAATTCAAATCCAGGGATGAAAAATTCCAGCTACCTCAGTTAGCAGATAATTTTGAAACACCCCTTAGTCTAGCTGTCTTCTTCATCTCACTTGGCTGGAGTGAAAGCCTTGTTCTCTATAATAATTGCGTATGCTTACCTGCTGCCTTCCTGAGGCATACACTGCTCAACATCCACTGAAAGAGAGGCCATAGCAGACACCGTTTCTGTCTCCTCCCTCTCTCGTTTCTGAGACTCAGCCAGAGCACAATCCACTGGCACAGAGTATGGCTCCACTGACTTCCAGTACTTGCCTAAGGAAAACACACATAATAATTTATGGGAATTTTAGCTAGCATGGTGGTACAAGCATAGTAATCACTTAGTTCAACACTGAGTGATTATAATTTAAAATCACTGCGGTGTAAGCAGTACAGTTGAAATTTCAGACTGCAGTGAAGAGGTATATTTCTGAACCTAAGAATGCCAAGTTGGAAAGTGCTTTCATTCCAAGGGCTGTATCACACCCTTCCCCAGAAGGTAATAAACTGGAGGAGTAACACACAGACTAATGAACGCATACTGTTAGACAGGCTATTGGCTTTATCTATGCAAGGTGAAGGGAGTTCAGGGCAGGGTTAATACCTAGAAGCTCTGATATGGCAGATGGTTGATGCATATACAGCAAATAGGACTAGAAAAATGAACATTGTTGTACAAAGTACTCACACAGCACTGTCTTGAAAAGGAAAAAAGTCAGAAATGCCAGCTCGGACTGAGGTGATGTTGCCAGAACAATCAGGTTTGTTAGTCCTGGATGTTCTTTCTCCTCCAACCTCAGGGCGTATACTAGAACAATAATTTATTTAAAACTTTCGTATATGAACTGGCTGCTGCTGGAAAGCTGCCAGATATAAGGAATAGAGGTTTCTGGTTTGCTGTGTAAAAACACAGCAGTGGATTAAAAGCATAAGTGTTCTCAGCTTTCTGCCTGCAACAGAAGAGACAGTAAGAAGCTTTTCAAGCAACGCAAAAAAAAAAAAGGCAGGTGACTCATCAGCAATATATAAAATGGTCTGCTATGGCAGTGCTATTAAGAAAGAGGTTGATTAGCAGTAACCAGATGAACAAGTAAGAATTTACATATGTATTTCTTACAGTCCAGTAATCCACCGAGCTCTCACTAATTGCCAGGTGGATGACACCTGGAAATTAGGAGCTTTGGGAAGGCTGGGAGCTCTGGACCAGAGCTTATTCAGTGTTTAGCAAGAAGCTTCCAGCAGCTGCTGCAGAGGTTGGATCAGGGTACTTATCTGGGAATTAGATGGAGGGTTTCAACAGCTGTGAAAGAGGAGGGATCAAGTAGGGGACTTTTCTGAGGGCTAAAAGGAGAATTTTGGCAGCTGGGCAGCGGGCTGAGTTGAGGTGCTTATCCGGAGGGTAGCTGTAGGCTTTGACAGCTGGGAGGCCAGGCCAGCAGTGGTGCTGCCTGTGCTGCACAAAGGCTGCTGAAAACTCCCTCTTTGGTAACACAGCTCTCAACACAGTTTCAGGCTTTTCGAAAGATGAACTTTTCCCTCCAGTGAGAAAGCAGCTGTCAATAAAGCCTGAAATGTCTTTATTCAAAAACATCATTGCAAGATGAAAGCCCAAGTCAATCTGCAAGAACAACCAGCGAGCATGGCCAGTGTGTTTCTTTGAACTCTAATAGTGTGCACGTTTGAGTAGTTAGCAGAATCTTTAAATAACGGGGACCTTCTGGGGATAAAATATAAAGTGTATTAAGTATCCTACAAAGTTGAGATTAAGTGTTAGGAGCTTGGCTTTGCTCCAAAATCATGAAAGACACAGCTAAAAAGTTATGTACATAACAGTAGGTTCAGTGATTGGAGCCTGGCAAATTTTATAAAAACAAGACAAAAATATTCTCTATTATTACTGTGCTCAGAGACCATATTCTCTATTCATTAAAAAACACACTAAAAACAAACAAAAAAGTTATATGAGCATTCCACAATGTTCTCACAGATCATATGTGCAAAAGTCAGTCTTTGCAATATACACCCAATTCAAACCCTATAATTTATGAGTTAAATGTTTGCAGAGTGGGTGGGGTTTTTGTTGCAGAAACAGATGTGCAAGAAAATCAAATCTGTTGGCATGGGAATAATACCCCCTCTTGCCTATAAAAGAAATGAACCCATGTTCACTGCTGGAGTTTTCAAGGGTTCTTATTCATAAAATAAAATATTAGTACCCAGCTACCACTGTGCTGCTCTCCTGCAGCAACAATAAAACAGCATCAGTGAGGATTGCTACATCGCATTCATTCATTCACACACAGGCTCACACACCAGCTGCCCCCTGAATCCTGACTTTCTTGTAACACTAAAACTCAGGGCCAATTCAAGCATATTAGTGGGCTCTCTGTGCCCATTTAACTGCCCTTCACTCCCAAGCGATGTGTGATTTTCCTTGTTTCCCCTCACTGAGAATTGTATTATAAGAGGGGCTTTAGCGATAAAGAGGGAGAGCAGAGTCAGGCCAGGAAGCAGGTGGCAGCATCTATGCAGTGGAGGGTCTTGGAGAATGGTGTGCATGGCAAGGTGTTCGTGGTTTGTGGGAGGAAATTTTAAAGCAGTCCCAAATAGGAATAGCATCCAGGTAGCAGTGCATACCTCATGCAAAGTGGGCTTTCTGAAGCTTGTGAGAAAGCAATGGTAGTTTTTTCTTTAAAATCAGAAAGCTGTACCTTACAAACACCTGTGGTAAGCAGAACAGCTTTGCAAGCTGCTTTTTACAAAGAACAACATTTATATGTTGAGCACAAAACATACAGGGCTAGCATGTGTGCTCAACCATGAGATTTGCAGGCAAAGTCTTGTGGAAGGGAGAGGCAATCATGGCATGCAGCTGCAAAGAAGCTTTGTTAGAAACCCTAGGTATCCTGTGGATTGACAATTAAATGAGCTCAAAAAGTATCTGCCTCAAACTGCTCACACCTCTGAAAATGCCATTTCTACTGTGCTATACTGGAATGTGAAATTCTGCTGGTCCTGTTACATTCATTGAGAAGAACTTGGTGGAGCTCAGGGGAAAGAATGAAGCATACTGCTGGTTTCATTCATACAAAACTTGAAGAGCAATCACGGCTTGCAAGAACAAACAATGAAACCAAATCAGTGTTCTAGGTATGCTTTGGATTTCAGCATGAAAATGTGCTTAAGTCTCCCTCAAAGATTTGTGGGAGCACTGATTATTACCAGGAAATAATAAAAGTGAATGTTTCTGTCACTGTTACAGGCATTTGTAATTGCCTTTCACAAATAGATTTGGACATGCCATACCATGGCTTGCTTGAAAAAAACAGTTTGGGGGTGGTATTCAAGACAGTGAACAGGATTGTTTAGGAATAGCATATTACATGGGTGTGGGAACTACTACTTCCAAATGTATTACATTTCCAAAGGAGCTTTGGATCACTGTCACAAACAAAACATTTAAAAAAATTCCATTCTAGTTAGAAGAAAGTTGTTTCCTCTCATTGTCTAACTAAGTATTGCATCTTCAATTTTTTGCAGCAAACACAGAGGGACTTTTTTTGTCTAAAATATTGATAATATTCATCATCAAAGTTGGAGCACAGAAATAGAGACTCAATATACACGCAAACAATCAGCCAAACAAATCAGGCTTTCTCAGTGTCTTTCACAGTGCTACCCCACAGCCTAATGCTTTTCAGTCTGCATAACTCTGCATAACTATTCAACATGTACTTGCTTCTCTTAATCCCATCTAAATATGCATCCTTCATAAAGCTGCACTAAACTTCCTCAATGCACCCTTCTGTCATCCAAGCATATTCCTCTCTAGTACTTGGTCTCTCTCCAGACAAAACGACGTATGCATAACCTTTCAGGTAGTAACTGCAAGAAAAGATAGAATATTGTGTATAAACAACTCCAAACCCTGAGCAGCCCAACAGGCTTCAGAACAGCCCACTGGACTGCTGTGATTGTACCAGCTCAGTTCAAACCTAAGCTTGTTCTGAACAAGTAAAGTTAAGCTACTCTGCAGAGCTCTGAACTATGTTTTTAGACAAACACTATGAATTTGTTCCTAAATCCATTCCTTCTTGCTGAACTGCCATCACTGGTGTGTATTTCTAGTAAAACACTATGTCTTTCTGGAGCCAGTGTTAATTATTTTTTTTCTCAATTCAACTTTTTTTTTTTTCCCAGATCCATTTTCATTAAATACATGTCTTATTTCAAACAGAATTGCGTATTCTTTCTTCATGTCTGTGGCCTGTGTGCAGCTTTCTGTCCTTATTATCATTTGCAAATCTGCTCTATCTTGCATAATGCATTAATTTCTTTGACTTGTTGATTCCTTCTAGATCATTATCAGGGAATTTTAAGGAAGATACTAACTCATGAACTACCCTAGGACATACCACCCAGCAAAAATTACTTACTGGAATTTATCATATATAGCTGATTTACTTAGAGCATTTGCATATCTGGGTTACTACAGGATATGAAGGATGAATTATATACCTACAATGAATTTTAATTGTCACTTTACAACTAAAATCAGATTGATAATTACTGCATGATCAATGGATAATGCATGGTGTCCCTTTTAAAAACTGCATTTATTTTATACAGATGAATACCAATTACTTATGATTTATCTAACATGAAACAAAACATTTGTTATCCATTTGTTACTGTTAAGGAACCAGCAAACAGTTGAACTTGGGAAGCTCCCACTGCCTTGGTAAAATGGCAAAGAGCAGAAGATTAGAAATTTAAGGGAAGTCTGCTCAGTTGGATTCAGGCAACTGATGGCAAAGCAAAAAATTTTCAGTGAGACCAGAGCAAATGCCTTAAAGCATCTGGGTAGTAAAGGGTTGGGGTCAGGGCACACAAGTGAAGCAATCAAGTACCTTCTGCACCAGAAACAGAATAAAATCATGTATTTGTTAGCATTGTTCCATGCATCAGTGCCCATTTTGAGCTTTTTAACTTTATCTCAAGCTCCTATACACCTCAAAGTGAGTAACTTGTAAAGGACTGCACAAACAGAATCTGAAGAAACTATTTGTTAGAGCTCTAATTTACCTGTCTGTTCCTCTCCCTCACTGACAAACATCTATTTCATCCAAGCTGCTCTGGAATGGAAAGATTTGGGAATATTCAGGAATCAGAAAGTTCTAAATAATTTCAGAGAGTTAGTTTTTCAGAGCTAAATACGTAGCAGAAACAGAGATGTCAAAGAAAGAAAAATAACAGCATATATAAATATATGTACTAGACACAGAATGTTGGTTTATACATAAAACATTTGCCACTCTTTTCTCTGAAACAATAGTTAAATGTCTATGACATTAATTAGTAATAAAAAATATCCCGAACCCACCAACCCATCAACCCAAACGGAGAAACATACTTTGAATTTCAGTGGTCTTTTTTAAAGAAGCTATTGCATTCATATTGGGGATTTGGTGCACAATATCTTCTGGGAGAGGCTCCAGCTGCAAGAATAGAATAGAATAATATAAATTTTCAATAAGCCACAGGGAAGTAAAACAAACTGAGACAATCTAATCCTCAGGAAAAGCTCAGCCCAAGAACTGGTTAACATTTTGCTGGTATCAGTTCTGAAAGTATAGCCATGATTTTGTTTTCTGTTTTCCAGCCATGTAATTGAATTCCAAGGGGCTTTTCTATTGGCTGCAAGACTAATCTATGGAGTCTCTGAAGCAGGTGCATGTCTGTGTATTATTCATTAAAAAAATGCTAGTTATTTGTGTAATTTTTGTAGGTTCCTCACAAACCAAATTCCACTGTGTCTGTATACGCAGCTGGGCACTCCAAACAAAACCTTGCTGAAGCCACACTGGAACCAAAGTGTGCACTCTATTATCTTTATTTTTCTGGTGTTATTACATCTAACCATCTTACACGTTTTAAGATTTATAGGGGAAACCATAAAACACAGCTGCTTTTACTAGCTTTACATTAATTTCAAATAAAGTAGTAGATAAAAAATGGTTATGCAGATCAGCAGTAGGAGTCCTCTAAGTATTTTTTTTTATAGTCAGCTGCATTTTAATTAGCCAGTTTTAATTGTATATTCTTTGAGTAGGGCTGCATCATAGTAAATTAGCGGAAGGAAGTGTTCTGTTACTGCACAGTTATTTTTGCCCTGCAATGGATAGATATACCAAGAAAACTGTGTTTTGAAATTCAGCCACATGTGCTTTTTTGTCCACCTTTCATACATTTTCCCCTAGAAAAAGGCTAAAAGATTGTTTGGGCTAAATGTGTCTTCTTGTGCTGTAACAACTACATTCTCTTTGAACTATGCTTAGAGTCCAACCAGTTTTTCCGCTTCCCCACATAGGCTGCTAAGGCTTGGCATGGGGCTCCTGTGGAGCCAGGAGTAGCAACCATGTCAAGGTGGACAAGGAAGAGCGGCATCAATACCAATCTCCCCTCTCTAAAGCTAAGGACGTTTGACTACCATTGACAGGAGACATCTGTACTGCAGACAAAACTCCTTTCTTAAGCACACCTGGGTCTACTTTGAACTAGGTCAAGTGAAGCCCACCCAAGGAGCTTCCTCTGTGAAGTTAATAGTTCAGTAGCCATCATATATTGTCCTCCAGGTTGCTTCCATTGAATTGCTACCCATCAACTAGATAAAATCAGCTTTGATCCAAGTACACAAAGTGGGAAGTAACTGCAGTGTAGATACTCCCTTAGCGGTGCTATTTTAAGCAAGCTTAGCTACAAATCCCAGAACTTCTGGGATCCTACCATTACAATCAGCAGTCAATGCCCGTCAGTGATAAAGACAGACATTGCAAATATCACCAGTCCTTTGGAATCTTGGTAACTAAAATGAATAGGGCTGTTCATGTCATTATTTCCTTAGAATCCCATGTGGGATTGCAGCTGGAAGATTTCCTTGTGGCTAGAAACAATAGAACTATGTTTTGTTTTCAAATAGCATAAATCACTCCTCTGCACAGTGAGCAAGTGTGCAGAGGAGTGCTAGGAGGATCTGACTGGGTCCCAACTCTACTTGGTTACCGAGGAGGCCAAACTGCAAAGGCAGATTGTTGCTATATAATATGTATCATGGATTAGAACAAAGAGCAATTACAATAAAAATAATATTTACAGATACATTTGCAATTCTTAAACCACATTTAGTTCACGATCTTCACAGGTTACTCTATTTGGTAACTCTTGCAGGTACCTGGGGGAAAATTGCATATTTATGAAAATGCCCACCAACAGATCAAGCTTCACAGATTTTAGAACAATAATCCATATAGCAATCTTAATAATCGATACCTTGGGTTATGTAGATAAATAGCGCTTGCTTTTATCACTTTTTATTTTCTGTTTAAAGTAATCTATCATTTGTCCAGGAAGAGGACAAAATCCTGAAGTTCTGTTTGGTGATACTGGGCACAGGAACACAGAAAGGGAAGGAAACAGTAGCTTAAGGTTCTGTTTTGACAGTTTCCTAATTCCTAAGGTTTTGATGACCAATTCACTCCCCTGAAGTAGGACAAAATAGCTTCAGGCTATAACAGTAAGAATAATAGTACAAGGTATGGAATTGCCAGACTGCAAGATGTGAGAGCTGTGTCTTGCTTTGCCCTTTGAGTACCTTGAGATTCTTTCTGCAGACCTCTTGTACTAATTATTAAGCTAGGACCAACTGATGTAGAGATAGCTAGAGGAGATTTCCTACTAAAAGGTGAATATTCTGTTGCCTTCTTCAGAGCTGTTTTCTTGCAGGAGCCAAAAAATCTTGATTTTTCCTAATATATCAATGGCACCTCTTTATTTATCAGTACAGAAACAAATTTTTTAACAAATAGGCTGCATTTGAATATCTAGACATATCAGAACATTGCAGATGTGGTTTTAGAAATCAGGATAAGCTGATGAATCATTAAAGAAAAGGTGAAAAACGGTCAAACATCCAACAGTTATACCAATCATTACTCCATCGGTTAGCTCTACTAACAGATCTGTAGGTGATGAGCACAACAGTCATGATTGATCATTTCCTTAACTGTTTTTTTCCACAAAACCTTCATTTTATATCCCAAACTCGGCTTCTGCTTTGGAGCTTTTCTGCCTCCTCACCCTTAAGGATAGCCAGACAGACCTTGGATCCTCTTCGATATCAAGGAAACCTTATCAGGCTCCACAAGTAAGTTCATTACATCATATACCCTGCTCAGCCCAAAATCCAGCACCATCACAAAAACACTGTAGAAATAAAGCCTGTGGGTTATGGCAGCTATTTCTATACACTTTGAAATGAGGCTGTCTGCATTCAAAAAAATGATTTCTGTTGGCAGCTATCCACTGGTTGGATACAACTGTATAGACATGGGGGTGTCCCTGGAAAATATCAGCAGTTAGACCCAACAGTGAACAAAAGAAATTACTCTACACCTGGCATATATGGCATGATCACCTTCCCTCCTACACCTATTGGCATTCAGATCATTAAGTCTATTAAATCTGGAGGCTAACAGAAAGGAAGTTGAAAAGAGCACTGGAAATACACTGTCAGGAAAGAAATCTTTCAGAGAAGAACAGCTCAAGTCTGCAGAAATAACCAAACCACTGGAGAGACAGTTTGGACCAGACACAAATGGTCACATTTTCAAAGCTTTTACATGGCTGAATCGGGCTTTTGTGCCCAGAGTAGCAGATGAAAGTAGAAACTGTGTCTGCTAATCATTTTCAAAGTAGGAAACACAATGTAAATGGGCAAAAATCACTTGGGCTGCCAAAGTATGACAGAGGCATATCAACAAATGTTTGAAGAAGGAATTAATGATGGAAATTCTGTGTGCCCAGAAAGTGATCTGAATTGATCCTTGGGATCGTGGAGAGAATCTGAAACTACAGCAGTCTGTACTGAGCTGGAAATTCTAGCAATATCTGTATTGTCCTTAGCACTGTCATGTTTTCAAGCACCAAGATTAGCTTCAGTGAAGATCGTTGTGGACTGCAGTTAGAGATAACTGACAAGTGAGGCAATTGCAAGGATAAGGTAAGGAGCATGGAGGGTCCTGGCAGAAACAGAGGAAGGGGAGAAGGCAGGCAGGCTCCTCAGCTTCCCCTAGGCTGCAGGGGATGCACTAAAACCTCCCTTTCCTGGACAGACTGTGCAAGAAACACATCTGCACATAGGGTTGCCTATGATTACAGAGGACTAAGTTCAAAGATCTCACAGGTCCTCTATGTTCTTATATTAGCAATCTTGTCAAAGTTTCTGCACTTTCTGTTTATATATAAGCACTTTAGGCAGGTATTTTTGTGATCTGCTGTTACAGTGCAGTACCTAACCGAGCCAGTTTTCAGTAGGGAATAGGTTCAAAAGCACAAAGGGTCATTAGCACCTACCAGCCCCCAAAACCCAAAGCATGCCTTGGAATTATGTAGCTTTGGAATTAGAATATTCTCTGTTTTCTTTGCCAAACCACTTCCTGACTAACACTGCCCACCTTGGTGAGTTTGATGTCACCATGCTGACCTCTGGCACATACATTGCTCCAGTGTCCTACCCCATCTAATTCTCTCTTTCTGGGCCAATTTCTGGACTCTGGGTTCATGCAAGCAGCGGCTGACAGGTGGCTTAGACTCAGTGTTAATTCTTTTCTAGTATTAGACTCAGATTAACAATGAGGAAGTGAGATTGCGACCAAGTTTACCATGCAATTTAAAATTGATCTCAGGCCATGTTCACTTCCATGAAAATTTCCATTTTGGAGAGAGAAATGCTTACCTGTTCTGGTAAATAACCCCTTTTAACGCAGTCCAGGCCCTCTTGGCAGAGCTCACTGCCTAGCTGGCAAGCAGCCCTAGATTCACGCCGAATTCCACAAAGGAGAAAAATGTCAACTTTTCATCATCAGCAGGAAAGCTGCAGAGTACGAGCTTTCCACTTAAATTACCATCCCCTCCCAAATGCCAGCTCAACAGATTGCAAGAAAGAAGCACATACTTCACACTCTGCAAGAAAATTGTCCAGTGTAAGTTTTCAAGCATGCTTGGGAGCCAACCAATCACAATGTTTTGTCAAATTCTGCTTCAGACTGAAATTCAAGCCAGAAGAATATTTACTAGAAGATGTTAAATTTAGTCACTTAAAAATGTTTTTGGACTTAGGGCCAAATTCAGCCTTGGCCGCCACAGTCAATGAGAGCAGACATGCATCCTCTCTGTGCCTTTGTTGCAGGGTCCTGCTGGGCAGAGCACACTGTGGATTGCACTTCTCTGTTTCCTCTGTGCAAAGAAGAGCATGACCCCGTCTGTGACTAATTATCACTTGTTATACACCACGGCAAACTGCTGTACCACAGAGAGCTAAGAGACACTGCCCAAACCTGTAGACAGATCAGAAGGACCATGATATTAGACTGACTTCTATGTCCCATGGAAATATCCCACCTGGCTGCTTGAAAAGAGATGGGATGAAGGAAGAACTAAAGCCTTAGTTTTTGACTCAAAGAAAGAGGTTTGTGCTTAAAGGAATCCTTCCTTACTCATTCTGGCTGCAGAAGAACCCCCAACTGAATGCAGTTATGTTGGAAATAAGCTGCAGGATTTAGGATCCTGAACTCAAGGACAGCTTATCCCTGAGGGCTTTTTAAATCCAAGTAGTAGCTCTTCAAGAGTAATGTGGAGGAAAGAAACCAGAACCTATCCTTGCATGTATAGAGGAGCCTTACTCACCTCTACCTGGCACCGAAAGGCATAGCAGAGCTCTTTATAGCACTGAAGCTAGGACTGACAAAATAGTGTGGAATTTCCATTCTCCATGACAAAATTTTGGGGAAAAATCTCAACATTCAACCCAATTTGCACACACTTCTTGGAATAACATACAAATCTTAAAATTTAATGGTTTTCTTAATTGAAGTAATATGTATATCTATATATGCTTTAAAAATAAGTATTTGAAACTATACAACCAATCTGTGAAAAACTGTAGAAACATTTAAAGAGTATCAAAATAAATGAAGGAATTGAATTTTAAGCAAAGGAGTATATCATCATCTCAGAAATGCTTAAGTTTAAAAACAATGTCTCTTTTCTAATTATCTGAATCTATCATTTCCTTTGTTTTGACAGATGCTCTTTTAAGGGACAAGTTCTCAAATCATGTTGAGAAAATTCAGGGATATTTTAAAGCAACTCATGCTCATCCTGCCTTTCTATCTTCCAGAAGGATTTCCATGTTTTCATTTTAGATTTCAAGGGAATCCAGCTGCTTAATCTCTTCTCACCTCTTAGGAAGATTTCCTTCCAAGGAGATAACCTACTGTGCTCCTAATTAGTTCTGCAAATGGTCAGATGGATTTTTCTCAAAGTGACATGGAAATTTTCTGCTTGTACACAGAAAGATGGACAAGGAAACCTAAGATCTTGAAATCTTTTATTTTTAAGTAATTTTATATGTAAACTTTCTAATTAATAATTTTATCTTCATGAAATTTATCCTTACCTTTACTTCTGTAATTTCCTTTTTCATTTTCCCATCATTTAAGGAGAGATTCACACAACCAAACCAGACTGAGCCATTTCAGACACTATAGGGTGTCTTGCCTGATTTCCACTTGCTGCTCAGAAAGTGTGTGGATCTACTTTAAGTTCTGTGTTAGATCTACCTGTGCTGATGTCCTGGATACCCTAAGGTATCTAAAAAGGCACTAGGCACCTCTGTTTAGGGAATTGGGTCTTAGAAAGAAACAATTAACAAGATAAGTACTTCCAATCAGAGAATACCAACAGTTATAATCCCATTTGTGTTTCTGTCAAAATTTGAAATTATTGCTCAAAAGTACTTCTGCAGAGAAGTTCAGAAGTATTGGCCACACATAGATGGGGCTGATAGCTCATTTAAATTCTGATTTCTTCCAAGAAAAAGAGACATTTTTAATAGTTTTTTTGGTTAGTCTTCAAAATCAACAACTGTATGCAGGAATTTCCTGTGCCACGCTCAAATTATTTAAAGAAGATTAACTTGACAGTGTATTCTTTTCCTAGTGGCTCCACTTGCATTTGTTAAGAGAAGAGTAAGAAGTTATCTTGCTAAACAGATCACTGTGCTACTGCGCACATATAAATAAGAGCAAAGTATATCTATTTTGGAAGTCAACCTGTTTTCCTTCTTGGTGTTCAGAGACAAATTGAGAAAAGAAAGCATTTTGCACTTGTAAGTTTGATGTTACCTCTACATATCAGACCAGCTTTCCATGAAAGTTGGAAGTTGTGGCTAGTTTTACAGTTATTCTTTTTTTAAAATGTTATTCCGCTGGTAACAGAACACATGAAGCAGTGAATTTCTGTATTGACAAGTCCTGGCCAAAAACAACAAAAGAAAAGAAAAAGTTTTCAAAAAACCCTGCAAAATGTTTATGAATTCTAATCCTCAGCACATGAATAAATACATCTGACAAACTGCAGAGTACCTTACAAAGGCCTTTCCCAACCTTTCTAATTTGAGTTCAATTATACGTGTAGTGTTTAGAAACTGAAGTTCATCTTGCCAATGTTTTTAAACTAGGGTTGCACTATATACCATTATTTGTAAAAGTGAAGGGCAGATAATAAGTTATAATTATCCTATTAATCACCTGTAAAGAATTGCATTCAAGGAAGAATGCATCCTCAAATTACAGTAATTGGTTGTTTGAAGAAAAACATTTTTTTCTGTCCTTGGCAGGAACACACTTGGAGTTTGCTGTGCAAGTTCATGAATATTATGCTGAAATCAAGCAATGTATATGCTATGGGCCATGTGGTGTAGATTGCCATAAATCTACAGATGTCAACAGACGTGCTGATTTCTAACTACTAACTAGGTATCAGACTTCCTCATTACTGTCTGCTCCTTGGCAACACCTTTACTTATTCTTTTAAGCAAACATCAATTTCTTATGGTAGTGTTGGTAACAACATCCTCTCTGGAGTATTTTTCTCTTCTTAACAGCCACAGCATATTTTCTCTTTGAAATTCCACTGCACCAGACCATTTAATGCATGTCCCTGAAGACAATGCTGTGAGTAAGTGCACAGGAGAATAATGCTTATTGCATGAGATGTTTCAAGTTATTAATGATCATGTTCTTTCACAAGTGAATTAAAAATGGCTGCATGGTTATGTTTGTCTTCATTCTCATCTATTGAATTTTTGTCTCTTCTGAAGTTTGCTTTGCTATATTTTGCAGATAGACTCACAACTTATCTAATTTCCTAGTCTGTAATTACTCTAAAATAAAATGGAAGAAAGTTGCTATTCTAGTACACTTATCCCATTCATTTTTCTCACAATCAGTATTTTTTCTCAGATAATGGCTAGCCAGTGACAGCAGAAATAGTAGCTGGGTGTGATATAGTGCTAAAACAAAACAAGGCAGTTTTCATAAATGGGTAGCACCACCAAATGGTCGTAACTGGATAGAGGGACCCAGTCACCTACACAGAGGAAGACACATCACATCATCAGCATTGTACCATTTGCATTAGTCCCACAAGGGTGAAAATTTCAGAGAATGGGCTTAGAAGGGCTATGAAAAGCCACTGATGCCATAAGATACTACCACAGGGAAGATGACGACAGAGAATATCAATAAGAGTGCCCTGGAATGGCAGCTGATCAGGAAAGCAATGCTGCATTCACTAA
The DNA here is from genome assembly GCF_026419915.1 of Harpia harpyja. NCBI lineage: Eukaryota > Metazoa > Chordata > Aves > Accipitriformes > Accipitridae > Harpia > Harpia harpyja. The sequence continues at coordinate 74,970,387 of NC_068940.1, forward strand.
GATAGTCACATGCCTCAAGCTAGGTTTTGTAGTCCATATTTCGGCACCTAAATAAAAGGGCCAACATTGAGCTGAGCATTTTTTTCAATAGTGCATGTCACCACACTGGAAAACTCTCCTTATGGGACTTGTCAAAAGTGATAGCAGATAAAACCCAATGAAAGCTTCTTTTTTTTTTTTTTTTAATATGTCTACTTCTTTACATTTCTGACAATATTTTTGAAAAAGCTATCACTTATTGCATGTATAATATAAAAAATAAGCATAAAAATATTTTTCTCAATGGGTCATAAAAATGAAAAGCAAAGGTTTAAAAGAACATTTAGAAAATCCTTCTATCCAATATCCATCAGAAGACACATTACTTTACATCATTTACATAGGTATGAACTCTTGAAGTGGAAGGGAACTGGTAGACTGACTTCCAATTTGGCACTAATACATTTGATTGGAGAGATTATATAGCTATTACCACTTCCCCTGGGGAAAAAAAAAAGTAACATATTGCACTTTATAACAAGATCTTGCAAAATTCACAGTTTATGGTAAAGGCTTTTGTCCTTTCATAAATTATTTTGACTGCACCTTCAGCAAGCTTATTTTCCTTCTCACCATATTTATAGGAGAAAAGGTATTTTCTAGCAGACAACAGACCAATTTTCACTAATATTTTGTGTATATAAATAGCACGTACTCATATTTACTTAGTCTGATAGTCCACTCTCAAAAGTTTTTAAATAATATATACAGTGTTTGATATATCCTGGACACTGCATTTAAATTACATACAGATCAACCTGAATCTTCATTTATAGCTTAAAAAAAACCCAAACAATTTTTAAGTCTTGGACATATTTTTATTAATGTCGTTCAATTTCAAAAGCCTCTGAAATATATTCTTTCACAGGCCAGTTGAAGTGTCAAAATACTGCAAAAAATGTGCCTTTGCAGTATCCAGTTCCTAAGATTACCAGATACCTTGCAAAAGCCATTTTTTTTCCATGATAGTTGGCCGGAAGGTCCAATCCTGGTAGATGATATCCACACCAGTGACTACCAATGATGTCAAGTCTGGTATTCAGCACATCACCAAAAGCAACTTTGAGGTATTAAATCTTACTCAGAACTGGGAATAATTTAGGCAAACATAAAGGATTTGTTTAATCATCTAATTTAGAGGTATTTACCCAAACCAGCTCATCTGAGGCCTGCTCATTTCTAAGACATGCTCAAATTGCATGTGTTTTATACCAAATGAAAAAAGGACTGATGCCATTGTTACTAAAAGAAAATCAAAGACAGGAGCTTCAGCAAACTTGGAATGTTCTCTCCACCTACTATGATTTATATTTTACCTCATTTCCTAAAAGGGCGTTTATACAGGCTTCAGATGCATCACAGATGGCAGTAAGGTCATGTCCTCCCTCCAGTGCCAGCACAACACGGCCATCCGCTAGCTTCAGCAATTGCTTGGTTAGGTGACCAAAACCTAGTATTCAAATACAGTAGTGCAAATAATTAAATCAGAACAGATATTACTGGCATATTTCACATCTGCTGCATGAGAATGTAGAAAGCTCACGGATATTGCACAGGGAACATGGGATATATTTAGTCCAGTATCCTGTTTCTGACTATGGCCTACACCAGATGCTTTGGAGTTAGGTATATGGAATTTTGTATGAGGCAGTTATGAGATAATGTCCCTCATGCTGATCCCTAATAGCTGGAGATTAGTTGAAACATGAGGTTGTCTCTCTTCTTACTGTTGTTAACCATTATCAGCCTGGATTCTCTTCCTGTTTGCACACCAACGTAACACATAGCCATGTTATTTAGAGAGATCTGACATAACCCTGGTCACTTATGGCATTGATATGACAAATAATATTTATAGTTAAACTATGATACTATAATTAAAAATAATTGTATTTTTCAAATGAGATGATGAAATTTTTATTTACAAATTGCTTCTTCCTTTGTATTTGGGTTTGAGTATAATATACAACCATGGACTGAAAAATAGTGGAAACATATGTTACTTCTTAGCTCCATTTTGAAGTGATTTTGGAAGCAGCACTAACAACTAGATCACTTATTTTGATTCAAGGTTTTGGTATAAATTGAACCTGTCCAGAACTTCATAGATATCTCTACCAGTATTGCTCGCTCATGACCAACAATGCTCTAAACAATTCTGCACCACAGCCAAGAATGATGGTACTTTTTATGTGGCGATCTATAACTACATAAACACTACCACAAAGTTTTAATCTGAGATTCAAGTAAAATGAATTTACTTCATTTTTAACAACAAGAAAAACTGCATGAAAAAATGTTAGTTTGGAGAGACAATTTTGGAGAGAAGTTTTGTGGTAGTTCCTTAGGACAGCTATTGTTTTTGATTAATCTCCTTTAAGTGAGTAATGGTAAGTAAAGTTTTGAAACTACTGAAGTTAAATATCCATCACATCTTGCTCTTAACTTTTCCACTAGTTGCTCTACTGATGGTCACCACTACTATTCCAGTGCATTTCATAGCCTTAAATAAAGCATTTAGAAGTTACCTGCTAAAGGCTGGGGCTCTATAAAGACAGGAAAATGAACATCTTTTTGTTATGTTCCAGTGAAGAAGGTCATAAAAAATTAAAAACTACAAAAATTACAAGCATATTCTTTAGAGAAATTTTCCAAGACACAGACTTAAGGCTTGACCTGGCAAACAAGCAATCTCACAATTAGTTCCATTTATATCTTAGGATTTTGTTAAGCACATGCCCAACTGTTTTTAGAACAGGGACTTTAATGATACCAGATTTGGTTTAACTGTGCAGACAAAAGAAAAAAAACCCAACCAACCAAGACTTTACTTGCCACTTAATCTATAGATGTTCACAGAACACTTGAGGTGAACTGTTTTTTCCTGAAGCCACTCCACAATCTTCTGCACCCTCTAAGAACTGCAGGTTTGATTCTAGCAAAGAAACTATGCCATGGTTCAAATTACATACAGGGTTGAAAAACAAATAAAACCTTAAATTCTCATTTAAGCCAACCTTTCCTCCTGAAAAAAAACCCAAACCCAACAACCTACCCAATCCTCTCTACAAAAGACCAAATTTAGACAGGATAATAAAAGTGAAGGAAGGAGTGGAATGAGTATAACTTTTGATCTTTAGCCAATTTCTACTTTCTTTTACCTACAGGATTTATTTCTGTCTGCATATTACACATGTGATCTTCGGATTCATAAGAAGAGAGTGCCAACAGCGTAAAGTGAGTCGTACATACAGCATTTAAAGGAAATGAAGAAGAATGAACGAGCGCAGACTCCCCACATCTACAACTCACCCTTTGGGTCTGTGAGAAATACAACACCACTTTTAAGACAACATTAACCTTCGTGTTATACAGCTTCTGTGAAGAAGGGCAAGCTCTACCATGTTTCCCCTGCACATTTTGAAAATTTTGTATGACCGCAAATGTTGCTACTGCCCCATCATAATTTTCTGAGGTATGTATGGCAATAAATGTAAAGACTCTTGCAATGCCTTTTTCTTCTTCTAGGCAACCATACATAATATAACTCTTAGACATTGTTACAATGTTCGTTTGTCTGCTTGGTTTCCTAATGATTTTCCTAGTATCAATGTTATAATAATCATCCCTGGCTGAGTCAGGATGCAATGAGCCATACAGAAAGCATCTTTCTCAACAGAGATCACAGTAACAAGATAAAGTGTTGCCAAACCAAATCAACATGATGGGGGCTTTTCTTCAGTGTAATTACCCCAAGAAAGTAAAAGTGAGTTGCTAGAAAGGGAGGAAATAACTTTAGCCAACAGTACCAACATTGCTGGTGACCGAATGAGTTATGGAAATTCTTAACAAAGAAACTTGGATTCTGTGTCAGTGCAGCAACCTAGGAAAGATATTAGCTTCCTCAAGGAAATCCCCTGGAGTGCAGAAGTAACAAAATGGAAAGAAAGGAATCCCAGTCAAGTAATGGTTTTAAGATGGGCTGTAGTTCATGCCAAATAATTAAGAAAAACAAGAAGAAAATAGTAACAAGCACCATGAAAAGAATCAGTCATCTCCCCTGATATGAGGAAATCAAGCACATATTTGACACCCCACTGACCAACTCTAACATGAGAAAGGAGTCAGACAAACATTTTGAATCCTGGATCTTCCAGCTCACATGAATTTCTAGAAATCAGCAGCAGTTCTTGGCCCTTCTACTGTGCCTGCTTGAAAAGGTGCCAGCTGTGATGTTTTCAGTTTGGGTTTGCCATATTCTAAAACTGTATGGTTTCCCAGTGGTGCATAACACTTATAGATTAGTGGCATTTTATAGAAACAGAAAAAGTTCATTTATGAAATGGGAAGTCACACTAAAACATCGGTACTTGATTTTCAGTCCAGCCTTAAATGGTTATTGCTTCTTTGAGGCTGCAGGTGCCTGCGGGCCATTTAGAGTCTGAGTGCCTGACTCAATGACAAGCATCTCTTAATAAGGGCTTGAAATGGCCCTGGCAGTATCCACAATTATTTGTGTCCATAAACATGAGTCTAAAAGTCACATATTAATAATAAAAAAAAGAAATAGTATTTTAAAATCCAATCATTTCAGTCAATAAGTGAGAAAAGATCATACACACAGGGGTATTTCGCAAATCTTCTTACAAATGTACTCAGTGAATTTGTACTTTAGAGAAGTAGCAGCATTTTTTAAAGTTAGGCTCATGCAGTGTGCCAGGAAATTGTGAGCATGGTTTTGCGCCAACTGTTATTTTCATAATTTCTGTAATTTAGAAGTACCTGTTTCCTTCACAGATCCAATCTTTAGACATCCAGGGTAGAATTTGCAAAACACTTAATATTTTGTTTGCTATGGTCTTTTTAAAGACAATGATAAACCTTTGATTTACACAAGAAACAACATTAAAACACTACTAAGTAGTTCTGAAAATCCTACTCACCAATTGGTTTACATTTTCCTAACAAAAAAACTGTGGGTGCACAATTGTACATCTAAGAAAAGACTAGATTAAAACTGAAACCATTACAAACCATGTTGTGTATTGGAGAAATGTGCGTTATATGAGCTGTTATTTGCCAACCTTTGAAGTAAAAATATAAACTTTGAAATCAAAAACATAGCATGTACTTTTTAGTTATATCCTTTCCCCTCCTCTAGTGTTATTAGTGGAGGAGATACAATATTCAGCCTTACGTAAGAAAATATTCTATTATGGGAAGGCAGAAAGAGACAAAATTAATACTGTATTATACTAATAAGCAAGCTGCCAGGCTGTTATTGAAGGACAAAGTGTGCTGATCACTTGAATTATCATCTAAGCAAGTAATTCAGCTTTTAGTGGACTGATGTCCCAGTAAGAGCCCTTTTTTTTTTTTTTTTTTCTTTTGTAACAGACGGGCTCCCCATGCACTCCTTCTAGTTCTGCCAAACAGCAAGGAATGACATAGGTGAGGCTTCTGACTCATTTGACCAAAGTCACTGGAGCAACTATACTCTACCTGGCCTTACTGAAAGTCAGGAAGAACTGTTAAACCCTATAAAAAGAGAATTCAGGGTTATTTCAGTTTTCTGGTTTTGTTTTTGAGGTATCCTTACTCTGACAACCTGAAGTGGAAAGCGGCAGACAGAGAGCAGGTAAAATACCTCTTAACCAGGCCAGTTCCCTTCCAAGGGACTCATCACACAACTGCATTGTGTATTACAGCTAGAGGAAGTAAAGCTAACAAGTCAGAGTTTGTATGTACAGCCTCCCATTTTGAGAAAGAAACATTTGAAAATGAAGACAACTTGTGAATGTTATTCTTTTCACATCCTTTCCTCAGCAGGCAGGGAAAAAAAGGAACCATATGGATGGGGTACGCTCCCAGCCAGCACCCCAGAACTCCTTGTTTGCATAAACAGCCATATATGCAACTCAATTTGCTTGCCAGTAATTGTGCAAACGTGCAGTTAGTAGGGACTAAACCTGCCTCAGCAGAAGACAGACTCCTTCCCTCTCCCCCACCATGCATAAGGAGAGCAGATGTCTCCTGCACAGTCATTTTTTGGGTGACAGTGGGCTGAGCAGAGCCGTGGCGCTGGCCCTTGCTCAGGGGAGGTGGCTGGTGGAAGAACAAGGACACGTCAACAACTGAAATGCTGGCGAAGCTTTGGAGTTACAGAGAAAGCCTCAGCTTTCTTAGCCCCAGCAGCAAGGCCCCAACAGCTCTTTCAGCTTCAGCGTCTTAAAAGCTACAATCCGACCCTAAATTACAGACAGAGTTCTGGTGAGCTCCTCTGGCTACTCAGAGCAGCCTGGAGAGGAATACACGCAAAACACAAAAACTCCACAGTCCCTGTCCTGGACCTCCAAGCATGTAGTTAACTAATATTTAGCATTTAATCATGTCATTACTCTCTAATTTACTTGAGAATGTGTTTTCCTCTCATTAAAACTGTTGCGATGATCACTGCCAAATGTCTACCCACCAGTGTTCTGCACTCCTTCCCTGTGGTTCCTTCGTGACTATTTGATTAATTTTCACTGATATTCTTCCAACAATAGCATCTAAAATTAACTGGGTCAGTTTTTACATAACCTCCTGAGTCACCAGGCTATGTGTCCTAAATAAATATGTCCATACAGGAGTCAAATGATAATTTACCCTTCCAGCACTGGCAGGAGCTAGAACATTTTTCAAACTTGTGTTCTATGATAAGAGAACACATTTTCTTCACAGGTCTTAATTCAGGACCTTTTATTCAATCAAAACTTCATTTGCATTAAGTCAGAGGTTTGACTCAGTTGGCAGGATGTGGCCCTGAGTGAGGGGGAAAGGGAGGTTTTAATGCCAAATACATTCTTATGAAAAACATTTTCCAAATGGCTGAAATTACGAATGTTAGTGTTGAGGTACCTGAATTTAAATGGTAGAGATCTGGCCTCTAGGCATTAGCTGCTGATTTCTTGCTTTTAATACCAAAGGAGGAAGCTCAGTTACACTTCAAATTACATGTCTCAAGCAGGCATTTAATTCAGATTAAATTAGACAGTAATTGTATGTTAAATAAATACCAATGGTCTCAGGAACTCATTTTTTATGGATTAACAATTTATGTAATAGATGTTTTTCTTGCATGCCTCTTAGTTCTACAGTAATATGTTTTTCATAATTAGCTGCTCTTTAGCTGCTACACTGAACATAACTTATTGAATGTCTATTAAGTACATATTCAAGGATACATAGGATTCCTCTTTGAAAGCCAAGTAATGCAAATCTGTCTCACTACAGGAAAAGGCCCCCTTGACAATGCTCAGTAGGATAGTCTGGGCATCTTCAACTCTCTTGAGATATGTATGTATCCAAGTGGGTCACATAATCCATTGCATTTGCTCAGTCCTCTGGGAAGGAGGAACTTGTACACCTCCACCACACAATGGCAGCACTGACCACCTGACAAAATGTTCCTTAGAGAAAACACATGAAGAAAGAAAACTCCCCCAAACTCTTCTCCAGACTAATTCATACTAAAAAAAAAAAAAAAAAAAAAAAAAGGCATTTCTTTTGTACCCTGCATTATCAAGCAGTAGACAATCTGCATCCTCCAGGAAAGGTCATAGCGATGTACAAAATAATGATGATGTTTTTAGAACTGTTATAGTGCTGTCATGTGGATTCAGAGGGAAAATATTCAACCACAGATTTCAGCTGCCAGAGTCAAAGCAGGAACCTTTGGATATTCCCAAAACTGGCTGGATGTTTTTAGCCCTGTTCTTACTAGCTGTTTGCTCTGTGCCTTCCTTTCTTCTCGGTTTCGTCATAATCTCTTCATCTCTACCCCATCTCACACCTGGTCCAAGTAATAATTTCTCCACTGTCCTGTCATCTGCCCCCTCTTTTTTATTTTGCTTCCTATTTAGTAAATCCTCTACTAAGTAAAGCTGGCCAGGAAGCAAGATTATCCATCCCACAGTGTCCTTCAATTTTTTTTCAGGAACATGTAGCTGTTCTGCGTCAGAAAGCAAAAGCCAAGAGAGGAAACATAGAACTGCAAACATCAAGGTGACATGTCAAAATCTCAGATTCAGATCTCTCTGAAAAAGGCTGTTCCTTCATCTGGGTGGTGAGGGGATTCTCCATGGGATTTGGGGGGCTTTCTTTTTCTTTCTTTTCTTTTCTTTTTATTTTCTTTTTTTTTTTTTGTTCCTGGAGATTAAAAATCCCTCTAGACGGATTCTATGGGGATAGTCTAATCAGACTGATAATTATCTACTGAAAATCTGTCCCATAGATTGTGAAATCTGCCAAGATGATAGTGCAAGTGGTAGTACTGTTATCATGATAACTTACAAATCTGATCAAGTTGCCTGATTTAAACTGATATACAATACATGCAACTGATGTAACAAATTACAGATGATTATATCTCCAAATCTGAGTCTAGACTCAGTAAGATGTTGGCTAGAAAACAAGACATCTGATAAAAAAAATAATTCAAAGTATGAGGAATTTGTTTCTAATCCACGCTGGAATGAAAATCAGATACTACTATTGACTATACAAATAAATCAGTAAGCTTGATTAAGTTTGGAGAAGTTTATTATAATGCTACTGCCTATAAAATCAACTTGACACATTTTTAAAATATGTGGGGCAAAGTTTCTGCTGTTATAAATGAGTATAGCTGAAATGCGGGCACTGAATTATGACTGAAAACAATCTGATGGGAAGATCTAGCCTTATTTCTTTTTTTAACTGATGAAAAGCCAAGTCAGTTAATTTTTAATTGACCCAAGAGACTAACACAAAGGATCTGATTTAAAGCCCATCACTCAGAAGCTGAGAACTGACTGCCATTTTCTGAAGATGGTCTACAAAATTCTGCCAAGAAAAGCAGCATTGACTAAACGATCTTTCCAACATATACAGTTTCTCAGAGTCTACAAATTAAGGCTCTTACTTTATTTGCAGTCATTCATTGGCCCTGCCACATCAACACATCGCATTAAATTAAGGGCTAGTTCCTTAACCGGTGTTAATCAGCATACACCATTATCTAAAGACCTGGCCTCCAGATGTGGATCATATATCATTCCAAGACTAGACATAGATACAATAAGCATATCAGGGATGGGTTCTTGTAGGTGGATAAACTTGAGGTAAATACTCAATTTCCTGACCAATTTGGCATCAAGTCTCCTGGTGAACTCAGTATTAGTATCAGAGGTCTAGTGCCCCTCAGGATTTGTATCACGTTGTTTAATAAACATCACTTTAAAATATCAGGAGGGAATAAGGTAGTGCATTTCTAAGGGATTACTGTACATCTCAAGTAGTTACTCACTTTCCCTCTGGCCTGGTGCCCGTTAACCCCACCTGACATATGCTATAATCATGCAGAAATGCACTGCCTGTCACCACTTACTGAAAAGGTAATGTGTAAAACTCACTGAAGGAAATGGTATTGAAACTAGGTACGGGGTCTGACTCCTTACAGTCTTCTGATTAATTGCAATTTCCAAGTAAAATACATTGAGCAACTTTCGATTATGCTGTACTATTACAAAAAACGTGTAAGAATTAAGGATGTGATTTCAACCCATACAACAGCCCCTTTGTCCCTTTTCACAAACAGGTGCCTTGAAATGGCAGGTAAAACCCCACAGAGTAAAAGAAACTGTAGCTGCTATTTGAATGACATAGGTGGCTCTATCCAGCCTTCTTCCCAAATAGAGAAGTCATGTCAGAACCTTGTCACTCATGTTATTACACAGCAGAGTTTGCAAGAGCCTTATCCTGCTGGGAGCACATGAAAAGGTGGTGGGGAATTGCATAGGCCTCAGGTGAAGGCAGCACTGATGCCACTTTGTTCTGATGCACAGGAGGTAGAAATATGTAGAAGATATTTTTATTTGTTGTTCCCCAGAATGAAATACATGACTCATCCTCATCACAGATATGTAAAATTTTTAAGGAATGGGAGTAAAGATGTTCCATTTTTTTTTTTCATTTTGCAGACATTAGGGCTAGGTTCAGCTGCTGGGTGAATGAGGGGGCTTCATGTACAATACAACTTGTGATCTGGAACAAATTAATTGGAATAGGAGTAGCCTCTCTGTTTCCCCAGAAATTCTTCCCCCTGGAAACACATCTGAGAATAAAATCTTTTTTTAGAATATTTAATATCTTATCCCTGTCTTTCCAGTCTTCTGACATACAGTTCTCAAAAAGAAGCCCTTCTGTGACCTTCTGCAGCCAAATGGTGACCCACTAATTACTGCTTGAGAGCTAGTGCTCCAGAAACCCTCATGGAATTCTTCACCCAGTGGTTTTCTACCTTTTCTCAGAGAAACTTTAAAGAATGATCATAACAAGGCCTGGGTGAAAAATGCCTTCAGGTGGCTGAGCAGTCATGGAGTACTAGTTTCTGGATTTTCTCAGTGAGGAGCAGAGTCACTCAGGAACGACATGATTCTGCAGGAACTGTAAGTAAGCAAATGACCACTATCTCTGCGGTTACCATAGCATGACAGCAGTATTCAGGGAAGCTGGCAGACCTAAAAGAATTGGTAATCTTCATTGAACAATAGAAACATCAAGACAAACAATGACATTTCTGTGCTACACTCAGGCCTAAATCCAGCTAACTAGTGTCAAGGTAATTTGAGGACTCCAGATGTTGTTGCAGCTGCATTACCACAGTCATCTTAGTCATTCTTCTTAAAAGTGGGAAGTTCATAACAGCACAAAAATCATTCATTCAGTGTTAAGATACTGTTTCTTGAGCAACATAAGTAATTTCTTCTTCAAGGGAAAGCAGCACATTGGCTTTTCTAAATGGAGACACTGAAAATCTACTACCAGAATAGCTACTGTTTCTCCCTCCAGAGTTTTAACAGCTAGAAGTAAAATAACCTGCTGCCAGAGCTCAAAGCTCCCTAGCAGCTCCAGAAACTTAGCAAACAACATATACCAAACTGCAACATCAGGATTGCATTTATTCCTCCTTCTGACAAAGCTGAAAAGCCACAGCAGCTGAAAGCTTGGGCAAAAATTATCCAGACTTTGTAGCAAAGCCACATAGAAACCCTTGACAGCAAAGGTCTTTGACTGTCTCACTACAGATAAATAGAGAAGATCAACAAGGAAAAATATAAAATTCAGAACAATTCCACTCATCAGAGCATGCAGTGGTCACTCCAGCAGAGAAGGATACACTTTTTAGTCATTTTCAGTTTTGGCCAAAGTGCTGATTTCATTTCATAAAATAAATGGTCATGAACCAAAATTCTAGGATCTTCCCACTGTTTTTACTTAAATTTTACAGCTGGACACTATGTTAGAGGGAAACAATTAATTAATATTAATTAAGCACGAGAGAGAAAGATGAAAGAAAACAAAAAATGAGACATTAGAGAACTGGGAAAAAGATAAATGTGTATGTTGGGTTAATAAAAGAGACTGTTATTAAATGACAAATAAATACATTTGTGACTAAGAGACAATAAAGGCATGTAAGCAAAATTACTGGATGACTGAGTGGATGAACAGGAACAAAAATGAATGTGAATATGAAGCTCAACATTGTCAAGGAATTAGATTTTCTTATAATCATCAGGAATGGTCAGAAAGTAAAGAGAGCAGAGAAGGCTTGTGATCTTATTTCTACAAAGAGATGCTGAGCATTTCTGAATTCTTCACCAGGGATATACTTTTGTATCCTTTATATAGAGAGAAAGGTGAGGCAGTCCCACAGCTATATTGACATGAAAATGATTCAGATTTTGTCTGCAGTGAACTCTGGATTCCTCAGTGACCAGTTACAAACTCAAGGTCTAAACATAGGCAGCTGGCACTGAACTGAAAGTACAGTGTGCTTCAGGTGACAGATTTGTATGTGTAGGCAAAAATCTTAGTGATAACATTCAAAGCAAATAAGGTATTTAAATAAGTAGGTACTCTACAACAAGCCAGTCTCCCTGGGAGCAATCACATCACTTGCCATTTATTCAGACATACTACCACACTGTCACAGAGACAAAATCTGAAGTAATCCCATGGCTGCAGTGGATTTATACCTCTGGAACTGGGAGCAAAGTTTGGCCAAGTAAGTGCAAACATTTATCTTCTTTTAACCGTAGTAAAATAAGTTTAGAAATTGTGAATTAAATCCACATTAAAGTTCAAACACGTATTTGGAGATCCACATTTTATCAACCAGAAAAGAGCTTTTACAGTGAATGCACAACAGTTTCCTGAACTCATTTGGACTCAAGGACCCAACAGCTGTTGCTCCTTCTAATCTTTTAGCTACTTATATGTCTTACCAGACCATGCCTTACTCTAATTGGTCATCACAAATAAACTCAAACTACCTTTCCATAAATATGAATCCTTAGTGGCAGTGGAAAAGGCGCCTTCTGTCTCCCTCCCAGGTGATGCATGACTCCATCTCAAGATGATGAGCCCTGGCATACACCTAGCCCTACCTGGAACAGCTCAAAGATGACCTGGAAGTCTTTTTGACAAAGATCACAAACAAAAAGCTTTCATTTTCTTTTCCTCATACCCATTGGGAACTCAAACAGTAAATCTATGTATTTATTATAACACTTGTAAGGATTGAGTCCTCAGATCTGAGTAGAAAACATGTCTGGGGACAAGTGTTTGCAGGTAGGTAAAGAAAAAAGTCATTTCCAAACGGAAGATGACTTTTGGTGGTGGTAGCTATTAATAAACCACAGTTCTTTCGTGCTAAAATCTATACAAATCAGAGTAAGACCTGGATGTTGCTTATTCAAGGGATGTGAAATTCAACATGTGCAGCCGGCAGGGCTGATACAGGTGTGAGTGAGCAGGTGTGTGGTTGCAGGCAGAAGTGGTTGTAAAAAAACAGGGTTTTTTTTCATCCTATCCTGTTTCAGTTGCCCAAGAAACAGGCAGGAACAGTCCTTGTGACCCCTTCAGACTAGGTTGTTTTTATTTCTTGTACATGTTGTATTGGGTCTGTCTGCATCCTCACTGTGTCTGGAAATGCTCAAGAGAAATTTTTTTCACCATGACTATTATCTGTTCTATTGGACTACTATATAGTACAAGCAATTTAAAATTTGGATCAGAGCTCTGTCTGAATTTCTGGCTGTGGCTTTTCATGGCCAGCTGCAACGCATAAGTGACCTGCTGGTTGATGTTACAAATTGGACAATTAGAAAAATAAAAACATTTTTATTTAATCTGAAATTAAGATTCAAGAAACAAGAAATCTAGGGCTCCAAGGTGCTATTTTTTTGTCAACCACTTTTAACAGAGCTTGTGGTGTTTAAGCTTGTTTTTCATGATAGAAAAGAGGATAACAGAAAAACCTTACATACAGAAGAAAGGTAGAGGAACATTTATTTCCTCTCTTTTTTAGATTTAGGCAGAAACTTTGAAGTTAGCATTTATTGCTGGTTTATAGTTACAATTTGAACCTGGCCCTCTCTATACTGAGAAAAGCAAAGGTCCAGAATAGTAGATGTTCATTTAATTAACAACTCTACCTTAAAACATATGCAAAAGGAGTCCATTGTGCAAGCAATCATAAATCTCACTTGGCCTAACTTCAGAGCAATTGACCTTACAACCCAAATAATGTTCCTTTGTGCACAGTTTTTATATGCAATTTCTAGATTTACTGTTTCAAAAGAAAGAGTGTGTAAACAATTTCAGCTGAGCCTAAAGTGAGCAACTCATTCATCCTACAGCTGGATGAAAGTTTTGCGCCAAACTGGAAAACTTGTTCTGGAAAGAGTGTCTATTGGTGCTCAGTGGATCCAGATTCAAATTTTTCATTTATTTATTTTCACATGCTGCTGATATCTTAAATAGAAATGAAATGAGGAGAAGAGAAATGACAAGTTTTAGCAGTTCATTGGACAGCAGAGAATATAATAGGAAATGGTAATGAGACTTTGCCAGCCCAAGAGTATTCCCTTGTCAGTCATCAAAGGACTGGTACAAATAAAAAATTCTGAGGACTTCTCCAAGAAAAAGGCAGAAGAGAAAACATAGGCAACATAAACGTAACTTCTACTTGCCCCCACTCTTAACTATCCAGCATCTTAAAGTCTTCATACTTCTTTTTTCTATAAACAAAATTTCAGGCCACATTTTAAAAAGTTCAATATGCAAAGCATACTTACCACTTCCATACATGTGTTCTAGGTGACATCTATATGGAAACAGTGACAAACCCTTTCCTTGAATAAATATTGTAAAGGCTTTATTAGAAAATTTACCAAAAATGAAAATGTGTTATCTATATCAGTAGCGTGCATTAAAAATCTCAAAGTAACTGGCTCCAAGATGAATCTTTGCAAAATCTGAAGTCCATATGTGGGAGAGGCAACTTTAGCACTTGTAAATATCCAAAAATCTGCAATTAACCCGGAGAGATTCTTCAAATCTCTCTTAGGCTGACAGGCTTTTTTAGTTAGTCACTTCTGGAAAGCTCTGGTACTCTCGAGTCAGCCTCTGGAGGCTCTGCTGGCCATTTAGGGGATCTGGGTTTTCAATTCAGACACCAAGGTTGAGCGGTTAAAGCTGGGGCTGCCCAGAATACCTCAAAATCACTGGGAGGTTATCCCTGTCCTTATATGTAAGTATGGCCAATCTTTTATACATTATTAGAACTGATTGAAGTATTAATTACAAATAAATAATTCAGATAGTGTAGCCCTACTTCATGTTCATAATACTGTTTGTAAACATATATTAGTATTTGCCAAATGTTATGTTCATAAAGTTGTTTGTGAAGGTATCTGTTAGCATTTGCCAAATGTTATGCTCAGCTTAGAGGCTCCCTGCACACTGCTTACTTTGACTTCCTAACCTTAATTATCCACTTCTTATTAGTGCTCATAAAATGACATCCTATAGTATCTGCTCTCTTAATGTGTAGCTGAAACTTCATATACAACAGAACAGGGATTAATTAAGATAAAGTGATAACTAGTAAATAACCAGTTCTCTTGATCACACAAATATCCAGGAATCTTTGCAAAGAAATACCACTCCTCAGACTTAAATGAGAACATAAATTAGAGCCTGTGACTATTTCTTAATAGGAAACGAAAAAGGAACATGAGCAAGGGTGGGATGAATGAGTTTTAAAAGTCAAAGAAATGTTTACTAAAAAGAACAGCATTTGCATTCTTGTTTTCCTGGGCCACTTGCCCCTTTTGCAACCTGATAAAACAAATGAGTCAATACAAATCAAGACGACTTAGTAGAAGAACAGCAAATGGCCATTGTAAAAGTAAAGGCCAGAGGAAAAGGGATGCCACAAAGGCCCCAGCCCTGCAGGTTTTTTTGCAAGCAGATTTAACTGGTGTACTGTGGCCAGACACCTTTAGAGTCAGACGTGCCATTTCACTTAAGGAGAGAAAACAGCAAGATCATGTCCAAAGACAGTAAAGTAAAATGGAATAATAACTTGACCTGTTACAAAGTTCATATTTTGAAAAGAAAATAGTAGAAAACTTGTACAAACAATTTTTCATGAGAATCTATCCATTCTTCAACCATTTTTATGTGATAAACCAGGAATGTTATTCTTTCTTCATAGACATACTGCCTTGTTTTCATCGATTTACCCTGACTGTCAAGGAGCCTTCCAGAAAACAGTGGATAAGCTGAGAATTTATGCAGCCCATATCCACTACCAGACAAATCACTGCAAAGTTTCATTTTCTCCCTTGCCTGTCTGACAAAACTGCAAGACAGCCAAATACAGGTGTTCAGATATATTCAGACAACACTCTTTTTTCTTTCTCTCTTTTTAATATAATATTTTGTCATTTACTCTGGTGAAAACATTATGGTCTGCAAAGTAAGATCAAGCAATAATTCTAATTTTTTAAAGCCTTTAAAGCAATTTTTTGAGAAATATGGGAGCTTAGACAGCACATTTATTTAGTTTTAATTTTTGTGCTGTCATACATCAGCACTGAAGTCCTGATTTAGAACACATGCAGCTTGCCTTTGAAGTTTTGGCTGTTTTTTAACAATGGCAAAAAAAGATATAAAGAAATTAAACAGCACCAAAAAAATCATAAAACAAGGCTTTTGTGCTCTTGATTTATATATTGTTTTTTATGTTTGTTTAAAAAAAAGCTTTATTCTCAATAATCTTTCATGGGAAGCTTTGCTCTGACATACCTTTATTCATCTAAGCCTTTTCTTCTGCCTTGACCTTTCTTTTCTCCTTCCTATCCCCCCAAGGCTCTGAAGAGTGCTTTCTAATATCGTTCCCATTCAGTAGCAAAATGGGTTTATTGGAATTCTCCTGAAAATTTAAAGAGTAGAAAATGCAGTGATACGCTAAACTGATATTTTTGGATGAAAGCAATAAATATTCCAAGTAAACAGGGCCTCCACATGAAAGGGCTTTTTTCTGCTAGTGCTTGCTGGACTCCCCTTCTGGGTTGCGCATGTGCTGTGGTATATGTGGTCCTTTTGGTCAAGTTACACAACACTGGCATTTTCCAATGAAGTGCATGAAAGCTGATAGTTGCCGTTGTTCGTTTTCATCCAACGTGTTGTAATGAATAAGAGCCAAGGCCATACTTATTTGTTCTGTGGGCAGCTTTTTCCTGTTATTCTCTCTCCCTTTCAGCTCAAGGACTAAATTGTTGAAGCAACAACAAAAACACCACAACTGGCTTTATAATTTTTCTCCTCCTTAGGATCTTCCATTCCCTGGAAAATTTTAGTTCATACTATCGTCATCTAAAGGTACCGACACCATGTGCTGCTAAGACCGGTTTTAATTGCAGTCTACCTTCAAAACATATTGAAAGTAATTTCTAGACAGACCAGGTCCTGAAAGTGTCCAGATGTTTGAAGCAGAACATTAAAAAACCCCATAATTCTTAATTGTCAGCCTAAATATATATGTGTACAGTACCAGTGTGTATGTGTAGAAGGATATGTACAGGGCATTTATGATAGCTAAGGGAGTTGAAGAAGCAGGGGCTGACAAGGGAGCTGGACTTTGTCTGAGGCATTGCAGGAAGGTTAACAGCTATGTACTGGGAGATTACTGGGGACCTCCTCATTCACTGTATCTCTTCCCTTACCTTCACCATCTCATATCCATATGCTTCATCTCTGCACCCCTTCTAAAATACTTCTTACTCTTAACAGTGAAATAATGACAGCTGCATCTGAGGAGAAAGTTCTTTTTGTATTCCAGCTCATTCATGGGTTAGTGCAAAATAACAGAACCAATAGAATTTCCTATCATCAACATTGACACCTGGATTTATGTTAAAATGGTTTTTCCCAGTGAAGTGTAGTGGTAAGCTTATTGCAAAGACACCTCTGATTTCCACAATACCTCTCTTAAAATCCATATGAAGAACTTATGTAAAATTTTGACTGAACATAGAAGGTTCTGCAGTTTATTTTATTTTCATGGAATTTAACTATCAATTTTAGCAACTTGGTCTGTGTTTACAGAAAACTTGCTTATGATTTCATTTAATTTCATATTTAATCCATGACCTTTCTACATCTTGAAGAAAATACTGCTGGAAGGGAAAAAAAAAAAAAACAAACCTTTAATTTTAACATTCATCAGGATTCTTCTCCCCTGCCTTTAACCCAGGAAAAGTTAGCTGTCTTGCCTCTGCTACTCCTACAGGTTAGTTACTACTCAGAGGGGAAAGAGGAATCTCCCCAGGAGGATCTGTTGCACCAATTTTCAGAAAGGATTAAAGTCTTTTTGGAACTAAACACATCTCTATATTGACTGTCATGGACAAATCTGGACTTACTAAGATGTATAATGTTCAGAAAGCTAAACTTAGAGTGAGGAAGCTCTTCTATGGCTCTGAAAGACTATTTACATCAAGGCAGGTAAAATTTGCTTTCATCTACCAAGGTCATGCCTTGGCATTGTGAACATGGTATGCTCAGTGAGAAGCTTCTCAGGTAATTATTAGAGAAATTAGAGTTGAATGCATTCAGATTAAGTAGACTATGCCTCTGTTAATACCTCAATAAAAAATTACTCTTGCTAGAGATTTTGTAGGTTACAGAGCCCTGCTTTCAAATTCTTTATTTAAGCAAGTTATAATACTAAAACAATCATACAATATTAGCATAGTAATCATATAGTTAGTAGGAAATTATTTATAAAAATATTTTCTATATCATAATACTACCTAATATATTTATAATAATAATTCAAATCTCAAGCTAGCAGGGGTATTTTTATACAGAAGTCACGGAAATGATGTAGAAATTACGGTTGTTCTACTTGTAACATGGAAGAAGTCATTAGCATGTCATAACAATAATCTTTTTAGCTTTAAAGCTTATTCATCTATGAATATCTTGTAGAATATTTCCAGATTCATAAACTTTGAAAATAATTATATGCAGACAGAGGATTTCTTTGCCAAATTTGTTCCATTACTCCCAGTAATAATTCCTCAGACTATACTTCTTCTGACTCAAAATATTTATTATCCTATCAACCCACTTTTCACCTTGCTTGCTTTGGCTAAGACATACATCATCAGCTCTTTTAAGTTCCTCTTAGTACTTAGCTAATGCATTTTTATTCCACTGTTCCTTTCCCTTGAATATACTGGCACTTCTCTTCTAATAACATGACAAAAACTTGGTAAGTGGTGTGTGTTTACCAGGGTGGCTTTTAGATATCCCAGGAAAAAAGGGAATTCGGCCTTTTGTCCTGGTGTTTTAGAAGCCACCTAGTCAAAAGAATGGTTCCAGCTTGGATGTCTGGCATCCAGCATTGCCATCTTACACCTGGGATTTCCCAGGCTGAAATACAGGAAAATGTCCTCCTTCAGCATGAATTAATTTGCTGCTCTCAAGCCCTTTCTTTCAGATTAGCAGTTGACATATCTCTAAATGGTGCCACCATAAATACCTATATTGCTTCAAAAAGGAGGCATTTGAAAGAGGGGCAGGATTGCTTACTTTAGAGAGATAAATGGAAGAAAATGAAAATTGAACCTCTAGGGACATGCTCCAAGAGTGAAATCTGCACAGATCAATCTCCCAAAGGTAGTAAGTGGTAAAAGGTATTGATCTGAAACTAACACAGAAGGTACAGTTCAGTAACACAGTGATATAATTATAATAAAATACACTAGGGACTATTCCTGTAGTAGCAAGATGCCTTTTCTCTGAACTTTTTTGATTGTATGCTTATTTTTTATGCTCTTCTGAAGCAGAGTCTACTAATTGTGCATCAGTTTTCTTAAAAGTTAAGGAAACATTCAGAGCAAACCAATATATTTCCCAGATGCGTTGTCTTTCACTAGAGTTTTAATAAAATAAAAAAGAAAAACAGGTACTGAGCAAGGACAGTGTTATCCAATGGACTAAATTAGGTACTTGAGTCATGATGACAAGAAGGATGGGCAGATTTTGAAGAAAAAAGCAGGTTACTCAAGACATAATGTTTGACATCTGGTTTATGATACTCTAATTGTCAGTAGTCAGCCAAACCCAAAGACTGCTATTGTCTTTCAGATGAAATATAACTAGAACAGTGCTGACTATTTACTAAATTAAATATATCCTCTCAGTTTCTGCTTGAAGTATATGTCCTACCTTGGAATAGAAGATATGTTCCACTTTCTCTCTTAAAAATACTGGGTTTAGGTGTGACAAGTTCTGATGGCCAATGTACACCGTGCTAGAGTTGGCTGTATGAATAAAGTGGTTATGCTACAGGTACCCTTGTTACGTTATAAGATGGCCAATTCAATTAAAATCAATTACAAAATTTTCTTTGAATGTAATGAGACCAATAATGCATGTCTTTTAGAAAATTTTATGCAAAAAATGAAAATTAGCAGTATCTTTCTTACTTTTCCTTTCTTTTCTAACCATGAAATGCAGATTGCAATAAGGAAATTCTTATTTGGTCTGAATGGACACTCTTATGTTCTAGAATCTTTCCTTTTCTTTCCTTTCCTTGCCTTGCCTTTCCTTGCATTTCCTCGCCTTTCCTCGCCTTTCCTCGCCTCTCCTCTCCTCTTCCTCTTCCTCTTCCTTTTCATCTTCCTCTTCCTCTTCCTCTTTCTCTCCCTTTCCCTTTCCCTTTCCCTTTTTTTTCCTTTCTCTCCATTTCCCAACTTTATTATGTCTGTGATAAAGTACTAATTTGATCAGGCAGATTCAATTTCCCATTCTTTTTTGAAAGCACTTGTAAAAACTTATCTTCATTAAGTTCCACTAGGAGTCCAGCACCACGTAACTAATCAAAGAATTCAGTAGCTTCATGTCCCTCTGATGCCTCAAGTTCAAAGGGGACAAAGACATCCTGTTTGGTGTTTTGTTTCACTCAAGCTATTAAAACAGCACAGACCCCTTTAAGTGTTTTTTAAAGTAATCTTCTTTATTCCCTATCAGTAACCTAAACCATCATAGAAAACAGCACCAGTTTAGATAATTTTCAAGTTTGTAATGTGATTTGGAAAAAACCCCCAGTGATTCTCAATGAAGTGGAAGGACTGAACCTCCTGGTGGATGCAAACATTTCAGATATACTACTTTTTTCCATACACCTTAAAGATCTTGGCTTAGTAATTCTGTTCAACTTTTGTGACCTCAATGTTTTTCCTCAGAAAGCATGCTGGGAAATTCCCAGAGGTGTGCACTGTGTGTAGGAATGTATACACTCAAAAAGGGTCAAAAGAAAAAAATTACATGGTTCAGAGCATACGGACTGTCTTCATGTATATTCTACAAAGCTACAGTTGATGCAGTTGACACCACTAGAAAAATAGTTTTGTTCACAGGTTATATAAACACCACAATTTTTTGGGTAACTCCTTTGATGTAGCATATTTGTTAATTAAATTACAAGTTTTGAAATAACATCTTATCACTCAATCAATAGATTTTCCTTACTGTTTTTCCAAGGGCTTGATGGAGGTTTAAGAAGGTTGCTTACTCAAATGTTTGGGTGAATGAAAAATTACTTTTAACCCGTTTATGCTGGCTTCTGAAGTTTCAATGATACTAGGTTCCACTTTACCACTTTTACTTGTGTGCTAGGATGCTTTGAAACATTGAACGTAAGTATGCAACTGTTTTAAAGCTGATTACACAAAATTTCTTGAAATTCTTAGTAAATTTGTTAGTACACAGAGCAGTCATATTCAAACATGACTTTACTGCAAAGCTGTTCCTCCAATGTAAGAACCATAAAAGATGCTTCCTGTACTTGAACTATAATTTTGAGCTGAAAGTAAAGGATTTCTTTGCAATAGTCATATCTGAGACTACAGATACTGGCTTTTTTTAACAGAAATAAAATAGATACAAATAATAACAATTGGATTTGCTTTGTTACTAGTCAATACCTTTTTCTAAAAAAAAAAAAAGATGTTCTTGTTCATTTTTTCCATTGTTTTTGTAGAAATTACTCATTTTTAACAGAAAGAAATAATAATGCCTTTTGTGTTTAATTTTAAAAAGAAATTAATATGAAAAATTTCAAAATAAAACATATTTGTGAAAATATATCAATTTTTTAATTGTCATGTATATATATCTCAATTTTTAAATGGATCAATTCTTTTGGCAGCATAAAAATACTATGCAAAAAACCTGTAAGTTATTCTTTGCAAACCTTGAACATTGTTTAATAATAAGAAAAAGATGCAGAAGAACATATACAATATGCCTAAACTGCAGTCATAAATGAAAACATAAATTATGTGGCAATGCATGTGAGGGATCAACTTTCCATACAACACGATCACTGAATTCATATCCAGCATTAAGTAATCACATTAGGAAAATAATTTTCAAGATAGCACATCTAAAACACAGACATTTAATTGAAGGATGCATTCCACTATTAAATGGAAAAGCTTTGTTTTATTTTGCTTTTAGAGATTGCTAATCCATCTTAAGTAAAAAACAGATTTAGAAACCAGGCCTCACAACCAAATTGCACCTAAATTGATGCAATGCCAGATACCGAAAAGTTTTTGGTCACCATATAGATAGAGAACAAGTTTTTTTTACAGAGAGGAACCTAAGGAAAATGGATAAGAATATGGATCAAAAGAAACAAATATTTAATTCATGCTAACATTTACTATCATAAACAGAAACCAGGAAGTAACTGAATTTTGATTACTTAGCGATATTTTGTTGTTCTGGATACATACGTATTTTTAGTTTCTTCTTCCAAAGAAGTTCTTTCAAGATCTGTCCCTTGGTCCATTTTAATGTATATGAATCATAATCAGTGATGGGGAGAAAAGAAGGAACCTGAAGTAAATAAATTACTACTAAGTGCATTTCAAATGGATTTATTTTACAGCAGAACTACTCCTTTTTCTTTCCAAGTTAATTCTATAAAACTTCAGGAAGTATTTAAATAACAGCTTTCCCATGTGAATATGCTTTTGAAGAGTTTTTAGCATGTGTTTTTGTACCATATTAATACTTAAATGCAAAGTCTGTCCCTGTAAACATTACTTATTTTAGTAAATCTTAATCAGGTTGGTGGAGTGCTCTCAATCAACAGGAGTGCTCAAAGTGAGTAAAAACTTGTGGGATTAGGAGCTACATTCTTGCATTTCCAGCAATTTTATGGCACTTAGTTGGTATAAGCAAGAACAATTTCCTTAACACCCCCCCCACAACAAACAAAGGTAATTAAAATGCTGAAAAAAAGGTAGAGTTGTTTGGTTGTTTTTTTTTTTAAATGTGGCAGTGTTGGCAACTTGCATCATTTTTGCACATTTTGTGGTATTAAGTGTTTGCATTAAAGCTATTATAATCAGAAGATTGCAATGGAATGTCACTGTTCAGTTGATAAAGAAATGGCCGCAGGGAAGAGCTTAAAATATGAAGGAATTTTGTCCTGGGAGATTCACAACAAAAAGAAATCTGGGTAGTATTTTAATAAGTCTTACAATATTTTTGAGGTCTGAAGCAGTGGTTTTTAACTTCTAGAATTGGTAGTACTGATATTCTATTTGAACAATTAATTAAGGTGCAAGCATCCTGTGTGATGCTGCATAATGTGACTCTGTGAAACTACTGCCATGAATTGATGTTTTGAGTTTAATCACATGGGTAAGCACTCATTTCCCTTTACCCACAAATAATTAATATACCTGTTATAAGTCCTATTTTAATAATTTCTTTTCTTAGAGTCACTAGTACCTTGAACTTAATTTTTTAAATTTTATTTCATATGTTTTCTTGGTTAAATAAACCAACTCCACAGCAACTAAGACAATTGCCTGGGATCAAATCTACAAATACCAAGAAAATCTCTTCAGATCAGTGAAGAATTGCTGGTGCTGATACCAGTCAGACCTAAAGTGTACTTGATACTGGGATAGTGTGAAAAAGATGAGTTTGCAGTCAAAAAAACCAGATGGCCCCTTATCACCCCATGGGGCTAAACACACAAGAGTAAACTTCAGAGACGCCTTACCTTTACCTTGCCTGTCCCTATCAGGAGAGACTGTTATATTAAGGGTTATTGCCTCTCTAGCCCTCCCTGTGATCAGCTTTTGAAGTCCATGGCCAAGAGGCCAGTGTGAGAATATCACCCCAGATAAGAGGTGTTTGCTCTGTGAAATATTCAGGACAGGAATCCATGGACCCCATGACAGTTCAGCAGGGAACCACAAACTCCAGCTAATATTTTCTAATCCCCTGTTGGTTTGAGAACTACCCACCATAAAAAGCATAACTGGCTGTTTATTTGCGCAGGCAAGAGATAACATCTTAAAGTTACAGTCTGCCTTAAGTAGTAGGGATGTGAAGCCCAAAGAAATGAACCATCCAAGCTCATAATCAAAATTGTGTGTGCTCCCTTCTTCTCTGCCTAATGACATGTAAACATTTTGGCTGGTGTCTCTTTTGAAAGATATTAATCAAATATATTGGTTAGAAATCACAAAGGATAGTCTCGTCTACAAATTACATGTCTTCTTTTATAGCATTCTGAAGCTGTGAACAATATGTTAAAAATTTTCCCATGGCGCAACCAAGTAAATACTTGTGGCACATTTCTATTTATTACAGAGAATAGTTAAATTCTAAGACATAAATCATGCTCTTCCACTAAAGGCTTTACAAATTCCCAAAGACAAGCCTAATTCCCAATGCAATGATGCTATAAAAGATCAGACACTTTGTTATGGAGAAATCCACATTTGGAGATGTCTTTCAGCAATTTTCTCTCAGGACCCAATCCTGTGAAAGGCACATGCAAGTTGCTGAACACTGTGTCAAGTTCCATTAGTTTCAAAATGGCCCTAAAAACTTATATTCAATTTGCTGCATTGAAATTGTAATCTGACAAGTTTAATACTGCCTAAGCAAAAAAATTTTTTTTCCTTTACTTTCTTCTACTAAATGACGGTCTTTTGGTTTTGGTAAGGAAAAAAATTTCATAAGTTTAAATTTCAATACTGAGAGAAGATGCCACCAATTTTACCTTTTTTGCACCCTTCACATCAGTTATTGTCATTAGCCAATGTCACTACTGTGGCATGAAAGAAAAAATAACAAGAGGTAGGCGAAGAGATAAGGGAATATGACTGAAAAGGGAAAATAATTCTTAATGGTTCTGTAGATTGTCTTTTTTTCCATTGTAATCTATCCTCTGCCCTGTCCCTAGAAACTGCCCTAAATCAAGGAACTGGCACCTGATGCATTCTGCAGATGGATCGGCACTGTATATCTGGAACATAG
This sequence comes from Harpia harpyja, assembly GCF_026419915.1. Taxonomy (NCBI): domain Eukaryota; kingdom Metazoa; phylum Chordata; class Aves; order Accipitriformes; family Accipitridae; genus Harpia; species Harpia harpyja. The sequence continues at coordinate 74,995,167 of NC_068940.1, forward strand.
TATACAGGTGGTTTTTCACTTGTATGAGTTAGTTAACTAGCCAGCAGACAAATCTTCTGTTTGTGGGGCAGGAGCAGGAGTGGAAAATGGAAATCTCTCCTGGCTCATTTACAGAAAGAAAGGCTAAGTGAAAGAGCAGGTCAAATCAGCACTTATTTATTAATATTTCTAATTGCTCTCACTTCCTGCTTAGTCAGACCCTTTCTGGAAGGCACACCAGTTAACCAGAAAGTCGTAGAAAACACTGGGCAATAACAAAATCAGTGCTAAGATTTCTGAATCCTTCAGATGTGTTTTAAATACATATTCAGTTAGGCGTGAGTGCTCCAAAGACTGAAGATTATTTCCCTGGTCTCAGTATGTGGTGAATTGTTCACCAGTCTGGTTCTCTTGGTTCAAATCTGTAGTCCAAGCCATTGACCCATGGTTACTTGACAACATGTGAAGGCAGATTCCTCAAACCAACATTAGAATCGTCCATCCATACTATGCTACATCCTAGAGAGGATGCTAATTTTATACAGTGAATTCCAATTTCTGCTCATTTTCCACAGGAGCCAATAGATTACTCTTCCTCAAACAACAGGATTTCTGGAATTTTCTACATTTCATATTCATAAACATAAATGTAGTATGAATGTCAATAATATACTGGATCCTGGAGCCACTGGCAAATAATTCACTGATATTTGCAGTGCAAGAGCAAATTTAAGGAATACAAATGCAGGAGTAAATGCAGCATAATCTGGCTTGGGAGGCTGGGCACTCCAATGGCCGTGCCCAAACCATAGGAGATGCTATGGCAACCACTGCTGTGGGCTAGGAGGAAAAAGAAATCAAAATGCTTTCCTTCTCCCCAAAAATCCTATGAAAATGTTCATGTCTGAGGGTAGGTCACCAATGAACTTGTCATTTATTCTGATGCCTTTTGTATTGTACCAAGCAACCATTCAGTTAATATTCAAGAAATCACCCTAGAAAAAACCCAGACTTTGCTTTCCAAAGCGAACCACTGTAAGCAAAGTCTTGATGCTATGTTTTCTTGCTGTGAGTCACTGGGTACCCTGTAGTTTCCAAGAGACAAAAGAAACAAAAGGAAAATGTCTGATATGAATCAGGAGACTCCCGCATGAAAAACTACATGAATGATCATTGTTCCACCCCACCTCCCATGCTTTTAGCTCTGAGTCAAAAGCTCAAGATCTATCCTGCTGGATAACCATCTTATCACCTCCAGTACCTCAAAGATAACCAAATTATGTTAACCAAAATCAAATCTCTGAACTGAGAAGAAATCAGACAAGAAAGCAGCTGTGGCAACTGAGTTAATTTAACAGCTTTCTGCTACCAAAAGGTATCCTAGTCCATCTCTCTCTTTCTCTACTGCCCCTGCCTCCCTTCCAGTAGCTGTGGCACACATTGGTCCCTCCATAACCTGATTCAGCTTCATAGCTCAACAGAAATCTCTTCACTTTTTTGGTTGATGAAGTTTTCTGATGGGTTGAGGAGTTAATGCTGCATGTGTTTACAGAGAGATATGACAACAACCAGAGCCAGTGCAAGGTAAGTAAGGGACAATTCAGAAGGGGAAGGGTCATGCAACCACCTTTTTCTATGGCAACGAGCTGTTGGAGCAGTTCACGCCATCTACCAGAACAGCACTCTGAAGCTGTTAGTGCCAGAATTTCCAAGATCATAGCTTCATGTGCTGACAGTTGAGTCAAAAAGACTTTCTTGCTTGTGAAGAGAAGAAATTAGACATGGCATCATAAAAGCCTGGAGTGCTATTTTTAGAGACTTGTGTTTAAATAGCTACCAAGTCAAAACTACTATTCTGTTTAGTCAGCTGTCAGTTTGCATGGACTCTTTTGGCCTGCCTTCCTTTAACATTTACCTATCACATTAGCCTCAGTAGTCCCAGTCAGGACTCTTTTTCAGAGTTAAGTGTCAGGGAAGTCTTTCAGACAATCACAAGAAAGTGTAGTCCCTCCCCAAAGACATTACAATCACTCTACCCTAAACAACTCACAGTCAGTTCAAGGTACTGCACAGTACATAGTCACAGTATTATTTGGGGACTCCTTTAGAAGTTGTGCTTCCATGAAAAAGAAACCAACAAACATATATATCATTTGCAGTACTTGAAATACTTAGAATTGTAACATAGAATATTTTAGAAATAGTGAGGCTGGCACACAGGAAACCCTTTCTCTGAAACACATCTGAAGTACCAGGCTTAGACCCAGATCAGTTTTACATTTGAATACAGTGATATGCAGTTCTAGCATTTTAGTTTGGTCTGTTTCTAACATATATACTACCCATGACATGTAGTGGAAAACTGAAAAGAATTCCAAGACACAGTAGGGCAATTGTGAAGACTCAAGAAAACACTAGTCATAGAAGAGAAATTTCATTAAGTGATTTTTGCATGAAGCTTCTAATGTCTGAGTGTGTTACAACATACCTATTTGTAAGGATGTTGTAAGCCATCTATGTATAAGCCTCATTTAAAGCCTTCCAGTGATGTCAAATACACCATGCTACACCATTTGTTTCAGTGATCAGTCATCTCATTGTTAAAACTGTGCACATTACTTCTGAAACTTCTTGTGCCCAGATGCTAGGTATTTTATCTTTTTATAGCATTGTATGCTACATTCAGAGAACTTGTTATCAAAAATCATTATGCCCTGTGGGAAGTTGGAACGGAAATATGAAGGGCAAAGCAGAAACCAACAGGACAGGCACCCAAGTTCAATCTGGTTGCTCTTATTTGTATTCTGAGAAGTGCCAGTTCCAGCCATGAGAAGAGGTTCCTCGACGGAAGACCTGTGGACTACATGTAAGTCAGCAGCCCTTTTAACACATTAATTTCTGCCACTTAGGCTGACATATCCTTTGGAAATAAACTATTCAGGGCATTAATTGTTTCCTCCGCTGTGATTACTCACACAGATTGTGCACTGTTACACTGAAGTCCTCTAAGCCCTACCTGTCAAGGGCTCATGAGGAGGGAAACTCTTCATAGCTTTAGCACTTTTTTCATTGGTCCCATTTGAACGGAGTGTATCACAGCATAATGCAGCTTTTGATAAGTTAAGGAGGTTATTGTAAATTTCTCAAATAAAAACGTTAAAAATTGCAAATCGCTTAGCTAGAGTCAGTTATGTTCTAGACACTGGATCAACCTTGCATCACAAATTTGGCATAACAGTAGACAGGTATCCAAACTGACAAAATATAATTCACTCTTTAAATGCTTGCAATGGTATCTTTTCCTACTGCTAATTGCTGGTGTTATTTTGCACTCTGGTGTCAAATAGCATCTTTAGAATAAGAGAGTAAAACAACAGGAAAACTCCAGTAAATCATCATAGCCCTTAACAAACACAGTGCTTCAGGAAGAGAAGTACCCTGAATAAAATCTTCATTCTTGCTTGACACTTCTCTATTTACTTTATTCTTTTTATTGAATGGTCACCATTTAATGAGCAATTATGTACAATATTTACTTAAACAGTAAAGTGATCTCACTGACTTTAATGCAAGCATTATTCTAAGGGCTGCTCTATAAAACAAAGAGAAAGGACTTCACCTCAGGATAATGTTACAGGGAGAACTTCAGTCAGCAGAACTAAATTTAGAAACAGTGCACTTACAAGATATAACAACTTGCAAATTTATGATCAGATTTGGCAGCTCTTTTTCAGACTTGTTCACTGTACAGAATTCAAATGGTGTGATAATACAGTACATTTTAGCAGAGGTTGTAAAAATTAACTATAAAATAAAGCACAGAATATATTAGGTCTATCTTCAATAGTTCCACCTAAGCATCATCAGGATAAGACAGAAGACTAGATTCATACTCTTTAGGGATCTCCTTACTATTCTAAATATAAAACTCTTTTATTCCCTTTATTTCTTCCACCATTATTTTTTCTTATACTTTATTGTCAATACAATTTTTACAACTCCTGTACAAAAAGTGGATTTAATACAACTATGTTTTTATAATACGTAATATATTGTGGTGATATTTTATCTGTTAATTTATTGAAAAATAATATATTTCTAGTAATAAAAAGGAAATATTAGGCTAGTCAGGAACTGAGGCATGTTTTCCTCTTATCTGATTATAGTTCATAGTAAAATTAAAGCACCTTTATAGTCCCTGATCTAAACAAAGGGATCCCAGTGACATCAACAGTTACTCTGCATAAGAGAGTTGTGCATGAGAGAGCTCCTGCTGCTGCATGCACCTTCACCACACAGCTTGGAGAACCAGTTTAACCAAGCAACATGGACAGAGCTATGCCAATACTAAAGATGGACTTGACAATACAAAAGATATTCCACTGTTTCAGCTAATGAAGTTAAGCTTGAGTCATAAAAGAGGGGACATAGAAAGTAAAATCTGAGATAAGTTGCTTGAATATCCCTGACAATCTCAGCCAGGCCCTACCAGATGTTAGAGAAGCTCCTGAGCAGGAGTTGGCACATAGAACTGACACAAGAGCTTGCGCCAAGAGGACTGCCAGAAAGGTTTAATGTGTTGTGTGTCTCGCTTTCTTTTCTTTGCTTTTTGATGTTAAACTTGGTGCAGTTATCATAGCATAAGGACACAGGCAAGGAAAAGTTTGTGAGTGGAGATAATATCTTTATAAAAAAAAAAAAGGTATATTTGGAAAAAGAAACTCCTTTTCAGACACAGACCCTTTTTTTGGGAAGACCTTCTTCAGGACAAAGTGGTTGAACATTCAAAAGTATACCTACTGTTTCTAATTATGCTAGATAGTCTTCTAAATGGCATTGTTGATAATAAAGTTTGCCTTTTTCTTACTAAGATGGTAGGAATATAGCTGGTACCAAAAGCCTGAGAACTTCCCAGCAGCAGAAAGTTCTGCCATATGCCACCAGTCATCTCAAGTCTTTGAAGTCTATTTTTTTCTTAACAGAATATAAAACCCATCACAAAGTTTACACACATGGGTTGAGTATATGCTTCAAGATGTGTATATGTACTTAGGTATATACAAGCACCTTTTGAAATGGTAGCACTTCATTGAGAGAGAGAGAAAGAGAGAGAGAGAATTGGAACAAAGGATAAAAAGAGCCAACACAAAGAAAAATGTGCCTGTGAAATCCTCAAAGTTGGGGCTGAAACAAACGTTTTAGTTAATCCTCATCCTCAATTCTACACTGCACCAAACAAAAACTGTTTTGGGGCCAGGTAAAAGTTAGTTAAATATTCTTTAGTTTAGCAAAAACTTTTCTCCTCAAAAAATCAACAGACAAGGACGAATTGCAAAGGCAGTTGGAGAAAAAGATTCACTTAGGGAAAGTGATTTGAAAAATGCAATAAGAAATGAAGGTTTCAAACTTCCCTTCCAATCCTTTTTAAAACACTATCTCTTTTTTTTAATAGAAAAAGACTGTTAGTGATTTCGTTACTTAATGGGACTGGAGATAAATTAGGTAAGTGAGATATCTCTTAGCTCTGCTATCATCACTCATCTCAGTTGGCCTTCTTCCATCCTACACTCTTCTAGAGGAGCTGAGGGTCACCTCACTGTGAGAAATCTTGATGTGCATCAGACCCATGAATTTAAAATCAGCTGCAAAAATATATACAACTAGTTTGTTGCTGATGTGTTTGTTTACTAGGCAGAAATAGCAGCTCCTCAGTATATCAGATTGTATGTCAATACAGCAAAAAATTAAAATACTGGGTTAAACAGGTTATAATTTACATCTCTCAAACCGTGTAGATTTAGTAGACCAATTTTTTTTCTGTATGTAATTGCCTGCTATATGGTTACTCCAAAGCTGTAATTAGTCCAATCTCTTATCTTCATCCTATGGTTTTTACTTTATGGCTTGGGAATGCTGATTGGTTAATACATTTTAATTTTTTCTCTTTGACTGTACTCTGAAGGAAAGACATAAACAATTCCTTATCAAGAATCTAGTGTCTCCCTAACTCTCTTTAACAGCAAGGTTAGTAGCTAAGGACCCATCTTCTCTCCTTTGATGTCAATCTCTTCCTAATTTATATGTGTAAAGTTTATATTGGGTCACAGAAATCAGAAAATTCAGTGTATTAAGTGTACACAAAGTGCTAAAGATTTATAAAGAAAGAATATATACAGGTTAAACTTTGGTTTGTGTTTACTTGTTTTTGGCATAATTTCAAATTATTACAAACCAATTACATTAAAAATTTGCATGAATATCTATTTTTACTCTTTAATATGAATGTTTGTCTTTGGACTTTATTTTTTTTTAATAGACTGTTCATTTTTCTACATACCACATATAGTATGCTATGTTCTAAAATGGTATGGTGGAATGTGGAGAATTTTGTTTTGGGGAAATAATAAATTCCTTTGGCTCTGTACAAAAGGCTTTATTCATCCCTCAGGTGCATGATCATTATCTGGGTCTATCATGGCTTTTCCCTTAATTTAAACAAGAACCACCTACTGTAAATCACCTTTTTTTGCTTACAGACACATGTGCAACTGGTAGATGTGCAGCCTCTTGCATTAAAAAATGTACTAAGATTTCAGTTTCTAAAAAAAGTTGTGAAGAGTTAATAAATTAATGCATGAATGAAAATTAACACTGATTCCAGTATCAAACAGTTTTTCTTTGCTGTCAGGGTGAAACTCAGTCTAACCTGAGAGGAAAATAGGAATCTTACTGCAATTTCAAGTTAAGTTGTTGAAGCTGCTATGCCAGAACATCATGTATGCCACAGTGTCTTAGTGGGGCATCATACATGCTTAAGGGACATGTAGCATGCATTCTCGGCTGCTAAATGCAGGTAATTATACAATTCTTCTCAAGAAAATATCTATTTTGTACCAGCTGGAAGCTCAGCTCCCTACCACATAAGCTCATGGAATGGTGCCTCTGACCAGGAACCATACTTATGGAAAAAAATAGTGTGAAAACCTCTTACAAATGGCTTTTTCATGCACAATGTTTTACTAAAAATCATAATACACAGATAAGTGATAGTCAAACATGCATACAGGCTGCTATATTTCTTTCCTCTCTAGTGCAACCACTGCATTAACCTGAACACCTGTGCTAAAACTCAGGATGCCTTAGTTGCAGACACAGGGATGTTCCCTTTCCAATCCACTTGTGCATTATTAGCACCTGTGTGAGTGTCTTTGGGTAGGCCCTTGCACTGCTCTCTGCATTCTTGGTTTCCACAGCATGCCACTACGGACAGTCACTCTAGCTCTCCATCTATCCTTTTGTCTTTGGTATTCAGGGGAGCCTGTGCAGCATGCAGTTAAAATGAAAATAAAATGTATGTGTCTCTTCCCTGCTCCTCCTGAGGTAAATACCAACTTCATTCTACTGACCTGTAACAAAAGGCAGAGGTCAGAAGGACAAAATCCTCTGAGTTGGAGTCCATTTGTGCAGAGTCTCAGTGACTTCTCCAGACTTTTCCCAAGGCATTTGTCATTAGAAGCAGAGATCCATATTTAATAACTATTTAAGTGTTATTATGGTATTTCTTGAGATATACTGAAGAAAAGTATATATACTGAAGAAAATTATTCACAGCATTGCATTAGGAAACCATTTTGTGTTGTCTCAGGGAAAGCGATTTATATATAGCGGTTAGAGTGCACATTGCTGTACAGAGCGTTACTACATTACCCAGCCTTGCTTAACATCCCAGGCTCAGAATCAGTTTGGTCACAAGATCCTGTAAGAGCTAGTGACTTTCAAGTGCTATGTATGAGACCCCTCAGACAGACCTGTCTTTCAGAAAGTATTAAATCTCTGCCATGAGCATACATTTTGGAGGACTGAAATGGACATCCAAACATTGAGACCCAACAGGGTAGTCTTTTAGAGAACTCTGGCCTTCATGAACACTGATGTAATTCAGGATTAATGCCATCAAGCTGAAAAGATTACAATAACAAAAGAGCAATATGAGATTTGACTTAGGCCTCCAAAGTCTAAAATCTCCAACATATATTTAAAGAGAAATAACTTACTCCAGCATTTGGAAAATGGTGCCTATTGAAAAGCATGAAACCTCTAAAATGTTATTTGAATGCCAGAAAAGTAATACTTTAAAATGCCACGACAAAGATGCCAAGAGGAACAGAAAGGAGTGAGCCAGAAACACTAACATGTTCATTTCCATCCTGTCTGCGAGCTGGGCGAGACCCACAGCTCCATGGACATCTCTGGGTATTAACTGATGGACAGTCCCTGCCCTCAGTGACATGGGTTTCATCTCACAAAACAGAAATATGGAAATAAGCTGGAGTTAAAATAACTAAAAAAAATACCAATTCAGAAACACGCGCCTTATGACGATACCTACATTTAGCTGTGACTTTGTAACCACCCAGCGGAGGGTCGTGGCCTTCCACGGCATCGAATCCTGCGGACACTAGCACAATCTCTGGATCAAACTCATTGGCGGCTGGCATAATCACAGTCCTATAGAGTGAAAAAAACCAACCTGTTAAAAATTAAAAGAACTATCTTCATGATATAAATTGCCACAATCTCAAAAATCCACAACACAAGATATTTTCTTTTAATTAAACCAATCTCCACTGTAGCTGTCCAAAACCAAACAAAGTCCAAGGCTTCAATTAATTTCTTTCTACAGTCACTCTTTTTTCTTTTCTATGATTGAGGAAAAAAAAGAAAATGCAGGTACATGTGAAAGCCTCTAATATTACACACACATCTGTGACTATTTTATCCTGCTGCCTATAAAAAGCTGCTTCTTCCAGGGAAGTGACTAATGGTTTACAGAGAGCACTCAAAGCCTGAGTGGAAACCCGGACTGCTCCAGTTAGTGCGAACTTGGTGTAAATTTGAACTATAAATTTCTTTTGGGAAAATGTTTGCTTTCCAAACTTTTTTTTTTCTTCTTAACATTTTTAAATGTTTGTCGAGGTGGGGGGTGACTCTAGCAAAGGAAAAACATGAAATTCCCTTAATCAAATCCAGACTATGTTGTTAAGCCTTTCCAAGGTCAAGCATAACAGGAATGTGACAACCACAAACTAGTGACAGCAGCCCCTGCTGGTGTCAGGAAGATAATTCAGCCCTTCACAGTCACAAAGATTCCACTTTTTTAACCCCTTCCTTGACAAACTTTCATGGGAGTATTTTGTCGCTTTGTTTTTGCTCTTCTCCAAACTCGAAGCCTTAAAGATGTGTTGAAGGCGAAGATAAAACACTGCATTCTGCACTTGCAGATGCCTTCTTTCAGGCTGACTTTCTGAAGGGAAGGCGTCAGGATGGCTTTTACACTAGTGCGACAAATGCTGAGCCTGTAATGACTGCGTTAATTCAGGGGGACATCACTAACATTAAAAGGCAAATACACAAATGAATATTCTATTCCAAATATATTAACTCAAGGAAATCCCAATTGGTCTACACTGGTCAAAGTCTGAGGATCAATTTTGCGCATGTGTAATACTATTTCTCTTAGTTCAATATTTATTTATTTATTATTTAATCAGCTTAGGCCAAAGAGATCATGTTTTTGTTAAAAGATTAAGGTTTTCTGTGGGGAAAAAAAAGGCATATTAATAATATTTTGACAACTCTTCAGGTTTTTCTTTAGTTTAGTTCTTGATCTGTTTTTTATAAATTTCATTTTGTTCTGATTTCCTCGAAGATAATTTTCATATTAGGAAAGTGTTCCTTTCACTTGTTAGTCAGAGAAAAGCAGAATTCATACTAAGTTAAAAGTCATTGTCAGGGCATACAGCTTTTCAATGAATATCATTTTACATTAGAAAAAAAGGATAGAGGCAACTTCATTTTTCCGGTGATTTTGCTGAAATTGCACCATGAACGTCTGCAGGCAAAGTGATATAGGTTGGGAAATATTCCTTTTTTTACACATCATTAGTAGGCCTCTGCTGAAGTATGGCTTCCAGTATTGAGCATTGCACTTCAAGAAGGACCTAGACCAACTTGAGAGAACAAAAGGAAAGAAAAAAATTCTAAAAAATGTGACCTAAGTGGATAAAATGATAGAATTATAATTATTTGATTCACATAACATGACAGTAAACATGATAAAAGTCCATGAATATGTAAGTGGTTGTTGCAAGAGGAAAGAAATAACCTGTTCTGCATTTCCACGGTGGATAGGACATGAAGTAGTTGCAGCAGGAAAGCTGTAGTTCAGACACTGGAAAAAGCTTTTAAATAGTAAGGATAGATAATAGTTTCAATAAAATGTTTAAAAAAATTGAAGAGTGTCCATCTCTCTGATTTTTTTATAATAGGTAAAACAAATATCCATGAAGCTTGCCACAGGTTCAAGCTGACATGGCCTTGAGGCGGGAGGTCAGATTACTTTTCTTCTAGGTCTTTTTCCTTTACTTCCATGGTGTATAACTATGTAACACACAGAGTACACGTAAGAATAATTACATTAGACACTATAGTGACTGAACATTTTTGCAAGCTAATCTCCACAAAGTTAGGGAACAATATCAGGAATAAAGATCTCCTATGCAACCACATATTTCTTATGTACATACCTTCTGATACTCTAATTATACGTTCATTGTCTGAAGCAACACATACTTCCCAAACTTCCCCACGTCTGCAACACATGTGGCACGGATCCTGATTAGTGATGAGGACTGTGGCTGATATGCAACCTTGATCTGTCCCCATAGCACCATATATCTTATACACTGAAAGAAGGAGGGATCCTATGGAGAACCCTCCCTATCTGCAGCCACTTGAGCTTTTGCCCTCCTCCTCTCCATTCACATTTCCTCAAATTCAAGTCAGGCTCTGTTTTTTATTTCTTCATGTCGAATAAAGTGGCAGCACCACAGAGTACAGCACAGACAATGCTCAGAAGTCAGAGGATGGAGTGCATTGAGTACAGTCAAAAGCTCTGGAAACTCAAGTTGCTGAGCATTAACAAACCTAACCAGGCTAAGAAAGAATGAGATTTTTGAGAGTCTTGTAATTTGGAACATTGGGAAAATCTACCACACTTCTACCACATTTCAAGACCTTGCTCAAAAGCATAAAGATGTCAGCACTTTTTTTTTTATAACTTGGGCAAAACAATGCATTTGACCCTTAATCTCATTCTTAGAAGCAGCAAAAATTGTTTAGCCACAGTTTCTTCAAAAATTTCGTCAAATAAATATGTCTGACATGAAAACTGCCAGCCATGCTGGGTAACACTAGTAAAATTATTAAATACTGAAAGCAAGGTCTTTCAACACAAAGCACCAGGAATAGCTATTAACACCATCTTTAATAGTACTGAACAGGAAATAGTAGCATATTCATAAATCTCTACAGAAATTATATATAGGAATCTCAGCTAAAGGAAGGAGAAGGCTATAAGGATAATAACTGGAGGTGGCTTTTACAATTCACTGTTCTGCTACTGCTTTCGGTATTACCTGAATTCACACGACTAAAATAAGACCTAAGAGGGTTTTTCTGAAACAAAAAAATTTTTCTTTTAAAAACGTACACTGTGTCTGTTAAATTTCACCAGAAGAATAGCACCCTACTTTTGCTATAATACTGTCTCACAAATCATGACAGAATTTTGCTGCTGCTACTCTGCATACTACGTACCACAAGAGCTAACATATGTGCCCACAAGACCTGTGTCATTGTTCATTTCTCTTTCATCCCCCATAATATTGAGGGACTTGGAATGTCAGAGCTCATCCATCTTACACTGTTCTTGATTTAATATTGAACAGAAAATCTAAGGACTTTTCTTTAAAAAAGACATTATGGAAAATGTAATCTGTTTACCAAGATAGCAAGCTTGACTCTTTTCTAAAACATCTCAGGGTGTCCATGGCCCTTGTTACAGCAGCCAAGACTACTATTTGGTCTTTCAAAAAGGTGACAGCTGCAAGTCTCTCAATTGCAGAGAGAACCATATGGACATCTACTTCCTAAATCTCTAATCCAGTCTTCCTCTACATTAACCAACAGGCATTTAAGGTTGCTCCTCTTTTGAATAACAACTATGAGATCTCCGCTCAGAGAAGAGTGGCTTAATGTCTGGAAAACATCGTAGCATTTATTTTGGACTTTGTGTAGGTAGGACCTCTCTAACCTTTGTCTTGCCTTGGCAGGAACTCCTTTGTGGCACAAAACACACAAGTAAACTCCTTCACAAAAGCGATAGATACTTTCTTATTTTATGAAGTGCTATAAGGAATCATATACATATGTTTTTAAATATGGGCTAAATTTCACCAGGACATAAATATAACCTTTTGGCATTTGCACCTCTCAGGCTTCAGCGCCTTCATTATCCCTGAATAGCTGTCTTTAGAAAAATGTTTTGAGGTTGTTATCTGTAAAGAAAGCCTACACAAAGCACTAGATTCCATCCCTTTTTTTTACCCCAAAGCAATGTGAAGCTCACTTCTCCCTCATAAATAGGCTTCTCCTGCCTCAGGAGAGTGAGGACAGTTGGACGGGCAGGGACAGCTCCTGACCCTTCACTGTCTTTTGCGAGTAGAGAATCATCAGACCCTGTATCCTTCTCCTATCCCATCTCATCTACACTCTGGAGGGCACAGCCGGCTGTAAGAAAGAGAAATCATCCATCGACTGCCTCCTCAGGAGCTCCATAATCATAGTGCTTCCCTTCTCAATTACCTAAAAGAATCCTCTGAATGAGATCGTAACAGAAAATATGCTTTTTTTTTTAAAGCACACAACTAGCATTGGTCATACACTAATAGATATTCATGTTAACCTTCCCAAATTCCTCAGACCAACCTTATGCTCAGAAGTCAGGCTGCAGCTGGCAGGATTTGTTACGGTGCGAAGGGTCAGAATTCTGCTCATCAGAAATCCTTTGCAAGGGTGCATAGGCAGCCTGCACTCAGACCTAGGTAGGAACAGTTATTATCTTACCCGCAGCAGGAGTAAGGAATATGTTTTGGCTTCTGGCCATAGGTCACCAGGCAGGTACAGACTGGGCACTGGCAGGCCATCAGCTTCCTGCTTGAAGCCAGTTGGGCTGCAGGGGTTACCAGCAAACAGAAATTAATGCTAGGATCCTTCTCTGACAAAATGAATAGTTTTTGTCAGAAGAGAAGTCAATTTTATTCTTCCACTATGACTCACACTCTCCTCTACTCCCTTCTCCAAAGAAAATAAAACACATAAAAGAGATATTTATTTTCTGCGATCCTGAATCATATAGAAGCATAAATATTTGGTATACCATATTCACCTAATGATGACAGCAGAGTTACAGGGGCATCTTGCCTGGCTGACTGTTTCTTTCTTTTCTCTCACATTTTTGTTAATAAACGTGTCAAAGCCTGAAAGCTTGAGCAGCTGGATCGCAGGAGTTATTCATCCATGCTAAATGTTGCAGTTACAATGAAACTGTGTCCTCCAGCCCAAGGTAGTGCAGATCCTCCTTTAAGTCTGATGGTACTGGGAACAGAGCATGTGCCTGGGAAGCTGAAAAGATTCTTTTTTGTCCCACTAAGGAGATTTCCCCAAAGAATTAATATGTTCCATTCGCGTATGCTGCTGTCTGCAGAGAAGCCAAGGGATGGCTTCCAGTTGGGTGTAGTCCTAGAGAAAACATCAGGCATGTGATCCTCCCCTCCCCACCAATCTGAACATCAGATGCAAGACATTAAAGAGATTCTACCAAGGGACTCTGTTCCTTTTATTCTTACATTCTATTTTTGTACATCTAAAGCACATGGTTAGGTTGCTCCCAAACATTTGTTCTCCCAGAAGAGATTGCAGAGAAGTATCCAACCCAGAAATGACTCTGCAAGTACCATCGCACAGAGCTGGAAATCTCCAAAGAAAGATAAGTTGATGCAAATAGCTACAATCCTTTTGCTGTGTTGGTAATTCAAAAAGGAAACGAGCAGGAATACCAGTCCAGCACAGTAATTTATGTAACCGAGAAAAAAAATCCACACTGTTCTAAAACTGCAGATTGGAGTGGTTTAGTAACATAAATTATTTGCTCTTTCCCTAAAATCCTCCAGTGTTTTCATCCAGTGATCTCAAAGTATTTTCAGAACATTAATAAATGGGAAGGCTCATATCTTCAGATGGTATAAATCAGTATAGCTGTTTCTGATTGCATAGTCCTCTAAAGCATTCATTTCTTGTACCCACTTCACAGATGAATCAGCTAAAACTAAAAGCTGGTAAAACACTTGAATAAATTACTTAGCTGTCCCTGGAAAAACCTTGAAATAAAATGCAGAAGACTCTAAGTCCACTACTTCAACTAGAAGAAAACACTTTAAAAGCGCTGTTATTTATTCAGTTATACCAGACCTGTATTTTGCAAGAAATATATATACAATGCATTAGTGCTATTAGAGTGGGGGTTTTGCCACCAAATGGAGATCCAGTCTGTTGTTTGAAAGAGTGCAGGTCTGCCTACAGTTTCTCAGTTTCACATCCTGCAAATAAAATATTGTTCCAAACAATCACTATGTTGTCCTACCTTAAAATTACACAAGTTTAAGTATGTTGTTGAATGCACCCTGATATGAATAGATCAGAAAATATTTAAAAGATTGCCCTGACAGGTATGTGGAACTTATGGTATCTATTATTTTTATGTGTTGTTTGCACATATGTTTTAATGTAACACAATATCAGGTAATGTCTATCCTTGCAGAAAGATACATAGCATTTCTGTACAACTATTTGATAATTTTTTTTTTTGTCTCTGTATTAATTGAGTTTATACTAGTGTCTCTCACTAAAATTTCGGTTTACCTTCATGACATTTCTTTATGCCAGTTCTACTGGCAGCCCAAGTTCACTGAGGCCAAACCTGAGAACTTTCCCACCAAACTCCTTGCTGACTGTCATCTGACCATCAGCTTTGTCCTGGACTTATCCTCCAAGGTATGCCTAAATTCTGCAGATTTTATCTGTATTAGTTTCTAAGTTATATATTTTATATAAGTTTTATCTTTATACCCTCTATTTTTATATTTTTTCTTTTATCCTTATAGGTTTTCCTTTTATAACTTTTTAATAATTTTATTTCTTCTCTATTTTTTATAAGTACAGTCAATATTCTTGTCCTTACTTTTATTTTACAATTACCTTATTTGCTTTCTGGAAATACAAAATATATTTTTCTTTTATTCTTCAATGGGCAAAAGGCACCACATCAATACAAAATCCTCACTACTGTAAATCACAGTCATTTCACTGGGATTTACACATGGTATTAAATTTAAGCACATGCCAAAGTGTTTAAAGGGTCAAGGTCTTCCACGGATGCACCCAAGTTGGTAATTTCAAACCTTGTACTTCTAGGAGTATCTAAGTGCCACTGAATGAAAAGTTTTAGAAGCACCAATAGATTTACCTTTTTTTTTTTTTTTTTGGCTTTTGAAGACATTTTCATAGCCTAAGGCTATTATTTGTGGGTTCCTTTTTAAATGAATAATTATTTTGGCGTCCTGCATGCAAGTTTCCTGAGTTCTATTACAGCTGGAATTGCAACATCTTAAGCACTCAAAAAGCATAAGAAATATTGACTACAATATCTGCTGATCCTTCCTTTTTTATTATTATTTAGAAAGGTGGTTTCAAGGTAATTATAAGGACTCTTCTACATTTGATCTACAGTATGCCTCAGTCAGAGTCTCTGAACTAGTAAAAAAAGAATCAAAATAAGAAAAAGTTAACAAAGAGGAAAAGTATGAGAAAAATATTACTTTGTGGTTTTCAGAATTTGCTTAAAAATTAATAGCACAGTCAAATAAAATTATCCAACTTCTAGAAACATGGGCAAATGCATATACACACATACAATGCACATTTACATCCATATTCAGAACTAAGTAAAATTAGTTTTTTAAATTTTTTAATTTTTTATTTAATTTTTTAAATTTAATTATTTTATTTAATTTTTTCATTTAAAAAAAAAAGTTCAGTGGCACTAGGTAAAGGGATTGGCTACAAATTATGGTTAAGCTTGCTCAAAGGCTATGGGTCCAAGTACCTCTCAAATGATTATATGTTGAAAGAAGAGGTTACCTTGGAAGGATCAAAGACTTTCAGCTGTCCAGTATGCAAATATAAAGCCTTCTATGGAAATATAGGCCAAGATAGCACTTCCAATAGCAGGATATCTCCTTTCAGAACACTTTTACCCTGAAAAGTGACTGAGTAAAAAAAATCTGCATTTTATATTAAATGTTCCTCTGTCTTTTAGAGTCTTATTTGTGGGAGCACCGGCGTGATGAAAGAAAAATTTACTATCTTTTTACCTTTAATTTATTTCTCAGATCTCAAATAAAGCTGGTTGGTACCATGCCATCTTGTGCAACATAACTTATTTACTAAGTTCCAGCTGTTAGCTAAAGGACTGATGTGGCTTCCAAGAGCTATATAACTGAAGATGATATATGAGAAGGGAAATAGAGGTTTAATTTGCAAAGATGGAGCTTAAAATAAACCACAGCATGACTTAAAATAGTATCACCAACACTGAGAAAGTAAAATGCAATAAATATAGAATCCCACCATTTTAAGTCAATTATTTTCCTATCAAAGCCATTCTAACATATATGGGAAATGGTACTGACGCATATACACTGCCAAATTTTACCCTCAAGTATTATTTAGGATGGCATTTAGCTTTCAGGGTGTAACATGTTCCTATCAGAAAAAAAAATTCAGTGCCCATTTCTTGTTATTAATTGTTTTTGGGGGCAGGGGGAAGAGTAAACCTTTAGAAGCTTTTCTGCCATAAATATAATAATCACATTTGGGGGTATTTTAATTTTTCTGTTTTAAAGTTTGCATGGCTGCTTAGAAAACATGACATTTCTATGAAGCCTGAGGACACTACAGTATTTTCTATAACAAAATAAATATCAGTTTTGCCCTTCTACTAAGTAATTTCTTTCAACAGTATTTTATCATAAAAGTCAGTGGACTTGGCCTAAAATGTTAACATAATAAACTAATAATACTACTAAAATGGTTCACTGCTCCCAGTAAATCTTATTACATAGTAATAAGATTGCTGCTAAGAAGACAAAAGAAAGTATAATATCAGAAATAGTTAAAGGCAGAGGTAAAAACTTACCTCAATGTGTTGCATTTATAGAGTTCACAAAATGAATGATAGCATGGTATCCCCTCTGAAGAATTTCATGTGTCTATGAAAAAGCATATTATTTTGAGCATATCCTATCTTTCAGTGTATTTTTAGAGTACTTGACACTTTTAAAATTACTTAGCAATCTAAGAACGGTATAAGAGAAAGGGCAGCGTAGTACCTGTTTTACTTACACTCCACAGGAATGGTGGAATTGGGGAAAACAAGGAAATGGTGGTGGTCTGAAGAAATTAAAAATTAAAAAGAGGGCTCTGGAGTATGAAGTTTGTCTCTAAGTCCAAAATCTACCCTCCTCCTTTACAAAAAACCTTTAGAAAAGCTTTCCAATTTGGGCATATAGCATACAGTTTGACAAACAGCAGCAATGAGGAAAATATGCCATCCAAAATTTACTGCTATTGATTGTACAACAGCTCAGTTTGCAATGTTAACAATCTGCTTATGTCACCACTGAAGTAATTGCTAGAGAAGTTTAAAGTAGTTTTCAATTCTTGCAAAAGTGAGATGTGGAGAAGAAGGGAGGGTAAACCTTATTTAAAAATGCTTGGGGAGATGAATTGAAGGGGTTGCATATTTCATGGGAGCAATAGGTTGAGTGGATAAAAGATACAGAAATCCCTTGCAAAAAATATTTTTACCACAAAATTTGCTAAATTTCTGAAAAGTGCAATTTGCCCAGAAGGGGATTTTTTTTTTTCTTTCCTTTTAAATGAAAAGAAAACAAACATTTTCTAGAAATTAAATTATTCATCAAGGTCACGGCCATTTGCAAAAGCATAATTTTTCACATACTGTATTCATCAACATGGATGTGAATACAAAGTACATGAAGTTGTCTTAATTTTTTTCTCAGAGGTCTCTACACATTCTCTCTTGCAAATGCTTTCTTGCTTTGTCTTGAATTTCCTTCCTCATAACTACTTTTAAAGGTATTTTCTGTGTGTGTGGTTTTCTGGCTTATCATTAAACAGAAATTTCACAAGTTTCTGGATAGCCACTATTATTTTAGTATATATTATGTTGTCACTATTCCTTTGAAGTAATGCTATTCAGAAAATTGCTTATATGGCTAATCTTATTTTTCAGCTCTTATGAGGTATTATTTCAGAGGGAAGATACAGACATGTGTCACTTCCTCTTGTTTTTTGCTGACGAACAACATACACTGATAGAAAAGGAACATATGGACATTTTCTCACACCCAAACCAAATTAACCAACAGGAAATGTCTCTGATCTCAAGCTGGAAGATACTGATGCTATAGGCAGCAACAGTATACAACACTTCTGTATTAGTAAATACAGGCTTATTTGTTTGTCTCATGCTTGGCAGAACTTTGTCATTGGAATTGAGGCCACTTCAGACCATCCCATTACTCCACTGTATTTAAACAGACCAGCTGGGCTTCATTCTGATATCTAAAAATACGACATCCCTCATATAACAAGGTTTTACACAGAACAGAAACATCAAGTCTTCTCTCTTCACCTAAATTGAATGTGACTTAATGGAACCCATGCTGATATAATTGTAGTGGGGGTTTAGAGGAAATATTTACAGATAATGTAAAGTAACCCAAAAAACCACTTTTCAATCCCTGCCCTTCCCAACCTCCTCACAAAATTCTCGGAGAGAAAGAGCGAAGATATTTGTGGGAGCAGGGTGAATGCTCACACTAAAGCACTAATCCCTAGGTACCACACAGTGTTAGAAACTACGACTTTTTCTGGTGCAGTTTCAGCTACTGTTTGGTTAGAAATGTGATCTGGTGTTGGCTCTGGGTTGTTTAGAGGAATCCTGTCTCTTTTATATTATCCTATCCCCTTTCTTCCCTTACACTCATTCTGCTCAACAAAATAGAGGAAATATGATAGACTCCAAAGACAGAGAAAATTGGATGTCAGTGCTCACAAATTAACTGAATTGAATGTGACTAGAAGGACTCAACTCACAAACAAAAGTACCAAACTTGTTCAGGGAGTAACGTCAGGTAGACTAATGTTTTAAAATACGAAACAGTCTTCTGCAAGAAAGTTACGCCTATAACTTAAAGAGTGAAGTCAAGGAAAGGACTGGAGGGAACTAAGGCTTAGGGAAATGTGAAGCCAAATATGACATGTTGACAACAATGGGAATTTTGTTTCTGATTTCAGTAGTATGAATAAAATAGGGTTTTATACCTGAAATTCAAAAGGGAAGCATTTTTATACAGGAAAGAACCTTAAATGTTAAGGAATCAATGTCACAAATAGGAAGTTTAATAAAATACGAAAGTAGCAAAGGAATCTGCATTAACACAATATCTGAAACAAAACCTAAGATGGTCAGAAGATATTGTATCAGCTTCAGAGAAACTTAAAAAAAAGAGGATATATATTCCCATTCACAGACACAATGAGGGAAACAAAAAGTTTTTCTTAAGCACATCTGGAAGGAGAAGAAAAAAAGGAAAAACAAAGAGCTCTGAAAAATAAGGATTGAAGACAACACCGCAGAATTCAGGAATCACATGTTCCCTGCATAAATGTTTCACAGCTTTTTTTTAACAGGGAAGGAATAGTGAAGAGCAAAGCACTTGAAATCTCAGCCTGAGAAACAAAACATGAAAATGCAGGTATATTGCGATATGATTTAATATTTTACTTAAGCTTCCATTAACTTCATCGAGCCAACATTTCTCCTAATAGTTTTTATTTGACATCTGCAAAAGAAATGCAGAAAGTCTTGTGGTCCTAGATCAAGCATAACTTTTTCAGTAGTGCACATGGAAGAAGCCTTTTTTTTGTGCCAGGCATTTTACAGCAGAAAGGCAACTCCACTCACCCCAAGAGAGTCATACTGATACAATGCTAATCCATTTGCCAATACAATCTCTTGCACCAACTCTTCATGTTGCCAGGACCCCTGAAGAAGGTCAGAGGAAAAATCAAGGTGAAGTTTGTGATTTAGCTGAAGAGCATCTAAAATTTACATTTTGATGTTTCTGAATTTGCCTTTCCCCCATGAACTTATGTCTCTGCACTTCTGTTACAAAACTGAACTGCTCACACCTCTTTTAATCATTTTTGGATCCTATTTGGAGTGATAAATTAGATAGTGTCTGCAACAGCATGAAACAAAAAAGACTTTTTCTACCATATGTTACAGCAATAAAAGAGAAAGCTGTTTCCCATTATTGGCTGGTCCATCCTCATGTAGTCAGTTGCCTTGGAAACTGAGATTGATTATAATTTCAAGAAAATGTAAGAATGAACTGAATCACATAGTTCCTTTTTCAATGTCTGTCTCAATTTACAATGTTGAAACTAGCAACAAAAACATCCCTAAGCATGATTTCCACCTCTAGCTTTATTTTTGTTGCACTTCTCTCTCAGAGTGACATTCAAAATAAGATAATAACTTAGATTGGATACATCAGTAAAATAATTGTGAAGTTTCAGAAAACATTGTAATAACTGTAAGTCAAATGTACACTAACATTGACTTAATTAAAAAAAAAAAAAATAGTTGTTCTTCCAGATTTGATATCTGGATGACACAATATCTAGGTATCATGTAATTCAAATTCCTTACTCTGTCCAAAAACTTGAACTTTCACTGAAGCCAAGATATACTTGATAAAACATTAATTTTCCAAGTATTTCACGGACCCCTTCAGGAGTTCATAATCATTTCTCTCCTAAGGATTTGACTTTGATTAGCTTTAGTGTGCTTACTGCAAATAAGTTACCATTTATTTATGAAAACCTTTTGTCATTTTAAATTCCTTACTTAAAGTTGCCAACAGAGCTTGTAAACTGTGCAAAGGACTCGTTCAAAAGCACCACTTTTCATGCTGCTATCTTTGGTTTACCAACAGTCCCAAAAACTCTGCAAAGTGACTTCTTTTGCTTTGACTTCTTCAATTCCAGTTGCCGACCTATATTTAAAAACAAGGAATTTTACACTAGCTGAGAAATTTGGCACACTCTTCTCATCTACTCTTCATTAAAATTACTCTTCCAACATAAAATTGCCAAACCTGTCATAGGGAGTTGTGGAATTACAGTGAATAGGAGGAAGTTTTTATCATTGCTAATACATGGGAGGTGATCCAATAGATTTTTAAGTTGTGGCCCCTTAAAGAAAGGTTAGAAGATTCTTGGCAACTAAGCAAAAAGAATTTGTCAGCCCTTCAGCATGAACAGCTAAGGAAAAAATTACTTATTAAAATCTGTAATCTTTGTATTGTTTTTCTGTAAGATAGTTCAGTCTTTGGAAAGAAAAACAGAACCCTAAGTTAGTATAATGTTAAGGATAACTACAGAAGGGCTGTATATATAATCATCTTAGTTGATTTTCATTTTGCAGTCCTAATTTCAATACTTTCTGACTTTTGTGGATTCATAACATTAATCAAATAATATCTAAAATTTGATATTTTTCTTCTCATTTATTGGGCAATTCATGTCTTCTTTTTTTATCCAGCTCTGCACACTTGACAGACATTGCTAATGAAGTAGTTTGCAATGAATTTTCTTATCTAGTGCCAAATAAATTATTTGTATTTTGTACATTATTTACCCAGTTTACCTTTAAAAAGACATTGCAGTAGCACAAATATAATTTTAAACTTCATGTCATAGCTTTTAAATAGTTAACAGATTATTTATTTCATTTTATTTTATACCTTGAATTCTAGTAAAAATCTGAGCTTTTAATTGTAAATCTTGAAATTTAATTCCAATCTCAAACAGCAATTTGTGCCCTGACACTGGGAATCCTGGCAACCTGTCAGTCCAAGTGGTAACCCACAGTCAGGAAGGAAAAAGTCATATTTGAAGAGACTTGACTGTGGAACGAGAACTGGTAAAGTCTTGCTTGCTATGACACAAAGCAAGCCAGCTTTCCCACCACCTTGTTGCACTGCTTTCTTCACCAAAAAAGCAATGACAGAGATGAGGAGTATCAAAGAGCAAAGAGTACTTAAAAATAAGCTGATCCTGCCAAGGCTGATATTTTCATCTTCCCTCTGGCTCTACTCCATTCTCTTTAAATTCCACTGAATCACCAAAGGAGAACTCTGGCCTGATCATTGAAACAAAAAATTAAAAAAATAAAATCAGTGACTAAACCAACAAATGAGAGGTACTCTAGTTTATAATCTAAGAAGGACTACTTTTAGCAGGATTACTAACTATTGATGAATACAGCTCGAGAATGGCTTCAAGAAGCTGCTGCAGTTCTAGAATACTAAGTATTTCTATAATTCATGCAGATACCGTACAGATAAAAAGCACTTAAAATTGAAAAAGGCATATGCTGTTTCAACAGCTACAGGGTACATGTGTCTTCCAATTTGGCTCTATTTCTAATTGCATGTGAAGCCAAATCCTGATAAGCAGTTCCTTCAGACTTGTGCTCTCTTTAACAGTTCCTACATTCTCCTTCCATAAGTTAAAAAATTCAATCAGAATTTTTTTAATTCGCAATCCCATATAAATGTAAATAATGATTTATTATTAAAGGAATGAAGATTATTATTTGTCGTGGTTTAACCCCAGCCAGCAACTAAACACCACGCAGCCGCTCACTCACTCCCCCCCACCCAATGGGATGGGGGAGAAAATCAGGAAAAGAAGCAAAACCCGTGGGTTGAGATAAGAACGGTTTAATAGAACAGAAAAAGAAGAAACTAATAATGATAATGATAACACTAATAAAATGACAACAGCAATAATGAAAGGATTGGAATGTACAAATGATGCGCAGTGCAATTGCTCACCACCCGCCGACCGACACCCCGACAGTTCCCGAGCGGCCAATCCCTGCCCCCCACTTCCCCGTTCCTATACTAGATGGGACGTCACATGGTATGGAATACACCGTTGGCCAGTTTGGGTCAGGTGCCCTGGCTGTGTCCTGTGCCAACTTCTTGTGCCCCTCCAGCTTTCTCACTGGCTGGGCATGAGAAGCTGAAAAATCCTTGACATTAGTCTAAACACTACTGAGCAACAACTGAAAACATCAGTGTTATCAACATTCTTCACATACTGAACTCAAAACACAGCACTGTACCAGCTACTAGGAAGACAGTTAACTCTATCCCAGCTGAAACCAGGACATTATTATACCAGGCTAATGTGAGAAAAAATGGTGTTCTAGGACATATGTAAAAACCCATGGATTTTGTTTATCTTGTTATCCATGCATTCAATTTTAGGCTCTGTACAGCTTCCTTAAAAGGAAGTATACATTAGCAAAGAATAGACCTCAAGGGGTTTGAAGTTTGGTTCATATAAACATGTAAATGTTTTGATGTTTATTTCCATCTTATCTATGCAGGGTCACCAATACTATCAGAATATCCTGTTATAGAATCTCTGTTTCTAATTCCAGGATGAAAAGATTCACAAAGTTTTGCCTTAACCTTTTGAAAATCCTGTTAAAGATTTGTTTTATTCTGAAGTTGGACTGAGGGTATAAGTTTCTTTTTTTTATTTTATCCAGACTAGTTCCACCATCTCTTGTGTAAATCATTATAGTCTTGTCTCTCTCACTTCATTGGCTTTTTGGTTTCCATCTGTTTTCTCTCATCTTTTCCTCTACTCTGCCTCATCTACATTCTCTTTCTACTCTGTTTTCTCTCATCTGCTTGCTCATTACTATTAGTCCAGCCCTCTGTTTTCCCCTTTACTTCCCAATTATCTCACAGAAGTGGAGAATGCATGAGACCTGAGAGCTCCATTCTGAGAGATGCTGACAACTTTAACTTCTTTTTTTGACCTGCAAACTTTAGCTTCTTGGTTTTATTTATTTTTTAAGAGAGTCCTGGATATCTTTACTGACCTAAGCATGTTACTTTTCTGAATGTTGTCTAAGGTATATCGTGTTCTTATTCCTGGAAGCATTAATTTCTATAGGACCCATTTGTACTTTTCATAGGAAGGTGTAACTCCTTAGTGTCCTACCTGCACAAAGGTTATCACGGTATCATGATATGTACTTTACTAATCTCTGATGGGAAGCCGTAAATATTTCATTGTTGCACATTATCGTATCTGTTGAAGAACATTCAGGAATGTGTTCATGTTAATAAAATTAATTTCATAATGGTGCTGTCTGTGATACAAGCAAAAATGTGAGTATCTCAAATTTTGAAAAAAAAGGATAGATAGACATGCATTTAAAACCTTTTAGGATCAGCACCCAAATATATACATTATTCTATCATTGAAAATGGCTTAACAGGGCAGGCTTAATGCTCTACAGCTACCTTTGTGACACCATGAATGTCACAACTCTCTGTTCTAAAGCTGTAATTTAGCCATTGATAATCAGGGGTAATCTTTAATCCTTAAATTGAATTCACTCAGAAACTTCCAGCTCAAAACTATTTTTTTTCTTTCTTAATAAAAAACAACTCTTCACAAATGTTCCAAACCATACAGTTAAGTACTGACCTTCCAGAAGTGTGCATATGGTCTCACTCCCAGGGCCTTCACTAGTTTCTCACATTTGTGCACTTTACCTTGTTATCTCTCCAGTGCGGTCCCCCGTGACAGAAGTCCAGAGATGCAGTGCTGAGGGGACTTAGACGAGGTCATCACCCCAGCACCAGGTCCATCATTTAAAGGGTGCATTCGTGCATAATTCACAGAATTACCTACACATTTCTATGTCTCAGGCTTGGAGACACTGGCTGGACACTTAACTGAGCTACTAGTTTCAGTGAAGTCCAGCTGTGCTATGTGTCCCTTTTCCTTGGGACAGCTCCCATTTACAGTAAAAGCCACCTCCTCCAGGTAAACACCCCTGAAGCAGGAAAGCCCTATTTATCTTCTGGGAATTACCACCTCTTCCCTTGTGCCAGCAGAGATCTGTATCAGTCAAAGCTTTCATTCCTCAGACTCTGCCCTTCTCCTCATGCCGTCCAAGGGAATGTTTTCAAGCAGTCCCCAAAGGAGGGACAAATAGTAAGGTTCTTGCTCTTCCCTGTGTCAGTAGAGGAGGAAAATCACTACAAATTAGAGCCCTGTTGTGCAGGAAACTTCTGGAAACTCCAGAGACTTCTACAACTTTCCAGAAGTTACAAATGAGGTTTAGAGAGGTAGCTTGGATGTTGCCTTAATTACAGAGTCCCTATCTCTTTTCTATGATTGTGAAAACTGTGAAGGGTTTGAAACAGAGACTGGAGAAAGGATCATCCCTCTGTTGAAAGCACTGTTTTCCACTGAATGGCAAAAAGACAGGTGACAGAAGTTGGCTGATTTGGATTTTATCAAATAAAAGTAGCAGTGTTATTCCATGTCATTCCACACTCTTTGACATCTCATACTGTTTTTTAAAGACTACGAAAATTTTTAAAGCTGAGGTGCTAACGTGGAGCCCTGTCAAAGTAAGGGTTGCTATTGAAAGAGGTAACCAGTCCTTCATGCTTTCAGAGAGGCTCTGTTCTGAAGGTGGCATCTGTGCCACAGCCAAAGCAGTATTTAACTTTCAGTGAAATGCTGGAGTCATGAACCTGAGTGATTTGGAACTGCTCTATTTATAAGCAGATATTCAAGACAGCATTTTTGGAAGGCAGCCACTGGAGTGTACTGTATTACGGAATAAATCACACTGAAAAGATGCTCCCTGTCAGGTTGGAGATACTTTTAGAAAAGATCAGTTACAGAAACCATCACATTTATGTGACTATTTCTACCTTTGTTAGTGACACAAGCTTATTTCATACACACTGTAAGATCCCAGATGAGTTCCCCTAAGATTTCACACAGATCACAATACCACAGGCTCTTAAATATAGTGGAGAGGTCTCATTTTTTATAGTACAATGAAGTACAATTAAGGCATGATCTTCCTCTGACAGGTCTGAAATGATCTCCATCTCAGCTCCTTAGGGAGTGTGTTGAAATTTAGCCATTTAAAAGATCTCTAGCCAATATTTCAACTGCTCTGAACTCTCATAAATATTATCAGCTCTAAACTTCTGGAAAAGTTCACTGTTGAGAGGTAGTCCCTTCAGGAGTATACAGTACAACCTGACTAAAGTACAACCTCATCCCAGGTTATTGTTCTCATGTATTTTGGTCTATGTGCAGTCAACAATATGGGCTACAGAAGGTGCAGTACAAGGGTATAACAAAAAGCGTACAACTGTAGTGGCAAACCTCCCACTTACTTTATCAATAAACTGAAGTGGGTACCTTGCCTAGGGATATGTCTATAATGCACACTGCAGCAAGACGCAAAGATCTGTAGCTTTAAAATGAGTCAGCATGGATACTGAAAAAATTTTGCCAGAGGGACTTGGTTTTGTATGGGCTATTTCATATTGCTAAGAAAAGGTAATTTATCTCAGTGCAGCATATTAGCCCCCTTAAAGCTTTAAATCTTTCCAGCCTGAAAGATTAGTTTGGAGACAGACATAAACTACTTACAGTGTGTGTGTTTATGTTTTGACACTGTGCAGTAAAGACAAAATCAATTAGCATGGGTGGTTCATGAGAATTCTTCAGACATTTCACAGGTAGCTTAAAAATGGATTGAACATGTCTACACTTGTTTTGCAGGTATAGAAGTATAGGCATACTCTGAGACACTGGCTTAGAACAATATCCCTAACCGTATATGGATGAAACCATGGTTAACTGAATTTTCCCAGAAGTATGTAAATAACCATTACCTAGAATAGAGATTAATTTAACCAGGAATGGCATCCAAATTCAGATGCAGACACCTAACCCTATACTGTAGGAGTCTATATGTGAGCTGAGGGTCTAAACTCTCATTATGTTTCACGGAGACAGAGGATTCAGTTCCGTTACCTACATGAAGATATCCAGGAGCTTTTGGGATGCAGGGGGACTCATCCTGGCCACCTGTTGACTTCCCAAAAGGGCACAATCTCCTACAGCTCCTGTGCTTTAGCTGTCAGCCCCAGCAGTAAACCTCAGCTCCTCCAGTGCATCTCATGTGGCACTGGACTTGTACGTTTTTGAGAACTGAATCAAGGTCATAGTTGGTACAGGCAGTGAAATCTAGAAAATTATTCAAACAACCAATGTATATCCCTGCTTAAGGGTGAGTCACACAGCTCTCTCCATTCAGCTGACTGTATCACCCAGAGCTCCACAATGGGAAAGTAGACACCTTGCTCACATGCAGATGCCTACTTTACAGGGACATGCCTGGATTTCTGAATTTAACCCTGAATTCACCTTTGTTATATACTAGTTTTTAACCATAACCTAGTGTGAAATAAGAAGCCAAAAGTCACAGCTTCTTCAATATTATTGAGTCAATCAGACTAAAAGCTCCAGCAGAGAAACCATTCTAGGAAGCCTTCCATTAACGCTATTCTCCATCCAATAAGGTGGGGCAGAGACGGTCTCCTGGGTAGACAGCAGAGGAACTCAAGCTTCTTTTTCCAACTGTAAAGTCATCTCTCTTCATATTCAAAGTAGAAAGGACATAAGGAAGTGAATCACTTCTGTATAATCAAATTTTTCAACTAAGATCTGAAAATGTATGGCTGCTTTCCACATTTTCCTTTAGGGTGCTAATATAAATTGTTTCTACACAGCAGGCTGAACCTTCTGTTCCCTCTCAATGAACGGCTTGTATATTGCTGCTTTTTCAGTGCAAAGATCATAGTCTGATCTGGGCAGCTAATACTGTTATAATAACTTATAACAATAATTATCTAGATTTTACTAAGAATAATAGTATTTATAAGCAGCATGGGCAATACAGGACTTGGCACTTTGTTAATTCCACAATCCTTACAAAATCTAATATGCCACAAATAGTATGGAACTGCAGTTACACAATAGCTACCATTAAATAAAAAATTACTTGTTTTTTAACTTAAAATGTGTGAATTATTAGTCCATTTTTTAAGACATCTAAGATAGGATTGACTGCAAATTCAAAGTAATGATTCGTGTTACTGTTAGAATAGAATTTCACTTCTGCTAAAAATGTTTTAAGCACAATAATAAATAGAATGCAATTGGAAGTCTTTTAAATTTTTAGAGAAACATTGAATTTGTGTGTATTTTCCTGTGTTTTATTACAGCACTATCAATCACTGTAGTTATTTTGGAATACTGTACATATGAATTAAATTAAGGAAACAGAGCTATTAGGAGAAAATATGCAACTAAAAGCACTCCCTGTTTTTTCTTAATCCTAAATCTGACCTTGTTAACAAGCAGGTGCAAGACTTCACACTACAACCAGGAACAATAAAGAAGCATGTTGTCCTCATTTTTCCTCTAATTGTTCTGTTCTCCAAATTGTATTAGCTCCCATTTGTTTTATGCAATATTCACCATTATTCCCTTTTATTCTTTTCAAGTTTATTGTAGTCCTGGAAGTAAGAGTACAATCCTTTGATTTCCCACATCACACAAAAGTAATCTATGAGAATATAGCATATGCCATGATATGAAAAATGTATCCCAGTTGAATTCCTCAGTCAAAAAAATTACATACCTATGGCATCCTCCATGAAAGTTCTCTGCAGTGAATTATTCCCACTGTTATTACTGAGTACAGCAATGAAAAGTCACAGCCAAAACCCACGTGTATATACCTTAGGTAGGTAACGTCCTTATTAACTCTTTCTCTGTTCTTTACCAGAGTAAAGGGTGCCTGAAAGCAATCTATAATTATATAAACAGGTAAAGCATCCAGCATCCAATTAAATGTTCTTTATGGCATTTATCTTCCAGTTACCCTCTTGTTATCAAAGAGTGTAAAAAAACATGTAATGAACAACAGAATGCAGTGCTGCCAAAACATATGTGGTGGTCATTGCATCTAAAAGTGACTTACTGAACCCAAGTGGTTCAATTTACTTCTTCTTTACGTATTCTAAAATGATACAAAGGAAGACTAATGAAAAGAAGAATCAAAATCTACCTTCAAATTTTAACAGGAGAGCAGGTGGATCTTCTACCTGAAAATTTTAACAGGAGAGCAGACAGATACATAGAAAGATGACATCTAACAGTCATTTTTTTAGATCTGTCATTTAAAAGATGCAGGCAATTCGCAGAATTAGTGAAAGTAATGAAGCCTAACATTTATTCTTGGCTCAGCCAGTGATTTGCTGTGTGGTCTCTATAGTGGTTTGAAAATACACAACACAACACCACTATCAGATAATGGCTACTTCATGAATATTTTTGTTAGACTTCCTTTTATTAAACTGCAGATTTACAAGCAATTGTAAGTAAGGTGGAAATTACGAAACTGTGTAGCCCTTAGCTCCCCATATAAAAAAAAGACACTTTTTAGTAATAAGCATTGTACTACCTTAAAAACTTTGTTGGAAACCTTGGAAATAACTGGTTTAAGCATCCAGGGAATTTTTTCCTGCAGTAAAATGCTTCCTCAGTCACTATCCCCTGCTTGACTTACACCACCCACCTAA
Source organism: Harpia harpyja (assembly GCF_026419915.1). Lineage (NCBI taxonomy): Eukaryota > Metazoa > Chordata > Aves > Accipitriformes > Accipitridae > Harpia > Harpia harpyja. Next base: position 75,024,758 of record NC_068940.1, read on the forward strand.
GCTTAACTTTACTCTATAAAGTTTGTAGACAGATGTGCAAAGGTCAAATTAAACCACCAGTAGATTTTATAGTCCTATTCCTTCTATTGACGAGATCATTAGGCGTATGTGCAAGGTATGAATTAAATCACTAATAGATTATATAATCTCACTTCTCCTAGTCAATAAATCTTTTCCATTATACTATAATATTATATCATCATATATGCTCCTCTAAATCACATTAGCCTCTACAAAATGTGAATATAGCTGAAAGTACAATCAGACAAGTATTATGATTTACAACATTAATAGCCCAAACTACCTCTTAGGAAGGTATCAAAAAGGAAGTTTGTGTCTTATTATTTAGTTATAAAAAATGAAAGCAAACAAAATCTTCTGTTTAATAAAGAGCAGAACATCTGCCCATCTGGAAATATTGCTTATAGGAACTCTCACATTCTCACACTATGACACTTACACCACTATTTTCTCACAAAACAACCTTTTCTATTAGAAGGGATATTATTGTTTTCTGATAATTGTAATGAATTATGATGATTTCAAAAGATATTTTCTCAGCTCAGATGGAGATTCATTAGTGCTAATAAAATACACATCAAGATATAACCAGCTCCCTGTGATGCTGGCTATGAGTTTAACAGGTTAAAATTTCACAAAATGTTGATAAAAATATTGAAACCTGCTGCTTCTCTTTAAAGCATATAACCGATTTGCTATTCTACTAACATAAAACACGTTAAAATGACAGGCCATATGAAAGGGAAGAAAAACAAGAAGCCTTCAGACTTCTTAAATAGGAGTCCTTTGTGTTAAAAAATCTTCAGCTATACATACATAAAATTTGCATTATAGCATATATATTATTTATAAAATAACATAAGGCGGAACTAGCCTGAATTACAGAAGCCTTCTTTGTGAAACAGTGTTGCCTTAAGGAAAGGGCTGAATACTCTGCAGAATGTATCTTTGTGATGTTTCTAATTTTTATGAAGGAATCCAAGACATTTTTAAGCTTTTAAGAAAAACAGAAATATTAGCTACATGAAAAAAAAACAAACCACAAAGAAAATAAAAAAAAAAAAACCAAAATAAAATGCTCACAGAGTAGACAGCAACAGAACTGATTTTTCAGTCCTTTTTAATTTGCCTCCCAAGCTCATTGAGAAAAGTTTTGTGTATCTTGATCTGAACTTCACAGTTTCGGTCCCACTAGAAAGTAATATTCATCAATATTTCTTTTATTATGTGCTAGTGTTAGTAATATGGGATCTGGCCCAAATCGGCCAATATTATACACTTTCCTTAGTCTCGGGAGGCCCAATCCTGCAGACATAAATGCACATGTGTAACTTTACTCAGGCTAGTAGCCCGACTGACTTAATAATGAGTTAACATGTAAATATATTCTGCCACATGTTTAAGCATTTGCAGGATCTGGTCCAGGTTTCCCGACAGCAGTCTTCACAGGGACCTCGGTGGCCCCAGACACTGGATCCTGAAGACTGAGACACGTCTCTCCTGATATAGAGTGTCTAGATCTGAAAATACATTCATGCACACAAGTTCAGCTTTTTTTTCCGGCAGCACCACCAGCTGGAGCAGCTAAAGAGATTAGGACCAAACTCTGAAAGTAATTATCATGAAGAGAATAACTCACAACTAACATTGCTAAAATACCTCAGTTGTTGCTCGTCCTTACAGTATTTCACAGGAGCCTTTCTGGTTTTGGAGAGCACATTACAAGTTACCCTCAAGATATCAGGCTGGCTGTAAGGAGTCAGTTCTGTAGGGTGTCAGGTCTGCAAACACACCATAGGGGTTTCCTCACTTATTCCCACTTCAAAGAAGCATTAAGAACAATTTCTCTTTATTACAGATTTTAACTAGATTTCTTTCCCCTGTGATGATTAATTAGGCATTTGTTACAATTTGCCTTCTTTCCACCTCTAAGAATAAATGTCCCCTTCTGCTAATCAGACACAAACAAAATGTTTTGAAAAGTAATCACTTGCTAAAAAAAAAATACGGAAATTTGGCTTCTGTGTTGTGAGGAATGTACACACATAGCATAGTGAAATTTAACACGGGTAAATGATCTGACTACCTCAAAGTGAAGTTTTTGCCTTCCTACAGTGGCCTTTCACCCTGCCCTTTCCTCCAATCTGAGGAGAGCTGATGTTGATGGAACATATAATGGCTCCTTTCCTGTGTAGTAAAGTCAGCAATAAAGCTCAGTAATTAAGGTGACCGGGGAGGCCCAGCCCAGCAGGCTAGTGGTGTGGCGAACACTTTCAGAACTTCAAACAATATCAAAGTCACTGAAAAACGGGCCTAGTTCAGGACTGGTTTGAATTAAGCCTCACTTCCACACGCACTTTTCAAATCCAAGCTCAAACAAGAAAGCCAAGGCCTTCTGGATTTCATTAGAGCCAATTATCTTATCTGTTTCATCTCAGGCCTGACCCTAAGGCTGGCAAACAGCTATTCAGTGCATTTGTGTGGTTGTTTGAGAAAGCCTCCAGCCAGCCAATGGCCTGAGGAACTGCTAATTAAAACACAGTTGCCCCCTGCCTCTAGTGATTAAATATTTTCAAGCTTTTGTAAATAATTTTTCCATTCTTTGCCCCAAGCCTCAGAGGTCCAATACATGCAGTAATTTATTTAGTTTGTCAAAGAATACTGCTGGAAATAAAACTATAATAGAAACTTAGGAAACTCTTATATCTTGCTTAACTTCTGCAAGTGACATTCTACAAGTTTGCAAAACATGTATACTGTTTCTTTTGTAATTAAGCCTTAATAACGTCATTGTGTTTGAAGTGATACAGTATACAACAGGCATTACATTTTGTTGATAGTCATCATGTTTCATCAGATGTCAACAAGATACGTATGCTCATGAGCTTAATGAGATCGTAGATGCTGCGGATGTGATACTGAGTGATATCTGTGCTCTTGAGACAGATGGACAGAGGGTGGATCACACTTTCAAAGCCAGTTTGGGGAAGGACTGAATCCTATCAGTAGCATACTTATGTCTCAGTTGACAAAGAAGAGTTCCAGAACACAGGTCCATGTCACCATGTCCCAAATAAATTCTAGTCATTAAAATTTGCATAAAAGACAAAGAACTCCATGTCTTTCATCTGGGCTAGAGGACTCAATCCCTCCATCTCCCTCTTTCAAGTACTGGGAAGACACTCCCTTTTGCCTCAGAGCAGAAGACCTGATTCTAGCCTTGGTCCCAGCCAGCGTACCAGCTCCTGTGACCCCATGTCTTATATGCAGCCACTGTCATCAGTATTGGGGGTGTGTACCTCTCATGCAACATGATGGGGAGAGGAACAACTTATCTCCCAAATTAACCTTTTAACTCCTTACATCTTACTATTATCCTTAATAATAACAAACATATTTATATTACTACAATGCGTTGGAGGTACTGTCATGAACCAAAACCCCATTGTATAAGACACTGCAAGGAAGGAATAAAAAGATGGCTCCTGTCTATATACTCTATGGGGACTTGGGGAGCTACAGGCAGAAGCTGTACAAGCTAGAATATTAGAAGCAATCTTAGCAGTATAGGAATTCAACTACTGTCCAGTTTTGTGGGAGGCAATACAGCAAAATAGAAATGTAAAAAAAGATTTCAAGGAGGCTAACAAAGTAGTTTTGTAACTGTTTATGAGAATACCCTGCATGTACAAATATTATCACCAGAAAAAGCAGAAAACCTGTACCTGGTATCATGATTTGGAAAATGAAATTCATAGCAGCATTCTGAGAATGACATTGCAATAATAAAATGGCAGAAGCTTAGAAATCACTTTAGCTGGTTGGAATGGTAGTATATTCTGTATTTCACAGACATGCTACAGAAAGAATTTGCAAAATTTAGACATTGATGGGTTGTGACTTCCAACAGAGAAGGTCAAAGGTAACACAAGAACTTGTCTGTCTGACAGACAGAAAGATGGTTTTGCCTATAGAGAGTGGCAGTAGGAATGGCTTGGGGGTAAAAGTTTGGTAAGGTTGAGCTTGAACTAAAGTCAGATTTTGTCAATTAGTATATCATAAAGTTACTATAAATTTTCATGATGCACAGAGGACACATACCTAGAACAGAGGAGTAATTGGCTGACAAACAATAATTGGATTTGTATTGTGGATGAACTGTCCTCTAGACAGACACAAAGAAGGAGGAGGAGGAGGGACCAAGGCCAAAAGCAGAATGCCATGGAATCACTGAAGAAAGTTCAAGGAAGAAAATGTTGATTCTTCCAAAAGGCAAGTTAAAAGAGCTACTTGAAATGTTGAGTGGAGGCCAGGGATTACTGAACATGGAAGCCAGGGAAGGATGAATTTTCAAGACAAAGACCATCAGGGTCAATAAAAGTGGATGACACACAGGCCAAGGAAAATGAGGGTGAAATATAGACTCTGAGCTTTGGGCTAGGAGGGGTTTATGCTAAGAATGGTTTCAGAGGAAAAGAAGGCTGAGATGCTATTTTGAAGAAGGTCTAGACCTGAACCAGAGGACAGACAGCAATCTGTATTATCAATGGTCTTGGGGATAGAGATGGAGAAAGGAGAAAAGATGATAGAGAGAGAGATTAACAGCACTTTTCCTTTTCAATGAAACATGATTGTATCACAAGGGACAAGAGGCTCTTGTGAGGGGAATGAGAGGTTAAACAGATGAATAAGGGAAGAGAAAAGCTTATATCCCAGGTAGATCAGAAGATGAAAAAGAATGAGGCCCTGGTGCCAAGCAAAGGAGTTTGAGAAGAAGAACAAATGAGGAACAACTTTGTGATCAGAGCCATAGGACAGAGCTGTGGGAGGAAAAGGGGAGTTAGGGCTGCTGTGAAGAATTTGGTGAATGATCAAATTATGACCCCAAGAGAGAAATGTGAAAGGAAAAGGGGAGGGGGCAGTATTTTCAGTATTGGAAAATTATTTCTACTATTTGGTACTATTGGAAAAGTATTTCCAAAACTCTGAAGTTCTTAAATTAACTTTGCAAGACCAAAAAAAACCAGCATAAAAATTTCTGGGTTTCTTCAGTGATTTTTTACATAGGGGCCAATGACTGAACTTGACACAGAGCAAGTCAAAATTAACTCAAGAATGCTCATCCACTTCATGTTTTCACTTTCAGGGGCAGCTAATACTTCTTAGCAGTGGCCCAGCTGATATTACAGTGAGAATGAAATCACTGCCTTCTCAATCAGTTGGAAATCACAGGGTCTTTAAGCTGTTACATTTCTTTTGCTGGCTTTGCTTGCTGTTTCTAACAAGAATTATATTGAAAACAATGGGCAACCTTTTGAAATACTTTTTCTTTGTAGAACAAAGTGAGGTAAAAGACCAGATAATAAATTGTTATTTTCAGATCCAAGGGGAATCAGTTTCCATAGAGAGTTCACCACATAGGCAGTGAAGCAGATGTTAATAAAGCGTGAGGAGTGAGAAGTCCCAGTGACACAGGAATTGAAGCACTTGCAGAGGTTTAACAACAATAATTTCATAATCTGTAAGCATCTTGATTGGTGAGGTAGGAGGGTTGGATTGGATAGGGAGGTAACTAGCCCCCGGTCTCCCATCAGCCTAATAATGCAGGATTAGAACTGTAACTTTTTTGAGAAATGTACTCTTTTACTAAAACATAATCTTTTTGTAGATGTACATCACTTTGATATTTTTCAGAGGGAGGCTTCTTTTAAGAGTGAGTGGAAAAAAATTATTCCAAATAGTCTGACAGCAAAGGCATTAACTTCAGATGTGATGAGGTCAGGTTCATTCGTAAGAATAGGGGGCAAGAAATTGTTTTCAACCATTCAGGGATGGGATTTTTCACTTAAGGTTTTTTTGCTTCTTAGAGTGATGTCCTCACCATGAAGCTAGAGATGAACATTGTCACAAAAGGGTTTGAAACAAACACTTAGTTGTTTTCTTGGAAACTTTCAAATAGCTTTGGTTTTGTTCCAGTGTAGAAGAATATCACATGTCAAAACCGCGGACAGTTGCTACTTACTGGAACTGCTGTCTTTAGTCATCTCTACATAGTAATGCACACCCTGCACAGGAGGGAGAAAGCAGCAGAGACCAATCATTTTACTGACAGGGAGAAAGGAACCAAGTAAACTGCATCTTCCCTTCAGCCCTCCACCTTATATCATCTGATATGCACATGCACTCCTATGCAGGACACAGGAGAAATGCATCCTAGATATAGCTATTTTCAACCTGGTTTATACTATGCTGTAATTTTTTGGTTTCATTTTTCATGAATTTTTTATAAATTAATAATTTTGATAACTTTATTTTAACACCTGATATAAATATATCCAGAATGCTTGTGGTAGGTAAATATATGAATCAGCTAATGAAATACTTTGAAAGCTGGTTTTGTTTCATGGCATAACAACTCATGAAAGTGCTTGTATATAATCGTAAAGATTTGATTGCTTAATTAGGTTAAATGTAGTCACAGTATCTAAGATGAGATCCATCACATTTACTTGGTGAAGAGCCTCTGCTTTCACAAACTCTTTTAACAATGACTTTTGCAAGAAGCTACCATTTTGTATAAGTAACAACGCTATATCTTAGCCATAAATTATGCTGGTGTGCAGAACTGAGACCTGCATTAGCTGATGACACAAATGATTGATTTACTTCTAAATCCTGACCCTAGTATACGTGATCACAGTACAAAGACCCCACTTTGCATGAAAAAATATACAAATATGCCAAACATGGTAAGTCACCCTACGACTGAGCATTTTTCGTATACTGCCTGTAAGAAACAATTAACGTCTAGGAGTTTGAAGTCTGATGGATTCCCTCACACTGGGTAACAACTTATTCTTCAAGAAGCTGCATTGATTTAATGGGATTACTTGTGGCTCATGCAGTACTGCTAATGCCACATAATCATGAGTCATAGACCTCCCTGAACTTTTTCATTAGATATCTGTTTTTGAGACATACATGTTTTCATAGTTTCAAACATCTCTCCACAAGACTAAAAGCTGATTTTAAGAAGTAATAAAATACTCAGAGTTGGGGCTCCAAAAATATCCAGTAACAAGAAACCTCATAAGATCTTGCAGCACTGAGCACAGTGCTATTCAGCATAATTCAGGATTTCAAAATCTGACTCTTGCCAGATTTTTCTATTTTTCTTCAGAATTACTGGAGCTTTATTTGCTAGAATATATTTTCTACAAAAAATACTTATTCCTTTCATTCAATTACTTTATGGGCAAAGTGTAGCACAGGTACACAAAATCATTAGTATTAAAAAATATCTCCAAGGAGTTATTGGTGCAAAAGCATGAGAACATCTATAAGCACAGGCATGCCCTGGAGGTATCCACACAAACCTACACTGAGACACAGGTGCATGAGCACACACAGAACCTCACAATACTTCTTTGCAATCCTGCTTATGTTTGAAAGGAGCAAAATAAAAACTTCCATTTCTTTTTCTTCTTTAATTATTAAAAGAAGAATAGTGGAGGTCTTATTAGCTAAGCTGGCTAAAGAAAGCATGAATAAGAACTGTGTAGCTGAAAGGCCTCTGTTTCTGCTGTTCTTGAAACAACACTTCTGTCTGATTCTGGATAATGGGCTTTTAATAAAAATATCCACCAAAGGAAAACAATTAAACAATACATAAAGCACCAGGGTGCAATCTAGTGGTTCTGTTACAGACTGGAGCTGTTCCAGCAGAGAACATGTGGATATTTTTTACAGGCTACAGTGTAGTTCTCGAAAGTTATTATAAAGCAACAAAATTTAAATTGGGGCTGGACATCTATACAATTGCTCAGTGTTGCTGTAGGACTTTTAATTCAGACCTGAAATTTATCTCCATCAAAATGCCGCAGATATTTTGACTTTTAGGATAAAAATATCTTCTGTACCCTTGCTGCTGTTTAATTTCTTCCAGGATGTTTCTGGTGATATTTCTCAGCTTTCTATCAAAGTATTTGACAATATGACAATTCTTTATCCATACACCTCTATTTTTTCATCTTTCTGGCTTGACAAAAATTGGAAAATGGTTATATCAGAAAAGAGCTTAGGTACTTTTCAGTACTTTGAAACTACAGACCGTGTATGGCTTGGGGTTTTAATCAAATAGTTTTTAACCTGAACCACATAAACCTGACACATGCCATATTTTATTATCCTTTCTCCTCCACCCCCTACTCTGCCATGTCAATAAAAGAAACTGTGCATCTGTAGAAAAGTAAGCCGACACTAATTAATTTCTGCAATGAAAGGTTTCATTTCTGTAGTTCCAGTGAATGAAAGGAGCATCATACGTAATTTTAAAAATCCTGATACAGTAAAGGTGAAAATTTAGGGTAGTTTGGTGAGAAGAAGTTAGATTTTCCAAATAAAAATAAACAAGTAAGAAGAACAAGAGGTCACAGGTTATAAACAGTGTTGCCAGTTTTAGTTTTATGGTGAACTTTGAAGTATAACAAAATGTTGAAAAGCTGTTTATACCAGTGTTTCAAATGCTTTTAACTCTGCTTCTCCATTTCCTAAGGACTCTGTCCCTATCCCCATGATACTAATCATCTGAATGCTCAGAACATTTGTCAAGAAACAAGAAAAAAAGCATGAAAATTTACCATTATTACAAAACCTCCCCCACCACACTCAAAAAAAATACTCAAAAGCCACAAATCCTCAGGACTATTGAATATTTACATATGAAACTTATAGTCTAAGCAGATTTAAAAAATACTATTCCAAGCAAACTTCTACCTTCTTCAGACTTCTTCAAAAGGAACTGCTCACGCACTCTTAAGTCATCTTTTTATAGCTGTTTGGTGTACCTTTCTTTGAATTCTCCTAAGACATTTTCTACAGCAGAAAGGAAAAGAAAGACATCTCTGATTGAAATGCTCACCTTTTAAAGACACTTGGAAGAAGTGGACAAAATCAGAAATGAAAACCTGATTGAAATTATAACTTATGGCTGCAGAATGCTGTGGGTCACTGAAAGCAAACTATATACATCCATACAGAAACCATTGTATAGATTTCCTAGAGCTTCCATGACTGTGTTCTGTTCAGCTATATTTTTCTTCATAAAAGCAGTACTATGCCCATGACAATGCAGAATGATTGCGGATAGTTAGCACTCTCAATAATGTCCATCTACATTGGGGTAAATCATTATCTGCCTGTCATACATATGACTCAGAGATTCTGCCTTCCTCTTTACACAGTGAAATGCTGAACACGTTGCCGTCAGCAAACAGACAAGAGAGATAACAATAGCTGTGATAATCTTTACCAGTTATTGTAAAGCAAAATATTGAGAAATAAATAATTGATTTCCATTAGTAAAGATAAACATGGCATTTTGCTAGACTGAGGCCATTGCTAATGGAGTTCGCTGATAACACAACAGATTAAAGTTCTGAAGATGTTAGTTCTGTTTGCTTCTAGTTCTTTTATTGACTCAGGAGTCTGAGCCGCTAACTCGGCTTTTTTATTTCCTCTCCCACACCTTTGTCCTTTTATCTCTTCACATTTGAATCAGAAACTGAGTCTTAGCATATTTTCTAGATCCAGTCTAGCATAATATAACCTCAGCAGCAGCCTCTGGACATTATAGCCATAAAAAATAATAGCATTAAGTTATGGGTATTTAGAATTATCGTTTAAAAGAACTTTTTTTTCTCAAAAGCTATTCTTGGTGGAATTCATTAAACATTATCACAACATACCATTGTTCTATGACTCACTGTAAATAGTAAGGTACAGCTAGGAAAAATGTTGATTTTTGTCTCCTACATTCTTTTGCTATGTTTATAAGAAACCAAGGTTTCTACCCAGTCAGAGAGTTATACAATATTGCAGAAGAGTGATGTCAAAGAAAGCCATAATAATGTTAAAAATAATATAAATCGATGGTTCGCCCTCATGTGGTGTATTTAGCTCATTTCTAGAAAATAGCAGAGCTTCAGAGATGAGCAATTAAGATGATTTGGCAACTGGACACATTCCTAAGTGAAGAAAGATTGAAAAGGCCAGAAATACTATATTTTGAGAGAAGAAAAATAGGAAAGGAAATAACGCAGATAATGTAAATATATTTAAAATAATAAATATCCATAGGCAAGAATGTGCACTTCATCTACACATGTAGTACATGAACAAATGGATGTTTAACAAAAGTGGAAGACTAGTGATTTGGGCTAAACCAAAGAATCTTTGTTTTTCAGACACGCATACTTAAGACCATGAAACTCAATACCAACAGGATACACAAAACTTATTAAAGTTGTTATCTCCAGTTCCTCAGTGAACAAAAAGTTATAAAATTTACTAGAAAATTAAATTAATATATACAAATATATTCTATTTATGTATACTTATATGAAAAATCATAAGGAAAAAAACATAGACATACATTCTCTGAGTGGCCTTTTTAGGGTTTATGTATGAAATTATAACTTAAAAAGTCAAAAAAATTCATAGTACCTATACTGAAACAGAGTTAACAAGGAGAATATATTTGAAAAGCAACAAAAATACATTTACAAAGTTTTTCATTTGAAATATCAAAATTAAATGTCATCAGATTAGGAAATACAAAAATAAGACAAAAAAAAGGGTTGGTATACATCAACACAATCTCTTGAATAACCTTAACTATGCCTTGTAAGGCCACAAGACTACAGTGAATATTTCTTAATATTTTTGATCAGATATTAGAATACAGAATTTTAAACATATTTATTTTCTCCCAAAACAAGCACTGAGGACTGTAAGACAGAGTGAAGATTTTCTGCACACCTTCATTTTCTTTCATTTTTACACTTTAACATATGTGGTTACAAATATGATTTTAATTTTGGATTACCTCTGTTTAAAATTATTATTTTGGGGTAATTATAAATTTTGTGCTGTATTTTAAATTAAATCGTGGATATAGTTCATCCTTAACTCTGCCTTAATGTCACCTGTGTCTTCTGAATTTGCTCACCTTCTTAAATTAAAATCATACATGTGACTACTAAAAATTGAACTCAAAGATAATATTATCATGAGCTATTTCTAATCATTCCAAGAAACACACACACACACACACGTTTCATTTTATGAAAGATTTTATGGCCAGGTTCCTTGATATGCTGTAGCTGTTTTATGCTACTCTGGAGTAGAGCAAAGCAGCCAGAGCATAGTGGCTGGTTACGCTAAATTTACAGCTCTTTTGTTGAATAAAAGCAGTGCAAAGCAGTTGGAAGGCACACCCCAGTTTCCTTCTGTCTCTTGCTTCTCCCTAACTCTTCTGAACACTTATATTTGTTTCCACTGCCTCCTGCATTTTCTATATTCTGCTCTATGGAAACACATCTCTCCTGTCCTCTGTAAACTCCAAGTACATACATATATATATGTGCATGTACAACACAGACCTAAGCCTCTGTCTGCTGCCTCCTTTACTGACCACATGTGGTATAATGTGGAGCTTATGAAAATAATTATTTGAACACTAGTAGTTGACTGTTGCTCTTATTTTTTCTATAACTATTGGCAGAAGAGAGTGGATTACATCCTCATAAACTTGAGTGTAGAATCATCCTCTTAGAAAATAGCCACCATATTCTATTGCTTTCAAAGAGATTAAATCAAATTTAACCTGAATAGGTGGAAGTAAATGATGAAACAAAACTCTAGAGGGAAAGATACATCAGGCCTTGAAAATAATGGAAAAGAGCTGTGCGTTTGTGTTATCATAGGGATAGAGATGCCTACCCTTTAGAAAAAGGACATTATTGCAAGGATTTTTGTAGCTAGACCAGTTGGTTAACTATGGTAAACATCAAACAAAACTCTTCTGGCAAAATTAAAAGGTATAGTGATTTGATTACTGTACTGTTCCATTCTACAGAAACTTCTCTCTCCTACATTTTCTACTACCTCCTTGTAGTTAACATAAGCAAACATATTTTCTTAGTAGAAATGGGAAAGAAATGGAAAGGAAAACATATTGTTTTATACATGAAAGAGCAGTCTTCATCTTCAAACCAGCTACAGCCATTTAAATTTGATTTTGCACTAGAAAGAGTTAGTTTAAAAATACGATAAAGACTCCTCATATAGCACTGAAATCAAAATGGCAGACACAAACCAGCACCGTATTTTTTCCTGTCTCCCACTGGAGTCCCACTGGAGCCACTCACTCAGCATGCCTTTGAAGTGATTATTCTGTGTTATGCCTCTAACTCATCTTCAAGTTTTCTGCATTTTTACACATGAAAGTTGCTTTTTCCTGAAGAAATAGAAATATTTTCTTGGACAGTTTGGAGGAAGAGTAAGGTGTAATCTCATTCAGTCCCAACAAGATTTACTTAAAATAGATTTATCTAGTGATTTATGCAATTGAAAATAACTAATATTCAGCCACCTGCATGTATATGTATGTGCCTGTAAATGCTTATACTGTTCTACAAATAGATTCTGGCCTAAGAACCTATACCTGATATCAGATACATCGTCATATGCAATACCTGATTATGGGCAAAACTCTAGAGGCAGAAAAAAGCCTTGGTCTCTATTTCTGTGGACATTATCATTCGGAAGGGGCTCTGCTGTGAAATTTGACAGTCAATCAAGCAGTAACGAGCTACCTAGTGTCATGTCTGCTGACACTTCAAGTATGTGCCTGGTGCAATTTTATGAAGAAACTAGGGCTCTGCTAGTGAGAAAGTGAAGGTTATATGTACCCCCTAGGGAGCTTTAGATGATTTTAATGCAAATTTCTCAGTTCCTAAGAACTCAAAGGATTAGGCTCTTGAGGCAGCCAGAAAGCAGGAAGCCTTGGCTTCTCTCTAAACAGGCTCCACCCGTCTGCAAACTTATTCACACCTTGGTTTTGGAGAGGACCTTCACCAACACCCTCTCCTGCCTTCGCTGGGGATTGAATACTGCATAACCTCTCTGTCTACTGGGGAGTAGGTATAAAGAGAAAATCTCTCCATTTTGTCCCTTATTTTTCTCTTAAAATTGAGGATGTCCAACATTTTCCCCACCCCTTAGTTAGGATCTTCTCTGTAACTCTGTTTCTAAAATCAATTTATTTGAAATAAAAATCAAGCCCATTTTCCTATCTACAAAACTCACTGTTTATTTTCTTAACAACTGACATGTTACAGGTCAAAACCCCAGAACAACAGCTGACTTGCTGGGGTTTTTAGCAACTCTTCTATTGATTTTCTCCAAGACTGTACCTTCCTTTCTATCTATGGCTAAAGGACTGAACTGTGGATCTCTCTTTCCTGACTACTGTCTCACAATTCTGTCCTGGCCAAACTGAGAACACAGGCTACATAATTTGTGACATTTTGGATAATAGCAGGGATAGATTCTGATCCACAGGTTAAGTGTCTCTTTACCAGGAGTTGTAAATTTACCTACCATTCAGATCACATCCATAGAAAATAGCTACTTGGTCTATCCTACATAATGCACGGATTTTTGTATTCGCTCTTCGAAGTTCCATGCCGTTTGCTTCATTGATCCCCACTCAAAACCGTCATACCAAACCCATATCAATAAGCCCTACAGAGGGCACAAAGACTGTGCGCAGGCAAAAAGGGGCTTAGGGTATAGGGAAACATTTCCTGTCATTCTTACTCTTTTGGAGAAAAGGAAAACAGCAGTATCTATTGTAATCAGTCAACAGCATTATATTTCTTAAAAAAAAAAGGCAATTAACTATGTAACACAATGTATAACCTTCACATTAATCACAACATTAATCTCAAGGTTAAATGGATGCATTTAAAACAGCAGCATTAAATTTTGCACCATCAGCAATTCTTTTAAGGGAGATCCCAAACTTTACTTTGAATTTATCTGCATTAAAAAAATTATATAATTACACATTTATTTTAGTGGCATGTCTGTAAATGATTAGTCAGTGTGTAGTAGCTTACATGAATTTTATTTTCCTGAATAGTGCTGCTTTGCGCAGGCACAGAGGTTGAAATTCCTTCTAACTCTGAAGCAGAGTAATAGGTACAGCAGCAATATTAGCTGCTCCAAACTATTTACTAGTGTGCCTTAAACTAGAACTGCAAAGTACACATTTGAAAAGGTAGTATTAAGCCCAGGATTTTGTTGTCAGGATAGCAGGGTTACCAATTATGGTTGCAGTCTCAGTTATGTGAGTCTTCTGTTCAATAAGCTGGGACCAACATTCTCCACAGCATTAGATGGCCACATTACCTATATCTTTATTGGAACAGGTTGGATCCAAACCAAGAATTTTGGGGTGATCATACCAGATATATTAGTATCAGACACTAATACTAGTGATTTGAACCATCCAGTCCCCTAACTTCTGTAAAATCTCGTCAAAGAATAAGACAGATCTTAGAAAGAGCTTGATGTAATACCGAGGTGTAGAAAATTTGGAGCTTGCCACTGACTACTTGTTTAGACTCTTTAAATACAGGCAAATGTTGTAAATAAAATCAAAACCTTTTCCACAATAACAGTGTGATATTGTGAATGTGTAAGGCTATTTCTGTGTCTAGGGCTTAGACTTTGAATTCAGGTGTGTTGTTTAACAGGTCCTCTGCGTATTATTTCATGGACTGCATAGGAGTGCTTCAGAAAAAAAAAATAAAATTAGTTTTATACTTTTTGTGATGTATTTTCAATAGAATATAGTCAAAAGCTATGCAAGGTAAATGCACTACTTGAAACTAGAAGTCTTGAAAGTGATTGGAGATACACATTAGTTGTCTCATTGCCTTTCTTGCATATCAGTTTCCACTAAATGAAACATCTTTTCGAACACGTAGCATTTGCCCAATCTTGAGAGGTGAGTGCCCACTAAACTCTTCCACTGGACTGCTTTACAATGAAAGAAAATTGTGTCTGTAAGACAGGACTACTGAAAGTCTAAAAGAGTGTGTTTTAAATTGTTTTTATCTCCTCTGGTCCCATGAAAATAAGACTAAAGATTATGATGCATCACCTATGAAAGAATAAAATTTCATTTAGAATGAGCTATTGAAAGCAAAGAGAAATACAGCATGCAACATTTCCTATCATTCTTACTGAGACATTTTACAATTATTTGCTTTTAAGTAAATAACGCTTCCCTGCCATTCATAGTAAAATCCAATTGGTCAAATCTGTGAGCATCACGATGAGACTTTTAAGTGAATGAAGAACGCTGGATTCAGACCATACTTCATATTGCTTTCTATCTGCTCTGCTTGCATGCAACTGCAGTCAGTGTGGATGTGAGCAGTAATTTTCTTCTGCCTGGTATGAATGCTTACATTTAAATTTTGTAGGTAGAGAAGTGAGCAAGCTCAAAGTCATTTTACTGGCATGATATAATAATGATTAAATGAGTGACTGATTAAATCATTAGACTTCTTTTTTTTGTCAGTTCTGAGTGGATGATCACAACAATTAAATTATCTGTTTTTATTATTTACTGAGCTTTCGTATACTGGGATACTAGGATTAAGTTAGTTTCACCATGGGTCATTCTCCTGTCTTTCAAGATTACATTAGCTCTTATTCATGTGCTTATGTTCTACAACCAGTTTTTATAACTGTAAAAGAAAAATGTACCAACCTGAATGCTGTGAGATACTCAACATCGCCCATAGGAGGATCCAAGCCACCTGTCCAAGCAATATTTATGTTATACCCTTCACCAGGGCCACTTCCAACCTGAAAAATAGGAATAAAATGCCAAAAGGAGTGAAGAGGAGGAAAAAGGAGGAGGAAAAGGGGGGGGGGGAATTCTCAAGTGTGCTTTAGAAACAAACATCAAACAACATGTCAGATCAGCCCAGCCTTGTTTGACAAGGACTGCTCTGGGTTATGCACTTGTTCTCCACTGGTCCCCTGCTCCCAGTGGACAATTTGGTAATCTGGTGTAATTTAAAGAACCAGAGAAGGACAAGAAAATTAGGGGTAATCATGCAACGCAATTACCTGAAAGATACAAATAAAAATGGGGCTCTAAAGAAATAAACCTAACCTCATTTGGGGCTCCACTGCCGGGGAAGAAGTTGCCTTCATCATAGCGATGGAGGGAAACATACAGGATGCTGGGGTCAGTGTAAAAAGCCTGCTGTGTACCGTTGCCATGGTGAACATCCTAAAGGAGAAAGAAAACAGATGACAAATGTAATAATGTCCAACTCAGTGTAGAGAGCTCAGTTCTGCTTTCTTTTACCACCCCCCCCTCTGTTTCTCTCCCTCTCCCTTGCCCTCCTTTTGTCTTTCCCTTTCCCCCTCCCTTCACCACCCCATACTTCCTGAACTTTCAGGCAAATTACTCTTTAATGCACTCATTTTTTAAACTGGCTTCTAAAAATCAGGAAACCATAGCGAGCGTGCCCTGGAGACTCCAGATGAGCAGTCATTGAGAAATCCCAGTCCTTTTGTACAATTAGATATTTATACACCGGCTCTTTGTACTCCTTGCCTCAGTGATGGAATCTAGCATCCTGTTTTATGGAGGAATTTTATGACTTATTAACTGCCAACAGTTCATAACCCCTCAGGCTTAATTAACTAGCCTCATTGGCCTCTGAAGAAAGACTAATGTTTAAACTACAAACTAGTATTTTGCAGAAGGATCTATGGTTTACAGAGCTTTTTCACAATTCTTGACAGAACACTAAACATAAGTGTATTCATTGATTTGCCAAGTTCCACTATTGAGGTCAAAGGCTCTGCGACCAGCTGAGTAAATTGGCTTTCTTGAAACATTCAGTTCAGTTAGCAGTCCCTCAGCAGTTAGATCCACATCAAAAGAGATGCCAGATGCGGAAAGGACTTCATACTTCATTTTTGCAAAATCATGACGGCAACAGTTGAAGACATAGGAATATGATCTCATTAGCTATTAAATCATCTGGCAGATAGGATGGTGCCTTCCACAATCAAGGAGTGACCTTGGCCAGTCTCCATATTTCAAACATTATATAATGCCAGTGAAAAGAAATTCTGTCATTAAATAAAATACTGAAAAAGAAATGCTGACAGTGTATCTAGATAAAAAAGGCTGATGTTGTGGACTTTTCCTTTTTTTAGTTTTGTTTTCACAGTTCTACTATTGTACTATGTGATTAGACACACAAGAAAGTTTGCAAGTGAAAATGGAAAATCCACTTGCCTTTCAGTAAAAGAAAACTGGGTCTTTTTTGTAAGTTTCTCCACTGGCATTTGTAGGAAGCTGAAAAATTATAGATATTATTGATTGTCCTCCTTTAATCCATCCCTTTTTAAAATTTCTGATTTAAATTGAGATTTCAGAAGGAGGACAGAAAAGTAGTCTGAATGGCAACACTATCACCCAGACTGTATTTATTTTACAAACACCATGAGGTCTGAACCAAATTTAGGATCAGAGAAACAATGGTCTCATTTTCCTCAGGATGCCTAGACTCCAGGAAGGTTGGAGTTAGGTGTACGTTGCCAACGGCACAGCAAGCACTGCCCATTGCTTGCGCTCTTTGCCAGCTGATGTAGCCCATGACTTTCATCCACATTGTTCAAGACTCTCTACATTGATTGAGTCTTACTTGTTCTGCATTGTGCTTGACTTGGACCTCCTCTGGGACCTCTGTGGGTTAATATTATAATGCTTCCTTTTCTTTTCTCAGTTGAAAGTACTTGAAACAACATGAAGTTACAGCCCAACTGTGACTTAGTGCCAAGGTTAAATGTAACACATGTTGGAGGTGCAAGGGAGCACACACTGGTGTGAGGCTGTTGGACATTTGAAGGCAGCCAGCATAGTGTTAGAGGCCTCTGACTGGCAAATGAAGTAAAATCTGGCATGCAGACTAACCCCAGAATTCCATTCAGTCTTCAACTACGACAGAATTAATTGGTTTACTCCAAAACAGACCCAGATCATGCTAACATACATGCAAGTATGGATGATCTTGGAACAAGGATTGCAACAACAACCAAAGAAGCTATGTTGGCCTACCTATATAGATAGATCTGCAGAGACTATGAGTAAAAACATAATAGGACTTCATTTTGTGATTTTAATTAGTCTTTCTTTCCCATGCATATTTGGGGCTTTAGATACATTCTTGCTGTAACAGTTTTCAAATGAGAAGAAAAAATATTAAATGGACATAGAGAGCTCTTTATTATTATTATTATTATTATTATTATTATTATTATTATTATTATTATTAAAATCTCAAAGCTACCTTTCTTGTCTAAACTTTAATTCCACCAAGAAGGATTACTCTGTTTTGAAGAGCAGTAACTTCTCTGGTTAGACAAAGGAATGTGTTGTTTAAGACTGCGGATGTTACCATGTTGGAAATATGTTCACATTCTGCCCTTAGTAGATCAAGTGTATTCAGGGCATATAAGTCAGTTAAAAAATGGAGATGTATTCAGATGGTGGAATAAGGATAAGAAAAACTGGCAAAGAGGTCTTTTATTTTAGTGTAGAAATAAATGAAGGAAAGATTAAAAATTTAAAAGTTAAGAATTTATATAACAACACATGTAGCAGCTATGAAGACTACACTTAATTTGTAACTAGAGTACAGTTTAATGTGTGGGATTGAATATTACTTTTTAATATTTACATCGTAGTAACATGTATAGCTGCCAACCTGCATGGGGTCCTGCTGTGCTAGTCACTAACAAAATATAGTCTTAAAGGTTAATTTCAAGTCTAACATCTGTAATTCCATTCTTTCTTTCAGATGCCCAAAACACTCTGTTGGTGGGCATAAAGACATCACCATTAACTTGTTCATTCATTCAGTTTGGATTGTGATTTATCCATAGTTTGCATACATCAGAAATTTTCTATACGAATTTTTGTACATCATTGCACTGACCGTGGAGCAGACTAGGGACTGGACTGCAACTGCTCCAGGAATGAAGTAATCTGTCAGCCATATATTTCTCCCTTTTCACCAGCTGAGTTATTCTGGCCAATGGGATAGAGTCAGAGAGAGGCTGACCATTCCCCATCTACTTTCCTGGGTAAGGATAGGCAGCTTCACAGGTAATCATTTGCACAGGTAATGATTTGCACATTTAACCTTGCCTTGAAAAATTGAAGCTGAATTCCTAAGTGCTTATTAGTTAAGTAAGTCAAATGGAAGTGATTTCTTTTCCCAACAAAGTGAATGTAACATTTACAGTCAAAAAACCTCAAAAACATTCACAAAATGCAAACTTTGAATAGGCTTTTCTTATTAAAAAACAAGAATAAACACAGAGTTCACTTTTGGCCAGCATTTACAGCACTAAAACTCAATGAACTGTAAGATTCAAGTCAGCAAACAGATACAACATAGAGTGGAAGTGAATTTTGCAAAAATACTGGTTTCTTGCAGTTTATAATTATGTTTCTAAGTGATAGTAGACCACCCTAAGAAATATTTGAAAAACATTCTAAGAATAGTTAACCTACCTATATACTTATTCTACCACTCATTTTTCACTTGCCATTCCTTCCACCACACTCCTTTCTCTGCTTCTCTTCAAGAGCCAGTACGCATGTTTAACTGAACAAAAGTGCTAGATGGTAAGGCCATGACTTCACAATAAGATTTAATTATGAGTGCAGATATGAACAAGATTTAGACTATTAAGCCCTGCACTTCAAAAACCCTTTAACATATTTTGTCTTTAAATCTTTTATCACCTGCAAAAATTAATTAAGTGCAGATGTAACAGGTTAGGTTTTGATGCCAGGGTTCATTTCCTGTCTATGCTTTGTCAGACACCCTATTACACCTCCTCATGAACTGTAGGAAAACAAAAATGGTGCTCATAAATCAGCATTCAGCTTTCCTTGGGCTGTGCATTGGCCTGATCCTTTAAGTGCAAGGCAGAGCTCCAATTCATTATTCATGAAAATAATATAGACAACATGCCAAATGTCATCTGCATTTAAATAATCCATTTGTTAAACATATTAAGTATTGTGTAAGAATGCCTTATATTAAAATACAAGACTAATCCAATGAAGTGGATTTTTAATCACGTAGCTTTCCTTCAGGGAACCATCAAAAGCTGGCACACATGACTTGAAAACTTCTTAGAGGGAATGACCTGTTGATTTCTTTAATAATATCGAAGTTACACAACAAGTCGAATCATTGCTAGCTGGGGGAAGTGGCCAATTTGGTTACCAAAGCAACAACATTCTTTAAAGCACATTTGACTATTTAAAGTTTATATTCTGTAGGGAAAAGTAAACTTTGGTTCTGTAGGGTTATTTTAACGGTGGAAGTATCAATTCATTTAAGGACCATAAAAGTTGCCCTGATCTGTGCCTTCTTCTCATTAAATTGCAGTTAACACCATTAAAGTGAAACATAGATGTTTATGGCTTCAGTACTGCCATCCTGGTTTTAATGAGTTCCCAAAATCAGAGGAAATGCACACCTTTATTACTTGTAGATATTAAAAGCAGGAAAGTCTGACATATGAATACAAATTCATTATCTTTTATCTAGATGCACTGAAAGTGCAATGCTTGCCAAGAATACATACCAGATCTACAATCAATATCTTGCCTATATTTAGCTTGTCTCTCAAGTATTTGGCAGTAATTGCAATCGAATTAAAAAAGCAGAACCCCCTGTGGAATAGAGAAGAACAGAAATAAGAAAGCAAATCAGTCAGGAAAACAGCTATAAATAATGTTCAGAGCATTTTAAAAAATGCTATATGATCTCTGAGGCCATAAATCTGCTTCTGGGAGTACCTAGAAAGCCTTTTCAGTCATCTGCTAACAATTACAGTTCTTCAGAGACATGCACAATGCAGGTGATTGCCAGTAACCTTAGTGCTCCAAGATGGGCAATATTCCCTGGTACTTACATGGCTGTTGATTCTTCAGCATGATGGCCTGGGGGCCTTACAACAGCAAAGCCATTCTGTAAGAACAAGATAGGTTTTCAATTATCAGCCTAAAAAAATACTTGACTCAGTGCAAAACAGAGCAGCAGGCAGACTGGATTTAAATCTATTAGAGGCTCTTGAGCACTTTTTCTGTCCAGTCTCCCTTTCATAGTACTGCAAGAAATAATATATTTGAGAACAGTGGCATATAAAATTATATAAATACACACAGGCACATACATACATACACACACCACGTGATCTAAAGAGGAGGAAAAAGGCAGGATGAGAAAGCTGTTGTTATCAATTCTGCTGTCTAGAATTCATATTTAAAAGGAAGTAGATACTACTGATCCATTCTTGATCTAAGTTCATGTAATCTTACATTGCTCCAGCTTGACATGCTTCAAAATAAAAGTAGCTTGAGGTATATATTTTACATGATTAGTCAGTGTTGACCCTACCTTCTCTATGGACTAAATGATAAATTCAGACACATACACACACATGTAATTCCTAACAGTAGAAGAAGGATGACAATGAATATCCCATATTTCTGCAAACCATAAATTGAACTTGGGAACCTGCCATGCTCACAAGTTTAATAGATTCCCTAAAGTCAATTTCTGACACATTTTCTGGAATTGTATATAAATTTCATAAAGTACAACACTAGGATCAGTGATGATCAAGGAATTTTTTGCCTCTAGAGTCACTGAAGATAAAAGAAAAATGAAATTTCCCTCCTTCCAGTGTGGGTAACATAAAGGGAAAATGTAGAAGTATTGGCAAGCTAGCTTTGTTCAGAAAGTCAGATTGTGTATTCAAGAAGCAGTGTCTCATAAGGGTGTGTATCATACCAAATGTCTCTTACAACGGTCAGACTCAGGAGAACACCATTACTTCATCAGATTTACTCTTTATTTCAACTACTCAAGACATTTAGTCTCTGCTATTCAGCTATATATTTGACATCAAATTAATGACAATTAACACATACATAAAAATAAGAAATTATAATCTGTGCATAAGTATATCAGCCAAACTTGTATTTTTCAAGCAGCCTCATACAAATACCATGTGTATATGTATGGCTGCAAGACCAACCAAGTATTGTATTTTCAGAGAGGAGGGCACAGGAAGAAAAAGCATGGAATATTTCTATATTTTAATAATCAGTATTAAAGTAGTCCAGTTTGATATACTTAGGATAGTTAAATGTCAATGTTTCAGCCTTTACTCATCTGAAACACACATAATAATCACTAAACTTTCACTCATATGGGTGTAAATAAGGAGGAACAACATGGCAGTTAACAGAATTACATTGGTGCCTGTGAAATCTGTTTATTTATAATCCTATGACTGTCTGCTTGTGTGTACCTGTGCAATTGCCTACCTATGCTGTTACATTGGCATTAATTTAGAAACAAATACTACCCAGCTATCTCATATAATTTGCTGCTAAACGTAATCGAAGAAGCCAGCTGCCAAGTTTTGTGGAGTGTGGCCAAAGTTCTATCAGACTACAGCAAACAAACTATAACACAAATGGAGTACATCTGTAAGAGTGGTTCTTCTGGCCACCATTTAAAGAACCTGGGGGATTTGACATTGTGCCTTATTTTGCATTAAATGTCCACAATAAAAAAAAAACAAAACCACAAACCAAACAAACTAAAGACACAACAAATATATATGTTCATATTTAGGCAGGCATTCCTGGAGGTAGAATATAAATTGCCTATAGATCAAAGACACCATCAAAAAAAAAAAGGCCTTGTGGAGTGCACTAATCTTCAGAACCAAAGCAGCTTTACACTCTTAGCTAAAACCCTATTCCACATCCTTCTGAGGGTTTTGTAACATTTCCTTTTCACACAAAGTATGACATAGAGAAGAATTCTGTGAAGAATTCTTTTGTAGCATTTATAAAAAGCAAAGTATATGTATGCTGAGGAACGTACAGATAATGAAGTGAAAAAAGACTCAGAGAAGAGGGTATTACTAGAGAGAGAGCATCATGCTACCTGTATTTTGTTCTCTCGATATTTCCAAGAATTTGGAAAAAGTCCATGCAAGGCTTACAGCTGCCCCTGCTCAGCTCACAGCTCATTATCATCTAACTTTATCAGCATTCCCAAAAGATCAATATAATTAAGATAATTATCTCTGGGAGGATTTCATGGTGCAAGATAGAGACAGAAAAAATCAACACTGCTGTTTTTGACAACATGACAGTTACAGTATAGGCTTCTCTTTTCTGTTCCCTTCCTTTGACAAGACTGTTTGGAAGCCCTGTTTCGTTATAGCTAGCTAATTTCAGCTATCAGAGCTTAAGTTAGCTATTACAGTTCTCCATGAGCATGCAGGACATTCACATCAGTGTTGTGACCATTTTTTATGTGTTTTTACATCACAAGAAGTTCAATATTCACATGGGAAATTTTCTTTTTTTTTTTTAAATACAGTGCATATGTTATATTGATGATAAAGCATATACTATAATCAAATTTCACCAAACACTGAAAACTAGTTACCATACAGTATTAACATCAACTTTTGTGTAATTGATAAAACACTTCATTTCTCCTACTTTCAGGCTTTGTATGAACACAGTGTGCATTAGCACAACGGAACATGAATTCATTTATTTAGGCAATATTTAAATACCAGACAGTGAGCTCAGAACAGTAGACAGAAAGGCAAAAATCTGCTTTAAAGATAGAAAGACTAACACAGAGCAATATGTTGAAAATGAAGCCAACACACATAAATTCAAAGCATTTTTGTACAGAGCCTTATTTATACTAGGATACAGACACCTTTATATGTAGACAGAACGTTAAACTGACTGACAGACATGAACATTAGAAAAAGGATTCATGTCTGTGCCATTATATGATTACCTTTAGTTAAATTTGAGGATGAAGAGTAAAGCCTGAATAGAGATATTCTAAAATCTTTGCATATTTGAACAACAGAGAAGTCTGCCCAAACTCAGTTTACAGAGAAGAACCATTGCAGATAGATCCACTTTGTTGGATCTTTAATGAAAACTAAGAAAAAATGTTAGTCTTTTTCCATAGTAAGCTAAGTATTCTCTTCTTTCACGACTCCAAATAGGTAGTTGCATGCTTGATTTCCAAAGAACAGAGGTGTACATCCCACTGTGGCCTTCTTGTCTTTGGTGATATAGTTGACTCCTTCCTGTGGTGTGCTGGGCATTGGGCTACATCATGCTTGGGCATCTACTATACCTCTCCCTGAACCTTTCCAAGGCAAGCACTCAAGACAATACCATAACACGGGTGGTTACTCCAGGGCTTGGGACTGACCATCTACAACAGAGTTCCACTGGTGTTTCTATCATACGAGGAGGTAAAACTAGACATAGGCAATTTTTCCCTAGGGTAATATGTGGTGGCTGTGGCAAGGTGTGAATCACTCTTCCCTTCGCTTGGCAGTGGAGAGCTTATTCTGCCTAGATTCCAAGTGGACTAAAAGTGACCCAGCCAGTCTGGCACTCCAGGTATGCTGAGAAGCCTGGCTGAGAAGCAGTGCATACTAGCTTCAGCCTGGTACTACTCTGGTAAAATCATCTGGCTTTTTGTTGACTCCAAGAAAAGCCAGTGCCATGCAATAAATAGCTATGAACCCCAGCAGGCACTCCAAGAGCACTTATTTAAGCAGTAGAAGACTCGGGTTCAATTCCTTCTTGAACATGAGGATGAATTTGTAAATATTCTTCCCATACTTGTTTGTGTATTTAGATTATGTGGTCCATAAAGTAGACACTGAGACATATCTTTTCAGTCTAAATGAGTTTTTTAATAGGTCTGGAGTCATGATCTTCCTCAGCTCTTACTCAAACTTATGAATCTTTAATTATCTCCTGCAGAGTAGCAGTCCTTCAATAGAGGACAAAACACCACCACTGAATCTCAAATTTAAGATATGACAGTTTCATATGGAGTTTAAAAATGGATTCCTTTCAACTGAAAAGATAAGAAATTGAAGTTCTTCTTGTATTTTAAGCTGTAAAACCCTGTATGAAAGAGCAATGCCATCCAGCCCAACTATTCAAGAGGGAAGGGGCACAAACTGAAATAGCGGAGGCTCCATCTGAACATACGAAAATGCTCTTTTACTGTGAGTGTGACTGAGCAATAGAACAGGTTGCCCGGTGAGGTTGTGGAGTTTCCATCCCTGGAGATATACAAAAGCCATCTGGACATAGTCCTGGGAAACTAGCTCTAGGTCGCCATGCTTGAGCAGGGCGGGTGGACCCAATGGCTTCCTGAGGTCACTTCCAACCTCAACTGTTCTGTGATTCTGTGATTCTATTCAGGAGCTGGTAATCTTTGAAAAAAGGCTTTCAGGAAAATGGGCGTAATCTCTAATGATGAGCAAATTTCTCGGCAGAACTTTGTCCTGTTCACTAGCTAATTGCAGCTGCACACATTGTTAAGGACAGCTTTCTCAGGAACCACTGTGTATTTCATATGGAGACCAGGTACCTAACTGAGGGTCTGGATTCCGCACTTGAAGCTCAACATCCTCCTAAAGTCAGGTGTTAAAGTTTCTATTTTCTACATGTCTACATCCCTTAACCTAGCCCTTAGCTCTTAAAATTAGCAGTGCTTAAACATGGCATTCTTGGACATTCACTTGTTTTTCATGGAAAGGTTTTATTTTTGCTTCAGTGTGCACAGGCTTCAGAATGAGAAGCAAACCACTGAAGCTAATACTTCATTTCTTTGTAGAAACTTCTTCGGTTATTATACGGAAATGTATCCATTCCTCCTGTCAGAATTGATATTCCTTATGTTTTATATATATACAACTTTGTATCCTTATAAAGTTATATAAAAACCTATTTCTTTACATTTAAAAGGTGCTCCACACAGTGTATCTGACAGGGTGTAACCCCTGAAGTGGCCTTAGTGCCATCTTTAACCCTGCTATCTCTGGCTTAGTTAACTCTTAAAATAACAAACATCAGGGCTGCTCTAAGTCTCGGCTGCCTACAACAATCCCCTTGCAACTGGTACCCTGAAGAAGATAACCACATTCTTACCGGTGTCACTTATGCTGTAACATGATCCCAAGCTATGCCATCCAGCAGGGAGGGTAACCATAGGAGTGAGTGGTGTAAGGCGGAGGCAATCCTCAGTTACATGGTTAGGACAATTTTACAGGCTATTCATACTGCCAGAGCAGGAGGCAGTATCTGGCCCTGGGGGTCTACGAATGCAGTGAACAAGAACCCATGATTTAACAGACCAGTATTAGCAGCATGTAGATTTGCCAAGAAAACAGTAATGGACATGAGGGAATACCATTTTGTCTTGCAGAGGAAGCTAGCAGAGGCCAAGAACACAGAAATGGACATTAAACATTCAACTCTGTGATGGAAACAAAGAGTTGCCTGTCTGCTTTCCTGAAGGTCTAAGAGGATAGCACCAGAAAATACACATGAAAAGTTGGTGCTTGCAGGCTGAATTATATACAACCGTGATGGCCTGTTCAGCCACAACTAGTGTTAACTATATTGGAAGAGAAAGCAGCCAAAGAGTTTTAAGAACAGAGTGGTCATGGAGATAAGCTATATACCACACATATAATTAAAGTCGTACTACTATATGAAATAATAACAGTCATTCAGCTATAAATATAACCATAATTGCTGGGATGAACTATCTAAGAGATGGTTCCATATGAAATTTTGTAATTTTGTAAATTTGTAAAAGCAAAGAACACAAACTAGTATCTAAAAGACTTCATTGGTAACTTTGATTGATGGCTTTTATCAATCAAGTCTTTAACACTAGTAAAATAAGCATTCATTTGTTACTGTTTTTTACACACTATGCATTGTTAAAAATGCTGTGCCTGGGTGCGGAAAAAATGCCTTTTTTTTGTAGCTGCCACACATCACTCAGAAATTTTTTTAAGGCAGAGGGAGAATGTTATAGGGCAGAGGGTGAGACAGGGAGGTAGAAACAAGGGTCGGGCAGAGCCTGCAGGAGGAGAACTGTCCAGGAGGCACCTGAGCACAGAATACTTGCCAGGAAGGGAGATTTTTTTAGGTATCCAGAGGAGCTGTGGGGGGGGTTGTGTTGTTCAGGCAGGCATGGGAATTTGCTGACCTGAAGCTTTACTGGAGGGAGGACACTGTGGGACTAGGGAGACATTTGTTTTTAGCTCTTTTTGTTTATTATGTCTTTAGAAAGATACTTCATTTTAGGTTTTGTTCTAAGAATACATAGCAGTAGAGCTGTGAAAATGGCTGACTGATTTTTATACAGAATACTTTTAAGACTAGAAAACTAAGAGCTTGGGGGGGAGTGCGTTGGTTAAGCTAATTCTGCTTATTCACTAGATTAGTACAATTTACCATATGATGATTCCTCCATAGCCCTGTGTGACAAAGGCCTTGAGAACAGTAATAACCAAGCTCATTTGGAATGAGACTTTCAAGTTCAATTTAAGTTATCCACCAATTATACAAAACACCAGAGTAGCAATGCCCAAATGCAGGAGGTTTATTTCGGTATTGATTCAACCTGACATATCAGAAAGAACCATCCCAGGAACATATCAGATTCTGGTTCTGAGGAAACTCATTTCAATTGCTTTCATTCTGTTAAATGACCCCTAACTGCCAACAGGGCAGCTTCGCACATGTGTGTTCGTGTACACACATACATATGATAAGGCAGAGAAAGGACTTGTGCTTCACTCAATTCAGCTGAAATGGATGTTCAAGACAGTCTCAGACCATGCTTTTAACTTATGTGCCTTTTTTCTTGAGCATTCTTTTGCAAAATTCCTTCTTAATTCATTCAAACTTTTCTTTAAAATAGGGAATAACCATACATATCCTACCAACTCTTAATAGTTTATTGTGTAGGTCTCTTCTGTTTCAAATTTGTTGAATTAAAAATATATGGTGCTTACGTGTTTCTATCACAGAAAAGAGTGGTGCTATCACCAACGTTGACATATTTAAAGAATAAGCAAAGTAAACTAGACAGTAATCCTTATTATGGGTACTGTACTTAAAATAATTAATTCCAGCTTCTAATAGTACTGAATGGGGTCATCTGAGGCTGAAGAAAACCATTTCAGAAATGTTCCTTTGGATTTTCAGTAGTTCCATGGTCTGCTCTGGCACTGAGTGGCCCATGATGATGGAAAGTCATCTGCCTTTGCAAAAAGAGGTTCTTATTAGGTATACTCTTTTTAAATTATATTTTTCACTGGTTCAATATTTTTTCCTGCCAGTCAAATGTAAGATATTAAGGGACAGCCAGAGAAATGTATAACTTGTTATCAGAAAAGAAGTTAAGACACATTTAATGTTCACAAAACAGCACACAATAAAACAACCATTACAAAAACAAATAATATTTTGAAGGACATTATTCAACAAAGAATAATACTTGCAAAATTATCATATTAACATAATCAACTATCTGAATTCCAACTTCTTAAAAGTAGTATTAATCATTTAATAAACACCTAATATATGGCAACAAAAAAGGTGGCAGCATCAGCATGAATAATTTGGTTAACAAAAAGGAAATATCAGCAACCAAAACTCTTTCAGAAAAAACAGTAATTTGGCAAGCTAAGTCCTGAAGGTGAGATTCTCTGCAAGCTCTAAGAGTTACAAATGAAATCTGAAACTCAAGAGAGACCACAGATGCAGAAACCCTCCTTATTTTTCTCTGAGATTTGTCTAATGCAGGGTTTGGACAACCTCTGTACTCATCCAGTTCAGCAGCAGGAGGGAAGCGTCTGCTGCGCAGGATAGCCAGGTGCAGGCAAGGGGAGAGTCTCTTGGTGCCTAGCTGCCTCTGAGTGATGTAGCGTGCCGGCAGGCAGGGGAGGTGAACAGAGCTGAGCATCAGAGTCGATGTAAGGGAAGCAGCCGGCCTGGGCTGGGAAATAAATGAGAAGGCAGGGCAGGACAGCACCTCCCAGTGCCACCAAGCCACTAGATCATGCGCTCCTGAAATCTGTCTTGTTATTGCAGAGCAGTGACTGGGACACCACGAGTGTTCCTTTTGCAACATGCTTCTAGCACATCTCTATTTTCCTTTGGAGCAATGCAAGAGAGGAAGGACATCCTTAGGAGACACTTCCAGGAAAGAAATGCTCTCTCTGCAGATGCAGATCTTTTAGGGCCCTCTTTCTGAAGGTGTGGTCATTAGGTAGAGGCTAGAGACAGTGATTTCCAAGTTTACAAACTATACTGCATGCAAGAAATCATATGCAGGGCACTACCTGTATTTCTTCCCCAAGCCCCAAGGAATATATCGTAAGACTTCTCTTATCTGTTAAAATTATTTATTGGATATAGATAATGACTGCAGTGGAATTATATTCAGCCAGTTCCGCATATTCCACTCTTCTAAAGATCTGTGGTCAGCCAGCAGATTATTAGAAGCTATCTACATAAATCTGTTGGGGAAATGAGAAAGGAGCAAAGGTAGATACAGAAAAAAAGCTAGACAGGAGAGCTATGGCACTGATTCCATTTAATTACTTCATCACGCATCGGCAGGTTTCCTAAATTATAAAAAGGTCAAAAAAGGGTGACCTTCATGCAATATTTAGGCTCATCTCCTATTGTAATATTGCCAAGATGACATTCATCATACATGCAAATAAATCCATGAAAAAAAAGGAAGAACATAGCATTTGACTCAGTATAACAAACATCACATTTATCATACTATATATTTCAGTGGCGTGATTCTTTATTCTCTATTAAATGTTATCTCAAAAGTGCATCAAATGGATCTCAATAAGTGCTCATTATATTATTAACACCCCCCCCCAATCCTTAATTTTGATTGTTTGATATAATCAAATAAAAACCATCCAGATTAAGACTCCCCAGAGAAGGGACAATTTGTCCTGATTTAAAAAAAAACCACAACCACCGTAATTTACTATTACGGCAGCAGTAGAAATTCAGTAAACCCTATTGTTCTACATCCTTAGCACTGTCGTATTGATGCTTTCTCCATTAGTCAAGTAGATCAAAGAAATCTGATGTCTCACAAGGGGTTTGAACTACAGTGAAGAGAACTCTTAACTCCTGGTCAGTTTTTGAACACTGTCCAAATCAGATGAACAAAATGTTGCTGTTCTCAGACAAGACCTGTGTGAAATGGGACTGACAGTCTCAGGAAATTCAGAATAAAGTAAAGAACCTTCTGCCTTGCATACGAGTTTGACTCATGCCCAGCCCTATAGTGAATCTCTCAATTGTTCTGCAGACTTTCATAATTAATTTTGTAGTCTCAACCCTTTTCTTAGCAGCATGTACCTATAGTTCCAACCTATTACTATCACTCTATGCAATAGCAAGTGACATCAGTAGAGACCATGGAATAAGTATAGAAATTGAAATGTGCTGTCATTCCTGAAATAGACTTCAAATGTTAGATGCCAGTCAACACAGGGCAGTTTATGCTTGATAGATGCTACACTCTAGCTAGGCAGTGAAGACATTTATCTTCAGTATTGTACATAATTTGTTTTTTAGATTAATTTAATACCTGTCCATAAAATAAACTATTATATTAATTTTCTTTTTAGGAAAACCATGTTAGACTTTTTAAAAACATATATATTGATTCATCAATCTGTAAGAAATCTTTGGGCTGCTCATACCCAACTAACTGACAAATTTGATAATTCTCAAGTCAGAAAAGCACTTATTAAATGAATGACTTCAGTTTCTCATTCCTGAGGCTTCTTGTCTCAGACTTTGCCTATGCTAGATAGTTTTACTCCGAGGTTATCCTAATGTTGCTGTGGCTGTTTCAGAAAAAGGCATCTGTGATTCTCCAGTGGAGTGAGTAGATAATCCACTGCCTCCTCTGCTGCAATCTGGAGCGCTGCCCTGTGGGAAGTCCTTGCTGTGTATTGTAAGTCTGCCACTGTGAACTTCAGGACATGTGGCTCTTCTCAGAGAACTGTGGGATTTCAGAACAAATCAGTATGCCCTGTCTCATAATTTACTTTTTTTTCTTAAGATGACACCAAACTGACAGCGCACCATCTGATAGCAATCCGTGGTGGTAAACTTCCAGGGGAAAACTACAGCATGTTTCTCTACTGCTCTCATCTTGCTGTTTACATGTAGCAGAGATGTTATAACTTACACACAATTCTTGGAAGGCGCTTTTTTGTCATCCAAAGATTCTGAAGCTGCAGCAGATCATTCCAGATTCCCATCAGAGCTTAATCCTCCCACTCAGTGCTCACAGAACAGGCCCCAAATGGTTGCTTCACATGCATATTTGCTCAATGAACGCACATGGAAGTGGTCAGCTTCACTTACTTCCCCTCAGATCTTCACAAGTACGCTACAAAACTGGCATTTTGCCTATACTAGAAACAGCTGATCAATGCAACACGTATGTTTTTAGAGGGAAAATGGCAGCAAGATGGAAAAGCAACACGTAAAGTCATAAAGGTAGATTAGAACATACAGATCTGTGGGGCTAAAATCTTACCGCTACCTACAGTCTCATCCTGAACACTGTGTAGAAAAACCCAGAATACACGGCAAAAATCCCCCTAATGTTGTTTACCATATGAGGGTATTGGGAGCAACTCGCCAGCAAAACCCAGGTTTGTATGGATGCAGTGACAAAGCAACCAAAGGAGGACTCTGCTAAAACAGCTTATGTCAGGACTGGTACATTTCCA
Organism: Harpia harpyja; assembly: GCF_026419915.1. Lineage (NCBI taxonomy): Eukaryota > Metazoa > Chordata > Aves > Accipitriformes > Accipitridae > Harpia > Harpia harpyja. The sequence continues at coordinate 75,056,420 of NC_068940.1, forward strand.
GAACTTCTGCTAGGATGCTTTTCTTCTGTCAGTCAGGCCTTAATAACCTTTCCATAACCTTAAATTATAAATACCACATGCAGATTGTTAGTTCATACAGTTGGCATGGTGACATGTAAGTCATTGGGCTTCATGCTGGAAGTATAGGAGCAGGTTAGATAAACACCTATCAGGAATGGCGTGAGTATTCCCAATTCTCTTTCACAGCAAATCCTTTTCATACCTATTTTCTTGATGATTTGGTATAAACCAACTACTTGGCATGTCTACTGAATAATTACCTTTCCTATGTCTCAACTGCAGGTTGCATGAGACTGCTTCAATTCTCTGCACTGTAGACAAAGATTCTATTTAGGATCAACAAAAATTTTACAGTGAACTACAAACTAGTACTAAATTTAAAATAATTGTTTACAGACTGTTGCAACGCCAGTAGCAACCAAGGTCTCACAGTGGCGGATGTTTGATTCTTTTCAGCTGTCCGTTACACACAAACAACCAAGAGCATTCACACTGTGGAAAGACACCACAAATGTACAGAGGTAAGCAGTAAAGATTCTGCAGTGGACCCTGCTTTTGTCAACTGCGCACAGGACGTATCTCATTATTCTTATCAAAACTTGCTTTTATGTTGCCTTAGAAACTGATGTATGTCCTACAGTTGCCAAAGCTAAAAACTCGCTAAAAAAACCTTCTTCACTTTCGTTAGTCCTGGTGGGTGGGAATAATGCACAGTGACTTGTGTATTGAATCCTACCATGCCCAAAAAGCTTAATATGAATGAAGTACCCCTGAGAAAGGATGCACAACAGGATCCCATAAGATGCACCCTGTCCTTGACCTGAGATTTCAAAATCTGTACATTTTGTGTAGGACCTGGCTAATGATTTCAGTGTCTGAATATGAAAGTTTAGTAACTGCATTCGATTGGGTCAGGGCTATAGTACTGCATTTCACCTGAGCATGCTGTCATTTACGTACTTATATATTCTATATCTATGTATATGCATAAACATATGTACCCCTCCCCACATATGTGGCTAACATACATATTTTGACTGAAATAAGACCGATATACAGGAAGAAAATTCTCAAGTTCAAATACAATTTGGAATTTTAAAAATCATCGTACCGTGCTAATTCTAAAATATTTATTTCTATCTTGATTTTGGAAACATGACTGAATCCATTACTATTTGGACTGGAAAGTGAATAAACAGTTTCATTAAGGAGGCATGTTAGCTCCAACAATGTTTATTGGGGCAAGCCTGCACTCCGGCTGCATATGGTGTACCTTTAAATAGGGCTGTTAAAATACCAAATAAAATGTCAAAGTCCGTCAGGTCTGGAGCTTTTATAAATTGTTTAGACTGGGGATAATTTGGGTTTTGTACATCATGCCTTACAGATCGCGCGGCACGGAGATAGGAAAGGAAAGGGGGCCAGGGAGAAGAACGCGGGGCAGTCAGCCTGGCGGAAAGGCACCTCCTGGGTCACCGCTCTCCTCACCACCCGCCTCCCTCTTCCCCTTAGCCTGCACGTCTGCTGTTTGCCTCCCCTCTCTCTGGGTGGTATCCTGAGGTTACGCACGTGACTAGGCAGCCATATTAAAAAAAAAATTTAAAAAATTCCCTTCAAAAGGCAGTGCCACAGCCACTTGCCAGAGATGTGCACGCTCCGAGTAACTTTGCCCCGGGCTGTAGCAGCTCTGCGTTGCAAGCACCCACCACTGCTTCAGCATGTCGACAGCAAGATTGTCCCCGGCGAGGCCTTGAAGAGCCGCCTGGGCTGCCACACCTTCGTGGCCACCCTCCCGGCCCTCCTCCCGCCACCCTCCCCAGCGCAGAGCGGAGCGGTTGAGCATCGCCTCCCCTCAGCCCCCCCCCCCCCACCGCCCCGGCTCTCCCACCCACGGCGCGGCCCGGACCTCACCTTCAGCTCCCGGGAGGCCACGCGGGCCGCCAGCTCGATGACACAGCCCACCGCCATGCGTGCCGCCCCGGCCGAGTGCAGCTCGTTCCAAACGGTGTCACTGTCCACCTGAGCAAACAGCCGGCCCCGGGAGGAAGGCAGGGGAGAGAGGGAGAGGGAGAGGGAGAGGGAGAGCATAAGAGAAAACAAACCCGTGAGGGAGGGCTGGCAGTGTGACAGCCCATGTACAATAACATCAGTCTTCCGTCCTGGCCAGCTGAAAGGCCTTCTGGACATGGCTTTGCTTATGCTTTTTCTCTGCACGGGCTTCTCCAATGGAAACACATTCCTGTCATGCCTCGCTGCCATTCCCTGTTTAGATTTCTCATTACAAACAGCGTTACATCGGCCGGGCTGGGCCTGCTCACCAGCCGCCAGACGCCGTGTGCCGGGTCCTCACGCCGGCGGGGGGACGGGGACCTGCCAGTGCCGGGACAACGCGTCTGGCGGGGATGGCCACCGCTGGCTCCAGTGGCCGTCACGGGCCACCCGTGACACCAAAACTTACCAGTGGCTCAGGTCATTACTCCTCTTTTGAAAAAAAAACAAAAAACAAAAACCGAGTAGTAAGCACTCGTCTCTCCTACCCATGCTGGAGTTGTTTTTAAGTGATTGAAATCAGAACAATTAACTGTTTGGATTAGTTTCAGTAGTCACTATTGCCATAGACAGAAAATAAAATTCAATAAAATAATGTGCAACCCTTGCTGTATCTCCAGTTTTGACGAAATGAACTAATAAGTTTTGGCTGAAAGGCTTTAGGTCCCACTTGGTAACAGATGAATGTGGTTATTATAAGCAGAGAAAATTATCTTTTGCGCCTTCTAAATGAGCAAGTGTGACATGTAAAACATTACATGAATATTATATAAAATAGAAGGATAAAATATTATAAAGATAAAATATTAAAAAGGGAATAGTATAAAGATGGCTAAGCAGCACTGCTCTAAAGCTCCAACTGGTATGCTAAAGTTTTACTTTTGAAATCTATTTTTAGTAACTATTTATTTGCAGAAACATACCAAAAAATATAGGTGAAATGTTGTATATCCCTTATATGATATTATGCCAAGCAGACATGATGGTGTGAAATAGTCTGAAAAAGTCATCCAAAGAGACAGCCAGACTTCCTCGATGCTCCATGGGAAGTGCATTTAATTGTATCATACCGTACAAATTTATCATGAAAAGAAAAACATTTAGGGATAGACAAAATACTGTGGCAGATGCTATTTGGATAACTTCCAAGCACACTGAGACATGTTTTCAGTTTGAACGAGAAGCTTCTGTTCCTAATTTCTTTAAAAAAAAAAAGGAAAAAAAAAAGGAAAGAAAAAAAGAAGGCAACAAAGAAAGAAATCAAGTAATTGAAAATGGATGCAACTGCTACTCGACTCTGGAGGTTCTGAGGAATTTCTCTGATTAGTCATTTGAAACAGAAAGAAGCTTGATCTTCTCTACACCTGTCAAATGTCTTCGCCATTACTGTTACAATAATATTATATTTCAAGCTACTAAAGTGATCTTATTTTTCAGTGTACTGGACCTGAGTTTTCTATCGTTTTGATCAGTTTTGCGTGTATGCAGCAGAACTAATGAAAATAGTTCGTATTCACAGTAGACCTGAATAAGATGACTGGATTTTGCTTGCAAAGTTTAGAATAACAGTAATAACAGCACACTGTGTTTTCATGTGAGAAACTCAAAATGTTGTACAAACACAATTAAGCATCATCAGCTTGATACAGGATGATTTATTATATTTGTTTTGCAGATTGGTAGCTTGAGATTTAAAGAAATTAAGTAGCTTTCCCAAAGATGCACACAAATCAATAGGTAACTAAGAAAATTACAAGAAATAAGAAAGAAACCAAGTAGTAAAAAAAATAATGACATATTTAACATTAGGCAGACATTCAGATTGTCTCTCTATTGCTTTAAAGCAACTGTGAATAAATTTTCATTTTTAAAACAAATAAGGAGATAAATAAGTAGAGGTCATTGGTTAAATCAATTTAATCAAACCATAACAAAGTTTGAAAAATACTGTGCAGTACTTTAAATAAAGACGTATCAACAAGAGGGCTGGGAGGGAGTACTTTCTTACCATTTTTATGGCTAGCAAATTAAGGTTAACATGAAGGAGTGGCTGATGAAAATGATTCAATGGCAGCTGCTCCATACACCAGGGCACGAGCAGGAGCCTGCATCCTCAAAGGGACTATGATTCATTTCCAGGAAGGGCGATTAAGTTAAAATTGTAACCACAGCTTGAGAGTACCCACCCTTCAAGACAGTTGTCTGCTCTGACACATGAGACAGCAGTCTCTCCAACCACCGAACGCTGAGTATTGGCCAGGATACAGCATTTATCATTTTCTGCTTTCAACCGAGTGTGAGGAGACTGAACTGGGACACCAAGACCAAATATCTTCCACTGAAAAATTTCCCTCAGACCACTTGAATGACTGCTACCTAACTTTACCTGGACTAGAAGTAAAAATGGGCAATCAAGAAACAAAACAGTGTTTCCTGAGGAATTTTCAAAACCAACCACCTAAATGTACATAGGAAATTCAAGATATTTTAGCTGATCTCTTCGGCATGGTACATGTAACGAATGGTAAACTCTCAAAGCCAGGGGCAGCTAACTGAAGCTGCATATATTAGTGTGCAGTTATTATAATACAAGAAAACTAACATAAACATATGAATAATTACCCTGAAAAGGCAGAGTGTTACAAACTTAGATGTCAAATTCTATTTCATATTCATGCAAAATTAAGACTGAATTTCTGAGGAACATCTCATGAAGAACAACCTAGAAAAACTTTCATCGCACAGCCAACGCTTTAGCTGTAACAACTGGAAAATGTCATCTCACTCCATTTTATATCATTATTAGTTCTATGTATTGCCTTAAATGTTTCAGGTGTTTAAACAGAGATTTTCTTTTAGTGTTACTCAGTGTTTACTTTGTAAATTGCTGTTGAAATACAGTGATATAAATGGCAAACCCATTAACATTACAGCTACTAACTGGCCCAGTTGTCAAGATGTATATGAAATGCAGCTATGTATAATTCTACTAGATATGCTTTTCTTTATTCCTGTGAGATGAAATGGTTGGATTTTATACAAGTAAAGGGAATAGGATTAGACACTGTGGTTTCTGGTTCTAGTTCATGTATATATCACATATATCTGACAGTCTATCTAGATGCTGAGTATGCATGAATTTGTGACAAATATGATGCTTTCTGAATCACACACTGAAAAAGTCAGATGGAATTTTATAAGAGGTTATTTTTGTTCCACAAGTGCTTTGGAGCAGCCAAAGAATTCGGTAAAAACCTTATCTTGATTAGGATTGGGGGGGGGGGGGGAATGTTATACAAAATTTACAGAAAATAGAGCCTTAGTAGCTTAATGCTAACACAGAATCTTAGTCCTTTTTTTCTGCTTAATTATATATTTTATTTCCATTTAAGAGTCCTTTAAAAAAATTGTCAGGGTAGGAAACTGTTCTGAATGTCTAACCAAATGAAGAAAAATTTTTTTTAAAGCATCAAAATGTCAGTGTTAAACTATGAGCATACTACACATTTTGTTATCAAAAATCCTATCACTGCTGCAGCTCTTCAAAGAAGGATAGTGCATGATAGCGCCAAGAGCCAGAAAACACAAGCCCTACTGAACACTGAATTTCTAACAACACACATATGGATTTACTTCACTCCGAGTTTCCTGAATGAGCACTATGGTTGTAGGCTTTTTCAAGCACATCTACTATAGCTCAATCATTGGCATGTGTAGCAAAGCTAATACTCTGTAAAGCTACAGATGATAGAAATTAAGCTACCTGTCCCTGAAGTGGATGTGGAGGCATTAAAGAGGAAGGGAATGACTTAAGTGAAAAGAAATGTAGGTAACTTTTCCTGACTGAATGCAACTAATGTTTCAAGACCTGTGTGCAGAAATTCCCTGCTTTGCACTACAAAAAGAACGTGATATGAATGCTTCCTGCAAGAAATATCTATGTGGTAACTTGACTTTCACAATGAAGACTTCAAGCACACTGAAAATGAGCTAAGAAACAAGAAGCCTTGCAGCAGAGATGTTTCAGCAGATAGAAAGCTTGTACCGTAACCCCTCATGGCTGGAATAGTTAATATTAAGGAATACTGACTATAAAGTTTGAAAGTTACCAATGCCTTATACCGTGCTCAGGTTGTGGCATGTGTATGTGAAGGTGGAGAGGAAGGATGTGGAAATACATCTGAGAGAAAGATTGTTTAGTTAAAGACCTTTCTGCAATTGCTGCAGTTGCTGAAACTGAAAATATTACTTGTCCTGCTATTTACGTTTATCTGGAACCTACCTCAGAGAGGCAAAAGAGTAGTATGAATAATAATGCTAAAGCATTTTTAAAAGATATTTATAACTTACTTTTGCTTTACCTGTCCCTTCCCCTGCTAGAGAACCTCTTCACTCCTCATCCTCTGTTTCAGTCCTCCTTCCTCCAGAAACCTCCCAGCATCTGCCTAATGGTCACTGGATCACAGTTCTCCTGACGAGAGATGCTGCTCGCAGTCTGACACACCCTTCCATTTTTCACACCCTGCATATTTATCTGTGTGAGTTATTTCTCCTTGTTAAATAATTATTGTAAACTCTGAAGTTGCCTTAAATATACATCCACTGATAACTATATGGCAATATAATAGAGAGCCCAAGCTACTGCTTTGGGATGGATTCTGACAAAGCATCCTAGAGCTTGTTCACTCTCTCACACACACACACACATACACACAATTTGCGATTTAACATAAATTCAGCTTCCACAGTGGAATTCTCGTTTCACTCCTAAAAGGAATTAAAAACATACTTAATCGTTCATCCTGCTCTGGATTCCCTGCACAACTGTTGCCATCATAAAAATCAAAATCAGTCCTCCTAGGGTTACCACATGTCCGTACCAAAGATACTCTACTTATTCTCTGAGAATAGTTCAAAAATGCAGTCTGTCATCTACCTGTTGATGGAAATTTTGACCTGCGATGATCCTTTGATAGCAGTGATTGTATTCTATGTGTCCAATACCCTGGACAACAAGCTAAAAAGTAGCAGTTCTTTGCAGGAGTTTAAACTGATTCTTTGCCCTTTCTTTAAAGAGCAGAGGTTGGGCTCAACTGTTCTTGGATGGAAGTTAAACCAGTATGTATTTCAGATGGATACATTTCAACACAAATCTGGAAAAACTACTACATTAAAAAAAAAAATTCCAGTCCTTTGATATAAGTTGTTATAAAACTGAGAAGTAAATAAAATCTAGTCAGCTAACAATAGTGTAGCTATACACAGTAAACAAACTGATTAAGAAATCTGTGAAAAATAACATAGGAGAGTACAGACCTCCTCAGTGATACTGCAATTTAATAAAACTTGTGTATTGCAGAGCAAATTCCTGTGCTTTAGCTTTAAAAGCATTCAGAGTCTCACACTCTTCTACTTATGCCAGAGCAAACATGTTTCCATCACTGGTTTTTTTTTTTGTTCCCTGGCATGAAAATAGAAATTAAATATTTTCCTGAAGTGTTGCAACCTCTAAAAATTGTGTGTGGCATTTTGCTGTCACTTCCAGCAAGGAGTCTGTCATTTTCAGAGACAGTTTGTGCCAGCAAATACTAGCGCATAAGTTTGTAATACTTTGCTCCTGACCATGAGCAGTACAGCTTCCCAGGTGCCACACTCATAGCTCTCACCTCTCACTCCTACAGATGTCCTGGTGATCATTCATCACCTCCGTGACTTCCACTAAGAAGCAAAAGGTCCTCAGCGTGCTTCTCAGCTGCTGTTTCATCTCACCATGACTAAAGAAGCGAAGGTGTGCACATCATCTCCAAGGAACAACCTCTAATGAATGGCCTGTCAGCCATGTCTCTCGTTAAGGAACAAAGGAGAAAAAGTTTGCATGGCTGACGTCTCTTCCATAAATTCCGCATACAGGAAGTGTGTAAAAGTGGGCTACTTTAGAAAAAAAATATGTACAGTAAGCTTCCTTTATTTTTACTGCTATTTTACAGCTGTATCAGAGATTTGTTCTGTCAAAGGCATTTCCAGCTGCTTTAATCTAAAATGCCTGCCATAGAGAGTACCCAGAATATCAGCTTTTCATACTTTCTTGCCTACCAATGTGGTTTACAAATAAATTGTGAAGGGGATGTGATCTTTAGGCTCCAGTGAAATGAATAGTTCAAAGGATCATCACAAATCATTGCTTAAACAAAAAACATGGAATTCACTTGGGCTTGCATTGGCTTCTCTGTTGTGTTTGAATAATTCCAGTAGGAGAATTTATCAGCAATAATAATAAATAATTTTAGAGGCTATTAATTCTGACCCCAAAAGCCTCTTTCCAGGCAAGAACAAGAAATGTGGACAGTACATGTACCCACTGTATGTAGAATATTTAACACCTTTCAAGTTTTACCTGCCAATAGTGATCTAACTTGTAAAGCTATTATAAATCAAAGCCAATTTTCAGAAAATACTCAGTAAAAAAATTCCAAGTAAAAATTAATAATTGAATGTCTAGCAGAGTTACTGATGGTGGTGGTCAGCCACTAATAAAAATGCAGCACCCCTACTTCTATACAAAGAATTCACCTGAAAGTTTGTAAAAAAACCAAGTAAATATGTGAGGTCTGTATTAAAAAATAAATAACTTTGTACTCAAAATGAGAATCAGAAAAAAATCAGACTAAGTCAAGCTGAAGCCTGAATAGAATAATATCTTCAGAAGAAATAGTTTGATTCAGTTACTCAAACTAACTTTTATGACAGGCATTCAGAATGTCTGGGTCTCATAAAGTATACATTAGACACCCTAAAGGATCTCAAAATCTTAGTGAAACAGTGGTGTGTGGATCGTTGGTAGGGGGAATGGAGGGAGGATAGCATGGATTAGATGTGGATTAGAACTTGTTTTTAGAAAAAACTCATAAATAAAACACTTAGGCCCAGATTCAACTCTCAGATATGTGGCATATATCACCAGATGCTTGTAAAAAATGTTACTGCACTTTCAGACCTAACCCTGAGTACTCTATTAATTTAACTTGACGTTTGTTTTAGTATTTAACGGATTAGTGTGTGAAAATGCTTGTGCAACTGCCTTGTTATGTTTGATCATGCAGTTTCCAGGAGTTCATGGGCAAATAGAACAATGTGTAGTTGGTTGTAATGCATACAGTTACAGGAAATACAACTTTTATGTGTAGAATTCAAGCCTTATTTTTTAAAAGTTTCATCATTTGCTTCTGACCACATTTTAGCAATACATAGCATTTCAGCTTTCTTCTTGGATGTAGATGATCTTTATGTTAGAGGCCACCATGGAGCTGTGCTAGAACCTGGTGTTTATTCAGTCAAGCAACACATGAATATTTCTTTTTCAGAGAGCTTTCCTGTCCATCTTGGGAGCTAAATTCTATTAATAAACACGTGATGTGTTTTTAAAGTGAAAATGTGAATTCTGCTTTAGTTACAGAATTCCCATCAAATCCATATGTGTGTGTGATTAAGTCTGGGGAGAGTGAATAGTATTAGTAAATTGTATATGGTACTATTCCACTATTTACATTTAACATACGTATATATATATATAAAAAATGTTTCATATTCTGGCAAATAAGAAGGCTTTGCATAATGCTGGCCTTTGGCAACACAACAGTCATTAGGAAATGCACAAAATGAGGTAAGGTCTTTAAAGATTTGACTTTATGGTAGTTCATTAACTTCACAATAATTTTCTATGTTCCATACGTTGTATCTTTGTTTACAATTTTAATCTGGTCTAGTACCAAGGAAAAAACGTCCTCTGTTAAAAAGGGGAAAAAAAATTATCTGAGGGACCAAATTCTGTATTTGATGAGTTGGCAGATTACCACTCCTGAGCTTTCTATCCTTCCTGCTGCAAGTAATAGCAGTCTGGGACTAATCTAAAATATTCTGTTGTGCCTGCAGTGATGCCAAGGAACTATATCTCAGTTGAACAGTTTCACCTCTCACTGGTCTAAACATCAAGCTCTGTGGTTGATGGCACAGAGCCACCTCAGTGCCATGAAAGGACAAGAATAGGACAAAATGTCTGCCCTTTAGTATGAAGAGATTTTTTCCTTTTTTGTGGCCATGGTATTGATATGCTAAATGTTGCATCGTCTCCCTGCCCAGAGATGAAACACCATTGCACTTTCCAGATCCAGAGATGAAGTCTCTGTACCTCAGTAAAGGAAGAATATCTATTTTCTGCTCTGATCATCCAGATTCATGTTATCACACTTGTTAACTTTTTTTCCTAGCATGAATGTGCCTAAAATTAGGAACTTAGTTGCTTCAAGTCCCTGTCAATGAAGGAAATCACGCACCTCCAGTCAGTTCTTCTGATCTTAGGTGGACTGACTCCTGCTCTAGTGATGCACATGGCTCTCTAATGGTTATATAGGCAAGCAAGGGTGGTCAGGGTGCTGCTTTAGCTGTTTCAGTAATTTGTCTAAAATTAGGTATGTGAAGCTGGACAAGTGAGTCTTCAGAGAACTGTTGTTATTCTGAACTGAAAGTATGTAAATGTGCAGTTTTTATCTCATTTCCCTATTTCTTCTCTAGTTTGGCCACTCAAGGAAGCTGTGAGCTTGTCAGCTAGAAAGCCTACAATTCTTTATGCATAAGAGAGCTTGATTAAAGTGTAATGTCAGTTGGTCCATTCCTACAAAACATAGACCACTGAAACAGCTGGCTTTCATGAATTGCCAGAATTGATGGGGTATACCACCTAAAAAGTGCGTTCGCCAGCACAGCTGGTAGTACATCACAACCTCATTCCCTCATCCTGTGGATAGCCTAAGTATGTTTATCTGGAACTGCATTAAGTGACTAAGCATGCAGACCCTTGAATGCTCTGGGATGAGAAACTCCCAGCCCTCACTCTAGTCCCATCCCCACTGGCCTTGTGCCTTGGGGTGGTACCAGGACGGCCTTTTTGATCATATATTTTGATGACCTCTGCAGAAAATATCACAGAGTCAACAACGTGTAACTCTGAGTCCTAAACAGTCGTGCAAAATATATCAATTAAAGTATAATGTGCTGTGCCTGTGAGATTGTTTTGATTAAATCTTGCAATTTCTTTAGGGATGGTGAAGCTGCCAGAGGGGCTTAGGAGGTAAACAAGTCCTTTATTCCCAGTAGTCTCCTGCAATCTGCTCCAAAATGTTATAACTGGCAAATTTCAGTAGGTTGATAAGGCGACTCAGGTAAGTAGTTTAAACTAATAGGTGAATATGTTGGCAGCATGGTATATTAATGATTTTACAGTGGAACATATCATATTGAGGAGATGAGCTTCTAGGAATAACAGATTGCTTTCCCCAAACCAGGAAACAGACATATTTTTGGTTGATATTATGAAAGGACTATACCTATTTTGGTACAGCCTGGGATATAGGGGAAGGACACAAGTTAATACTAACATCTGTGTGGAGGTGATGTTTAATTTGAGTGCCCAAAGCATAGGCAGTCTGATTTCTTTACAGCCAGATTTGCATGCAGATATAAGGAGAGACCCCTAAGAAGCCCAGAGTCTAAAATCTGCTACAAGGAGACAATGCCATCGCCAATACTTCCTTAATTTTTACGTTATTGTACTGTGGTAATGGAACCAGACTGGTACCATTAGCTCCCATACAAATAAGAGGAATGAAGAGTCATAATGTGCAAAGGCTGAAAATTCTTCCTGGGCCCAGACTGAGAAGATCAAGGGAAGAATGAGAAGCAGCAGAAAACAATTTTTTGCCTGGATGAATTACTGAAGTTGTATACTAGTGAAATCTCGCCTTTCTTATTGCTTTTCTTCCTGTGTGGTCAGGACAAAAAGTAGTACTGTCCAGCTACCACAGCAAGGAATGCCAGGAAGAAATGCAACATTCAGAAAATATGAATATTTTGTAAGTTTTGTAAAAATGTAGAGAAATTTTATAGCTTTACTTTTCTTTTCTTGATAGCTACAGGCCAAATTCTTTTCTGATATGAAAGATCTAAGCTACACTTCAGTTAATGAAACAAGGCCAGCAGTTAATGAAACAAGACCAGCTTTTCCCAGCAGAAAAATCTCATCTCATCTCTGTTTTACTGCCATAACAGCAAAATTAGAGGAAATGCAATGGACTTTCCGTAACACGTACAAGCCATACTTGGCCATTCAGATGGCTCAATATTTAGCCCATGAACCACTCTGTTCAGTTCACTAAATATTTATTCTGCTAAAGCCTGATTTCTTGCAGGGTGGTGTTCTCCCCCAGCTCCTCCTCTTGCAATTGAAAGATCCGACTTTACAGGTTTGGAGCAGTGTCTTCTGAGGGTGGGGGGAGAGCAGGGAGGATTGGATAACTGCCCAATTTTGTATGATAAAAGTGAAATTCTCTTCTGTCTGCAGGACAATCCCCAGGGAACAACGTATGAAACCCAAACTTAAATAAAATCATATCCTGTTTGCAAACATCATATTCCCTTTGCTTCTCAGTAATCTGGACCCATAAACCCCAGCACAGCTTGAGAGCCCATTCCTCATCTAAACAAATGCCATAAGCCCCTTTATACTTTTACAACCATGTCAGAAAATAATATTGACTGCCAATAGTGATGTGATTGGAGTTGCCTCCTCTGAGCCATAAAAGAAGCAGTCTGTTATCAATTTCTCTAAATGCATCAAGGGAATTATGGGTCGGTTCAGTTCCAAGTTATAAATGACAATTCAAAAGCCGCAGAAGTGTTTGAAGCTGGGAGCCGATGATGACATTATCATAAAAGCCTGCTCTTCCTTGCTTTTGTGGGTTTTTTTGCCTATCAACTAGACAAAAAAATATGGCTGAGAAATGACTTCAAGATTTCTTCACACAGCAGCAGGTCAAACAGGCAGGAAAACAATCACTATTTTTAGTGACAGACTGAGGCAAGGAGATGAAACTCACTCCCATTAAAAGTAGATTTCTGTTTCTCTTATTTTCATTTTCACAGTACAACAGAAGAGGAGGAATTGCAATAGATGGATGCATTGATGAAATGAGCAGCTATAGCTCTAGTGGCTGTTCACAGATGAGAAATTGTGGAATGGTCTGATAATCTGCAGAACCGAAAAGTAATTTGCGATTATTCTCCTCATTTGGTCATTTCACCTGCAATCTACCCACCTGTCCTAGAAAACTTTTCACATTCCAAACCTCAGACCAGCTGCAAGAAACTATCTCTTGTTATTAAAACTGCTGGCCCTAGAGCTGCTAGTCTTTCTCCAGTACAAGGAATTTCATACCCCTGGTACTAGAATTCTTTAACAACAGTTGGTTCTGGAACAATGTTAAGCTTGAAAAAAGAAGAAAAAGCATTATTGCAAGAGGGAGGTCCCATAGTTCAGCAGATGTTATACTGCTGACCCTGGATAGTCCTCTGATAAAAAATTAACCATCATTGAAAGAAAACCTGTTATGGGCAAATTTAGGAGGATAGATTTAGACAGCTTTTTTTCTCTGTGAGATCTGTTCAGTTTGGCTGTCAGTATGAAACAGCTTTGTGCTCTTAGATAAGGTAGCTAATTATTACTTATATAGTTTCTTATAAAACTATAAAGTTTATTGTTTGATTTCTTCTGAAAGCCTAACATATACCAAGCCAAATTCACCAATGACCCTGACATAATCAGTCGCTATCACTACTTGAAAGAAAATTCATATGGATGAAAAATGTTTAGGAAATCAGTAAACAATATCTTTATATGCATTTTGCACTGGTACAAAAGATTTAGAGCCATGATGGAACAGGATCAGAAAGTATTAGTTATGGACACTCCCTCTTGTTTGCTTTCCAAAATTCTTAAAAAACCCCTTTCTTTAACTGTAAGTAACGTCCAAAGAAGAGGCTCTCTGATCTTGACTGCAGGTTATTGATGCTGTTAGAACAAAGATAACAACAAAATCAATAACATAGTAGAATTCAGGGTTACGGAGGTTAGTTGGACCTTTGTTTGTGAACAATGCAAGCCATACCAAACTCATGCCGATATAGCCTTTATAGTCCACCAGCCGATTATGTCTTCAATGCCTGTGAAGTCCTAGGTTCCAGTCCTTGCTCCAAGAGCAGTTTCCATTTTGTCCAGTGATTCTTTCACATGAAATATATAAGTTGTTTGTGGAGCAGAGGATCAGAGCTAGGACTTCACGTTATTTATGAATGTATGATAGGTAGATCATAGCCTTAGATACATAGGCTTTATCCTACTTATGCTCTGTCTTACTGGTCCAGTGCTCTTTCCAACAGTGGCACAGCTTCAGTGCATGGTGTGAGGGTCCCCAACCAGAAACAATCTATGATCTCCTCAGTGGTAACAACACCCGCTAAGAGATGGGGACCCTGATATTAATTCCAGCCTGGCAGTGGAGAGAAACGAGCCGAGGTTTCCCATCCCCTGTGTGAGTAGTCTAACCACTAATCTATTTAATCTATTTAATAATATTTAATAATAGAAGAGCTGCATAATAACAGCCAGCAAGGTCCCCATATGGTTAGAAGACAATAGGATCAAAGAGCTGAAAACCATCGTTCAAGAGGCAGCCATAAAGACTCCTTCAAGAATGGAATTCTTTTATTTCTTAATACTTTCTCACTGTATTCTTTAGCAAACAAGTAAGCAAGTAAGCAAGAAAATAAATGAGAACAAAAATAAAAAAGATTAATTCTTCCATCCCTCCTTAAAATCTTTGCATGAACTATTCTTACTGCTTTACATTGATTATTGCTTTATAACCCTCAATTAAGTTGAAAGCTACTAAGTAGCAATGCTTCTTTCTTTCTGCCATCATTTTTGAAAGTAAACTTAAGAATTGTTTTCCACACAGTTTGAAGCAGCTCCCTTTCCCAGAGCTCATCTTAACCAACAGACAGCTAAATATCACTGCAAGAGAGCTCCTAATCTGATTATTTACCTTGAAAAAGGTCATAACCCATTCCTTTAAAAGAGCCCCACAGCAAGTCTGACAATAATAATATGTAGAAAGGCAAACCAACTAGAAAAAAAATAAATAAAAGATCCATTTCTACAACATGTTCTTTAATCCAATTTCCATGATTTTAAATAAGAAATAAAGCAAACAGACTCAAAAAAGTGTAGATAAATTTAGATGCTTAAAAAAATGAAGTTATACCGAGCATTTCCAACTTGTGTTAGCTTTAGAATGGACAACATATTTTCATTAGTAGAAGGATTTCAAAGCACATCTCTCTTTATGATTTTCTAATACCACAATAACTTGTTTCGTAGGAAAATTTTATACTTCAATTTTCAAAGCATACCACAGTCCTATTTACTTTCCAAAGTCTTCAAAAAGATTTGTCAAGAAATTTTACATCAGCTCCTCTTTACTCAGAAGCCTGAACAACATCCTTTCTCAACTTTATTCACTCTTGTTCAATTTGCTCTAAACTTCTTAATAACTGCAACAACAGTGTGAAAAATTCCTTTTTTTTATATAGAATTATGTGCATATATGCATGTGTGTGTGCATATGTGCACACAGTAATGCACAGAGGTGCATGTGGACATGCATGTCTACATGTCAATGTGAAATGTTAGCTGATCCACATACAGAAATGACCCCCAAGTTTCAAAATTAGCAAGTTGTTAGTCACCGAGTTCCAAATTTTAGGCAGAATCCTCAGCAAGCTAAGTCCACAGTAGAGGAGCTGGAATGATTACCACTTCCTGATTCTTTATTCCTTAACCCATAGTTCAGAAATCCTCAAAAATTACTAAATACTGAAAGCTAAAATGGAATTTTGCTTTTTCATGTGTTAAAACCTTACAAAATTAGTATTTCTTCTGTCGGGTATCTTATAATAAAACCCCCCACTATCAACAATACTTTTATCCTTTTGAAGGATAAAAGCAGATAAAACTTTAGAAGGTTGCACTGGAAGTTGACCTCCAGAGATTGTGGCTTTATTCCTGCATACTCAGAAACAGTGAAAGGGAACTAAAATATATATGCGACACCCAGCCAGCCCATCAATATCTAGTAATATCATCATTTCAATTTGATATTGCTGACATCAGTAAATGATGGACCCAGCTGGACCAAAAGTGTAGAATACTTTTGTGGGGAAAAACCCTGTATGTGAAAAATTATTTCTCCCTGGTATTATCTTCACTAGAATTTAATAGGAGCATGATACCAACATCAGTAGAAATTCTCCATTCTACACGTTTTTCAATAATTTAGATTAATTCTTTTACCTAATGTTGCAACAGATTTTTGTCTGCAGATTTTTGTCTACTGTGTCCTAATATGCACAAGCTTGTGTTTCAGAATGAATCCATTTCAAAACAGGACATAAAAATGCTCAAATAATTTATTAGTTTAACAACACCCAAGTTATTAGCTAGCAGCTAGTGAGCACTTCTCGCGCTACATGTTAGCTTTGGTAATTTTTTTGTCCTTTCTGAGAAATGTAAAGCTATATTTTCTTTTCAACAGTACACAAAGCAGCTTCTCCAAAGCTCATTTTCCTATAACAATTGCACCCATGTTACTTTCCTCAAAAACAGAGCTCATGTAAAAAAACAAAAAGTGGGACAACTAAGAAATGTGCACATTATCACAAAATATGTTCCTATCTAGCTGTTCCATATGCTTATTGTAATGTACTGTGTCCTGTGTCTTTGAAAACACAGTATGATAATGGCTCAGGTTTCATCTCTACATTTTTTATCAGCTTCTGAAGACTTTGAACTGATAATGCAATAGTGCTAAAGAATTCATGAATGAATACATATGTTGCATGCTGTCCCTCTTGTGAAAAAACAAACATCTACTTACCCCAAGTCCCCCACAAGGCAACAGGGAAAAGAGTTTTTGAGACACGTTTCCTATATATTAAAGAAAAAAAGAAACAATAAGCATCATTTATCAAAAAGATATTTAAATACTGGAACAGTAATCACTCTTTACTGTAATTCAGATTTTGGTATCACACAATGAAAATGCCATATATTAGAATAAAAAATATTAATAGTTCTTAGAAAACAAATCAGCCATGGGACATTTAAGGTACTTTTTTGGAACAGTGACAAATCTTAAGATTGTAAGCAGTACTTTCAAAGAGTATAATGATTGAATCTCCATAGAAAGTCACTCTGAACTAGGGCGACTAATCATCCTGATAACTGCAGCTGATAAGCAGCTTGTCTAAGCTAGTCATCTCAGCTTCTTCTACAGCCAGTGGGGTGAGGCAGAAACCTCTACCCAACCTGGATGACTGATGGGATGAATTATACTTGAGAAATGCCTGTTTCTTTTCACTGACAACAGAGGCAACCTCATTAAGCTTACATGAAACTGATAACTAATTTCTTAACTTCATCTCTCAGAAAAAGTTTCTCCTTTGAAAATCAGAGCCTTAGTCCTCCTATTTTTGCAAAAATGCTGTTCTCTTCACTTACATACCATCAATGAATTCATCAATATTTTAAAAACATAAAATAAAATACTACTTGCTTCAGTATTACTCAGTAAAAACATTCTACTAAAGGGAACAAAAACTTAATAGGCTTTAGAATCTTAATTTCTAGCTTACTCTGCTCTATACATTAGATAATGTGATAGGGTTTATCTTAATATTTATACTCACTTTTTATTCATTCATGTTTTCTTTTTTTGTACCACTAAACTCAGTGTTTGTCTTGATAAGGACAATATGAAAACCGGGTAAGGATCTCAGGATTTGATGCAGTTCCTATCCCGGTATGTAATCTGATCCTAAGGCAGCTGTGGGAGAGAACATAAGCTTTTCCCCTGCCGTATCACAGAACTGGCTTTGTAACTTTGCCATCTGGAGGAAACGTTAGATAGTGAATCACTCAAGTAACCTAGAGGAGCCACCCATTGTTATGGAAGGGGCGAACGCTGCAGTTACTCATGTTTAGCAGGTGCCAATGAAATGCATAAAGACAATTATAAGCCATCATCTTTGAAGTATGAGAGATCAGACTGCAAGGTCTGAGACGAAGAAAGTGCTTTACACTTCGAGTAAAATCCAAGATGCATTTTTAACCAACTAGAGGCCTTTGATCAGTTTGCACAGTGTGCAAGAGAAGGCAAACAAAACCTCCTGTGGAGCTACTAGGGGAAATGCAGGTGCAGCAGCTATGCAGAGTATTCTCATACTGTGAGTCCTAATGGCCTCAGACATGCAAGGAAATGTTGGCTGGAGGAGATTGTCAGAGCAGAGGTACAGAAGGATTTTCCAGATCTCATGCTAAGCAGATCCGGGGACCAATGCAAACAGCAATTTTTCACTTTTTACAGTGGGGAAGATCAAAAAGTCTTGAGCAGATAACTAAAAAATTAGTGCTGTTCAAGTGCCAGGAGACATTAATGGAAACATAAGCTGTAATTTGAGATAAAGAAGGCATTTTTAGAATATTGAATGACTAGATGTTTTTTCTTAAATTCCGTTGCAGAGTTGGGACATAAGAGAGAACAGATGAATTCTCATTTATCTCCCTGCAGCCGGGCACATTGTGCATGGTAAACACTATTAAAAACAACAAACACAAAGTAAAAACAGAAAAGCAGATGGTGAGGAAGGACACTAAAATCAATCAACAGATAGTTCTAAAACTGGGGGAAGCAAGGGGGAAAAAACCACAAAGCCTTTTCAGTGTATCAAGAAACTTGCCAGGATACTCACTTCTTGTTGCACGATAGTAAAAAAAAGCAGATAACAGACTTTGCAGAACAAGAAAAACATTGAGATTTCATGAAAAGAACAGCGGGGAAAAGTTCCACTAAGAGAGAGTGAGGCCATCACTTAGCTAGCCTCACAAAAAGAAAAGAGCTCACAACACTCTGCCATAAATGAAAATCAGTAGCAAAAAGCAAACCCTGAAAATGAATTGAAGTGAGAATTTCCCATGATCTTTGGAGCTGATGTCCTAGCAGAACTTGGTAAATAGCAGTCATTTTCCAGTAACACCCTTCCACACTTCAGGATACCTCCAGCATAATAATAAAAAAGATAATGGGATACTTCAAGTAAGATAGAAGACAGATTTTAAATAATCATAATTTTTTTGGCTTTGCATCAGGACAGAATTTGCAGTCACCAGCAAATCACTTAAGAAAAAAGATCTTTTAGATAAGATTCAGTACAACAATTTACTGGTAGAGCTAGAAAAATTATCCAAGATTTGTATTCTAAAATTTCAACCCACAAAGGCAGTAGAAGCTAGTTAGACAAATCAGGTGCTGAGGCACCCATCACTGACTGAGGTCAGGGCCCCCACAGAAGCCAAAGAAGCTGCTTAGGAGGTTGACAATTGGGGACTGAGAGTCTGATGAGCAGGAAAAGTGATTGGTGAAAACTCTCTTTCAAAAAGATAAATTTAAAAGTGTGTTCAAGTGTGAAAAGTTGCGGTTGGAGGAACCTGTTTTCAGTATCATCCCTCAAGAATGAAGCCATTTCTGCTAAGTGGTCATTTTTTCACTAACTTGAAATTGCAATTGCACAGATACTCTGTGAATGTATCGTTTAGTTCTATTCTAAATACTGCCCCACTATCAGGGATTTGTTGACAGTATATTTCTCAATTTTACAAATTTGTAATTATTGGAAACTTGATTTTTAGAAACACTTTCTTAGTTATGGTTGGAGAGGGAAAAAGAAAACAAATTTGTAAGACCTGTTTGATAACTGTTCTGCCCTTGAGCTTATTCAAAGAGATTTGAAAGGTGGTACTCTGTCACATGAAACCGTAATGTGATGTGACACATAGTCTGTATATTAGTTTCCTTCATGTCAAGACATTGTAGTGCAACATAACATGTTGCTTAACACACTACACTGAAATACAATCAGTCGAGATTGTATCAAGAGCTCAACTACACAATAGTGTAGAACTTGAAGTGATCATTTGCAATAGCTGCATTTGTAGGCCCTGATGCAGGGAAAATAAAGCCAAGAGTTCAAGCCAGTTTATACTCTGAAACCATTAAGAATATGTGAATGATAACTTTGTGCATAATTCTCACTGATTTCAGTAGTTTACACCTGTTTTGCTTTGCAGTCTTCAGAACAGATTTTTTTTCCTGAACAGGGACACTGAAATAAGAGTTTATTGACAAGTAGCACATTTCTAGACCCAGTTGTACTTAAATTTCATTCCTTCAAGTGTTTCTTTTCTGTTTGAAAGGTACAGAAGCTGCTCATTAGAAAAAAAAAACAAAACCAAAAACAAACTTCAGACAAAGCAGATGTAGTCTTCTGAACAGGGAGAGGGAACAAACGCTTTTCTGGAGCACAAGTGGAGAGCAAATGGTGCCTTTGTCTTTTTGGGTGGGTAGAGGAGTAAGGAAAGGAATGGTTAGGTCCTCCTTTTCATTAGGATGCAAAGCCACAATTTGATGGAACAATTTCTGTAGAAAAAAAATGCACTTTCATTGAAATAGAAATGTTTTATGAGATTATGTTGTTATTGATGACATTTTTTATGAGAAACATTTCCTTTAGATATTTCTCCTTTGCAACACATCATTTTGAATTTCTATACTATACCAAGATGTAAATTTTAATGTCAGGATTGGTTAGGTTCAACCTCACTGAACTGGGGACAATGAAAGGTGGAACAGTCACGCTGCATTTTGGCAAAACGTAAGAGACAATTAAGTTCCTTTATACAAGAGTCTGGAAGCCCAAATGATTAGAGCTTCCAACCAAAAAGCAGGCACATGCAAAAGCATGTGAGAAGGGTGTTTCATTGACTGTTGTCTTGGTAAAAGGCCATGTGAGATGCAGCAAGAAAACATCCTAGAAACAGAGACAGAAGAGGGCATTAAGCCAAGGATACACTCAGAATATATGCTAGGAGTGTGATCTTGATATAAACTTAGAGAGTAAATGTTTTCGACTAAGTGTCAAATAAAAAAGGCAAAGAGTGTCAAGTAAAGAACTGTGGGCAAAGAAATGGTTTTCTGAGATTGGGTAAACAGCTTTCTGCATTCTTTATACATGGGCAGAAACACAGCAAGGATACCTGGGTCCATTCCTTTTTTGACCTCATAGCTGCAACTACACACTGCATCCCATATGCTGGTCAACTACTGAGATCCAAGATGGGAATAATATTTTATATCAATGTGTGCTATATTAAATAATGTGAAAATTAAAATGAAATGAATCAAAACCAACGAAATTTAAATTAAATGCTTGACTCTATCAAAATGGAACATTTTGACAATGTTGATGAACTCAAATCAAAATGTTTCCAAATTTTCATTTTGCAGAAATTTAGAGCTTTTTCTTGGAAACACTTTTTGGTTTGGATTTGTCTTTTTTTTTTTAAGGGGGATTTCCTACCTTGGAAATTCAAGCTCCTGAGAGTCTATCATACTGTAAGTATTTTTCAGTTTTGATGTGGCCTTGGCTAAGATGTATAAACTTAGATAACATTGTGATCAAGACATTTCTCTTATCTACAGTTATGACTCACTGAAGCAACAGTCTGCCTTACAGAAGAAACTCTTAGCAATAGTTTCCAAAGCAAAATAATTGCTATGTATTAGTAGAACTGTGGCAGCAATTTCTTTTGATGGCTAGTATTGTTTTTGTTTGGGTTGGGTTTCATTACATTTAGGGAAAGCTCCACATCTTAGAATAAGTGTTATAAAAATAGCTGCGAATTAGAGTGTTGCATCCAGTGTGCTGGGACATAAAGGGCAGGATTTCACTCACAGATTATTTCCAAAATGCACTACTTTTCTGTGTGTTCCCTTTCACATTCTCTGTAGCAGGTCTGCCAAGTGGATCTGCTTCATCTTACACTCATGGCAGAGCTCAATTCAACCCCACTTTTCTATTATAAAAAGCATACACTGAGCATTGGCTGTGCATGAAGATATTTGATGTGAAAATCCTGTCAGTTTTCTGCTGTTCTGTACATCCATAGGTCCATTTAATATTTTAATATGTATTTTTCCCCCCTGTTATTCAGAAAGATGTCATATCCTGCATAATGGGAAAGCATTAAAATAAAGTTCACTTATTAGCAAGACTTAGGCATGGTATCTGCACTTAGTGTGGCTGAAATAATTGAAATAAAGCAAATGAGAACAGCAAACAAGCAATTCTGTCAAGCAAGTGTATCTTAAACTCCTGTTTTCAAATCAAAGAACACAAGGAGATAGAAGACCAACCGTGTTCAAAATTGCCATTGACCTCCAATGGAGAACAAATACAGTAAAGGGTCAACACTTTGATGATTTTTGAAGCAGATGAGGAGAAACTTCTATTGCTGCTTTCCAGCCTGTGCATTTTGCTAATCTATATTTGGCTTCCATTGTAACATTCTCCTTCCACATAGCAATGCATTTGGAAAAAGTGAATTTTTGTCACACTGCTTGCCAAGTATTTTAAACTGACACCAGCTATGACTAATGACAGTGCTGGAATGTGCTGTTCTCAGTAGAATAGAGGCCTGTACAGACCTAGGAGTTTCCTGGGGTCCAGCTTCTGTCTGTTCAGGGGGCTGGTGCCATACAGCAGTGAATGATGTTCAGAGTGAACCAGCTGTATTTCCTCCAGACTGGCTTTTCGACCTCGAATTCGCTGAAAGAAAACAGCAGAGGCCTACAATATTCCACTGACAATATTTAGGGAGAAAAAAAAAAAAAAGTAAAGGTCCGAAATAACATTTAGTATGATTAATAATGGGTTGAAATTGCGTCATGCAGGAATGTGACACTGATTTGTTTATTAAAGTAATGCTATATGAAAAACAAATGCGTGTGTGGTTTATCACAAATGCTTCACTTAAGTCTTAGCAGAGTTAACTTCATACAGGGTTTCACATACAAGAAAAAGAAAAGATTCTGCCTCTTTTCTACATTATATTAAGAGATACAAACCAAAAGGTGAAATATTTTTTAAGTAAGAAATCTGGCTAGAAAAATTCCAGTTTAAAGAGCAAAAACTTCTTCACACCTGTAAGCTGCAGATGTGTTCTGAATGAGGATTAATGTTTTTTGCATCACTACTAGTACTTGTGACTTATGCTGCTAGGAAGAACATGATCATAGTAAGGAGAGCCAGGGAGAAGAAGAAAATTAAAGTTTAAATGCTTTAATAAAATATTTCTATATCTTTTCATTTTTTTAATGTATGTTTGATATCCCCAGATCATTTTTGCTGTTACACATGCTGACTCGCTTCCTTACATTTTTGTAAGTAAGTGGATTTTGTCTCTTTAATTGTTTCTCCAGCCTGTACCCTCCGCACTTAAATCAGTGTTAAAAAATCTGGGATGTCTTTCTATAAATCCATTGAAATTTAATCAGTTTAGGAAGGAAGAAAGACAGGAGAAAAGGAAGAAAAGATAAAACTAACACTTTCTTATTCAGCAGATCTGCTCCTTGTATGTATTTGGAGTTACAGCTTGTCATAAAAATATTTACTTCTCTCCTAGTGCTCATGCTGCACAGCCTTTGCAGACACAGCATGAAGCAGATTTTGTTCAGGTTTGGGCGTAATAAACAGCACTGTCAACAAAGTTCTGGTCCCACGATCATCTTTACTGTTGATATTGGATAACGTGGGGAGAAAACAGCCTATTTTTAATGTCTTGGACTCTATTTGCAGATCTGATCCTTATGAACACCTGGGGCAAAACCTCTCACAACTTAGACTGTGGATCTGTCCGCCTGCCAAGGTCTCCAGATAAACAGGTTATCTAAACAGAAGTTATCTAAATAGACCATCCTATTTTTAATAGACTGATTAACCTGTTACAGAAATGCCACTCAATTCTCATTTCTTAGAGGTTAAGTTGTAATTGTTATTATATCCATCACCTACTCATGCACATCAGAAAGCACCAACCTCTTCACTAGGAGAAGAAAGCAATATTATAAATATTAAAGAGAATGTGCACTGCGGAAGAAAGAAGCTGCCAAGGGGGGTCAGAAGAACCATGCACAGTTTATATTGAGTTAAGCAGTGGCAATTTTTTCTGACTAATCAGGAAAAATGTCCTAAGAGATCTAGATGACTGTGGAATAAGCTCCCCCTCAGGGAAATGGTGGAAGCCCTATTTCTTGCAGTGTTTCAAACTTGACTGGACACAGCAGTGGAAAAAACATTTTAGGGAATGATCCAAGAACTAAATGACTTAATAAACCCTTTTTCATCTCTAATTTCTTCAAGCCTCTCCCAGTCTCACATGAGAATTTGTAGCGGTGCACTCACTTCCTTTTAACACACAGTTCCACAATCAAAATTGGCACATTATGTTACTTCATGGAGTCAGTAAACTCTGTAACGGTTCTTCTGGGTCAGATAAAATGTTTTTCTTCACAAGTGAGGTGACTGGTAACATTTATTCATTCATCCATTCTCATTAATGTCTATGTTTCTAATAAGCTGCTTTAAAATCTATATACCCAATTCTCCACAGCAAAACTGGGAAGGGAGGCTGGCTTTTAGGACAGCTAAAACAAAAGCATAAGAAAAGTAAAGAGGTATTTTCTGAAGGTCACATCAAAGAACCTTGAGTAAAATACTCACTCTCTGGTCGTATTTTCTACAAGTTATACAAAAATTCTTTAAGAGATGTTTAAGAGAGTTAATTGTCTGGCTCTTTTTAAAGTGCTGTTAAATGCCATATCCCTTTAACTATAAAAAGACCCACAGCTAGCCATTATTCTTACAATGGGGAGCTCTGTGATATCCTACGGAATATAGCGACTTGCACTAACAGGGTAGGGTCTGGAAGTGGCCTCCCCAAAACGTTTTGCCGATGAGCTACCTACTACCCACTATTGCCAGCCAGATTCTCTAGAGCAGAAACAGGTTCTGCAGAAACAGGTTTGGTGCAGAAATCAGGTGGCACTGAACAGGACGCTCGACTCCAGCCTGCTCCCAGCAGTGAGGTCCTCGGAGTGCAGCCAGCAGCTCAGCTGCCAGGGCAGGCACAGCCCAGAGCTACTCTTTCCCCACAGCTTCGCCAGCTCTAACCTTGAGCATCAGCAAGCACATTGACACAGTAAATGGCAGGAGGAAAGGGAAGGGTAAACAGTGCACACAGCTGTGCTGTTTCTGCATTCCCACCTCCTCGTTTACTGTTCCTTTCATCCCACCCTTGCAGTATCTCTGCTTGTCAAGCCATTTTCAATAACATCAAAATTTCAAATATTTAAGGCTCTACACAGAGGAAAAAATAATTGATATTAAAAATAACCTGTCATAATTGCTCAGAACAGTTCTTCTTACACAATGATGTCAGGATTTAGCAGATCTACAAAAGCACATGTCATAAGTCTGTTGCCAGAATCTGGAATCATGTAACTTCAGTTATGCAAAGCAATAGTTTCTGGCTCTCGGTGGCATGAGTTACCAGACAACATAACATATGCATCTGTATAACTTTACACATACACTTTTATCCACATCTTTTTTATTTTAAAGTGTCTTTCTTAATTTTCATCGGCCATGGTAGTATCAAAAGCATAAAATTTAGTAGAAAGCAGAAAATTGGCATAAAGCCAATGAAAAGGGAGAAATAGCATAGGAAAACTTGTGAACAGTATTTATCTCATTCAGGGGGATTTGAATACTACATCCATCCACCTACTACACCCTTAGTAGAAGGCAAGTCATCCTTTTCTAATGTGCATGACAATGTGTGTGTTGGCTTTCTCCTCTGACATATGTAGTTCCCTCATCAACAGAGACTTTTATACATCTCAGGAGAGCAAAACACTGCACCTGAGTACTTCAAAAAATCAGTCTAGAACTAGAGTTATTCTCCTTACAACGGGAAAATGCTTTCACCTTTCACAGAATTTTAGTTCAATGAGGACTGTCTAGTGTGGTCTTCTGTTTAAATAGACCATTAAAGTTTCACACAGATAACCTCTATGAACCTGAAGATTTTGGTTAGACTTTCAGCAGACTAAACTCTTGCACAGTTAGAGATTCAAAAAGACAAAGGTGACACTGCCTGTTTCTCTCGGCTAAACTAACAGGGATTGTTGACATACCTTAAGGAATACTTCTCACTCAGGTCTCTCAGCGTAAGGTGTCCATTTGCCTTTACTGGAGCTATTTATATGGAGATAGTGTCTCTGAAATTCCCTTAGCATATCCAGTTTGTAAACAAGGTCTTCAGAGTTTTTCTTACTTTTCTGGGATTTCTCATAGTTGTTAAATTCTCTCTTGTTTTTAAAACTACACACAGATAGCATGGATCGTTTGCCAGTCAGTACACCCACATCGCTTGCTACCTCTCCATTATGTGGGAATTGCAAACATATCTCTGACACACATGCACCCACATAGACATGCATTTACTCTCTTCATGTGTTTTGGTCCTCCAGTGCCTAACCTGAATCCATTCAACACTACAAAGACTTTTGCTCTTAAAGACTAACTTTTCCTGTGTTATCTCTTCTTTAGCAGTAAACTGAGGTTCAGAGGATGGAATTTTTTCATATATTTCAGTCTATGTGATCTGGCAGACTCAAAAGTTTTTAAATCTTTAAATTCTTTCCTTCTCTCCCCTTTGGTCCATGAGATATGGACAGCAGGAGGTGTATGATGTCTCCTTAATCCAGAAAACTACCAAAATTCAGATCAAATTCCAGGCTGAAAAGAAAAATGTTGCTGGACCACAGTGCCTGCAGGAAGTAGAGGTGGGGGCACAAAGTGGGACTGTGTCTACATTCTTCTTTTCTTTTTTAAAACTGTGCTGATCAGTGTAGCCTAATGTCAGTCATGTGTGCATAAATTATGGCCCCAAAGGAGTTATGTAAATACTTCCTCTCCCTAGAACAAGTAGAAAGCAGACACCACTACCAAAACATAATTCAGTCCTTTTTTCGTCCCAAAGGTAGGGTAGCTATGCATTGCTCTTTACCAAGAGAAAACTGCAAAAATAAGATAATGGATGATTTTATGCCAATCTTTACATCTTTTAGCTGCCCTGTTCTGGTGCTGCATTTGCTAACTGTCTGTTCTACATCTGTCAGCCTTTAATGAACAAAGAATAGGTATTTCAGTAAACATACAGGAACTTTTAAACTACTGCAGAAATATTGTGTCTGAATTTTATTTTTCCAATACCTATATACCAGGACTATAAAAAAGTCCACATTGGGGGAAACTATTCCACTCCCTTGCCCTGGACTCAGTCAGGGACTCGTCTCTCAAATCCAGCTCTCCAGAGCTGGCCGTGGTCTGAATGTGTTTCTCCTTTGTCTTGGTGAAGCCGATGGGGGAAGTAATCTATCTATTTGGAAGAGTGATAAGATTAAGGAAAAAAAGCTTTAACTAGTTTCACAATTTAGCAAAACCCCTCTAAACTGTTGTTTGAATAACTCTAGAGCTGAAATATCTATGGCTAGAAAGAGAAAATACAGTCTGGAGAAACAAGTCCTTTTGGCTGTGTCTGCAGCAGTAAATTAAGAAGTGCCAGGAAACATTCCCAGGCAGAGGAATGCAATCATCTGTACTATTAAATTGTTGAAGTGGTCCTTCACACCGTTTTGGCTCAGCAGCAACTAGCACTCTCCCAAACAACTCCCAGACATGGTTTGGTCACTGGCATGGGCCAGGGAGCATTCCTGGTAGTATGAACATGGGCCTTTCCATGCCAGTTGGCTGCAGTGGTGGAGAACAGTCCCAGGCACATTTTATTTCATAGTGAAGACACAACTTTGATTACCCCAGTCAAAACTTGTTATGATTTTACCAAGTTGTGTTTTAAAAATGCTCTATATGGGGGCAATATGAGCAATACATATAGGTAATAGATTAAGTCTAGGTTAATCTACCCAGATTAATCTATTAACTGCAGCAAGCATGGTGTCAGCCCAGTATATATGAATTCCATCATCCCATGCCCAGTTAGAGAAGATGGTTCTCTGTGCACTTGGCCAGCCATCTCTCCAGGGCCATAGACCTGAGCTGCATAAGAGGGGTTAATCCACACCACATGACTTTGGAACCACATTTTGCTATAGATAACAAAGATCCTATAGATATAGATTGCTCATTTTCATAAGGGTTTCTTGTTAGATTAAGAAAATAGGGAGGGCCTCCTGGCACAAGCCTGTGGCTAAGGATGCACACACTGCAAGGTAACAAGACCTGAGCTACCTCTCACTGAACTGGCTTTGATCCTGAAACTCCTCATCAGACAAAGAGTGGGACTGCAGCCCTCTTGTGGGACTATTGTTTTAGTAAAAGAGAAAAAAAGAAGGTTCACGGTTACTGCAGAGGATTTCCTAAGTGGCTGTTGCAGGCTGCTGTTCCTAAAATGCCCTTCAGACTTGATGCATGAGGCAGTGCACGTGGCAAAACCTGACCAGTGACCTCCCCACTCCTTCTGACACAAACCGTGGACAGTTATATTGAGAAATTATATTAAGAAATACTAATATCCATGAGGAGGCATTCAGAAGTCAGTAAAAGAGACAGTGCAGTTGCCCGTGGTGCTTTGACTCCGCATCCTCAGTGTGGTATATTCCAGAATGCAGCTTAATGGCGGCCTATTATTTCTGGAATAATGCAATAACCGCTCCTTTAGTGACATGAGTCATATATTCAGCTGAATAACTTTTCTTTAGAAAAGAATCAGAGCACCAATTAAGTGAATCACTGCAGCATTCCTTATTTTGAAAGTGAGCAGCTTTAAGGGCATGTTTGATGTCGAGCAAGTGCTAGAGAATTCAGTGAAGCAAAGGACAGATTGCATCATCAAACATAATCCTGTCTTTAGCTACATAAGAGGATCAAGATAAATACCAGAGCTATGGACCAGCTTCACACTGAGGTTCCTCAAAGTTTTATCATCAGAGTTTACATTTTGACAGCTCGTTTCACATTCCAGCTTCATTTCAAAGCACACAATGGGAGTCAAAATTAACTGAATGCCATTCAACATGAAGTGACTTATTTCCTCTCTCCCCACTCACTGGATTTTGCACGACCTAATAGGCTATATTTCAGTGTTTGAAATTGCAGAATTGTAAGAGGAAACTTCAAGTCTTCCAGGAAACTATTGGACTGCATGCATCTCAGACTAAACTGGACCACTTTTCCTATTTACGCCTTTTGCAGATCCACACAATTTACTGTTCAGCAATATCTGTTTATTACTGAAGAAAGAAATACATAGTAGCACATTGCATTTTACTTATTTTCTCTCTTTTTTGTCTTTCTTTATAATATGGGTCCTGAGTCAAGAAGGTAACTAGGCCTTATTTTAGCAAAGCACTCAGGTACATGTTTAACTTACTCCGTAAGTATGTGATCCCACTAGTGAAACCACTCATGTGATATGTGGCCTTAAGGGCCTTGCTGAAAGAAAGTCTTCCTGAAGATTGAAAAAATTATCCAAGCTAAAAAAAAGAATTAGCCTGTTAGAGTGCTGCCATCTAGTTAGATGAGTGTATACAGCAAATCCATTTATAGTGCTTGCAATATCTCACTGCCCAGTACACTAGGCTACCTGCAGAAAATCTTTGTGGACAGTCACTAATAGCTAATCAGAGAGACCTATTGTACCAGTTCCTTTGGGTCTGTAAAAACCTAAGTATATAAAGAACAGTAATTAAAGAAAACAGAATATAAGATCCCTGGCAGTTGTGGGATCCTGCAAAACATAAGCGAATTTGTGTTGAACTTTGTTAACTTGTACTGCAATGCAGTAAGCACCCTCAATTGCCACAGGCTTCCGCAGAATTTGGCGGTGCTGCACAACTCATGGGAAGCAATGAATGGTAGGAAAGGGCTGTTTTTCAGTAACCCAAGTCATATATGAACCTCAGAGCCCATATTTGATTTAAGCATGATGTTTTAATATGCAATTTTGTGAGGGAAATCAAAGCAGAAGAAAGTTCCACATTTGGTCCGATATTGTCTAGAAGATTGCTCTTGAATATCTCAGGTTTTGACGTGGTACCCATTGAACACCACGCAAATGAAAATGCTGTGGAAACAGACTTTAGAGTCTGAAATAACTCTAAATGGTGCAATGTGCTTATGGAGTGATATAAACTACATTTAAAAAAAGCAGTGTTCTATGCTACTACAGAAGTAAAATCTTTAGCTGCTTGAAAAAGTTAAGAACTGTGCTATTGAAAGGACTGCACTTGCTGTTTGACTACTGCTTGCTTGTCTACCTTCCTATATCAAGGTGAGGAACACAGTCATGTCTGGATTTTGGATTCTGATGCATGTGGATAAATGACTTTCATTGTGTAAATTCTTTGGTTTCTGATTGGGAAGTGTGATTTCCTAAAATGCATTATTTTAATATTGTCAGTTAAGTCCAAATAATTCCTCAGACAAATTACTCTCTTTTCACAGAAGTAAGACAGATTTAGGATTTCATAAATTTGCCATTTACTTTAACAAGTCAAGTATCTGGTCTTTATTTTTTATTACCTCGCACTTGTTTAGCAACCCAGTTTCTTGCAGCCTTGACCAGATGCTTTGGATCCTTCCAGCATGTTCAGGGTGATTAGCATAGTTGCCACACATACACTGGTGCTTCAGCATCAGACTGTCATACACAACACCTTCAGCAGAAAGACAGCACAATAAGAAACAGTAAGTGAAACAAATGTAAGTTATACTGTTCCATGTCAGGCATACTATAGCACAATTGGATTTTATTGACAGAGCAAGGTGAAAATTCTGGATCTTAATTCCCCTTTCCTCTGGGAGACTCTGAATTTTGACGTACAAGATACATCTTGTGATACTGATAAGGCAAAAATGAATTCTCAAGAAATTTTTCTAATACAGTTAACTGTAAAGAAGAAAGGAAATTGGGTGGAGTCTTGTTAAGGCTTTTATGGCTAGAAAAAATTCAGTCCTATTACTGAATCATTTGTTTTCTCTTTCTCTAGTGGGTAAGGTCAGTTAAGGCTGTTAACCTATATATAGCAAGAAAAGGTTATGTATTCATAGTGGTGCAAGGAAAATCATTCAGAAGAACCTTTTAAAATAAATTTTAAAGTGGCAATGCCACTCTGCATTTCTACTGCTTAACTAATACTATGTTAATTCCAGACCTCAAAGCATATCAGATGAAAGTTTCAGAGAGTTGCAGCAGTGGCAGCCAGAGTCCTTTTTCATTAAAAAGAAAAGTTCCACCCACTACTCAGTTAGGACCAAATCCTGTTGTTAGACTGCAATGCAAGGTTCCTTTTGAATTTTCTACACTCATGTATTCAAGGGCAGAACAACTTTATACAGAACAGCTATCAATATCACATTGCTCTGTAGCTGCGTATTGGGAGAAAAAGAGAACTTTTAGCGAGTAGGCTTGAGCTAAAGTCAATTTTCAAGGCTTTCAAACCACATCAGAAACACTGAAAAATTATTTTATTTGTTTATTTGTTGTTTGCATTTCCCTCAGAAATGTCTGGAACAAAAAATATTTTCCTTACTCCTGTGAACTATTTTCAGTTGCGAAACATTTGGATTTTTCTTCCCCTTACAGTTGAAAGGGACTTAAATTAACAGTTTCTCCAAGCTGCAAAACTTGGCATTAAAAACCTCTTTCTTATCTGCCACCACTACCGGGGATGCCAACACAGTTTTGGAAAATTGTGTTAGCCTGCTACTGAAAAGTCAGCCAGTGAAGAAAATACAAAATTAAAGTCCAGATTCAACAACATGCTCAATACCGCCCTTATTTAGCAAAGTTCTTGAATGGATATTGAACTTTATTAAAGTGTTTAAAAACTCCACTGAATAAGAGTCTGTATACATTGTGGGCAATGCAAAGTTAAGGTTCTGAGATAATTCAGTTAGAATCCAGCCAGAAATTATGCTGCTCTAGAAATATTTATGCTGCCATATTTCTTAGCTCATGCACTTTAAAACTGATCCTTTGGG
Source organism: Harpia harpyja (assembly GCF_026419915.1). Lineage (NCBI taxonomy): Eukaryota > Metazoa > Chordata > Aves > Accipitriformes > Accipitridae > Harpia > Harpia harpyja. Next base: position 75,088,394 of record NC_068940.1, read on the forward strand.
ATCTCGCTATTTAAGCCAAAATGATAATACAACAATTATGTTTAACATAAGGAAAACGCAAACATAATACCTATGTGCAGCATGACTATGTTTATGCTAAATGATTATCTAACAAACAAAATAGTTCATTAGCAATAAATTATTGTATTTACTTTCTTGGTTTGTTTTCCTTTAAAGAAAAAAAAAAAGAACCAGTGAAAATCTGGAGTTAATAAACTAATGCAGCTTAAAATCTCTGCTGGCATTGTCAAAGCAGTTAATAATTTCCTTTCTCTGCAGTTATTTGCACTGTACTGTTTATAAGCTTTGCTGCTTTATCATCGGGTCTTATAAGTTATTTGAAATAACAGGTATGCACACAAATAAGTGCGTGCTTACGTACCTTGCTTTCCTTTTCTTGGCACCCAAAGTTTTAACTTCTACAGTCTGTTGCATACCCAGATTGTACAGTTTGCCAGTGGTTATTATAACATTAGATAAGAAGACTTTTCCTCCCATCCCCCTGCCCAACAGAGAAGGTGTTTAGATGCTAAATGTACATGCATCAGGACTTTCAGAAGCTCTTAGACAGAGTAGGCAGTTATAACCAATGGATTTGAATGGAAACACTTGTTAAATGTTAACAAAATTAGCTGAAAGTTGAAAGTATCTCCTGCCTGCCATTCTTCCAATGAATGTTTTATTCTAATTATCAATGCTCCATACAGGCTTAGGTTTGCATAGTCCAAACTGTAGTTAATAGAAATAAAAAAATATATATTTTACTATGTTATTGTTATACAGAATTGAGATGTTATGTAATAATGACCCATATCAGGGTTGCAACTAAACAGTGCGTTTGAAGTGAAATGCTGAAACTGTGTATTCAGGATGCCTCCTCTGGTTGACATAAACATCCCTTTTGTAGTGCATTAGTATTTTTCCTAAAATAGAATATAACTGAAAATGTAATTTTATTGTACGTTAATTATTTTGTCTGAATCAAAAATCAGTTTAATTGAGTCAGGTCAGTATTGCACGGCAGAAGCATCTGCTCCAAACTTTTAAATACTAAAATATTTACACCACTGAGTATAAAATTTATTTCTAGCAGGATTAATTGACTTAAGAAAAGACTGAAATATATGTTTTCATTTATTGCAAGCATCTAAATTGATTTAGGATGTGCAAGTAATTCAGATGTGTGGCTGCTGGTCATACAGCACATGTGGTTGGTACAATACCACAATGCAGCAGTAGAGCTTACTGCTAAAAATAGCCTGTAGGATTTCCCTAACAGGATTCAGCCAATAATCTCCCCACCCCCACAAAAAAAGAGAGAGAGGGAGACAACTGTTTTCAATTGCAGACTGCTGTGAAATATTAATAAAAGACGGTTATTCTCTCTCTCCAGAACAAATGCCTACAGCCAGATTCTGCTCTCAGATTCCTTGTGTAAATCTGAGCAGCTCCACTGAGACTGGTGGATTTATTCTGGATTTACACCAATATTACTGAGGTCAGAATGTGGCCCTGATGACAGACTGGAATGGTGGCACCGCTGAACCATATAATGATAGAGGACACAGGACAAAAGAAACTGAATTTGCATTAAGTCAGAAAAAACAAGGTCTTCCTGGTGGGGACTCCCTAACACTCATTCTTTTCCAAAATACTTTATTTGGGTCAGCTTCTTTTAATCATATTTTAAACAGTGGGACAGCAAGAGACCTAAAAAATGTTGGCTAACAGCATGCTTTGAAGAAGGTGAAATGCCCTGGAGAACAACAGTACCAATAAGAAAACCTGAGGGAAGAATATCTAATAAATTATTCAGAAGAAAAATCTGACTAAATAATGTCAAATATTCTGTAAACCATCTAAATTAACATCAAGTAGTCTTCATATTTTTTTCCATCTTTAACTCATTATCTTGTGCATATACTGCATATATGTTGCATAGCTCTCTCACAACCATCACCATTCTGATTCCCTTCCGATATTTGGCTAAGAGCATTTTCTCTCATGACTCACAAAAATATAGGCTCATTTTGATCCCTGTGTAATATTCTGCCACAACAGTTTTCCTTCTACCTTTTTTCTCTTCCAAGAATATACTGTCTTTAAATAGGAAAAAAACCCAAAAAAACCAACAAAAAAACCCCAAACCAGTAAAAAATAATTCAAGGCAAGGAGGTGTTTTTACATCAATTTCTAAGTTCTGAATTTGACCTCATATCATGCTGTACTAGAATTTTCTCCCTTTCCACCCACCCATTCCTTCCTTCCATGCTTTTAATAATGGTATTGTTGCAACTGCTGTGGACAATGGCTGGTTGCGTCTTGTGCTCTCTTAAGGGAGCAAATCATAGAACTACACGATAGCTCAGGTTGGCAGGGACCTCCAGAGGTCTGTAGTCCAGCCCTCTGCTCAGAGCAGGTCAGCATTGTGATCAGACCAGGTTTCTCAGGGCTTGCATCCCAAAGGATTTTGGAAAGGCTGTATAAGAATAGATAAAAATTGAGTCTGGGTTTCTTTCTTTCCACTGACCAATGAATAAATGCTAGGGCACCATCCAGACCCAGGAAATACTATGCACAAATAAAACCATTCTGTACCATACCATACCATACCATACCATACCATACTATACCATATGTTAATAATACACATATCAATCTAGTTATTCACAGAAACTGTATTAGAACTGTTGATGTTGCAAAGTCTCTGTTTATTGTCACTCCAAAGGTGTTAATCTCATAATACAGAAAATAGCTCTATTTTCAATGTACTCAGAAACTGCAGTGATAAAGGTTATATATATAAGTCTATAAGCCCAGAAACATGTCAGGGAAAGGGATTTCTTCAACCAGGAAGGAAACGCTTCATCATGAATGCAGAAGTGTGTGCTCTGTTGGACCTACGAACTGGTCAATCAGCCAGGGGGTCCTGGCTGTTAGCATAGGTACAGCTTGGAAGCAGCTACAGCACCGCACTATGTCTTCAGCCAGTACCCAGAGGACATGAAAGAGGTGAAGGTACAGAACAGAAGTGGAGAAGCAGCAGCATAAATTTGTAGAGAAAGTGGAAATAGGAGGATTGTTTTTCTTTAATGAGTAGAGATGATTATCTTGAAAGAGCAGTGGAGAGGGGAAAAAAAGGTTCAACAAAAGGAGAAAGAAGGATTCAAGAAAAAGATGGTTTGGATTTGGAGAAGAGTTCAGTGGAGGATTGAGAATCTCAGTTGGAATAAGATGCATTTTTTGTCTCTCTCCTTCTCTCTTTCCTTCTCTCTTTCCACTGCTGTTGTTCATGTAGCAATGCTTTACTAAAGGGGTAAGGTTCTCTGCATATGCACTGTCTGCATTTCCATTGCAGAACCCATCAGGCTTCCTTGTGTCAGATCTCAAGCCTTTTATGCCTGGTATGTCCCATTTCCAGACACCATCTCCATTCAGTGTTTGTCCTACATCATTTCATTCCTTCTCTTATTCTTCCATCTCAACTTCACATTTTCTTTCTTGATCTGTTCCACTGATGCCACAAGTCCCCAGATATATGTAATCCCCTTGACCCTAGTCCCCTTTCTGGGGACTTACAAAGGGAGGTGTCAGTAAACCTTAGCAATCAGACTGAAATGTTTGTTACTCCATTCAACTTTTCCAGTGGAACTGCAGATTTTTGAACAGGACATTGAAGCCTACACACAGTGTGCTCTGTGAATCTTTTAGACTGAGTTTACAATGTTTTGGGGACTCTGAACCACAAGTAGAAAAACAGTGGCCTGGTTTAATAATCTTGTCTATACACAGCTGGTCTTTTTTTGCAGAAACTCATGGAAAGTGAATTAGCATGTTTCTTTCTGTACAATCCAAATGTTTGTTACCCAACAAGTGAAATTCCTAAATTGACAGTGTATTTAAAGAAGAAGAAATTATGTCTTTCATCTTTGAATGCCATCTTGCATCCATTTACCAGCTTATTTGCAGTGCTTTAAGGACATTTCTTTTTCTTTTGCATTTTTTTTCTTTAAAATAATAAATTTTTGCTTTTCAAGTTCACATTCTAACTGGAAAGATGGGAGAGCACACTGCCTCACACAGTCACATACAGTGTCCATTAAGGACTCCATCCTACATCAATCCATGGTCACAGCCTGAAGAGCTGTAAGCTTTCAGCATGGCAAGTTCTGCCAACCGATGTGAAGGAATTAATACTTCTGGCAGAAACCTGAATAAACAGTATCTCCAAGTATTCATTTCCCCTTTCTTGTGCACAGAGTAAGTGAATCTTCACTTCTAACCACACTGTAATGTTATACTGAGATTCAGACTCTTAAAAAGATGGACCCTCTTGCAAAGTTAGATTACCCATAATAAGAAATGGGGTTTCTGTGGTCATTTTTCTTCCTGTTACTGAAGATTTGGGGGGTTCTAATCACTCTGCTTTGGACAGCCCAGGCCATACCAATAGGAGATGCTCCCTGAGTGACTGGACTACCCAAGGCCTGACCAGAAAAACCTTCCTCTGTATCCTCCACACAACTGCTGAAAGACACCAAAGCTGTAGCCAACGTGACCCTCTAGTCATGGCTACGGCTTTGCTCTTTCTGTAGGGAAAGCAACCTTGTAGCATAGACTGACTTGTCAAATGAAGACATTGAGAATTATATTGCAGCTTTTCTACTAACTGGTGGTCTTTCTTCAACTTATTGGTGGTCTTTCTTCAACTTATTGGTGGTCTCTTTACAAAACAGGCAACAAGAACATGGAGAAAAGAACCAGAGGATAGGGAAATGAAAGAAAAAGCTATAAATGACCTAAAGGCACCAAAAATGCACCTGTTGCTATATTGCCAGAGCCAGTCAATGATAATAATTTATGACTGTGTGAATATTAACCCTGTGATTTATCAGCTGCACTGGTTGACTTGATGCCAGTACAGCATCATAAAACTGAGGAACAGTGAGGCTAAAACTGAATGCATTGCTGCAGGAGGTATTTGAGGCATTTAAATCTGTTGATCCTACATGAACAAATGCATTTGCCCTGCCTATTAAAAGCAGTCTTTAGGGAATCCTACCAGTCGTGTAGACATGCTGGCTGGGCTGGTCCACGTCTGGGTGAGGTAATGTGGAATCAGCAGGGGAAGACGGGGTCCTGGACACTGGCCGATGTTTATCTAATCCTGCCATGCCAACTGTAGCCATCTGAGCCTGGTAGATTTGCAATTGGTGGATACGCTGATGTGCCAGGAACTCCTGTTTCCAAGAAAACAGCACAGTAGAAAGAAATGTGAGACGGCATCAAGTAAGACACTGAGGGAAACATGTCAACAAATTAAGTTCATTAGGTCAGGGCTGTAATAAACAGTGTGGAAAAAAAACCCCCCAACAACTCACACCTAAGACCTAGTCAATAAATCCATTCAACAGATGTTTTCACACTGACAGTGTGGGCTGCTGACTCTGCTGGAGACTAGGTGATCGCAGGCAACCTGTCAGTTCTCCCTGACAGAGGTAAAGATGGCTTCCCATGCAGAGGCTTAAAAAAGACAAAGGTTTTTCTAATATACTGAATACATAATATGATGTTAGAATATGCATTTCATGACCCTACACAAATAAAAATAAAATCTTCCTACAGCACTGAAAGTGAAAAGTGGTGTCCTTACTACTCAGTACCAAATTGGCTGAGCAACTGTGAGTCAAGTTTCTACAGAGGACTCAGTTCCCAGAGCTCCCTGGAAAACAGGAACAATTTGCACATAGGTTTTCACAAATCATTTAGAAATTCAGGAACTGTTACATGAGATCCCACTTAGGGACCATCTTTTTTTGTCATAACTGCTGCTGGCTGTAGACAGTGCCAAACACTTCAGCAAAGATAGGTAGGTGTGAAAAGACTGAGACAGAGCAGAAAGGAAGATTTCCTCCTCTGCTTTGTTTGTCAACTGATGGTGACTTTTGCTGACATGACAAAGGCTGAAACCCTGCTGAAGTCAGTAGAAACCTTGGCATTCACTCACTCCAGACAGTAGGATTGCTTCGCAAGCCCTTTTCTTTTTGTTTTGATTTTTTGTGCATATAGTCCTGGAACCTCAACAGAAGGTCAATGCAAGAGAGAGATTTCAAAACTACTTTGCAATATAAATTCAGTTGAAATTCACAATTCTGTCTTAGAACTGCAGACTCTGTTTATCCTCACCTGGGCTCGGTATACATATATGCAGGTATATATATGGTGCATATATATGGCTTTTTTTTTTTTTTTTTAAACCCAGTAACAATTAGCAGTGCTGTATGCTGTTGCTTGGGACAGCAGCTCAGAGGCCTGGCCTGGCCAAGGAGGGAATGTTGGGTGCTCACAGAGGTGAAGCTGAGTTCAGGCTGTGTGGGAAGGCAGGTGGGAGTACCTGGGAGTACCCCAGCCCCTCGCATGCTGCAAAACCAATCCACAGCTCATGGGAAGTGACAATGTCTGCCCTGCATGTAAAAAAAGAGGCCTTTACGAAAATGAGTGCTCATCAATAACAGCTGAAATGAGAACAAATACTTTAAAAGGCAGCTGAAAACCCACATTAATATCTAGGGTCACCACTTCAGTGAAAATACATAAGGTCATGGGAAGGGTAAATCACCTGGGACCTTGTCATAAGTGACTAAATAAAGAAAGAAAATATGAGTAAGCAGAAAGAGGTTTTACAAGAAGTATCTTGGTTTGGGGTCATTGAACCATTTCCCTTTCTTTAAATACAGTCCCCAACTTTTCCTATTGCTTTTTTAATGTGTGATCACAGGATGGTATTGTATATTCCAGGAAATATCTTGAGGTATCTGAAGACATCTATGTATCCCCTTTCCTTATGAACATAACATAACTTAACGTTCAGGAATTCTTTCCTGAAATGCCTAAGTGCCTTGTTTTTATGTAGTTTCACTAATTATTTTAATTGTGATAAATTTTCAGGGGAGATTTTTTTTGTGCTCCTAGGCATACACATCTTTTGTAACCTTTGCTGGGAATGTGTGTGATTGGAGAGAAGTGGACAATGTGTGGACGGTACTGCATTGAATATTTTCCCTATGGAGAACAGCAGTAGATAAATTCCTTTGTGAGGATTTAGCATTCACTTTCCTCAATGCTGGCTTAGTGCTCAATGAAGGAGGCACAGGAGGTATTTTGCTGTCTGTGGCATGATTACTCCCTGCATCCTAGGGTCAAGTGGTGACAGCAGCACTGTCTGTCTGATTCTAGTGTATTCGCCATCTCCTGCCTACTCTTCCAAAGCATGAGAGCTAGCTGAGCAGTTTGGAAGAAGCCAAACTCCTACCTGCAGGAACCCTTCTTCACATTGAGCTTTACTGCCATACATGAAATTTCTGCTGCTCTCCTCAACCTCATAGGTTGCATTCATTGTGTTAATTAAATAGCTGGTATCTGTGTAGTTCTTAGATCAAAGGAACTTTTGATACTATCTTTCAGCGTTCACACTAACTAATGATAATTCAATAATTGAGTTCACTTTTCTGATAATTACTAGAGTACAGAAGACAAAAGGGTTTGTTCCCTATTGGAATTCTATTCAAGCTAGTAAGGGCACATCAGTGTGTTCGGCAGTCTGCATCAAACAGCATTATTTAAATACACTTCTTAAGGAAATCTTGGAAATTCAGCTATCAGTGAGGGGGGATTCATACTGTGCACAAATGTTTCTGTTTGGACTTTTCTCAGTGCCAGTAAACTCTGAGTTCTGAGCCTTTAAAGCTGCCTTGTCTACCTTTCTTTTATGTTCAGACCTGAACTTCACTTGTGCAATACCTGCACAATCTTTTTTAGTGAAGCTGTAAGTTTGCCTTTCGATCAATACCTAAAATCTCATCTATCCAGGTCTCTGACCTGAAAAAGTCAATTTAAGTGGTTTTGGGGTTTTTTTTGATGGTGTCTTGAAGAAGAAAAAAAGCAAAGTCTGAACACTACAAAATGTAAATAATTCAGAAAGATATTCCTACCTTTACTTATAAAAAGATTAGGTGTTTGTGTCTATGTAAGCAATAGAAATAACACTATTTTTCAGGCATATGAACAAATCATGGTAAATTTTTTTAATGCTAATCAACCTGCGTGAACATTACCTGAGCCAGACAGCCATATATTTCAGCAATTTGTCACAGACCAAGAAGAGAGCCTGTTCTTCCTCTCCTGTATTTTCCTAATAAACTGTGTTTTGTTTATATCATTCTTCCCTCCCCAAATGAAACCAGACACATACCTAGAATTTGACATATGTTTATCAGCATAATCAGTCCAGGGAAGGAGAAGAAATTTGCAGATGGTTGGGTGGAAGGCTGCATGACACCTGTTTTAATTTCTGAGGTCACAGAAAACTGTTTGCCTGTGAAAACCTTTTAAAATTTGTGCAAAGTGCAGTAGTTTGTCTCACAAGGCTTACACCGAGGCTTGCTCACATCCCCTGGTGATTTCCAGATCCTTTAACTGCAATTTTAAAAACTCTAGGCATCAGCAAAATTTGGAATTGTTTAGGTTTTAGTCAAAGTTTTAGGCTAACTTCCTGATTAGGTTTCATTTTACAGACAACAGGCACTCATGAAATACATATATTTTTTCCAGCCACCTACATATTTATGCTGTGAGCATTTGAGATACTCTGTGTCACACAGACAAGTGGATTAATGCAATGAGTAATGTGGATAATCAACACACTTATCTGGCTCCCCAAATGCCCACCTGGCCTCTGGAAGGGATTAAAGCAACACAATGAATTCATCTTCAGGTTTTATGTGCTACAGCACTGCAAACACATGTCCATCTCTCCAGCAATATGACAAAAGCAGTATTTGCACATCTGCAGGGTTAGTGATTTGTGTGAATATATTTGGAGCATTTCTTAGGTAACCCGAGCCCTGCCTGCCCCGCATGGAGCCTGCTAGTTCCAGGTGCCTGAGATTAGTTCATTAGTAGAGGCAGGCAATTAGGGCCTCTGCCGGAGCGAATGGAGGGCCATTCATCGTCTTGCCCAGAAACCAGCTCAGGTCCTCAGTAATTATTTTGAGGAGGATGTTTAGAATCCGTATCTAAAGAGAAGATGACCCTTTTAGAGGCATGGGAGGTAAATATTTGTTATTCTCCTAGTCTTACTGTAAGGTTTGTTGTTTAGGAGGAGCTGGAATTAATTTGGGTTGGTGTGAATACTCCTTTCATGTAGATGTGTGATTTGTGCATTTTGGTGCTTAATGTTTTGTATATTCTGAGGATTTTAATGACAACTACTTCCTTATTTCTACTGGTTGTGAGAACTGGTGATCCACAAGCATATTCAGCTGTATTGTTGGATGATAAAGTATAGGTGAATTGTCTATGAATTAATGTTCCTTTAAGCTGTTATGTTTTGTGTAGACAAAAAAATATGTGGGGTTTACTCAAGAACTTGTGTCTCAACAGTCTGCTTTTTAATTCAGTTTGATGTATTTTTTATTTAGTTTAATCACAGCTGAATGAATCCTAAGATTTGTACTTCTGTACCATAATCCTAAGTGTGTACGAGCATATGCACGTCTCTTCGGGGTTTATGCTTTGGCTTTTTTTTATTGTGGTAGAAAACTTTTTTCTCTGCAGAAATTCAAAATTTGCTATTCCTAATAGCAATATTACTGCTTATAGTCTCTTACATATCTGTAGCCAGGTTTATAGCCCTCTGTCATTGTGTCTCTACTGCATTCTGCTGAAGTATGAAATGTGTGCTGATGTCTATTAACTGTTAAAAACCATTCATGTAACACCCATCCTTCCCTCCTCTTCCCTCCCCCAAAGACCTTCAGTACTACTAACCCTTACAAAGTTTTTCCTCTCAAAGAACTTTTTGGCAGTCTGTTCACTAGTTAATTTTTTCCTATAATTTCCACATTGTTTTCTGAAAATTACCCAAGGGACCAATTATTACTGAGGAGAAAAATACGTATGTGCTGCAGGAAGTTTTGCCCTAAGCGAGCATGAAAACAAAACTTGCCCAGCAGGAAGACCTGCTGCCTTTCAAGTACTTCCTCTGGTTCCTTCCTCTGAAGGGTATTTCTGACACCTGCTCTGCTGCCTTCCCTCACCCCAAAGCTCCCGTTGGAGGCCCTGTTCCTTAGCTTCTTCCAGACCCTGGTAGCAACATGGGAACAGAGTAACTTCAGGTCCTGCCACTTGTCTTCCCCACCACCCTCCTTGCATTCCTACCTTCCCAGTGCCGTTGTAGCTGAATGCACCTAAGGGCTGTCCAGGCCAGCCAGTGGCTGCATCCAGCAAAATGGCATCTGCTTGCAGCAAACAGAGCTCAGTCCTGCTTTAAGGTCCCCACGATGGCAGCCTTGGCCCAAACCAAGACAGCATCATCCCAAGTCTGATGCAGTCAGAAATCCTGGACACCTAGAAACTTCTCATACAGTTCAGATGTAGCTAGTTAACAGTGCTTCAGAAATCGTGGACTTCATGGGAAGTGTTAATAGGATTGACCTTGGTTATCCTCAGAAGTGACAGGGAAAAAAACAGACAGCAATGAATTCCTAAATAAGGAGTATTAGAACAAAAAGACCTGTAGGTAAGCAGAAGTTGTAGCACTCTTGACCCAGGAGTTTTGTGAACTACTGTTCAGCCTACTGTCCTCAAACAAAACCATAACTAGTTGCCCTCAGGAACTGAGCAAAAATAGGTCATGAGGTCTTCTGAAAATACCTGTGTGAACAAATGTGAAACTGCAGGAATGGCTTATCTCTGTCAATCTATACAACCTAAAATAGAAACTAGTCTGAGATATCCCTGAAAATGAATATGTTGAGAGATCTTCTCTTAAACTGCTCTGTCACTTAGAGAAAACACGTGACTGAGAAACCCTACTGATACTATATTTGACAAAACCACATGTAAAGCCACAAACTTCCATGGTCATCACTTTCAAAAAAAAATCAGTATCACCATCTAAAATATAGTCAGCCGCAAATTCAGAATCAGCATTTTTATGAAAAGTGAATAAATAGCAAGTATGAATACAGACACAGACTGAATAGGTAGAAAGGGGTTTAGAGTAAGCAAAAGCATAGACAGGAAGAAACAGGGCAGCTAGCCTTGAGGCATCTGGGCATATTGGGTCACATATTATCAGGATGTTTATAGAATTTGGGTTTCTCTTGCTGTAATCCAAGGAACACAGTGTTGACTAGAAAATGGGTAAACAGAAATGAAGTCTTATCAACTGGAAGTCAGGTGTAGATGCAGAACAGTGGGATGAAAGCCATACCCCAGAACTGCCTAGAGTCCTAGGCAGAGCAGACTTGCCTTGGGCAGCAACCTGCTGCTCACAGCAAAACAACCCTGTGCCCTCTGCCCTCCCCTTGCCTGCTGGAGGACTGTGGAAAGACTTATTCCAGCTACTGCCAAGGTAATTAGTACTTGGGGTGGCTCTACTGCCGTGACTGCCCAGGGCATGGTCACCACCCTCAACGAGCTTTGTTTTCCCTCTCTGTTCTTGGAGAAGCAAAGCTGCTGCCACAGAGGCCTCTGCCCCTCTCCTGCCACCCTTCCCTTCTAGGGCAGGAGCACCTTTGGGGTGGCAAAAACTATTATTAAAATGGCAACCTTCTTGTCTAGTGGGCCAAGGAACAGGGGAAGAGCAAAGACTATTAATGTGGTGACAACAGTGTGCTCCTTCATCAAGTCATGTAGGAGAGGACGCATTCCCTGCCTTGGGTTGCGTGACCAAACGTGTGGTTCAGGGCTGTGGTCACACCCCTTGCCTCTGGTTGTAGGGCATAACAGCAGGGTCAGGACCCTATCTTTTACCCCTACTGCACAAGGAGCTGGGTGGGTTGCTGACCTGTGGTTTCAAAGGGAGAGATGGTAAAAGTTATCTTCCTTGGATGGAGAGTTTCCAAAAATCTAACTGTCTAAACATGAGCCATCCTGGTCCAATGTGGGTGAGGAGTAAAGGTGGCCACATGGGTTGAGAAGTTTTCAGCTATCTTGGTGAAGAAATATGAGCCAGGCAGTCATTAAGTTGAAGCCTGGCATGATTAAGAAGAAAGGAGTGATGGGAAATGGTTTCTGGGAGTGACAGAAAGGAGGGCCCTAAAGACAGAGCACCTTCTACTGGAGGGTAGTTCCAGGAGTCCAGCTGAGCTGCTGGTTTCACTCCCAGTTCCCGCTCCTGCAAGACCTGCCTTCTCTGCTCCTGATATTGGCAGGTACTTGACTTCTGTCACTTCTGCCAAAGTGCTGACACTGCGGTGTGTACAACACGCATCCAAAGAAAATGCAGCATGTCCTCAAAAGCTTGCACTCCCAAATGAATCTTTTCCTCACTTTCTGACTCTCCTGGAGATTTAGTATAAACCTATAAATAATTGGGGGTACAATGAAAGGGAGAAAGGGACCATCTGAACACCTTGTGTGTTGTTTTGGGGGGGGGGGTTGTTTGTTTGTTTTTTAATAAAGCTCTTTAGAGGATTCTTGTTACTTTATTACTTTTACTAGAAATACCACAAGACTTTCCTGAAGTCGTTTGGTGCTTTCCAAAAAAACAGTACAGGGAAGTGCAGAAATTAATACCAATGGCAAAACACAGTTATCCACGTCTTGCCCTAACTTTCAGTATTAACAAGTATTTGCTTCTTTCAGTCTGATGTGAATAAATAGGCTTATAATAGCATTTAATGGTTACAACCACCTAATCCTAGCATCCTTCCAGCAGTCATTCAGTTAAGCTGTTAGTTGGCCAAAACTAATTAATGAAAAATCACCTGTCCCACCTGTTTTCATTGTTCTGGGAAATATCACCCAACTCTCTTCACCAGTATTGGCAAATCAGTTTGGTGTTACTTTATGCAGGTCATTTCAACCACTTCCATTTTTTTGCTGTTCATTGGAACTATTTTTCTTAGCAGACTTGTATGGTTTCTGTTCAAGTGAACAATCGTTAGTTTGGCCTTCAGGCAGAGAAATAATAGTCTCCAGGCTAAATTCACCAGCAGGCCTGCTGAAGATCTGTGTTTTCTGCGTACTTCAACAGATTCTGCTTTGGTTTTATAGGCAACTCTGCTGAGTTCATGATTTATTGTAGAATTAATGGAAATTACTTGGGTCTGACATATAAAGAGCAAACTTTGGAAAACCTTGCTTTTCAATACAGACTCCAAGCACACTAACACATCAGTGTCTAAGCATAAAATCATAAAATCATGAGGGTGTATAGAAGCCCTCTGCAGATGCCTTCTCTCTTGTATGGAGGTACAAGAGATTAGAACAGGGAGCATCAATGGACCATATGGTCAGCAAATATAAGAGCCATAACCAAGGTGTTTCACCAACTCTGTTCTCTCTCTATAGATCACTACCTAATGCACAAACTCTAGCAGGTGTGTGTACTGCTATTGCCTGCACCAGAGCTCTTCTGTACAAACTATCCCTTTCTGCTGTCACACAGGTGTAAAGTGTTGTAACCTGATGGATACCAGGTTCCAGTCCTTTGCTGGAGGACTTCTGCCCCTCTGAAGATTTCAGAAAGGTATATTACCAAATCTTACACGTTACTTCAGTGGTTAAAATGTCAACAGACTTCCTTTCTCCAACATATTTGTAGTAAAAGTTACACGGTTTCTTGAAAATGTATGTATGTACACACATACATTTGCAAATATCACGAAGTATTTCAAAAATGTTTTCTCCGGTGCTCAGCTCTTCATTGATTTTGGCACACAGGGAAATAGCGATATGTAGTGAAATGGTGATATAGTTTGAGACTCTACCAAATATAGGATTTGAATATAGGAAGGATGCTGTGCGTGGAAAAAAAAGAGAAACTATCACAAAATAAATCTTTACGGATCTGTTCCATATACCTATAAAGTATTCTATATCTTTGCAGACTGCTCTATATATTTATAGAATAAATACATTTCTGCAACAAACAAGTGCATCTTGTTGTACTTCTTTGTTTTATTTCATTTGGAATAAGATCAAATTATTTGTATCAAATTCTGTGTAATTTGAGCAAAGTTGAACTGAACACCTAAAGATTACTTTTAAATATTTCTTGAAACCAGGGACTTTCCTACTATATGCTTCTCAGCATAAGGTTTGCTGCTTTTCAACAAGTGGGAGAACGGCCAGAATGGGCAAATTGAAAATGGGGAGGAAAACCCTTATGTTTGGTGATTTAGGAACGAATAGAGGGTTAAAAAGAAACATGGAAAACAGTATGTGCTAGCATAGCACTAATCGTATAATGCAAAATAAATTCTCTGGTTTCTCATTCCTTGAGAAGATCTTGGCCCTCAAAATGCAAAGTACAGTTCAGAAGAGACCATAATACTTGTTATGTTTCATGGGAAGGATGAATGAATTTATTTGAACTTGCTTCATCGCAATGTACTTTATATGTCCCCTCTAAAAAAGTAAAGGGGCTAGACCGCTGTCATGATGAGGGATGTGGAAGACTGGGTGGAACTAAAAGGGAGAAGAGAGGGAGCAGTATTACGAAATCTAAACAACTGAGTATCATAAGCTCCAACCTCTTCCCTTCTCACCATCTCTCTTTATGATAATGCTCTCCATTTTCTTTCTGTTTTAAATTTGAAAGCTATTTTACTTGTATATTCAACTATATTCCAGTCCTTTCTTGCCTTTATTCTTTTTCCAACAAAAGCTGAGTCTTCCATGTATTCACACCTTCAGAATCCTCAAATATTGTAAGATATTACAACAATTACAAGAAATGGAAACAATAAGAAAAAGTAAAAAGAATACTAGCTGGGGAGGAGAAGTGGGGGCAATAAGAACACTTGTCCCAGTGTAGCACTTCTGGAAGGTAGTTCATTGATTTGATCACTCTACATAAAGATCTTATCACTCCATTAGCCAACATGATATTTTTCTCTACCTAAAAGAGTAATTTACAGGAAAAGAAATCTGAATGCTTAAGAGACCAAAGGACACAAAATAAGAGACCAAAGGACACAAAATTAGAGACCAAACCCTAGTCTATATTCCTCATCTGGGCTCTGTTACTCCTTACTATGGTCGATGTCCTTCCTGACACAAGAGAAAACACAACAATCTTGGGTATATTAAAGTTTTCAAAAGTGCCTAAATATAAGACAAAAATAACTTTCTACTTTAGGAAATGGCTGTTTTTTCAGAGGATGGCTGCTTAGCACTCAGAATCACTATCTCTTTGTTTTAAAGGCCAGCTGAGGTAGTGGTGTCTCAATTTGTATGTTGGGGAAGGCAGCCCTGAAGATCAGCTCCATTGCCGGTGCAGTCCCTTAAAGCACCTCCCTGAGTGTAGCCTGATGGTGCCCTGGGAGGGCATCCACATGCTGGAGATTGTCTCAGGAAGGGGCAGATGAGCCTGCTGGGAAGCACAAATCCCATGTCCTAAGAGCTGTGTTGGTGCAGTCAAAGAGCAGAGGGCTTCCAGTAATTCTTAAAACGAAAGGACCTGACAGTCAGTGGAGAAGGTAATCTCCAATAATAAGTTATAATTTATAACACATTGTAGCTCTGTTTTGGGGCCAGACTGGATTATTTACACACATCTAAGTCTAGATGGACTAGAGGGGAACCAAGAAATTTATTCTGGGTTTTCACTGGGATATCTGAGAGAAGGGTTTGGCACTTCAACAGCTGCTTCTTAAAGCAATGCCCACAAAGAAGAGAGACAGTCTTCTTGCAGCCATACAACACTTGGAAAATATATATACTGGAAAATATTGCACCAAATCAATAGCCACAACTTTAACTACATCTACTGAAACCTGGGAGGAGGGAGAGGGGGAATTCTGAGAACGAGTAAAAGCAAAATGTTAATTCTATTTGTTATATTTTGTTGGCCTTGTCTTGTGACAAGTTTGTTATTATGCAGATTTCCTACCTGCCACTTTCCATGGGAGGATTTTACGAAGTGAAGTTATGCAGGCAATTCCCCTTGCTTCTTACCTCTTTATTCCTAATTATGTTGGCCCTGTGTTTACTCAAGATAACATTATAGCTGTCCCCAAATGCTCTAGACAAATGAAATCTTTTAGTGCTTGGAATTTTTTTTTTTTCCTATGTTGCAGAAGCATAGCTACTAACATGCTGAAAACAAGGCCGTGTTTGCTTATTGTCTGACAATGGATTATTAGTTTTTAAATCTTCACAGGCATGATTTCTTAGATGTCCTTTTTGTCTTCAGATAGATATATAATGTAAAGTCACACAGGATCGTTTGGGTTTTGGTGTTTGGTTTTTTTTTTAAATATTTACGTGCAATTACATACACTCTTGCACTTGCTGCTTTTTTTTTTTATTTTGCTAGGAATGTCTTCCTTCTTCCTCTGTAATAACTTTTACGTATATAATGCATCTATACCTCTTGCATGATGCCATCCTATTAAAGGCTATCATGAAAATAATCTGTAATTCATCTGCTACATAGAGAGTATTTTTGTGTGGAGAAACCAAGGTGTAAAAGTTATGAATCCAAACTGAACAGGGATTAGAAATTCTGATTTCTAAGTCCTTCCTTTAACCATTGCATCAATAATATTCTCCACTTCTGTCTTTTAACTATGAAATAATGCAGCACTGTGGCTTTCAGTGTTTCTTATTACAACAGACAGTAGTAGAGGTACAGTCAGAAGTTGTTTTGGTTTGTTTGTGCTGGATTTGGAAAAGGGCAGGAGAGAGAAGTCAGAGCAATGGGCACTAGAAAATGTCACAGCTTTTATGCACTGCACAGACAAATTAAAGCACCCCCACTCTGTAGCTTTAAGCTGGGTGCAAAAGGGTTCTGGACAGACTGGGTGAGTAGAGGAAGGCTGATCATCCCTGTGACCCACACGGAGACATTGTGGTGAAGGCACCCCAGAAAATTCTCAGCTGTTGTGTCTTTGGGGTCATTGTTGTCCTCAGTCTTGGGAATATCCAGCCTGTTTTCCTTCCAGCCTCTGGAGGGATTAAACCTACTTGGAGAAACCAGGAGGAAAGGTGGTCCCATAACATGGTATGTAGCGTACACATGGTGCCACAGCCAGCCCTCAGGGCCACTATGAGTCCCAAGAGCTGTGCCAACAGCACTCCAAGCCAGGCAGTGCCAAGGCATTCCCAATAGCTGGCACCCTGCATCCATGCCACTGCCATCTGTGGTGGCCTGCAAAACCTGCTGGCCACAGGGGACCTTTTGAAAAAGAATGGATATTGTCAAATGTATCTCAGACTCTTGGCAGAGCTGCAAATGTGGGCTGAAAGCTTTGGGGCTGGGTTCAAAGCATCGGGTCCTGCCAGCCCAGCAAAGTGCGTTCCCATCAGAACTCTACAAGACAGGACACCTTTGAAGGTTTCTTTCCGTGAGCAATGGGGCTTAACCTGATCTGATTGCCATATCAACAGATATGCTAAAACGTGGCAGATTTAGCCTGAGCACAACCAGAGAGGTAACGCTATCCAGAGGCCCAGTCGCAGGCAATGAGCTTCTCAGCCCCTTCTCTCTCTCTCCTTTTCCAAATCCTCCTCTGACTATGGGTATTGGGGTTTCTCTTTGCTACTCTCAATAGACAAACCTAATTAAAGCAATTAAACACTTAATAGTGCCATTCAAAAAGGGGAAAAATATGTGAGATTTTGGTGAGCTTCTGACTTTTGCTGACAATTTTAGAAATATCCCTTGTTTTCATCATAAAAGTTCAGATTCACACATCCAAGTGGCTCTTTGGACATTGAAATGTGCTATACACATGGATATAATATAATTCAGAAGAATCTGACTGCTGCTACCTGGCCTTTTTTGCTTGTTTTTAGTCAGTCTATAGAGAATTTAGAAGCCTTTTACTGTACAGTTAGAAATAAGAGACAGGATTGTCTTTCAGTTTTCCTCAAATGCATTGTGAGGCATTAATCTAAGCTATGACCAGGCTCTCTCTCTTTTTTTTTTTTTTTACTTTTTTTTTTTAAACCTGTATTTAATCCCTGATGATTTTTGCTGTCATACAGCAATATTCTCCAATGTTGTAATACAGTACATCCTATACATTACATCCTAAAGCAGTTCTGTAGTTTTATTCTTTTTGGGCAGAGGGATCATGAAGATGCCAGACTTCTAGTAAATTTTATATAAACTTGTTAATTAGCTGGAGAAGTCTCCTGATTTTAAGTACATCCAGAAATTGGTCCTGGTACAAAACTCTAGGTAATGCTTTGAAAATTTGGGTTCAGTATAACTTCAGATGGAAGCATCTGCTACCTCATCTAATCTGTAGCATATCTGTGAGTGTGACAGTCAACACCCTTTTCAGAGCTGGCTGTATTTCTGGGGTAATATCTGTAATACCTGGAGATTCAACATATTATTTCAGTACAAAAATGTTACATGAAGTTACTCAGATTAATAAGGCCAAAAGCTTTTGAGAACAAAGTTTTGCTACTCATGCAATGATTGCTAAGAGCGAAATTCATCTTGTTACTGTGGAAATAACACACTCCAACTTCACACGGCAGGAAGAAAAACACTGCTGATTTATGAGTAGCTGCCATCTGAAGGCATTGAGATTTTAGGTGCATTGAATCTTAACCAAAAAGACCTGAGGAACATCTGAGACAAAAGCCAGTTGGTAAATTCATCTCTGCTGTTATTAGGCATTCGCATGACAGGCATCTATTTGTGCCTACATAACCCCAGCCAGGAGACGGAATACTGGCTGTGGGTGCTGTTGTAGGCAATGCATTCCCGAGGAGGAAGCTTGGGGTGACCAGTGCATGTACTTGGTGCCTAAACCTGAGGTGCGAGTTGTCTCACCTAATCTTTGGATTTTAGTGAGAAAGGAGGGAGTGAGAAGCGCTGAGCAGGGGGCCGTGGCTGGCCCCCTCTGTTTGTGAAATGTTTGTGTCCCTGGTGGCTGTCTTCTCCCCAGGGGAGAGAGTGGGTGGAAGAGCCTCTCCTTTTCATTTAAGAAAGGGTTACAGGGCCATGCTGCCAAAAGAGCTGCACCAGGGGCTGAAAGCCCCGAGAGAGGTTTGGGTCAAGTTAGGTTGCTTTGGGAGGATTTGGATCTCTGAAGATGTTTTGTTTTCATTCGTTGAATTAAAATTTAATTTAAGTAATTGAAATACATAATCCATCTCTGAGGAATGCTGTCTTAATCTTGTCTCTTAGAAGAAAAAACAGGATTTTCAAATTTTATCTGTAACTGATCAGCTGTATGAGCTTACATCAGTCTTCTAACCTCCCTGAGACTTTATGTCACCTTATCTCATCCCAGCTTTATCTATCCTAACTATGGAGACTTCAAGCAGTTTGTCCTTTGCAACATGATGGTTCAGTGCTCAACACTAAGGGTGCTTGACTGCAGTTGTGGTGCTAATACACTTAAAATAATGAAAAACTATCTTGAAAATCCTCTTCTTTATCTCCTCACCCACCCCCCAAAAAATAAAAAGGAAAAAAGCTATGAGTTTCATTTAGTTTGTTTCAGCATAGTAATTACCTATATAGGTCCAATTACATTTCATATTTAAAAAAAAAAATAAAGAAGTAAATATAAGAAACTAGAGCAAAAGGACAAAAAGTCAGAGAAGAGTAATTGGATGGGAGCAGGCTGGATAGAACAAGAATCCAGCTTTAATAGAGAAAAATCGCAAATAACTGAGACTCTGGACCCAGGCACCGACTTTCTTATCACTTGGAAAAGGTCAGAGCATCACAACTGTGATTTTTTTGGACATTCATACAGTACGAGGCTCTGTTGAGTGAACCCTGATCCCTTAGGTCCCCCTGTAACAATTACTTCTTTAAAAGCTTTTAAACTTAGGACTTCACCTTTGTTATAATATGAAGGCTTTTGAAATCTGTGATTCATTTTGGAGGGTTTTCGTTTACTGCTCTATTCTACTATAAAACCGTATATACCCTGTTTATTCGATGCCTTCCAAAAACCCACAGTAATTAATTGCTGTAGCGCATGGTTGTGGTAGCCCAATGGTTGGACAAAATCAGCTGAGAAAGCAGGGCTGGTTGTGCACCAAGTGCAGCACCCGCCCACTGCTGACCACAATAACCTTTTTGGGAAAAGTCACTTCCATCAGTCAGGCCACTACAGGGCAGTGGCCGCAAGGCAGCAAAACACTGCTTGGAATAATTCTTTGCAGATGCCAGGAACCGGAAGTTTCAGGGAGAAAAATGAAAGCCATTCACTCTTCCAATGACACAAGCCTTTGATACCACAAAGTCATTTGGACAGAGAGCTCCAAGGTCAGGAAGGCACGTAAAGATTGGTGATTAGAGAAATACTATATCAGCAAAGTGTGGCAAGCTATTAAAAGAAACTGTAGCTTTTATGATTGTGTTGCTGGAGCTTCCCCAGGGCTATTTGTATTAGATATTGAGTTAAGCATAACTTATTTAGTCCCAGCATTCCAGAAAACATTTTGATGTCAGCTACTGAAGGAAAGTAAACACGAGGAGGAGGAAACAGTACTGATCCCAAACAGATAAAAATATTGTAATTTAATTTTGTGAACCCATGCATGTTAGAGCATTAAGAAAGAGGAATTTTTAAAGGTTGATTTGACTTAAAAGACTTGGTTGATAGAGGTATTTAGTCACTGTGCAGCTGGGGGAGGGAGGGTGGAGAAACAGAGATGATTTATCACCTTGAGTATATGCTACACCCTGACAAAGCATGAATGCAGTTTTCTGTAGACATCATTTTTGTCTTGAGCAGATTTTATGCACATGTGTGATTCTCATCTAATGCTGTGGGCTTGTGCATATGTTGGGCCAAAATATTTGCTTAGCTGGGCTGTTTGCCCAGTGGATGTTCTGATGGCTGGTGACAGGGATTTGCCTGCCCTGTAGTGAGCAATTAAGAGTCTTTGGGACTGTATTTTAGGAATAGCTCTATGGGTCTGGATTTTTGGTCACTAAGTGAAGAGTTCAAAATCTGATCTACAGGCTGATAATATCTGCACAGATATTATCTCACAGCTCAGCAGCTCCAGTGCAGGAGTGACGCTTGTTTATTTCTGTATGAAGAAGCCAATAAATCCATTGGGGAATTCTGCTCGTGGGTTCTCTATTCTCTCAGAATAACACTGAGGACCTGAGGAAATCACAGGTATAAATGCAAGGTCAGGTGTGGTTTTCTTTGATTTGCCAGAAATCACTGTTTATTTAAGAGTGAGGAAGTGGAGAGCTGAAACCTCAAAGTCAAGTACAGCTCAACCCCTTTAACACAGGGGAGACACCTCAACAACAGCTCCTTGCAGAGGGTTTTTTTCATGCCATCTTGACTGTGCTTTGATTTTTAGATTTTTTTTTTTTAAGATGTTTTTAGGTGGGAGGTTAGCACTTATAGGTTGGTTTGGTTTAAGTACTGCAGGAAAAAAGGGGGAAAAAAAGGGGTCAAGGAATATAGCAGAACTAGAGTAATGTTACAGATATCACTCTGTAAATGTTATCTGTCCAGAGATACCGTCCAAGAAACAATTTGTACTTCCTACTACCTTGCTCTGACCGGGTGTATTAATGTCACTTCAGTTTGGACCTAGGCAAGATGCCATCCCTTCCATTTCCTTTTATCTCAGTAGAATACAAAGTATGTAAAATTGTGAAGATCATATTTTGGTGCTTCTCTTGAGTAGCATTGTTACAGTTCAGTGACCTCATATTGCTGATAAAATAAAGTTTTTCACTCAAATTGTGAAATTCTACATTTCTATGTTCGGAGTAGGAAGAATTTTAGCATGAGATGAAGAGGAAGAAAACTTCCTCTTCCTTCTCTCCTTGCTATGTATTTTTTTGTGCTAATGTTTTCACTGCAAAGAAATTATTCATTACCACAAGAAAATCCCAGCTCTGCAGGTTACATATTAATGACCAGTCCTCCCAGACAGAGGATCGTATTCCATTTAGCAGTGCAAATGTTATGTCTGCGAGTTACCAAACATGCCATATAGAACTTAGCAACTAAGACTCTATTTGCATGTCCTCTGCCTAAAAACATACTAGTTAATACAAAGACTTCCCACAGTTTGTTTGTTTTTTTTTTTTTTTACCTTAGTTACTCAGACTTACGTACTTGTCCTAATTCTTGACATATTTAATACGATGATTCTGGACTATAAATTCTCTACCTCATAATTTGTAAGTTACCACTTTATTGGACTTTTAGGCTGTCTTTGAGAACAGTTAGTCTTTTACTCAGGAATACAACTACTGCATTTTGCATGTTGTGAAGACATAGTTGAAGCTTTTGTGGACCCATAGCTAAAAAGGAAAAAGGCTTGTGTTGTTGACTACCTGTCTTGAGGAGAATAATTTGTGGCTTAAGAAAAAGAAAGCAGAAATGTGCTTTACCCTGAATCTAGTCAGAAAAGAATACATAAATTTAATAGAAGACTCTAAGTTTGGCTATGACTGAAGGACTAGATAAAACAAAATCAGATTTAAGAAGATAAAATAAGAAATGCCTTGCTGCATCAGGCCAGTCTATCATGCCCGATACTGTCTCAGACAATAGGAGATGCTATTTAGTGAGAGCACACAAGCATGGCTACTCTCTGCAATTCGTTCCCCTTGTACTCTCCCAGCATCCAGAATTTTTGCATTATAGATGTTAGAGATACATCCCTGTCTCTTTCCTTTAATATCTGATTATGACCCAGTTGTCCATGAATTTGTCTAATCCTGCTTTAAACTGCTGGTTCTACAATCTCCTGTGGCAACAAATTCCAGAATTTCACTACTCGTGCAAAGAAAAAAACCTCTTGCCTGTTTTAAACTGACCTCCTTGTAATTTCAGCACAAGCTCCCAAATCTAATACTGCAGGATTTGGTGAATAACAGTTCTTCATCCACTTTGCCTGCTGCCCTCATGATTTTGTAAATGTCTCTCTGGGGGAAGGCATTCTGTAGCAGAATTAGAGATGTTTACCCAGGAGAGTCTGTGCACTTTTTCAGCCTTCCACGGGTGATAACGTGGCCCGGCTTCTCAGTTGTACAAATTACCTTTCTGCTCAGCATTGTTGAAAATGCTGCTTTAATTGATGTTCGTGCTGCAGCTGGCCTGGTGGGTCACCCGCTGAGCAGAGAGAGGGTACTGCCGGCTCCCGCCCGGCCCCAGCATGCCCCAAATCTGCCCCCTGTGCTCTGGGCCAAGGAGATCCTGGCAGCCAGCCAGGGAAATCTTATTATGGAGGTGATATTCACTAGGGGAGAATCTGAGAGGTGCATTTCAGTTTTACTTAAATGTTCTGGTTTCTACTGCCATGGATTTACATGTATAAAAGCCGTGCGTTTAATACATAGTAATGTATGAGCTTTCCAAATGTTTTCTCTATGCTTCTGCTTCTACTCTCCAAACTCTTCATTTTGTCTTTCTCTCTCTCTCCTTCCCTCTTCTTCCCACCAGGAGAGGATGATGCCTCTTTGCACAAGACGTTAGTGTGTCTGCGTCGGTGTTTGCAAGCAGTATGCAGTAAAACTTTTAACTATAATGCAATTTAGTCAAGAAATAAGAGACAGAACCCAAAGGCTGAGACCAGCACCAAAGCTAGAGGTTTGATATTAAATATATTGCAATTTTTTCTTTTTAATATTTTCAAGTAGGAAATAAATCTCCATTCTATTGAAAGATAGTTCTGCCTTTGAAGATAGAATAACGTTTACATAAACGTTAAGGTCGTCTTTAATGTAGCTTTCATTATCTCCTATGTTCCCCCTTTCTCTGAAAGCCCAAGTGACTGATGTCAAGATCAAGGGAGTCAATCAATGTAGATACACTCCAGGACCCAGATAGGATATAAATCACCCTTACTCCTAACCACAGTAGACACCTAACTGAAGGACAGAAGTTTACATATTTGCTGTCCTTGTGGGGGAGGCTAAATTTCCCAGCCACTTACCTCACGGGAACCCCTCATTCATTAACCAATTGGGGTGCTTAGTATCACTTATCAAATAGGCTAATCAAAGTTTGAGGGAAACCAGCTCTTGACCACTTCTTGCCCTTTGAGCACTCCAGGGCCACCTCCCACCCCTAGACTTTTATCTAATTAAAGTTAAAGAGGGGAAAATTAATCCATGGAAGAAAATGAGATAACAGCCACCATAGCAGACCATCCTGGAGTCTGGTTTGGCTTTCATCTATTGCTACCTGACAAGTAACTCTTCAGCGACACAGGAACCCCATTTTATGGGAGCAGGATCTGTCCCTTCACACAATGATGGACATTGTATTTTCATTTTGCACTCTCCATGTTGCAGTTGTTCTACTTGTAATGGGTGCGGGTGAATTAAAAAGGTCATCCTTTACTCTCCCTCTCTCAAGCTTGACTTAGTGCTGTTTTCACTTGCAGAATACAAAAGTGAAAACTGTAATTTATTACAGTACTAGCAATTCAAGATGTTTTGCTTGGATCCTGTGCTTGCAATTGGTTACCAACATTCCATCCTTTCTTGCTTTTGTTGGCTACTAGTTTATAACCCTCAATTTCATTCTCTAAATCTGTGTTTAAAAAGACATTTCACAACACAGGGTTGTGGGGTTTTTTTACCTTGGAAAAAAAGTGTGGAGTGTCCCCTTTGCAGATTCACTGCAATTTTTTGTACTACTTGTGTTTTGTACTACTGTTTGGTGTTCTTTTGTTTTAAATTCTTTCCTTCTTTTTTAAGCCACCTGATAGCAATATTTCTGAAGCCCAAAGGATCTTCCTTTATGATCGCTTGAATTTTTCAACAGCTGAAGCTTTGGCACTGTGAATATCAGAAATAAGTTAACGCTGGTAACGCAGCAGTCGTTAGCTGCACTGCGAACGGAGAAACTTGCATTTTATGGGGTACTTGGGAGTCCTGGGCTGTGGCCACGCAGCAGCAAGCTCTGCTCCTCCAGCAGCACCTGCCAGCAGCGAGTTGGGGTGTGTGGGGCAGCTCTGACACGCCACCCTCACTGGCATTTCAGGTTTCGGTGCACTGAGGGAGCAACAGCAACAAAGTTGGGTTTTCTTTCTAAAAACACTCTGATATTTTGAAGGCTGCATTTGTACTTCTAGCATTTTTAGCAGGAAGCGTTGGATTATAAAGTCTGTGGGACAGGCACATATGGCCAAAATTAGAAGTGCTGAGGAAATCCCACTTATACTCTACACTGTCGCAGTGTTGTAACTTGCACCTTGAGGCACTCAAGGGTGGGTAAGTTAAAGTAGCCCCACTCGGACTCCTTTCTAGAGAATGAGAATTGTTTTAATTATTACATGCTTATATTACTTTGGAATGGGCCACTGTTACTGGTTTGGGTTTTGGTGGTGTGGTTTTTTGTTGTATTTTTTTAAGCCTGCAAAGCCTGTGTGTATCTATAGCACTACAGCCAGCAGTAGTCATTAAATACCTTACAAGACTAACCTTAATATTGTCAGTACACAGTTCCTAGCACTTAATAATGGGTCTTCTGCAACATAGTTAATTACTTGCAAATGGAAGTTGTAAAAGGTAATAGGGTTCAAACCTTTTCATTTATATCAAAAAGAAGCCCCAAGCAAGCTTCCAAATCTCTTCCAAACTTTGGGAAAATTTTAGTCCATATCAATGTCTGAACTAATATCTGGCCTTTCCTTTAGCTACCCGAACTAATCCATCAGACCTACAATTTAGAACTATGACCTGCAGCTGTTTGGTTATGGAAGGGCCATTGGTAGGACTTTAAAGGGGGATAAGTGAGGCAGTGGAAATGAGATTCAGTAATCCCCCTGTATTATAAGGTATTTTGCACAGGGTGGGAAGGAGCTGGGACTTTTGCTTGCTCCCCCATCCCAGGCAGCAGTGGGGGGATACGGGCGCTCCCTGGGCTGCTGCCTGCTCAGTGCCCCCCGCGGAGGCAGGCAGCAGAGAGGTGTCTGCCGAATCCCTCCTACAGCTCCGGTGCCAGCATGGGGAGTTCACCAGGACCCAGTTAAACTCAGACATTAATTAATACCAGCTGCTTTGCTCTGCCGGGTGGACACGACCTGCTAGGAACTGGAAAATCTGTAATTGGGAAATACGTTAGAGAGAATGATTCTGCACTGGTAGTGGGATAGGCTGCAAGCTATAACAGCTCTTTTCCATCTCTAATTTCTACATATTTAATTTATATAGGGTACTGAAAACTTAAATTGTAGCAAACATTGGTCACTATCCACAAGGGACAGATTTGATCCAGTGACCCAAAGGCGAAAGGCTCTGTATTCCATTAGCAACCCCCTACAAATGCAGTCCCTCACTGAGGCTTTTATATCAATAACTAAATACCACTGACCTTTACAAGCTATGTGGTAACATTTTCAGTCTCCTAATTCTGAGTCATTTGACAAGCAAAGGGAAATTCGAGTTTGTCTTAGAGATAAAAATGGAACTTCTTCAATGTTTTGTTATTAGATATTTAGGAATACAATTCTTTTTGAAACAAGGGGAGAAGGAAAGCAGGTCTGATTATGACTCAGTGTGTTTAGGAGTGTCTAAAAGGCATTGCCCTAGGAGAACACATTAGGCACCACTCCTACACTGCTTTTCCCACCCTCTCCTGTGACTGATTGAGAAAGAAAATTCTACTCTCCCCCTTACAAGCAATTTTACATCTTCTACTCTATTACCCACTGGAATGTCTCTTGGAATTCCACCCAGGATCCAGAAGTTAAGAGAGTCTTGATCTGGATACTAGTGAAACTTGTAAGCAAGATAAAAGTATTTCTGCACATATTTTTTGAGCATGCACAAAAATGTATACAGTCTAAGAAGATATAATGCTATTTAATTCCTATTAAAGGTAAAAATGTGGAAATAACCAAAAAATATTTACATAAAATAGCAGTTGGAGGTCAGTATTCATGTCAGAGGTGGTCTTGTTCTATTTTTTTTTTCTTTTTTCCTTTACCTACAAGCCAAACACCACTAAACCAGAAACCACCAACCAGTACAGTCTCACAGTAACAAGATATTAATAGCCCATGGAAAAATCAACATATAATTTTATATTATGGTACTTACTAAAGTCCCTGTATTTTTTTTAGTTCTGACCTAACCATAACATGAGAAAAGGCAGTGGAGTGACATGTAAAAATGTGCGCTCATTTTAATTCGTAATATATTCAAAATATTGTTGGTAATTTTTCATATGATACGTTTTTAAGGAACCCTCCCTTCAGCTTTTTATTACGGAAAGCTGGGAATTTTACATACAAATTTTAGTGGTGTTGCTTTTTGTTTAAACAAACCTATCATCCTTTAATACACAGAGAAGTATATAATAATCCTCAGAGTCTATAAAGTGACTTAGATTGTGACACATCTCCTACCTCCTGAGGGGACTGTCTATGGGCCTGCTCTCTCCACCTTTAGTTATATAGGCTCCTCTCACACATGAGCTCTTTTGGCGTTGGTGGTGGTTTTGCATACACAAATGTTTTCCTTAGATAGCAGAGAACGCACTTGCATTACTTGCATGGACCTTTGAGGAAATCACACACATACAGGCAAGTAGGCATCTTCAAAATAGGTGCCTAAGCACTTTAGTGGTTTTACTTAAAATGACTTCACAAGAATCCCTATATGTTGTAATGGTCAATGACCTGAACTCTGTTGAAGCATGCTTAACACCTAACTTGTCCTTCTTCATTTCTATGCATGCTTTATTGTTCCCTGCCACATCTTTTACTGTTGTCCCTTCTTGTGCACATTCCCTTCGGCATCAGTGAGTTGGAATCACTTCTTGCTATGTTTCCTAATTCTTTTTATATCTTCTAATCCTCATACATGGGCTGCAGATTTTGTTGGGTTTTTTCTGGGGTTTTGTTTTTTTTTTCAAATTATATTGATCAATCTCTTCATGTCAAAATGCCAAATGCAGCAACAATAAAGGAATTTTCTGGCTAACAACTTGAAAAGACCTTAATCTGCATTCGACTAGCCTGGTCTCCTCATGGAGGTATGCAAACAGCTTAGCAAACATTCAATCAGTGTCTCTCAGCCATTGCTTCTTGGAAGGACTGAGGCTGGTTAAAAAGTGCAAAGCTCTTCCCTGATTTCGGGACTGTTAAAATTGCAGGAAAAACATCAAGCAAAAGAGAAGGAATACAGACACAGCTCCTCTGAAAACTCTCCCTCCAGCAATAAAAAGTGAGCTTGAAAGGAAGAATCCACTCAGCAGGCAGGATTGAGAGGATAAGATGTTATACATGTAACACCATTCTCACAGGCAAGCCAAGAGCTGCACTCAGTGTGCAAAGGTAAAGCTTTAGGTCAGAGCAGAAATGTCACAACTTTCGAAGAATTCTGGATACTCCAAGGAATGCCGTGGAGCCTGAGGTAACGTGAATGCAGACTGGGGCTGAGTTGCAGGCTTGCTCCTAGGACTCCTTGGGTCTTAAGGATGCTTTGCTGCTGTTTGTATTCTGATCCTAAAATGAGATTAGACACTTGGGAAAACACTGTGTTAATCTACTCCACAGTGATTCACGCTGGTCACCAGACTGGAGTGAAGTCCTGCTGAAAAGCTTTAAAACTAGGCAACAATATTGGAAGCAAAGCCAAACCAGCAGTGTTATTTCTAAGGCTGAGGGCTCCATTCCAAAACTACTGTCTCCTCTTCTCAGGCAGCTTAGTCTTCAAAAGAGGTCCAATTAATACTAAAATTTACCATGATTTGGGGGTCAATAAATCTTTTTTTTTTTTTTTTTTTAAGTGATAAACCACAAAATGCCCCATGAATTGATCTACTTCATGTTGCCATGGAGTTTGTTATCTTCTTTTTTTCCACATACCAAAGTATTTCATTCTGCTCTCTCCCTGAAACTTGGAGGATTTGGGTTTCTCCCTCTCCCAAGATAGTTATCATTGGCCTGTGCATCAAACAACTTCTTCTAGCGAAATCCAGCCACAGAACAAATACACCGTCTACCAAACCAAAGGCGCCCTCTTCAAATCGCAGTCCCTTTTGGCAGCCAGTTCCTCTCATACCATTATACCCGGAGCAAACTATAAATCTTTTGCCTTGGACACTACTCACTACCTCAAGTGAGTAAAACTAGCTATTACAACAATTTTAGTAAAATGATCAACTGCTAGAAAGGGATTGTGCTGTAGGTGTAACACATTTCACAGAGATAGTTTCAAAATTCAAGAGCTTCCCTCTAGCAAGCTTGAAGCGATTTCTTTTTTGTATCTGCTGATGCTTTTTTTTCTGTTTTTTCTCTCTTGTCTTTCTTTTTTTATTTATTTATTTGTTTGTTGGTGTTGGGTTTGGGTTTTTTGGTGAGGTTTGGGTTTTTGCCTGTGTGGTCTCTTGCATTCCTTGTGAGCTAAGAAATGTATCTTACCATTGCAGGAAACATCATCACACATGATTCTATGTACAGAAGAACCTCACCATTGCTGCCTTAGTTAAAAGGTAGATTTGAAAATACCAGACCAAATTAATATCTATTGAGATCAAAATCTCACTGAATTGTCATAGGACTTAGTTTAACCCTGAATGGTTTTGTCTTCAGATTAGCTTAAAAGGAATTCTTGATGCTATTGAAGGTGTGGGGAAGTAATAACTCCTCCTAACAAGTCCTCACTATAAACTGCCTGAAGAGCCATGCATGGAAGGGTACTTTTTTGGTTTTTTCCCCTCCCTATTGAAAATAAAACTCCACTGGTATATGCTCAGTTTAAAACATGTTTTGAACTGCATTGCTCCATACTATGCATTGGAATTGAGAGTTTGATATAGTCTATAACATGGTAGATTATTCTAATCCAAATCCTGTTTTAGCACAGAAGCAAAAATTTCAGCAAGGCAGTTAAAATGATAATCCAAATGCAATGACTTCAGATTATACAGACAGAGTTTTCACAGCAGTTGTCAAAAGGCATGTGTGTGTCCCCAGTAGATGTGAAGGCAGCTTTATGCCAAA
This sequence comes from Harpia harpyja, assembly GCF_026419915.1. Lineage (NCBI taxonomy): Eukaryota > Metazoa > Chordata > Aves > Accipitriformes > Accipitridae > Harpia > Harpia harpyja. The sequence goes on from NC_068940.1 coordinate 75,118,328, forward strand.
GGCCATATTTGGCTGTTTGTTACCTCAGTCACCATTTGCACTGCTCCAGAATGCTTGCTCCTACTGCCTCAGTAATACATGGGAGTGAGAGAGGAAGGAGGACTTTGAAGTATTTGCTTATAAATCATTTCCAGGGCTGTGCAAAGCTGCATAGCTTACTTTCCAATTTCTGAATTTGGTTCGCATCCATTTGATGGCTCGCACAGTTTGTACTTTGAGGTAGTTTTGCTGCCTTTCAAGGTTTTTTTTCCTGCTGCCATCTCGGATCCAACTAACAAGAAGTCCTTTGCTACAGGGCAAGAGTGAAACATCATTAAGTCATAATTTCTTTTCCACAAGTGTAGCAGGTATAACCAAGCTGCTTTGCTCCTAAGGCTCCCAGCCCTGAGAAAGGAAAGAGGCTAGCCCCAAAGGACTGCATTTCTTGGGTTGCTATAATTTAGATTACAGTCCTTTTGTCAGAAGGAGAGAACAAAAGTGACTTAAAACTTCTTTTTTATCTCTCTTCCTTCAAAAGCAATGCAAAAGCTTACACTGTGTGCTCTTACAATCAGACTGAGCAGGGAACTTGTCCCTACATAGGTCACGTATGCATCAACAGGGTATTTTTACTGCAGCAAGTCCCAGATTCAGATCTGAAGATAAGCTGCTTTCTTGTCTTGCCTGCTTTTGTATACTGTAGCTAGCCTTCCTGGAGCTCATGCTTAGCTACAAATAGACTGGAGAGCTTTTTCGCTTCCTAAGAAGTCTTTGGAGGGATGCTCAAGCATGTTCACTGACAAATTTAAGAAACTGTAGGAAATTGGTGAAAAAGAAGCAGTTCACATAAATGTCCTGTCTAAACGAAAAGTAAGAGTGCAAGATTTGCAGAGGAAATCAAAGTCTGAAAAAGTAATTACACTTGTTTAGATTAAATACAAGGCAGCATTTTAATAAACAAGCAAAACCTCTGGCTAACATTATTTCTCAGCCTTTCTCTTATTTTATGTTTAAGATTAATGTATTTTCTCCTCAGATCCATAATCCCCAATAAATTAACCTGTCCAAATAACACATGCACAGGACAAAACTATATCTTTGATTTTAATTACATTGCTTATGGTTGCAATTTAGGTAGCCTTGATTCCAGCCATTGTTGTTCCTGAGGACTTGGGCACCCTCAAACTGCTAAGAAAATCTCAGTTCTTACATGGATCTAGTTAAGTTGTTGGTTGCAAATAGATAAACATATCTCTTTTTGTTGACAAATGACTTTAAAAACATAATTTTGTAAATATGGTGCTATGTCTATGGTGTATCATTGGTTTTTTTATAGGGACTATCAACTTACACTGTTGCAAGCTAGAAGAATTTAGTTGTAAGTGGGATAGGTTTTATCTGTAAATACAATTCCCAAACATTCAACAGAACTACAGGAAACATTACATTAACTGAATTGTTGCATTGATACAGCAAAACTGACACTATTAAGGGAATGTAATTTCTGAAAGTCCTACATGTCAGCAATTGAGCTTGTATCTCTTATGACAAACTTGATGTAACAAAAAAGGTTTATTAGCAGAAATACCTTGCGTGCTAATCTAGTGCTAGGTAGACACTATGTGGACTTCATTTTACATGACTGTAAAGCTTTACTGTACTTTAGTAGCAGCTCTTTGCATTAAAACAGAAGAAATATTGTTAAAATAACGGGTTGTGATAGAATGTGAAATGTAAACAGAGCAGAGCTTCCTTTCAAGGCAAGGAGGCTCACCCTCCCTGCTTGCAGGTTCCCTTTGACAGGAGTACAGAAGTACTTGGCTAATGTGATAGAGGATGAGGACAAGGATGTACCCAACCTGTATTGCCACAGTTGTGGGGGATCAGGATTAAAATAGGTGCAAAATGAAGACGATCTTCAATATTTCAAATTTAGATTACTAAATCAAAAAGTAATTCATACTTTTGTTTTGACTATGGGTAGTACATTGGCATACTAGTAGACAACAGGCAGATTTTAAAGACATTTTAGTATGGCTATCTAAAATACTCTTTAAATGAAGTATATCACACTACTTGGGTATTACAGTTATAGCGCATGTAGAGCTATAGTGTTATAGAGTGTTATAAATCATTGAGATGAATCTTAACAAAGCAAGATGCTTGTTGACATAGGCAAAAATAAAAGTGTATCTGAAGGTGCTACTACGCCAATTCCATATCCTCATATCCTTGTGCCTGCAATTTAGTAGCATAAATGTAACTTTGGAGGAGCTGCTTTTTGAGTAATCTGGAGTTTCTGGATTTCTGAAAATCAGCCTTTTAGAAATGTGGGATTCTTTCCACACATCCTTCTGGAAAGTTCATTCTTCCTAATTTAAAAACCACAGCAGCAGCCACCTTATGGATATGCATGACAGCCCTTCTGTGTCTTTCTCCTTCTCCTCACAGTTTGTCATTTTTGGACTTGAATAGTGCAGCCTGCTCTTGCCTGACTCCTCAGCGTGATATTTTCCCCTGTGCCCAGTCTTTCCAGAATCACACCACAGAAGCCAATATAGTAGCCCCCCCCCCCCTTTTTTGGGGGGGGAGGGGTGGAGCAGGCAGGGGAGGTAGGGGACAAGGGGAATGTTCTCCACAAACTCGAGCCTTTTAAGTTTTTCTTGGAGTTCCTCTGGTTTCTTTTAAGTAGAGCTGTCATCAACACTTGCTAAGTTACAACACCCTAAAGACTCACATAGTGAGTTATAATACATGTTTTCTATAAATCATGCAAAGACACATGCCCACAGCTTGTAATGCTTGTGTACACCTTCATGCACACATATAAATACCTATGTGTATACACACAAAATTCATCAAAATGTATAGTGGTGAAGGCAATTTCTGTATAATGTTCTTTCTGAAGTTCTTCGGTCAAGCATGTAAATACATGAATGGGTATATGGGGAGATGGGAGCATATGCCCCCACCTGTTAGTAAGTGGGAAGTAGTGTCATCTAGTGGTTAGCTCAAAGCTAAATGGGACAGGAGCTGTAATTCAGTATATAGTAACAAAATGTTTAATTCTTGCATTGCTGAACTGTGTAACTTAGAGGAAATAATTTTTATTTATTGTATCTCATTGATTCAGCTAGAAAATGGGGGAAAGTAAAGCCAGTTGGAGAACCATACACTGATATATCAGAAATGTGTAAACTCTGCTCAGATAGATGCTTTCCTTTTTTGCATCCCATCCCATCCAATGTTTCCCTCTGATGATATAGACTTCTTGAGAGCATATTCATAGACCTTCTGCCCACCCTCTTCCATACAACATAGTTTGAAAACTACTGTAGCAGGATGCTGGCACACTACCGTACAAAGACGTAGATTAATTTACTGTTGAAACTTACAGTAACTGAAGTTCATTCATTTTCCAAAAATGCAAGAATAGACAAGTCTTTCTACATGTAGTAATTCCTTATAAGATGGAACTAATTTGATTAAAAGCTGGTTCTTATTCTTTCCTCTTCTGGCAATGTGATTGTTAGAAATGATATCCTCATACAGTGTAAAGTACTCTTTTGTATCGTTTCTGGATGCAGGAAAACATGGACTTGAGTGCTTGCTTACAAGTGAAGGAAGTGGTGGTGTTAAGCACATACTTAAAGCTAAGTGTGTGATTAATTTCTCTGTAGATTTGGGATTTATAATATGAATGGAGTACTGTAAACTGTCTATCTGCTCTTAAATTTTTGTCAAAAGACTTAAAGCTGTAATTGGCAGAAAATTCTTATATAAAAATAACTGTAGAGTGTTAACATAAAAGCTAACTTATGGCTGGATGCAACATTATTGGTATGATTGTTTGCTATGGAATCTTAATTAGTTTCTCACCCATTACAGTTTCATGTATTAAAATCAAAGAAACAAAAATCTACTGAAACTGTTGAATGAAGGGCTAACCATATTGGAAAGGAGCAGTTATAAACAGGACTTTTCCAGCTGCCCTTGCTAACAGGCAACTCTAAAATCAGCGATGCATGTCTTAAGTTTCTGCTAACAGAGCTGATTTCTGACCAGAAGGCTAGAGTATTCTTTTTCATCTATTAAGCCCCGAAAGTGACAGTTCTTCTTCATATCCCTAATATTTCCTTTTCAGCTCACTAAGGCCAAAATGTCATCTTTTCTTATAAAACAAAAAATCAAAGCCAAATGGTTAAAATGCAAAGTTTTGGTTAAACAAACAGTCAGTATTTCAGTGGTTTTATCTGCAGCCTGCAGAGCAACTAAACAAAGCCAAGATATTGTCCATCTCTTTGACAGACAAAGAGCCTCAGAGGTCCAGAATGACATGCCTGGGGCTGGCACGTGATTAGAGTAATTAAATTAAATAGCAGGAAACATGTTTTCCATATGCCATTGCCTGGCCACACACAAACTGTAACAGTAAATCTTTTATATTACATTGGTTCAGGGAAATGTATAAAAATGCATGATGCCCACAAAAATAAAGTTAAAGGGAATGTAGTAGCATACTCACCAGGCTCCCTGGCTTTGGTCATTGGCCTGAAATGCCAAACGAGTTCATTCCTTATTTATTTATTTTTAAAGGTGCAGCTCAAAAAGCCCTGAGCATGTGAACATTCAGGAAGCATTACTGGGTTTACACTGGAGGGTAGTGCTGATGCTCCAATTCAGAGGGGGAAAAAAAAAAAAAAATAAATCCTCCCAGTAAAGTTAAGAGAAACGTCTTGGGTATCTTACAAACTGAAATCCTAATGCTTTTCTGTCAGTCTTTTGCAATAGTCAGGCCCTCCAAACATATATTAAAAAGGAATTGTTGTTTCAGTTCTGTTTTCCACAGCAATATGAACTCAAATTTCTTCGTTTTCATGGCCAGTTGTTAGAAAAGACAGCATGTTTATCCATGCCATAATACAGTCAGAAGAATTGCTAGTCAGTGGGATCATCTGTCATCCTTAAATTCACTTGTCACTGGACTATTAAGATCAACTAGAACACTTGCTAATCTATTTCTGACTCATCTTTCAGTGGTTGATGATGCCAGATTAAATCACTGGTATTTCTGTTTTGTTATGGTTTTGCACAATTGGGAAAAGGCTGCAAATCAGTTTGGAAGGAGCTATTAATCAGTGAGGTCATGGAGTTAAATGTCCAGTCCTTGAGATTTTTAGGACATGACGTACAGGAACATTTCCTACATGTGATAAATTCTGAAGACTGCAAAATGCTCTTAACATGAAGAGAATTAAGAATTTGGGGAAAACCGTCTCAGGACATGAAAACCTGTCCTTGAAAGTAAATTAAAAATGCATCTCACCATTTTCTGGTGAAATATATACTGAATAATTTCATAAGCATTTTAGATATTCCATCTTCACTTTATCTACCTCCTTGACCCACAATGCTCAGATAAGAAACAACAGAAACTTCAGTGCTTCCAATTTCAGGTCCAGCACTGAACTACGGTATTAAGTTTAATAATTGATGATAATTCAATGAAATCAAAGTACAGGCTTTCAGCTGGAAAAATAAATGTCAATTTATCTTTAAAAAGTAGTGTAACAAAGATGACAGAACATTGATACTCTTGGCTGAATCTTTAGCAGTTACAGTATTTCTCAAGCTATCGAAGTGAGACTCAGGACGTAGTCAGTATGGAGAATTAGGAATTGGGACCTTTTTCTTCTACTCCTTTGAATGCTTTCTTTACTAACTCATCTCCATTATTTGATCAGGAAAACTTGTGCTTAACAGTGAATCTAAAATAGTTAAAAGAAACAACAATGACAGGAAAGTGAAAACCAACGACTCATGCTGGTAGTAGCTGGCAGAGTGCGCGCGCGCTCTCTCTCTAACATTTCTTTAACTGTCTGAACTCTTCCCGGAAAGGATCATTGCATTTCAACTTAAATTGTTTAGCCTGAACTTTCTATAAAATGGGTTAAAATGATCAGTTAAGCAGCAAAGCAGTTAATCCCTTGTACTATCTTGTCTTCTAAGAACAAAAACAATAGAGAAAGTTCTTTGCAGCAGGTAGAAGGTGGAAATCTGGAGCCTCTGGCTGAAGTAATGTTGTCATCCTCAGGAGGGGATGGAGCTGCTCTCCAAGCTGAGGAGGGCTCTCGAGCCTAAGTACAAGGTGTCCTGTAAGACGTTTTACAGCTGTTGCTTCACCTCTTCTGCCTCCCCTCCCCGTTATGTCCCACAGCAGTGCCGGCACGAGGAGGATGCCTCTCCATCCTCTGCCCCTGCTTCCTGGCTGGCCTCCAGCCACTGTCCCTTCCGTGCCAGGAGCCACCCCTGCCATGGGGTGGCCAAGTCCGTGTGTGAAGCAGCAGTAACTAAAGGCTCGTGGCCTTTCCCAAGAGGATCTCTTATGCCTTCTGGTCATCAGAAATGGAGAGCTGGAAATCTGGAGAGCTTTGCAGAGGGGCTGGTACAGCAGGGGACAACCGCAGGAGGGAGAAGGGGCTGGAGAAGTTTCTGGTGAGGAGTTATTCACTGAAGGGGAGAAACACTGTGGTAGCTTTGGGTGTAATTGTTCCCCTGATTTTGCAAAATATGTTTGTGGAAAGCGGCTCTGCCTTTCACCTTTTGGTGCTTCTCCAGCATTACCCCTTTTAGGGACATAAGCTATAAGCTGTGAGAAGCCTCCATCCCTGTGAACCACCACAGTTGCTTCAGCAGCACAGAGGAGATGTAGCCTATAGAGAGAACTTGGTAGTATTTCTTTGCTCTTATAACACAGTCGTGTACCTAGACCTATGAAAGCATGTGAAATTCAGTTCAGTGGCTTCTAACAATGTTAAAGGAAGTAATTCAGTTTTGCTCTCGGTGATGCCCTTGGTGAATTACTCTGACCAAAGGACTTGGACAGTTTTGTTTTACCTGTCCCAGTTCCTGTCCTATTCCTTGTTCCAAAGACCTGCTATAAGCCCTGAGTACCTCCTCCAGCACAGCACTTCTCAGAAGCTACGCAACACAGGGATTGAGTACAGCAGCAGTAGTGACCAGTAGTTGTTCATTTCTGATGCGACAGCACTGTAACAGTGATCTGTGGAGAAGGCGATAGCTGAGGACTGGGTCTGGGTTTTGGTAGAGGTCAAGTTGTGAGACAGTATTTTCCAGCTTCTCATTTTGCATAGAGTATCTCAGCTGTGTAGTCAGCTGCATGGCTTGAATCTCCTTGTTTTCTGAGGCCCAAACTCTTAGTTCAATGGATGAACTTTGTAACAGAGAGCAAAATATGTATATATTGGTCCTTCTTGACGTACGTTACATTTACAGGATTCTGCAGGTTGAATGCAACTAACCTCAGTGGGATTGTGTCCCTCCTTTATGGCTTGCCAAATCCTTCTCCACTTCTAAACTCCTCACCTGAGAAGTCTTTTATTTTCCTTTTCAATACTTAGCATCCATATTAAAGCAGAAGAAAGAAAAAATAGGAAATACCAGCACTACATGGGTAATAACTTGTTATGCATCAAGCATTAAGTGCCCTGTCTTATGATTTCCTTAATTACTAGCTGAAGTAATCGTGCAGAAGAGCAGGTAGACACAGTAGAGCTGATCCTGGTAAGATGTAAAGAGCTTCCAAAAATGTTTCTTCTCTAATATACCTAACCCATGTTGAGTACCTGTCTATAAGTTAATATTCAGCCTTTTGCAATGACACTAAATGTGCAGGTGGCCATGACAGGAAGAAAGAGAATCAAACAGTGACTTCTTTCTATCATTGACCAGCTAAGTTCACAGTATCCTTTCAGGCTTAAATGATCCACTTAGTATCGAATCCTAGGGGCCATGACTGAAAACCAAATCTACGAAGGAAACTGTGTTATGAAACTGTCTCTCTGTGGTGACCACCTGCAGCTCACCTTTACGACAGCAGCTTCACAAACATTGTGCTCCTGTGGGTATGACATCCCACCAGACTGAACCCGCTGCCTCTTCTCTGACTGAATGTCCTTTATGCCAACCAATTTCACAGCCTGAAAGCATCTCAGTGGTTAATGGCTGTGGGAACCACTTGCCAATGAAATGGGGCAAGGCTCGAGAGTGCAGCTACTAGATCGCTCAGAGAGCTGGGCCCAGATGGAGCTGGGAATGAGCACCGGCTTCAGCATGCTGACTGCAAAACTCTGCCCGGCCAGCTCATCCCTAACTAGCTTCTCATCAAATTACAGATTTTTGTGCGAAAGCAGAACTTGAAAATGAAACTGAGTTAATGTGCTTTCAGTCTTTTTCTTTCATTAAAAGCTGGAGGAAAAGGGCCAGAGGTGAAAGAAAGGATTACTTCTTTTACAGGAGGGTCCAAGCTACTATCATAGTGACATATAATAGTACCTAATTTGAAAGCAGTTGATCAACTTGGGAAAATGAGCAGCCTGCTCATTTAGTGCATTATCTGTCAACACAGAAAAGTAACAGTCCCCATGCTTATTCTCAGTCTGTTGCTGCGGGAATGAATCTTGCTCCTGTTCCTTTTTTCTTGCTGGTCCTGCACTGCCTGTGTTTGTGTTCTCAGAGGCTGCCTGAGAAGGGATGGAGATTCTTATGAAGAAACTCGCTCACACAGCACAAAGGGTAATGCTGCATGTATTTTAACTGAAAACATTAGCACCCTTAGTGAGGCCTAACTACCTGCAGAAATGGCCAAATCAGAGCTATTGAAGTCAGATGTCCCTGGGCTGAGCCTGTGGCGATGGCACCTGTATTCAGCACTGCCATTCTTATTTTTCTGTCAGAAACACTAACAGAGAATTTTTGAAGCTCTCCGTATAAAGTCAGTAGCTTCAGAAAACTGAAAACTATGCAGAAACTAATGGGAAACTATGACAAAAGACCTGTTCAAATTTAGGTAAATGGCGAGAACCAAAAAGTTCCAGAAAGAAAGGAAGATGTCAAGGGATGTGCTGTTGGGCTTGGGAGCTTTTGATGCCCTAAGGCAAGGTGTCAAAATGGTTCAAAATGGGTGAGAAATCAGGGAAACCTGGTCACTACCTGTGCCTGTGTGCAGTCAGATAGCTGAGTGATGGAGCTGTGCTCTCTGATGTGTAATAACTCTTCAACTTTTATTTTCAGTAAAGGAAGATCTAGGAGAGCAAGCCTTAGAAGCAACTGGTCTACGTAGCTATCCCTCTGTGCACAGGGGGTGAGCACCTCCCAACAGCACTTCTGCCTTGTCCTCCTTCTGGTTCTGTTCAATACTAGAGAACTGCTTTAAAAATCTGCGAGCTGCCACCTAAAAACTATCACGGTGGCCTTCTTGATGGGAGCAAAAGGAAAAGACTAAGGGAAGGTTTGCAGACTGAATCCTCCATGCTTCACTAGCTGCTTTGCGGAGAACCTGAGCAAAGCCTTCTTAAGCCCTTGCCATCGCTGCGTTGCTGCAATCTCATAGCTGTAGTTTTCACGAGACTCTGCTGAGGAAATACAGGCAATATGAACAGAAAGACCTCCTTGGTCTCCTGGGGATCCAAAGGTCACAGGCCAGAACATGAGAGGAGACAGATTATGCACTGCTTTCTGCATTAGAGCACCTATGTCTCAAAGGCATTCGGGCTGACCTGCTCTTCCAGGACATTGAACAACGGAGCTTTATGAAGATTTAGCCAGCAGTATACTGAGGCATGCATCTATTCACTCTCATATTTTAAGGAAAGGAAGAAAATGAAAACTTGTGTGTGCGTGCGTATGTGTGACTGACAGAGAGACATTCAGAGGTCACGACAGAATTCTTCCAAAAATGAAGCATTTAAAGAAGCAGCTTTCCAAGAACACATAATCCTCTTCAATGATAATAATAATAAAACCCCGTGCTGTCTGATACAGGAAATGATAAATTGCCCAATGGTATGAAAGTAGTATGATCTGACTGTCAAAATGTGAAGTGATAATTACTGGGATCTGGACTTACAGACTTTCGATTCATGCTAGCTATGTACCCCTGATTAAGTAACTCTGCCTAGTGTTGCCCCAGCAGTCTCCTTACGAGCTGCTTTCTCTGACAAAAGGGAGCAGTAAGAAAAGTACTGAGGTGCTGGAGGGGGAAAAGAAGCATAAAAAATCTTGGATCAAAAAATAAAAGCAATATCAACATTATTCTGTGCAGGTATCAGTGAAATGAAATAATTTTGTTATGTTGTAATGCCATATGCTTGGTCAGACAATTCAGGTCTTGATTTAATTATGTGATAAAATAAGTCTTATTGCCTTCTGTAACTGAAAGTTTACAATAGGAGACAAACAAAAATAATAATCTTGGCAATCATTAAGAAAGTAGATTTGATATTTTGAAAAAAATTGATCATTTTTAAATCCTACTGGGAAAGAATAATTACTTGTAATCATTCTCATTATTATGCACTTTCACATAGAACTGGCATTAAAAAAAAGAATTATTATTCTTCCTGTAGCATAATTTTCAAAGACCATAGTTAGAAACTTGATAGAGATGGACAGGCCCCTAAGACTAAAGATGACAGAAAGCTGGCTAACTATTCAGATGGGGCTTACCCTCATATAGGTGAATGAAAAATTTTTGCAGAACAAATCCAGCTACACCCTCTTCCACCCCCTCGCCCCATCCATCCAGCCTATGGCTCAAGCTTGATCCCAGAAATCATAATGACAGCTTGTGTTATGTAGGCATTGTACCAGGACTGTGCACTCACAGACCTGAGGAAGGGCAGAAAGGTAAAAGGTCAGTGTCTCTCTTACTGGCTGCACAGTTAAAGGAAACAACTAAGGTAGCCTACCAAAAAAAAAAAAAAAAAAAAAGGTGACTTGAGCTAATATATATAAGACTGCAGCTGCAGTCTCATTTAGGAGGGAGGAGAGGCAGTGGCAGGTTTATTTGGAAGTATGACATTGTTCAAAACTTACATTTCCATTTATCCTGCCCTTCACAGCACTTCTCAAGGCCAAAAATGTTGTGACGTGCTACCACCTTGGAAGGACGAAGTGTGCAGAGGGGTACTTTTAACAGTGTATCCTCCAACCAAGCTCCCTTATATTTTCAGGGCTATGTACTGTTAAGAGTCAATACAGTTACTTCAAGGCAACTATGGAAAGCAACAAAGGCTCCAGAGCCAGATTCAAAATGTTTCACTTAATCAGCTAATTAAGAGACTGAATCACTTACAAGTAAGTATCTAGTCTGTCAAAACAACTCTAGTGACTAAAGCCCCCGTGTAGCCATCACAGAGAATTAGACATTGCTGAATGATTTCAAGTTACTAAGCTAGTACCCTTTTAACTCTCAGCTGCTCATGAAATAACCCTTGGGGGTCTCCAATAGCTGTGTGTGCCCCCAGGTAGCTAGGAAGTTATCCTGTATGAGCTAGATGAGTTTTGGGGCCAGAATCAAAATAAGCAAAAGGACTGTGACGCTTGAGCTCAGTAAATGGGGACCAGAAACCAGGACATGCCTAAAGGATGCCCCTTCCCAGTCCTGTTTGGGTGTGTGAGTGACTGAGCATGGCCAAGAAACCCAGCTTTTCAGCTGGCTATGCAGTTTGAGCTAATTGTTTGGTTTGTTTTTTTTTTTTTTGTCTTTAAATCTAATTCTGAATTAGGCTGAATTAGAAGAGAAAAAAACAAATGCAAAGCACAAAGTCTACCAAATGCAAAGTACAGTGTCTACCAAACAGAGTGGTAAAATTCCACAAAAATCACTGGGATTATTGCTCTAGCACAGAGAAGATAATTTTATCCAGGATGCTCTTCTTCTGTTTGCCTGAACAGCAATTCAGCACGTCATGTTCTAAGCTATATTCCTCCACTGAGAAATGAGATACAGAAGCCCCGCTACCACCCAGATGATGGGAACTGCGTAAGGAAATCAGAAACTAAATAAATAAATGAAAAGCAAACAAACATTTCTTAAGTGGATAAGTAGGACATGCTGCTAGTGGGACAGAATACAATAAGGAAATTAACTTGGCTTAGCTAATTTTAGCTGCAAATTGTGAAGTGTTCATAAGGGGGAGAAATAAGTAAACATTTTTAGATTGGTGCTTGGGACTAATGTTTATAGATTTTTTACCTCAGAATGCCAGTGAAGATAAAAACAGGGTAGAGTTGGCTTAAGTAATATGGAGTAAGTCTTAGTGATCCTGATGATAATGAAGATGGAATGAAGATAGTGCACGAATGAATTGCTGAATAGAAAGGATGAGTGGTGGTAGTGTCTGGAGTGCTCTTGCTTTGCTGAGGCATTCAGCTTTTAATCCTATTTCGTTAATGCCAGAAGATGAAAAAAAAGGCTAAAGTTACAGTGTCTACATTCCAGTAATGTGTGTCTGTCTTGAGTATGTAAATATGACGAAGCATTTTCCCTCATTTAGTAGTAATTACTTCTAAATTGACAGCTATACTGGCTTTATTTTGGGGGCAACAGGACAGAATAAACATCTATTGTTCCAAAAAAAAAAAAAAAAAAAAAAAGAGATGCACATCATTCCTGGAAAAAGATAAAGGCTTGTGAATTGTATTAAATTGTGATTATTTTTTTCGTTATGGGTGCTTTGATGAATGGTAAACAAGTAATTTAGAAAAAAAAAATCTAGGTGTAGCCTCCAAAATGGGAATGTTGTAAATTGAAAACATTTATGGCTGCTCTTCTAATTCTGACATGAGTATTTAAACAAAAGGCATCTCAATCAAATCCCAGTTAAAAGCATGATTTACTTATAGACACAAGATTCTAAATGCATAATAAACAATTGGGCAAGCAGTATAATGTTATACTGTTAATGCTAGTTTTAAGCTTTCCTAAGCTAAAACTTCACTTTGTATCTAATTTTTTGGGGTGTATTACAGATTAAACATTTCTTTGCTGGTATATCAGTGAAAATAATTAAATTTGATTTATGGAAATATTTATTCTTACATACTTATGTTGTTAAAAGCATTTTATTTTAGTTAAAATTATACCAGAATCAAAGCTGTTAAGAGCCTTTGCGATTTAAATGAACAGTCAGAAGAGCCAGAATGCAACAATTTTCTGAACTCTTTTGGTAGTAGTAATCCGTGTACTGTACAACAGGGATCGTTACGCAGTACAAACTATTTCTCTCTGTAGATCTGAAGCCAAGCTCAGGAAATGTCACAAAGCATTTAACATCTTCATGGAAGTGCTTAGGTGTTTCTCTAAAGTAGGACTTCACTGTCTTATGCAGTTGCTTTAATGTCTGCAAAGTTCGTGGATTCCCTCCTCACCAACATATTTATAGGTGGACTCTAGTTTTGCAAAGATCTTGAGAAATATCAAAGAGGTCAGTATAAGCTCAGTTTCAGATCAGCATCTTTAGGCAGGTTTTAGAAATGTCATGGAAATTATTTCAGTTCACCTGAATTTTGGGCAGTTAGGAGTCAAGAAACTGGAATTCACCTTTACCTTTCCTATATGGTACAACATATGATCACATGTTCAAGACAGATGCTGTGATGGGAAAATGAGCATGCATCAATACTATTCCACATTCACTAAAACTTATAATGGCTGATGTAGGATAAAACAAGAGACCAAAAAAAGACTTTGTGTAATTATTGTAAGAACAGTCTAATAAAAACCTTGCTCCTGAAAGCTTGAATGGTTTCAACGATGTGTAGCAAACATGTTTGGTTATACAAAGCAAAAGCACAACTAAGTTATCAAATTTACACAAAGTCAGATATCTGAAAGGGGATCTTTTAAAAAAAAACTTTATTAGAGAAAGGAAGAGACTTATATCAGAAGGCAAAAAAAGGGAACATACAAACAGAATATATTTACAACACAAAACAAGAGATCACCTCTAAGGGTGTAAATTATAATAAATACAGTAGATTTAAAATGTAAGAGACAATAATCAATTAGAAATGTGGTTGTTTAAACCCAGTTTTCCTTTTCACTGGTTCCAGGTAGTTTCTCTATTTTAATTTTATCCAAATTTGAAAGATTCTGAAATTAAAGTCCTCTAATATTGGGGTTTCTCACCTGAATGACATTATAAAAATATCTCTGTCTTTTGTGAATACATGTCTTTGAAGTGATATTGTACAAAAGTGTTCTCATTTGCAAGTTTCTCCCCAAATAAAATGTATTTTAAAAGACGCACTATCCCTTTTTTATGAGGCTGAAGTTAGATTTCAAAGAAAATTAAAATTATACAGAATAATGGGAAAAACATATAATTTCATTTTTATATGCTTCACTTTTTGAATGTGAATGTGATTTTTTTTCATCCAAGATGGAGAAAGATTTCTGTTCAACCACGAAGCACACATAAAAATCACCTGTGTTTTTCTCAATAAATCTTTCCTACCTAAGGAATTTCATATTAACAGCAACTATTTAGTCATTTGTTTGGAGACCTTCTAGGAAAAAAGGATAATGTATCTTCAGAAGTTGCAACATTTTATAAGAGATTTAATAGTATTAGAGCATAATGTAAACAACACATGCTAGTAACATTTTAGAACAATTTCTACATTTGGCAAAACACCTATCTCTCTTGAAACAGGATACTGCACCTTAAAATACCTCAGCTTTAGAAATATAAATATTTTTAATAGAAAAAAAACCTGACAAGGATTCCAGGTCAGTTTGGGATTATCCATATTAAAGGGGATCTTAATACAATGAATCTTTAACTAGCTTAACGAAAGTAAACCTATAAAACAAGGTAAACATATCAAAAGGGAATATGAAGGAAATGTTTCACTGGAAAGCTTCCTTAACAATTTCCCTACTCACTTTGTTATTTTCTTTGACAATAAATCAATTCATAGAGTGCCTTTAAAAACAGAGGGAGCGCTGCCCCGTCCGCCTCCCCCCACCCCGCATTCCTCAGCACATGAATCACTTGGGCTTCCTGTTTCCATAAGGCATTTCCTGCCCCCCCTCCCAAAATCACTTTTCTGCAGGAGAACAGCAGGGACCTGACAAAGTATCGACTTAAATAAACAGGGCCTTGCACTGCATCCAGCCTTGCTCTGCCTGATCTTACAGCAACGGAGAGGGACGCCCGCTCACTGGCTGCACACATGCACTGCGCTTTTCAGCTGTGGTGAAATGCTCGCTGACAATCTGAAGTTTCCTTTTGCCCAGCTGGCATTTTATGCACAGTCGTTATCTTAGTACTTGTCTGTGAGACCTAGCGGTAAAGGTTATGCAATATTGTACGATTAGTCTTTATTCAAAAAAACCCCCAAGTGATTGGATATCGGATGATAATGATAACAGTTCTGTGCTTTTCCTGCAATATCCTGATAACTGATTGGAACTTAATGCTGCATTTTGCTTCTCGCCAGTACTTGCATCTGCTCCATTTAAGGATGTCTCTGCAGACTGTATCATCAAATAAGACAGAACGAAAAATTAACTAAGCAGTGCAAAAAAGAAAACAATGCCATTTTTAAACAGTGCCTTGCCTTGCCTCTTTACATCCACCTTGTATTCTTCTCTAAATTATACTTTATACACCAGCCTGGGACCACTGATGTAGCAGTCAGTACCTGTCTACTGGGGAAAAAATACCCTAATGTTAACAGTGTTCAAGACTACAGTATGATACAGTATATACACATAGCTGAAAGCAAAAGTCAAAGGATTCAAAATCAGAGAAGAAGAATGTTTCATCAATCAGGTCTGGAAACTAATTCCAGCAATTGCTGATCTCAACAAGCTAAGTGATATGTTCTCTTTCACTAGAACTAAGCGATGTAATGTAATCCTGGGCTAATACAAAGTCTATCAGCTATTATGCAAAGATTTATGTAGAGTAGTTGACTGCAACAGGTATTTTCTCAATTAGTGGCCATAAGGATGAGCTTCACTATGTTTTCAAGTGTGCATACAACACTTCTGCCTTTGTTAGATTCTTTGAACAGTAAATCAGGATTTGCTAGATCAGTGAATCAAAACACAAATGCTTACCAAAGCCTAGAAAACGTACGTGACGTTCAGATAATAACCTTGATTACAAATCCTGGAGCTAAATCTTTGCCTATTACCTGTTGCATAAAAGCAGCTTGCTCCCCAGATTCCATTTGCTGGGTTTGAACATCCTCGTCACTGTCCGGTGGCTCCTCTTTGACTTTCACAGCCCCCACCTGCTGTCCTATTCTGTCATCCACATCAGCACTGCTGCTCTCAGCCCTAACGCTGGCACCGCTGGCAGGAGCTCGCTCTTCCTGCATCGAGTGATCTCCGTGAAGCTCTTCTTCAGCTTCCTCCAGGTGACTGCCAGGCTGCTTGAGCTGCTCAATGGACTTAGAGAGCATCTGGAAAGAGAAGGGGCAACAGCTATTGATTCCTTTCACTGATGCCAAACACTGAGAAGTACTAGATTTGCACCGACAAAATTCGAGCTTCCGCAGCAAAACCATGTAGCTCTGCATCGCTAAAATATTAATGTACAGGGAAAAAAGAACCAAAGGTCCTAAGAAAAAGGTCACTTGTTATTCTGCAGTAGAAAATACCATGTATGTAGAGAGTGCTACACAGTAATACTAAACTAAAAATAAGGCAGAATAATGAAAGCATTACACATCTGTTACACTGTTACAGCTGGTAATTAAGAGAAATTAGTCTCTCTTCAAACATAAATGCAGAAATATATTCAACTGTATTACAGTTCGTTTTCCACAACACAAAGTAATAAAAGAACTCGAAGAAATAAGAAAATTATGACTCAGGTTAATATTTTGCTACAAGCAAATCAGGGAATATTCACACAAGCTTCTTTACGAATTGAAGTACTGAAGGCACTAATAGTTGACAAAGGAGTGGTGACAAAGAGCTGCTGACAGTCACCTCTCCCGTAGCACAAAGATACTACAAGCATTTCTGTTCGTGACTGGAAAGACTACAGCTTTTATTGTGCACAGTACAGGTATCCCTGTTTCAGCAGTGATGATATAACACAGCTACCTGGACAATACTCATTTTACACCATTAACTGCTATTGTAAAGCTCTGCTGACATGCCAGATGCCTGGGTGTTGCAATCAAGTACAGTTTATATTTTACTATTTAAGATGCAGCAAATGTATTCCAAAATAGTCCAAATGTAATCCAAAAAGCCAAAACTGAAAAAAAATCCCTGCTTTGTTGAAAGAGGCACAAAACAAGACATGTGTGTAAGCTTCTGCAGGGTCAAGTGAGTAATTATCATTTATTCAACTGGCCCACTTGATTTCAAGCAAATACTCATTTGTATCACCAAAGTCAAATATACTGAGAGGGGAAAAAAAAACCCCACCTTTTACCATTACTCTTACATACTTTCTTCTTCCCATCTGCCCCTCCCCTCAACTACCAAGTCTTTTTTTTAAACTAAGTTTTAGCTAGTGCCATATGCTGAGTTACTGGATGGCTTCAGTACAGCTATTTTTGTCACAAACCTTGGACCACCTAATTTCATTCTGCTTGCTAATGCATATAGAGAAATGCCACCCTAGTGAAGGGCAGGGTTGCCATGTAAGCTATGATCAAGAAGCTACAGCTGGGTTCAGAAACTCCCACAACTTCAACAAGAAGAGTGAGTTGAAAGATCTGTTTGTGCAGTTCCACTTGATGCTCTGATGCATACGCCTCACATCAGTGGGGAAACAAATTCCACAGTGGAAGTCCACAGGCTTCGGTCACAGCAAACCGTCATTTTTTGGGGGTGTAATGAGAGTTTAATGGCTTACTAAAAAGAAACAAACAAACAAAAAAATCCTTTTTCATTACTGTAGTAACTGGCAAATCACAACATGTGTATCCCGTGTGCTGCAGGTGGCATGCTGTAAGCTGGGGAATCCTTACTACTGCAACTAATGCAGAGTGTCTCCTTTTATTAAGCAGCATCTGGAATATTTCTCAGATCAAACCCATAAATATCTTCCAGTTGTTTCTCAGGGGATGACGCTGACCAAGAAGGCACCGAAGCTAACTACATGTACTCAGCTCGGGTACACTCCTCTCTGTTCCTTAGTTAAACATCTGTGGGTGAGCCCTCTCTGCTCCTCAAGCAAGTAAAGAAAGGCAGGGCTGGCTGCTTGGCTGGCTGCTAGCAAGCAAATACAAGCTGAAACATCTGTGTGACAGATAATCATATACAGCTACAAGAGTCACTGATGCTGATCCATCTGTAAACCATTCCATGTGCCAGTTACTTGAATCAGGTGGGTTATTCTGGAGGGGAAGCCGAGAGAAAATGAGTGCATGTCCACAGCAAAGTTAAGAAACATATTTAGCTCATTACTGCTCTCCTTCCTTTCATGCTTTTTCACTTTTATGTATGTCAGGCTCTTTCTTCTTCACACTGCTATATGGCACAGATCTGCTGCTGAGCTTTCTGAGGCAACACGATGGACTGCACCTTCAAATGCTTTTTGCATGTAATCAGTGGAGTGATACAAGCACACGTAAGGGAGCTGCGGAGACTAGAGTGGTATTTGTGTGCATTTCAATTTGCAGTGTGGCTGTTTTGGGGCCTGCTCCCACACCACAGAAGTCAGCAGGCGATTTGCTCCAAATTTCGGTGACAGGAGGAGCTAAACAAATTCAATTTTCTAAAACTCTGTGAAATGAAAGTCTTTCTTTATATATTTACACAGTAGATTTTACAAAGTGCATTCATATTATCATCTTTACTGCAAAATCTTATTAAAAACATCCTTTACACTGTGACTTTAAGCCTCAGGCAAGGGGCTATGAGGCACTATGACTATGAGTCATGTCCTCTCATAGGATGGAGCATGATAAAAATGAGTGGATGGCATGGAGGGGGGAGGGGACGACCCAAAACCTGAAAACCACTCCTGCTGCTCAGACTGCTAAGCCACAGCTGACTGCTTTCTCTGTATCACCACTGCACCTTCATATTTGTAAAAGTCGTTTTTAAAGGCAGCTTGGCCTCATCTCATTCCAGTAATTACGTTAGTAGCATTACCAGGAGACTGTTCAGTTCTCCTAAAAGTCGGAAACATCTTATTTTACATTATATCTCCTGGTACTACCGTGGAAAATTACGTACCTGGAGACATGCAAAGATATCAGTTTAGAGTCAATATTTCTATCTTATCTCTCTATGTAAAGCTGGATTACACAGCAGAAAATGAGTCCTGAATGAAACACTGCTCAAGTCTTTTCACTATGCAGCTGGATACTTCTGCTTACACTTAATGTTTAAATCTTTCACTTTAAATCCCCACTTACCATTTTTTCCTGAATCTATCTGTAGGTACATGCAGGACTTTCTCCTCATTTTAATACATATTTTTTATTTTGAAAAAGTGATTGCTTAATCTGAGTTTTAATAAGACTACTTTTAAAAAATAATAATAAACCCATGGTTTATTTTAGTAATAAATTAGAGTTGTACAGAGTGGTCTTCTTTAACCAGCACACTTTACTGTTATCGCTATTCCAACTAAAGGATACACTCAAAAAAAAATGGTTTCATGCTAATGTAACCTATATTTTTTTTCCTTTTATTTTCAGGAAATTAAACTGTAAAGGATATGCATCAGCCAGAGTAAATAGTGGCAGCAGGAGAGGAAGCATTTACAGACATTAACTCCATTGTATGACTGCAAGAGTCCAATCAAAAAAGACATCAAACACAATCTAACCTGCTTGGTTGTACAGAAAAATGGAAGACTAAGTATAAATAATCTGGACATTGTAAAAGACCATTTTATAGGTCCTTCAGTCACAGCCCCTGCCTTTGTTTCTCCTTTGTAATGATAAGCTCTTGCAGAATACAGTATTTTAAATAAAATGTCTTTAAAAAGAGACAAAGCACAAAATCCTGCAATAGCCACCCCATACATTTCTTTCCCTAATTGATCATTTTAAATACATGGCAGTCATTTCTAAGAACTCGTGTATATACTTATGGAACATACTTTTTCTCCTTCTCTCCTATGGCTATCAGATTACTTTGACCAGCTATGTATGTTGTTAGCTGTACTGAAACAACTTGGCACCTGCTTATTGTTGTCTCTGTTACTCATGCAGTACAACTTTTTTATCTTTCAAAACCGTTCTTCTGCATTGTGGCTTAAACATTAGTTCTCAATAAAGGACAAGATGCTCTGGGCATTTTTTCAGTTCCAAACACAATAAACTGTTGCTTTAGTTTTGTCCAAATTATCCCCTACTATAAGCAATATCTGAAAGAAGAAATGTGCTACCTCTCACCTTCAGAAAATGCTAGTCAGATGTGTAAGCTGGAAAG
Source organism: Harpia harpyja (assembly GCF_026419915.1). NCBI lineage: Eukaryota > Metazoa > Chordata > Aves > Accipitriformes > Accipitridae > Harpia > Harpia harpyja. Next base: position 75,138,534 of record NC_068940.1, read on the forward strand.
CCAAAACCTCAGTTGTAGTATGTTTAATGAAACTAGATTAATGTACTTCAGCTGAACCTGATCTAGTCTTCTGTATGTCATAAATATCATTCAGAGAAGCAAATGATTAATCTGGGGTTAACTTTATCTTTTCAATATTCCTATTGACAACAAATAGTCTTCCTATTTTTTCCATCAATAAATCAACAGAAGCTTCCATATTATTTTTCATTTTTTTATAAACAGAATTTTCACTTCCTGTATTTTTTTTGTCATGGATTTTTTACCTCACAGTCTTGCCCAGTCACTGGTTCCCTATACTAAGATGCTTTAAACCAATCCTGGAATGAAAGCTGAAATTCAGGTGCTCCTTATCTAAGCTTTAACATTATCCATAGTGCTCCCATACTTTAGTGTACACTACCAACTGCATCATTATTTTAAACTTTACCATTCCAATACAGAGGAGGATTTTACCATTGAAACCAAACTGTCAAAATACTATGAATACATTATTTTAAGAACATATGTAGGGTTCCCACACTGATCAAATAAAATCTTGGTCCCAGTTAAGACAGTGCTAGTTTAGCTTCAGCGGAGGCAGGCCTTTATTCATCATATGTGACAAAAAATAACCTTTAAAGACACAGGGCTTTGTTCACATGCTCTTCACCTTATGATTTCTGAGATCTTGAATGCAGACTTCTGCTACGGGCTTTGCACTTTTACATTAATTACATCAAAATCACCCTTTTTTCTGCAAGTGGCAGGCTCAAAGCTTTCTAGGTAGAGATATACAAATAACATCAGATTTTAAGGTTTTCATTGTAGTAGTGGTCTTTTGGTACCTGACTACAATAATGTTAACTGGGGGTTTCAGACTTTGGACTCCCTTTATTGAGCAGAATGAAGATCTGCAATAGCGATCAAAGGGCCTTATGAGGAAATAAGCTGTCATTTGGACAGAAGTATATTAAAGCTGACAATGGCAAAGCCGATCTTCCCTAAGAAAGACAAGCGGAGTTCAGGTTACTTCACATTCATTATTATTTTTTCCTCAGAAAGCTGGGACGAAGGTTTCTACCTACTTTTGGATGGGATGTCAACATTCGCAGAATGTTTTTAGAAGGTCAGCATACTAGATCCCGCAGGTATACATGTCAGACTTCAGCAGAGACGTATACCATTTCCCACATCAAAAGCCTGGCATCTGACAGCTGACCAGAAATAATCCATAGGGGATCTTCTCTTTGTTATTAAGGACAGAGGCACATCTCTTGGCAATGATTTGTTTCTTTTCAGAATGGAAATGATCCAGGGGAATTCTTTACCTCTGACCTATGTTAGATTTTGCTTGTTATCACCCTCGCAGCAGCACTGGCTTGCTGCTGAAGTATATTCTTTTCTCAAAAAAAAAAGAAATAGCTTTTTAATACAAGATAAATACAAGATCAATGGGGTGGGAAGAAACTTGCTCTCTTCCTCTTTTTGTTGTTACAGCAAGATTCACCTGTATGTCTGCCAACAAGATCTGACCAAAAAGAGTTTTCAGGGAGTGCTGACACATGCCGTATCATCTTAGTTCAGGGCAAACATTCAAATACTGCATTTAGTTGAGATATATTAAAGCCTTAAGGACTTGAAGTCCTAAACATAAGGAAAAAAGGAAAGAGAAATGAAAAAGTAAAAGATTATATTAACTTGTTCTAAGCTCTTATCAACTGGCATTTCATAGTCTTGTCAGCTTAAAATGGTTCTGGTCTTTCTCAACAAAACTTTTAAAAGAATGTTTGAGTATTCCTTACTAAAAAAACCTCTACATTTTTCATGACTGAAAAGGAGGGAATTATACCTCTGTGCTGATTTCATTATACAGCCTATGAACAGAAGAGTAAGGGACAGAACAATGGAAAATAACAAGTGTATGTATTCACTTCATACATGCCCAAACTTGTCCTAAGAAATGAGAAGATACTGGGTTGCTTTGCTACATGGTCTAGAATATCTACTGGTTTAAGGTTCAAATAACTCTGCTTTGCAGAGTGCAAATTTGATTGTAAAGCTGTACAAATTACATAATGAACAAATAACTTCAACTGTGACTAGAGGCAAGTTTTAAGATTGAACAAAGTATATTCTACCATGCTAGCAGAGTTCAAAAACCTTATGTAGGCACAGGTGTTCAATCTGAACCTTTAAGTTAAAGGATTTAAGAATATAGTTTTAGATTTAGTATTTAAAAGCCACTCCATGATTTGATCTTTTCTCTCTTGTCTATGGGCTACCCTTAAATTCCAGTTTTTAAAAATCAAGTTTCTTCTTTTAAGTATGTAAGAAAGCCCCTTGGCTTTCTGTGTACTTGCAAAGGACAGATACATGATTAGAGCACTGACATGTTTCAATGCTATTCATCAGAATGGTTCTTCTGAGAATGGTGCCGCAGAAGAACCTAGATGCTGCAAACTGTAAAGTCTGATAAACCATGCGCATCCTCAGATAACCCTCTGCTTCTGTGGGTGCAGCACGATCTTATTGAGTATCTCCTTAGGTGTTTGCTGCTCTGATGAGTTACTGTGCTCCTGATGAAGGCTAGCTGCTCTGGGAGTAGGGATAAAGCAGACTGAGAAGTTACTGAGGCAAAGGAAGTAGGTTATGGAGGTTCAAGGCAGCAAAAGGCCCTATGATAAAGTTAAATTTCTACTATCTGCATATGTGTAGAGCCTATACTGTAGAGAACAAAAGCTAGGTTCACTACGTTTTAAAAGAAGGAATTGTTTTGTCTCTTTATCACAAATAACCATGTGAGAATGAAAGTGTATTTCAAGTACGAGAGGGAATTATTCTCCTTAACATATATTTTCACTGCAGTTTAACTCAGAAAAAAAATGTTACTGAAACAAGCATTATCCCAAACTAACTGCAGTCTTTTTACTTCCTTATGCAGCCTAGCTCTTGTGAGGTGCAATGCATTCCTAGTCCTATGTGACTAGGAATATGTTTACGTGACTCAAGTTTAATTTTCACATTCAGCACAAATGTACCTATATGCCACAGCACTTATCCCCAAATGCTATGGTAGAATTTATGTCAACAAACATATGATCTAACAAAAACATGTCAGTGAGGTTCTTTGCTTTGTGAGAAATGCATGAACTGATCTGTTTGTAGTGAATACCCACAAATAGCACAAAGACTCAGTACTTTACCAGTAAAAATTCTTTTCTCTTCAGACAATTGAGGGCAGGTGAAATATTTTCAAAACCTGAGGCTACGAGATATACATATGCCATCTTGATTAAACATATGGAATGCATACTCAAAGAAAAGCCAACTGGAGTCCTAGTTGAGTAATCAAAACACCCAAGCTGAGAGGGGTTAACATGCAAGGATCAGCTCTGAACTTTGAAGTTTTCTGGTCTTCATTTTTCCTAATTAAGACAAGATTTAATAACCAAACCACTGTACAAACTATGTACTTAAACTCTAGGTTTGTTTCTAATTTTGTTGGGAATTCTTAGTAGATTCCAAAGAATCAGTACCCTCTGGGAAGTTCACCCAGTAAGGTGGATTGATTTTTTTTTTTTTTTTCCTTTTCTTTTAGGTACAAGGGCTAAATGCCCACTTTTCATCTTTCCTTCTTTGCCATTACCTCTTATATATAGTTATTAAGTAACCCTCAAACAAAAGAAGACATTTAAAGATGCATTATTAATATCTGAATTACTAGAGGAAGTCCAGCAAACACCTTTTGGAAAGCTATATACTAAGTGCAGAAAAACATTCTCCAGATAAAAGCATTTAATTACTTGCATATCTTCATGTAAAGCAGGGAACAGCATCACATTTGTAGAAACATTAGCTCCTGATAAATCTAGATTCTGCTGCTCTTTGTTTATTAATGGATGGTCCCTTCTCTTCTTTTTCCACCCTCAGAATAAGGTGTTATTCTACAGGGAAAGATGGGCACAGTTCAACTCTGTACCTGATGTTAGCAAGAGCACATTCTTCTCTTTCTCCTTATATGGTATTTTATATTGCCGTACAGATAACAAACTTTCATGTTACTAACTGACTTACAGAGAAAAAGTTGGTTTGATAAAAGCAGATTAAAAATTTCTCCAGACATTTAATAAGTTTCTTACACAAAAGAGATAAATTTAATCAGCTGATTGAGTTCAAATGAGTTATATATTTACTCCACATACTAGTCCACAATGAGAAAGCTTAAAATACAATGCAAAGGCAGCTGAATGAAATGATGGCTGAAGCTCAGAAGTGCATATTAAAAAGTTGGATAGAAATCTAGTAATTTTTAAGGCATCATTTACCATTCAACAGGAAACCACCTGTAATTTAAACCTGTAAGATGCTTTGAACCCTATTTTGTTGAATTGTATTCTTACTGGTGTCAAGAATGACAAATTACCTTTGTAGCGTATTTCAGAAACTGAAAATGAAGATCTATACAAACGTTTACACCAACTATGCATAAACAAGATACTCGTGCAAGAACCTGTCTACTGTCCACGACCACATGGCACCAATACCTAAACTTCCTTATTAGTTTTCAACCTTTATGTTTATTGGCAATTTCTTAGTTTGGGAACTCACCTTATTCATGTGGATCTGCTGCTGGTACTGTTTCTGCTTCTCCAAAAATTGTTGATGTTGCTGCTGGATGACCAGCTGGGCCAAAGTACTCTGAGGAAGAGGAGCTGACTGGGTTCGATTCAGTGGCCTGTGACGAGGCAGTTTGTGGGCAGCTCTTATTCCAGGTGAGACTCTCTCCTTCGCTGCTAAAGGAGACTGTGGATGAAGAGGAACCGCTCCTGCAAAACAGGGACATTTCACTCCCGTGTGAAGAACGACAAACTAAAAGTTCTACTAGGACAGAAAGCTTTCAGCGAGAAGACGTGTGTATATTGCAGAACCTTGCATCAGCGCTGATGCAGTGGGACGTGTACCACGTGCCTCGCCACGCTGGGAAGTTCAGCAGCTGTAAAAGAATGTGATGAAGTAATCATTTTCTCTTTTCTGTAATCACTGAATTCTTTCAGGCTAACAGACTGCAGTAGAATCACTAAAGGGGGAAAACAAAGATGCTGTCCTTTTTTCTCCCTCCCTTCCACTTTTCCCAATGGTTAAGGATGTATAGTATCTGTGTTAGCATATTTGATTTAATGTGAATACAAATGTCATTAAAAACATCTTAAATTATTATTACATTGAAGCCTTGATCATTACCAGTCACAAGAAGTTTTTGCTGTCTCATTTGTTCTTTCAGTAACAGATGCTGCAAGAGAGCTTGGTGGCTGCTGTTTGGCTTTCCCTCCAAAGCAACATGAGGATGAGTTGAGGATGGAGGAATGTTCCCCCCATACTGTCCAGCCAAGGCCACTCCTTGTCTGAGCGACTGGGTCTCCCCCTTCTGCTTTTCTTTGAATGACGATGAAGCCTGTCAAAGAACAATGACACTGGTAACTGCTTTTCATAGACCTGGCCATTTATATCTCTGCTTGATTAGATGGTTTTAGATTAGATGTCATACTTTATGAACACATACAGAAGAAAAGATTAACATCCCTATTTTACAGCTTGACTGTGAGATGAAAAGGGAGGAATAACATGCCAGTTAAATGTAACACTATGAGAAACTGAGTAATGAAACCACTTGAAAAAAATCAGTAATAAAAGCCAAAGCATAAGGAACTACTAGTTAGAATATTATTAATGAAAAGACAGGACCTATCCTTAAAATTCCTAAAGACCTTCCCACAGCCTCCTGCACAGGAAAATAAGGGATCAGAGGAAATAGTTTCCACTGAGTTTGGAATAGGCAAGGCTTGGTTTTTCACATAACTTTCCATCAGACAGTAAGCCAATCAGCAAAACAAAATAATTACCTGTAGTAGTGGGAAGCTATTACTTTTCCTGGAGCACTCCCTGACTCCCTGAAGGACAGCATAAATGTAAGTTTTACCCTTTGCAAAGTACATTTGTATAGTTAAACTCTCATCTACACAATCATCAAGAGCTGTTGTATGTGTGTGGCATTTTAAAGTGCCCTTATAAATTGCACAGTTACTGATTTAAAGCTTTTGGAAGCTTTAGCATTGCAAATGTACTTTATATTTCTTTGTTCTTTGTCTAGTTTTAAAAAAAAAGTATTTCTTAAAAGAGCAGTTAAAGCAGAATAACAATTTTTACAGCAAGAATAATAACCTAACAGAAATAAGCATGTTGAGGCTTGCAGATAACCACTTATAGTATGCCATGGTAAAAACAGTATCTCTGATAATATAAATTCCATAAATTCTAATGAGGCAAACCAAGGTTTTCACTAATATATTTTGGGTGTATGCTTACTTCACACTCTGCTATCACCCTTCCCTGAAAAACAAACACCAAAGTAAACTTTACATTCAATTTGCAACTGCTTATTCTGGTAACAGAAATAAACATTACTTGTATAAATCAACCCCTTTGTTTTTTCTAAGGCCAAAAGTAATAATTGGTGCTAGCTGGCCACATCAAAAGCTCATATGATTTGAGTGAGAAAATTAAACATATTTTCATTTCCATTTTAATGTTACAAAATTACTTTGAAGCTAGTTATATTTTTTGTGAAATAGCTAAGAAACTTTTGATGATATTGTCTGGAAAAGTAAGCACTACTTTTCACGATCAGTTCAATTTTTCCATCCCTTAAAAACAATAATTTGTTTATAAGTATCTCATGAAAGGCTTCTAGAGAACTGATTTAAAGCTTACACAATTTTCTTTGCAAAGTTCTATATCTGATGTTAAAATGTTGGATTGCAGCAATGTATTATTGGTAAGAACAGTAAATGTACTGAAAAAGCCATAAAATAACATGAAACTTAAACTTGAAACTACATTTAGCACTGGAGTTAAGTAGCACTTATTATGAACCACTGTGGATCGTACAGATTTTTTTTTTTTACACCACGGAAAGCTGTACTTACACCCATAATATTATTATAGAAGCTACCAATTCATGTTCTAAGGAACTCAAATTGCTAAAATGTCTTCAGAATTTATACACTGTTGCATAGAAATACCATATAACTTATATCAGTATTTTTATATTTTTTGCTGGAAATCAGAAAAGGGAAGTTTTGACCAGTGGCAAAATTTTCAGATATTTTACTGAGCCTCGGATTTCACCTCTAGGTTCCTGGAACTTGGTCTAGATCTAAAGATCCTTATCCATCAGCATGGATTTCCTTACATACTATGTCTGTGTTTTCATACATTTCACATATTAGTTTAACATTTAGCTCTAAATAAAGGTGATTGCTGCAGACTGAACAAAGGGCATATGAATAGAACTTGTCATTAAAATATTAAGCTTTGTTCACGTATCACTAATTTTATTTGTCTGTTTGATAGCACGCCCCTCAAATAACAAACCTAGCTGCGGGAATACTAAATTTTTCCCCTACTATGCTCCAGCCCAGCTTAGGTTGTTACTCGAATCTCATAAGTTAGAGCTGCTGTACTTTACCACGTGGGGGTGATCACAGAATTTGAACTTTTATACTAAATGGTCTCCTCATATACTTCTCACCATGTCTGAAATCTGTTATCTGATTTGCAGACATAAAGGCAGTGCATGTGGCCCATACTTAGCTAAGCCCCACACTGGCACTTGTTTGTTTGCAATTAAGAATGATTATTGCTTTCAAGTTGTGCCCTTAAATGTTCAGATGTTGCCCAATGCAAAGAAATGTCAGGTTCCTACTCCGAACTGCTTACGTTCCAAAATGCTAAAAAAAGAGAATAGTCAGAAAGTAGGTTTTCTGGAAGCGAAAGTAGACAGGAAGGCTTGACACTGGTCACTTACACTGATTTGAGGTTGTACTGCTGGAAGTCCCAAGGTAATGTTGGGCAGAGAAGGGGATGTGTACAGACTCAACAAGTTCACTGATTCATCCTGTATCAAAAGGCGTTGCTGTGAAACCAGATGCTGGAATAAAGGGGAAAAACAACAGAAGTATAATCTCCAAGCTTTTTATTGTTGTTACTTTATCCTCATTATCCTGCTACATTGAAAGCCAGTTATGTATCATGCATTGGTTTGCATCCCAATGGGGTTCCAGATAAGGAAAAGTACTGTCCCTGTGAAAAAGCTGTTGGTATTTCTTTTCTTAAGAAAACAACTGATAGATGTCTGGGATTATTCCTCGGTTAGTAAATCAAATTTCCATGCAAAATTGAAATCTTGAGGATTCCTAGACCATCTCTTCTCATCAACTTCTCATCAGCTCAACATCAGTTCTTCTCATCAACTGCACTTTCCCTACTAGAAATTTAGCCAATGACTTAAGGAGTATATCTAGCCGAATCAAAGGTGTCATGAATGTGGATGTATCAGACCTTTACTTTACTGTGGTTATTATAATTTTTGTAGTAAGGTATGAAATGTGGTTTCTACCTACTCCATGTATTTTCTTACCCAGATTGTGATATGGATATGTTTCAGGCACATTATTTACTTCCATTGACATGGGAATTTTGGGTAGAAAGTGAGGCAGATTGCCACATCTGCCGTTTAAAAAAAAAGTACTGTCTCTCTCTCTCTATACGCATATATACAAAACCAGCATCCTATCATTCTCTGATGGTGGCATACCCCTTACAGCCTTCCTAATTCCCTTCGGGTTAAAATCTTTAACACTTCTTTTGAAGCCTTGTGATGTAATTTTCAAGGGCATGGAATTGCTGATATATTTTTAATTACTGTCAAGTAAACCCAGACATTCTACAAAGATCACCCTCTGTCTTTCCATTCTAGATTCATTGGGAAAAAAACATAAAAAGTTACATTACCACAACAGGGATCTTTTTGAAGCCTTTGCCTTTTTGCTTTAACAGTCATGTTTTTCAACATGTGGTCTAGTATAGTTGCTTGAATTACATTTTCTGTTTAACTCTTGCTTCCCTCCCAGAACTTTAACACAATAAGAGCTACAAAGGTCTTATTAGACTTAGGAACTCTGGCATGATATGGTCCCCAAGGGAACAACATCCTTGAAAAAGAATACCCTGTGTAACAGTATGACACAGTGACTGCTTTCTTCCCAAACAAAAAGCATATGGGACTCCAATAATAGACCACCTCCAAGAGGGATACTGCACACTCGGGCTTTGACTAAAGTAAATATAATAACTTGTCAAGCATGTTGTGGGGAGCTGTAGATTTTCCTCTGGACAAACCTGGAATATCAATTAACTCTGTAAAATGCTTTGTGCTAATACAATGCAACTTCAGACCATCAATGAAAAGTGGTTAGGCACAAAAACACAGGATGTTATTCCAAAACATAACCTTCCTCATACAGTTTGTTTGGAGATACGACCTATCACTGAGACAATAACAGTAGAAGTCTATCTCTGTAATTTTCTTTTGGTACCTAGGGAATGTCAACAGCATATGAAACAAAGAAGCTTCACTTGTATATTACATTAATTCCTGGCTAACGGTGTCTTGCCTTGATAACATCCACCTTTGACCATGAATAAAACCAAGTATGTCAAGACCATGGAGATATTATTGAGGGAGACTACAAGGATTTAACTGAAAAAGGACACTGCAGCAGCTCTAGTGTGCCTCCTAGAATATAATCAAATTTTAGCAACTGCAGCACCTATACAAAGCCACTTTAAAAATGCAAGTTTCCTTTTTGGTTTTCAGCATGCCCCTACTACCTTCTAAGATCTGAATTAACAAACATAACAGTGAAAGGGTGTATAGCAGTATAACACATTCCCACATTAAGGTCAAGCATGATTGCTTCATGATACAGAATCAATTATGTTATGTACTATGGGAGTTTAATGTTGAAAACAGGAGTTTATTAGTAAGAGCATTTCCATCCAATTTCTAATACTGCTAATAATCAGTCATTTTCATTTTGGTAAGCAACTGATTTTTTAAAATATTTTCAGGTAATATTAGCCTAGGCATCAGTTAAACCTCATCTCCCCAAAAAAATGTAGTAGCCCACCTGCATAGATTAGGGTCTTGCGTATGCTGAGGCAGAACTGCATGACCCCAGCTGCAGCTTCTCTTTTTATACGGTTGATAATACCTTGAAATGGTGGCACAAGCTGGAGCTGCCAGCAGTATCATTTGGCAGCACAATGGCTAAGCCGTGTTCCTTGTCCTACATGCAGACTTGATGGTTTGGACTGGCACTCAAATTACCCCAAAAAGCAACTTGCCCTACTTGCTCCTCTATATACTTACTCACTGGGTCCATGGATCCTGCTTCCTGATGCTTAAAATAGCCTTTCAACAGAGTTACTCTCTTTCTTAAAATAGAGTACAATAACTAAATGTAACTGCATAATGATCAGCAAGTACCCATGATCAGTTGTTGTACTTCCCTTGTGCCACTGGGACCTGCTCAGAAGCAGAAACACCTATTTCATGTGTGCATGTTTATATGCACATTTATACATTAGGAGGGGAAGAGGAAATGGTTTGGCTTTAATACTTCTCAATTGTCGAGCTACAGTAAGGTTGTCATAGCTTTAAATATTCACAATTACTTACACTCTTATTTCTTAAGGCTTTTGGGGTGGTTCTTTTGTAATTATTTAGACTCTCTTCACATACATACACTTGAAGCAAACCTCACCAGCTGGTCAGAAACCTACACATTTTTCCACTAGCCACTTGCAAAGAGCACCTCAAGGAGCCGAGTATTAGAAACATAGAGCTGTGGGGTTGCGCAAATCAAGTATGTGTTTATCTGCCATGCATGTCATTTATGCCTCCTGTATAATCAGGTGATATTCTAGGAAAAGCCGCTCTCCAAAGCGCAAATGAAAGAAAGAAAATGATCTGAAGCCTGCTTATACCAACTGGAAACTTTCCATTGCCCTCAATGGCTTTCGACCAGGCCGTAAATGCCTAAAATTAATCATTTCACATGACTAAGGCAGGCTGTCCCTCTGAACTCAAGGGACATGCTGTGCAGAGGCTCAATCCTGCTTGCATTTCTCATGCAAGTAAGATTTAGCCCCAGCACAGCAGGTGACCTGAAAGTGTACGGCATACTACAAGAGACAAATAGCTACTGCGGTGAACCTTGATGATACTGGAGACAACTGGGCCTAATAAAAACAGCATTTTATTTATAAGGTGCAATTAAAATCTTGAGTTTAACTTTCAAGTTTCATATAATGAGACCAGTGTTTTAACAAATGGTACTGAAAGTACCATTAAGGGAACTGTGATAGTAAAAGATTACCTGCAAAAATGTAGCATTTGCAGTGCACCTTTGTTCATTCAAAAAAATGTAAATGTCTGCCCACCAGACTGTCTGCTCCGGAGGGTAAACGACTTAAAAGTCTCGTTATTCAAACAGATATGGCAAAAATACTTTAAAACTCTGTTTCATTACTGATAATGCTCAAATTCTGTCTATGCACTAGAGTGTAATCATTTACGGTATTGACTCATGTTTTACTGGTAAATGGCTCTCTATCATAGCAACCTGTTTTCCCCCAGCAAAAAGTGTTTTACTTGCTGCCATGAAAACCGTGGCTATCCACCCACTCAGATATGAGCACAACACTTACTGCAAATGTCACAACAACAATTATGAAACAACAGCAATGTGAGTCATGCGGGATTACAGCAAAACAAGTGATATTTTGGGTGATTTTGGAACACTTATCCTATTATTAGAAACTTCTGTACTTTGTGTATCTGATGAAAAATTGATTAGATATATAGCCTTTGAGAGCTGGCAGCTAATGCTAAACTAGAAAAGAGCTACGTAGCAGTTTGGCGGCTGTTAAACTACCAGAGAAAATCCCACTGAAATCAAAATGCACTGCAGCTGAGATTTATGGAAAAATATTTGAGCCCACAGGACCACAGTATTAAGAGTCAAGTAACCAGAGAGGTAAAGAAATCCCTGACTGGATCCAGAAATGGAAGTCCATACTTTCAGCTTCTTAGCACACTTCCAGCATGCTAAGTGACCGACTCCAGCACGCAGAGCTCAACTTCTAAAGGAACTTTTTAGGCTCATTTGAGCATCCACAATTGTTTGGTGGGGCTGTAACTTCTGATGTCTGGCATATTAATGGCAAATGAAGCGCAATGCGGTGTTCTGTTAATAAACAGAATATAACCCTGCTGGTTGTTGCTACAACCTTTCCAAATCCCCCCCGAGATTGCCAGCCTGACCAGATTGTATGCATTTCTGATGGTGGTTCAACACTGTGGGCAAATGCCCAGAAACTATAACGTGCAAAGTAACAAGCATCGTGTATCAGTCTGAGACATTATTCCCTTTGCATTTTGTAGTATCCTCAAGTCAATAATAAGATCCAATTGGACAAGATTTCCTGTTTAATATAGCACTAACACCCACATATTACAAACTTCTATCTAAAACGTTCCCAGTATCAAAATACACCATTTAATTCCACTGAACTAGGATCTGATCTAATCCAAATGATGGATCTTACTCTGCATCATTTAAATTTCTTTGCAATTGCATACAGGGGGGCTATGAGGCAAGACCACATGTTAGCCATCAATGCAATATTTTTTTTCTTTTTGGTTACGGGCCAGAGAGAGGCTACTAATCAGTGTGCAGAGGTCACCCACCTGCCCCCTGGATCATAGTTCACACACACAATTAATTCATTATGGGGAAAAGTCACTGCTGGAGGTTGAACTGCCCATTCCAGGTTTTTTTGAGGTGAATGTCCTGCCACTGACCTGGAGAAATAGCTCCATTAGCTAAAACTCTGTTAAATCACATTTTCTTATGCAATTTTTCTAACATAAACAGTATAAACCAACAATTAATAGAAAACTTTGCCACAAAGCAGGAATTGCTGTAAGTATAGGCACTGGATACAGAATATTGTGGAATTTGATTCTCTCTTTGTTGCATTAGTTTCTTGTCCCTTTACAATATTGCCAGGGAAAGCATGACTTAGGCATGTCATCTATGCTAAATGAGGTTTATCACAACTGATTTACCATCTGCATTCCTGTTGTTATAGGCATGTATGTATGAAACAGAATAAGGAGTAGTTAAGAATCCTTCCGTGTACAATCTTGCTTTACAAAACAAGCATCCAAGACTCCTGGCATGTCAGTTATGTTGGTAAGTACTGCCCTGACAAGGAAACTGAGGTACATTAAGATAAAAGGCAGATGTGAAAAAGGATTTAGTCGCCTAACTCCGATACTGTAATTAAACAAATTTACTTCAGCAGTCATCTGAACCTGGGACCACCTTAACTCATATGTGTTAGGGTCACCAGTGCCTAAATCACTCTTTGCACATGAAAATTCTCCATCAGCATTCAGCACTGCTTACTTCTTCAGGTTATCCCAGAAGGTAATGTTCTGCAACACAGATGCTTTCAAGTTCCTTCCATAGCTCTCTCCCACTCTTCCAGTAGCATTACTGCTGCTTTTGTTTGGACTTCTGTTACCAAAGAGTCTCCTGAACATGCATCTCGTATATAAAGATGTATCTCATATATAACATACTCTGATGTCAGCCTGCAGTGTCCTGGTACCCCTGATAATTATATCTTCTGCAAGTACTCTGCTTGTGAGTATGATCAAATTGAAGTTTCACATCTCTTCAGTCTAGAAATCTGAGTAGTTATCTACCCAATAAAGACTCTTACCTCAGCTTGAATGTTAGATGGCAAAACTGAGGTTTCATTTTCTGTTACACTGCTGGTCGGACCATTGCTTGGGGAACTGGGACCTGATCCAGGGGAGCTGCTACTGACTGAGGATTCTGAAAAACAGATTAAGCATACATGAATTTCATACTGGAAAGAAACACATGATCTTGATTAATTGTATACTCTTTATGGCACAGGGTTTTTTGCTGTTGAAAAGTATCTATTGGTTATGCTATTTACTTACATTAAAGATTTTTAATTCATCCTCCATTTCTTTGGTTTTCCTTTTACAGTGCTAACAAGGAAAGATACTCTTGATCTTTCTCCTTCTGATCTCCCTGCTTCACAAGGGAAGAATTTACTATTTATTTTTCCCACAAAGATGGTATGGTACTGAGTATCAGGCAGAGATACAGACATAGAACTTGTAATGAGTAAAAAGAAAAGAAAGTCTTTACTTTTTAATTGCAAAGAGTCCTGCCTCTGTAAGAGATCAAAATGACAGAAATAGCAGGCTTGCAAAGGTCATGATAACATGTCGTCAATTCATGAGGCCTACTGCCATCCCCTTTCTGTTTAGAAAGGGGATGAGCCTGTTGTGGACTAATTACGTATGCAAGTAATAATGGCAAAATATACACCACTTTCACTACATCTTTGGCACAAATATGAAGGAATATTTATAGCATACAAAAATTTTAAAATAGCATTTGAAAGACTGTATGTTATCTTGATTTAAAATTTCCCAAGTTCTGTCTAAGATAAAGGGGAAGAGGATGATCTTGTTGTGTGTTGTTGTATTGAGTTATTCTAATCCTACACTGATATAAATTAAATTTATGTAATGGAAACAGTTAACAAGGTTAAAGATGGAAGAGTGCAGCATTAGCAGAGGTAAGCCTATTTCATGGGATAGCTTTCAAATTAAAGTACTCAGGAAGTTAAAATAATTAATATCTAAATGTGGCAGTAAATATTCTATAGCCACTTCTTTGCTTCTTCACTCTTTCTTGACTAAAATTACTGGGAGATTTCCTAGCTCTTTCTTGGACCTGTTACTCTTTCCTACTAGAGATGACTTCAATTTACTGAAGTGAATCTGTACCCAGCTATACTAACTGGTCAAGTAAAGTTCTCGCATCATATTCTCACTAGTTTTCACAGAAGAGCAGAAAGATAAACTTATTCTTTTCTCTCAGTTTTTTAAAAATTACAATAGCACTTTTTGTATAAATAGGCAAATAAATAAAGCACTATTTTCAGTTAAAAGAATAAAAAAAAAAGGAGAAAAAGGTTTCGGCCAGAAATGTTTGATCAGGGAAGTTTTGATTATGAAAGGTGCAATTTGTCGTATAGCCGATATTAATAATTAAAATGGCAATCTGTAAGGCTCGGAATTATTGTCAGAGCTAGGAGGAGAACACATTTATATTCAGGTTTCTGCTCTTTCAATGGTCACAGAAAAGAACTCCTGGGATAAGTATTTCGCGTTATACCTTACTTGCGAGCATACAAAATATAAAGAAATCATCTAAAACTAAGGGGAAGTGGAGGTCAAGAATCTCATAAGAGCTTCAGCAAATGGAAATAATAAATTAGCTGTAAAAAAATTCTAATCTGGAAATAATTTATAGGGAAATTACCTTATTTAGTTACTCTCATACTTACATTCACATCCACATCCCAGTTTTACACATGACATACTGTGAAAAGTTGTCATAAGAATTGTATGTGTGGGGACATTGACATGAATTTGTTCATGTTTGTTATGTTTCCATCTCGGTGTGACATAATTCTGATATACCAAGTGAATTCAGACACATCTGACAGACTAGTAACAGTTGATTGCATAAACATATGACCTGATTGTAACATCACTTGAACAAGCCATGAAGCTACCAAGTATCGATGCAAAGTCAAAGCAAGAAATGTCAGAATGAGGTCAAATACTGTAAATGCTCTTTTCTTTCAAATCAACAGTTAAAGCCTTGGCAGCATACTAATCCTAAGGAGAGGACTTTAGGCTGTTTGGGAACTTGGGTGCAATTCTGCAACATAATATACATAACAAAATTTACCACTCTGCAATACCAAAGATGTGAAAGAAAGCCTTAGCATCCATGGTTCATCCACCCTGTCACTTTTTAAGTTCAAAGGCAGGAAAAATATTGAAAACAAATACTACTTGATGACAAATTCTTACTTTGCTTTTTTTCCGCTTTTAATCCCTCCCTATGTCCCTAATTCTGTATTTTTACATGCTAGAAGTTCCCTTTCAATTACTAAGAATACTTACTATCTGCTATGACCAACAATATGCCACTGAATATTTAAAAGTTTCAACTCTTTCTTCTCAAAAAAACAGCTTAGTGAGCCCTTACATCAAAACCAGCTAATCTTGACATTTTCAAACAAGACAAACCAGAGGAATGGGGCCAAACATAAGATTCCAAAATGTCCTTGATTAACCTAAGTAATGCCAGATAGGTGTTTTTGTGCCTGGTATTAGTATCTGCATTTTCCGTGGGCGATGGGAAGTGGGAGGTGAAAGACCCAAAATATTGTCCCTGTACAGAAGACACAAGTGAAGGGAACAGACTATTCTTGTTTTCTCCTTTGATGTCCCTTGCCACCAACAGTCTACCATTTGTTTGTTCTTGTACTTGCTGTTGTAAAGTACTGGTTTCCAAGCTGGTTTGAAAGTATGGCTTTCAAATTGACAATGACTTTTTAGTAAGTTGTAGAAAACTGTTGATTACAAGCTATTGACACACAACCATTTAATATGGTTTTCTTTTTGGCAGCAGAAAAAAAAAGATACAACCTTTTGTTTAGCAAACGGTTTCAATTCCAAAATACCACTACTATTCTGTGAGCAGCTGCAGCTGATACAGAATTTCTCCATTCTTAATTACCTGTCACCTCAAAGAGTCGCTTCTTGAATGAACTGATGTTTCCATCCTTCCTCCTGAGTAAAGGACTGCTTCTCCTTTCTGTAACCTTTTGTTTTAACCTTGAACGTACCTTCAAATTAGGCTCTGATGCTGGAAATGAAGAGAAGAAAATAAAAGATTACAAATCAAATTGCTACTTTGTGTCAGACACCACTGACATTCCCTGTAGGACCTCATCTGATTCAAGGAGGGCTTGGAGGCAGAGATTTTACTGCCTATCCTCCCCAGCCATCCTGCTGCTCCTCATACCACTCCATTTTAGATTGGAGGCTAGGAAAGAGAGGAAGAGAGCTGAAAAGCTTTGGATCCCAGTATTTTTCTCATCCCATTTCAACTCTGAAGTTACCCATTAATTATTGTTAATATCGTAAGCATAAATTAGAGATGAATGCAACTTTTATTCTACATCATTTTTATCTCTCTTGTAGGTGAAAACTTGGATGGAAATACAGCTTGGAACTTGGAACCTTATAATTGGATTATGGTCTGATGACAGAAATAGAGAGAAGCCTCCACTGGTGCCTTTTGAATTCTCTTAGAAATATAAATTACGACAAGCCTTGCTGGCAGAACATTTCTTGGTCAGCAATTTTAGGCCCAGAACTTCAATGTTTTCTGAGTAACACACCAAACAACTAGATTTATGACAGTGTCCTAAGAACATTTACACAGCAAAATATATGCTCCGAAAATGAAGAAGCAGGATTGATTCCCAGAAAACCTAGGATTATATTTAATGCACCTTGGGTAAGTTCCACCTTTGTTTCCTAAATGGACACAGCCTTTTCATGTGAAGGCCAGAGATGAAGCTCTGCTGTGCTTTTTATTTTGAGATATTTTTAGCATGATCATGTACTCATTTATCTGTTCTTCTAAGTAAACCCTCTATCAAACAGACTGCTAAGAGCTAGTGAAAAATAATTGTGGAATAGAATTTGTTTGTATTTCCCTTTCGGGAACTGAGGCTTGGCTAAGCAGTATCTCAAAATAGAGAGAGCTGGAAACTGGGATCAGTTCTCTCTTCTATGCACAGACATAAGCCCAGCCCCAAAGAAGGAGCAAGAGTTAGCAGAAAAATGAAATAAATGAAATCTACATTCAATTCAGCATTATACCATTTGTCACTTCGGGTCAGAAACTCAGTTCCACACTTCTAATTCCAGTCCCTGCCCAGCATGTAATATTGCAAATTTTTTTCCTGCTGTCCCACTTGTTCCCTCAGGGATGTGGCCATTAGAAATGCTCATGCAAGAGCAAAGGGGCTGCACCTCCATTGGAGTGTTGCTGTAACCGGCAGTACCTGCAGTTGTGCGCCAGCCTTTGTCATGTACTACATCGCTCTTGGCAAGTGCTCCCTTCTAAGTGGCTTGTGCCTTGAGTATATTTCAGACCAATATATGCAGGCTAGCACAACACTGGAAATCTTTAATAATAAAAATATCAACAAGAAATTTATTTTTTATCATTTACTACCATTGTTAAGACCAATGGTTCTAGCGACGGAGTACAGATGACTTATTTGCTGTCTATGATACCATTTGCTATGAAACTGAGAATATAAAATATAACAATGGGCTAAGATTACACTACATGCTTTCACCACAGATCTCACCAGGTATGATGACATTTGGAAGAAAAGGTGCTCATTCTTTTTGCACTTATTGTTATTTTGATTTATACTATTCAGTACTCTTAAAATTTAGGAGAATATTTCCATACCTGTGACAGACTAATGTGATACAAATCCTTTGCAACACTCACTGGAGAAATGCTCCACTTCTATATGAATGTTTCATGCTCAGAGCGATTGCCTGATTCTATTTTTACCACATTCCCATCATATTCTGCATCTGAATCAATCATATAAGCAGAGAAAGCAGACTTTGATGTCAATGTCTGAATTTATGAGCCATCTGAGAAGACAGCCCTTGCATGAAAGACAAAGATAATTCTTAAATGGAAATAATCGATTTTAAAATGAAAAGGCATGGAGAAGAGTGGTTTTTAAATTATAAAATGAACCTCCCAATAAAAAACAAAGCCAAGGTTTGAAGAGTGTTTGCTTCAAGTACTGGCTTTCTTGAATGGCTCCCATGAGACACTGCCAGCTCCTAACATGGTACTAGCTAGGACTCAATGGCTGACAATAAGAATTCAGGTTTCAGTGCACTAAATATATAAAACTAACCAATTTGAGGATGTCTGCTCCAACGGACAAAATACAGAACTGGAAAGTGGTTTCTTGATACCTGTCTGTGGCTAAGGCATTGAGTTGGTGTGTGACTGTAGAGGTCACTGTACCAACCTGCCCCACTGAAGCTGAAGCAGGATTATTGTTGACTGCAGCAGGTATGGTTCACAACACCAATCCTATGTGTTTCAGTGCACTCCTACATGAAGGCAGTAATAACACATCTATAATTGCCAACTCTCTTCTGATAGTTAAAAAGGCAAAATTAAGTATTTTAAGCTTCAAGGACAGAACTGTGGATTAAAATTATAAATGTATATACATATATATACACACATGACTTCCCCAAAGCACATAGATGAGATTATTTAGAAATTATTTTAAGCCTTTAAACTGAAATGTAAACAAGTGAGCAAAAAGTGAAAATAAATTTTTCAGTTTTTTTTTTTAATTGAATTGTTCCCCTTGCAAGGCACTTGGAAAGCCTTAGTGGCAAATGGTGAAGAATTATTACATTTAATCTGCCTTATGTTTCAAATGAGCATTTGGTTCAATACTTTAACTACTGGTTCTTAGAAGTGGTCTATAGAGGGATAATGCTCAAAATAATTTTGCATTAGCCACCTCTGTAAGCATTTCTGCAGCACGTTATTAGCATCTTTGCTCAATTAATTAACCTTTGCTCAGAGTAGCTTCCTCATGCAGATACAAGCCCCAAAGAATTAACCTTTTTTGGCTCTATAATACCACAAAATCACTGAAAAGACCTTCATGTAGTCTACTATATGTGGTGATTCAACCATAAACCAAGACACTGACTCAGTAAGCTAGTTGCATGTGGCTAACTTTCTGTACTCCAAGCATCCCACTGGGGTCCAGGACTCCAAACTAGATTAATTCTACCCCATACAGGATGCATCTTGTATCTCACCTTCCTGAGGAAATAGGGCCTCTCTAAAGTGCTGGAGGTGCTGAATGAGGTGGGGTTTGCTGGGTTAGATGCCTGCAACTATAGCGGGCTGAATCATCTGACCAACAAGCCAGAATGCCAGAGACAAGAGAAAAACAAGAGCACGTGGCCAGGAGTGTAGCAGATGAGGAAAACAGGACTGCACATTTTCATGGCAGCAGGCTGGTAGGTTGGGCTATTCATGTAAAATCCTGCTAAGAACCACTATACATCTGCTATTGGTCTAATTGGCCACTATTAGCCTAGCCTCTTTGCTCCACAAATCTTTGCACTTCTACTACATTTAGCACTTTGGAACAAGTAATAATCAGTTCCCGCTTGGAGAAAGGGAAAATATATTATTTGAGAGTGTTTTGTTGCAAAGAAAATGAAAAGACACAGCTGTTTTCTCTGAAGGCCATCAAAGTCCATGTCATTGATCTCGATGGGAATCAGCTGATACCCATTTGAGTGATTCACTTGAGTGGATTTCAGGCAAGACAAGCCTGAAAATGACTTTGTTTATGTAACTGCAGCATAATTTGGAATAACGAGATGTTGCAGTAATATGGCTTGTTCAGTCTCATTGCTATTACCTGGCTTATTCTCTTTTTAGTGCTGGTAATAATGAACTGGTATTACTCTTTAAATGACTGTAAGTGGGTAACAGGTATGACAGATACTGAAAGTATTAGTTTAAACAACAACAGAAGATATCACAGGCAACCCGAGGATTGGCTACCTAACTTGTTGGCATGACTTGTAACTATCTCTCCAGAACTGAGAACTTTGGTTCTAGGTGAAGAAGAAAAACAGTGTCTCAATGACTTTTCTCATATTTTATGGTGGCTTCATATAGCAGGAAAGAAGTAAGTAACTGTACTGTTAAAAATGGAAGATACCAGACTTCTATATAGGTACACATTAATTTCATCACAACAACCATCATTGCTCAGGTGAAAGAAAACTATTCTCTCCTGGGGAACATGATACTGAAACACAAGCATGAGAGATAGGAAAATGAGTTGGTGAAGTCATTATGTCCTATACTCCACTTTGCTTAATATTAGCAATTTGCAGATACCAGCATTAAAGAATATAGCCTGGGGCCACATTGCTCCCAAATGAGCTGAGGTTTTTTTGACAGTGCTTTGCTTCACTGTTTCTTTTTATTAAACACACAGAGATATTTAAGAAGAAGGGATAAAAATCCTTTCTACGCATGGGGAGAGGACATATATATGAAGGGAATGTAAAAGATAATAATACACTACTTTCTGATGGTTCCTGGAACACAGTACTACTTTTGTATCAGAAAAGCGTGTGCCAACTTCAAATCAGCATTTAATGAACCCAGGCAGGAAATGGGGGATGGGAGAGGGTGCATAGCGAGCAGGTCCTCATCTCGAGGCTAAATCCATATATAGGAAACCTGAAGAATAGAAAGTGAGCTTTTGTCCAGACTTCGAAAGGCTCTAAAGTGAAAGCATTTCCTTTTCCTCGCTGGCAGGCTGGCTTAGAAAAGCTATGGGGCAGTCAAGGTAAATGATGCTAAATTTGGCTACAAAGATTCTAACAACAGCACGAGCAACAGCGCCAAATGCACGTCTTGAGAAAGATAAATCATTCCCTATTGCCCAGACACCATGTGTTATCCCTAAGATTCTTTTGAAACAATAACTTAGACTTCTCTAACATAATTAAGTCAACAGAAACAATTATGAAAAAGAGACTTCATGATCTTGAAGTAAGCCTTCACTGGTATTCTCTATTTCTTCAGCTGTCATCTTTTTTAAGCTGTGAAAGGTCATATATTATACTGATTTGAATATATTCTATGCTGTACTCCATGCAGGAGCTATTGTTTTTTCCTACCTTATATCTAACAAGTATCAATAAAGGAATACATAGTCAAGGAATTTTTCTTTTTTCACACCGCATAGGTTGTTATTTTTTATACTATTGTACTAGAGACCCATGCACAGATAAGCATTATATGCTTTACAACACACAACCATGGCAGTCCGTACCTGAGATAGATAGCTTAAAATCTAAGTTATAGGACAAATGGATGATGTGTGGGTATAGACCATCAGAAGTACAAGAGAAAATAATGAGATGGTACCGGTTAGCACAATGGCGGTATTGCCAGCATACCAGTGGCTTATCCTTTGCAAGTTTCTTTCTAGCACTGTGGCAACTGAGAATTTCAAGAAGATACTGAATGTGGATAATGAGGTAACTCTGAGATCTCTGTCATGATTTCATTTGAAGCAGGAGGAGCAAAATGGAAGAAAACATACTGTGAAGAGATCCTCATTTTTATGGGTCCACTGCATAGCACAACAGGTTCCTGGTCCATGCTGTGCGCTCACAGTCACCATGGTAACACACATAAGTAACAAAGCAGCCTGCCTGTCTGTGCCATGCCAGGACCTGGAGATCAAGGAAAAAGTCAAATCCCACCTTACTACTGCAGCAACAAAAACAGCCAAAAGAGGCATATCTAAGGTTCTTAAGAAGCTAGTCCGAGGGCAGTGGGCTTCCCAGCTTCCCCCTCAGTGATGTAGGCAGAATGAAAGGCACAAGATACCCCTATGCACCATCAGAAAGGATAAGTGAGAAGATAATCTGGGCTTCCTCACCATAACTCTGAATGCAGCCAAAGCCAGGCAGAAAGCTAGAGAGGCAGAGAACACAGGTCAGGGACCAGAACCGCTTCCAGCTTCTTCAGCCACTTTGTGGAGAGCTGCAAATGAGTTTGTCCTTCTGAGAGACCTGATGGTCTCTCAGCCTTTCCTCTGCCGCATGTGGTTCTTGCAGACATGTAAATAGTCTCTGCTCTGCGTGGAGTTTCTGACTTCTGCTCTGGCTTCCTGTAGGCAGCCACAGACTGCTTCAGCCACCTCCACAGAGCTGAATATATTAGGCATAGGCAAGATGAGCAATGACTTTTTGTTTTCATACATGACTGACTGACATTTGCTGTAGAAGGCCATGTCCCAGTACTGGACAACACTGGACAATGAACACATGGACATCCTCCCCGCTGGCTGACAGACTGGAAGATACCAGCATGTAGTACAATTCTGTAGATTCAATGATTTCTAAATTCTGGTGCTTTAAAATGCCATTTCTGAAAGAATTTTAAATTAGATTCATGAGACTGAAAGCTATTTTTACATGCCCTCTAATGCTCTTCCACGAACTACACGGACCTGACCACTGGGTGGTCCCAACAAGGCTGGAGCACCAGATACAGCAGTCCAGGATGGAGATGCTTTGTTTTTCCGGCTTGCATCACCTGATGTGTTTTCAGCATATACCGAAACTGTTTCCTGTACAACCATTCACTTTAAGGAGAGTGCTGGTCATATGTGAAACCCTTTAGTCCTTTGCTTTATTTTACTTTTGTAAAAGGTAGAATGCTTTATTTATTCAGACTAAGGTAAATATCCATTCCCTAAATAAAAAAACAGGTTTAGTGAAACACATGGTAAAAGAGCTAATTAGATTAGAGGGGATCTCGCAGCCCTTCAGCTCTCTTCAGGCTAAGGAAGCCAATTTAACACGATTAGCAAATTTTCATTGATTTCCTAAAGAAGGTTCAAAAATGAAATATTCCCTGAAGCTGTTTTAAATACCTAATCTTTCCTTCTTATTCATTGCAATCGGTATGAAATATAAAATTTGTTTTATTATCCACGCAAACAAGTGTTATCTTTCTAGGAATGATTTATTGAGTTACA
Organism: Harpia harpyja; assembly: GCF_026419915.1. NCBI lineage: Eukaryota > Metazoa > Chordata > Aves > Accipitriformes > Accipitridae > Harpia > Harpia harpyja. The sequence continues at coordinate 75,162,057 of NC_068940.1, forward strand.
TGGAGGAATTACTTAGTGTACTGCTTGCATTTAGCCAGAATTAGAGATCTTTGTATTTTTCATTAAAAGCTGACCAGTGCAATAGATGTCCTGTTGATATTTGTTCTGCATGTAACCTGTGAGGCAAAAGAACAGGTCTCTTGATAGAATTCTTAACAATTTCTATTCCTTAGCACAGAAACAGCAACTCCTTGCATTTGCACCACTGGGCTATATAGCAGTTTCAATGAGGCCATGGTTTCACTGGGCCTCAAGTCCTCATTACATGTCAAGTCTGCTGAAACCATGGCATATTATTGCTATGTCAGGTCCATCTTAATCTTCTTCCATGTAAACTAATATCCTTTTCCAATAATAAATAGGGGATTAAAAAGCAAATAATACTACACTGTCTTGAAACATAGAATAAAAGAACAAGGATGTTTTAAAATTAATTCTCATCTTCCCTGCACATCTTCAAATTCTATAATTTTTTTGCAATTTTATAGCACTTATGGAAGCCAAATCATATCTGAGTTCTCAGGAGGTCTAGAAGAGAAAGAAGGTGCAACAGGCTATTTAATAGAGGGCATCCCTCATTTGAATGGTAATAACCAAATTTCGATATGCATGACTGGCAGTCCTTCTGGTTAAGTCTCCACTGGTTATTCGCGCTCCCACTTCTGACCATATACACCAGTCAGTTCTAGCTGGGAAGAAGTAATGGGAATATAATACCATACTTTCTGCAAATATAGCAAATCCCACCCTTCAGCCTAAATCCTCCTACAACATCCATTGAATCACTAATTTTGCACAAGAAAAAATACTTTCTTCAGTGAAGAAGTGCCAGAGATAATCCCCTAGCCCCAAAAGTTGAGGCTTCTGCAGGGTCACAGTTTGACCCCTAGGTACATGATTTATTTTTTATAGAATAATCATGTTCATGATTATGTTGCTCCCGAAGCCCCATACAAGAAGGAATTATTTAATAGGGTGATTAAATCCCACAGATTTTAATCTAGGAAAATATCCAGCAGTGATAACTCATCGATGGCAGGCAAAAAGTACACTGTAACATTTCATCAACCTTCAGAAATTCATGATGAAACACCGTCACCTTCTCCCCCAGTTTAACAGGGCATCAATGTTGTCAGTAGATAAGAGCTGGGCAGGTCTAGATTGCTGAAGCATACCCTTTGGAGTTGCCCAAAGACAACACAGAGTACAGGATGCCAAGAAAACAAAAGCAACCAAAACACAGTATATCTTGCTTTCCTAGCAGATGAGAACTATGGGCCAAATTCAGCTCAAGAGTAGGAAGGCGCTTCAGCTCCACTGAAGACAAATGAAGATAAAATTGGACCCAAAGTTTTTTGGACTTTCAAAACATGTTTTCCTAACTTCTGTGGGCAAGGTTGACTCTGTGAAAGGATCTCTCCATGTTAAGTGAGGTGAGGAGAAGACTGTTTAAAGTCTTAATTAGACATTGACACTGCACCTTCACAACAAAACTGAATTAAAACAAGTTTACTTTTAGATAGGTTCTTTATGCTCTAGGATATCATTCCAGTCCCCTACAACTCAATTAGCTAAATACACAATGTAACCTTCCATCTGGTAGAGTAATTTAACAGGAATAATTGTGCACCACCATAACTCAACGAGACACTGAGGAAAACCATTGAAATGCTATTTCCTTTCCTTTGGAAGAGAATTATGTACAATTTCAGCATGCTTTGCATTGCTAACAGTTAAAGCCAACAGGGAGGTATCACTCTCATTTATATTACTTTCCCATGAGAAAATCAAAAGCAAAGTACAAAGCTTATGCCGTTGTTCATGAATGGCTCTGTAATACTTACTTGGCTTTAGCCAGAACATGTTATTTGGCAGCTAAACCCCTTAATTATAGTTGTGGGTTTGAACAGATTTTTCAGTGAAGCTATGTTTTGCAGGAGTTTGGAGAAGTGCAATCTTTACTAACCAACATCTTCTATTTTGGATGATCTGATACCATGTGATTTCCACTTTTCACTTCTCTGTCTGTTTCTCTCTTTTTGCCATCTTTTAGATGTTCTTGTTTACTTTTCTAAAAGTTTTCAACTGTCTCTGCCCTAGATACAGTGGAAGAAAAATCCTAGTCCCACTGAAATCAAACAGGACAGTTTCTACTGACTTCAAAGAGTCTGAGATTTTATATGCAATATTTTGTAACTTATTTATCCAGAGGGAACAGACTTTGAAATGCCCATTAAAACCACTCCACTTCATTTTCAATGGACATTATGCTCTTAAAATGCTTTAGATTTTAGGACTGCTCCCTGCTCCTTATATAAGCTGTTTCCTTTAGGTTCAAAAGTCAGAAAGGTGTCTAGTATCTGATTACCTGCTTATCCAAAAGTTACGCAAGCTACTTGTTAATGCTAATTTATAAAACATTTCTGAAAACATACACGGTTTGTGTAAGAAAACCTTTATGCAACCACATGAAGCAGAATTTTGTAATTCAATTTTGGCTACGCATTGGGCAGTAAAAGGAGAACTAAGTATTTAGACCAAGATCGTGTAATTAGTCTAGCCATCAAGAAGGTTCAGTATCTAGCACAATAGAGTAATTACTGGCAAGAAAGAAAGTGATGTATATACAAGTAGTGGGATTCTTGCTAAAACAGAAATACGGTGAAAAACCTTTATCTGGGTCATCTTGAAACTGAGTATGAATCACCCACGCATAAAACCTTCGCTTCCCGCAATGAAAAACAAGCAGCAAATAAAATATATTAGAGGAAGAGTCTTGCACTGATGGGAAGGCTATGATGGTCTTTACGGGCATCACCCTGGTGATAACTCCTGTTGAATCCTGGTGCAGGCCCTGGCAGCTTTCATGACACCAAAGCATACATACACAAGTTCTTTTCTCTCTGACAGTGTCATTAAGCCTACCCTAGCATTCATTTTACTTAGTTTTAAGCTATCTCAAAAAATTTTCCCTTTAACTTGAGCTAAATTAGAGTGACAGGGCATCCCTCCTCACCCCCAGCTTAGGAGGCTGCAGAACCCTGATGGACCCAAGATGACTGCAGCCCAGCACAGTAGCTACGAGGGTATTACATTTCCTTAGAGCTGCTGGCTCCCAGGGGCTGAACTCTGTTTTGGCCTGTTCATTACATGAATCCGGAAGAAGCTGTTAACAACAGTTTGCTTCAGATTCACTCTTCAATTGCAAGTGAAAGTTTCTTCTCTTTCTAAAACCTCTTACTACTAATTATGTCCTCTCAAGTTATTGATAGTGAATTTAGGAAGGTTAAAAACGTCTGGTGATTAATGGGAAGAGAAGTCAAGAAAGAGAAGGGCTGGGAATCAGGATACTTTCCCCCCCCCCCCCCCTCACTCTGTGATAAACACCAGTGATTTCCTTTGGGCACATCACCTAGTCCAAATTTGTCAAGACTGTTCATTAACCCAGGAAAACAAGGACTCTGAGAGGCAGGAACACTAAGCATCCCTGAAAAATGGGATAAAATGAGGAGAATCATATCATGTTTGCCTTGTTTCCCTGCTGCAATAAAAAAAGTGCCTCTCCCATTTATTGTGCTCACTCATAAACTCAGAGAAAAATAATGCTTCTCTCTACTGAGCTTGACTTCTTCATTTTGGCAGACCTGGTAATTGAGGGTTTGTGATCCTCTAAGCCTTTTTTTGTTACCAAAGACCAAAAGAAATCCAGCTTTTTCATATACTGTTACTTCACAGGACAGTGTTTTCCTAGAAAATGCAAACAGAAATGGAATTTGGTGGCACAAAATGGAAAGGGAGAAGAACTTTCACACACAAAATGTTTTTCTTCTCAGTTTCAACTGCTCCAGTAAATTACTGAGTCGCTAAGTGCAGAAAGAATAATGGTAAGGAAATATTCTAATTAATTTCTTTTAAAAAAAAAATACATCTGCTGAGTTCTTATTCAGGAATCTTTCACTCTCATTACACAAGAGCTATGCTGTTATTCTACTGCCTAATCAGGTTAACTTCATATGGTTTTTACAAAGTGATCTTCATGACTGTGCAGCACAGCCTTCTTCCTCTCTTTCATCACAATATTAAACAATCCTTCATCTCCTCTTCTTTCCTGTATGAAATTACATAATTTCCCCCCTCCAAGCAAGAACCTTGTACTATTTGCTATTAAAAAAACCCCATGCTCTATTTCCATTGAGCATGCTTCCAATTCTTGGAAAGCGAGCTACAAACATCATCTCAAATAGTACTATTGTGAGTGATCTTCAGATCCCCAAGCAAAATGCAGGTTGTAAGCTTACAACTCCATCAGCAAGGAAAGATTCAACTGGCATAAAACCAAAATAAATAGAAACACTGATTGACATTCCCATTCTGCCATGATTGTGCTAAACTCAGGAAAGAAAAAATAGTTTATACTTGATATGATGATGTCCCCGGAATTTCTTCCAACAAAAGCCAAAACTTGAGGCAAAATGCAGAAATTCCATCTATAGCAACATTTTGAAAAAGCACGCAGTTTTGGTTAGAGAGCTAACCTTTATTGCAATTTACTGGCTTTTGCTGGTTTGCATCAACACTTGCGCACAGAAAATGAAATGTTACAGATTGAAGAAAATGCAAATGGTATGGCCATTTGCCAGAATTTCTGCATTTACTTCAACAAGGTAAAAAAAAACCCAAACCACTTCATTTGAAAAGAACTTCTACCCTATCAAACCCATGTTGTTTGCTACGTTTTTGTTAGTTTTACAGTAACCTCGTCAAGCAGATAATATTTCCACGGATAGATAGACATAGAATTATGGAGCTCAACAATCAAAACTTCCCCATATTAAATGATCAGGTCTTCAAAAGTGCACAGCTCCCATCAGAGCTCTTACAACAGTCAGTATGAATTTCAAAAGTATTCAGTAATAGGGAGGAATTTTCAAACCTCTCTGGGTAATTTAGATGCATTAGTCTCATTGAAAGTTAATGAGCCATGTGCTGCTCAGGCTTTTGCGTGCATTGCTGAAAATACACATTATGACTGGTATCCATGGTGAAAATCGTGGGCATTTTTAAAATTTGATCTTATGCTGTTTAGGCTAAATTCTGCTCTTAGCTACAGATATGTAGCTTCTCCTTATGGCATATTTATCTGTCCAATGAAGCAATAGGTCCCCGTGCTCTGCTCTTTTGAAAGTCTGTCAACACAGAGCATCTGAATGCAGCTGTGCAAAGAGCTGCATATCCTGGCCTCTAGCCCTTAGGACAGTCCCAATCCTCCACGCAGCTAAGCTGTATGAAGGCCACTGCTGACAAGTTCTGCTGCATCTTGCACAGAAAGGAATAATCACATGGTTCAGAGTGTTACTGAGTAACCATAGTCACTGCACTAGGATGTTAACTCTGGTACCTAACTGTAAACATAGAAAGAGCAAGATTCCTAAGTCTTTCCCTAGTTATCTATGCATCCCATCATTCCAGATGCTAGAAGAGTAAAAGCTGCACAGAATATTTTCCTCTTTACCATAGTCTTTCTGAATTAATTTTTAAAAGATTAATAAGGAGATGCCACTCCAGGACTAATTAGGCAAAGGTTAAATAAATTACTGAACAAGAAAGTGAGCAAGCAAGACTCATGATTTACACTGAAAAACACATTAGGATGTCAGGAGAGAATCATTCAGCTTTGCTGCCCATTAAATCTGATCTTAGAGTAACTGATTCAATCAGAATTATCTTCCAAGAGCATTTATATTAAAGTTGGAGAAGAGAAAGATACCTCCACCTTTTATATTATGAATATGGAAAATAAAATCAAGAAGCAAAACAAAGCTGTAATTAAAACCCACAACAGGTATTCCTTTCTTAAGGCTGAAAGGAATGTGAAGTCTGCTTTCATATGAATTGCTGACTTCATGCAGGTTCAGCACCACAGAGGGTTTACCAGGAGCCAGTGGCAACAAGCGTTCATAGCCTAAAGGAAAGGAAAAGAGGTTCGCCCCTCATGGCAAAGGTCAGATTTCTGCAGGCTTATAGCCTGTCCATATACATGAGTGTTCGTGGGACATCTTTGTCTAGTGAGGTCCCATGAGGATGGCACAGGCTCCACAATGTCCCCTCTGCCTGGAGGATGGGCCTATAACCACCCAGATCAATTTAGGGTCATTTGACTTGTGTCGATCTGGTTGCTGCTGCTTTTACTCTCAACCTGATGAACAATCATTGCAACCTTTGTGGGGATGTTGGTGAAGGCTGGAATTAAACAACTCTAGTATACAGACAGATTGGACGTGTAAACAGGATATTTAACAGTTGCTGTTTTCATGGATGTGGAGAGCTATCAAATATACTCCCTTGCTAACATGCAACATGTTGTACACTTCATTTATATTTGCTTATCAGAATCGCTATGTAAATGTCATAGAAATGGTTATGTTAATGATTATATTAGTATTTGTCTATTTATTCTGTAGATATCTTTTCAGAGAGTCATCATGTCCTTTGTTCAATTTTGGAACCGATGCATTGCATGCCCAAATATTTGGAATAACATATAGAAAACATCTGGATTTAATTATATTATAGTCGTCTTATGCAGACAATGGGAATTGAATTAAGGAATATTTTGAAACCCCCACAGAGATATAAAAGTATTAGCAGCTGCACGAGAACTTTACTGTTACAATGTTTGAAAATGTTTTGTTTTACAGATCAACAGTCTGACACATCATAAATATCAATCATAACATTTAAGATATATAAACATGGAAGAAAAATTAAAACTTGCATTTCAAAAACATGTAGATGAATTCACAGCATTTAGAAGATGTATAGTGTACCCTTTTTTTTAAAAAAATGAAAATGAATATTCAATTGGCACAGAAAATATATGTTGTACAGTGGTATTAAGCAGAGAACCACATAAAGGCTTATTGTGACTGAATAGCCTGAACAAGATTTTATAGAATCTTGTTATATTGCCACCATATTGTACAAAGAGTAATTCAGCTAGAATAAATTAGCATTTTGCTTTTCATGCTTTCATTCCTTTGAAAATATTTGGGGATATAATATGAGCTTAGAGAGTCTGCCCCAAAGTATTAGATACAGACTGGATTTTCTTTCCGAATGTATGCTGGTTCCAAATGCCACTTCTTTTCAAGTCAGTACCAGTTTTGCAGTTAGTTTTCAATCTCCCAGTGGCTAAATCACATTCAAAGGCTGTTAGCACAGTAGGGGGTCAGACTTTCTCTCTGAATGTAACTATATCACTCAACAGCAGACTCATGCAATAAGCGATCTATGTTTTCTTTTCTTTTTTTTTTCCCCTCCTCTTAGTGTCTCCCTGCATTCCTGGATACCGGTCACTGCACCAAGGACCTGAGGCAACAGCCACATGGATTCCACCACCATCCTTCTAGCTTTCTTTATGGTGCAGAAAAAGTCAAGTCTACAGTTCACCTGCTGTCAAGACAAAAGGTTCAGTTGCTAAATCCTCTGAAACATTCTGAAATGTTCCAACGAACATTTTCCTTGTACAATATTACACATTCCTATGTGTAAAAAGCACACACAAATGTGTGCGTGTGTATGTGTATATGCCTACAAACCGTGACAACCAATGACACAAAATATAATATTAATCCAATTCCTCCTCTTTCCATGAATTCCCCTCAAAATGTCCTGAAAAATATTGTCTAAAGGCAGCATACCAATACTGTATATACCATGCAAAAGAGAAAGCGCTATTAAACCCAGAAGTAATATTGAGACAAAGAAAATAATGCCATAAAAGATCCATGAAATGATGGTCTGTTTAGAAACTAAATCTATCAGGACTGAAGCTTGCACTAGCTGTTAGCACTGGGAAACACCGACTCTTGATACCATGTCGTCAGTCCGACCTCGTAAAGATGCAGTCAGGATCTTTGAACTTACCCATAGTATCATCCTGAGCAGGCTTTTTGGATTATGATATGTGCCTTGCTGATGGACAGCATGGTTAAAATAAAGGGTGGGAGAATTGCTGGGTAAGGGGCTTGAATAAACTACGCTAACTCACCCGTTTTACGAAGTGGAAAATCATCCTTGGCATCCTGCGCTCCTGGTAAAGTGTATTTGTACGGTGGCGAGGCCCCGCTCAGGGGTGGAGAGCTTTGATCCAGTGAGGTATGGTGGGCAGCCCTGCAGCAGACACAGAGAGGTCACAAATTAGCAGTCACTGAGGTGACCAGCAGTAACTATCTACACATGTTGTACACATGTCTCAGCTGTGTTTATGTTCTCGTTTGTCTAAGTGTGCACAAACCACAGGCTCATGTAACCAATTTCACTTTTACAGTAAGTTATGGAACTCCTCGGGATTCCCAAGAATGCGCTTTTTGTACTCATTATAAAAGTCACATAGGATAACAGTCACGTTGACCTACAGACAGGATCTGTCACCAGTTTGGGGAATTGACCATTTTAGATTGTTGCATTTTAATACGAACCAGCTGAGGCACAGCAAAAGCCATTTAAGTCTTGTTTATCACATACAAATAGATGTACATTGATCCAGCCTCTTCTATGAAAATGTGGGGGATTTTCAGGGCAGGGGGCCTCGTATAAAACTAACCAGAAATATCGAGTTGTTATTATTATCTGTTGGAAAAAAAAACCAAAATATTTAGTGCACAAGGTAGATAAAACCTTGCATTTCGGTTCAGTTTGAAAGTTTTGTGAGCACACCACTGGGCAGCACATAGCACTCACGTCAGCAGAGAAGCTCCAAGCTGAAGAGTGCTTTCTGACAACTGCTGGATGAAAGAAATAGTGTGGGTAGATCTTTCTGAACACGGAAACTGCAAACTGCAAAGAAATTGCATCATTTGGCCCAGAGACAGGGTTTGGGGTTTTTTTGTTTGGTTGGTTGATTTTTCTATTTAGAGGGGGAGAGAGGGAAAGGAGGGAAACTTTCAAACTTTGTGTTTATCTAAACGTAATTTTACTTGGCCTTTTACAGAGTCTCTCCCTATCTTTCCAATGTAGTGTGGTTAATCAAGTCAAAAGGGGCACTACCATGAGAGGAAGCACTACTTTCCTTAGTGTAGCAGAAGACATCTTCTGCAGAGCTCCTCGTTCTCACTCATCTGAAGTCTCAGAACTAAGCTTGGATTATTAGTCCAGAAATCTTACATACTCAAGATAATTTCACACATTATTTGGGGAAAAAAAAGAAAATTAACCACCAGAAACAATGTAACTATATATTAAGTCATGTTACCACAATGCTCTGATTAGCTCAGAATGGAAACTCCAAGGGCAGGCCTTCAGTAATTTTTTTTAAAGAGAACAAGTACAAGACAGAAATCTAGTGTACCATATGCACTTCTGTTCATCCTATTGAAGGCCAATTTGCACATAACATTGAAGTCTTTCAGAATTGCAGCCAGAGTTCATTTTGTTGGAATGACTTATGTGTCTGTTGTAATAAGAAAGTTAAAAAGGAATTAATCAGTAAAAAAAAAAAAGGGGGGGGGGTGATAAAAACTGTAAACTCTTAAAATGTTAATAGGCCCATTACAGGACTCAACAAAATCACTTGTTTCAATGGTCTAAGCAGATTCTTATCAAGGCCAAGGCATCATAAGAATATGCAGTTTTGGATACTAAAATCCATCACGGTAAGAAAAGTTAAATGACCGCTATCCTTCTCAAAATCCTTGTGAGTTACTTGCACCATTCGAGTAACTTCACTGGAAAGCAGTATCTCTTCAAGAAGAAACAAGTTTTGTGATCAATTCAAAACCCAAGTAAATCAAACACAAAGTTGTTCTAACTACGAAAATTGAAGAGACTTGGAAAAATGACAGGTATAGTTGTAAAACTTGTGATAGCATCAAGAGATGAAGCAGTTGAAATAAAAACTTTATACAAATTTCTGAGAGCATCTTGTTCTGTATAGCTCTCGTCTCATTACTGAACACCCAAATACTCTTTAGTTCAACCAGAAATATTACACTTCTGACTTTTTGCTGACTTCTTGGTTGAACTTCTGTCTTGTTCTGGAGGCAGACTCTCAATAACCCTGCTGAAGAAGCATTCTGGCAAGTTTTAACAGATACCTCAACAAGACAAGGAAACAGCTTAATACTGAACATACGTGTACCAGAGCTTGGGGTGGCGGCTAATGGAATGATTCTTCCCATTTGCTGGAGAGTCCTTTGTTGCCGATTTACTCAACAGGAACTCTTGAAGTTTCTGCTTCACTTCTGTACTGGCCACTGCCCCTAAGACACAAAGAATTGAACATATCTTATCTTACTTAAAAAAATTACATTTTTAAAGAAAAAAAAACCCCAAACCACACACACAAAAAGCCTGAGTTTTGCTGCTGCAAGTGTTGTAAACTGTAAAAAATATTGTTGGAAATCCATCAAAATGAGGTAACATTCGGATTGTTTGTCTGTAGACAACTGAAGTTGGCCATAATCCAGATATTCAGTGAAGTCATAAGGAGTATTTCAACAGTAGATGAGGCTATTCATCCAGGGCAGATATATCTACAGAATTTAAATTATTTCCTAATAATTCCCAAATACAAAACCAAGGATAGAACTAAAAAGATAGTGACAAAAGGTCACTTTGAGTTTGCATTAAAGAATGTTTTATCTTTTAGTAAATAGTAAATAGTAATAGCACACCAAAACTGTCCTCGGAACACTGTCTTGGTTATGAGCAGAATGCCGTAGAAAGAGCCAGCAGTGAGCCTTTTTATTCAAGCCACTTAAGAGCCTGTACCTGTGACGTCTGGAAGACAGACCACAGTCTGAAACATGAGTCTTAGTTGATAACTCTACTCTTACAACACAAAAACAACAGAAAGACCAAACCACCAGGAAGACACAGTGCAGTTTGACCTCTCTTGGTGGCCAGCTCAATACAGTACAAGAAGTAGGGCATGTCAATGTCAGGTTAAACTGCCAATTCCTACTTGCAGCATGGGACATGCTTCTTTACTCACAGCCATAACACTCTTTATTAAAAAAACATGAAGAAGAAAAATCTTCTTCTTCAGTTTTCCATAAACAGTGACGAAAAAGGGAAGAAAAAACATTTCTTTAAAGTAGCAGCACTAAGGCATACTGATACTCTAAGTATTTGGTCACCCAACCCTGACACAGCACAGCTAGCTGGTGAGCATGTCCCCCTGTGACCCAGTTCCCATAAAATACCTCTACTACCCCTCAGCTTCAGACCCTAACTCCCCTTCCTGCACCTTTCTTCCCTCCTGTAGTCATTAAGTAGATCAGCAGCAGCAGCAAATGCTGGGGCTGGGCCTGGGGGGTCACAAGTGCTGCTTGGCTGGCAGCTACATACTGAACAGCCACCCAGCAAGCCAAACTGAGAAGGGAACAACTGAGTTCACATCACTGCTTTTCCTTTGGTGGGAGCACTAATAAAGCCCAACTGTTTATATGGAGGCTGATTTTTCATACCACTTACAGAAACCTTTTGTTCCTGCAGTTTCTGCCACCTTCCCACTCTAGGTCAATAAGCTGGTGATGCTTTCACAGATTCATCATTCACCAAAGTACTGGAAGCACCGTAGACACCTTCATTTCTAAAGCCTACAATATAGTGGTACACCTACAACTGTTGAACTGATACATTTTTCCACCCAAGAAAAAAAGGCAGGAGCATAATGTACAGCTCTTTTCTGCTTCGGTCTTTGTTAATTAATTCTTGTGGTCCTTCAGCAGGGCAAGTAACAATATCTGCTGGTGGCAGCTTCATTTTGAAGACCTTCACAACGTACTTCAACCTGATTTTTAAACTGACCTCATGAAGGAGAATTATTTGTATCTGTCTCCCTCTAGTGAGCACCAAATTCCAACAGTATCCTTTATATCTGTCATTTGCCTTTGAGATATACGTGAGCTAGAAATAACCCTTGGTTGGGCCTCATGAAATGGCATCAAGAACAAACACAAGGCAGTTTGAAGAAGTACTAGCAAAAGTGTTCAGAAGTCCCAGCCAAAGATATTCTTCAATATTTTGTCATATTTTCAATCTTGAAACAATGCTCAAATTAGTTAATCAGCAAGTAATTTGATTTTTTGCTGTTTTGTGGTGCTTTCTGTATTGGGAAATAAGCTCTTCAGAATGAAGTTCTCAAGTGAATCTTTAGGCTTTCAAATTCCCTCTTTTTTTATAAAAAGAGCTAGATTCTTGAGAGACATATACACAGGTCTGTCAAAGTGTGCTTTCCTACAGTCCTCCAAGTCTGCACACAAACCAGCAATGTGTTTCTGTGGGTGCAGCAGGTGGCCCTGCCTTTCTGCAAGCACAGCCTCAACTTCTCTAGTTGTGTATTTCACACAGTAATAGGCTTGCTTCATGTTCCTGTTCATCGTCCATTTTGGCTGGGAGAAGGCAAAGGGGAATAGATCAATTTCTTATTAGGATTCATGGTACAATGGCTCTTACTTTCTCGGCCTCTTTCTTTGCCTCGGAGGGGAGGAAGCTGTTGTTCCCTGCGATGCCTCTCCAGTTCCTGCTCTTGTCTCTGCTGCTCCAGTTTCTGCTCTTTTTCAAGGAGTTCTTGCTGTTGTTTAATGGCTAGGAGTTCCTGTTGTAACTTGCACAGAACAAAAAGACATGAGAAAGTGCAGTTTGCACTGTTTTCTAGGTCAGTCCTGGCTAAAACAACCCCCTTGAATAACTGAGTATCAGTGCTTGCTTTTGTGCTTACACTTCTTTTCATCTCTTAACTGACTTTCCCCAGTCTTTTAAGCGGGATAGTGCATTACTGGCTGTCACTAAAATGAATTTTAATGTCAGCTAGCAGCCTGCTGCTCTGGTTTCACTTCTTTCTCTTTTGGCAAAGAAGCCTGGAAACTGCACAGGGTTCTTTGCCAGTGCATCACCCAACTCTGGCTGCTCTGCTCCGCTGCATTTGTCAGCTCCATCGAGCAGAAGCTTAGCACAGTAGCATAATGGCAAGTAGATCAGAAGGAAAAAATGAAAAGAAAGGCAAGATCATAAATTCATGGTCAAAATCCATTATAGCAATCCAACCATAGTGCATGTAATCCCATATATAATTTTCTTTTTACATAATATGAGGCAGTTCAGAGAAGAGTGAAAACACAACACTTTCAGGGCCTGCCTCCATTTTACAAATGCAAATATTATGCACTTGCTTATCAGTTTGGTTTGTGGGCACAAACTCAAATAGTAGCCCCAAAAAGCAGTCTTTTAATATACTCAAAACTGCACATACAGAAAAGACAGCCATATTGAAGTCTGGCTGAAAATCCAGCTTTGTAAAATAGGTAGTTTGATTTTCTGTGGATGTGGTGGCTTCACGAGCTTGATGATTCTCATCGTACTGCTTCGGTCTGCTGTGAGCAACTCGCTGGTCGGTGCTAGCAGTTTTGCTTGAAAAGGCTTTTATCACCCAAATACAGAGAAATAAGCACTTAAACACCATCTGTCAGTCACAGTGAACCTTTCAGGCATGTTCCCTTTTCATGTCTGCCTAAGCATATTCGGTTTGCAGATAAAGTGAGGGATAAATGAAAAATGTTGCTACCTTTATGTGCTCCTGAAGCTGGGCCTGATGCTGGCGGGTCAGGTTTTCATGCTGCTTCTGAAACTCTGCAATCAGCAGTTGTTTCTGAATTTGCTGCTGCTGCTGGATCAGAAGTAGTTCCTGCTGTAGCTGCTTTTCACGCATAATTGGGTCCACCATGGGAACCATCATCCTGAGATCAGTTCGCAAGTCTAATGGTGAGATAGGCTCTAATCCCACGGGAACCTCCGACTTTACATCCACTGTGGGAAGAAAACAACAAAATGTACATATATTAAATATAACTGGAGAAGGAAAACAGAGATCATTCCTGCTGGGGAAAAGACCAATTTCACTCAAAGACTGCTTCAATGTACAGACCTAACAAAACACTAATGCATTCTACGCTGTATGCAAACTTCAGACATTCCTACTAGCAATTGGAGATTTTACAAATTATTTTATCACTTACTTTCCATTCTCTGCAAAAATGCTCCCAGATTAATATTCTGCAAGCAACCCAGTTCTAAAACCTAATGTCACAGCCTAATGGAGCAACATTTAGTGAGAATCTCCTAGGCACTATCAATGCTTCACAATAAACACTCAGGGCACTTCTTCAGTGTAAGATGAAGGCTGTCCAGTTCTCACTGCATTGCAAGAGATTTTCCAAAGCAGCGTGTAGATTTTCTGAGGATGCTGTTACACATGAACAGCTACCTAATGCTATATAGCTACTGCATGTAAATATACCTGGCAAACACATAGGAATAACACATATGAAATTATAGGAAAATAAGTTGACCCGGAAACTGAGAAGTTTTAATACAGCTTTTTGAAAAGTGTCCACCATGCTTGGATTGGATTAGACATAACATACCATATATGGCTTGTAAAAAAATGAAAACATCTTGAATTATTCCAATTTGCTGCAGCAATGGTATATATTGTTAATCTAGCCCTAAAGTACTTAATGAAAAATCCTGTGTTTTTCTATCTCCTTATTTAAATCGAAGGGACTAAAAAGCAGCAGAAGAGAGAGGTTTGATGAATTTCACTACAATACTTGTAAAGCTCAAGTTTTCATATTAAGTGAGGAGACAGAGTGTAACTTTATCTATTTCAAAAGAACAAAAAACTAGCAAGTAACATTTCTACAAGAGGAAAATAAGTAACAGCTGAGGGTCTCTGCTAAAGCTCAGCAGTTCTGATTCCATCCACGAGAGGACAGTGGAACACAAACACATTCGCTCCCATTCCTACTGCTCCACTATCTTCATTGGAAAATAAGATTATTAACTGAAAACAAACATGCTGTCGGAAATGACTAGGGAACAAGATTTTAAGCATATTTTCTCCTTTGCTTTGCTACAGCTGTATTTGTTTTCAAGGAGAAAACCAAAATGATACAGAAATATTCTAGCAAGCAGAAGCAGTAAAACTGAAGCAGCAAAAATTGAAACTGCAGCAAATGGAGAGAACTGAATTGTAACTGTACGATCAAATCTACTAGTAAAATATTTTATAAAAACAAGAGATGAGGCACCAAATCTCTTCTACTGATCATGTTCTTTTTTCTCAAAATTCTGGAAACATACAATTTCCTGGGCTGTTTTTTTTTTAAAAACCTAGTAACTGTGATTGTAAAACCTCAAAGCATAATTTGCCTTCTTAACCTGCTACCCCAACAGAATGATTGTGTCTTAACTGCTTACTTTTGTTCTGAGACTAATCACTAAATTATAAAAAATCACCTTTAACTTACAAAAACTACTCTTGATTATAAATAATTGCCACAGACCAAGAGAAACGGACAGGCAAACCCCCAGCCTTTCATCCCATTTATTCAGCAGCAATCCACATTCCATTTGTCTAGACTAAATATAGCCGCGTTTATACAAGAAATCAATAGTGCTTGCAGCGAGCAGAGCAAAGACATGAATATTTCATCAAACTCGGACAGAAATGGCAATCAGCAAACTGACAGCAAACCGTGTGGGCTGACTGGCCCTCCAGATAAGTCTCCGGTACTTGGACAATGGCTCATTGCCTGCAAGTCACAATCTTATCATCGGCGCTCTTCTATTTTTAACATTAATTGCATTGTAGGTGACAAAGGCTTATCATGTTTAAAGTGGAGAGATGGATTTTCTTACATCTTCTGTGACAGGATAATAAGCCTTACTAGGAGGAATAATAGTAACTGGAGCTTGGCAAACCCTGCAGGGTCTGGTTTGCAATAGTGTTTGCAAACTGAACCCTGCAGTTTATTTTGCAGATATTGGCTACAAATCAACCCCTACAGGTCTGCATGGCAATTCAGGCTGATTATACTTCCTATCTCTGACGAGCATCCCGCTTCTTCATTTTCAGAGCACTTCTCGTGAGGGGAGGCCTCCAGATTTTTCTAATGATGGAAATTTCCTTCTACTATTAGTAAAACGTACAGCTGAAATCAGGCTCAGTTTGATAAGATACACACTTTCAAGAATTTTCACACACTCAAACAATAAATCTAGTGCTGGAATATCTACTTCATCAAGTTCAACTTTACGTCATTTCTTACTGTGGAGGAAAATAAACATTAAGGTAGTTCTAGATGCTTGAATCCATAGAAATCAACACATAATCTTCCATGTCATTTAAACGCCAATTTTTACTGACAAATAAGACAAGCATTTATTTCCTGGCATAAATATTGCTAACAGTAAGGTTACCGCCAATACTACTAGTAACTGCTGACATAGTGAATACTAACTTTTGGGGGTAATTGCTGTCTTAAAACTGTAATAGCTAATAGTTAGCCGGATAATAGTCAACCTAATCAATGAAGTTATTCTAAACAAGTAACTATAAAATCACCAAACTGAATGGTTTGCTACTGTCTGTTAGGCGGTCCTAATGCCACAGGCCATTTACATTTTCCTCACTTGTTACCAGCTGACAAGAAAGAGACAAAGCAGCCCCGTGGAGCTACATCAGTGTAAAAAATGTGTAATGGAGCAGAGAATCAAGATGAGTGTCTTTAAAAGCTTTGACTTTTAGTAGAAGCATTTTCCGCCCGCCACCCCAACGCAATTTTAAGTCTCGAAAGAGCAAAGGTGGTGCAGGATGTTTATTCTCATTGGGGCTTTTTATGTTTTTTCACCCCTCTACACAAGGATGTATGTATTTTTCAGGTAGAAAAGGAACGTCCTAATCAGTGCCCTCAACTTCCAAACATCACAAGAAGCAATGGGATACAGGACTTCAACAACAGGATTCATCGAGATATTAGCCAAAGAAGGAAAAGGATGGATAACGAAAGAAAATACTAATCAGAGCTTGATAAAGGCTAACTTCACTTTAAGGAGCCTTGTTTTGCAGGATTTCCAGTATCACCAATGGAACGATGTTGTAGCAGGCACGATTCAGAGTAGGACCCTGCCTGCACTCTCTCCACTGCGGTCTGCAGCAGATCCTTCCTAACAGCTCTGTTGACTACAGAACAAGCCTGGGATTCCTCTCTACGGTTAAATAAAGACAAACTCTCTGAGCTCATGTCAGCTGCGGTGAATACAACAGTAGGCTGCAGAATATTAACTAAAAATGTTACTGAAAGCTCGGTGATTCCAGGAAATATGCCAAAATCTGAGTAGAAAAATATTTAATTTTCAGCTACAACACACTGCAAAAGGTGTATGTATTTATTTTTCCTAAAAATACTCAATTGCCTTTATCTTGAAACATAACAACAAAAATAGTCTCAGAAGAGCGTCCATATCAATTATATTGCATAGATGGCACTTCCCACAGTGCTTTTGACATTTTGTGGAAAGAAAATAAGATACTTGCAAAACAGCATGCTTGTTCTTGTTGAATAGATTGAGATGCTTGGAGCATATGTAAAAAGAGGTAAAAGAGCTTGCTTTAACCCTGAGGCTTTGCTTTTTGAACCATTCCTTAAAATGGGAATCACTGAAAAACTGTAAGTCTTTCACTGAGAGATGGCATTTCAAGCTTTGTTTCCTGTGACTAGTTTCAATTTCTGATGTATTAGAATACACAAATCTTCTGAATCACAAGTGCTAAGGGAAAATATCAGAAAATAAAACAGCCCACTTTCTTACCATCATCTCCCGAGAAAGGCAATCTTCTTTTTTTTGTTTGTAGTTACCTTTCTTGGCAGACATTTATGCCATCTTTAAAAACAGGAACTTAAACAAGGTATGCTGCCATCAGCTGAACAGTCACCATTCTTTATCTGAGATGCAATGAAGAAGAATCCTAGTAGACTTGCTTCCCAGAACATCTCATCTAGTACATTTATGATTCCTACTATTAGAGGAACCATGTGAATTTGCTGGGACTGCAGGGATTCAAGCCAACCCCTTCCCAAAGGAATTTCTTGGTTACACTATTGGGCTGGGACAGTAAGGAAGGTTGGAGAGAGGAACAGGGCATGAAGTGGGTGAGGACCTTTCTCCTGCCTTGGTCATCCAAGGCAGCCTTTTACTGGAGAAGCAGTTAAGGTTTATGAAGTGAGCAAGGAGGACTACAAAAGTCGGAATGCTAAATGAAGATTACACGTGACAAGAGACAGATGACAAGCTCCTCCAACTAGCAACTTCAGTATTAGGCAATAAAAGCATATTCCTGAAAACACATCAAAACAAGCAAAATCTAGAAGAATCGTTCTGCCAAAAAATGGCTACACCTTACCCCAGACATCAATTTGGTGAAGTATTACAAAGAGAAGAGAGAATGGGAGAGCTGTTTATACTAGTGGTACTCTTTTGAACTCTGCTCTACAAAACAGGGCCCACCTGAAGTTATTATTAACTTGTACAGTACTTTTCATAGTTTTCATATGCTTTTCATAAAATGAAAACAAACCAGAACAGTTTTGCACATTTTAGTGTAAAAGAAACTGCCTCTATTTGGCCTCTTCATTCAAAGAAAGTGAAAAACCTTCCTTTTTACAGGATTAGCCATCAGTCAATCATGACATAATCAGAGCACTCAGGAATTTACAGGAAAAGAGCTCTAAATGGTGGAAAGAGTGGAAGATGCCTCCCCAGCCCAATAAAGATAGTAGTTTAAATTTATGCTCCAGTTTAAACCTAGAATTCTCCAGATTTATGTGCCACCTCATTCAGGACTTGAAAAGCCCGATACCTGAAAGGCCATAACAGTGTCTTTGAACATAGATTGAAAAAATGAAATACCGTAGGAGGCTGAAAGTTGCAGGAATAAGGAACAGAGGGTAGGAGGGAAACTTTGGCAGGCAGGTGAGACACAAAGTAACTGGCAGGAGATGGGGTAGAAAAGGACTGGCCAAGCAATAAGACATGAGCTGCTGACCAGAGATAGAGTGCAGGAAAAAGAGTTAAAATTTCCGAGCTTTCTGTGCTGAGAAGCAGCATTACAGGAGCATTGCTCACTCTGTAATCTAAGAGCAGCCCTGGCACACTGATAAGGTGGCAGTGAGGCCACAGTGTAAATAAAGAGCTAATAGAGGAGCAATGTGTCCATTGTGAGGATGCTGGGAAATTAAGTGAGCAACGTGGTTTTGAGTAGCCATGACTAAAGAGGATGACGTCTGGCATGAAAACTACTACAGCAATTGTTCAATGTTCAAACTTGCAGAAAAATCTCATAATCTGGAGCCCATTCCCCAGAGGAGAGGTGGCGTGCGGCTTTCTGGGGGAAGCTGTGCCATGGCAAGACCTGTGCGGCAGACTGCAGGAGCAAGAAGACAAAATTTTAAGAATAACTAGTGACATCAGAGGTACAAGTCAGATGATCAATAAACTGTGAAAGGTTAGGTTACCTCCCATGGGATGATTTATAATCCCAGCTCTGGTGGCTAAAACTTGTACCTCAATTCTCAGCTGGCATAATCTGTCATTCCTCTGTTAACTTCAATATAGGCAGAGCTTCTTCATGCCACCTGAGAAGCTTGATGCAGAATCTCTCACGAGTATAGGGGTGAAAGAAGACAGCTCTGAGAGCGTCTCATTTTAATATGGGGACAAAAACATCCAGATTTAGGATGACACTTGTAAAACTTTTTTACAATATTTAAAATCAGCAGAATTTTTTCTCCACTCTCACAATTACGCTAAAAGATGCATCCGAGCTGAAAAAAGTGTCACTTAGATTTCACTGAATGTTATTAATGTTTTTGATTAGTTATATATCCTCAATCGTACTCTGGATTTTGGTTGTCACAGGCAAGGAAAGCAGAAAGAAGACAGCAACTGCAAATGGAAGATTTTTTTCAAAGGCAACATGATGACTTTTTATGGCAGTTAAGTACTCGACTGCAATTTGTACTTTTAAAAATTCCTCGCTTGGAAAGGAAAAGGACAAGAAATTAGGACACATTTCAGAGCAGAAAAAATACTTTTCAGTTATTTTCTTGGATTATCCTTCAAGAGTCAGTAATTATTTTAAACAGTACTATCACTGAATCAGAAGTATAAGTGAACTGTCAAACCTGATGAGGCACTCAGTTGAGTTTATAGTATTAAGGAGAAGTGTAATAAATTAGACTAGAAATTTATTCCCCTTTGTTCTATAACAGGGATCTTATCATGATTATACCTTTTCCCTGTTTCTTTTAAGTGTTTGCATACATGTCATAATGAGAAGTAAAATAAATGCAAACAGCGATCTGGGCTTTGATTTACCATTCTCTTATTTCCCCAGGGCCCGGAAAGGAAGCTCAAACAACCACAAACTTCTAAAATATCAGTGAGAGGCCTTGAAATACCAACACTGAAGTTACAGCTAGCTGGCTTTTGTAAAAAATCAAAGGCTTTATTATATTGATTTACTAAAATCAGATTCCTTCTCTGCAACTAGGCTTTTGAGTCAAACAGTCATAACAAACACAAACATAAATGCCATCTAATTTGTTATAGCCAGGAAGTTTTTAAATGTTACAGTGTTCACTGTTTCTTCTCTACTGAATACACGAGCGAAAGTTCCACTTACGAGCCTGCCAGAGTTCATGCAAATTTCAGGCCAACTACTTCTGTCGCACAAATAAAGGCAAATGCACCCAGTAAATCACATCAGAATGTGAAACACTTTTAAACTCAAACCTGGGATCATCTGTTATCAAGAAATCCAAGCTGAGCTATATTTGGGTTTCTGAGTTACTTTATTTATATTTCAGCTAGGAGAACTCTTATATACATATTCTCTACACCCATCAGCACACAGCCATATTTTCACTTTTCGGAAAATGCCCTTTTGATATAAGGAATCTGAATATCCTAAATTCTAGATGCTACTGCTGCAGGCAAGATAAAAACACGTCAAAAATAAATGCACATATGGTTGAAAACGTAGAATTTCTACGTAACTTTCTTTGCAGTTCCAAAGTCTATGACATCCTGGTGATTCTATTAAACAATGATAATGTATCAGTGTTAATTATGCTGTTGATACATGGTATCGGGTTAGCCTGTTTGACCATAATGTGCCCACCTCATGGCATGCATGCACAAGAAATGACAGGGAAGAATGTAAAATAGCATTCTTTTGGCTGTGTATCTTCTGTGCATGGATCAGTACCACTGTCAGTGAGATCATACTGAAGATGCCAAGTAAGGTTTGATTTGGCGGCAGCACCACTTAGCGGTTGCAGAACTAAGTAGGTATAATGTCTTCAAATCAGTAGGTGCCAGCTTATCGCTATCTGCTGGTCACTTCATTAAAGCCTTTACAATTAATTAATTAAAATGAAAGCATATGTGATATAAATCTGTGTGCGTGCACTTGCATACATACATAATTCTTGTATCATATCCTGAAATGCTAAAAAAAAAGCAAAGAGCAGACATGATACAACGGATTCCTCTCACCTCCCTTTTTAAAACAGGTATAATGATAGATGCTACAGACACATGAGAAAGGCAATATGCTTTTAATTGTGTCAGTATTATTATACATCAAAAGACAGTGTACAAAGTCCCCCAGGTTGCTAAGGATGACTGAAAGGGCACCATGAGGCATTCTGGAGACCCACTACAGTCTTTGCCTCATCCCCTATCCAGAGACAATATGAGACTGCTACAAGTGGTACCAAATACATCCAGAACATATGACTTTCACTTACTTTTCTTTCATCTCTTCTCCAACTGTGAATGCTGCAGGCACGTTGGTGGCAATGTCGAGTTTACACCTGCTTAATAATTTCCAACAGTGCGGATACCACTATTTTAATCCCAAGTGGATGACACACAAAAAGAGGAGAGGGGGGAAAAAGCTCTTCCTTGAAGTGAGGATATCAAAGGTAGACAGCCACCATTTGGGCATGCCAGCAGGTATATCCTGAAGTATCATAGGGCAGCATGCTCCAGCCAAATTAGACAGTGGGTGGAGGTTTGCTGAACAAGTATCCCCAAATAGCTTTGCTATTTCAGCGGTGTGACAACCCGTGCTCCAAATGAAACCCTTGGAAGGCAAGATGCAGTGCAAATCTTTCAAGGAACTGTTGGCAACTTTGTATTTTAGGGAAAAACATGACTGATCCCAAAAATGCAGTGAAAAGAATATTTTCCAGTTCCTATTTTTTTTTTAATTTTTGTAGCTGTATGTGCTCCCCAAGATGCTACAATACTTAGGGTTTTCTTTTTTCTTCTTTTTTACCGCATAGCAAAAACTATCATGTACATGTAACTTACTAAGCTCACAACCTCTCTGCTATACCCAGGAAATCAAGAAAGACCTCCTATTATTCCAATGTTTTTAATAAATATTTATGGAACGTCCTGATCTTTGACAAGCATGGGGCTAAAAATGGTTTTGATCCCAAGCAGAGAAAAAGGGAGGACCAAACTGAAATCTCCCACAGAGGAGGGGAAAAATCCAACAGAAGGATAATAGTACTTTTTAAAGAATCTTTCTAATGAGAGAGTAAATGAGACGCCAGTCAGAGACTGGCAACTCAATACTACTTACTATGTTAGCTCAGAAATAAAACTCTTATGTATCCTATGCAAAATTAACAATTGCAGATGTTTATTAGCAAAGATGTATTTGCTTGTATTATATATTTTTTCCTGTTCTGCTCCCCTTTGTACCATGTTGCCTTGGACTGCAGCATACTCAGGGGAGTCTGTCTTCCTCTGCTCACATAAAAAACCTACTATATTTGCCTAGTGACTGAAATAAAATGAATAAATAATACTAGATCACTGGCTTGCCGTTTTTCTGAAGTCCACCTTTTGGATTACTGACACCTAGCAGCAGAAGAGATTACAGCATGCATAAAGAAAACACTAGGGTCAGGCAGAGAAAATTAAAGATTTGGTCCCAATGATGATGTAAAGCAAAGGAAAGGTAGAGCTCCTTAGACCGCAGAACTGAATTAGGAGTGGCAGAATATGACAAGGGACAAACAATGGCAATCCAGCTGATGGGAATACTATGCAGCAGTCAAGCCCCAAAGTTGGATGGATAATGACGTCAATAGGCAGAGGAGATGGGCTGCTGTAAAGAAAGTAAGGAGGAGTTTCTGAGGAAGATCCCTCTCAGCTTGATGAAAGGGTTGTGAAGGTTTTAAAGGTCTTGACTCAATCTATTTTGTGCTGCAGACGGAGTATGTCTTTCAGGGAACAACCTTGACTACCATACAGATGGCCTCATTTCCATTACTAAGACATTACATAAGGCAGGCACTCCAGTAAAAGAGATTACATAAAATATACAAAAGGCATTATGAACTCACAAGCAAGGAAATGCCAGTCTTCCAGGATGTTTTCTTATATTTTTGTCTCATTAATGTGAAGACAGTTGTGGTTTTACAGTGTATAGATCAAAACCATAATCATTTGCATTAAGTAATCACAAAAAATCTCTCTCTCATATTCTGCCATTTGGGATTTGGGGGAATTACTTGAAGAAAGGAGACAGACATCTCAGGTTCACAGCTGTAACCTAAATATTGCAGAACTCTTCCATTTTATAGCAAAAAGGTGTCTTGGCAAAGGCAAACTTTTAGATGTTTACTTCTAAAATCAAATAATGTTCTTGAGCTGAAAAAAATCCCAAGCCAGGCATATAACATCTTGTTCATGTAATTCTGTGACATAATTAGCATCATCACTATTACACTACTTATCTAAATTCCTCCTTTCCTATTTTTTCTCTTTTCACCACAGTAAATGTTTTCAGCCCTGCTGTGTCCATATCTGTGTTTACTTGATTATCTACTTTGATTCCTTGAAAACAAGTGCTGTAAATATCTGCCCTAAATTCAGAAGATTTCAGATAGCAAAAGCAACTTACCACTAACATTGCACTCTGTATGACAGAAAGAAAAGCTATTGCTATTTTTTTATAATGATGTAACACTAAACATAGAAAATACTATTCAAGATTTGTGCTCTCCAGACTAAAGGGATCTCTGAAAGGCTCCCTCCAGAATGCGGAGACATGATTTCAACCACCAGAGGGAGTCAATCTGGTTTTTCAGGTCAATTAAAAATTAGAATGAGCAGAAAAAGCACCGAGAAGAGAAGAAATCGCTAACAAATAAAGTAGTTTATATCCAGATATATATGGATACCAAACACAACGAAAACAAAACTTAACTGGTGTTCTGTTTCTTGAGATAAGAAAACCACCTTTTTTGCTTTAAGTGTCATTAACAAAATTCCTATTTGTATACTTCTCCTGTATGACTTCAGATTAATAAGATTTCAAGGCATCAAAAAATAATAATTGACATAATCAGAACGATATTCATATTTCTATCCAACTTATTACTCTTTCTTTATTTGAGTTCAAGACACTACCATACTCATAAGTCTGTTTCAGACATATCCTGGGTCAACTCAAAACTGTAAATACAGCAGGTTTTCTTCAGTTTATTTATGATTTAGTCACCTTAATCAGCAAGTAGAGTTAGGGACTTATGATGGTAAGTATAGGAAAGAAACCGACATTTCTACTCACTCTGGCAAACATTTGTCTTTGTAATTTTTCAGCATTGGAAAAGCAAACTATAGGAATTATTAAGATGATGGCAACTTTCTCAGTACATTAGCTGGAGATATTTTCCATTATTATTCTTCTAAATAAATACTGAAAAATGGTTCTGCATTCTGTAATATTCCAGAAACGAATGAAGTTAAACACTTTAAAGAAATTTATCTGTTATGTCAAAAGAAACAACAGCCATAGAAAAATTCTACACAATTCTGATGCCACTTAGCAAGCAGAATTCAGAAAACTGGAAATTCAAAAGTTATTACCCATTTTTGGTAGGTCCATTTCTTACTAGTGGGTTGGTTGTTTCTCTGTTCATCTCAACTCATCTGACACGCAGAAAGTCAGTCAAGCCTGTGGGCATTTCTTCAGTCTCAAATGAGAGATTCTTTCTCAAGCAAGCTTTTCCAGAAATCAAATTTCCCATTAAGAAGTCTACAAAAATCAGTGGGAACTCTTCTCAAATTTCAAACTCAAGTTTTGGAAATCTGCAGATCAGGCCTGGAACATGCACGCTAGACTGACTGCCTGAACGGAGTCAAGCACTCAAAATTACTCTTCAAGAAACTCTTTGGGTCCTTTGAGAATCTCTGCCTAATTATTTAAATAAACCCTACTCATATTGAAAGCCTCACCTCCCACTTAACACATTAATCATTCAGAGTAGCACTTCCTTCTCATCAGACCTAAGATGAACAAATCTTAGCCCATTGCAGTAAGAAGCACATTTAGTCATGTGGACTGAGCTTTTCAACCTGGCTGGAAATGTCATTACAAACTAAAATTCTGCAATACAAGAGGCAACATGAAAGTAAGTAAGTGCTCAGTTTCTGCACTTTAAGCAGAACTTTTTGTCATCAATGAGACTGCATTACAATATGTTACGGCATTATTGCATCAGGCATTGCATATTAAGGACTGGGAGAAGGCGGCAGTGCAACTAATTTAAGGTTTGCCATGGAAAGGCTGTAATACTGATTTTAAGGCAAAGCACTGAGAGATCTTGGTACCATACAGAAGTCATTAACATGTTCACTTTAACAAGAGACAAACTGGAATCTAGCCTGAAACCTCCTCATCAACGTACTGCAGAAGGCTGGATCCTGAGCATCTTAGTTGCAGCAGCAGCATCCCTTACTACGTTCTTCTGTTCAGTATAGTTTGTTTTCTTAGAAATTTAAAAATTTTTCCTGACTGCAGTAATTTGACTAATTTTGAGTTTTCCTCTTTCTTACTCAAAGTGTTTCAAAAGCTACCAGGAAGTGATTTTCAATTGTTTTAGTTTACTGAAAATATTATAATGAAGCATATTAAAAGAATTAAGAACAAAATGCAAATAATTTCAAATGCATCCAGAAAGTACAGCTTCACTTTCTATGGCTTTTTATATTTCTGCCATGCACAGTTATGCTGCTAAGAAACGGGAATTTATTTTGGCTAATGAGGCTATTTACATTAATTTTTTTAGATATGCTAGTGTTTGGTTTTCTTCCCTTAATTAGGATCTGATAGTGAATACCTGAACTGAAATTCCTACACTGTTATGGATTTCCCTGTAGCCAACCTTGGCGCAGCACTCTCTCTGCTGACCGTAAAGTTTAATTAATTAAATGAATGCTGAGACCATGGTAGTATATCCATAAAGCACGTTTCATGCAATGTCTTAGGAAATGAAGATGATGAATATACCACATGAAGCTGACTTTCCCCTACTCACCAACATAAAACACCATTTCCTAGAACTACCACAAAATCTGCACAACCACTAGCTACTCATCACTTTAGACAGACACGCTCTGCAGAAAGCACAGCAATAATAGGGTCTGGACATGGTATAAATACAGAGAGAATGACCAAGAGTCACTCCACCTGAAAGAAAGGAGGTCTGGAAATACAGACAATGGAGATGTCATTGATTTCACTCATTCCAAGTATGTGAGTACTATTCTCTCAATTGAGAGCTATGCACCTGATGAAACACCACAAAGCAAAGCTGATACCGAATACTATTACCTTTCACTTTCTCCACAACTCAGAGTCCCAAAGTGACAAACTGACTAGCTCTCGGTTCAGAAAGAGCTCGCTTATGCACCCATAATATTCCATTTCATTTCCAATCACACCTATATCTGCCAGAGAAAAAAAGAAAAATGAAATTGATAGTCAACACACATGCAAAAGGGCTCCTGAAGGATTTACCTTCAATGCCTTTTGAATACAAGTAAAATGAATGGCTCAAATTCCATGCCAGAGATGATAAAAAACTAGCATATGATCTTTCTTAAAAAATCAGAAATGACCAAATGTCACTCTCCACTATCCTCTTAATTCACCCATTTCCAGAACTTGCACCATCTTTTATAGAGCTTGCTTCACCTCTTCTTAGAAGATATTCTGATAAAGAGGAGACTAGTTGCAGACTGGGATGAAGTTGCTGAGATCTCACCACTAATTACAAGGAGGCTGACTTCAGACAGTGCCATGCTATATTTATCACCCACCTCTAAAAAGGTATGGAAATCAAATGCCATAAAGCTGCATGACTCGGGGTCACAAGGCTGAGCAACTGTAGATCCTGCACTCCTTGGAACAAGGAGACCAAGGATTCTTTGTTAGTCAACAATGACATATATGGCTGTATGCCATGTATGATACAATTTTGTGCAAATGCATTTATACTGACATATAACACATGTTATTGTGGCATAAGGTGAAGATCTCACCAATGCTACTGGTGGGATCACCCTTTCTGTTGACAGGGGCAAACTATTACAGCCAACAGTTAACAAGAAAATCGTTAGGGATCATTTGAAATCCCTTTTTTTGAACCATCCGGCATAATTTTTGCTGCCACCTGCTTGAAATTTAGCTTATTGAAATGTGTGGTTTTTGACTGGAAATGATGTCTGGCAACACGATATTCAGCTTTTGATTCCTGTATGCCAGCCAATGGATACAACATACATATCCAGACACACAGTTTAATACTACAATAAATGAAATACAAAAAAAAATAAATCAATAAATTTTGTCTCTTCTGCGATTCAAACCCTCAGTAAAACCCACCGAAACAGCACCTTATGACTTTCATCCAATGATGAC
Source organism: Harpia harpyja (assembly GCF_026419915.1). Classification (NCBI taxonomy): domain Eukaryota; kingdom Metazoa; phylum Chordata; class Aves; order Accipitriformes; family Accipitridae; genus Harpia; species Harpia harpyja. The sequence goes on from NC_068940.1 coordinate 75,189,691, forward strand.
CTTTCACAACCATCTGAAGACACGCACAAAATCTTGCCAATCACTCAGAAATCTGGCTAAAGGCCCCAAACTTCCAGAACTGAGTGAAAATCCTGTGGCTCAATACACAATTATCTGCTAGTCCAAATGTCTTAAGAAAGCACCTATGTGCAAACGACACAAAAGATCTTCAGAATTTGGCCAGTTTCTGAAAAACGGTTGCCCACATGGAACTACTCCAGAGCATGGCAGGTAGAGAAGCTAGTGCTCACTTCAATTATTTCTGAGATCTCAGAGCAACATTAACCCTCTTCAGAGCTATCTTCTGCTTTTCCAGTGTGGACCTGCTGACCATCTTTCCCTCAAACGAAAGAGGGAGGCTAGATGGAAAACTACCCACTAAACTTTCCAGTCCTTTAAATAAAGCCCTCTGCTGAGACCTTAGAGGGCATGTTCTCCCCATGTGTGTGTTCAGTTCCACGTGCTTCCAAGTTCAAAACACTGCTACAGTAATGAGATTATCCTGATAATGCCAGGCAGGCTCACGTGACACAAGCTTCAATGCAGTCCCCATCCAGGCTAAAAACACTACTGGCTTTTCCAATTTGGATATCAAGCTGGTGGATACACTCAAATAGCTACCTTCTGCAACCTCCCATCTGCAGAAACTGCCATCACAAATTTCCCCATTACCATTATTACAAAGAAGAGCAAAAGTAACTCACTTGTAAACCAAAAGCCATTCCGACCTGAGAAGTATGTCTTTTTCTGAAATAAACGTTACTCAGTTCTAAGAATTCACACAATTCACTTCCTTTGCTCTTCCTTGACAATGTCTATTTAGAAGAGATCTATTTATTCCTCCGCACATTTCACAGTTCCTGTTTCTAAATGAGAATCATATTAACAAAGGGTAGAAAGACACAAACATGTCTCAAGAAAGCAAGACTGATTTCTATAATGTATGTACAGTGTTGTTTCCAGAGGGACCCCCCCCCAAAGCTTCAAAGACAGGCATCAATGCAGTTAGCCTTTCAAGACTTACTGATCCTACCATGAACTTGCTGAAAATGAGAGAAGAAAGTAAAAAAGTGTTTAAGATAAAATGAATAATTGGAGATAACTGTATTACACTATAAACAGTTTCCAATTTACCTTTCATAAATAAATGTCAAAACTGACCTTCTTCCAAGAAACAGATCTGCAACTATTTCATGATAAATGATTGTCCTTTCACCTATTATTGTCACGTTGGATTAGAAGCACTTCTTCCTTCCTCTAATACAGCGGACTCCATGTTAAAGTTATTTCAAGATAATATATTGTACTTTCAAAAAAAACCCAGCAGAGTGAAGGGAATGCACTTCCCACAAATTCTCTCCATGCATAGTTATTACTCTCATTTCATTATTTTTCTGCTTAAACTAAACCACCTATGTCCTATTTCATACTGCAATACTTTCAGAAAAAAAAAAGTTCAAATACATATAAAACTTCTGAAAGAATACAGAGGACCACAGCACAGACAGCAAGAAGAGCAAAGCAACTGCAGCAAATGCTGCCCCCGCCAAGCACAACCATATTTAAGGAGATTATGTAGTGAAATTCAGATTTTTTTGTGGGTTTTGAACAGATACTGTGTATTTTTCTCCCTTCCCATGCTCTTTATAAGCTCCTCACCATCACCTCCAGGTACTACTCTTGACTATGTAACATTTGCTGGTACCTCCTCCCACTGTGAAACTTTACTGGTGGGTTCATTGAACCAGTGGTATATGTTGGCATGGGCATGCAGAGCTGTTTTCATCCCTTCCCTGCGGTTTCCTTTTCCACAGTAGGCTACCCAATATTACAAGGCACAGTCTGAACCAGTATAAACTTCCTGCTAAAAGACTGTGGTTCCAGTCCTCAGCCCGACCTTGGGCACCAAGGACTGACCACAGTCTCTTGAGTACAGAAGTATCAACATGCTACTGGAGTTGCTGAGTAAAATGATTAATGCTTTGAAATACCTGCATTTGCTAGCACAGTACGTTCTTAACTGTTTTCTTAGGCTTTTTGGAATCTGAAGCTTGCACCACCATAAAAGAATAGAATAAAAACACAAACCCATGCAGGTTTCTTCTCAAAACACTTTTTGGGCCATAACATAAACCCCACTGCGTGTCTGTGTGCCACTGAAATAAGTTATCTACTTAAAAGTAATATTATTTGAAAAGCATCCTTAAAAGTTAAATTCTTGAAATTTTGTTACATTTATATTTATATTTTAATAAATCTACATATAATTTTATATTCATGTTAATTTTAATTTTTTTTGTTTTATTTTACTATTAAACATGCTACAAACACACAATTCAGTTGAAAGCTGCAGAAGCATTGGGATCTGCTATCGCAAAACAAGCTAAAAAGGAAGAGCAGCTAAGAAAAAGGTAACATCAACTTTATTTGAAATTTACATTTGAATGTTATAAATATATGAGGAGAGCTGGATTAAGAAACGGATGCTGTAAGGCTATGCCAAGAGCTGCAAAACAAAGAACTGTTTGATCATACTAGAATAGAGTATTTCTTCTTACATAATGTTCCAGTCAATGGTTAGTACGGAAAGCTAGAGAAAAATGGCTCAAGTATAACCATTATTCCTAAATCTGAGAAGAGCTTAAAATTACACCTCAGGGAGCTAAGCTGCTTCACGCTGTGCGTAAGCTGCACATCTCCTCTCCCAGCAGTTCTTGCCAGCCCTCCCAAGCAGGGTGCAGACCATAACAGATCTGCTGTCATAATCCTCTCCCCAGAGAAAAGGAGGAGCTCCCTGGTCTTGTTTTACGAAAGGAGGTGAGACACTGGCTGAAGTCACTCTGAATATGTGTGGCGTGAGTCTTAATTATAGTCACATGAGATACGCCCAGTGATAGCCCTGATTGCCTTAATAAACCAATATGTATTGACAGAGCCTGTAAGAAGCAAGCGTGAGTGCTGTGAAACAAGCAGGAGCTGTGTAAGCAGCAAGAGCAAGGAATTATTTCTTCAGGGATGAATATGAATCTTACATCCCACACTTAGCTAGTAAAACATAATCCTGTATTTAATACAATTAAGCCAATTAACACCATATGAACACTATTTTAAAACTTGTCAAGTTGGGTACCCTAGTGCCTTGGGAACAGCCTTCATTCAGCAATGATAAAACCACTCTTACATTAAGCAGAACTCTTACAGCACAGGAGCACCACTTGAGATCAAAAAATAGCCCATGATAACTGATAATGACAACTCCCAGTAGCAACCTCCCAGCCATTTCACTGACCGCTCTTGCAGCCTGTGAAAGACAGAGCCACTAATATGAAGCTACAAGTCTTTAGCTAGTTTCAATCTAAGTAAAGAAAACCATCTAGCAAGAAATCTCACCCAGCCAGCCACAGGGCTGTTAAACTGCTTTGCTGAGGCTGGCTGCCACTGGGATTGCGTACTAGGGGCAATGCGGTGAGGAGGGGGTCTGCACTGCTAGACAAACCTCTGTTCCCCCACTGACACACCGATTTCCCTGTTGTATCCTCTTTTCTGCCATTCCCTGCTGGATGAGTTGGCGCAGTATGGAGCATGAACAGTCAGGTAAGGACAGAGAAGTGGAAGTCACACTCTTGGTCCTTCTAAGACTCTGGTTGGGGTCCTCTCCCAGTACTTGCCTGCTTACAGCTGGCTTCAGGGCACCAGCACACACAGTAAGACGGGAAAAACTGAAATAATTTCTTCCTTTGTGATCCATAAGGGGCACAGAGTAGAAGCGGTTCCCATAAGTGAGCTGGAGAAGAAGGGACAGAGCTTGAGAACTTCACAGAATTTATTAAGACGGAGTAATGGAAGAGGACTACAAACTGCTGCTGTAAGGCTGATAGCTCTAATGAACCACTGCACCATGGTAGACTTTGACGTTTGGGTAAACTGGACTGAAATAATCCATGTCTGCCAACTGTTTATCTATACTTATGTCCCAGTTGCCAGTATCATTCTGATGTGACAGTTACACATCTTAAAGGACAATGAGTTTTAAGCCTCTTTTCAGCCCAACGATGTAAATAAGGATCACAAGTAAATACCTATTGCTTTCACTTGAAATTGCTACAGATTTTGCTCACATCTTTTGGCCAACTTCACCCGGCTGTTAACCCTGACCAGAGTACTCACCAGTACAACAATTCTCTTAGCCCAATAGCCATTTCACACTATTTTGCTGATCTATGATTCCACTGTGAGAAGTGTATTTTTGTAAAGCAGGTAATTTCTTCAGAGAGAAAAGCTTAAATGGGTGAAAAGGCACTGAGGGAAGTCATGCGTTTAACCCCATCTCATGTAAAAATGGGGCAGGCCTTCAGTCAAACAGATGTACAAGGTTCTGCTAGTTTTTATAGTATTTACAGAGATAAAAGGCATTTGAAAGAAAATCTGTGCCTTTCATGTTAATTCCTAACATTTCTCCTGCCCCCCTTGACCCACGCTCTTGGCAGAGTCCTGCTTAGAGTCAGTCTGCCAATGCCAGGCTATGGCAGTCCCCTAAAAGTAACACTACTTGGCATGTTCAGAAAAGGGGGACTGGCGAAAACCACATGGCCAAGTTGGAGCCTCTTTTCTGCTCTCCCTCTCTCTGCAGGGACAGAGCAGAGCAATGGCAGTGGCAAATCTACTGGCAGATACCACATTTATTCACATTGAGAGTGCAACCTCCCTCATATGGACATTTTGCGATCTCTCTTATCTGAGCACATATTTATTTGTGCATATACATTCTAAAAACTGATTGATTACACTGGAAATTTCCCTGCTACTACATCTTAATATTTAGATTGATAAACAAGAATTTGCGGTCTCTGGAAAAGATCTTATGAAATGTCTGGGTTTTAAACTGCACCTTTCAATTACCAGTTTAATCTATTAATGTGATACCTCCCTCACCAGTTGTTGTAACTATTGCACAATCCTTTAGTCAGAAATGCTACAATGCAGTGTTATATATATGAAAGTCTTCTCTAATGCCAGTTTCCCTTCTGAAAACCACCATATGATTTCCTTTTCAGATCATATTAATTAATCCCCCATTGGATTAAACTGCTGTGGTTTGTTATTTGTTATGCTGTTAGCAAACAGCTGGCTCTTACTAACTTCAGTGTAGTTTGTGTGCAACTTAATATCATCTCCAGTACGAAACCCTTTTAAAGCTCAAAAAATGGTCTGTAATCTGTACGTCCTGTTGCATGGCATGTTTAATTTATAAACACTTTCATCTGTAGACAGTATTTTCCCACCGCATTTTTGTTTGCAGTTTCGATGGCAAACTACAGATAACAGAGCAGGCAGCTCTACTGTGAAAGTAAAGATACAGAGCAGATATCATTTGCAGAGAGAGGTATGCAAAAGACAGTAGAACCTATGTACCATTCAGAGCACAACAGCTCTTTGTGGATAAATGATGAAAGACATGATTTCTTCCAGTGAGTAGTAAGTATGCACAACAAATAGCTGTACCACTGTTTATTTTAAGAATATACCACAAAATGGGGAGAGCTACACAGCTGTTATCTGCACTTCTGTTACTGACCATTTCAGTGGTGTTTCTATAAATATTGCAGCTATAAAGACAAAGATTTAAAAATAGGTCGTAGGCATTAGGAGCAGATTATACTGTACAGGTGGGAAACAATGATTTCTGGCACAAGTACAGATGATGTCTGTGTTCAACATGTGGGAAGTCTCCATCAATACAAATCAGCTGCCACCAGTGCTGAATGAGCTCATGTCATTGCAGAGCACAGCATGAATCTTTGACACAGCTCTATTGCCTTCTCTAAGATACGTCTATATCTCAAGGGAGTAAAAAGACAGAAAACAGAAACATTTTTAATGTGGGTTGTGTGAATAGTCCTTTGATGTGTGCCTATAATAAAATAAGATTGCATATTCCTGATTGTTTCTGGTATTGGGTGAGAGACTACAGAGAATTACACAGAAAAGACAGACTTGCCATTCCTAGAAAACACAGTCACAGCTAGGGCAATTCAGGTATACAATGCCTCTAAGCCTAATTTCCCCAGGGAAACCTTGTCTATGAATGTCAAAGAGCACAGTATGGCTGGGTGCTCTTGAGAGCCCTAGCTGCACAGCTTTTCCTCATCTATCTGGAGTGGGATGGGCACCAGACAGATTACGGCCACCTCACTATCCACCAAAGAATCCTAACTGCCTTCCTAAGAGGTACAAAATAAGAACCATCCTGGCTGTCTACTTCCTCCCGGGATGCATCTTTTGGACACATCATTCTTCTGTCCTTGTCCTGCCAGTTCTCTTTAAAGGAAACATAAGAAAGGAGAGCATGGCCAAAAATCAACAACAAGAAAGCAGTCACACACTTGTCACACTTCTTACAGGTGACTCTTTCTTTAATACTTTAATAAAATCTTACCATCTTATAAAGTTCAGTATTTTTATTATCATAGTAAATATGACATATATCAAACCCTTGCTTCTGTCAGTCATATAGTTTCAAAATTGCAGCTTTTCCTTTGCAGCTAGCAACTTATTCCTCATTCCTTCCGCTTTTGCTTTCTGTCCTGCCCATAAGGCAGAAAGAAAGGGAGAAGAGTGGAAAACCTGTCCAAACAGCACTTGCCACCATTGAAATATGTCCAGTATGAGCATCCACAGACAGATTTACAGAGGAGAAACTAAAGCTCAAATTAGGACTCAAAGTATAACGTAACTTAATTCCCCTCTGGTTTTTGTGAGGAAGAAAATACAGAGAGAATATGCAGAACATCAAGAAACAGTGTTTTGTGGAAAACTACATCTCACACAGACTTCTAATTTACAGCCCAAATTGTTAACTAACAGCTGAAATCAGTTCAAGATTGATTGCTATACCTAAAGATTAATATACATTCATAGAAAGGTCCCCATTAGACACACCTCTTAAAGGAGTAAAAAGATTCCCCACATGGTTTTCAGCACTGGCCAGGATGCCGGAGCCATGTTCTTCAGCAGGAAACCACACAGTGGAATGCAGAAACCATAAATATTACCACAGATCAATTGCCAGTTGAAAACTGTTGCAGAGACAATCTATTCCTTCAAAAATGTTTGTTCATTCATACAGAATCCAACTGATCTGCTTTAAAAGCCTCTTCCTCAACCGAATTCTTAGATATCTGTAATAATTCCATTTAATGCAACATATTGGCTTTTTTGGCTATTGCTACTAAGTACTCAACTCTGCTAATCGTCTTAACGTTTTATTCCGTAAGCAGTGAACTGGTCTACAGAATTTAAGAGAAAATGTTAATCAACTGCATAGATGTGTATTTAAATATAATACGGTTATTAAATTAGATTTTAAATTGGCACTAACTTCAAGTAGACACTCAAGAATAGGAAAAAGTAGTTTTATGGCTGTTAGTCTACATCAAACATTGAATCACAAATGCTTGTTTTTTCCAAAGGGCTTTTTCCTTTCATCTGTTCTCCAGCTCCCCGCCACATTCCCTGCACTCAGCTTCTAATTCTCAGTTCCTAGCCATCAACACAAGCTCAGCGTTCCAGTTTATCCTGTCAGGTTTTTCTCTTTCCTACCCAGGGAAAGCAGGAAGAGTAACTGAGCACAGGAATGACAGATGTCCTTTTGGTACTTGGATCCAGGTTCAGATCCAGCCTATGGCAGCCAAAAACTAAAACAGCTGAGCTCTGAAATGGAGCATATTCACTGCAGATGAAATCTTCAGGTTATCTACACAGTTCTCCAACTTTTATCACACAGAAACTGTGGTTTTACCAAAGGCTTTATATTGGCCAGATGTTTACAAAAATAAGTAAATAAAATGCTTTTTTCTAGTATGACTGTACTTTTCCCTCCCATAACAAATTCCAAAACTTTTGCTCCTGAATATGAACACACCCTATGCTTTAAAGATCAGCAGAAATTTTAATGTGAGCACTTTATATGAGCCATAGCAGCAAAGCAGGTAAGGAGACTTGTGACGGGCACAAGACTTGCTGGCCATGCCTTGTTGCAAGCTCAACATACCTGTAGTTGAGTAGCTATAAAACAGTCATTCAGCCTCAGGAACCCAACGCCCATGAGACTACATGCAAAACCCCACTGGCTGTGAGTGACCAAGCAGGTCTGACATTAGACTTTCTGTGTTGCTTTTTTTTGGTTTTGTTACATATGTCTGAAATTTATCAGGAACGCAAACAAAACTCATCATCTTTGAAAAGCTACTCACCCTCAAAAACCAGCTGGAAAGGAAAAATCTAGTAAGATCTACCATTACCAGTCTTGTGTACTATAGGCAAAGAAGCACAGGTCACACATCCATGAACAATGAATTCAGAAATCTGGGGGGAATTCTGACTACACTGAAGTGAATATAAAATCTCACATGTACTTCAACAAGGATGGATTTTACACACACTGTTAAGAACTCAATGATTTTTTAGATTTATCTCGTTATCCATGGCCACCTCTTCTTCTGGTTGAAGTAAATTACAAAACTTTCCTTAATGTCTACTTTAACAGTCAAATGGAGGAATAATTTCAAAATTCAGGATGGAAGGTGATTTGCTACTGAGACAGAGCTCTGTAAGCTATGAGTAATTACTTCATACAATTACAAGTCTTAAAATTTCCAGTGCACTTACATGTATTGAAGCAGAAAGCAAATAAGACTTATCTTTTTTATCTTCTCATTTTTTAAATACACAGGAGATTTTTCTCTTTTTTAAAATTTTTTTTAGTTTCCTGAACTAAAAGCAAAAAGGTAAAATGTTAAGGCCCTAGAAAACCTTTATAGGTTTGTTTATCCTTCCCCTGCCAATGTAATATCACAAGCCTCTAGTAGCTGCTTATCATAATTTATTTAGCTCCATGCTCATCTTTGATTTGTACTATTCATGAATGGTGGGAGTGAGCTACTGTAAATGAGTCTTTGACTAAGCAGATGATCTGAAATCAAGGAATAGAGTACAAGAACTTGGAAGGCTCAGAATAACTGAGCAGAGAATATAATTCAGATGGCACAGAGATTTCGGTTTGGCAAGGATGCAATTTACAAAACTCACACTTCATCAAATTCAGTGAAATCCCTTCACTGGGGGAAATGAATTGTGTAGTAGGGTGAGATGAGAACACTCAGGAAGTATATTTGAGGGTTTTTTTCAGAATTGGGTAATTGTTATATGGAGGTAGATGTGCCTAATCTAAATGAAAATCTGCTTTGCATGATTCCTGAAAGTGTCTTGAAATATACATTAATTTATTCCTCTGGGCAAATCTTTGACATTGGTTAAAAAAAAAAATATATTCCTGCATAATACTGAGAAACACAATCTGGTATGTTTAAAATCTCAGTGTATATTCTCCCTTAATATTATTATTTATTTTCAAACTAGTTTAGAATGCAATTAAGTCCTTCAAAGATCCTCAGCTGAAAAACTAAGGTTTTTTTCTGAAAACAGACTTTAGCACTAAAAAAATAGAGAGGAGATGGATTCTGTTGGTAACACAATTGAAGCGATGCTGCTCTTAAGAAACATTTATAGGATCTCTGTGGATATAACAGTTGATACATGGCATTAAGTTACAAAATCTTCTCACACGCAATCTTGTTTCTAAGAATGAAATGTTTGGCAATGTATGATGTTAAAGTTCTCATTTTTTCTAGTGAGAATTTAGCTGGCGTGTATCTTTGGAATCAGCCTCTATCAGATGAAACTTGAAAGTTCGAAGCATCAGTACTTTTCATCGCAAGATGTTGACAGTAAGAGGTTGCGTTTTCAGCAGATGGGAGTAATCCCTTTGTCCTCCTATTAAAAGAGAAAGTCCTGTACTTTTGAAAAACAGAGATCTAGTGAAAAGCAGAATTTGGGGAGAAGTCCTTTACTCATCAATCCAGTAAAATCCACTGAAGATTATTATTTTAGTTGAAATGAGTAAGCATCTTCTATGGACAAAATTTATGTGGGGGTTTCCCTACCAAGGAGACACAGAATGTTAGTTTCCCTTCGTGATAGTATGCTTGGAATACACTCCCAAAATTTGTCCTGAGCAAAATTATTTTAAATGTAGTCATATTAACCTGTTTTAATAGAAATTCTAAGTGTTTTACCTTTCCTGATAGAGAGTTAATTTGATCTCAGCTCATTCTTCCCTGGAGTGAAACCCTACCTTACTCAGTTACTGAATACACAGAAAACTTACTGCATATTTATCATGGGTCTGAACTAATGACATCAGTGAATATCTAGCTGCCTAGAGCAGGATGATGGGGTAGCTCCGCTGACTGAAACAGAAACTTTGCCAATCTGTGCCACCTTTAACATTTTGCTAGGTAAAGCAAAACAAATGGAATCCACAATCCCTCCACTTTCCAGCACTATTAAATGGATTGTGGAACTACTAGTGCTGGTGCGCGATTTCCTAAGAATTCAAAGCTTGAGTGTTACAGTCCTCTTTACTTTGACTATATGTCAGCCTTTCCTCTGCTTTCTGAATTGAGTTCTCCTTGTTCTTTGGACTTCCTGGGGTATAGTAACCATGGAAAATAAATCTCTTTCCTTGTCTTCCATATCTACATTTACCACCAGCAAACGTCATTAAATCATGAAAAATTATTTCTGTCACATTCTTAAGAAAGCTAGATGACAGTCCATCCTGAGAAGATCAAATCCAGTGCATAGAGAAATGTAGTGAAGTTTCACACTTCTTGATGATTCTACATATTCTAACAATGACAAAATATACCTGCTACTTCTTTCATTCATTTCACTTTTTCTTTTATTGAGAGCTCAATAGTTCACTCCACAGTCACATTACAGCTTGAACACCTATGGTAGTTGAGAGAGGCAAGGAACAAGCTCTCTGCCAGCCTCCCTGTAAAGAAGTCCAGCTGAGTCAGTCTGCAGAAGGTTAGTAAGTTAATCACCATGCTCATTCAATTCTTTTATCTCAATTTTTTTATGTAACTGCAGGTTCTGCATTTTCTTCCAAGGACACTGGGAAGTCATTTCATAGAGATCAATAACAAGGACAATGTATTTTGATTGGCATCAACAACCAGGTTAAATTCAAACTGGTGCTCTAGCGATGAAGATCTCAAGATTATTACCAGTCCCCTGAGCTAACCATGCATTCCTCTAAAATGAACTTGCTAATTCTGCCTAAAACTCATTTGTGTTGCTCACTTTTCCACTGTTTTCAGCAGAGTGCTTTACATTATGAGCAACCTCTTCTACGGAAATTCTTCCTGGATGTCTTATTGACTAGACAGCACACCTGTATAAATTCAATCCAAGTCTTTGCATTAGCTATGATCTTAAACTGCTGACTGGCAGATTCCACTGCTTTCCCTTGAGAGTGCTATATGCAGGGTACCTCTTTAAGTTCTATTTAGCCTCCTTTCTTTTAAGCTATGTAGGCTGTTCATATCCTTTGTACTACAAATAGAACAGATACAGTTAATTGAAGGCATCCCTGCTGCTGAATTTAGCCTGCTAGTCTGGTAGTCTGAAACTTCAGAGGAAGTTCCTATAACACAGAATGAAAGGCTACTTTAATTTCCTCTGACCCTGTTACAGACCAAAACTTTTTGACAGGAAGGATTTTTTTGATATAATAGGAAGAAGCAGTTTTACCCTTCCAGCGATATGCTTCTAGCGCTCACATCGAGCAGAAGCTGCATATCTTACTGGTATACAAACACCAGCATACAGGAATCCTAGCAGGATACAAAAAACTAGTAGGAAAAATTTGATTCTCCAAAGTGAGACTTTTAACTGACTCGCAGCAACACAGAGAAAATATATTAGAATTTAGGGAAAGTTTTAAAAACATTTAGTCCCTTAAGAAAGACCTTAGATGCCCAGTGTCAGGTCTCAGCAGCCATTGGCCTTCCAAGTGCTTTTGAGAATCCTCAGTTCCTTATTGCACAAGTTCCTTCATGCCTAAATAATTTTGAAATGTGGATCTTAAGTAATGGAGTAACTGCAGAGTTTAAGTGCTATTTTACCTCAAGAAGATCAGCTGTCCACTTGCCTATACATCTAGAGAAGGAATTCCTATAACGTCCCCTTTCCATAGGGACTGTTAAAAGGTGGTATAGGTAGACCTCTTCTGCGAGTGCTCAGATTACACTGGAAACGTGCAAGCACAACCCTAGTTCCGAAACTGGAAAATGTCAGCGGTTTCTTTGCTACTGTTTCATTTATGTGTAGTCATTATTTACCAGATTGAACTACACTATCATACACAGTTTACTCTTTCCTGAGGAAACAGGAGGTGGTGCTGGTGAACCTGCTAGTATACATAATTGATCAAATAACTTGAAAACCTGCAGAAGCAGAAGAAATTTACCTTATGAACCTTGATACTACTTTTCTTGAAAAGTGTGCTTTAATACTACTTTTAAGTACTTCAATACATCTTTAAGTAGGAGAGCATTCAGAAGCCTGTGATTCTGATACACTATTTCCATTTTAAACTCTACCCTATTTAGGATTTCCATTGCTGTTATGTTTTGCTCTTAAATAAGACTGAGCTTGGAGGTCTTGACCCCATTTTCTCAATTGCTTTTGCTAATTTAACAGAAAAGGTTTTGAGGTTGGGACTGGAAATAACTAGCTGTTTTATAATTCTGGATTATTTTCTTTTGCTCCAACCATTTAATGTGGCTGTGCTTCTGGAAATATTTTTTTTTCAGGTCATTAAACTGTAAATTGCAGTGGTGGCTTTCAGGAATTGGGGGACGTGAGGGGACAAATTATAAATGACCAAGTTGTTTCATTTAGAAATACACTTTCTCTGAATGACCATTAATTACTTCCCACATAAATTTCCTAGTACTTATATATACACAACATCTGTATGGGTGAGTCTGAGCATGGTTGATGAATTTGAGGCGATTTATTGAAACAGACCTCAAAAAGGTTTTATGCTAAACACTGCGGGGTCTTTTCCAATGCAAGCTTGCTTCTGCAGTGGCGAGTTCTGGAAATTTTTGAGAAGAGGGGAAAACCAACCACCTACAGCACATCAGAAGTGAATGACAGCAGAGCAGTCCCCATGCACTACGCTCTTTTCCTGTTGGTACCATACAAAGTCGGGTCCCAGTTCGACGACTTAAAAAAAAAAAAAGTCTAGTTAGCTATCTCACTCTACCAGCAATGTGCAGAGGAGGGGGCTCTAATTAAGGGCTCTAAAGCAAAGCCCTTAATTTCAGAAGAAATACATATATATTTGAGTTCTTTATGGATAACCAGATGCACGTAGCTGCGTAATGCCTTGAACACAAGCTGGGGGGGATGTGCTGTCTGTTGCCCTCCAGCACCACAGTGTCAGCCTTGGATGTCTTGGGCTGAGGGAAGCCGGCCCCAGAAACCCACCAAGGAAAGCCAACCAAGACACCCTAGAAAATTTACAACTGTGCTGTGACACTGTGATGGGGTGGGGGTGGGTATGTTTTCTTTTAATGAGGGCTGAATATTAGTCACATCTTTGCATGTTGTTCAACACTGCTGATAATGTTGATAAAACAGGATGATTGCTGCACTAAAAGGACATTTATAGAAAAATTAGCACAGATGGGGTGAAATTATAAATACGTTGTCTGGACATCTGTGTCATTTATACAGAAAAAAACTAAAATGAGTGATAATTATCCACATTTGGTGGAGCAAATGAGGAAAGCTTATTCACTGTGTAAATAATACAGTATGCCTTTGGCCCCACTCCAGCAAAACTATATAGGCAACAAACCTTTAGGCTTGCACTGGATACTCTCTGATTCTTATATAGGCACAAAGTAGCACTGGGTTTCTCCCATGGTGAATCTATAAGAATAGTATCAATTGACCATTTCACTGGCTCCCTTCTCCATATTACATACACTCATTTATAACCTCAACATGCTAAATGACAAAGCCTTTAAATACCACTAGTAATTTATAAAGATTTACCAAAGTTATAGCATGCAAAAAAAAGTCCCAGAGAGCTGAAGGGCCTTTAATAACATTAGCTAACCTAAACTGTCTTAATTCCAAATTATACATTGTTTTTCAGTTCACTAGTGGTGCTCTGAAATCTGCATTTTTTATGAGGATGGCCATGTTTTCTTCTGGTGTTATTTACTTTCCTGAAGTGTCTTCTGCCACTGTAAAGTTACATAATACACAGAAGATGATAGAAAGACTTCCCTAGGACTTTTAAATTACTGTCTATCATGCATTGGTTTTGAATGTACTTTCAGTCACAAGCATTTTATTTATCCTTTAGGGTGATGTGTCCTTTGAGCACAATTGTTTATTTCAGAAATGGCAATAAGAAAAATGAGAGGTGGAGTCCATTTCAAACATAGCCCTCTCCCCCGAGACATCAGTTTTCCTATGGATGCTGTGTGGCATCCATTATATTTAAAATGGCTTGTTCTCCTCTAATTGGATTCCAGATGATTATTTTTGCCAAAAACAAAGGTTTTCTGTGTTCTTAAAATAATTAGGCCTGATTGCAAATCAAATTACCCAATTTCAAAGGCTTGTTTCCCTCTCTGAAATGCCTGTTACAGACAGACTACAGATGACTAAGTCTTGTGTCATCCTGTGGCTTTATTAGGAGAATGTTCTAAGTCCTTCACTTTCCCTGTAATCAGAACTATAATTTCTTCAGGTTATTTTAAGACCAAGCTACAGCTAAAGCAGGAAACTCAATTTTATTTTGAGCTCCAGACATGTCGACACAGCAAAGCAGGGCTCCAGTTTTATAGGCTATCTTCTTACATAAAGCCTAACACTGGTATTAAATTCAAGTTCTCTATGAGATGCACCATGCTGACTACTATCAGATAGCTCTCTATTCATGGAATGAAGAGTGGCACAAATGTTTGTTTTGATAATCTGTTTATAAGCTACCCTTGTAGAAACAATATAGGCTCAGTATGGCCACTTCCTTCTCTCTCTCATTCATTTTTAAATGAATAAGGAAAACAATCCTGTACCCAAATGAAAGAGAAGAGATAACGTAACAGCAGAGACATGCCCTCAAACTACCTAACAGCAAGCTCAGGGCATGTGTTTCCATTTAGCTCTTCAGCTTTGTTAGTGGCATTTGTTTCAGTAAAATTGCAGTAAGTTATAGAATTAATTCTACGGAGGCAGACAATTTACTCTTAATTCTGCTAAGACACTTAATCATGATGTAAGCTGTTGTACTAATAGCATAAAGAAGGTGCAATCATCCTTCACAACTATCTACCTTTAAAATGTAAAAAAAATCTGACAAAAGCTTTGAGAAGACATACAATGAACTTTAGAAAACTAACGTGTGATGAAATGTAAAAGCAAATTAGCAGCGACAGTGCAGCCATGAGGTTTTCTTGAGGCTGTGGAAAAAATAGAACATGGTTAGTACTCCACTACTTTTCAACAGCCTAAAGTGGGCCTCACAGCTAAAATGTCATCTCACATTTGATCTTCTATTGCCAGGATATAACTTAATTAACTCTTTTTTGCCAGTTCGCTGTTTGTAACTCAATGGAACATCATTCCTGCTTTTCTTTAATGTCTTCTCATCCTCCTCGAAAGAGCCTGAGGTTGCTCACAGTAATAACCAGTTACCTCTACCTATACCACATTACTTTCTGCGCTGTTCCTTTCTCTCCACTCCCCCTTTCTCATTTTTGCCCACTAATGAAACCTGTCTCCCAACTCTTGTTTTATCTTTTTACCTTTAATATCTTTCACGTTCCCTTTCCATCTGCACTGTGTACCAAGAAGTACACAAAAAGGAACTGATGCTAACAAAAGAACTGCTTACTGCTCTGGGAATAAAATACTGCTCTTCCCAGTGAGAATTCACCTGTGCTTTTCTCCTGTCTTTCTATCTAGCTTTCATACCTGTGGCTTTTATCACTGGGAGAAGCAACATCGTCCAAATTTATTATTACTCCTATTACTATTATTACTGTGGTTATTAGTATTGTTATTACTCTTAATAAATAGTTGCAAATTCCTAAAGCTTTATAAGCTAATAACTAGATTATGTCCCTAGTGGGAGTTACCTGAACATGAAAGGGAGGGAAAGAGCAAAATGGATCTTCCTTCTCTCCATATCACTTGCCCTTCCTTTGCAACTCAGAAGCTGTAGGTATCACAAGGAATCATAACTGTAGTTCACGTCAGGAGTTCAAACTGGTGCTGACATTTGAAATACTCCTTTTAAAACTACAAAAATTAGGGACTTAGAAAAATGAAAAATATTAAATCTAATGAGATGGCGTATAAAGGTATGAATGTATTCCCCAAGTCATGAATGGTTCCAACTCCAGCTTACAAAAAGGCTCTGTATCAGTATGATAGCTTTACTTTTAAAAGAGTAGCATGCTACATAAATGAAGCGGAACTATGTAAGGCTATGAGATATCCTGCTAAAGACAGTCCAAGTGTCAGGAAGACACTTTAGTACAGGGAGTGCAAAATTGCTTATTTGTGCACTTAAGTTAGATGTAGATTTACATATTATATTGATTCCAGGCTTGTTATCTGGAATAGTCATTCTTATGTCACTCCCTTTATGGGAATCTCTGTGTCAATGCAAATGTTTTAGGGACAAGCAAGAGCAAAGAGCGAGCCTAGGCACTTTCACACATCAGCAAATGATATACTTGGTTAATCAGAGGCCTTATTTTCACTACGTTTCATTAATGCTTTTAGTAGGTGAGCAGAGAATTTATAGGGGTGAATTTAATCTGGTAACTTCACTGCATGGCTCATTTTAATTCAGAAAGCAAAGCACCTCTGAACAGTGACCACAACAGAGAAACTGTGGCTATAAAGCAAATGGATTTGTCATCCCTGACCCGAGCATTACCAGTAAGAATCACTTCACTGAGTTTCCACTCACTCGAGCCCACTCAAATGGGTATATTCCTGGCTCTAGGTAAGCCATGTATAAGCCCAAAGCATCGATGTTCTACATGAGAAGATAATTGCTGAAGGCAATGAGAAATTGGTCAGTTCTGCTTCCTAGACAGAAACTAAGAAGACAGAGCAGAAGTATTCAAAAAGAAACAGCTAAGCAAAATCAGGATGCATCTCTCTATCCTCACCCCTCCTTAACACATTAACTTTTACACATGCAAGACTAAATATACCCAGTGTTTTGGCTGCGAGAAAGGCTGATCTCGCCACAGCACTCAGGGAGAGATTCACGGCGAGGTGTCAGCTTGGCGCGTTTGGGAGGAGCACTGAAGTGCTCCGAGTTCCTCCACTTTGCCTTGCAGTAAAAGTGACTGCAGAGCATCAGAGGAAGACCTCAAGAGGGTCCAACTTCCATTGATTAGGGATTCTAATGAAGATGTACAAACAGCATCTACATCTTTATAATGCAGACAACTGCCAATTAATTTACTAAAGAAGAAAGAAAATTCTCCTACCTGTCAGAACTGCACATATAGTGAACCACTGTTTCTCAGTTTTCCTGACTATGAGCGACATGAACTGTGTATGGTTACGAACACAATCAGGCTTACATTGAAACCCAAGCTGATTAACTGGAAAGAGGCTGACAGTAAATCATCTCCTCATGACTGTTTGGAAGTTTTCGCCAAAGACTCCCAGGAGAAACATTTCAGCTTCTTCCTCCTCCTTTCCTCCCTTCCTCATCCATCCCACTTCAGCATGACCCTGTTCGTTACAGCTCTGTTCAGGCAGTTACTGGAGTCAGCTGACAAGATATTATACTTAAGCTGCTGCCTTTCCTTCTTGTCCTAACTTAAGAAGTCACCAAGAAGTGCCACTGAGAGACTGGAATGCTGTAATTCCCGGGTTCTTGTAGAAAGATTGAGGGATACGGTGGTTACCCCCAAAACACTGGGAAGGACAGCTTTTGTTACCCTGAGGTAGGAGGTTTGGAATAAACCTGTGGTCATTGTAATCGAAGTGCAAAATATTCCCCAAACTGCATTCATAGCAAATGCTTTCTCTCTTTTATATAAGCTCTAGGTGTTCCCTAGAACAACTGTATGATTTATAACCACCTGCACAAGTAGCTTAATTCTGAGATACCCCAAGTTCCCAATTTTGTGATCTTCAAAAGCTTGAAGAACACTTTTTAGGTGGTTTTATTGCTATTGCCAGCTAATTATTGTTTCAAAGGTAAAATATCCATAGTCGTTTTGATAATATATCCAAAACAATGGAGAACTTGCTAGTGAATACAGAGGGATACTATTTGTTTCCAGGATTTTTCTGAAATCGTAACAGCAAGTCAGCAAAATAATGCCTTGCATGTTGCAGAAAAGCCACTGGAAACAAAGAAGAACCACTAAAGATAGTTCACAAGAACTGACAGCATTTCTTAGAAATTCTATATTATGCACTTATTTTGTATCAGACACTCACTCTCAGCAATTCTTACCTAAACAGGCTTCAGCAAAATCCAAACCAATGATACGTTGGAAGAAAATGTTATGACTCTGAGAAATCATATACAACATTTTCATGAAGCAGGGCAGAAGGTTCAGTTAATTATTCCTTGCCTGTAGTGAAGCTCACTTCACCCTGAATAAAGATAAATCATCTTTTGCCTCACAAAAGTGTTTGGCTTTTTAAAGATGAATAAAAAATTTTTTATATTGACTGACTATGTTAATAGAACTCTATTCACACTGCAACATTAAGCCTCCAAACTCTGCCTTAAATAACAATACTATATTACGTAAGCATGCTGAAACCTCAAGCCCTTATCTGTTTAATGAGGGCACCATGAATTCATAGTTATTTGCTATGTTTGTATTTTAAATGCTCTGTGCTTTAGTTCCCATCCATAACACAGCAACAACAACCTCCCACATTTCACAAAAGGTGTTGTGTGAATATATGAATATTTAGGAAAGTTGCAAAAGGTGAGCTCATGAAGAAATTAATAAATTTTGCATACTGAGTAGGGTACAAACAGGGTGTAGTTAATAATGCCTGCAGCCATGCACGGAACAATGAAGTTATAGAAACATTTTCATCTTTCAACCACTCTGGACATAGATAAGGCAGAAGTCCTATAGGAAGAAAACGTGATGTGATTATGCCGTTCCTATTCCTACCAGCTTCTTGAACTTTGGTCCCTTCTCAGGTTCTTTATTCATTCTTTGCCACTTCCATCCAAGCTGCTCCTGGCTCCTATCATTCAGCCAGTCTCAACCTTCCCACCATGCCCCAGCTTCCCAGTAGTCCTCAACCAGACTCAGTCTCCTTGGCCAACCAGTTGGTTCCCTCCCCAATCAGTTTTCTTTTTTCCCCTTCTCTCCCTTATGCTTCCAGTTTCCATCTGGCCTTTCATCAAAGTCTACTCCTTACCACGCTTGGTGATGGAGGTGGAGGGGTCTACAAGAGAGTTGAGGGTACAACAGGCTCCTGCCTTCAATTCAGGCACCTGGAATTGCACCGGGGCTGCTTTCAGCTGCCCTGCCTTGAAAAACAAGACTGCTAAAAAGGACAAGAATGCAACATGCTAACCGAAGACAGAATACCTTGACATTTTATCAGCAACACAATAGTAAAACTTGATCTGCAATTTAAATTTGGCCAACAAAAATAGATTTGCACAGAGAAAGTGAAAAGTTGCCTTTCAGCCACAAATATCACATGCCAAGTTCCTGCTCTAAAGGCAGAAACCACCAGAGTTTTGTGCTCTGGAATAAGGCAGACTGATGGAACTTTTCAAGGACAGAATATTTTATTTTTGTCTAGTTCCTTTCTCAAAAATGGTTGAAATGTTTTGGCCAAAAATAACAGGGGAAAAAAAAAAAAGAGAATCCACATTTTAGCAGACAGCTGAATGGCACCTTCGCAATCCTCACAAATATTTAGTGTCATTTCCTTCTAAACCATAAATGTTAGTAGCACATCACACTAGTCTGAAAATCTCAAAGATAAGCTTCTTTACAAGTAAGTCTCATCATTTTTGACCACTGCTACAATGATGATTCTGTTCTAATCTGGTACAAAAATGTGGCTTTAACAGACAAGAAAAACCAATACACTGATAAGCTGAATGGTAAGAATTAAACAGTTACTGGCAATGAAAGAGGAGACTTACTAGTTCTTTCCTGTTAACACATGGTTAAAAATAAAGGGTAACATATAATTCATGGGACTTGATAATCATTCCACCTTGCTATCCTAAAATGCATTTTCCCTTGCCTGTTAAAAAGCCCAGGTAGTACAATTCCAGGTAACAGACAATTAGTCTATCCAATGTAAGGCCTCATATAAACTTGTGACTCCTGTTGTTTCCCAAACACTCGAATAATTTCACTAAGTTCTTTGTAAGCATGAGACCAGAAATTAATTTCCCCTCCTACCAAAGGTACTTCCTCAAAACATTTGCTTCTGCTTTAAGGAACATAATTTTTAGAAAGCACTTTCAAAGGCTGCAATCAAGTTTAAGATGACGATGACCATCCAACCAAGTTAGCAATGCCACTGGAAAAAGTCCTTCTTAATTTGAAGTCTGGAATACTTAAGACAACACAAAACTTTTCAATCTGCTGAGTCAAAGATCTGGTGACATTTATTATGACAGCAGAAAGTGTAGGACTTCATCATTTTACCATAGCAATTGTAATCATTCTTAGGAAGTAATCATTAAAAAATGATTATACAGTCTTTTAATTCTACCTAATTCTTTAAACATAAGGAACTTTTTCTTGATCTGACATTATCAGAATCTCTAAACAAAAGGTTTTCTGTATAATAGATATATGGAGTGAGGTCCAGCGATAATACGCACCATTTCAGATTGATGAAGAATTTATGGGTCTCTAAACATCAGTGCTTTAAACATAGGGTATTTGCCTTCTTGGATCAGAACTAGAATATTCAACAGCTTGCAGGCGGAAGTCCATACAGCGCTAAATAGGCATAACACATTATTTTATTTGTAACTTTATTTATTGAAAATTTATTTCCAGACTTAGAAAACTGAATAAACTATGGCCGTTTCCCCATAAAGACCTCTGTGCATGTCCTGGGGTTCTTACCAACGGCGTGATCACAGTGCCATAATAAAAGTGGGACAACAGCTTTCATTTACTTCTCTGCTTACTTACAGCAAAGTAGCTTCAGCAGTAGGGAGCTCAGCATTGCCTAACTGCCTGTATAATTTTCTCACTTCTCAAGCAACAACAACAGCAGTGTAGGCACAGGTGCCAGAAGAAATGTGTAAGAATATGTAGTTTTGCAGAGGCTTCAAGCTCAGCTGTGCATGGCAGCCCTGGGGCCTCCATTGTAAAGATAAAATATTTCCTGAAAGACTGAAGAACGTCAGCACAAAATTTTGTTCTTTCTATAATAAGTAAGAATAATACTTAATTTCATGCTTCCCTTTTCAAGTCTGTAAAAGTATGTAAGCCTTCACACATGCACAACATTTGCTTTTGGCTTAAGTACAAGCAAATGAAATTTCAAATCAGAGGGTAACTTTTTCTGAATATTTTTCCATATATAAAGACAAGTGACTGAAAGAAAATGGCAATTTAATCCCAGACTTTACCAGCTGGCATCAGACATAGATTAAGATCATTGATTTTGGAACAGCAATGGATTTTTAGATTTTGGACAAGTAGGATATCTATTCATATCACTGTGAATAACTGATCAACATTTTGCATTATTTAGGAGACAAAGTCACATCATGAAGTGGACAGGAACTGGCACCCACCTACTAGACAGACAGTTTTTCTATACATTTTATCAAGTAAGCAAACATGCCCTAAGGAACACTGCAAGAAAGTGACTGTTACCAGTATAACTGAGAGCTGTTCCTATTTTGTGCTAAATTATTGAAGTAATTTGAACAAACTCTAAAATCTGCATAGACAAAATGGAAGTAATTTTCTTTTTTTCCAAATTATAAATTATTTTATAAAGTCTTTGTGTTTTCTTATGTAGTGATTTCTCCCCTCACAAGGACAGGTTTCACCACACCAAGGTAGAGTCTAAGCATTCCAAATGTGTTATGATTAAATCCATAGGTTTGCATGAATTGAGAAAGAACAAGGGGAAAATGACAATAGAAATAAAAATTAAGAAAAAAGTTGACTCGCCCTTCTTTAACTTTGGGAAAGGTCGATATGAAACAAGGATACTGTCAGTAAGGAAGGTGAAATAAATAAAGTGATAAGGACTTTTACACTATAAGACAGATGCCTCTTGGCAGAAAAATATATTAAAGTATTTATGGACAGCTCATTCAAAATGTAACAAACATTAAATACTGAAATGTGCCACTATGCATGCCAAATAATTTTCATCTCAGTGCCATTTTCACTCATTGGAAATCTGATGGACTGCAGATTGGTTTTTTTATTCTTTGATCTAAAAAGTCATAGTAAACATGCAAGTGCCATCTTAATAATCTTGGGAAATTAACAGTTATTTTTTCTTAATTAAATTTAGTCAGTTCTAATTTTCAGCATGCCCCAAGGTTCTTTATTCTTTTCATGCATAGGGGCCTTATAAATAACATAAACAAATCTTACACACGTAAGACATCCTTCAGGCCAAAGAATCCCAAGCCAGCCAGTTTATGAACACTTTCACCTTATTTTCTTTGTGAAGGGAGGAGTACATCCGTGTGTACAAGGACCACTGTGTAGCTACTGTGATGTCCCAACACCCTTGAGTTTTTCTGCTAGTGTAAAGCAGTGCAATTCAGGGAAGTCCAAGAAGAGGCATCAGCAAGCTCTGCTGTATACTGTACGGGTCATCCTGAAAAGAAACCCATGAGAAACACCTTTTATGGCACATGAGATACAACTTTCCCAGCTTAGAGGAAAACAGACTCACAGGTGACAGAGGAAAAGATCATGGCAAGCCCTGTGAAGAAGGAAAAATTAAGAAATACTACACTTTATACAGGCTGCAAACATACAGCTCTATACTCAAGTTTTCATAAATTAAACCAGATCTCTCATTTCCTAGCAGTCTAATCTCTTAAAGGCTGGACCTTTCCCAAAGCACATGTGTTTCACATAAGTGAAATTACCAGTACCCAGAAAACTGTCAATATTCAGACACTAACTGTAAGATATGAAGACCGTGGCACGAAATGAGGCAAATTAATCCAGGAGGTAGCCGGTGCCTGCTCCGCAGAGAGAGACAACAGGCAATTACTGCTGATTTCCAAGGCTACAACCAGCACTCTCTTAAAAACTTGTCTCAAATCCAGGAGAACCAGAGGTATCCAGTCTACCAAACAGCACCATACCACCAGAGACAACTTGCATGTGGGGCATTCCATATTTCAGAGGGTGGCCATGAGCGAGAAGTTGTTATTCTTCCAGTGTTGCCATCTGGCCAAAGAGGAAAGGTGGTTTTGAGTGTGGCCAAGAAGGAATGACAAAAAGATGTGGCGAGTATAAAATCAAATTCCTACCACTGCTGCCTTCTGGCATACAGGATTTTCATTTTTTCTCTATTACCCACATGAAATAATATTAACAACTGTCTTATTATGACAGAGATTTTTGAAAGCTGAGAAAATTAACAGCTAAGAGGTATAGAGGAAAGATAGGGCAAAGAGCCAAGTATTAATTAAATGCCTGAGAGATTGAAGGCCCATGTTCTGAGCTATTATACAGTGGATTCAATCCACTACTGGTTAAAAATCTCAGGTTCAGGTGTGCCCAAAAGCCTCTAATTCAAGAGCAGAATCTGCCTGATTTAACAGCAGTGGAGATGTCTGATGGTGCTAACAGCTCAAGAATATAAGGCTACTGAGCATGAAATCTTGGGCAGAAATGAGCAGAAATTATATTCCCCTCCTTGTACAAATACACATACTTCTTGAAGCTATGCAAGCCGAACACGTCTACCATGATTTGATCAATGTTAACTCAAACAATATTTACGATGGATATTGCATGTAACAACTAAAGCCATAAGTCCTTCAACACTATTATTGCCTAATGGATTACATGCCCTTTCTCCCCCCTTTTCCTTCTGTCATGGCCATACCAGGGTTCACTTTGAAGCAGGTCAGCACCCAACCAACATAAGTAATTTCATTCTAGTGAAGTCAGCAGTACCCAGCAAATGGCCGGTGTTCTGACATCACCATGTACAATTAACACAAGCTATTTTGCTTACTAGCAACCTAAGGTTGTGGTGTTCAAAAGCCACCATCTCATCTAGGGACTGATGAGAATGGAGGACTTCTTCCTTCTCACCAGAACAAATAATAGCAGGAGGCTCCACCACTTTGATTAAAATAATATGACTTCATAATCCCACTACTAAATGTGGTTATAATTGACTAACAATGTTATTTTTTACCCATAATCTGGTTAAAGATGCACAATAATCTTGGAAGGAATGTTGTATCTATGTAGTCTTCATGGGAAATTAATGCATACCATGAAATGTGGGCATTATAAAATATAACAGGTAAGAAAATAAAAAAAATGTTTGCGTCACTAAGTCTAGCCCCATGAATTTTGTGACATGACTCCATCTACAAGTAATTTTAATATGTAGCCAAACAGCTGTAGTTAGTGCTTTAGGTACTGCTTCAGCCTCCTACCTTAGTTATTTATGTGTCTGCTCTCCACAGCTCTTACTACTAGAAAAAAGTTCTAACATCTAACCTAAACTTTTCTTTTCTTTGCTTCAGGCTATTATTCCATGCTTCACCATCTTTTGAGAACAAATAATTCCCTTCCTTCATTTATATTGTTACCTTGAAGTTATTTATAGCCTGTGCCCATGTCCCTCGAGCTCTCTCTGTTATAGACTATAAATATAGCTCCCTTAATCCCTCTTCATATGTTTTATCCTCTAGTATTTATATCAGATTTGTAATCTTTATATTTTCTTTTCATTTTAAACTCTTTGGACCACAACTACAGACAGTATTGCAAATGAGTGGTAAAGCAAAAATACTTTGTTCATTTTAAATATGATCTGCTTATACTGCTGTAATTGTGAACACACTAGTCAAGGTTGAAATGCATCAACTACTGTAATTGCTTTAATCTCCTGGTATTTTTAAAACAAGTTGTTTCGAATTTAAAGTTTCTAATGTTTTGTCTGAGCTTACAGATTAATCTTACAAAAGATTTAGCAAAAATGATATCAGCCAAACGAAAGCCAGGCATGTAATTTTAAAAGAAGAAAGGGAAAGAGATATTCTTTCCCCATATGTTCTCTCAGAAACTATATCCTCCATTAACAGCCAAAATTGAGCCAATTTTTGTTTAAATTTGACTTGTTTTAATCTCAAAGACATTTAGGGAACAAATGAAGTTTGATGCAAACTGACTTTGTAGGATGCAGTTATGAGCTTTGAATTATAATTGCGTGCATATTTTGAGACACAAAAGTATAACAAATTCTTTCAAAGGGTTAACAAAACGGTGACTAAACAAGGGTCTGGATTTCAGTGGGGCTGTGACACTTGGTACCGGCTGAGGATCTGGTCCACAGACTTATCTGGACTTGCAAAATGTCCTTCACAAGGTGTCTCACTGGAGTTTGTGTCCTGCTCTGGCCTTTATGTGAAGTTACAAGAACTCTACCGCTGATCAGAAACAGTTTTAAAGATAAAAAGCGTAAGGGAAATAAATATTCTTTCTGAATCTAAGAAAAGGTTGATAGTACAGTGAGGCAATAATAATTGCTATTTTAATAGAGGTCTGGAAAGAAGAATAATGGAAAAAAGATTGATTGGGTTAAAACCACAGATGAAACAAATCTCTTCAGGATATTTCATGGAAGGCTCTGAGGAATGCCAGAGGTCCTCATAAAGCTTTGTGATTGGGAAAAAAAAATAGAAGAATTCACTCATTTTTTTTATGTGCATGGTAATTTCTATTGGGAGGAATAAGTGGAATATACCTTACTGCGCTTCATTAACCTTAATATAACCTTAAAACCAGATGGCTGTCATTGCAGACAGCTCAGTGACAACATGTGGTCAATGTACAGCAAGATTCAAACATGAAAACAGGAAGAATAGAAAGCAGGATAAAAGTAAGTTTTCATATTCATCAACGAGGCTTTGTCATCAGGAATATTCCAGTTCGGTTATCCTATCTCAAAGGGAGCCATGTCAGAAACAGGAAAAGGCTAATTGGATTTAAGATGATTAAGAGCTTGGAAAGACTTCCGTAAGTAGAAAGAGTCTGATTTTCATTTGCACTACTACGCTTTTTTTGCACGGAACACATACTATTTATATCCACCTAAGTATCCATCCATCTTCATTGGAAGAGGAAAACCATATTATAAATGAGAATTATTTGCATAACTACGGGCCTTCTGGGGAGTGCAAGTAAGGGTTATATAACAACAAAGTTGATTTAGTGCAGAAATGTAAGATTAATCTATACAGCCTTTCTCTTTTGCAGAAAGCAACTACTGTCTTCCAGGTAGACTTTATAATTGCATTCATAATCATGAAGTTCAAACATCTGAACATGTTATCTAAGGAGAAAGCTGAGTTTTCTTCTCTCTACTGAGGGTTTGGACAACTAGTCAAATACCAAGTCCTGACAGCTGGACACAACATGCTATTTCCTACATAAATGTTACTAACTAATGCTTCTGGTTTTCCATTCTGTCCCACGGGGGACACACTCTGTGGCTGTCCCCAGTTCAGACATACAGAATTTCACAGCAAGGGGGCAGCAATGAAAATCTCTCTCCTTTCAGATCTGGCATCTTCTACTTGGGTGTTATTGTGGAGAGCACAGTCGTTTTGAGGGGTTCTGATCCAAAAAACATCTGCACTTCGTGTCGCCAGGCTCAGCACAGCCCAGTGCCAGCCACAAGAGTCAAACTGTGCTTTCAACTTGAAATTGCACTCAGTAAGAAATGAACAGCAACAACCATGACAACTATATGGTCCTTTTGACCTACGTTTGCTAGCATGTCAGCATCAGAGTTATTTTATGGTTTTGGTTCACACAGGGAAGTATTTGATATGAGTACCTGAGTGGCAACCAGGGAACAGCATCATAGGAAGGAAAATTTTTCTCCCATAACTTGAATTCTACTGATTTCCAGGTTGTCTAGGAAGGATAAAGGCATACTGGACCACTCTTAGGTTAGAAAAATAAAGGATAGGAGGGATTACAGTGGGAGATGCCTGGCAAACAGCTTCTCCACAAAGAAAGATTACAAAAGAGAATGAAGCAGAAATTGAATGCAAGAGCCATGAAGGCTTTCCTGGGGCAGACTATTCACACAGCACCGCACCAGGACTGATACGGTTCAGGGGTGCAGATGGCTACTGCTTCCAGTATGTTCAATTTTGGTGCAGGTTGCTGAAGCCAACACAGATACAATTTTCTACTTAGTATGAAAAAACGTACATTTGTAGGGTATTTTCCTTTCATACTAACAGATGAAATCTGCCCTGTGGATGATGAAAGGTAATTATTGACAGCTTCGTAGGGACAGTATTAGCATAAATTCTACTTCATGGTAAAGTACTATGTAGTTAACTGGAGCTTAACAAGGTGCTAATTGGGTATGAAATTTTAGGCTCTGTCCTTTAAATTTTGAGAGGAGCAAGGGGTGTATTCTCTGGACACGGAAGATTTCCCAGGCAGCAGTTTGACATATATTTGGGGCCACTGTATGCTGTAGCTGAAGTTGAGAGAAATGGTTGTGCCTCCCCTCCCCGCTCGTGGCCCCTCCAACCCCGAGGGTGATGCCCTCCTTCCCCACAAGGCAGCACACACCTGCAGTGTCACAGGGAACCAGGGGGGGAGCACATTTTAACAGGGGTCAGCTCTTCACTCCACCATGTGTCCCAGTGGACGCATGAATACCTGTGTCGGTACAACGATGTGACTGTTCAGTGGAGGAAATGAGAGCAAAGGACCAGGGAGAGGATGGGACCGCTGCTCTTCCTTCCCAGCAACACCAGCTGCCATCTCTACAGACCTCCCTCACTCCTACGTACTGAGGACTTACATCTGTATAACCACATACAGAGTATTCACAGATAACAAAAATAAAAAGTTTAAAAAAAAAAAAGGAGAAAGAGGAAAATGAAGAGAGAAATAGTCCAGATTTCTACATTTACTCATGTCTTTCTGAATCTGCAGGAGAACACTAAAGCCTATTTGGCTGCTAAATGTTTTATAACCTGCCCTGCACCTGGAGCTCCCAGGCACTACCAGGAGAGACCTAGCAATAGTTTTCCTTAGATGGAATAAACAGGTCCTTAAGAATGAGTTCCTGAGGTCTTTGGGAATAAACGTGTGCTGCTGCAGACCTCCAGATATCTGCAGATGAAGAACGGCAGACAGACGGGGAGGTTTACACGATGCGTGTCCACCTCCTGTGGGCTGCTAGGCCTGCAGGAGGAAGAAGATCACTTTGCCTTAGGCACTCATTCAAGCTTACCTGAACTAACTTGTGAAACTCAGAGTTCCTAAAATTTTTGGCAGGTTTTAATACAGCCATACCAAAATGTCCCCAGTGAGGGGGTATGGAGCATGATTGGTGATAAGTCTATGTATATACATATTCTGTAATTGTATATGCATACCAGTGACAAGTATATACACATGACCAGTGACCAGAAACAGGCATTCACTCTTAGACGAGGCTTGAGGATTTTAGCCCAAGGGTAATTTTTTCTAAATATTCCCATTTCTAACCATTTATTTTCTAAACAAAATAGCTGTGTCAGTATTAGCATCCTTAATCATCCATAGCATCACCATTACTTAATTCTGCTGCATTAGCATTCCTTCTTTATTTCTTTGCCTATAGCCCTTTGATGTTGTCATTTGTAATTTTCCTTCTTTCCCCAGTTAAGTTCTCCAGCTGCCCCATTATCACCCTGTATGCATTGGCATGAGAGGAAAAAAAAAAAACCAGAAAATAAGCACAGAGGTCCGAAAACTGCCTACTAGGCCAAGCAGAAAAGGCAAGATAGGGATGGTGCAGATGGCACAGTGATGGGAATTTATGGCAAAGCTCTGGTGAGATTGTTCTGCAGGTTCTCCAGGAAAGCTAAGATACATGGGGGGGGGGGGGGGGGGGAAGGAGGGATTTCGGTACGGTGAGATGCAGCAGAATTTGTAGTGTGCGCATAAACAGACTCAGTGTCCTACACCTCTCCCTCTCCCAAACAAATTACTCATTCTCAGACAAAAACCCCAGAAAAATAGTCTGTAAAATGGCGAAGAAAATCCCTGAATACTTGCTTACTGTGTGATTACAAGAGTAACACAGTCCTGAGTTGTTTTTAACAACTTTTGTTGATTCTAAAATATTCCTACTTCCCCATGTATTCTTCATTATGGCTTTGGAGTGGGTTTTTTGACAGAAACTTCTCTCACTTCAGTTGAAGTTGATTGTTTTCATAACTGTTTTCACCTGTATTTTTCTTCTGTTGGACAGTTAGAACCGTACTTCAAAC
Source organism: Harpia harpyja (assembly GCF_026419915.1). Lineage (NCBI taxonomy): Eukaryota > Metazoa > Chordata > Aves > Accipitriformes > Accipitridae > Harpia > Harpia harpyja. The sequence continues at coordinate 75,219,140 of NC_068940.1, forward strand.
TCCCCTGGTTTCCACCTCCCACATAGTTCTCTTGTATCTTCAGTGCCTTCCTCACCCTCTCTCACAACAGTATTTTAACACAGGAAGTGCTTGCATAGCTCATCTCTGCACTACTACTCCATTTATAAACTTCTCTCATATTTTCTTCAAACCTCTTTGCCCCCTGCCGGTCCTTCCCTCACACTCCTTGAAGAAACCTAGGTAAGACCTACTATTTCCTATGGAATTCCTTCTATGATAACTATTGCCAATTCTTAAAAGAAACAATAGAGTAAAACTTTATGCTTCTTCTGAAACAGATCCTGTAGGAAAAACAGTGACAGCAGATAAAAGGATGCCAACTTTCTGACGTGTGCGTGGGAATGAGTGGATCTGTCTTTGGAGTCTAGAACAGTTTTGAGCATATGCAAGACTCAGGCTGGTGAGCATGTGCCGGACTCCCAAGGTAAAGTGGTCTCCTGAATTTAGGTCCTACTAGATTTCAGCAGCTGCTGTGCAAGGATTTTTATGACGAGCATTTTGAGGCATCTAAGTAATCTCTATATAGTCTTTTAACAATATGTATCTACATGTAAAAGTAGATATGTTAATATAAAGACTCATACTGATGATTTTCCTTTTGCTATTTCTTACACCATTCTGTGCCTCATACTAATTCCATCACTATTCATGTCAGCATGAGATCCTCAAAAATCTAGGCATTTTATTTTATGTTTCTTGGTGATATTGTAATATCTGTATTCTTTTATGCATTATAAAACTTCAGGGTCAGATTCAAACTAGCGTATCAAAAACTTGAACAGTCCAGGAGTTTTACTTCTTTTGTATCCACAGGAAAAAGACTTCACAAGGCTTAGGAAACACACATGTTCTTCAATAGGGATGTTGATCTAGAGATCAAACAAGTAGATGAAGAGAACTAAGAACTTACTGTCTCTGCAAGAAAAGGAGTTGTGAACAGGTAAATAAAAGACCATCATTAACATTTTACTAAATGTAAACAGGAGTAGCAAACACCAAAAAGAGTGGCTATGTAAGATTGAACGCTAACAGTCTGTTTTCCCTACTCCCTTTCATACTGTTACTGCGCAACACCAACAAGGTGGTGGCCTTGGGCACCAAGAAAGAAAAAGGAAACTTGGATTAAGAACAGAACAATTGGGGGAAATTATTAAATTAACATTAAGCTTCCTCATTATTCCATTCCAGACTTCACTGAAATTGAATAGCTGTGGTTCCTCCCTGTGGCATGCATACCTTCAACCACAGGGATCATGAAAGAGAATAATAGTCTTTAATTGTAAAAACATGATTTATATATTTGGCATTTTCAAAGAATTCATTCCGTTCCTTCTCTTGTCTCCCTTTGATGATACACAGTTTCATTACTAGAAGGAACGTGTTATCATTAGAATAAAGCATCCTGCATTTCAAGCACATTCATCCACAAAGGGCTTGAATTCTTGGAGCTCTTGTTGTGTTTGTATACTCCACAAGCTGGAAGGAGTTTACAACCAGGAGACTCAAAACAAAAAAAGCAGATGTGTTGGCTATGCTCAGATTATGCTAAATGCCAAAGTACCTTTACAGTCATGCACAGAACTGCCAGCCTGACAAAAAGAAACGAGCTGCTTATTATATAATGGGAGTTAAACCAGCACCGTATCATTCAACCATGCAAAGGCTTCCACCGATTTTGCAAGCCTTTTTACACCAGTAACATTCTGAAGTAGAACAAATCAGGTGCCCCCTGATTACACCCTGAATGTGCACAATGACAGAAACACGCCATTTATTTAGAGGAGAAAGGTAAAAAAGGAAAGATGGAGTTCATTAGAAAATTAAAATCCATTAACATTTCACTATTTTATAAATTGCCAGCTTCCTGAGCAACAACGACAGTCAGAAGCTGCACCGACACCCCAGCTGAAGATCTGCCACTTCACTATTTTTGCTGCTCTTTACTAAACTGTCACTAAAAGCTTGCTCCTAGTTAAACACATGCAAGCACAAAGATCCCAGTGAACTTCCCTAGGAGAGAACATGCCTCACTGTGTTTTTGAATGACAACTCTGCTTTAGGATTCAAGTTTTTCCAGTGAGCAGAAATGTTTGTGAAGCAGCCATAAAGAATGGTTTCCTAAAAACGTGTCAGTTTGCTGAAGCTTCCTGTTATGTCTGTGAAAAGCACCTAGAAGGCTAATTGAACAGCAGACATCACTTTTATGTAACAAAACTAGAGGGGTCCATTTTGGAGGAGCTGTGTGCATATGTAACATGTTCACACTGAACACGGAGCTTAACGGTGCCAGCCCCTAAAAATAGCACCTGGATATCCTTGTTCTCAGTAACCACAACCCCATCTTCTCCGTTGTTCAGTACATCGATCTGGCACCCCTCTCCCTCCTCCAGAAGAGACAGGAGCGGTGGTACCCTGAGGTACCTCGTTTTAATAGAAGTGGGGGAGATAAAGAGGATGTTTGCATCTGCTGCAAGCACACATTTTAAACAATATCCCTGCCCCTCAGCAGGCAGTTATCATGTTGTTTTGGCAGCAGGAAGGAATCTGTGGTTTTTCTTGAATGTTGCTCTTCTTTATTTAAACTACCAGAAATAAAGCAAAAATGACAGAATGCTCTGTCTATAAATAATCATTCCGGTGTACAGTTATATTAGGAGGTAACTCAGATGGCATGATAACGCCTAACAGGCTAATCTTAGACCTGTAATGCCATAAGATGAAAATAACTAGGCTAAGAATAACTGACCCAGAGGAGTCAGCCTGTTAAAGAGATCCACAGAACTGGGCATTTTAGATTTTCATGTGTTTAACAATAATATCTGCCAATTAGTTTCTCTACAATATTTTGCATTGTACCCACCATACAAAAAACACACCCACGACAGTAGTTGGGAAAGGTTAAAATGCAATGACACCTGAAACCTTTCCCATCATCATAGTCCCCATCATACCAAAACCTGAAATTAATGTGTATATACACGTTTGCAGGCTATCTATCTATTCTGCTTTCTCACAGCTTTTGCTTTCCCTGCAAAGACTGTGCAGAAGAAAGGGGCTGGGCAGTCAGTACAGAAACAGAGGTCTGATTAAAGCTCTGGTAGTAGGAAGAGTTACAAGTGTTCCTAATATCCAATGCAAATCCTAATGAACTAAATTGATTCTATACATAGTTTTACAGGAGGGAAGACTATGGCTGAAACTGTGTGCATTTGAGTGCAGTGCAAACCAATAGGTGTTCTAAAGCTTAACAGCTAAAATAATAAACAGCTGAAGTAAAAAGCTCTTTTCCAATAAAGTGATTTAGCTCAACAAACCAAAGAGAAGGGAGCTAGTGTCCTAGTGCCAGTACTGGTGAGCCTCTGTATTAAATGCAGTGTTTAATGGTATCAGGAAAGATGCTCAAAGAGGTTTTGAAATTATGTTCTGCATTCTTTTTTATTTACTTTCCAGCTTTTGCAGCTTGCTATTCTTGTCAATCTTGTAGTTTGAAATTCTTATTCCAGGCTTTTCCCACAACCTATACATGTATCTTCTAATACAAAGTAAGACTGTCAGGTAATCACACGGCTCCAGAAGCTGGGACTTAAATAAAAAGAAAGAAAGAAAAAGCAGTGTTACAGCATTAGAGGGCACATGAAGTTGGCAACATTGGTCTGTACTCAATGTCTTCTCAATAATGCAAAACAAAAAAAGCAGTTTCATTCCATTTTGCCACATTTTTGTTCAACTGAATTCATAACCAATGTCTTGTCCAGCATACATTACTGGGCAGAGCCTCTACTCAAAACCAGTGAGATTTTAACCATGAAAGACCTGCAGGTCTGTGTTGCTTGTCTCTCCTCACTGTATTGTTAAGGCTAAGACCTTACTCTTCCATAACAATTAATTCAAAAACTTCAGCTAGTACTATGAAGCACCAGATTTTTTTTCTACCTAACCTTTACAACAGGCATTGAAAAAGCCTCTCTGGCTGTTATGCAGAACTTCCCTGAACTGAATTTTCACACTCAATTTTTTCATTACTCTGAAGAGAATCACAAAGTAAAAGCTCGGCGTATTCATTCTTGCTCTCTCTGAAGAGTTATTGCCTGAGATACCACATATGCAACATTTTGTATCTGTAAGAAGTTTATGTTACCCAATTCAGATATGCAAATATGACAAGTTTTTCATGAATATCAGAGCAAACCTTTAAATGAATTTGCTTTCTGGAATCTTTCTGCAGGAATGGTTGAGCAGGTGAAAGTTTTGTTTGGCCAGAAAAAAATAGGAGAGCAAATACCAAAGAATTTTCCCTGAAGGCAGTATAAATGCATGTGTACAAACTTGTATACGTGGTCATGCGGCCACATGATAGGTACAACGTATGAGATAAATTTTGTACATCGGGGTTTACAGAAGATAGCCTATGAGGACCTGTCAACCCACGTAAATGATGTGTGTAGCATTGATTCTGTCATTTATATTCAAGTGACACAGCTGGAATTTCCAGTCTGGTGCAGAGAATAAATGCTGCGACTACGTTCTCTTACTACGTATGTGAAATTGCAGGTGTTTTGCAAGCCTGTAGATAGATGAAGTCAATCAAATTAATCATTCTAAATCACTATGTTCCCTCTAGAGTAGTTCTGCTCTATAGATTCCTGACCCTGACAGGTATCATTTTCCGTATTTCACAGAACGGTTAGCTGACCTAAGCAGGATTGCGTAACTTGCTCAGGTCACCTGTCAACTCAGTGAGGAGCCAAGGCTTTAAGCTCAAGATCTCCTTGAACTCTTGATTTTTCAACACAACAGCTTTGGGCAGGAAGCAGAGAATGCCTTATCCAATAAAAGCCAAGATGGAATTTAGGCAGGCCAGTGCAAGGCTGTACATCAAAATATGGCCACTGAAGCAAACGTAGCAAACTTACCCTTTGGAAATACAGCTCAGTATATTAAACCACCATAAGTTAATGAACTCCGCAGTACTTCTTAAAGCTCCACATCTGCAGACACCATGGCTAGGTAGGTTCTTTCTTCTCCTTCACACAAGTGACATCTATTTGAGTAATGTAGCCCTGCATTAGTTATTTATTGACTACATTTTAATGAGCATTCTTGCCATGAACTGTGCTGCACCAAATGCTTTTTTTCAAGGACTTACAGATTATTACTTGTATTGTGGTAAGATAGTAAGGCCAGCTGAATGCTAGGGTCCGCTGTGGAATTGCACAGACATGGAAGTTGAGACTTTTGGGGTAAAATAAAAGCAACAGCATAGTTAAATAGTAATTCCAGCTGAACAAGAGGCTTTAGACTCCAGATCTACTCTTTAAATAGTGAAACTAAAATAATTATATTATCAAATAAGAATACACCAGCATCATTTTCTTAAAAAAAGATGCACAGCACTTACTGCTGCATTTTAGAGCAACAGTACCATATGGGAGAATCTAGTTCAGTCTTCTCAAGATAGCTGAAACTGCTCTCTGCAGTAAGGTGTAGGTGTCTGCAAATTACACAGCTTCTTGAGTCAGTGCCGATCTAGATCGCTCCATTCATAATTAGACATTTGATTGGTACCTATCCAGATCATCTCATTCATAGTATGATTTACAAGCAGGGATGGAGACAGACAGGCAAAGCAGTAATTGAGGGAATACCAGAAGAACTGCTTCACATGACAGAAGTATTTCCTATGCCTGCTATTGTCAGAAATTCCTCAGATCATTCGCTTTGTAAATACATATCCATTGGCCATTGAATCTGTCCTCTTTGGGGATGGCTCCAGCCCAGTTTAAAATCAGAGTTGCATAATACATGCCCTTTGCATCTGGAAACTAGCAAATCTAAAAATCCATTGAGTGTTTAAGTTGTGCATGCTTCAAAGAATTCAAGAATATCAAAAGTGCAGTGTGAATGTTCAGGGATCTGTGCTTAAATATGTGCAACTTTTTTACCCGAGCAAAAGACACATACATGTAAGTGAAGATAACTTTAAAGTAAGGACACTGCAATAAGCAAAATTTAAATGATTGATTCTAGTTACTCCAAACACTAGAGCACATCGTCATACCCTGGCTATTTCTTTCTCCCCTATATGCAGCATAGAGGGAGACAATACCTGAAAAGTTACCATGCCTGATCCTGCAAGACCCTGAACTTGAGGGGACTGAAGGTAATTGACCACAGTACCAGGCTTTGTGGTTTCATGTGACATGAATTAAACTGCAGACTATGTACAATGTCAACTACTTGCAGTCTAGTTGTGTATTTTAAAGGCCAACAGAAACACTGAGGAACATTTTTTGTTCTACAGAATATATATTTAAACATCTTTTACCTGGATAATGTTCTTGACAAAGTTGTTTGTTTTGTTTGTTTTTGTTTTTGTTTTTTTTTTAAGTCTAAAAACCCCCTCTATTCTACTTGGTGCTACAGGGGAAATTGTGCATGTTATATGGGCCTAATGTAGTATCAGATAAGAACCCGCTGTTACATGATATTCTTGTCTCCAGTGAAGAAAAGGAGAGCTATAAACTTACAGAAAATTACCTCCCTTTCTTGTATTTCAAATGAGAAAATTGCTATTACTCAGGCAACATTAGTTGGCAGTTACAAGGTAGCATAGTGAGCTAAAAAAACCAGATTTTCACTTGTGTACATCTAACTTCAACTTGACATAGTATTAAAAAAGAAACAACTGGAGGGAGGGGAAGCAGTCAGTCTTATCTCTTTCACCAATACAAAAGCACTGGACACCTGCTGAGCTGCTCAGGAAAACCAGAGAAAAGCAGTAGTTCTTGAGCAAGAGGTTGACACTGTAGATGGCTTTGCAGAACTCTAACACTTTCAGAGAAACTTCTGCTTTTACCCACTGTCTTTGCTAGAGCTTCACTGTTCCTATTTGTAAACAAGCCTTTCACCTGATTTCTGTCCTTGACAAAGGAACTGCAATTGGTGATCAACATCTCTTCTAAGAAGTTAGGGAAATAATAAATTCTTTGAGACATGCAAAAAGAAACAAACCAACCCAGCAGCTTTATAAAGGAATAGAAAAATTGCCCATCTTAAACATTACCAGTTGGAAGTCTCCATTCCCCTTAGGTATTCTCATTATTTTAACGTGCACATAACAGCTTTTCAATCTCTCATTCCCTCCTTCAGTCTATAATCATTATGAGGTAGCCTTGGCTTTCTATATTGAAAAACACTAATCATGAGGTTAAGACATATCTGTCTTTTCTAACAGGAAAGATATTACCATTTGACACAATCTCTCACAATTTATTTTCATATCTGAAACTAGAAGTCTGCTCTAAAATTGTATGTAAGAAACTTAGGTAAACCTTTAAGTTCTTTTTCTATAAAGCAGGAAAGGAAAGGGTTTTTTTAAAAAAACAAACAAACAAGGGCTCAACAGGTATACCAAACCAGGCAATATGTGAAGAGGGCTGTGGTCTACACACATAATTAATCTTAAAAACTGAGAAGCACTGCCAAGTTTTGTAAAAGCAAAAGAAAAAGAAAAAGGGGGGTAAACTAAGACTAAAGTACATGTAAACAATTCACCCTGCATTCTACATATATGTCCTCTATAAAGCCAACATTATGAAAAACAAAGTCAGAAATCTAGGATTAAAAAGGTACAAAACAGATAACATTTTGGCTCAAAAGACAAGAGTTTCAGCCCAATAAAAACAGAACTGGACTTCACAGAGTTTAAGAGAGAATGGGCAAGAGTAACCTGAAATTTTGACTTTCTTAGCCTGTCTAAATTGACACTTTATCTGAATGGCAACAATTCTTCCAACTTAATTCATCCTCAGTACATCATTTGCAGGTTTCAAACACAGCTAGCAAAGAAACTAGAAAATACAAGGGTAGCTTCAAATACATGAGGAAACGTCCAGTGTTCTTTCAGAGCAGCTTTGAAATACCTTCTTTAAAAAAGACATCCAATTTACATCTCAGTGAGTCATTACATATAACTACCATTGCCAGGTTCACAAATATTTTTAAAGTATCAAAATAAGCCATGCATATTAAAGACATGTTAAAGTAACACTGTAATGAAAAGAGAAAGGGATTAGTATTAAACTCCCTTTATATGCAAACTGGAGAAAAGGAAACTCGCAGAAAGACCAAATCCTGTTTACAATAGACATATGACCAGAATTGCCTATGAGGGGCTCTAACTGCATCCTCCTGACAAGGTCTGCCTGAGGAAGCCTCTCTCTGTGAATAAGCCTGTACCACGAGCCCCATTTTGCAACCACGCAACAAAACAAACAAGGAATCCCAAACTAGATTTCAGTTCTGAGCATTTTGCTCTGGCTGGAAAGCAGCAGACTGAAGGAGACAAACTCCCCGCAGAAGCAGCAGCTGCTATCTGACATACTACCATAATTATTTAACAACAACTTACATAAAGCCCACAAAAATAAAGTCACTTCTTTAAAGGAAGGGTGTTTTCTTGTCGTGCTAGGCTGTATTTTCCCAGTCAGCCACTGAAGTCTGAGGTACAGAGCTGTCTCTTACCTGAGCTGATCATACTGTGCATTCTTTGCTGAGCCAAGAGCTGTTCACGTCCAGAAACCCCATCTGAGGAAAAACACGATTCACTCTCGTAAATTGTTTGCAGCATATTCCAACTGGTCTGCACTTCAGCTACACGAGAGATTCATCACTGCACTTGCACAGGGGCGTCAGGCACGACCCTCTGCGGTCCTACCTCCTCCAGCGAGGGTTGTAAGATAATATGCTTCGGCAATTAGCAACGTCTAAGGATTTGCACAAGTATCTATCGGGAGAGGGAAAAAACCCCAAATCCACGCTCGGCAGCCCCCGCCCGCTGGAAGGGAGCCGTGAGCGCGCAGGGGGCTGTGCGCTGCCGAGTTTGAGCAGTTGCGTTCGGGCAGCCAACGGCAGGTGGAAGAAGAAATGAAGAAATATCTCTGCGCTTCGGGCTTTCTGGCAGTGCGGGGAGGGGGGGAAACACAGCCTCTTAAAAACCATCAAACCAAATCAGCCACCTTTCCAGGGACCGGGAGGCCCCGAGGGTTTAGTCTGAATTACCCCAGCCCGGACCAGTGTTGCTGTCCCCACGCCCCTCTCCTCTCCCTGGCCGGCTCTCCCTCGGCCGGGCGGCTGGACGAAGTTGGCGGGAGCAGCAGCGATAACTCATTTGCATTTGAATCGACACCCGCGTGGCCCAGCGGCGGCAGAAATAGAACAATGGCCGGCCTGAGCCAAAAATAGGTCAAGCATGGCCGGGTGATTGGAGCCTGCATTAATGCGTTTAAAAATACCACAGCAAACACAGCTGTCCAGTCTCTGTCTTTCAAACTGCCTGCCGTCCTCCCTCCGCTGCTCGGCCTCGAGCGCGATTAACCCCTTCCCCCTGCCCAGCCCGTTTCGGTGGGAGAAGCCAGGGAGGGAGGAAGGGAAGGCAGGGAGCGGGGCAGAAACGCTCCTCGCCCGCGACTTGCGCCCCTCTCCCTCCTTGCCCTCCCCCAGGGAATATTTTGTGAAAAGCGAGCAAAACGCCACGGCCTCTGTATCAGTCCTAAAATAACGCCGGGAGGTTTTGCTGGCAATGTGGTTTCTGCCTCACCCACGCGCAGCCATCCTGCTGTTCTATTTTTGCTGCCCGTTTCTCTGGCTACGCCGCAGTTGGCTTTGGCGGGGGAGCCGGGCTGCTGCCTGCTCCCTGCAGGACCTGCAGCCGCCTCGGGAGAGGCGATTTCTGAAGCTAATCGGGCTGGGGAGGGGAGCAGAAGGTGGGGGCAGATGTTAATGAGGGACCGGGTTTTGTGCGCGCAGTTATAAGCAGCCTTTCCGTATTTAGCACGCTTGATATAATTCTTATAGTAAGTCACCAGTTGTGGCACAGCATGTTAGACACGCTTACCGACTATGCACTATTCGGTTGACTTGCTAAAATTTGGAGAGGGGCTGAGCAGCTCACACTTATTTTTAGAAGCATTAGGCAATTTGCACGGCGCCTTTCTCAGTTTTACAAGATGATGTGGTTTCAGAAGAACAGCGTTTGACAGCGTATCAGACAAGAGCAGCATGCTCTTCTGCGTCTTGGCAGGTTTCACGCATACTATGTGAAGTTTATTTTTCATAATGATATCTCAAAAGTTGTGTATCTTCTTTGCTGATTAATATACCTACAGTTAGATAAGTTTCATTTCACTGTTACAGATGGTACTTTACTCCTCTGGGTCCTGCTCTGCCTCGTAGCACTTGTTACACAGCCTGTCACTACCTACATACATGATAGAGCGGCCTGACCACTCACCTACCAAAATTACGAGTCCCCTTCCATGTCCCTGCTCTAGGGGAGCAACAATGGCCACAGGGACAGGACTCCTCACTGTAATCAAGAAGCCAATACAGAGGTCACCTCGGAGCTTTCTAGAAATCCACCAAATTCTCAACTATCTCCAGCATTATTTTGCTCCTGAAGACACAAGAAACTGCCCAATACTTGGGGCTCGGTTCTGCCTTTTGGTGAAGGATTGTCTGTCTGCTCTTCAACACAATAGATCGTAGCCAAAGGCAATTTTTTTTTTTTTTTTTTTAAACCTCTCAATTGGTTTACCGAAGAAAAGATTCACACTAACAAAGTACTGTGACACTCCTGTGACGTTTGGATACTTGATGGCACCTAGGAGGTCTGTGGCTCAAGTCTCCTCCATCACCCCAAACATCACCCCAAACCTTTGCTTCCTCCGTGTGCCAAATGACCTGGTCCTGCTGAAGAGTTAGGATTTGTCCCCTGGATAGACAGAGACCGCAGCAGCTCACAACAGGGTTTTCCCTGCAGGATCCTCAAGTTAGCACCTATCGCTGCTCGACACTCCCCTCTCCTTGCCTTCTCTCTTCCCTCTCCCCATTTTTCCCCAGGACCACTCCTCCCAGGGATGCAGCGAAGCTCCGCAGATGGCATACACCCAGCTCTGCCAAGGGGCACGGGCACGGGCAGCACAGCGACAGGTAGGGTGTTACAGTGCAAGACTGGGGATGAGCATCACACATACCATCGTACTATTGACAGCTGACAATTTGGTATCGTGAACATTTTCTCTTGAAAACAAAAATACCCAAATGTTTTGTGGGAAATACGTGGCACTTTCACGGTACACGGCAGAAGACGATTAACACGAATGCAGGGGGGATCACCAGTAGAACAGAAATCTTCTCTAGTGCAGAAAAAGCTTTTTATAGTCAGAAGTAAATAAAAAAGTGGAATTGCTGATGCCCTTGAGCCAACCAGAACATGACCCTGTTTAGTCATTAAGCACCTCAAAATAATCAAGTCTCGTATTACAGGGAAACACTGCAGGAATAAGTTAAAAACAGGTCAGAACATGGAAAGCTGTAGCGTGTGGAATCCTAGTATTAGGTACCCATACGTGCTTATAACTTCTTATATATGCAGCTGCATTTTTAAAGATAGCATTCACAGCTCTAATTGACTTCAAATACTTCAGTAACTAAATAAAAGCAAACTACCTTCAAGAGTAGAAAATGTATATTCAGATATTTAGCTGCAAGCGTTCTTAATTTTGGCATACGTATTTTAAACTGACAGACGCATAAACTATCCTATGTTAGCTAATTCACAGACCATAATAACTACAGCATTGTGCTTTATATTTTAGATGATATATAAAAATTATATCAAAATATTTTACTTATGAAGTCAGTCACCCCAAATGTAGAGCTTTTACAACCTGAATTCTTCTGACTTGCTTCGATGTATTATGGGCCTACTTTGGTACATGCTTAGCTTTAAAACACGTGTGTAAATCCATCCCCTTTCAACATAATATTTAAGCACATGCTCAAATTCTATTGATCGCAATAGAATTTAAGCACATAGTTAAACACTTTGCTGAGTCAGCCCAGCCTTTAACTGAGTGATCACATGAGTTTAAATAGCTCCTTTAGAGTCCCACAGGGGAAGGATAAAGGGTTCATGCCTGAAGAAAATCTGGTTTTTATTTTTAAAGCTATGGATGTTATAAGGTGACATTTTCATACAGGAACATGAGGGGTTTTGTTCTGTTTTTTCAAATGCATTTCCTAAACTTGGAGAACTTTAATGACACTGGAGGTAAGAGTAAACTGTTGAAATGATTTAGTGCTGCAGAGGTAACTCTAAATGCAATCAGGAACTTTATGGAAAACGTAAGGCATGTTAGTAGCACTAAGATCTCATTACAGGGGTTTCACAATGTGTTTCTCTTATTTTCCTTCTGAGTTGTTAAAAACAAATAAATATAAGGAAATTAAATCTGGAAACCACATTACTGCAACATTAAGACTGAGAAATTAAGCACTCAAATTAGAAAGAGCTAAGATTTCTACTGCATTATTAACTCTGCAACATTATAATTAAGTAGTGCTTTTCTCTTCTTACTTTCCTTTTTAAGTACAAACAGTATATTACTGGTTGTTTTTAGCATATCCCATTTCTCACTCATGTTATTCTGGAGCATAGCCTTCATTAATATTAATAGCTTAGTTTCAACTTTTGCAGTTTTATTACTTGTAAATGAATTCTTGAATAGATTTTTCTACCATATTGCTCAATTGTATCATATAAATATTACATACAAAATTAAATAAAGATATGTTCTCTAGCTTGTAGTTGTATGCTTAAATGAGGATACCATGGTCTTACAGGTGTCCCATTCAGCCCCTTTTTCATTTTGCAAGTGAAAACTCAGCAAGTAATAACATGCATCGATACCAAACAATGCATAAAAAAGTGGGAGCTAAATTAAGGTTGCATGGGTAGTATTAAATCTGGCCTATTTCAGTACCGAAGGTTTGATTTCTAATCTTGGCAGCCTAAAGAGCTCCTAACTACTTTTTGTATATCTAATCACTGGATTAAAAAAAGAAAAAAATTAACTATTGTATAGAACAGATGTTTCTGTAGTCACAGTTCATTAGATACCATTAGTACCACGTGAAACCCAAACATCCAGCATAAATTACTACAGTTTATGCTAGAGGATTAACTAGGTTAACGAACAGCAGAAGACTATTACCACAGAGAAGCAGATGGTTTGGGAGCAGAAAGAAATCAGGGGAGATGCTCAAGTGGTCTGGTTCTGCTCCCTCCTGGAACTAGGGGACCGTATTCCAAGCCCCTGGGGGAGTTAAAATGGATTACTTAATCCACGTGCTCTGGTTGGAAAGATGTAGTGTGGGAATGTCTCTGATCAGTTTTCTGTGTAGCAAGCCTTTAGCGTTGTCTGTGCAGGAATACATGTTGCTTTTTCTTTGCAGTGCCATGAAACCACATGATGGGCATTTTTCAAATGAGGAAAGAACTGAGATTCTAAACGTGTTTAAGCTCAATTCAAGCTTCAAAGGAATTTTCTGGGACAAAGAAAGGCCTATCTGTAGCTTTAGGGGATTTTGTGACAAACAATGAGAGAATAAAACTTTACAAAGTTTGGAGGATAAGGAGTGCCATGCTAGGTAAATGCATGGGTGTCTACCATCTCTCATATAACATTACAGAGAGCCTTGCATCTTTCTCATGCAAATTAGCTCAGGGTTTTTGGAACTAGCTGATGACTTATCACTTCTTTCTCCTCTTAAAATATGCCTTTCTGTTCATGTAAATAAGACTGCTAGAAATTAAGCCCTAGATTCAGGACAACACCTCAACAACATATACTTGATTATAAGCATGAAGCTTAAGTTAAGCATATGCATAAGGGCTTCATAAATTCAAAGGTACTTTCCTGAGTCACAAAGCTCAAATAATTTAAAAGACCACAGACAGCTATCAAATAAATAAATAATATTTAGGTTAGGAAATACATACACAATTCAATTATTCTGCTGACATAGTTATTTATCAGGTTGGAACTAAAATCTCCATATATTGCGGCAAGGCTGAGGTAAACTGCATACAAACAATACAAGCCATGTAGTCAAAAGCAACATCAGATATTGACAAATAAATGCCTCAGACCAGCAAAGCACTTTGCCCCTTTTATGCCATTAATGAGGCAAGTAGAGATATGAGCAACATGAGATTTACCGGGTCTTCCATGGTTATGCCCGGCTTTCTTAGAAAGACATTAGTGCATACGTGCACTGCGTCTGCCATGTCTAGCTCCACCAGACACACCTGGATGGACATACATAAAAGAACCCTAGAGCACATAACATATGATAGCTTGCAATACGTTCAGCATAATTCAGGCATTTCAAGCTTGTTGCACATCTACTGAGCAGATAATCTGTACCTCTATACAGTGTTTTGCATAGGATTTCCTGATGCCGGTAGTCTGGCAGGGTCAGATCAACCGACCTGGACACTGAGAGTTCCTGGACGACAGAATACGAAGTCCCTATGGCTGGAGAACCAAGAGGAACACCATCCCTGGCTTGTAATATATGCCTGGGTTTAAGTGCTTTTGGGGATTTAAGCCAAGTAGGCCATGCTTGCTGTCTGGAGAACTGCATTGTGAAAACCAATGGCTATGCAAAGGATTTAGGATCATAGTAGAAGACAGCTAACTAAATATGAGCTCCTAGGATTACACCAGGACCAAAAAGGCTAATAAAATCCTTGGATATATAAACAAGGTTATATTGAGTAACAGTAGTGAGGTGATATGCATACACCAAAGAGAATATTCTTGGGATACTGTAACTTGTTCCAGTATAGATACCTGAAGAAGTATGCTGAAAAAATTAGGATGGATAGACATGCCACGAGCATAAAATAGGTTTGGAAAACCATTGGGAATTGGAAAATCAAAGGCCTGAAATACTAAGTTTACTGAAGATGTTCAGGGGTGGCTTGTCACTGTCTATATATACACAGGACAAGATGTCCACTGGTGTAGTAAAATGCTCTGTATTTTAAGAAACAAGGCTTTAAGAAAAATCCATCAATTAGAAAAATTCAAGCCAGAAGTGGGCACACATTTTAAACACATTTTAACCACTGCAGCAACTTACAAATGAGCTTTACATCAATAGTGGCTGTGCCTCTGGAAAGAAAGCTCTAACACTTCTATAGGGCAAACTTATGGCAGGTTTTATTGTAGGACTCCAAGTTAGACAGGTCAGACCCGGTGATCATGGGAGTACCTCCAAACCAATTAAGAACTAGTAAGATTATTGCTTAACTGATAGGAATAATAACAACTAAATAGAATAATTATTCCTACATCAGAAATAGTTTTCTTCTTTTAAATCATCCTCTCCTGAAAAGCAGAGGTGTGGGTTTTGCCTTTTTTTCTTTTTTTTAGTCCAAAATATGTTTATTTTCCTATGAGATTTGATAATTTTTACAAGAGCAGCACAATGGAGTGCACTGCAGACATCTTGGGAAAAAAGTCTTTGTGGGGGGGGGAAAAAAAAAACAAACCACCACAAAGTGTTTGGGTTTTTTTGCTATTCAAAGCTGCCCTTTTAAGTCAAATAATTAGATCTCAAAAGTAGGGTCTTTCTAAATCCAGACTTGGATTCATGGAGGGACAAGGGGGCTTTACATAACATGCTACAACCACCCTATAAAGCTATAGTAGATTTATAGTAGATAGATACCCATTGTAGATTGAGACAATTGCTCTGTTAAATTTTGAAGCAAGAAAGACATTTTCTTAAATACCAAACAATATATATGGTTAGAGAACTGCCACAACAAGCCATTGGAAGCTTGGCCAAGAAAAAATATTTTACATAAAGCACTAAAAAGGGCCTCCCCTTTAATGTGTGGGCCAAGGAGCAGACCTGAGATGCCAGGCCAGGTGCTGGGCTGTGGGCACGCACCAGTCTCTCTTGCTGTGCTGCCTGCTGGGATCTCCTTCCTCTCCGAGCTCCTCTGGGGAGCATTCAAACACATGGAGAAACAGCGTTACATGCACAAACATGCCTCTGGGAGCAGTAACAAATTGACTGCTACTGCGCTATGAAAAGGTCACATCTCATGCCAATCAATAATGTTGTTATGAAACCATACAAAACCCTCCTGGTTAGCTGGACCAGGACGGTAGCGAAGTTCAGTCCTGGTCCTCTCCTGTTTTTTTCAAAATGTTTCAGTAAACCCAGATCCAGTTTACATCTAACTTCTTCCTCATCTTGAACTCTGATAACGAACAGATCCACAAACCAAAATGTTATCAATACACCAGCTTGGGAGCTGTTTTTACTGTGCCGGTGAATTTGGGGCAATGTAAAAAGGATGAAACTGACTTCAGTGGGTGAACTGTAATTATTTTGCCTGACTTCAGTAGAACCAGGATTTCTCCCAAGGAGCAACATGATCTTAATTTTCCTTGTGGAAGCAACAAATTTATAGACTGCAAAAGAGAAAAAAAATCAAAATACAATTGAAAACAAGGTTTCATAATGCTGAAAGGAAAATTACAACACATTTCAACTAAATATAACCCTTCCCTTTAGCTAAGTAAACCACCTTGAAAATCTTAATGCAGCTACTTACTGTAATTGAAAATACCTTTACAATATACTATGATACTGCCAAAATGTGTCACAGACTTGACTTCTGTATATACATGCATCCAACTGGTATTCCTAAGGCCAGAATCAGCCCCAAGAAGGCTTTTATCCATACTTCAAGCTCGTTTAACCAGATCATGCAACCTTCATTTTGCTAGGCAGTCTGTCCCATAGTAGGGATGAAACAAATGGAGAGGGTGGCTACAGCAAGTGCCCAGAAAAGTCACACCTCAGCAGGCAGATGTAGGCAGCTGCAGGCAGCTGCAGCTGCTGCTTCCACGCATCCCTCATCTGCCCCATCTCTGGCTCTTAGTAGCAAGGGGCTACTAAGTGCTCAAGCTCTGTAGGACAAAGGGGCAAGGCTGGTCCCAAGCCCCACAGTTTTCTGGAAGGAGAAGTGTTCACAAAATACCTGCCAAATTGTTCTGAGCCTCAAACCACTATGCAATGGCTAAAAAAATGCACAGGACAGAATTGATAATTTGCATGGAAAGCATGGGGAATCGGGAAGAACATACGTTGTATCCATGTTCATACAACTCCCATTCTAATCAACTCTAATCAGGTATATTTGTATCTTGCAAAGAGTCTGGCAGGGGAAAGCTCTTATGTTCACTTCAATCCAAAGAGCTGCTGGGAAAGGGCAGTCCAAAAATGAATTAATAAACAAAAAGTAACTCACAAATGCTGGATCCCAAGCTATGGCAGTCATCTACGCACTTCATATTCTGTTGATTGGTGGTTGAGAGAACAGGATGGCAGGATAGGTGATAATGGCAGGAAAACATAACCTTTCAGTCAACAACAAATCAGAGGTTCTACACCATCACAAGTCAGGCCTCACGCAAGTCATCAGTCATGGATGGACTGGCCTGTGTATGTTACATTGCACTTCATTTCCAGCCCCTTCCCCTGCTTGTTAAAGCAGCTGCCAATGAAATAAACTGCTAAGAACATTTCCCCGAGGTTTGAATATATTTTTTCCTTTTAGATCTGAAATTAATGCAAGTAAAGTGTTATCACTAGTCTACAAAAAATTGAGTGCGTTTTCAGCAGCCCACAAAATAATGCTGCACACAGGCTAAGCAGCAGTTCTGGCTAAAAGTAACCAGCGATAAAAGCTAGACTCTTCAAGGTAGCAGGTATCACCCGTGGACTGTGTCCACATGAATGAATAAATAAATCACAACCTAGATTATCTTAAACCTTAATTGTATTCTCCATCTCCTCTCCTTACCTCTGCCAGAATTCCAGCGAAAAAGCAAAGCTAAAAAGGTGGAGACAGAAAACTTGGACAACTAAAAAGTGCACATACGGTTCGCAAATGTTTTATTTGCCATGACCAAGGAAGCTTTCTACATCTCAGAAGACAAAGGAAGATAACTAATGTTGTAAGTCTGGTTTTGTGTTATCTGACAAGGGGGTGCAGCAAAATTGGGCACTGCCTTAACTAAAAATGGATATACTGTAATAATATGGCTGAAAGACCCCCACATAAGTAAATTACCAGTGTGATGAAACAGGCTTAAGTTTGGTCAAGCTTTAGTTTTTTCTTTTTAATTGCCAGTAAGAATGCTTCTAAAAATAGCATCCTCATGCTATACAATATTAATTTGCTTACCATTCTAAACAAACGCTTGTCTCCATTTTCGGACTATACACAAATGTGACAACCTTACATTTGAGGAGTAATTTACTTGAAGTAACACAGCAGAGCTCGTTTTATTTAGACAACTTCAAAGAAAATGCTACTGTAAGCTATCTGATCACAGTATTCTCTTTCGATCACTATTTGCAGGCATACAAAGTGTATTTCTCATAGAGACCTTATATGTATAAGTCTCGTGTGTGTGTGTGTATAAAAATATAAACAGATAAACAACGCACTTTCAGCTACTGGTGTCACACACCACAGTTGAAATACTAAAGTGCACATACATTGACGTAAACAAAAAAATAAAGCTGAAAGGTACATAAGCAAGTGTCTAGCTTAAAACATGTCATGATCGAGTACTTTATTGACTTGGGGCCTAAATCATTAGATTCACTTTTGTTCATTTAGTGTCCTCTCAGATGCAGTAGAAAGCCTCCAGCAATTCAGAGAGGCAGTATGCTATTCTGGGACCCATCAGAAAATGAATGAGTTGAGAAGTTGAGCAACTAACTATATTTGCAAGGGGAAATATCCGAGGCATACCTACCAACAAGAATTTCAGGCTAGAAATACACTAGGATGGTTGCCAACAGAAATATTTCATCAGTCAGTCTTCTACAGTACTGTGGCTCCCATCTCATTTTTTGCCAAGTTATTTAGCACTGCAGACACCAGCAACCAACAAGTTTGGTAACTGCTTTCATTTCTCATACTCTTTTTCTGGCGCTCAGCTGTTTTCTGATACTTCATCTTCTGATCCAAAGACCATAAGCTTGTCACAGGATGCTAAGGGGGTTTGTGTGTACTTTTGTGGTGTGAGGAAAGAAAGAAGGTATAGAGATGGTCAGTAGTCCCTTAGTGGCTACATACCCCCTACAGAGTGACCTGCAGCTGTGGAAGGCTGGACTGAATGAGCATGGTAGCTCCTTCAGCCATTTCTTATCAAGTGGCATTGGGAAATTCTGTGTTTTGAGGCAGTGCATGAATCTGACGATAACCATTTCCCCAGCACAAATGCTTTTATTTAGGACGTGTCCTAAATAAGACCATGTCCTAAATAAGACGATGTGTACTAAACAACACATTTATGGAACATCTAAATCAAACCAGCTACTGCAGCAGTCTTGGCGCCACTGCACTGCTAAACAGTAGATTGATGTTTGCCTGGATGGGACGCAGGGGCTTCACTGGCAACACCACATTAAGGAGTTCCCTATGTGCTCCCACTCCTCTCCTGTCCTTGTCCAGCATGGCAAGGTTTTACGTGTATTTATTCTTTCATTCTAAGGGAAATCAGATCAGTTTTCCAATGCAGCTCAAAAAGCACAGGGAACAAAACCAAGAACCCAAAAGCACAAGCAAGAAGAGCAAGAATTTTTTATCGTCACGAGGTCCTCTGCCTCATCAAGCCAGAAGCACAGTGACAGGAGTTCAAAGTACTCCTGACTGTGCTATACTATCCCAGAACTCTATTCACCAGTGGCACGACAGGATCACTTCCATCTTGAAGAGATTGATAAATCACAGAAAATCTATATGGCCAAGCCAATATATATAATCAAAATAACTGACTACCCAAACTAGCCAATATAATTTAAAGATAAGCACAAAGTCTACAGCAGATGTATTTTGAACACTAAGGGAAAAAAAAAGTCTTAGAACTCCATAAACAAAGTTTTTTTAAAAACTCAAGTTTCTAAGAATTTGGAGGCATAATGGTATAGACCTAAATTGCATTAGTTAAATAAACAATTAAGGTCTCCTTTGAAAAGGACAACAGTATTCTTCAATTAGTTTCTATACAGTACAAACTGTATTTTCTAATGATGCAGAAAATGGAATATTGGGTTAAGTAACTTCTACAGGACTTCGGCTGATGCCTTTACTTTTCATAAAATTTCGGACTAAATTCAGGCTACCTTAAGACTTAGACTAGCTAACAGACTCTGCTTCCTCCACGTCTTTCAATGCTCACGTGCAAAACTCCCCTACCAGTGCACAATTTTTCTGTCCTAGAGAAGGCAGCAATCAGGGCGTGCCATTTGTGCACTGAGAGGGCAAAGGGACGTTCCCAACTCTGCTGGCATCACAGGACAGGCTGATAAACAATCCATATCATTTGGCCACTCCATTTGATAAGCTTTACATTTATTTTTATCGTCTGCACAAGAGGTAAATAATACACAGTAAGGCTTGTTATATGTTATTCTGGTCGACACACAAACTTGAAAAGAACTAATTTTTCCCATCATTACAATTAATAATACAGTTCTCAAATTTTCATTTTGGAGACAAGATATGATAATATCCTATCCAATCTGAAAGAGGATTGAATCGTTGTCCTCTTGGAAAGTACAGTGTCATTACATGATTTCATATACAACAGAGCAAACCAGCCTAAGCATGTCTCGTGCCTTTCACTGTCATGCGGAGCCAATAATCTATTTTTGACTCGCACGGATGGCCTGTTCCCATATTTGACAAGGTAACATTCATCCCTCTACCTGAAGCAATGTAATTCTTCACTGGCAGAAAGTGAGACCTGCAGCAGTCTTAGTCTGGCAGTACCAAGAAGAAAATCTGCAATACCTGCTAGATACATACAAAACCCTGGTGGACCTTTTTTGTTTGATATTTTGTTTCTTTGGTTTTTTGTTTGTTTGTTTTGTTTATAGGTTTCTAGCTTTCCTGTAGTAACACTGAAAAAGATCATGTGAAGTTTTTTACATCTATGTATTCATCATATATTTCTTAAAAGTGCCCATGAAGGATGGTTAATGAATGTTTAAAAAAACCCCAAACCACAGTCTAGTTGGTTGTTAGGGCACTCAGGATTTAGTAGTTTTGAGCTGAAGTCACCGGTCACAGATTTCCAGTGATCAGAGACCCCATAACACTCTGTGTTCCAGGTCCCCATCTGTCAAATGGGAATAAACAGCAGTATATTTCACATTACTATTTAGAGGACAAGTGCTTTAAGGGAGTTCAAACATTGTGGAAGTGGAGAACATACACTTTCTTTAGGCCAAAATATTTTTGCCAAACTACTTCTACAGCGCACAGTCAGTTAGGAACTGGTAATCTGTGTCCTTCCACAGGGAACTGGCAATGCTCTGATTACTATCCATGACTGTCAATGCTTTTTAAAGCCTGTATTTTTTCAGATAGCTGATTATTACCAAAATAAAATTGCATGTGATTTCCCCAAACCACAAGCGTAGCCGGTTTTTCCTCAAAAGTTAGAGACAAGGAAAAAAGCCTGTGCTTTGTTTCATATTTCAAAAGCTTTATGTTTTTACCTGTGTTCCCTTAACTTGTCCTTTTCTTCAGAACATTCAGTGTAGTTCTGTAAACAGAATATTGCCACTTGCAAAAAAACACCGCTAAAAAAAGTTTCTTATGTCTCTCTCTAGGTTCCCAGGCTTACACCTGAAGAGATATTTCCATTCACAAGGAGAAACAAGACAGCTTAGCAACAGTTGTGGCAAGCAGTGAATCTCACTCATGTAGACACTAAATGCCTAATGTTAAAGAAAAAAATTGTCTAATTTAGCTCAAGATAATGCATTAAAAATAAACAACTAAGAACCAAACACACGCTTTTGGGCAAACATTTCTGTCTGAATCTGTTGTGCATTGATGAATAAATGAGATCAACTGAAGGACTTTTTTCCCCATTCAGCTGAAGCTGTGGTCATACACACCTGCTGTCTTTATTTCATCTCCAGCACAGACCTGGCATGGTCAGTTAGTTTTCAGTCTATTTTTGGCATGAGAATATTTGAACAATGATTGACCATGATAAACTGCCTCTGCTCTAGTCAACATTAAACTAGCCAGTCCTCTTTATACCCTTGCCATGAATCTGGAAACCTCACTTGCAAATAGGGGTAAATATTTCTGTAGTATATTCCTTTTTAAACTGACCAGAAGAACAGTCTTTGTGTTGTTGTGGGGCCCATGTTTATAAATGTCATCCTTTCCTTCTTCATTTACTACTCCTACCAAAAAGGATGGTGTTTTCCAAGAGAAAATTAGTAACTGATGACCATTTTTTCTATGACTTTCCTTTCTTGCTGTTAGTCTTTTTTCAGTTATTGCAGACATAAACCTGTCTGTCCTGCTCTCCTCCTCTAACTCTATCTTTCATTCACTACTGAAATGTTGACTCCCTCCATGCTTCACTTAACTAAAATCTCACACAAAACATAGTTCTGAGGTTTCTCCCATGCTAGTCTCTTGTTTGTGAAGAAGTGACCAAATACCTAGCTGTTCTTCCACCAGCTGGCTTAAAACTCTCCTCCTTAAGTCAATACAAGGAATCGAGCTCCTTTGCTCAGAAAACCACTGACATTACCAGGTAATATGGTTCTTTTCTTCCATAGCTGAATAGGTATGGAGATTATACATACAGCCAAGATATTTCTATCCAGACTGAAAAAATTATTTGGAAGAGGCCTTGTTGTTGTGATGATGAACATAAGGTGCCCCCTTCCATCAGATAAAAGAAGAGGTTGTGGCTTTGTACTGTAACTGCACTACCACTGCTACTTTCCTGTTCTCTCCAGGTCTTGGAGACCGTCCACAGACTCACTGACAGCCTGCTTCTGCAAGAAAAGCTCTTCCCCTGACCTGTTACCAGCTAAGAAAACACCCTGCAATCATTAGAAGTCATATTTATTCCAAACCCTTTGATTGGGACTTCATTTCACAGGGTTTTAACTGCTATAATCTCTGCTGAATGTTGAACTCAAAAAGCAGATGCAAAGCAGCCCTCAAAGAACAGCTCACGTCAAACATTTATCAGGTCTCCCATTCTTTTCATGCATAAATAAATGCCTCTCTCTTTTACTGTTTTCTCTCTTGTATTTGCTATCTATACTTCCTACAAAGAGTGCTCCACCATATCTCCTCCCAGAAGCTTCCAATCACTAATTCTGTTTTAATTTTCATCTGTCTATATTTATCACTGTATTTCACAACTTAGTCTCTTACTCTTTGATCCTTTAATAGACATTGTACCCTGCAATTTCTTTATTCTTATTAACAGCCTGAACATTCTTCATCAAATACAATTCAGAATGTGTTCCTTACCACTTGTTTTCTTATTGTACTTGCAAACTTTCATCTTTCCTCTGCCTACAGAGATGCTGCAGAAATTGTTTTCTCAACTACTGAAATTCTTCCTTTGAGTCCTCAAATTCAAAGAAAACTTCAAACACAGCCCATTTTGTCATGTCTCATTCCATTTTTTTTGGAGAGGACAATAGTGGTTATAGCATTCAGAAATCATCCCACATCATGTTTTAAATTTCGTTGCTGCTAACATTGTGTCTCTTTCCTCCTGGAAATGTCTAGTTCTTTAAAAGCCAACGAAAGGGGAGAGACCTCTCCTGTTTTGCCACCTATTCAAACAAGGGACGCAACTCCTGACTTTAAAATTTTAATGTTATAAATTGGTGCAATACCAGTGGATAGGCAAGTGAAAGGGAAAGCATCGAAAACCCATCATTTCCTTTTGATTATAAAGACTCATCATGTCAAAACTGATATAAGGACACTGACAACATACTATGAGGCTTCTATACTTAATATTCATCATTTGTAATCATCTCCCCAGAGCCAGTCTTACCCTTTGTTATATGGAAAACAGGGAGGTATAAAGCCCATTTTAACATGAAACAAAGGTAGGCTTTTTATTCCATGTGAGAAAACATTTTTTTCCCATAGTGCACAGCAAGGGAGTTGCATCCTGAATAGAAAAGGAGGAGGAGTGGGGAGGTGGTTGCAGAAGAGGGATAGTTACTATGCAACTTGGAAGCCTGCTAGAGAAACAAACATAGAAAAATGGCAGTTTGCGAAAAACCACACTGTTTATCAGTCTGAGACTGACCAAGATACAATGACTTAAAAGCATATGTTCCACGTCACCAAACAGGATGAGCTTGCAAAGCCTACAGCAAAGCTTTGCAAATATGTCTAGGATCTATTAAAAAAAAAAAAAAAAGAAAAATTAGAGATGTCCAAATTTCTAGTATTTCTTCAGCTCTTTATCGATACTTTCCTGTGCCTGGCTTAAAACATGCTCAAGGCAACCAAATAAACCTGGCATACAGTAACACTGTTCATTTAGCCAATTCAGCATATCTTCTGACTATCACCAGGAAAGTGTCTGCAAATTCACTACCACCCTTTCACTATTCCTCTCTTTCCCCTCAGTCTGCATCATGCTGTGCAGACCACATATATTTCAGTCATGTGCGTCCTGCCTTGACAGTCTTATATGATAAATCTGATAAGGATCTACTAAATGCTTACATTTTCATTTCAAAAGTGAGCTCTCATGGGTGGACGCTTCATATTTTTTTACTTTAAGAACAATGCACACGGATGGTGCTACAGAAACCATAGGAGATTTTACTTTGAAGCACCTTACGGCCTTGCACTTACACTCACGTAGGACTGAATGGAGCTCACAAAATTAATTATCTAAGCATCTGCAAGACTGGCACCAGTCCTCCCTTACTAGTTGAATATTGATAAATATCATCAAGCATTATGCCAAACAGTAGAAAGCTAAGCCACTCAAAAAGATGATATAATAGCAGCACGTAAATTTTAAAAAAAGCTCATCTGAATGACTCAGTCTGTTTTCATGATAAAACAAACTTTCTAGAAGTAGCAATAACAAAAGGGAGTGAAGTCTATCATTCTACCAAGACATTCAACCCTGGTGTTTACAGGTGCTTTATACCAACTAAGCAAAAAATAGCAAAGAAATTACTAGGTTATATTAAAAGAAAAGCTTAAAATAACCATTGTGAGCGAATGTTAGAGGTATGCAATGAACTAGGTTAGGACACACCTACAACTTATTATTGCCTTCAGCTCTGAGATCTCATTTATGAGCTCTATGAATACACTCTTCTCAACTAGAGCTGTTGAGAAGAGCATCATCAGTAAACCTTGCATCAAGCCAGCTGTTTCCTTGTTTTCCATATTTGATAAACATTAATAAATATTATGTCAATTTCCTTGTTTTCCATATTTGATAAACATTAATAAATATTGTGTCAATTTTCCACTCCATCCTTATTTTAAGAAAATCCTGACAGTTTAGTTGCAAAAGTTCCTGGATCGCTTTATATTTTCTTATTTGTATGAGAGTCAGAAGACAGTAGTCCAGCAAAATCACCTCCTCGAGATTTCCTCATCTTTGTTGCTTTTATACTAAATACATGGCTAAAGATATGACTGTTCCTGTCCTAACCCCTTCCTCACAAACATGGCCACATCATGTCACAAAAGATGGTGTCACATCTAAAATTAGAAACAATCTCAACTGTGATGATTTTAATGCTGAGCCTAACCTTGAGAAATGCTAAGTGCCTTCCAAGAGGTACAGGAAAATGGATTCGAGGGTTCTCAGCAATATACAGATTTTGATTGCAGAATAGCAAATCAAAAGACAACAGTAAAATGAAAAAAAAACCAAGAAAAGCAGAAATAGATATAGATTTAAAATAGATACTGCAGGAAAACAGAGTAGAAAGTGGCAGGATTAGTGCTATCCATTTATATATAATACTTGGGGAATGTTTTTCTAAAGACTAACGTGCTCTTAATTTTTAAAGTTCAATTCAGAATCTAAGCCAGTGGCTGACGGGACTAAACCTGCTTCAAATTACATTAAGCCCTGCAGGTTTGTGGGCCATTTGACCCACAGAAAAAATAATGACATTGCATATTAAAGATAATCCTTAAATGACCTTATTTACTTCAGTATACCACCTGACAGGATCGATGAGATCACTAGCTATTTCTAAATTACCCCAGAGCACAAAAGGGTGGGTGGGGGGAAGACATTGGAATAGGAAAAAAATAACAAAGCCAAAACTATGAAGCTAACAAGGCACTTCCTAATTCCTGCTACTTTGCAATTTATTGAATTACACTTCACATTCTTTTCTGTTGTCTTTCCACTTCAAGTGCAAACGTTCCACACAGCTCAATAACTAACCCCAGTTGTAAATTACTCAGTATGGTCAATATACCAGATGATTAAAAATTATTATAATCATTTCCAAGAACGACGTCATGAATCAAGGAAGGTATGTGTTGTGGTTTAACCCCAGCCAGCAACTAAGCACTACGCAGCTGCTCACTCACTCCCCACCCACCCAGTGGGACGGGGGAGCGAATTGGGGAACAAAAGAAGTAAAACTCATGGGTTGAGATAAGAACAGTTTAATAGAACAGAAAGGAAGAAACTAATAATGATAATAATAACAATAATAAAATTGCAATAATAATAATAAAAGGATTGGAATGTGCAAGTGATGCACAATGCAATTGCTCACCACCCACCGACCGATGCCCAGTTAGTTCCCGAGTGGCGATTCCCCCCAGGCCGATTCCCCCCAGTTTATATACTAGACATGACATCACATGGTATGGAATATCCCTTTGGCCACTTTGGGTCAGCTGCCCTGGCTGTGTCCCCTCCCAACTCCTTGTGCCCCTCCAGCTTTCTTGCTGGCTGGGCATGAGAAGCTGAAAAATCCTTGACTTAGTCTAAACGCTACTTAGCAACAACTGAAAACATCAGTGTGTTATCAACATTCTTCTCATACTGAACCCAAAACATAGCACTATACCAGCTACTAGGAAGACACTATCCCAGCCAAAACCAGGACAGTATGTCACTCTAAATTGAAATCATTAACGGTATCAATTTTTATGCAAGTTAGCTTGTCTACCGCTATTTGGAACACAATTTGATTTATTTCCGTTTAAGTCACGAAATGTGGCAAAGATGTGGTTGCATGAAGCATGAAATTTCTTTTCAAAACATACCATGTTGGTGGAGCAATTATGACAGACAACATTTCTACCATATAAGATGTGCAATATATGCTTTACCATCTCTTTTTTATAAAAGCTTGTTTTCTTCAGATTACACTGCATCAAAACCTTTCAAATGTAGTTATTATAGACTTTCTGACAAAATGCTAAACATTGGGTGTCCAAAGCTCAGAACATCTGACTTTCAAGAGGGACTGTGGAAGCTGCAGATGTGTATCATACTTCTGAACAAAGTAAAGTACATGGGCTGAGTTGTTTTTCCTGGTGGAGCCAATGGGATTTTCTGCCACCAGCCCAAGCAGCTCTGGAATCCAACCCTGCACCCCATCCAAAAGAGCATGTAGAAAATAGAGCCAAGTGAAATATATGTGTCTGTCTCACAGCATAAGGTACAGTGAAAAGATCAATAGACCTTTTCTTTATTTTATTTTACTTTAGTGAGTCATTTAGGATAACCGTTATCACAGTGAATAGAGAGAAGTGCCTGAAATTTAATGCAATGACCACACAGACGAAATATGAAAACTTGAAAAATCAACAAACTTCTTTATCAGAATATGTATTTCATATAGGTATGTTATATGAAATACATTCTACAAAGAATCTGGCTCCCAGCTATGGCAAGATCTGAACTTTCATTCAAACTATTAAGCTTCTGGTACTACAGTTGGGAAGCTACCTGAACTCATGGTGTTCATTGCTATGGAAGAAGAACATGCAGGAGAGAAGCTTTGGCAGAGAGGTTTCTGTTCCAGCTTAGAAGTGGCACAGACAAGACTGAGTGAAGAATCAAACATCAAGTATTGGAGCTTTCCCAAGGCGAAGGTGCAAATTCTTCAGAGTCCCCTCCCCTGCAACCTGACTTGAAGGATAAAGACTTTACTTCACATCTGTCCAATCCATAGGAAATGGCCTGCTGTCACCTACAACTGGTAAGCTCCAAAAATAGAGTAAAATTGATCTCAAAGGGAAAAAAGGATTGATTAGGAGGGGGGAAAAATCATTAAACAGAAAGGGGAAAAAAGTTATTTACTTCCTTTGAAAGGTTACACATTAAAATTCCCATATCACTTAGCAATGAAATACGCATTCAATACAAACGGTTTTTTGTTTTCCCACTTGGAGATAAGAGTTGACAGTGCAATTGTTAGCAGAATTACTGCTTCAATAAAAATTGCCACCATAAACAGTTCAGTTATAAATAAAAAAAGTTGTATTGTCTATTACTGTTTCAAAAGCTTATCAAAACCACTAAAAAACAATTTCATTGTACTAAATTAAGTGTTGCAGCTTGGCAACTTATTATCACAACTAATTGGAAAGCATACATGAGCCTGGTTTTACCACGCTATGACACATCAAAATCCCACAAAGGACTCCATGGGGAAAGTATGCATCTGGGTAGAAACAGCTGTTTGTGTCAGGTAAAATCGCCTTCTTACCATAACAAAGTATAACACAAACATGAAGCATAATGCTTATTTGTTACATGAAACACATGTATTCCCAAGTATATATTATTTTCTTAAAATGATATTCATAATTTTCTGCAGTATAGCCTCAAGCCATAGAGAAACATCAACATCTACATCAGGGTCTCAGAAAATAGTTTTTATTATTTGGCAGAGAATTAGTACTGAACTTATGATTTCAATATTTATATCCCAGCTATCATCAGTTACGTATGCAATCTAAAATTAACCTAATGAATATACTCTAGTCTTCTAACCTAACAGATTTTTATTTCCTTTTCTATTTGGTATAACATGCCTTTACATAGTTTTTGTAATTGAAACTATACTGCTCTACAAGCTGTAAGTTACTTCATTTTGTATTTTTTCTTAGCGCTAATAGCAATGCAATAACAGCCTGATTTTGCGTTGATGGAGAAAACATATGAAGGTGTCACATCCCTTGAGCGCTCGCTCAAGTCCATCTCTGTTAACAGTGCTACCATGCAGGAGTGCCAGGCTGGAGCTCGAAAGGAGCACACAGACCTCCGTTGCCAAGTGGCCAAAGTGACCGTGCACCTAGTGTCACACTGCTGGCAGCTGTGATACCCACTCATGTAAAAAGCCCTGCAGCCTTAAATTCAAGGCTGACTACATGGTTGGATAGTTAGACTTGTAGGTGCAATGTGTGGTGGAAGCCAAGGAAGTCATCTACAGCCAGGGACCAAACCTCAATATCATGAGTTCAGTACCAGGAGGATCCCTGAAGCTGGGAAAAGGAGACAAAGACCTACAGGACCTGCCAAACTGCAGAACTAGATCTTCTTCCTATTTTCACAATGCAGTCCCTAATTTCACAAAAGGCTTTCAGTATTCCTCAACCATGTATAAGAAAAGGACCTCTAAAGCCAAGCAGTGGATGCACAGATTGCTCACCATTTGACCCATCTGTTGAATTTCATGCCTTCTCCTATCCCTAATGATAATATGAATCAAATATTCTATTTCTAGCATTTCTTGTATGCATTGTTTATTTTCTCAGTCCTGTGTAACAAGCAGCATAGCTGCAAATGTCAGGTAGGAGCTGGCATTGCACCGTTTTAACTGGTGCTACAAAAAACCCCCATCTTTCACTCAAGTAATCTAAGAGTTTACCTCTCATAAAAATGTCTCACTGGAGCTTGCACATATGAACTGTTTCATTGCAGGGAAATCCCTTGTTGAAGAACATCATGCAAGGATATTATGAACTCTTAAATATAAAAAGCTGTGGCTTTTGGAAACACAGAAGCATAAAGTCCGATACACCATAACTTCACAAAAGTGGATGTAACTACAAACAGTAATTGTCTGACCTGAGCAGCCAGGTCCCAGCTGGACCTGATCCAGCAAGACTACTGCCAAAGGCAACAAGGTAGATTTCTTTTTTTCTCACTCTTCCTTTGTTTACTTTCAAACTTCTATTTAAGTTAAAGGATGAGAACAGCTGAAAGAGAAACGGGACACTAAAAAGTGCTAAATCCTCAGAGGCTGTAGAGAGATTACATGGAAAAACACCCAACTGAAAACACAGTACTAATGAATCTCACCTAGTAAGGAGAGCTTGAGAACAAGAGGACATCTTTCAAAAAGCTGAAGTTGTGCCCAGATGAAAATCATAGAGAGGCGTAAATTAAATACAGGAACACAATAACCCCCCATTCCACCCTGAAAAGTATAAGGATCAGCTTGCAAACTGACTAATAATTCTGTCTTCAAACACATGAGGTGCAAAAAGACTGTCAGAGAGACTCTGTAGGCCCAGTTAACGTTCAGGATATGGTAACAGCATCCAGAGAAGACAAGGTCATTGCAGTGAGGCTAAATGAATACTGTGCATGCATAGTGAACACTGGCTCGCTCAGAAACAGGGGTAAGCAGTGAAATGGTAAATCTGCAATAGTAAAGACAAGAGCTAACCATGCAGGACTGCAAAAAAGATTTCTGAAACTGAACAGGCAATAAAATGGCAAATCAATTCAAGGAAAGGAAAGGGAAAGTGATGTGCATAAGTACAGCAAACCTGGCTTCACATATAAAATGACATTTTACAATCACAACCACTCAGGAGTGAAATCTTAGATTTGTAAATAGTTCCACAAGAAAACATGTGCTGAGTGCTCAGTAGAAGTCAGAAAAAGGATATCAAATAATTGAAAACAATACTAGGAAAGGAACAGGGAACAAAATTGAAAGCATCATCACACCACTGAATAAATCCCCAGCTTATCTTGATACCTGGTACAGTTTGGGTCCCCTCATTTCAGAAAGGATATAGTAAAATTGGGAAAGGTTCAGAGAAGGGCAGCAAGGATATAAAATGACTTCTGGATGAGGAACTACTAAGCAAGTTAGAACTCTTCAGTCTGGATGAAAAGGATATCATATCCTAGAAGGGTTATGATAAAGGTCTGCAAATTCATGAGTAGTATAGAGATGGTGGATAGGGACCACTTGTTCAGTGTCTTTAAGTACAAGAACTAAATGTCATCAAAAAGAAACTCAAAGAAGTCACCTGAAATGAAGCAAAACAACGCAGTTTTTCACAGACTAGATAATAGACCCATGGAACTCCCTAAAAAGGGATGTTATGGATGCCAAAACAAGTCTCCTAGGGTGAAAAGAGTGGGAGGTTCTGAGATTACTGAAGAGAAATACCACACAAGTTCATCCCCGACATCTGTTTACAGCCAGTCCTGGAGACAGGATACCTAGTTCTTCGTGGTGGTGTACCACCACGGCATAGTGAGGAAGCTGTGTATGACACTGCAGCAAGACACTTTCCAACGCCATTCTGGAAAGTATTGTCTCAGTTAGATAGGTGCCATCACTCAGGTAAGTGAATTAGGCATTTAAAGACCTTCAGACAAGGCCACCTATATCTGTTAAAAGAATCTTGTTGAAACAGAGGTGGAGTTTACTGGTTTTGTATTTAGACAAAAATAAACAGAAATCTTATCTTCCTTACAAGTCTTATTTTTGTGTGTCTGCTTCAGTGCCTCCAAACAACCAAAAAAAGCCAAGACAGATACAACAGAGACCCAGTCAGATGTGCTCAGCCTCTCTCCATCCCAGGGGCTCTTGCCAGCTCCTCTCAATGGATAACTGACTCCACTAGAGACTGCCCACTCCCACTGCCGTATTTCTTTGTTCACAGGTAGGCGGTGGGCTCTGGACACATCTACATGCAACAAAATCTGGTAGAGCCAAGAAAAGAAACCTACAGCACATGAGCATTATAGCTGAAATGCCCAGTCACTGCAAAAATCACTTCATGGAAGTGCCAGCCTAATGCACAGAACAAGACTGCGCAGGCACTCTCACTCAGGCCATAGGGCAGGAAGGAAGACACTGCTGATGATGATGCTGCAAAAAAAAAGCATCTGCAATGATGACCTAATATTTACAGTGTGATAAAAAATGCAAACTCTTAAATATATTGTATACAAAGAAAAAAAGAAAGGAATATGTATTTTTTTTCTGAAATTCAACTATATTTGACATTGTTCACCCTATTTGTAAATCTTCAAGAGATTCAAAACCTCATGAGTATAATAAATCTAATGTAATCTGAATGCAATGCCTGCAAGGTCATTTTTCAGACAAGCTATGCCTTAAGACACAGTAAGCCAATAGTTAACAAGTTTTGTTAAGCAAGCCATCCCCATTCATTTAATAGCATCCCCAGCCAGCTAAAGGAAAAATATGTCCCCATAACATTATACTAATAATTAACTGTGATGCCATTAAAGGCCTATGCATAGGGCTCCACAGGGACAATGAATCATGTATTTACATTTTAGCCAGGAAAGTAGTTGCCTGGTAGCAAGGATGCTCACACCTGCCACAACATAATTACAGGGAAAATATTAAAGACCAGAGAAAAATAAAACACCCCCCCCCCCCATTTGTAATCCTTTAAATGTAATTTCAGAACTTGTTGGATTTCTGCAGGGCAGTAGTAAAGAATTGCCTCCTTACACTGCATTTCTTTGTTGTAAAGTATTAGCATGCTTTCTAATATTCTGAGGTGAGATAAAGAGATATAAGTGCAGATTATGACAGAGAAACAATTTCTTTTTATTCTGCTCAGAGTTGTATGAGTGAGTTTGGAGGGATGAATTATGCCTCATATACACCTGTAAATAATCAAATGTAAGAAACATGGAAGTAAACAAAACTATTCTCAAAGACTGAAGTCCACAAAATTGTACTTAGTGCATTACTAAATCCACAGCGGAGACAAAGATAATTTCCACAGAATGTCGAATCACAAGTAATCTCCAAGCAAAAGAATTACATCTGGCTATTGTCTTTTGGCTGATGGAAATGTAGCCATCGTGCAATACCTAATATGTCATACAAGCTTATCACAGATCCCTTGTTTACTGCCTCAGATAAATATCTAAACTCAACAGTTAGAACTTCAGTTAAGAATTTACCTTTTCATATGCACACACTTATGTATATATAAATATATACGAATAGAAAATGAAATGCTTTTAAAACTTGTTTTTTATATATATTTTTATACTGCAAGTTTCAAATGAAAGCTTGAGAACGTGACATAAATCTTCAGACTAAAAAAGAACCAAACTGAAGGCAAACATAGGACTCTCCTAAAGATACTTAAACAATATATAATTATTCAGTAAATAGCTTCTGAGCTTACTGGTTTTTGAGGATTGACTCACAACTTTTATTCTGGGTTGGCAATATAGGCTCACTGTCTCTCACACATTTTCTTAACTGGACTATGAAGTCAGAGCTGAGCAACATAAGACACTCTCATACTTTTCCAGGAATGAAGGGTGAGGGCTAGCAAAACAGGCACAATTTCCTGCCACGTAGTGCAGATTTTTACCAACAGGTAAAGCTAGATGAAATAATAAATTAAAAAAGAAACAAACAAACCAAACCAAACCAAAAAAAACCTTGACAGAAATAACAGCACAGAGATTCTGTTTTCTGCTCTTCAAAGAATGCAAATTATTTGACTAAATTAAATATTTTTAAATAGCAAGTCCTTGTCCTCTAAGCAGAGTTTAGGTAAAACATTATTGGCCTGCTTAATTACCTAGTAGCTGATTAAAAGTGACTGCCTGCTATATGCAAGTAGAGTTCGGGTCACATAGCAGAGCATCTGTCATACAAGACGAGGCTGAGAGCTGGGAATGTTTAGCTTGGAGAAAAAGAAGGCTTAAAGGGGTCTTATGAATGTGTATAAATACCTAATAGTAAAGAAAGAGACAGAGTCTTCTCAGTGGTGCCCAGTGAAAGGACAAGACGCAATGAACACAAATTTAAATACAGGCAACTCTGTCTAGAAATAAGAAAAAAAAAAATCACTCTTTTACTGTGAGAGTTATCAAACACTGGGACGGTTGGGCAAGAGAGCTTGTGGAGTCTCCATCTGCGGAGATATTCAATACCTGAGTGGACATACTCCTGGGCAACTTGCTGTAGCCGACAATTTTTTTTCCAAAACTGGAAAAAATAAAACTTCTTTGGAGAAGTCAGAACTTACTGAGACCAAGCCCAGCAACATGCCACCCATGAATGACTCAGTTCTCACAGAGAGATCCTCCATCTTTTGTGGTGCCCCACATGAGTAAGGAGACCACCTGAACACCTTTCAGTGCAAGACTTATGCCTTAGATCTACACTTACAAGTTAATGGGTTTCATACTTTATTTATTTAGTTTGTAAGTACTTTACGATGGTGGGTCAAGCATAGACAGGTTTATTTAAGCAGCCTATTTTGGTTAATTTAAACGCATAGCTAATAAATTCAAGCCATGAATAGACTACCTGCTCCAGATCTAGCCCTGCTGGTTTAATGTATTAGTGTTCCCATTGCAATCCAGCAGCTGGAGTCCACTGCCTGCAAAACTCTGCTAGCAGAAGATACTTTCACTCAAAGAGACCACCAGCCTGATGACCTATTGGGATGTCTTAGACACTTTTGCCTTCAGTGGAGAAGTTGCACAAACCCTTATTCTGGCAAAGTTTTGGAAATATTAAGCCCCAGATGGAAAGTAACAAGCCACTGGCACGGATAATAAGGCTTTCAACCTGCACAGCTACTCATAGAGCAGGCATGGCCATCAGCTAAACCAAAACAATCTCAATTCAAACTGAACAATCTCTCAGAGGTTTAAATTCAGGCTAAGTTCAGGTTTAAAGACAGGCTTAACTCTACTGACTTAAAAACAGAGCCTTAGCACTTCAGTGCAAAAATTCTCACATGGATAATCACTTTTCTTGAGTTGGGTGAAAGCATGCTTTTATAAACTACGTTTGGAGGTCAGAGCTTGCTACCTTACCTGACCAATGTACAACTGCATAAAAACTAGAGGAAAAAAGCTTGGTGTTTTTCTGAACTGATGCAGGGAATCTGTTCTCACAACTCACAAGCAACATTAGCCCTCATTTATAGAAGTGCTGGCACCAATAGTTTTCAAATGTAAAGTGGAAATTGCTTTTTGGAAAAAAAAAAAAAAACACAAACAAAAAACCACCACAAAACAAACCCCAACAAATTTCAATTAAACACTTGGGAAAATTTTAAAAATTGGTTTGGAACTTCTATACACAGTTCCATTTTGGGGGAGAAAATTAGTTCTTTAAGAATTTACATTTCTTGCTAAATTTTGCATAGCAAATATTTACTATAGTAATCCTAAGAGCCAGAAAATTGTTTTGATTTATTTACTTTATAGCATTGCAACAGCTAGGGATAAATTATGCACTTGCTGCCAGGACTACAAATCCATACAAAGTTATTTTAAAGGAACATAGATGAGATGACAGTTGGGAGAAGACTGAAAACCTCAGTATTGCGGTCATGCCCTTTGGCCCCACCACCACCCCGCGGTGTCAGAATTGGACCCACTCACTGTGTCCAAACGTATTGGGAGCGGAGTTATGCAAGGCCCTGGCTGTGTTACACATCAGGGATCTTGACTTTGCTCCAGAGCCATTACAGCTGAACGGCCCAGAGCTGCTCTCCATCCCCAACATAGATCTGGCAGCGGACATGTCTATTTGGATTCCACTCCCTGGGATTATAGGCTGTGGATGCCACTTGGAGTCCAACACACATGCTGCAGCACCCAAGATAGCAAAGCTGCCTTCATCACTACAGCTGACCACCAGATACTGGTAGGGATAGAATAACCCAAGCCCAAGCCCTTTCACGCTGCCTCACGCTCCATGCTGCAGCTCTGGTGGCTTCTCCAGGCCAGAGCAAGCCACCCATCCTGCAGGCTGTGTGTGTGGTGGAGACCAGCAGCTGCACCAGCAAGCCACTTGTTGGGGCCTCAGATGCGCCCAGTTAAAGCGTTAAAGGTATCGAGCGACGAGTTCAAGTTCAAATGTATGACCTCATCACATGAATGAACTCTTAAGACAGCACATGTATTTTTAGGACAGAATTTTTGGAAACCTTCGGCATTGGTCTAATTCTGTTCCCACTGATTTCAGTTCTATTATTCTAAAGACCCTACAGTCATACTATTATTTAAGCCAACAGGAACCTGGTAGGAACCCATATACTCTTTTATGCTGTGGCACCTTGATTTTTTTTTTAAATTAACTACATGGTTAAAATTAAATTGGTTTATGTTTTAATAAAACTTACTCTGAGAATAAATTATTTTTCCTTCCTTTTCTCTTAACCTTCTTTTCCTGCAAAGGCAGATATGAGTTTTACTGAATTTGGAAGGTCATGAAGTCGTGCCAGTTTACACAAATTTGAAACCAGCTTAAAAATACATCATACGATTAATCGAGATACCAGACTTAGCTCAAATGAGAGTCATGAACTTTTCAGCAGCAAAATCAGTATCTGAATTAGTATCCAATCACTCCACATCAATCGTACAAATAAACCGAAGAAAAAGATAGCACATCATCAACTCAGGTATAAATAGCCTCCAGTTCACCAAAACCTTTGTGGACAACAATAAAGTATTAAGTGGAAAGTAAAGTAACTTACAGTAATTAGATTTAGACTGCTACTTAAAGCAAGTTGTGACTCAACACTAATAACTAATTTTACCTTCCATGATTAGTGAAAGCTGATTAGAATTAAGTATGTTATCTGCTGGCTCTGACATGATTATTGTCTTACAAAAATTGTCGTCTTAGTTTTGCTGCAGCTACAAATTTCTCTTTAACAGGTATGCTCAGCAACACTGTAAGTATTCCACTACTTATATATTATTAAGCTCTCCGATAACGTGCAAAACTCTTGTGTAGAATTCAGGAGCTTTTGTCATTGTTCAGTATGGACTGAATTCTGTGAGGGACTGAGAAACCACTGGTTTAGGATCTACGTTCTCAGAGATAAGAGAGCTGTAACTATAAAGTGACAGGTTTCTCACAGTCCCAGTCACTAATGCTGCACAAAAGCAAAAACATACACACAAGTTAAAACTCTGACAGGCTTCAGTTGATACTGAGACACTGCGAAAGAGGTAGGTAAACATGGTAATGGTGAAATTATCTAGCCATAATTCCCATTTAATTTCCTTTACACATGTGACAAATTATTTGATTGCTCAGACTGAAACAAGACTCAAGACTAGACATAGCAGAAAGATACAGAAGACAGTTGGGTATTTACAGCAGTTCAGGTGGGGTGGACAAGATGTCTACTGTATAATGGATCTTGAGAAACATCCGGCATCCCGGAGTGGCCAGATAGCAATTCCCTCATCACGAACATGCAATGAAGTGCCTCACAAATGGTCTCACTAACTGGATATGAACTACAAAGTTTGTGGTAAAAGAACTACAACAGGACCTGAAACATGCATTTGAATATTGTGATGTGTCAAGTAGTGCCATTGATAATGGACAAATGTTGGCCATGTGTACTGTTATTTCAAGGGAAGAGGGGCAGATATCGCTCTGCATTCCAGTGCTAAAGAGGGTGTTTAACGATACTTTGTTCATTTAATGGAATCAGTGCTTTGCTTGAAACTCAGAATCTAGAATTGAAGACAGAAAAACTTGGGAAATAATCATGTAGATATTCACCTCCTTCTCCACATATTTAAACATTCCTTGTGTCTTTAAATCTGAAGGTTTAACCCCTCAGAGAAATAATAAATGAAACCTCATATTAAAAAGTGAAAAATCTCTCTATCCTGCCGTCACAAGAAGTAGATGAAAAAGTTCTTTGTTTTCATATACACTTCATAAATTTAGCAAAAATCCAGTAATTTAGTATTTGTCCTCGCTTGTTTGGCCAGAAGAGGAAAAGAAAAGTTAAGAGACAAAACACAGACTTGAAATAAATAGTTTAAAACCTGAGGTATTATGTTCTTGATGAAGAAGGAGGTGGTAGCTGTTGTTCTTTTGACTAAATTCATCACTTATATGCATATGTTTTTTCACTGTATGGTGACCAGCAGCACATCTATTTCTTCAGATAAAAATTCCCAGAAATTATCATTAAAGTAGGGACAGTATTAGCAACCAGCAACCTCTGCCTTGTTTGTGCAACATGCACCGGAAAAACATAGTCCCCTGTTTGTTCATTTAGAGTTAACTTATTTACAGAGACCCTAGCAGTAACATAAAATCATAAAATTCATTTCAGCTCTTGACATAAGTGGGTGCAATTCTGCTCTCTTCAACGGAGCTTCCTATTTAACCATGGCTGTTCGTGCTCCCTAAAAGAATTCAATGGCCAGAGTTGCTCTGGTATCTCTTCTTAAAGTACCACAGAATTTCTCAAGAACAAACTTGGTAACTTTGCTGTAAAGCTCATGCACAGAGAAATTTCCCTGGGCAGGGGGTTCCCACCAGAGAAACACTGTGACAGCCACAGATGTTGCTTTGCCAAAGGGATCACAGAAGATCCAGAACCATTTATATTTAGTCTGAAGGAAGCTCAACAAGAAAGGGGAGGTACATCAGGGGATGCACTGAGGTTGTAAATTCCCACATCAGCATGTCCTAATATGGGTCCTCTTACCTCACCAACAAATGTTCATGTCCCTTCCAAAAAAATACGATGAAAAGTAATTGTTGCAATATTGTTCCTTTTCCCTCTGTGTGTTCCTCTTTTTCATGTCTCCTCATGCTAAGTTTCAGTGAATTTAGACCACAGTTCACAACCTGTGTGTTCACACTTACGCCTATGCTGTTCTTTGTACAGCTGAGAGGTTTGTAGTTCTCATTCAGGTGAGCACAGAGCATACTGCAAAACCATTTCGGAAGAGGAAAAATACAGCTGTTTCAGCATGCTTTTGCTGTGCTTTACCTAGGATTGTATATGGCTTATTAGTTTACATGGCATTTTCTTACTTACCTAGAATTTCTACAGCTGCTTTATTGAATGTTCTATGGGATCACAGAGGTGATCTTGATCCAAACCAAGTCTCTTAATAATATACATATGGACTATGTCAGTTTTAGTATTTGGGGTTTACTGTGATGTAAATGAGAACAGAGACAGGCCTTGGCTCCTACCTAGAAACATCAGAGCGCTTTATGTTTATGCCTCTTTTATGAAGTATTTTTAAGTTAGAGAGCAGGACTGCCCCCATAGGTTGCTTTCCCCTCAGGTGCTGATTCTAAAATCAATGACTGAATTTACAGGAGAAAAAGACCTTTGTAAGCTTTTTAGATCCCAAATGGGCAACCTCTATTAGACCATGTTTTATTTTCACAAACTAAGGCCCAACAACCATGAAGGGCATGTAAGCCCCCATAAACCCTACACACTGGTTCCACTTCAGTGAAACCGAGTGAAGTGAAACTGGCAGGTTTGCTGAAGCTCAAATAAAACTTATTTTCTTGTACTAATTTAATGGAGTACCTGAAAACTTCACCCATTCAAAGCCTGTCTCCTCTGCCATCTGCTGGAGCCCTGTAATATAAACCCTGACATACCAGACTATAACATCTACCACAAGGAAAACATTATTATTATGTAAAATAAATTAGATGTATAATCAGATAATCATGATGAAAACTGTACTTTTATCAGGTTGATGTAGCACAGCAAGCAAGCTTTGATCTTGGATATAGCAGTTAGGTCAGCATCCCGTATCAAATAAATAAAATTCTTCCAGGCCCTTCAATAAATGAGCATTACAGTTATTGGCCCAAACACTAGCCTTTCTCACAATATATATCCAGTTACTCCAATGTAGTTCATAAAGTTACCCAAGCTGTATCCATTTGTAATGGAGTCCAGACTGTTACGTTATTTTCCTCTGTGTTTTTAAAGCAAGTGTCAAAAACAAGTTTCAGAGTATGAGAGTTGCATACTACCCATATGCCTTGCAGCTTCCTGTAAGAGTCTGTACACGCTGGTGTCATGTGAAAATGCATTTTAAGCCATACATTTTAGGATTGTTTTTACAGGTACGATGCAGATTGCACTAAACCAAAAGAGACCTCTCCTTTACGGAATGTGTCGAGTGTCACTCCTGGTGCCCAGCCAGGCTCACTGCTGAATTGTCACTGGCAGGACTAGAAAAGGCAAAAACAAGACAAAACTTCTGCATGGGCAACTTGACCTCCTCAGCCTCAGCATGCCAGACCTTCTGGAGCAAAGTTATATGAGGATGCCAAGATGAGGGGAGGCGATTCTTTGTCCACAGCTGAGACTACTACTCCCACAACAATGCAAGAGAAGCTTCTTAATGCTGTTGATCTTATCTGAGAAATAGGGTGCCAGATTTTATTTTTCCTAAAATACTTCAGAAATGATCCAATATCAACAAAGAGAGGCTTCAGCCCTTTCAGCTCCCAATGACTTTAGCAGAGGCTCACTACATCTCCAACTAAACCATGATTTTCCATGTTTTGGAATAGGGACAAGGCAAGTGAAGAAGCTACCATTCAGGTTGCCCAATGGTTTCATTATATCATCCTGTACTTGGCTCCTTATAGTTGCAAAATAACTTAATCATCTCCTTAGCTTGGTTGTTTGCCTCCCATCATTTTCAAGGAGTGGGGGAGCAAAGTTGCAGGTAAAACAACTGAGCCAGCCAAGACAGCTCTTTTGGAGAGGAAATCTAGGTGGAGGGAAAAATTGTTTTGCCCATGCAAAACTCCTATCACTAACACCTCCAGCATTTTAGAATCCACATTCCCACAGTCTTAGAAATAGGTTTCAAAATTTGCCAGAGAAGGTATCACTTGACCAGAGAGGTGCCTTTTACTGTTCCCACCTAATCTGCTGTTGAGTTACAGATCTGAGGAGCACCATTTAAACATTGTGCAAGAAAAACATTTTCTGGGGACTAATACAAAAATTCTTTCTTGTTCATATACTAAGCTAGACCTGCTTTAAGCAGGGTATTGGACCAGAAGACCTCTAGAAGTCCCTTCCAACCTATATTTTTCACTGTTTCTGTTATCTGAAAAAGGCCAATCCAGCCCATAGCTGACTGAGACTCTCCTTGAGGTCACTATTTGGCAATGCCAGAAATTTCTGCCAGAAATGTGAACCAGACCATGAGAATGTCTACTGGCTGTCAGCTGGTGGAGTTGAGCAAGGGCAAATTAATGTAGTTAAGGGGATTGACCCTGGCAGGGTCTAGGCAGTCTAAAGCAAGTGTATTGTGCCAGACAGTATTTTTCTTTTCCAAATTCAACATTACGCATGCCCAGCTCAGAGACTGTCAGCTGCAGGAATACTTCATTGGGTTTTTACAGGGTTAGGAAGTTTTGTGTGAATGAGGAAAGAAATTGTAAGTAGAGAAAGATCTTCCTCTTGATTACAGGAGCTCGATGCTCCCCAAGACCTGAATTCTCTCCTTGCCCTGGCATATGGTTCCTGCATGCCCATGGGCCAGTCCCTTAGGGTGCTGGCTGGCAAAAAGTGACTGCAAACTAGATTTGGACTGGAACTGACAGGTCATCAGGAGAGCGGAAGTGATAAAACAGCAATACTTAGTTACTGCTTCATTCTTCTGTGCAGCTGAAGTGATTGACCAATGATTCCTGAAGTCTCCAGGAAGATGAGAGCTATGGTTCACAGCCTTGACATGAGACACCTTCCCTTTGTGTGAAAGACTAAAGGCATGTTCAAACTGCTCATTTGGCCCAAGCCTACGCTGAGGTCTTGGTGAGCCCCTCCTGCGCTGCTTACGTGCAGCTTTTCGTCCGACTGGACCGGGCTGTGAGAATTTTCCTCTCTAGAGGGCAGAGGAAACCAAATTAGCCATCAGGTCTCTTTACACTGGCACGACACCTAGTGGAGTGAAAATCTAACGCAACATACAATAGTCTCTAACTAAGAGGTGACAATCAACAGTCCAGCTATCCTCCCTGTTGCCAACTGTCTCTCAGGTGGTGGCACCACCAGCACCTCTTCTCCACCCTAACATGGAGAGAATGCTTACCCTTAGAAGAAATTATAGGTCGTTTAAGCTAGCTGTTTGCACAACCATTAACAGACAGCAAGAAGGGAGTAACTAGCAGCACCACCTTTGAGCTGTTAATTGTCATGGTTTGTGTTGGGTTTATTATCAACATTGCTTGCAGGAAGGGAGCTCATGTCTTTCCCAGGAAAGCTGCCACTCCGTTACATAAAACATCACCGTTTTCCCATGGCCATGCTTTGAAAGAACAACAGTTTCTCCTCAGTTGTGTGAAGGATGGAGCCTGGACATCCACCTCAGTGCCATGGATGCCCAGTGGGTGGAGGTAGGCTCTTGAATCCCGGAGTAAGGTCCTAATGCAGCAGCGAGGAACAGGATTTTGCACATACTTCTGTCCTCGGTATTTCTTCCTGGGTAGCTGGCCAGCCCATCACAGAGCTCCCAGCTCCCCAGGAAGCCGCGCTGGGACTCCTGCCTCGCCTCAGGATGACAGAGTCCACGTGCCCAGGATGCTGCTGCGGGACCCCAAGAGTTAGAGCAGTAATCAGCTTTAGCTGCACAGGACCTTTCTGGGATACAGCATTTAAGCCAAATTTATCCCATGCGGCGTGTGTGTTTTTGCTGTTTTCTAACTGAATGATCTGGTATGACTGGCCTGGGGTTCAGTGTTGATTTTTCTGCTGAGAGCGCTGTATCTGCAACTGAA
Organism: Harpia harpyja; assembly: GCF_026419915.1. NCBI lineage: Eukaryota > Metazoa > Chordata > Aves > Accipitriformes > Accipitridae > Harpia > Harpia harpyja. The sequence continues at coordinate 75,261,725 of NC_068940.1, forward strand.
CTTGAATGGATCTTACCCAGTACGCAGCGATAATATTACTAAGTAGTCTGAGAAACAGAATTTTTAAAGTTGGGTAGCTATACTGCTATTTTAGATAAACTCTGAGAATATGTCTAAACAGCAGAATGCTCTGCAAGTCAGAGATATCCTGTCTTAATATAGCACAACCACAGTGCTTCACTCAGGCTAATTTGGGAAACACAATGCAGAACATCTTATTATGCAGCTTCTGATAGACTACCTAGCTCAACCAGAACTAGCTAAAGTAACTCAGCACAGCAGTGCCCTGAGTTTGAGTTGTCTAGTTATAAAATAAAAATAATACCATCTCATCTTTTAAGGACATTATGAGAAAAAAAATAATCTGTGAAACACTTAGGTAAAATAGTCAATAACCGCTATCAAAAATCCTACAGGACACAAAAAAATCTGTATTTAGCGCAGGGTTGGAGGGCAGGTAGTAAATAGAGTTTTACTGAAAAGAGAAGGAATAAGACATCTTTACAGAGCAACCTATACAGCTAGATCATCTATCAAGTGTTACCAAACAAGCCAGATTCTGTAGGCAAAAAAAAAAAAAGTCACTATAATGAAAGTGAAATGGCTATGAATAAAAGGAAAGGAGGAAAATTAAGGGTATATGGACAATCTGATTGCAGTTTAACTCTTCTATTTTAGCATTCCACTATTTTACCTCTCTTTCTCTCTCCCTTTTTTTCCAGTTTCACATGTGTATCTCATACACACACACGCTTAAAATATGAAAATATAGGTAATATGTTTTCTAATCAAGAATATCTCTTTCCACCTGACCAGAAAATAGAAGGCGGCTGTCTTCCCTCAGATTTTATTGTGCACTCTTTTTTTAAATCTATGTTGATACACCAGTTTCTAAATTCAAGCTAAAAAAAAAAAATATATATATAAATAAAAAAAAAAAATCCCTATTTCCTTTGTTGGGATATTACAGTCCTATTTATATGTAGGAGTAGTGCTTTATTCCTCTACAATATGACATCTGGTTCTGCAATGGTTACACAAAGATGGTTATTTATAGACCAGGGAAGCACAAATGTCCCTCCCACCTCCGCCAGTATAAGGGTCACATAGCCCTCACCTGGTACTAGATTTAACATGACAGGTGATAACATAGAAGTAAAAATAACTTGTCAGTATTCCCGTCAAAGTCAGACAATTACTAGTTTAAACACAGGGATGATCTGTTCTTAATTACAGAAGATTTAAATACACCAGAATACAAACATATGCACAAGTACACTCCAACAGATACATGTATATGTACATACGTACGTACACACATGCATTACTTACAAAACATTATTTTGGTCAGAAACCCACAAGAAGTTGAGGCTAACATCAGCTTTAATTAAAATCAGCTCAGTAAACCTGATACTGGATTTCCAGTACTAAATGGAGGTTTACAGGGCTTTAATTAGGATATAAAGGCTCTGTTCCCAGTGGAACAGATCCTCAGTAAACCCCTCTGCTAGTCCATTATCCCCAGTCCAGCATGCGTCATTAGGTGCCCCTGTCTATTTTAGCCTTATTAATGTGTTTAGGCACATACATCAGTGAATTAGCACAAACTGGTCTAAGGTTTCAGAATGAGGGAGCCAGTCATTTCCATCACATCAGCTTTACCTCTCACCTTCCAGAAAAATAAATACTGCAAACCAACCCTGCTAGTTTCCCAAGTAAACTGCTCTAGATATATAGCATGTCTCATAATAACATACTGCATTTCAACAAGTTTATATAGCATACAGGAAGGGTTTTTTAGACAACATCCATAGACCAAACTCAACTACTTAGGTTTTGAATTACAAGACAGACCTACTCTCAGGACTGGGGATACTTCACCCTTGCAAACATAAAGAAGTTCAAAAAAATATTTACTTTTCAAGTATCCTGTACTCTTGCTCCTATAATTCTATAGGCAAATTAGAAAGACAAACCCAGACAGAGGAATCCTTTAAAGAACTAATGCTTTTTAATAATTTTTCTTCCTCAGTGTTCTTCTAAACAGGCATTATTAAGTTTTATTACTGCTTTAGTTACCTCTCTGTCACCCAGAGAACCTCATTTTGACAATATCCTAAATCAGAAAATGTTTCATCACCAAAAATTGTTATTTCTATGTTTCTATGCCAGGTGACTATCAAACTTCACAAAATATTTCAAAACCACTTGAAATTTGTAACGGTCTTACTCATGTTAGTAATCAGGACAAAACTTACTTGGGCTACACTCCAAGCGTGTATTTTTAAATGGGTAAAATACAGGAAAGGCATAAATGTAAGGTAGATATCAATCATCAAGTCCGTACATATTAATTTTGATATGGCCCATCACATTGCTACTGTCAGGGAATTTTACACACCTTGGTCATTCCACTCAGTCATACTACATACATCTTGACTGAGAAATTGCTTACATCTGTTTGTAGCCACAGCAAATCAGGGCCTTAAAATCAAAGCCAACAGGAAGAGGAAACTGTGATAGCTCAAGCCCACTACCTGTGCACTGCCGTTCTGCAGGCGACCAGAGGTTAGGTGACACTTTTTTAGGGCATCCATACCTGGTAGGCTCCACTGTATAATACAGCACTAAAGTCACTGGTTTAGGTACTGAACAGAAACTAGTTTTAAACCTACCCCGGTTTAAATGGTCAATCAGCCACTGAGATAATTAGCCTGAGTCCACATCTTCTTGTGCCTTTTGAGACCTCTATTATATCCAATAGCATGGAGTGATCCTCCTCACTTGCCAAAATGAAGGTCACCAGTATGGCTAGAGATGCTGCTGCATCCCACTGTTAGGTAGAGAAAATGCTCTATGAGGCCTTTTATCATCTTCTTTTATACTTCCATTGTCATAATCAAGCAACCACTTTCTGTATAACCAAAAAACAAAGAAACCTGTCAGTATGCAATCTCTTTCTTTAATCTGGGAGAAAGGAATTTGTATTGATGCTAATATGCCTTCCTTAAATTTATTGTCAACTGATCAAACAAATCTTGATCAAATAGAACATATGGAATATTACTCAGTCCTGGTTTAGCTTTTTAATAGAAAGCATATCTTTTTAATACAGACATATATATATATTTTTTTTTTTTTTTAATTTTTTTTTTCCCCAAGAGCTGTGATAAACATGCTGGGATGATTTGGAGAACACAGAGAAGCGCAACCTATCAGACCACCAGTTAACCCTGAAAATGAAAACCATCTGCAGAGAAGTTTATTCCAGTGAGGCCTGCTGAACCTGGAAACAAGAAACGGTTGTGGGTTTAGGATGATAAGAAAACCTACTGTCACAAAGGTATTTGTTTGCATTTCTACTTATGGCACAAGTTATAACTTGTGGCATGAATTCTAGCACCCTATTCTGTATGATGTTACATAATGTTGCATTTACTTGGCAGATCGAACCTTCAGGTTCATGGGTAATTACTTATATTTTAGCTCATGCCCATGTTTTTACACTATCCCATTAAGAGCTGGTAATAGAAATGAAAATCATTAAAACTTTTTAACATATTCTGGGATTGGAAGCTCTATTTAAAAAAAATACTGCATGTTGACTGTAGTCTGACTGCTGTACACTGTACTTCTCCTACTACTGATAGGTGATATATCTTTCACACATAAATGGTCAGACCCTAAATCTAAAACGGAAAAATAGAAGTGTAAAGAGAAATACTTAAAGCACTTATGGGTAGTTACTTTTGCAAAGCCACTTAGCAAAAGAGGAAGAAATGCAAATGAAATCAGGTCATTCTGATTTCCAGCCTCCTGTTCTAATCACTGGATAATAGCATCTTTCCTAGCTCCCTTTCAGAAAGCTACCCATAGAATATATCCTACGTATACATAGCTGAAGTATCAGCTAGAATCTTGAAGGATCATTAAGGAATAAGCAAATTACACCAATGAATAACAAAAAAGAAAAAGCACTGTTATTTTACAGATGCCTCCATCATATTTGCAACTTTTAAATATCATTAGCACTTGATAAGAAGTCCATAAGAAGTCCATTTGCATGGTAAGAACCCAAAGTGAGTACAAATTTAAATATTCATCAGGAAGCTGTGGAGCTTTCTGCCAGTCAAGCTTTGCCATTTTATGAATTCAGAGAATAACACTCAACAAAGTATTCAGGCAGGAAAAAGGAACAATAACTAAAATGTTGCTCTAGCTACAGTTAACGCTCAGAAGCATTGTTGGAGTGTTTGATAGATCAGATGAATGTAAATACTCTATTTACTGCTGTGAAGTAGTCAAGAAAAAATGCTGTGAACAGTTAATTATTACCACGAATCCAGAAACTCTAAGACATTAATTTTAAATATTCAATTACCTATTGAACAAAAATCTATTAGGATGCTGTCGTGAGTGTAGCGGCTGCTTGTTAACTCTCCAGCATGGCAATAAAACTTGGGCAATGACTGTAATTGTACTAGGGATCAAAGAGCTGAGCTCCTACTGAGAAGCAAGTGTATACACTGCCAATATTTCATCATTCAGAGTCACTTTCCCTCCTCTACCTAATATGAAAGCTATAAAAACAAAACAAAAAAAACCCTCAAACTGTTATTGTTAAAGCCAAAAACTAATTAGTCATTGCTTCCCAAAGTGTTATGTGAAAAGTCTCTAGAAATAATGGGCTGCATTCTCAAATTTTATAGGTTTACTGAGTCTAGTGTTCTCTGGTATTTCCTGTTTCCCTTGCTAAGGAATATTGAGTGGAGTTTACAAGTCATCTTGAATAACACACAAACTTTTCAATAAAGGCAATAATTTATAGATTCATAAAGTAAACACTTGAAATAAAGACAAGGGTTGTAAACAAAAGGAGTAACAAGACTTTTCTATTGTTTTTAGAACTAAAATTCCCAGCATCTTAAACCTTCCAGCGGCATATGATTTGCCATTTTGGTAGGGTTTGGTGACGCACTTTTATTTTTCCACTTAAAATATCTGAGCTTGAAAGCAGTAATACGTGACATTCCAGTGCGCGGGGGTGGGGGGGGACAAAACCAACACATCCATTTAAGTCCAAAGTACTATTTTGGTATGTTAATGCATACATATCATAGCAGTTATAGGCTGCTAATGATATGGGGAACAATGAACAGCTTTCTGTCTCTTCCCCTGTAAGATATTCCAGCAAAAGATCTCAAAACATGAGGACATATATAAAGACTTCAATGTGATTCTTGAAACACTTATGTATGTTACTTTTCCAAGCTATGAGAATTTGAATGGTGCTCCATACAATTAATGACAAGGAATCACCTTCTTTCTTGGTAGCTCTACCTACTATGAAAACAGGGTTAAATATCATGACTCTTGATCAAAGTCCTGAGAGGATGATTCAGATCCCTGGCCCCATTACAGTTAATTGGAGTTCTGCTATTGACTTTATTATGTCAGTATTTCAACTTCTGAGATCATTTAATTGTCCCAAACATTTATCACCTTGTTTCTGTTTTACAGCACAGCTAAAAGCACATCCAGAAGAACTGCAGCCATAATGCTATGACCAAACACCGCTTTAGTGAGGACTCAAAAGAGAAAAATACCATCTTCCAGAAAAACAATTCCTAAATCAGCCCCTGAATTTGTGCACAATCCTAAGCCATATTCACTTACGACATCTAACAGCATCACAGCCCCAGTGTGTATTGCTGCATCTTAGTTTACTTACATTTTACACAGTTATTATGAACGTACACTGGTCAAGAAAATGCTTTTCCAACACATGAGGTACGTTAAAGCTCTGTCCATATCCATGTGCAGGTGTATCTGCCACGTTTCTAGTATTGTTCTGTTTTTCATTACATTAGCAAAAAGACATAGATTTTCAAAGGACTGTGTTCAAGGAGAAAATGCCCTTGATTTACTTAATAAAGAAAATAGGTGCATCTGTATGCTTAACTACCATCCGTATAGTACATTTGATAAAACTAATAATAACAATATGCACAGATTGTTCTTTTTTTTTTTTCCTAATCTTGTGTATTCAACTCACATAGGTGTAAGTCTGAACCCAGCTCCACTGAAGTCTAGGAGACTCTACTGCCTCTTATGGCAATGGGATAGAAGTAGCAGGATTGGTACTGAAGAAAACAAGTTGGATTAAAAGAAGAGACAGAAAGCAGGGCAGTTGGGTGGATCCCAAACCCAAAAGATATCTGTTAGCAAGCCAGAAATTTAGGCTGCATGTTTTGTATCTCTTTGAGATGTTTTTTTTTGTATTCGCTGACTATTAAACTGCACAAAAAGTACCTGGAGATGTAGTAAACTTGCACTGCTTTGGTTAAAAAAAGGTTTTCCACAGTAAACCTCTGCATTGAAAAGATGCCTTTATCCTCAAATTTAAGCTCCAGTAACATATTTAACAAACTAACCTTGGCCTTAAGACACCATCAGAACGTGCTTAGTTTCACCACATTATATATAATGTGTTTTACATACAGACACTCTTCAGTAAGTTCATAAAAGCAAGAGCTCTAAATTTGTCTCTAGCTGATGTTCATTTCTTAAGAAATGTACACATCTGCATGCAAATGAGGAACATCAGTTGAGCTCCTCACATCTTGTACGTGGTCTTCCAAAGACCAGTTCCCACAGGCAAAGAAGCACTTGGTCCCTCAGCTTCTAATCAGAGCTGCCTCCATTCGGTGATCTGGCACAATACGCACAGTCTTATAATAGGTGACAAAAAGTGAGAAAGCCATAAAATGTCTATGTTTTGGGTTTAGCACACAGAGCCTCTCGGTTTTAAATGTTCATAAAAAATATCAAAATATTTTTAGAAATGAAATCCAAGATACCTATTTTGAATAAGCTGCTGTGTTCTGAGGTAACTGGATTGTAAAAACAAACAGGAGTATTAATAAAAATGTTCCAGCAGCTTAAATCTGTTGTAATTTAGTAAATTACTGTACACCCACCCAGTAGTCCTGCACTATAAAGTTACTTTCGACTTTATACCAATGTATTTTCAGCAGCAAATCTCCACTGCAGACCATTTATTTGACCTTTCCAGCACAGATCATGTTATAATACTGAAATTCTTTATGCTCCTAAAAATAGCAATGCAGAGATTCTGAAATGATTAATGACAGTTAGGACTGTTGAGCTTGATGTAGAAAAATAAAATGGTGTATACATCCATCCATCTACTGAAACCTGTAAGATTACTTTTCCTGTTCTGGGGTTAGGATATTAAATTTCCTAAGAGCTCTCCACTTCCAAGATTGTCAGAATGTCAATGGCTTTATCCAACATTTGTTCTAACATTTAATATAATACATAACTGCCTAGAGGTACCAAAATACAGGCAGCAATTGAAGGGTGGTTTTCTAAAGATATAAATAGGAATGCTAGACATGAGTTTATTGTGAAAATCTTGAGACTCCCAAGACTCAGGACTGAGATCTCTGTCACAGCCACGTCCCTGCAAAGCGTTCTTCTGTTCAAAGTACTCCCTGACAAACATACTTACGATGTGGAGATCCTTTGCCTTTCCTCAGCAGACTGCAGTCCAATCTGCTTGAAAAATCTTGTTAAGGACCTAGCACTGCTACAGTGAATTTCTTTACTTTCTTCATAGAAGTGTCAGTGTTTATTAATGAATTGCATAGAATTAAAACACTGATCTCTAGAGTCGGTATCTGAGTATCTCTTGTGCTGGTAACAAAGAACCATGTCCCGTCCGAAAATTAAGGGGAGTAAAGCGTATAATAGGACAATTATAGTGATACTACCAGAGAATTACGTATACGCTATATTTTAAAAGGGTGACCATAAAGCTGACTGCGATCCAGACCACCAATTTCAATTGACTTGTGAAGGAAAACATAGCTGACTATCCTGGAGCAGATGCCTAATTTTTAGATGGATAAAGTGACGTGAGATGAATTGTGCTCTGTGCATCTTAATGCCACTTTTTTTTAACTCATTCTTCTGACTCAGGAGGCAAAGTTATCACTGGCCAGGCATATTCTGTTTTCTAACCACATTAAAACCAAAACTGACCAGTGTTAAAGCCGTTGCACATGATGAATGCATGTTCAATTCACTTAGAGCCTATGCCAGTGACACGAGCTGAATGTCAGCTGTGTCTTACATGTCTACTTATTCTAGCTTTTCTCAAAGAGGAGAATCATGACCCTCCATTTTCAACACTTAAGCAGCAGGCACCTAACAACACTTAAGCAGAGGGTGGAATAGTGGAGAGCATGAAGGTAATAAGGTCTCAGCAAAAATTTTGCATATTCCTTGGATGGATCAGCAGATGTACAAGTAAGACGCACAACCTGTTGTGCACACAACCCTCATGCATTGCAGGACAAAACAGAGGAGACAGAAAACCCTGATGACTGTCATTGTTTTTCCCCTGGTCCCCCAGTATTGCAGTCCACCATGTAGAAATGGCATTGTTCATTATGAACACGATGGAATAACCTGACGAACGAGCTAAGAACTTAGTTCACAGCCCATTTAAATTCACAACATTGAGATGTGAAACAACAGTTGTTTCTGTACGGGTATGAGGAAACAAGAGCATTAAGGACTCGATGCTGAAAATTTAAACAGCAAAACAAATCAGGGAAACAAACCAGGATCATTGATGTGCGGTAGCACATGAAGTTCTCCTTCATTACAAATTTGCTTGGTGTTCATTGCTGGTAATGTGCAGATGTCATTGCACTTGCCTAAGACCTTTCTTGTAATGAAGGACTGATTTTACATACTATTAAAATTATAATGCTGCTGCTGCAAGGAACCTGAAGGACGACAAGCTGAAAGCTATTACTAAGAACAAGATCCGAATATGTTCATTCTTCATATTCCACGCTGCCATTTATCATTCAAGGAGCAAATTTTACAGCTCAAATAATAGCATTTATAAGGATCCTAGATCTTTAACTTCCATTTCAACACCAGCCATATCTGAAATTCTCAGCATTTCTGTTGCAGGCCTTATCATTTCAACATATATTAAGTGAAAGCGAGCATACACGGAATACATGTTTCTTTTAGTAGATCCTGGATTTTATAAGAAACAACTAGTTATACAGGAGAAAAAAGCCCAAGTCTTTTAAATTAAAACTGGTGAAACTCATGCAAATAACAAAAATAACACATTCTCACTTAATACTTATTTAATAATTCCTTAAACTGTTTAAATAAATATTAATTTAATGCTCATTTTAAGTTTCTTTTATAACAATTAAAATTGCATCGATAATGATTTAATTAAGTTAAGCAGGCTTCAGGTGCATTTGCATGCCTTTTGTAACAGCAATTTAAAACTGAATAAATTAAACTCTTGCAACTTTTCAAATACAGAGATAGCAAATACAATTCTTCTTGGAAACACTCTCACCCATAAGCACCTTTATGCATATAAGCAGTGCCTTTGAGTTCTATTCATGGAAGTGTTTTCTGGAATGAGGCCCTATGGAATAAACGTAAAAGTGGTACTCTATTTTCTAGTATTAAATATAGCTGAGGAGCATGCAGTTTTTGAATAGCCATTTTATTCTTTCTGTGTCTGAATGCCAGTGCATCGTTGGTGGTACACTTTGAAATTTATAGAACCCATTCATATAATATTGTGAGCTGTTCTTATTTCCATACCATGAAAAGTATAAAATTTCTTACTGAAGGGAAAACAATATCCTCAAATTTCTATTTGCATGAAGAAATACATACCTTTGGGGGTCATCCTTGAACTAATCTTATTGTTTCAACATGATAATTCTGTATATTTTTGTATCTTCACAGTTGTTCACAAGCTTATTCTGTATTGAGATGTTACTTTTCTACCTTAAATCTGTGTATTTTTTAAATTTAATTCCTTGCACTTGCTTTTCTGAAGTTCTATGAAGATCACAGAGCAAGAAATAATACGCAGATATGTTTTGTACAAATTCTTTGTGCTAACGCATGAGAACTCATCTTTTCTTCCAGTACAGTGACAGCTCACAGATACGTTTCAAGCAATCTTTTGCTTTTTGGTTTGTAGCCATTGAATTTTAAATTACTAAGCAACATTAAAACAACGAATGCAAGATATTAATCTTGCATATGAATTGTATGAAAGATAAAGCTATGCGCTTTATAAGTAAAGCTATTTGTTAAATGTAGATGATCAAATTTTTTGTTTTCAAAGGGTATTTGGAGACATACTGTTTGAGTCCTTGCCGTATTTGTAATAATAAAATCTTTGAACAGGAGAGAAAAATCAAGATCTTTCCAATAACCAAAATATCTTGATATTTCTATCAAAATATTTTTATTTCATTCTTGAATTACCATGCTTCACATTCCAGGTTCCTGCCTAGTTCTTTCCAATATTCATCATTAGAATTTGAGTGCAGACAAGAAGGAACAGACTGAATTTCATAGCTGCCCAGTGACATGAAAAATCTTCCCAGTAAGAAACTTCCTGTGCCACTGTCTCCAGACTGATCAGAAAAGTGAATTAATTGATCGAAATTATGACAGGCAGAGTGACGTGTACAAACAACAACCAGGATTTCAAGTTTTCATGTTAGGATTTTGGGTGCTTATTTCAATATCATTAGGGAGGGAAGAAAGAAATATATGTACAAATCTCACAAATTAAAAAAAAAAGAAAGGCTGTCCTGATGAATATTTATGCATATCTATACACATATGTATGAAACACACTTCCTGACTTTGAAGATGTCTTCCCTATACAAGGAGACGAAGCCAAACACTTATACTTCTCTAGACCGCTCTTCTTTCAGCCATCTCAGATGACCTGGGGTACTTCTACACCCGAAAAGCCCTGAAGGGACGCCAAAAAGGCCAAAGCATCTCAATGAAAAAGTTTAGGGAGGTCCTGCCCTGGGTTTCAGAAATCAATAAAGTTAGATGAGCAGGGCTCAGCATAGCCCTGATCAGACTAGACTACTTCAAGTTTCAAAGCTCGGGGCTGTGTTTCACTTCCTGGTGCACCTTCTTCACAAGCGGAAACATCCTGCATTCTGCAAAAGAGGCTGTGCAGCCCCAGGACTAACACAACAGAAGAACATGCTAAAAATCCAACCATAAACCTCTTCAGCCTTTGCCAGTAACCACCTACCTTTCCTCTGAAGTCTGGCTAATATAAGAAAGGCCATTCTAGCCTTTGTGGACCGTTCCAAAGAAGCCTCCACATCTCCTTCTGGTTTTTATACCAGGAACAAAATGATTGTTAGAAAATTAATAAAAGCAAGTGTCTCAAAAAACAATGTGTGGGGTATTTCTCACTGAATATCTATGACACATAATAGAGGAAATATCTTTAAGGATATTAACCTTAGATGGGAATGAAATCTACCACTCACATACTAGATAAGATGGAATCACAAGTGGAAAAATCCTTACAGTTTTTAAATACTTGAATGCCTATCTTTGTTCTATCTCAATTAAAATCAATACATCTGACAATGTCATTATTTTGTTACTAATAAATTACGTATTAAATGAATTAAACATCACACACAAAACTATCTCTTAATGGGAAACCATTGTTATTAAACAGCATTAAGAAACAACATTTTATTTGGAAGATGGTCCAGTAAGGTCATTCCAAATATTATTCAATATTTTTATCCTTCATCTAACACTGCAAATGATGTAAAATCTGAATGACAGATGAAGTTGAATGAAGCATTAAGGCTCTGTTCATTTCAAGCAGAACAAAACAGGTTCTAAAATCATCAGTTGAAGAAGTAAATAAGGCCTTCTTTGGACAACTGAAGAAGCCTCAAATTCACATGCCCTGATACTCAAGGGGGAGGGCTTCAACCACCTCTTATCTGCTGGAAGGACAACACAGCAGAGCACAAGCAATCCAGGAGGTTACTGGAGGGCACTGGTGGTCACTTCCTAACACAGGCAATTGAGGAATGGACAAAGGCAGGTGATCTGCTGGACAAACAAGGAAGAACTGGTTAGGAATGTGAAGGCTGTGGGTAGCTTTGGCTGCAGTAACCATGACATTGTGGAGTTCAGGATCCTGAGAGGAGGCAACAAGACTAATAAGCAGAATCACAACCTTGGACTTCAGGAGAAGAGACTTTGGCCTGTTCAGGGGGTTGCCTGGAAGAATCCCATGGGACATGAAGAGAAAAGGGGTCCAAGAGAGCTGGTTGATTTTCAAGGATCGACTCCTCCATGCTCAGAAACAGTCCAGCTGAGGGGCCTGAGGCCAAGCAAAGGCAGAAGGAGGCCTGCATGGATGAACAGGGAGCTCCTGACAAAACTCAAACATAAAAAGGAAGCATAACAGAGGTGGAACCAGAGACAGGAGACCCCAGAGGAATACAGAGACACGATTCAAGCATGCACAGATGGGGTTAAGAAAGCCAAAGCCCATCTGGAGGTAAATCTGACACGGCACATGAAAGGCAACAATAAGACCACCTATGGAGATATCAGCCACAATAGGAAGATTTGGAAAGAAGTGGGTCCATGGTTTAATGGGGCAGGGGACCTGATATCAAAGGACATGGAAAAGGCTAAGGTCCTCAGTGCCTTCTTCACCGTTGTTTTCACTAGTAAGATTTGTCTGCAAGAATCCCAGGCCACTGAGACCACTGGGAGGGTCTGGAGCACAGAAGACTGACCATCCATAGAGGAAGATCAGGTTAGGGAAAGGTTAAACATAACCATAAGATCAGATGGGATGCATGCAGGAGTGCTGAGGGAGCTGAACAGTGTTGAAGGAGGTGATCCTTTCACTCTGCTCCACGCAGGTGAGACACGTCTGGAAGGCTGCATCCAGTTCTGGGGATAAAACTCCTCAGTACAGGAGAGACATGGACGTATTGGAATAAGTCCAGCAAAGGTCTACAAAAGACAATGAAGGGACTGGAGCCTTTCATATGAGAGGCTGAGAGAGCTGGGAGTGTTCAGCGTGGAGATGAGATGGCTCAGGGGAATCTTATGAATGTGTACAAATGTCTGACTGGGGATGATGTTGTAAAGAGCATGGAGACAAACTCTTCTCAATAGTATCCAGTGAAAGGACAAGAGGCAATGGGCACAAATTGAAGTACAGGAAGTTCCATTTAAACATAAGAAAAGACTTTTTTCACTGTGAGTGTTGTCAAACACTGGAACATGGTGCCCACAGAGGTTGTGGAGTCCCCATCTCTGGACATATTCAAAACCTGATGGGACTTGGCCTAAATCAACCTGTGGTAGCTGATCCTGCTTTGACCAGGGAGGTGAGAGTGTACGATCTCCAGAGGTCCTTTCCAAACTCAACAATTCCATGATTTTGTGACTCTGTGAAACACATTGTAGTATTTTATTGTAGTTGGAGCATGCAACAATCCTACCCTTTCACTTCCTATGCTCTATCATGCCAGAATTAAGAAAAATGGCCAAATCATCAACAGAATTTTGTGCAAAAGGACAAACAAGCTCAGAACAAATAAGCACATTTGATACCACACTGCTTTTCTCAAACCAAAGGAAGCACCACAGAGGCTAATTATTTTTGCTGTTCTTATCCATAAGTGTTACATTTTTCAATGTTCACGGAGAAAAACTTTAGTTAATGAGATCCATAAAGATTCTTTAATCAGCTTATATTGTGAAAAAGTATTAAAGTCTCCACTTTCACAACAGGCGCATGAAATATATAGTTTTATGATATATTACTAGCACAGGAACTCACCTCCCCCTTTCCCCTGAACCACCTGCAATTTTTAATAGTCATGTATCGCCAGGGTACCAGAAACCAATAAAAGTTTAACCTGCCAATTAACAACTAGGTAAAGTTCCAGCCTTGTACAATATTTTGATTGCTTCCAAGAGCTTTTCACAAAATACAGAAAATATTTCCACAAAATTGTTAGCCAGAGTTTTGATCCTATCTATTACAAGTTGAGTAGCAGGAGAAAAATATAAGTGTATTAAGTATGAAAAAAATTCATCAATTTTTATACATGACAGTAGACCTGCCAAAGCCAGCTCTGGATAAAAAGCACTTATTTGTTAAGGGAAGGAGGGGAAAAATTAAAGAGAAAAAAACCCAGAGGCTTTCATTCTAATATTTCCTCTCAAAGGGGACATAGAAAGTAAGGGCAGAGTTCAGCTATTCAATACAGGTTAATCAAGGTATGAAGTACGGTGCAATAGTTTTCAATTTATTTAATGATACTGCATCAAAGAAATAAGGATGTCAAATAATATTATCTTGGTTTTCAGTAATTCTTTAAAAACTAGATAAGAATTTATCACCTTTCAAACCATTTTCAGGAATACACAAATTGAATTGCAAAATAGTTACATTTATTTAGATCTGGACTGGGAGGTATAAATTTTTTTGGCATTACCATTGAAAATCACGGATCCTAAGCACTGACCAATAGTCCCATTATGGCTTGAAGAAAAAAGAGAAAAATAAAAACATATCAACCTCTGAGAGCTGAGATTTAATTATAAAGGAAGAAAGTCTAATGTATATTGGCAGGAAAGAAATCAAAGACAATATCGATCACCAACTATAACAGGCACCAACTCATATCCATCAAACTAACCAGTGCTGTTTTTATAGGCACCACACAGTTTTGCAGGTGAATACAGGATCTCCTAAATATAACAAACACAGTGAGAAAACATAAATATGTCCATCTGAAAGTGTAACAAGTTGGTAAAGAAAGCTGTTGAGCAAACAGTGAGAATACATCTTGACTACTGGAGAGCAGATGACATGAAGAAGTGGCAGAAAACAGAAGGAGAAAGTCAAAGTTAGTGGGACGTGGCTGGAACTGCAACCCTGGAACTTCATGGAATTAAAGCAAAGAAATTATTTGGAGAGATAGCCAGTCTGAAGAGGATGAGAGCAAATGAAAAAAAGGGAGGTAAGAGAGAGAAACGAAGTCATAAATTGCTTAAGGCATAAGTGGAAGGACTTGGAAAAAAAAGAGGGCCTACAGGCAATGGGATGAAACTAAATGACAGATGGAAAAGAGTTTGGGTTTACATGGTAACTTTCTGCCATAGGGATGCAGGTGCTGCAGAGTAACCTAATCGCTGGCACTACAGGGTTACAACTGAGCACACAGCTGCATTTACAGGAGACTTTCAAGGCACAGCGCAGTTTGACTACTGCAGTTACACCTTGCCTTCAAAAACTGTTTGAATCGAGGGTGTCAAAAAATGCTGATATTATGTAAAATGAGTGTACACAATTTACAGGAGCTAATTAATAGCCCAAGACAAGTCCTAGAAACAGCCTGAATGTAGGTTCAGGTAATTTCTAATGCTCCAGTCCACTCAATGAAGAGAAGGTGCACTGAATTCAGAAACAATATTTTTTATTTTATATAAACAATATGGATCAAAAATTACCAATTTTTTTATGATAAAAGAAGAGCAAATTTTTTTTCTCATAGAGTCCAGTACCTGGATGAATGTAAGGAGTTTTCTTAGAGTCTTAGCTTTGTAGTGATTCTCCTGTACTGGAATCTCAACTTTGTTTTTTCTTCCCCTTTCTATCCCTTTTTCCCATCTTTCTGCCTTTCAGTTTGTAATAAAAAGCTTTAAAACTTAATAAGCATTAGGCAATGATGAACTATATCAAGCAATTTCAAAGAATCATTATTAGCATTTTTCAAACTGCTGTGATTTTTGTCAGGCCAAGCGATCTAAAAGATCACTTTTCAGGAGACTGGCATCCATTACCACTGAAAAGAAGTATTAACTGAAATATTGCCCCGCAACTCATTTGTGCTCCCTTACCTGATCACAAACTGACTGAAGAAATAGCTGTGGGCTTTATGGCACACTCAAAGTGTCTTCCAGCATATTAAAAACAAAAAAACAAAAAAACAAAAAAAAGACAGATCTAGCTTCTTCCTAGTCACACAGTTTTCTTAGTAAATTCTGTGTGTCTCTGTTTGTGAGAATTACAATAAAATCAATATTTGTAGGAGTCAAGGAAGAAAGGAAGTGATCACCATACTGAAAAAAACCCCAACCAAAACAAACCAAAAAACCACTATGAAAGCCCATAGGCCAAACATTTTCAGACAGAGGCAATAAGCCCTAATAGGAAATGTTCTGACTCCACATTATTTTTATCTACTGTAATTTTCATTTCATAATTATAGAGGAAAGGGGATCAAAATCATTTACAAGTGCAGACTAAACAATATTTTACAACAAAAATGCAAAGATGTGACATTCTGGTAATATCTAATTCATCATTCACTTGGTTCTAGATCTATATTATAACATCAAGCACATACCCATTACTGGTTATCAGTCCAATTCACATTCCAATAAAATCAATAAAAATCAGTTTACATTCACATTTTGTAGGAATAGCATTTTAAGAATCTCTTGGAGAGATTCCTGGCTTCTCAGGAAAGGGGTCTCAGAATGATTGAAAAGGAAGAAGCAATACCATTTATTTCTGGTTCTCTAGATGTTCAATAGGAGTTTTAATTCAGAACTATTGTGTTTATTCAAGTCATTTTAGATAACTTTTTCCAAGTTTTAAGGGCTTGGCATACAGTATTAAGTTTCATCTATAAGCACCGTAACTTTACATACAAAGCATTTTTTTTATTATTATCAGTATACAGTGTCAGTGTACAACATATGCTTGATTCAAAAGTCCTTCCAAGTTTAACTGAAACAATCCTAATGGTTCCCAAACAAAAAATTAAGTCAAATAACGCTTTTTTTCTCTAAATTATTATAACTTAGATAAAACCAACATAACAGTGAAACACAACAACGTACAGTAAAAATAAAACCTAACTTCTACTTCTCAATTTCTAATTTAGAAATTATATGGGATGGGAAGATAAACAAAGCTGAAAATTCAGTAACCCTTATTTCAGTAGGAAGGTATCACGAACATTAGGTTGGTTACCGGGCAAGGAAACTGTCTACATTAATTCTGCTTTGATTTGTGGCAGTCCTTGATGCCACTTCAACTGAGGCCAAGTATGGCCAAGAAACACAGCTCTCACCGTAGCAGTGCAAACTAAGAAAGCAAGACTGATCTACACCTTGTATGGGGCACTCCTGGTGATCAGTTTGCCCAAAAGGTAGCACAGTCCACATTTATCTGTTACTTCTCCTTTGCAGAAGATGGGGATTTTCCTGGTTTTGATACACTTATCTTCCTTCATTTATTGCATGTCATGTTCACGAAGGAAAATGGATTATTCAGCTTCACCATAATGTTTTACTCACTGACAGTTGAAGAACTGTAGGAATTAGTTTTGCCACACACCAGTGATGTGCCTAGTCCTTTTTCAGCTTCATAAACAAGTCAAAGGGAAAGGAAATCTATTTTTTATTAACCAGCTTCTAGAACTAAGTCATTTATGCTTCACTCTGCTGAGACCCCTAGTCAAAGGAAAAGAAAGCCAACTGCAATAAGTTTACCAGTAGATTGCTTTATTAAAATCTATAAGGTGAAATTTTTCAACACAATCTAATCATCATAAAATATGTTATGTATTTATGATAAATTAAACTGTTATTACATGTCTTTTCACTGTAACACCACCCTTGGGAGCAAGGGATTTTGTAGGTTCCAAATATGTGTTATTGTAAGGTGCTGTTCTACTTAAGGTTAAGTTGCATTTTCCATTATAAAACCCCATTTCCAGGGTTTTATTACTCAGCCATAAAAATCTGCTTGGGGCTGAAATACGGCATGTAAAGACTCAGTTCAGCAGCAATTTTTTCAATGAACATTTAAGAAAAAAAAAAAAAAACAGAAACCCCTCAGTTTAGCTGTTTTTAAATTAGTAAAGTGCCAAACATTCAAAGACATTCCACACCTGCAAAGATTTGAGTCCGGATCTGAAGTACTGACCCCAAAGGCCAAAAATAATCTCTTCAGTGACCATCTGCCTGACCGAGCCCAATATTCTCCCATGGCAAAGCAGAGACAGCAATACCAATAGGGCAGCCTAAGCATTGCAGCACGATCTTCAAAGACTGCTCTTTCCAGACCCTTTCATGAATACTTGAACGCTTTCCCAAATCTTCCTCCTTTTAGGTGTATATTTTTCAAAACTACAATTAAATTAAAACATAACTTTCCCATTTGATTCCTGAAAAAGAAATGCAAGATGCTTCACTTAACTTTGACAAGCATAAATAATTATTTTATCAGGGCTCTTTTTTTTTTTTTTTTTTTTTTTTTTTTAAGGTATGGGTAGTGCTGGCATTAAAACTTCAAAAATATTTCAATGAATTTGCCTTTATTTACTTTGCACTATTAAGTTATGGTGACACAGGAATGGATCAGAGTACAGGTTTATTTAGCTCTGTACCCAGCCTGATGCAGTGACTCATGCGCAGGTACCTAGGAAAGAGTAAGAACAGAACAAACATACTGTTTTCCCAGCCTCCAACTATTTTCAGCTCAACAACATCTTGAGCCAGACGCGTCTTCTGATATATTTAAACCATTGCATGAGTAAAAATTTCATGTAAAATTATGTAATTTTCTCTGGAGATTTTGAGTCTGTGAATATTCTTTGGTTTTAGCACATAAAATCCTAATGATTTATAGTGATTCAACACAGATATAGTGACAGAATGATACACGCTTGCACACCAGTATGTGACCACACATACACAGCAACTCAAACAAACTTTAAAAGGTCTGATTATAAAGGCAGGAAATACCAGATTAATCTCGACGGCGCAACTTTCATTTTAACGCCCTTGTGCATGGCTGCTGTAACTCAATCTTTAACCACACCTCTACATGCTGGTTTTTTCTACAGAACTTTTGCTCACAACACATTTGCTCACAGCAGTCATTGCTCTATTACATCTTTTACTCTCTCCTCTTTGATCATTATGTAGTCTTCACTCACACCTTATTCTTTGCACAGAATAGCGATGCAGATCTAAAGACATTTCTTTCCAGGGTCTTGACATTTCCTTACAGGTTTTCCGCTGATTCACACTGCAGCCACATGCTCGATTTTGAGTTTTGCAAAGTCTGGCAAGATATGCAGCAGGTTACTGATCCACCAAAGCAGAAATACAGCGCCAGAAGACTGAAAGTAAAGAGGAGCCACTCCTCTCGGTTGCCGATCTGGGACATTACCCGTGACATTACCTTCGTCCTTAAGCAGTGATTAGCATAGCACAGCACTTAGAGATATCCAAGCACAGCTACTCTACGCTTCACTTGCAGTGGATTTCTCTCCTGTCCCAGTCTCCGCCTCTAGCCAGCCCCAAGCTGCAATCCTACAGCTTCCAGTCACAGTGCCAGTGTCACTGCCCAGGAGATCACTGTGACACCTCTGCCGTGTAGGTCCCCTCCTTCAAATGCCTTGCTACTTCCAACTCTTTGGGTTTCTCCTTGTGCACTGTGAGGTCTGTTAACCTTCCCTGCTCTGGGCTCTTTTCCCAAGAAGTCCCAGTGTGCTCAGAAACCCACCCTGTACAGGTTTTTCTACCTGTAAACCTCTAGTGTCAGTTTTGATCCAGATGACCTGGAGCAGCCACCACAGGCAGCAGGAGCACAATGGCAGGCGAGTCCTGCCCATCCCTGGGGTTCAGGGAACAGAGCAGTGCAAAGCTGTAATGCACAGCGCTCACACACATCTTCCATACACCAATGTTTTTGCAACGCCTTTACTAAAGTTAACTTTGTAATACAGACAAATTGTAGAGGGACCGCTTATTCCACTTAAAAACTGTATTTAACTAGTCAGTGCATCTGTTACGGGTTTCGTATCAACTGAAGCGTCAGCGTAGACAAAACATTTCCCTTACCATTTTTAAATGTACGTATTGCACATAGTGCCGGTGGCATACAGTACATGCTGGTGATTTACCTGCAGCTGTATTTCAGCGAGCAAATCCCTCCCACTCTGCAACACCCAAGCATATCACCATCACCATCATTCTGGGCCAAAAGGCAACGGCAATGTAAGTCCTTAGAGATTACATGGCCCCTCGTGAACAGTTAAGTGGAGATTATTTAAAAGACTTAATTACACAGAAACCTGACACACTCCTTTTTAATGGGCAGGCAGACTGTTGTTTATTTAGTTTTTGAAATCTAGTCTAAATTGGGCCTTCAGAAAGAAAAAAGTAGCCTAGGTTTCAATTAACAGATTGTCTTCCACTAGTCAAGGGATAATTTGAGCTTTAGAGAAACACGTGTAAGAAGTAAAAATAAAGCATAAGTGCTTCCTCATACTGTATATTGTTTTGCATCAGTCTAGTTATCCTGTGGTTCATCATTGGTATTAAAAATTTACATGTATAATCTAGTTTAAAGTATATTAAGATAAAGTAATATTGTATCTTACTATATAACAGTCATTAAATCTTTCAATACTGTCCAGTTTATCAGCAATGGTTTAGAAAAACCATCATACAATTAAGAGTAGGAAAGATGGAAGCTTCCACAAGGAAACTGTGCAGCAAAAGGAGTATGTCAGTTGATAGCAACAAAATATTTTTATAAGAGATTGATACTGCTTAGTAATATCAGTATCAAATTTGGAAATGTTTTGGCTGCAACTATGCAAATCAGTGACTGGGACTGCCTGTTTAGATGTATTGGGATATATTTATGACACAAATGTTGTGTAGAATGAGATTGTGTAAAAAAACCCAAAATATCCTTTCTTTAATAAAAAACCAAATTCTTAAAATCTGAGAAAAAGACTTCAAAATGTTTGTTTAATACTTTTCATTCATAATGACATTAAAATTAACTCCTTGCAGACTGAGGTACTGCACTACATCAGAAAAAAAATTTAAGCAATGCCCTTCAAGAAAAAAAAAGAACTGTATTATGGATCAGAATGAGGAGCACTTAAAATTGACTTAGGAACTAGGCATACAGTAGTGATTTGCTATTCAAATTGACTAGGTCAGAAGAAATGAAGCATATTATTTTCTCTTTAATGATTAACATGAAAGAACATCTGCACACTGCTCTCAGCAGCAGAAAGTAGCAGGAGGAAACATATAGGCAAGCAAGATTAATTCAGGTTGTTAACTGGCATGAATTTGAGTTTGCAGTGTACTTCAGAGTGAACAGAGGGCAGGATGATTCTCTACCAAAGATTCAAGTCAACAAATTAACCGAATTAATACTTTCTTCATACGTATAACTCCACAAAATATTTTGTTTAGCTTTGAAAATACACATATTCCCAATACTGCGAACAAACAGGAACACAGATCCCCACTCATGAGAAAATACATAATTTTTTTTTTTCCCAACGTTACTTTCTATTCAAATTTTACCAAACAGTACATACTACTTTGGGTTGTGTGTACCTATGTACTTTAAAAAAGCCCAAGGAAAATTAATTTCTGTTTAAGAAATGAACACAAATTGAAATCATATAGCAAAATTAACACTTAATAGCTTTACAAATGCTAATGCCTTCAGTAAGCAATAAGCAAGCCAAGCTATCACACAGTCACTGCCTGCGCTGCAGACTTTCTGTCATGAATTCCAGACTTCTGCTTTTCTGCTAAATCTGGCTGAAATTTCCCAATGTGTTTTAAAGCTTGAAGGGGAAAAGGCAGAGTGTGTTATCATTTTAGCCTTGTTGCCTCAGGAATGAGGGCCAAAAGTCCTGAATTTAAAACTGTAGTTTGGTTGCCCTACAAATCTTGACAATGAAGGATTACAGGTTTTTAAGCATCATGATACATTTTTTCTACCATTTAGGAAAACAGCTATTTTTTTAAAAGAAGTTTCACGCTCAACTTACTATTTTTCTTCAGTTTTACATTACAATTCATTAAATGCTTCATTCCTTCAGTTCTGTAAGCTGTCTTCCATCCATTTGAAATCCCCATTGTTCTTGTGAAATGACATTATTCTGTCCAAGAGGGAAAGCAAAGGGCTATGGACCATATGGTATCTTCACTAAATTAGTAGAAGTTGCACTAATGCCAGTGGAAACCAGAATTCATCTACCCTACAGATTGCATCTGTACGTCATTGTTTGGGGTTAAACAACAAATGAAAAGGCAGTTAGATCTGATTGGTTAAATAAGCCTGGAGAAAAAAAGATCATTAATTAAAAGAAAAAAAAATTACTTTGCTGTTCTTTCATTTATTTAGTGATAATAACAAACAAGCCTCGATGACATCATCATACTGTTTTTCACCACACACCTTTCAGAGGGCTGCACTATTAAATATGATTTGCACTGGTAAAAATGCAACCTGCCATTGTCATAGTGCTATGAAATGAATAAGCACCCAGCAACTAATACCAGAGAAGCAGATATTTAAAAAATGGGCGTGCACGGAATTGCTGCAGTAGAATTGTCCACTCCATCATGCCACAACTCTAAGTACTGCTGCAGCGAGCAGGTGTAACCCTACTCCCTCGTTTGAGCTCAAGAGGAACCAAACCGCCTTTGATGGCAGGAGGAGAGGGAGTCTCTAGGACACCTTCAGAGTCCTCATAACGTGGCTGTTTTGGACGAGCAAAGAATCCTGAATCTACACAAGGTCCCAGGCTTGGCCCAGCGGACTCCTGGGATTGACCAGGAGTCACATGAATGACAACCAGCTTAGGAGAAGGACATGCCTGCCTTCTCCATGGGAGGACAAAGCTCATCATTCTGCTATACTTCAGCTGCTGCCTTCGCTTGTGCAGTTTGCCAGTCTCCTCTGGGGAAAGCCCTGCCAGTGGGCAGGATTCTTTACTTGACACACCAGTCCATGCAGAGTTCAACCAAAAACCTAAATATTTTTAACTTGCGGACTTGCCCCACCTATTCAAAGCTTGCTGGAAATTCCCCGGCATGTTCTTGAGCACGTGAGCTGCCCCGGGCAGCTGCTGTCATTGTAACACTGCCAGCGTGTGCCTTCAGTGCCTGTTGAGGCAGACATGGTGCCCCGTTCAGCAGTGGCCAGCAGCGATAAACTTGCCCGCCTTGCGCCGCCTCGTCAGACACGCTCAGGCCCCAGCCACCGTACCCGATCAAATGCTGGTCCATCGCTCAAGGCTTTGTCAACAACATCAAAGCATCCAGCCTCCCAACAACGCGTTCGAAGTACTTATGCACAGTCACAGAAAAGACTGACATTTTGGAAATGAAAACTGCACGGGCAGTAAAAAAAAACAAAACAAAAAAAATAAAAAATTGAATATAATGTGTTGAACATATTCTATTTTCATATTTAATTTAAAACCTCCATTTTTAAAGAATGTAAAACTTCTGCAAAACACACACTGAAATACTACTGAACTGAATGAAATCACAGCGGAAAGGTCTCAGGCTACATCAGGGTTATGGTTATTGCCATAAATTTTGATTAAATGTTTATGAGTCAGTTGAAATATTGCAGGCAGGATCTTTTTTCACTACAGGGTGCACAGATACAGTGTAAAATCCTCTAGAAATATAGGGGATTGTGGGTTTAAAATATGATTATTTATTGTTAGATCGATTTATTATGGCAATGGTTAGGGGCCCCACCTGAGATGGGAATACCACCAAGCAAGGCTCTTTTTAAAACAGAGAGGGGAAAAAAGACCAACTTAGGGCTGTGTTGGGCGGAGATGAAACAGATGTGAAAGTCAAAGAAGGGGAGAAGCAGCATATTAGCTCTGTAATATAAATAAAGAACTGAAACACCAAGATGAGGCGACTTGTCTAAAGTAGTACTAAGTATCTACAGTGGGCAGAGGGGCACTAACGCCCAGGGCCAGCCCAAGTTTTCAGCTAATGCCAGGGAAAGAACCTGGAAGCAGAAGTGCACTAGACTATGCTCCTGTTTTAATTAGAATATCGCACTCAATAACCTTCAATTTTCAAGCCTCATTAACCAAACATCGTATCACAGTGTCACAGACAGGAAGATGCTGCTTCAGAAAAAGCACCTTTTAAAGCTGTGTAAAAACTTCCCTAGGAGTAAAGTTTTGTGATTGTTCTGGGTACATGAAATGAAGTCCAAAATCCAAATGCAAGCTACTACGAAAACAAAAATTGCAGTAAATTTAGGAATATTTTTTTCCAGCTTCTGTTGCACACAACTATGTGCTCTTTGAATCAAAACATCCTACAAGTATGATTTTGATCGGATGAACTCATGACTGGTTCAACTACCTAGTTATTCTTCAAATACCAGCTTGCTGAAACACTTTCACAGGGATATTCCTCTCTCCTGTAATTCTCAATTGTGCACATACCATATAGTGGTAAAATTAAACGCACATTTAGTAAATTTGTTCTGCAATTATTTAC
This sequence comes from Harpia harpyja, assembly GCF_026419915.1. Lineage (NCBI taxonomy): Eukaryota > Metazoa > Chordata > Aves > Accipitriformes > Accipitridae > Harpia > Harpia harpyja. The sequence continues at coordinate 75,286,013 of NC_068940.1, forward strand.
TTGTGCAGGACCAGCTTGGAACTCCGGAAAGTTTAGCTTGTTAATTATGAGTCCACTGCTAGACATTTATGTTAGAGAAATTACCAGGACATGCAAAGGTGTGTAACAGGTATTCACATTCCTCTGTGCTCTGAAGAGAACAGAATCCCTTTGGAAATCTTAGTGCGTATTTATGCATTTAAAGACCAATCTAATACATAAACATATATAAGGTTCTGCAAGCTCCTGAAAACTTGCATATCCTGAATTTGCATGCATGAGTTCACAATGCAAACAACACGATTTTAAAGTAGCAAAATGAATTATGTAAGAATGTGTTTAAAGAAATAAAAGGAAAAATAAATCCTGGTTTATGCAGCCGTGCTAACCCCACCCCATCAAATACCACCACAGCTGTACGAAGAACCATTGCTCAGCCCTCCACTGCACTGCCAAGCAGCAGCTCTGCTGCTGAACAGAAAACTGGCCTGCAATCGAAAACTTCCTTGACAGGGCTGAGAGGATGCACTGCAGCTGGGACTTGCTGAATTTGAAGGGACAATCAGCAGGAAGCCTATTGTGGCCTTACATTCACATCCCAGAAATCAGGAGAGTTCATGCCCCAAGTGGTCCTCTCTAAGAAGAGGTAGACCTCTGATATACTCAGGTATTGAGGGTAGTCAGAGAAGTGGGCTGTCCTGCTGTCTTTCCCTTTCCTCAAGCATTTCTGCTGCTCTAAGCACCCAGATGTTTCCAACATTGCCATCCTATTGCTCTTTCTGCTGCTGCTTGAGCACTTTGGGCTTTAGCTTCTGGAATGCTCACATGTAATTACCACCTAATCGATCACCCACAGTTTTGCCCAGCACTACAGCTGGCATAAAGCAAGTGGTAATTTTTAATACTTTATAGTTCCAATAATGCTAAAGAAAAACAAAGAATCTTTGTGACTGGCACAGCTTAAAGCATGTTACAAGCAAGGGAAGTATATAAGCTTCTCAAAGCAAAACGTAATTGTGGAATTGTATACAACAGGAAGAATACGGCAACCCAACAACAGAGGTTGCAACCAGTTCACTCCAGAATCACACATCTAAGACCATGTGTGTCTATTCAGGTATGCACAGAGAAATGTGTTATGATTATAATCTTTTTGATATCTACCTGTTGCCAAATTGAAAAGAAACAGCCCCTGGAAAATAAACCATCACTAATTAGCTGAGTCTTACCAGCAGAGTGCCTGTCAAATCCTTTTAAGTGACTGAAATGAATTTCAAATACTTTGTTGTGTTTTTTTTTAAACAGTGGGGAAAAAGAAATCATTTAGCAAATAGCACCTGGATCCCATGAGCTCTTCAATAATACTATGCCTGTATTAAAAATGTTTTTGGAAATCCTTGAGTACATTTCCAGTATATCAGAAATAAAGACGACTGTCAGATACTCTTATTAGTCAGTTGGAAAAGCCAAAACAGCCCAGTGGGAGGGAGAAATGTTATACTGATACGATTATGAGTCATTGCAGTTTTGCTTGAATCAGGGCCATTTATTTGAAAATCTGCTGCCCCAAAATGTTTCCTAATTTGCAAAACCCTTCTTTTTTTCTTTTTTTTTTTTTTTTTTTAAACTGGATATCTTATATATAAATTTGTTTCCATCACTTTATGCTCAGGAATTTTCTGTTGGCCCTTGTGTAGCATGATGCCTGTAACATCCAAAACAGAGGGCTCCAGGATGTCTGCCATAAGAAAATATACTGGCTTGCTTTATTTTTAAACATTAATACAGTTGGCAACCATGAGGACATGAATGACATGATTTACAAGTTTGTGGGCCAGACAAAGAAGGATCAAAAGATTATCTGCAAGCAAAGAGTCAACATTTCAAACTGAGGAAACAGGAACAGAGAAGGCTCATCTGTATGCAGACCAAATCTTTCCAGCAACCTAAGGTAGCAGGGAACAGAGCGCAGGAACTCCTCTGCTCCAGCTCCCTCTGCAGGGGTCACGCTGCAATCCTGGTGAGCAGATTTCACCCTCGGAGCTTATAATTGCACATAACTTCTGTGTCTGTGTGGGAAACAAATACACAAGCGGGCAGATAACTTCTAATGGCTGGAAAAGAAACCTAAGAGAAATGTCATTTTTTTTTTTTTTTTTTAACCTTGGTATAATACCTGAACTCAAATGCCTACACTCTTGACTGTCTAACTGTGGTTGCAGTTTGGATCCTTGCCATAAAGCAGACACAGTACATTAAGGAGTACCTGCACTCTGAAACAAAGTTCGGTGGTTAGACTATGGCATGAGCAGTTTGCGAACAAATAAGCTAAGCTACCTGCAATAGCTCCCCTGAAAATCAGTTGTTCCCCCCTTGCACTCCGTGGCACAAGCCTGGTGAGGCACATCTCATATGTTTAGATCCCTTCCTCAGGTTTTGCTCTTGGGCTTCTTCCAGACCTGTCTTTAAATCACAAGTGACACTAGAAACAGCACCAGAACAGGAGCTGAATGAGTTCTGAATATTGACATTACTTGGCCACCTTCTCCTGGTTTCCAGGTCTTCATAAAAGACATCAGACTCTTCTTGGTGGTGAAGATTGTACGAACTCCGAGAAATTGCCAGGAACAAGCAGATGGGGACAAAACCACATAACACGTCTACTCGTAAGCTACAGACCATAGTCTGGAGAATTCAAAAAGCATCAATTACTCCTGACTTTGAAAGACTCTTTGAAAGACATTTTTGACTCCTTCCCACACCAGCCCCCAGGGAAGAAACAGCTCTGTCTTTCTGCTCTTAGCCCAGCATGGAAACGAAGGACTGCTTCAGCTGCACCATCCAGCACAGAAAAAGAAAAGAGAAAAAGCAAAATCTGAACCAGGGTGGGAGCCGGGAAAGATACTACAGCCAAATCAAACACTTTCCAAATGCTGGAACAGAATACAATCCTAAATACAAATGAACCCTGCTGGTTTTATGATCTGCACAATGAAGTTTATCAAGGTATCACTTCAAGGCTACATCCTATTTACAAATACAGCACTCAAGCCTTTAAAGAGCTGTGGCAATACTAGGTAAATACATGCTACTAATTACTTCTTCCCAAGGATTAAGTTGTTGCAGTTTGGAGCTGAACATCAGAGATTCTTGTTCATGCTTCCTGCTTTCTCCTTTTCTGTACCAAATGAATATTTTCTGAACACAGTAACTGGAAAAAATGGTCTTTTCGCTCAAGCATTTAAACAGTCAGTCCTCTAGTGAATAATAATAAAAAATAAAAACAACATTAACCGGATGGACTGAACTCCAACCAACAGCTCCCCCTACCAGCTAATCCAGAGGATCAAGAAAAGCAAAAACTGAAGTTGTTTAGGATTCGTAAAAGGTAAGATTTCCAGCGATAGCAGGAAAATTTTAATACAAGCTCAGAGGCTCATGCTCAGAGTTTTGTGATGACAAGGAACCTTATACCATAGACAACACCTCAACAGAGTGCATCTTACAAGTCACTGGAAAAATAATGTACTTAACTGTAATGACATGTTTAAATCTACAAGATAAAGCATTTCTATTTTGTTTTATAAAACGAGAGGTAAATTTCACTACAGCTGTGTTGGAAGGACCGTCATCATCTTCTGCAGTAGGAAATGGCATACATTTGGAAGCAGAATTTGACTGAGTTAACTGCAAGCCTTGCAGACTTACAGAAGCACTTGGGTTCAAAGGGACCTTGGGACATCTCCAGCCCAGCTTCCTGCTCTGCCAGATCAACAGTGAATTTGGATCACATTGTTTAGGGCTTTATCCCATTGGGCACTGAAATCCTCCAAAGGGGGAGGCTCCACAACTTCCCTGAGTACTTCCCTGAGTAATCTGTTTGCTTAATTATCCTCATATAGATTTTTTTTTTCCCCTTATTTCCAATTTATGACAACTGTTTCTTGTTATCTTCCTGGGCATCTCCACAAAAAGCCTAGCTCCACCTTCACGGCAACATCCTCTTAGGTATATCAGAAGGCTGCTATTCCCACTTTTATTCATACCTTTGTGAAAACCATTTAACTAAGAGTAAGTCTCAAGGGCAACTTACAATTGTTTTCTGGACACACAACACACACATTGTTTGTATTCAGCTACACACACAGAATGAGCTCGTTTATCATGAGGCTATGTGATCCATCACATAGACATCTCCAGACGTCCGAGTTGGCTTATGCATGTTACACAGTACGTAGATAAATCTACCTGTCTTGTGCACACATATCTAGCCAGCATACCAATAGCGTATCTCGTATTTTGAAAGCATTTCATCTGTGATTTGTGCACTGATTTTCAGTTCTGAAACAGTTTTCAACATTGTGAGCAGCTTCAAATAGCCATTTGCTTTCCTTCCTTAAACAAAAACAACAAAACAACAACAAAAAATCAACAACAAACCTCATAAAACACACAAACGTTTAATCAAAATGTTTTCCTCTGCTTTCCACCATTTCCCTTATCCACCCACATATTGTTATATCACAACTCTAAAGGATACATTAATAGTATAGTCTAACAGCAGCAGGCCTAGAACATGAATTTCACATCTGATAATGTGAGATTCCCAAAATTCCCAGTGAAACATGTAAATACATATTTTGAATAACTAAGAAGATCCATTATGTTGATCCTAAAAGTTGTGATATACTTATGAGTCAGAAATCTATTTTAGTTCATTTAGGATTATGTTTATGACACTAAGTACCTTTGAACTAAGGTACTTATACCTTATATAAGCACAAAAAAATAATACCTCTAATACCATTTAAAGCCCTCTAAAATGTTTATTGGTTTCCCTAATACTTGGTGAGTATATAAAATACTCAATTGTGAAATGGAGTGATTTAAAGCTTTTAATAGCTCTCTGGAACGAAAAAACTGTATAGTTTGTTTGTTGCTTTTCCTCTTGTAAAAAGCATACCTATACCTGAAACCTGTGCTCTAAAGTAACTCTTGTATATACTGTGTGTAGATTCTGGATTCACATTTACTGCCACATGCCATTTCTATACAACATAGACTGACACATAATTATAAACCTAAAGGAACCAACTCCGGGGTTCCCATGTATGTGCAAGGCACCACTGCCTTCACAAGCATAACACACCAAAAGCACAAGCACAGTGTTCAAATGTTGCAATCTCAGAGAGAATGAATAACTGAATAGACCCCATTTTTACTTCTTTTCTTTTCTCTGAACAGCAACATATTGCAGCATATTCATGGAGCTGCATGTTAGAAACTTCCTGTAAGCGAAACTTGCATTTCTCATTCAAACACATGACATTTTTGATTGATGCTATGTGGCTAAAACCATACCATTTGAAAATCTCCAATTATAAGTGCAGTTATGAAAACCTTTTCCTTGTTGACATAAGTGAATCACTGATAGATGTTACAGTTCAGCTTTTCCAGGCACAAAAGACACTTGTCAACAACCTACTGCACTTTGACTTATGCTCCTAAATCACTCAAATGCAGTGCCTCAAAAACCCATTTCTAATTACTGTGAGAACCTTTATCAATTAATTAGTTGTTAACAATGTAAGTAAAATACTACACATACCTACAAATAGTTATTTAATCATGCATCTGTAGATAGATGCAATTTATTTTTTCTTTTAGCAAATTCCATTGTGAGGAGAAACTGTAAAGAAATTTTTCCTATTTTGATTAGACACCCTTTTATCTTCTGCTCTTCTTGCTCTAAAAACTTTCACCAAAAAGCAAAGTCCTCTACCCGCGTTTGCCTGATGTTGTATTTGTCTTTCACAAAATCCATGTAGAATTAAACTGAAAAAAATAATATTCTTATATACACATATGTTACTGTATGTGCACTATTATTTATGTAAGAGAGTCCACACACTTATTCAGGCATCTCAGGAATGCTGTACAAAACCCTGTGTGCAGTATCAAGCACCAAGTCTACAAGAAAGGAAATCTGTGTTTGCTTTCCTAATAGTAAATCAACTTAACGTGAGGCACAGAACAAAATTCTTTCCTACTAGTCACCTGCTAGCTACTTTCATATACTCAACATGCAGAAAATAAACCGTCTTTAACCATACAGTTTTATTTGTAATCCCTGACTTCCGAACACTAAATATGAACCAGCCACAGCACAAACATTCGAAGTCCTGTGAAGAGCAGCCATCGTACTGGCCCAGACACTCAGTGGGTCCAGCAGCTGCCCCTCGGAGCCCGGCCCCGCCATCCTCTGCACCCGGGAGCCCCCAGGTCCGCAGCCTCACATGCCAGTGGCTGGCACTCAGGCCCGCTAGCCCACCTCCAAGTTTCTTAGGGTTCACACAGGCAGGCTCAGGGCAGAGGGAGTACGTAGGGGATGGTTGGAAGTAGGAGGTTATAAGAATAGAGACTGCAGCAATCAGGCGTAGCGCTCAGTCAGATGAGCGTAATGACCGGCAACCTGCTTACAAGTGACAAGCTCCTTCTACGCCCTTTTCCCTCCGTCTTCCTATGCCTTCTCCTCCCTGAGCCACCTTCATCAACCTTTGATCCTTCCCCCAAATATCCCATACCAGATCTTGCATATTCTTGCAATCCCATTAAAATACGCCATAATAAGTTTTATCCAATCCCAAAATATTCTGGCTGCAAGAACCCACGTAAAGTCCTATGACCCTTCAGGTAATAACCTCGTTAAGATCTCACGGAATCTGAGGGAGAGGTTTCTTTTGGTGGCTTTCCAGCCAGGGACCTTCACAGCGTTAGCCACAGGTGTTGGCTGCGCTTGGGTTACTGCTGCTACTACTATACAGGGCTACCGCCGGTCCTCCAACTCCGCTGTGCCTTCGTGTTCCCCCTGCTCAGTCCCTGCTCACCATGCTCAACAGGTACCTGCGTAATCATCCTTTTCAAAAGTGATTTCATTTCCTTTAAAAAATCATTAAAAAACTCGAAATTCATTTCAGATGGTATGACCTGTTGTCCTGTGATAAAACATAAACTAAATTGAATGTTCGTGTTTTGATGAAATATAATTATATTTTAGAAAATTTCATGACAATAGATAATTACATAAGCATGATCAGTCTAGGTCGACAATGGGACAGCTTTTAAATTGGCAGGATTATGAATAGTAAAGATAGGTGTCTATTCAATGTAAATACACTCCCAAATACACAGGAACTCCCCATCCAAGAGAGTGAAGTCATCAGCACTGGGTGAGGATGTAGCAAAGCCAGTGCCAGAGACCTGTTATAAACAGGGTTGATTTTATTAATAATCTAGCTTTCAACAGAACTATTTTCATGTACAAGAGCTATTTTAATATGCAAGCATCATGGACTTAGCACTTCCATCATATGCTCCTCATGACAGAGACTTGGCACTTGTCACCAGCATATTTACTATGATAATATCACAAATAAATGGACTAAAATAGAAAGCAAAAAACTAATAACTCTAAAATGTACTAAAAATACAGGCCTTTATTTTAACGAAGTCAGGATTTCAGCTTAAACACTTAATTGCCTAGGGGAAAACCTAGTCTAATAAACACTCAATTCAGAGCTGTGTTGAGGATCTAATTTGTTATGCAATGGCAGCCGAGAGAAGGATTTCAGTGACAAGAGCTGCAACACGCAGACAGAATGGAGAAGAATTCTGCAGCGTGAAGTCTGCCAAAGCCTTCCACTTTTTTAATTCTAGGGTTTTGGTTTACCTCAGATTTGTAACTATTTAGCATGATTTTCATACTAAGAATAAGAGTGGGGCCGAAAGTGTCTAATTCCAGGCAGTTTTTCATACTTTTTAAAATGGAAACTAAATTCCATTCTAAAATGCAGCCCAGTGAATCTCAGCAGAAAACAGTAACAGTAGGAATAAATCTGTTAACAATTTTAGAAGATTATTTGCAAGTTCCATGGTCCTAAAATAGAAATCATGTATTTCCTAACATTCTCACCCAGAGATAACTGGAATTTCAAGGAACAGCTGAGGAATGTTAATGATCAATAAAAGAGATTTACTTGAACAGTTCAAAGTTTGGGAGCAGTACCAAATACATGCCTTTCAGAGCTAATTTTGTGTCAGTGACCTAGATTATTGAAATGTCATTTATGGCACCCTAGTTCTCTCTTACTTTTCACTTAGAGAGGTCTAGTGCAACACAAAATTGACATTTCAAATACTACAGCAGCAGTTTATTTCCTAAGCCATTATACGATGCACTGATTTCCTCAAAGAAGGAACAAGCAAACAAAAATTATCACATAGCACAAGACAAAGTTCTACAAATTTTGGTGAGGAATTCAATCTTGTTACAAAGTCTCTCGACAAGTATACCTGAGCATCATATAAATCATCTGTTCCTGCCCTTCTATGTTCCTAAAGCAGAAGTCACCTATTAGCATCTGTATAAACCTGAAACTCCCAAACTGGTACACCATTATACTTCCTAAGTAGATCTAGATATTGGCAATGCTGCTGTTAGGTATTATATCAACTAATCTCTATTACAGACAACCATTCTGGTTCTGTCTTCCTTAATCCTGTTCCTTTGACAAAAAGGAGTGTAATTATTTGTGTCTTCCACTGCTGTTTATGCAGTTCAGTTATATATAAAGAGGAAGTTGATTTAAAACAGTTGGTTCTACTCCACACTTTGAATAAATATAAGCTATAATGAATACAATACATTTCAAGATTGGAAAAGAATGCAGACATTTCAAAGCCCACAGATCTCTTATTCAATTCTTTGGTTTATACTTACTTTTAATGAGGATTTGTAAGACCTCGACATTACTTTTAGAGTAGGTGCAGTACCCACACACACTCTGCTCAATTTAATATTGGACTTTAAAGAAAACCAATCCTGAGTTCAGATACAAGCTGACAATTCCACTGAGCTTAACAGGACTGCAAGAATTTTATTTGAAAGCAGAAATCACCAACTAAATTTTAACTGAATTTAAACTGGAAGTATTGTTTTAACTACAGAAATGACTACCATGTCTAGCTGCATTAATACCTGCATTTCCAAATTCACCTTAGTATTGATATCAGCCATTCAGAAATCCTTAATCCACAAGAAAAATAACGATGTGCTATTTCTGAAACACAAAAAAGAAGTGTGGGGAAAAAAATCAGAGGATTTCTAATTGGATTACAGAACACATTTTAGGCTTTTGTGATAATGGTCCATAGACATAGTTTCAGTTTTGAGCACGAGTAATCCTATTGATTCATACAGAAGTATTCATATTCTTAAGATTTAGTATATACTTCCATAAATTGCTGAAAATAGAACACCAAAGATCTTAAGTGGAGAAGCAACATCCTCACTTCTAAGAAGGCAAAGTAGTCAAATACATTTAAATAAACCTGTTCTCTTTTATTTGTTTCTACATGTGAATGTAGGGAAAACAAACTTTGAGAACCCCAACAGCCTCCTGAACATATCTGGTTTCTTAAAAATGTACTTAGCGTGTTTGTTCATTCCCCCTAACAAATTTTCCAGGCATCTTAATACAGAATATATATAAAAAGACACAGAACTATAGCCAATACTGATTTAAAAAAAAAAAATAGAAAATATATTAAATTCAGAAAAACAAGTATCACATAAGAATAGGCACAACTGGCTACAGGAATAGAACTGGAATATTATGTATAACTTGAACAAATCAATCAGAGATCATCTCTTACTGAAGGGTAAGGAAAAGATCACAGCTTAAATTAAAGATAGCTATTGGAAAAAGAGAAGCAGAGAGGCTGAAGTGAAATAATTTCATTCCACAGCAGTGAGCTCCTTGTGACTCAGAGACTCTCTGCAGTTCCTAGTGTAATCTTTTTTGTGCCTCAAGCTCCAGCAGGTCCCTGAGCCTTCACATTGCACTCTCCACTTCCCCACGTACATATGTCCTGCAAGTGTTTGTACAGCAACACAATACCAGCATTAGCCCAATACAAAAACATCCAAGTAGAACAGTGTTTAAATCTTATGCTGTATTAAGTTAAAATGTAATACAAGTAAATGTTTCAGTTAATAAAAAGTCTCTGTAATAACTGTTAATCATTGTGCATTAAGATAACATTTATCATAATAATATTCATTACAATGAACAAGTTGATTTGTTAATAATGCGGATGTCACATGCACTTCAACGGGATTCCTTTATTCACCAACACCACAGCCGTTATTTTAAAGTGCTTCCAAAAACATTAATGCACAATGTTAATCTGAAATCCATACCTTAGTTATTTTCACGAAGCAACCGGCAAGGTTTGTTTAGGAAATTTCATGCCAAGCTTCAGAAGTGTGCACTCTAACCTTCTTCAACACATAATTCAAGATAAACACTTTCTTCATGACAGACGTTTCAAGAGATGAAGGAGTGGAACAAAGGCAGAGAGTGACACGAAGCACAAGTTCTGCACCATTAAGATGAATGGGCAGATTAGCTGGAAAATCCATAATGACACGTTGGGCTGGCTGAAGGGGTTCTGTTTATGTAATTACAGCTTTGTTGCTTAAATGATAGGAAGCTCTGAACAAGACCTTTACCTCAGTAACCCTGCACCAGCACTTCGGCAGTGCTTCAGTATCCCCGTCCATCAGTGCCAACCACTGCAATTCACCTGACATCTCATTAACGGTTTTAAAGCGTCCCCTACTAGAGGACAAATGGTTCATTAGGCAAACTGTTATGGGCTAAATACAATCTTTCTGCAAAACATGCCAAGCAACATGCAGGTATATTGCCAGCAAGGGCAAAATAAAAGTCAAACAACACACTCCCATCCAGCGCAGCCAGCTGCTCGACCCACGTCTCTCGCTTACCAACAGATTGCGAGACGTCTTGCTTGCTTTAAAAAGAGAGCTCTATCCAGCCTATCTTAGATGCAAAAACTGAGAGTGCAAGTCTGTGTGTGCTTCGCTCTAGAAAGAAAGATCAAAGCAACTTTGCATGCAAGAAAGCCCACTACAGTCAAGCCTGCCTTCTCAATTCATGTTTACAGCAACATTAAAGACCACAATGCAGAGGTGTGCCATGAATTAAAACCTGACCAACGTTTGTCTTTCAGTAGTGACTTACCATGTCCTAACTGGCATGACACACACCGACTTACTCAGAGATTACAGGAGGAAAATTATATATATGAGTTTGGCAAATCTGGCTCTCCTGGAATACTAGGATCAAGGAAAAGAAAAATAGCTTGAATTTGTGCACGAGTGCTCTGCATTTCTCGCTAGGAAATCCGGTGAAGGCTGCTCAGAAAAACTGAAATATTTTTCTGAAGTTAAGAATACCCTAGTCCAGGGTTTGCTGAGCACAGATTGATGCAGGAATGCTGTGTGTAGATTAAGCTGGAATTACTCACTGACTTTCCATGTTCTTCTTCTAAAAAGGTGAATATACTGACAGACATTATCCTATGAAACAGAACACCTGTCCTCAACCTAATGATTACCTCTGTTTCTATTTCACAGTCACATAATTTCCTTACAGCGAAACCAGCATTAGCTTATGATGAAAGGTAATATGTGCATATGTGCTGAAAATGATAGGAATGCTGGAGAAAATGCTTTAGAACAACATTTATTGACTCTCATATTCCTCCAGTTGAATGTGATGATCATTTTGCCCTTTCTAGTCTTAAACTCCATGAATCCATAGAAAATGAGGAATGGAAAAAAAAATATCCCAAATATTAGCATTAATCGAAGTTGCAGTAATCATATAACACATTTTCAAGTCTGTTTCAAAAAGCCACTCCAGTGGCACAGCACAACTTCTGAACTCAGTAGTCATAGTTCCTGTAGATGATATTGTTGTAAAGGACATTAGGACATGAAGAGACAGCAATTGCAGCCACTTATGCCTAGGTTGATATATCAGCTACTTAAGGGAGTACACAGTAGTTCAGGAAATACTTCATGAGTAATTCTCCTGCACAACATGGGGAATTCAATACTCAGTCATATCACAGACCAGATCCAAACCAGAATATAACTAACTAAAGTTTTTCAAACTCCAGTCTCCAAAGAAAGTTTTCCTGAACTCCTATACAGCCTAAGCAGCACCAAAACTCACCAAGCACTTTGCTTTGGGTCTGAGGATGCTGTAGGTGCCCAAAAGTCAGCCTTTGTGTAAACCACAACTTCTTTGGTCCAAGCTATGCAGTGCTTTAGTTGAGCCTGACCTCTGACTAGCCTAGAAACTAGGCAGAGCAGCACCCCAATCACCCTAACAGTAGCTGTGCTCTGTATATAACTAACATGTACAAACAAAATTAGGTTTCTCTCAAAACACATTCGTAGTGGCTTGCTTTTTAAACCATAGCTGTCCCAGAAAAGTAGTATTGCTTCAAGATCCCAGCCAACTTTCCTCTGAAAGCCCAGTTTAACAGGAAATGAAAGTCTTAAATCCAGTTCGCTTCTCAGCTGGAGGAGGTCGCAAGTGTAACTTCTGCTTTCCAAGAAGGTACCTGAATTCAGACAGTTGGACAGTCAACGTGGCACAAGGTAAAAAGCAAGCAAAAAACGTACCTTGCTCTGGCTGAGCAGTGAGGGAAGATCTAGGTTCTAATGCCTACCCTTAAGATTATTTTTATTTTTACTGCTTCATAGGAAGTTCAAAAGCAGAGTCACAGCCCTATTACAGGTCTTTGGTTTTCTTTTTTTTTTTTTTAAATAAATTACAACACAAATTTAAACTCTTCAGCTGTATCATACATCTTCTGAGCATGTGTTAGGATTCTGGGCAGGAAAACTTTGGTTGCTATAAAACCTCAACAGTCAAAGAAGCTGATAAATATAGCTTGCAATGTGCTTATACTGAAACAGTTTGTTCCAGTCATACGGGACTCTTGACTTGACATTCCAATTAAAAAAGAAGTGACAGAAAAAACATTTCAGAGCCATACTTTGGTATTAAGGCAAGGATGTGCAGAATTTTCTTTTTCTAAGATGAAGTAATTGGAATAACTGACATTTTAGCTACAGCAGTTCCTTATATTTCCTATACTTTCCTTTCATTTCTAGATTAAATTAGATAAAAACTTCCTGAATTCATGAAAGCAAACTCTTTGTCATTTCAATGACTACATAGTTCGTTATCTCCAGCATTAAGTTCGTGGCATTTCCTGTTGGTGTTTTAAAAATGAAAAAAACCATGAAATCTCAGAATTGTAAAAGATCAGCACTTCTCACTAAAAAAAATAGCAACTCCTGAAAAGAGGTTGATAAAGCTCCAGTTTATGCATACCAACACCAATTACTTCTCATAGCAAACTTTTCTGTAACTCTCTCAATTTTTTTCTGATCAGAAAAATCCCTCCACTTTGTTGGTCAGGGTCTTGAGAAACAGGTATTTGGCCTGGCAAACAGTGGGCGGTGCAGTCCAGACTACAACCTGATCATCTGGACAGCTTAACAAAGCAGGCTACTTTCTCACCATCAAAGTGCATCCCACTGAAAGAGCTATCGATCCTCGGGGACTTGCCCGGAGCGCCAGTTGCTTTCCCGGTGTCAAATCCTGCAAAGGAAGGAATGCATTCCCTCTAAGGGGAGCCTGCCAGCGCTGAGTTAGCATTTGCACTCAGACCAAAGCAGCTGGGGAAGGGAATCAGTCTTTCAAGAATAGAGAAAAGTTGGCTAGGAGTTCTCCCAGTAAAGGACTGGCAGAGATGAAAAAATCCTCTCGCTCTGCATAGCAAAGGAAATGGCACATTAAAATGCCCATGTGAAATACAGATAACTAAAAATCCTGGGGGCAGTATTGCTTTTAGTAGCTTGAGTAAATTCTTTTGCTCTATTAACAATCAAAACTCATCTAAAAAGCAAAAAGTAGGTATCAACTACTTAAAATCCATCTATTATTATAAACGTTGAGTTCTCTGACCTCGTTCTGATTGTTGCCAGGTAGGCCAGGCCAGAAACAACATGCGATTTCCTTTTCCCAGTTCAAAGGAATCTGAGTTAAGAGTCTGCAAAAGGTGCAGCAGGAAGAATCTCATGCTTAAATGTCTTACACTTAAAGATGCAGTTTAAATTTGCTGCTGTTACAAAAAAAAAAAAGGAGCTGTAAGGCATATATTCAATATTCAATGAATCTGGCCAAGCATTCAACGGTGCCAGGTTCTGTCGTGACAGCCCGCCAGTTCCCAGGCCGCTTGTGCAGCAGACCGAGGAAGAGGCTGGCTTGTTAAACTTTCCATTAGGTTATGAACAATCTGCTCTCCAAATCACATGGGTACTCTAAATGATGCCATCAATTCAGTTCTCTATGTATTTATTTGCTTTTAATTAGGGGAGTCTCCCATATACCATTGCTATAAGAACTTATTGAAAAGAAAGCAATAATAGTGCTAATTCTCCTTAGTTTGTCATTGACACCATTTGAGAGTTAATGTAAATGACAGCCATCTACTTTTATATGATTTTGTACTGATGTAAATGAATGCAAATGTTTCAGGTTAAAGATAAACAGGCTTTTAAAGACACTATAAATATTTTTTTGAAAGCATATGATGCTGAGCATTTACTTCTACTCCTCCCCACCCCCCCAAATCTATTATTTCCTTTCAAGGAGATAGGAATTTATACAAACTTTTCAACAAATTGTTTTCATCATCTTTTGTCTCAATGAGCAACTGTACCCACAGTAACATCTATGTTCAGTTCTGCCCCTGAGAGGCAATGTCCATTACTTGCTGAATTTAGTTACAAAAGCACTTTTTATTTATACCACCTACCCAATACCACTGGACTTGCATACAGTTGGGTTTTTTGTCCTATCTTTCACAGTCACTCCCTTACAGGACCAAATTGTGAGAATGCTACTAAGGACAAGACATGTGGTTTAACCATCTGCTGTAGCTACTGCTGACCTCTTTACCTTTTCTTTATTACCAGAAGCACAGTACCACCAAATGGCTAGAAAAATCAATCAGAAGAATGCCAGCAGGTAGACAGTGCCGTCAAACACCTTTTTAGATCATACTATAGAACACACCTTAGTGTAAATCACCCTTCGGTCATGTTTAAAATTTACTTTTTTATAGGAACTATTCTCTACATGTCTGGATGAGGCCCTCTAAAATGCCTTAAAAATCTAATAAGGAGCCAGGAATTCTTGTGGTTTCATTCCAGTTCTGCTACTGACTTGTTGTGTGGTCTTGGAAAAGGCACTTATCCTTTCTCTGGGTTTTATTTCTCACATATGGTGATATTAATATGCAGTAAAAACTAAGGCCATATCATATGTGAAGCTGAGAAAACAAGTTGACATACACAGCAAAAAAAAACCCCAAACCCTCAACTGTATTCATCATCATAAATGCAATTTTAAGCACCAAGATTATTGCTTCTTGGCAGATGAAAACATTACTGTGAAAAACACAGGGCATGAGAACAAAACCCAATAGCTACTATATGTTATTCACCTATGCGCACATTCTTACCCAGTGGTGCCTTGACATGCACTTTCTTGCCTTTCCCATCCAGGAAAAGCGTACACCACTACAATTTACCTTGGAGTAAGTGACGCATTGCAAGACAATGCCTCATTCAGCCCATAGTATCTTTTCCAAATGCCATTCATAATCTTAAATCCCACTGCCTAGCACCTTCCTCTAAGAGGCAGTACTCTGAATAAGGAATAGCAGGTTGTGTTTCATTATCATTACGGTCAGCAAACTGACAGTTACCCCCAGGGCCAGCAAAGATTTTCTGACCTTGTGAAGACAAGTTTGCAGCATTCACTTGGAAAGTATACATGCACCAACTGTAATTCCTGATCTCTGCGTTTTACTGTAGATAGTACTAATTTAAAATATTAGTCAGAGTCATACGTCAATTTTTCAATATTAATAAAACTCAGTACAACATACTGACATCATGTCTAAGTTTTGCACTCTCGACTTTGAAAAAATGTGATGTGTTCTGGAGAGCCAGTACAGTAAGTGTCCTAAAGATTTAGGGACAAGAAACATCATATACATGCAATGTACTATTAATTTCTGAGAATGCCTTAAAGAGCATGAGTAATGCATTACAGGACCGAGGCTCAGCAGAATGGCTTCTGAACCTTACTGAATCCTACCAGATGCTGCTGAGCAAAGGGCTCTGGGGTCCCCTCCGAAAGATAATTCCTTTCCAAACAAGAGCAGCCTTGCAGACCTTCTCCAGGGGAAGAAGATTTTTTTTTTGCCACACTGCCAAATAATTAGACTTCAAAAAATTTCCCACTTTGTTCTGGAGATGAAATGGATGCATTTAAAAGGAAAACAAGAAGGAGACTCAGCCTCAAACCGTCGAGTAGCTGCACAGCTGGATTCTCCGGTGTCAGCCCCAGATATAACCAGGGCCAAAGCTGAGTCAGGGAAAGATGGGCTACTGAATGCTCCAGGAGGTGTCAGTTCTCCTCTAGGCTACATAAACCTTTCCAACTGAAGTTTTGTTTTGGGTTAGCTAAATTAGGATTTTTGCAATAAAAAGTTTCTTCATTGGATCCACTGAGAGCACCTTCTGAAGCTCTGGAGAAAAGTCTTCTACTGGACTTCCAAATGAGAGAGCAGGCAGAAAGTTATGAAAACCATGCAGGGAATCATCACAGCATTTAGATACATATTACATAAAAAGAAAATTATTTCCTAGGTACTCCACTACAGCAAAATTGACACACAGGGCTTGATTTAAAGCATGCCCGTTGTACTGAGGAGTCTCTTTAACCTGCAAGGGTCAGGGATGGTCTCTCAGCTCATTAGAATAAACTGCAACACAAGCCTCAGGAAAAAAGCTTCTCTTTTTTTCCCATTGGAAACTCTTTCATGCATAGATAACTAGCTATTTTTATAGAAATTGTGAAAAAGAATCCTATCTGAGATGTCATAATTTACCTTAAGGTCCATGAAGCCTAGAACAGCAGTGTAACAGATTTTTAAGGTATCAAGAAGGACAAACTGTATTTCACACTGGCAGTACTGAAGAGATCGATTTTATTCTGCCTAAACCCCCCCCCCCCCACTTCCCAGGAAAGCCAGCTGGGCAAAAGGACTCATTTTATTATAATTTCCAAAAGAATAATAGCATTCACACCTAATTTCAGAGAAAATATAAAATGACAGGGTTTCATTATTACTTAGAGGATTTTGCAGCCATTAGAAACCTCTCCATTAAAGCATAAATATGAAAGAAAACATTTTCTGATGCTTTTAGGGAAGTTTGTCACCAAAGATGTGTTACTATGCCCAAGAGAGTTCATAGCATCTGTAATGATTAGTTCTCAAGGGAAAATGTGCCCCGTTTCCACATGATATTCATATTCATTATCTCTATGTTTTGAAAAAACATCCAAAGAACAATTTTATCATTAGCTAATGTTTTAATGATGATAATGTTGCAGTTTTAATACAAAGGAAACATGTCCATGCATTTAAACATTTAGATTTAAATGTTTCCAGAGTTGGGGTATGTGCATTTGGTCTATTTCTTCTGCAGCTAAAACATCCGTTTGGGAAAGACACAGCACCCTAACACCTGCTGTTCAAAGCAATGCCCTGGGATTTCATTAGTTTTCTCAGTCCTTGTTGCAGAGATAGGACAGCACAACAGTACATTTGATTTTGCCTGAGAGAAACAGACCTTAAGGTTCCAGGCCTTTTTATTTTACAAATACTCTCCAAATATCAGCACCTTCCCTGAACAGATCTGTGAGAGAAGTAGATATAAATATCACTGTGCACCTGATGCAGACAGTATGTGACTTGTTCCAAGGTCTTACAAGTGTGAAAAACAGTAGGAAAATTGAAACTACACCTTTGGCAGTCCTCTCATGAAAAAGCAGGTGGTTGTGGCCAATGCAAAGAGTAAAACAGGTTCCAAGGGATGCTTCATTTATTGCCAAAATTAGTGACCTGCATGTATGTCATGAACCGCCTGTATTGGCTTGAGATTCCATGTCACTAGAAAGTATGAACAACAAAAAGGAATTTTTGTAAAACTATGTATGTATGTCTGGGCACCTCTACTTTCAAAATGTCATTATGCACTTAAATTTATTGTCTATTGCATCATGCAGTGGAATAGAACAGTGCAATAGATTTTGGTTTGGTTTGTTTTTTTCTTTTTAAACAGACAAATAAGCCTTTCGTTTACAGAAGGATGAGAATTTGAGATATCAATTTAAATTATAAGGGATACCTGTGATCACTGTCCAAATTACAGTCTAAACCCATTATTTCTCACATTTAATTTCTGGCCTCAGAAAAAGAGCTGTAATGTACAACAAATGCAGTCACCTTGCTGCCTCATGAATGCACCACGACTGAAAGGTTAAAGTTTGATGACACCCTGTAGAGGCTGTAACACATGATAAAACTAATAAAACCAAGTCTATGACAAGGTCACTTTATTTTGAGGGAGTGCTTTAGATGACAAAGGTTCATTTCACCCTCCTTGATAGTTTATATTGCAACTGAGCTTTCTCAGCATTAAATCTCTGGCTGGAGACATGCACTGGGCAAACTTGTTTCATTCAGAAATGGCACAAAGAAAGAGCCTGTAGCTTCTCCGGCAGAACTGACCTAACACAATGCATCTGCCACCCTCCTACACTCACCCCCCACTTTGTTCTGAGATTTCTACACGTTAGCTACCAGCACTCCTTCCCCCCCGCTTTCCAATAGGACAAAGTTAAGTTTCACAAACAGCGAAGTGTGTTAATTCAAACAAAACACAGGACAGCACTTCTTTTTAGGCAGTAAAGTCCTGTCTGCATATTTTAGCTGTTGCATAATTGTTACCTTTAGCTCATAAACTTCAAGGTCAGTTCAAGGTCAAGAGTAGGTGTTTAGCACATGAAACTCAGAAATGCTGCTATAAGATGCATACTTTATAAACCACAATATTTTGTTCTCATTTCAGTTTGTGTGGTGGTGGTTTTTTTTTTTTCTTACTATCTGGTAGTTTTTAATCTGCCTTCATAAGATGTACATTTAAACATTACTTTCAAGCTAAAAGTACCATTTATACACTTGGAATGCAGACTAACGTATTTCTATACTCCAAATTTGACTATTTCCCCTCTAACATCCACATAAAATGTTAGGAGTTTGTTTGCTGAAGAGCAGAACCCAGCCACTAAACCAAGGCAGTATTTATTGAGAGCTGGTATCAAACATTTGAAGAAATTTATGCAAGAGAGAGAACTTCAGCTACACAGATTGTTACTAATAGTTCTCTCATATTGAAATCCATGATAAAGTTTACACTTAAGTCAATTAAATACAATTGAATTCATATTGCTCTGGCTCACTTCTACATGTTAACTATATCACAGCACTAGCAGTAACTGCTAGGGTAACTTTTCTTCTTTTACGTCATGGGTATTTTACTTCATGCAGGACAGAAGCACACTGTATAATGTTAAGAAAAACGTATGAAGATAATTAGAAGAATACTAAAAAAGTGCAAGGGAGTTCATAAACTAAATAATTACTTAAATCTTTGCTGACCTGAGCCTTCACACAATGGTAGTTCAGAGTGGTGACTGGTTTTGCGCTCCCTCCTGTCTGCATGCTCTCGATACCCAAGATACAGCAAATAATGTCATCAATTTCCTTCAATTACATTACAAAGGATTGATTTGCACCCAGGGAATAAAAGGTTGCAACAGTAGCTTTTGCATCACTCAACAACAGAATCCAGCATTTACAACGTGACTCAGGAGCACACGGGAGGAGGGAAAAAGTCATTTACTTAGCGTTCTTTAATTCTTTGTGGTATAATGAGAGTATATCATGACTTATGGCTAAATAGCACATATATTTTTCTCAGGAGAAAAGCCTTTCATAACCTGCTCATTTCTGTGGCACTCAGGAGTTATGAGATCCAAGTCCACTCGTAAGCGTGGTATCCTGCTGACAGCAGTTTGATAGCCCTTCGATTAAAAATAGTTCTATGTGCTGCTATGTTTTCAAAACATGGGTTAAAATGCTAAACCACCAGAGTTTAAAAAAAGTAAGCTTTAATGATGGTGCACAAAATTAGTTACTTGTTTTTTAAAATGGGTTCATTTATTGTTAATTACGCATTCTTTTCCTGATTTGATTACATAAAGAGTTGGTTTGCAACACAATAGCATATGAAGGTCCGTACAGCTTCAGGAGAAACCCTATATGCTGTGACAAATCCAATAACCATCAGGGTATTTGGTTCATAGAAATAAAGCGTTTCTTAAAATATTTTGCTGATTTGCTAAGGTATTGGGAGACATTTTGCTGAATGCATAGCATGACATTCCCAGAAGGAGATATATTTTATAGTGAAGTTGTCAACAAATTTGCTCATGGGATAAAAGGTTGGTGCTTATGAAGCAAAGGGTGTATGAACAGGTTGTGGGGATTGGGGTGCTAAGACTAGAAGAGGAAAGGTGGAAAGGAGTAGAAGGATGACACTGCTTTCTCACCCTCTGCTTCTACTTATACAGAGGAAAAAACGGTGAAAAGTAAGATTTTTTTCCTCATTTGCTGGACTAAACAGAAAACATAAACATTCACAAATTGTAATATCTTTAGTTTTCAAAAACAAGTAAGGCATCAAGGAAATTGTTAATGCTGTATTTCAAAACTGAAATGGATATGATTTGTGGTAGGGAGGGTAACATCTCATTCCCCTGAGGACTGCCCAAAGCAGCACACACACACACCCACATCCCCCCTCAAAGTGCTGTGCCAGTATAGCAGGACGCACTCAAAGCCCCCTCCATCATCCACTGCATATCCCTGCTGCACGCTCCCCTCCTTGAAACATCATGGTCAATAGCTATTAAGTTCAACATGTAAATTATGAAATACATTTCTGAGTAGTACAGACGACAGCATGTTTAAACCTCAAACTAAAAAAGTAGGAATAAATACCATATCAGATGGAAAAAGAGTAATTTACTCGAGGAAACAGTTTCAACTCCATGTAAGTTTGCCATTGCGGTTGTAAGGAAGACTTCTGGCTCCCTCTAGGGGTTTCTACCTGCCCCTTTACAAAACATATATTTTTAACATACTCTATAAATTTCTTTCTCTTACCTCCTGGTAAGGGAGGAGAACTATGTGATTCTGATATAACTAGACATTATTTACCTCTCTGTGGAAAAGGTAACAGGTATAATAAACCCTGCTTTTCTTGACCCTAAGAGCAAAAACTCCACGTGCATTTGTTCTTGAATTGCCCCAATCTCCTAATTGTTTGTGAGAAAATATTTCAAACCAAAGCAATTATGTACATATCTTTATAGTTAATAATCTCACAGCAAACTCTGATGTGAACCATCACTAATTATTTTTTCTTCAAGTACAATCATCTGTCATATTTACACACTTCATCACTTCTAGGTTTTGTTCTTACTATTATCCTGAATAGTGTTAAAACACCGTTATTTATTTATTTTTTTAAATTGAAAATTACAGCCTATTTTGTGTTTGGAACCTATCAGACAACATGAAGCAAAGGGATGAACGACATTGTTGTAAATCCTGTTCTAAAGATTGTTACCTAGTTACATCTCAGCTGGAGCTTACACACTGCTAGTACACAAGGAATGAGCTCACCACTTCAAATTCAGCAAAACAGTAACTCAAGAAAAAATAGCAAGAAAGAGAAGCAATAGAATTGCTGTTTGTAATCTGTTACAAAACACTTCTGCTCTCTACGCATATGCAAAACAAGGTAACAAGGCCTAAAAATCAGTGTGCCTCTTTCCATTGCCTTTACTAGGCTGTAGATCAAGCAGGTCATCCATATTTTGCCTCTTACAGAATGCAGATAAGACAGGGCAACAATGCATAATTTAACGAACCTCTGGAGATGTGTTATTAGGCCCTTTTTAACAATTACAGCCAGGTCTTGGAAATGTCATTTCTCTGAAGAGTGTTTGTGGATCAAGCCTGGCCCATTTGTATGAATCCCTTGCAGAGTCGATCACTTCAGTTCTGGGTGCTCAGCATGCTTTGCATCAGCAGACAGGTGGGAGGCTAGGAAGTACTTCCAGCACAGGTTTAAAACAGAACTAAGCAAACCCAGCATCAAGCCCAAGGAAGCTACCACATGCAATAAGAATAAAACCAACTCCGGGTATCGGTAATTCCGTCCAAATGTATTGCCTCAATGTCTGTAACTTGCTTAATTCAAACTGAATCAAAAGTTTGGAAGCCTGTTCAGGGAAACACAGCCTCACCTCTCAAACTGCGGCACAAAGCAAGTCAAGAAGCAGCACAGCAACAACAAAGCTATTGCATGCATGCCCGCTGCTCTTAGGAGGATTAGTGGGGGGTCAGGCTCCCATGGCCGCACCTGCAAAGCTCAGCACTATGACATTAGCTAATATCCTGCATAAATCATATTCCTTCTGTTTTAAAAGCAAATAAATAGCTGCGCATGTGTCCTTTGACCTTCATTGCCGGGAAACCTATGCAGTTTATCTTTATGGCAATAGACTATGCTGAGCTAACCACTGCTGGCAGGGTGTCTCTCTACTGTTTTAAGTAGAAATTAAATTCAAAGTGGCTATACCCATAAAGATATATTTTTCTAAATCCTTAAGAAGTGGAAGGGACTTCAAGAAGTGTGAAATAAGGAAATTTAAAAAAATATAGTAGACCATATATATGGACTATATGGAGAGAACTACAGTAAGAAAGCCCTCATAAGACATTTATGGTGTAATATGAAAAAAGAAAAAGTCCAAACCATAAGTCCAATTCAGGAAGCATATGAGCTTTTGATCTTATTTCATAATATAAGGACAGAGATGAATGAATTTTTGCTTGCCACAGCTTCTATAGTCCACTTAACATCTCATTTAATTTCAGGCTCAGATCCCCATTACACATTCAGTCTATATGCAAAACACTATAAAAACAGTTATTTATGATTTACCAGAAACTTGCAAATACCAAATATATAGGCATGATTGCATAATAATCTTATTTTTAATATGTGGAATAATATTAACCAGATAGATCTGCTACTAGAATTATTGTTATTTACCAGACCTTAAAAATGGCAATAGGTTCTTAAATAGCTTCTCTCCATAGAGGGTATTGTTAAGAAGTTAAGAAACAATGAGGGGGAGTACAGAACAAAGATATCATATTGAAATAGCCTGTTTTCTTTGAACTCTAATTTTACAATAGATCCTGTAAGTCAGTATCTTGTGAACCAGGCATCTAGAAAAATAATTCATTGGGTTGGGAGGAGTGGTGGGTTGGGGGTGGCGGGGGCAGTGTTTTTTGCTTTTTCAAGAAACCACACAAAAATTGGGCGTATGCACACAAATAACCTATTCTGTTATTTTTCTGTTATTTGTACTGTAGTGTACTGTACTGACATGGTGTAGTGCCCCCGCTAATTGTAGAATCTTTTTACGACATCTAAGAGATTTTAAACAACCTCAGTTACCAAGAGATTCTGACAATCTAGCCAGGAAGGAACAAAGAACCAAACCAAACCAGAACAAAAATCCATTAACTGGAATAATCAACTCTACTGATGTGTAATAAACACGTAAGACATTTTGATGAAAGTGTGTTTCTCACATAGCCAGAATATTTATGGCAACATAATATAAATAATAGAAAATATTTAATACATTATATTAAGTAGCAGAAAAAAATTATTTGATAATTAGAAATAAAACTAAAAGGCTGCTTTAAAAGTTTAATTCTAGCTTCTTTTCAAACTGACAAAACTCTCATTTATTATTTCTACATAATGATGCCATAAAAATTAGAGATTGAATGTGCTATATAAGTACACAAACAAAAGTGCATGAACTGCACAAAGTACCACCAAGGTGAGTGCAACATTACTATAATTAATTTCAAAACCAATGCATTTGAATGTCCATACTAACCAATGAGAATTCAGTTTTCGTATGGAAATACAGCTGTGAAACAAGACTGGAATAAAATATATCCAGGTTTCTTTTGTGCATGGGATTTAATTCCACTTTGAAGTTCAGTAATCCACATTCTATTCCAGGACTATCAAAGCTCCCTTGCACAATACCTTGGTTTAGAGCAGTAGCAGACAGTGTATGGCTTATAGGAAGGGACCAGATCCTCTCTGCAAGCAGAATAAACCTTAGCGTGATGCAGAATCCTGAGATTTGCTATGAAGAGGTAAAATGAGTTGTCTGAGATCCTTCCGGACTGCAGCATTCTTGGGAACGCAAATGCAACTTCTGGATTTAAACACAGGGCTGTGTTTTTTCTATTTTATTAGATAAATAAACAGTATATGTAAAATATGACCTTTTGTTACATCACTAAAACCTACTTTGCTCAGTCAAAATCAACTTAATGTCACAGGTTTCCTTCTTTCTACTTTTCTTCTTTTCCTCTACATAATTTCCTTTAAATTAGATTGAAAGCAAAGACTTGATAAAACAATCTGGTTTAACACAATGAAAAGCACAAGGATATCAGATAACCTGAAAATCTCAAGCTAGCTTCAGGCATGAGTGGGTTTTAATCACAATTTGGCAACTGAAATGTATTTGCAGCAGTCTATATGAATCAGCTCAGACGGTGGTTTTACTGATAAAAATGAAAAGAGCAATAGACACGCGAAAGGTTCTCTAAGGCAAAAGTAGTGGGACTGAGCACTGGATTCTTCCCAATACTCTTATGTGAAGATAAACCTGATGGAATTCCCTCACCCTGGTTTTATAGAAAAATTTAAAAGAAAAGGAAAGAAAACAAAACACAACTGAACAAAAAATCCCAACACCACTATTTTTAGCAGGAGTTTCATGTTTAGATCTTAGTTTGCTAAGTCCATTCTCATATAAGCTAAATGCAAGTAACTAATAAACTAACCTAGAAGATGAGCAGAAAATCTGAGATGACTTCTTGTCCATAAGTACGAATCAATTTTAATTCAGTACTGTTTAGGGATACAGTTTATATGAGCTCACTTGTTTTTGATGGATACAGCCTTCTGTTTGTTCAGCTGTAGAAAAGAGGAATGCAGCCCAGGCTGATGGTGAAAAGGAGTAAACAAAACTCCATAAACTGAAGCTTACAGAATTTATGACACCCACTTTGGATATAAACTTGAAAAAAAAGAAAAAATTAAGAGGCATTACAACTCCTGAACTGAGATGCAAAGCCAACAAATAATCATCATTACAAAAAGAGAATAGAAGGAAGTAAAACAACAAAAGAACCCCCAAACCCCACCCAAAACCTACCAGAAACACTACATATTGTGTATCGCATTTTTTCATCTTCAGAATTTAATTAGCCCAAAAAGAATATTCCCATCCCTCTCTGCCACACACACTGTCTGTGCATTCACATAGATATGTATTTGGCAAACATGATAAGCTTAAACTAAAATAAACAATAACTCCAAAGTATTTCACATTTTTTTCTAAGTAGTAGAGATACTCATTTGGACCGCTTTGAGAAAACTGTCTCTTTCTTCTGCCTGGCCTAACACACTGAAGTACTTAAATAAAGCCTCATGTGCTTCAGTTAGTTACCTCCATCACTTAACCATTCTGACCCGTTCGGACCTGCTGTTTCCTCCCTTGTTCCAAAAGGCTCTGCAGCACTACCAGGGACACAAATCTGGAAAAGAGACTGGGGAGCTGCAAGCTGGGGTTTGTTCTCACCACGGCTGCAGCACTAATGATGATAATACACAGAAGGACAAACTGGAACTTTACTTGAAAATACTCAATCGAGCAATAAGGCCAGCAGAGGGACCCGTAAGGCCGAACAGTCATGCAGCTATGCAATTGCAAGAAATTTCTATTCAGAGGTTAGTTTTGGGACGGTTACAGAGAGTTTTGCACTGCATGCCCCCTTCCCAAGGGCTTCCCACAGACTGCGTGCAGATCTTTTAAGTGCACTGCCCAGCAGAGAGATCTTGTGCTTTATTTTCTCAAGAGGGTTGGGGTTTTTTTTCATTGGTCTCCCATCCCCACTCGACCAGCCAGCCTGGGAAGCGGGGTGACTGAAGAGGGCTGGAGGGTGAGCTTGCTGTCCCCTGGCAGTTTTGGCAGCAGGATGAAGCGCCCTGTCCCCCACAGGCTGGCTTGTACAAGATGAGAGAGAGGTCAGGCAGTGGGTCAACTACTCTGAACTGATTCCGTTCAAACTGCTTTTGAATGGACCACAAAATTTATCTCCATTGATGAGCCCCCCGTGTTCCTCAACCACAGGACAATGCAGGAGAGCAGCTGGGTAGCATCAGTCTCACAACGCAGCAGCCTTCTTCAGATGCATTCACAGTAGCATCACAGGAAATGAGAAGGCAAAAACACAGCAAAAAGATGCAACAAGCCTGTCAAGTGAAAGCAACTAATCAGATCAAGCTATTAAGACATCCTGGTAAGCATGAGGAAGACCTACCTCAATACTTCCTTACTTTATGATAATAAAGGGCAATAATCTGCAGTTCTAGCTACACTATTAGACCTGTCACCTCACTGTGACAAATTCAGTGCAAGGCATTAGGTAACATTTTTTGCTTCAGTCCTCAGCTTGTACCCATCGATATTATTAACGTGCCTTAATTTTATAGTAACACTGCCTTTTATAAATCAGGATCAACACTTCCTCCTTTATTCACAATAAAATGCCCCCAAACAAGCAAACTAAATGATAAATACACAGTTCATTATCTGGCAATCATAACCACAATTTCACAGGCCTCAAAAACAGTGTTCCTTAATATCTGGCAATCCTGTCTTCAATAGAATTATCGTGAAAGTATAGAAACTATCTTGCCACCAAAATAAAACACTTGAATCCTGAGACACTCAACAAATATGGTGTTTTCCTGATGTTTCAATGTTATTCACATAACCACAGCTAGGGAAAAAAAAATATCAGCACTTCACATAGAGTACCCATAATTACTGTCCTCCTTTTTTGGCATGATACTCAATTCATAACACGCTTGACTTAGAGCACTGTTGAAAAGTAATAGAAAAATTGTTCACAGCCAAATTATGTTCATAGATATTTATGCCAAATGAGAACCAAATATTATGCTTATAACAAGCTAGCTGATAAAAACATCAAATCACCAGTTTAAGGAAAGGAGTCTTACAAAGGCAGAATGGACTTTTTAGCTGCCTGCTTGCAAGCACAGCCCAGAACATGCTCCTCTTCTTTTGAAACAATGACATCTTCACAGTATTAAAAAAAACATTTTTAATCTCAGGAAAATAGCACTTCTTAGAAGCTTTGGTGTAACTGATACCAACCACCAACAGCACTCTGCACTGGAATTTACCTGAAACTGGAATTTACACAAATAGCCACGCACGAAGTGCTTCAAATAGTCTCCAAATACTAGGGCACCTGACAGTGAGTTCAAAGTAATTTCGCATTTTTGGGAAACACTAGAGAAAACTCTGCAATTTTGTGCAAAAGAGGGATAAATGACAAAAAGAGGGCAGCAATGATGTATAGGCTTTGTGATTTTAACCTGTTGTAACTTACTTGTAATTTGCTCTTACCATGTTTACTGTCACAAGCATTACTGGAGTTTAATATTAAACACTCCCTGGTACAATCCTTAAATAATACAATCTTAATTTCTTTTTAAAGCAACACTGACAGTTTGGAAATGAATTTATACTTTTTCTGTAACATCTAGGTGGCTGCCTTAAATCACCATAGTGATCCCATGACTAATATCCATCAGAAACTTCCCATAGTAATGCCATTGTGAGTTCTAGCAACTAACTACTTCTGACCAGATCCTTGCTCAATGCAAATTAGATAGAGCAAATTTAGACAAGATATGAGCCATGTGTCTTTGACATAAAACTAAAGAAAGTTCCAGACATCTGCCTCACCAGGATTTTGTTCAAAAAACCACTCCTACATACCAGTTATAAATATACAGAAGGTTATATATATTTATTCTAGAAACATATATTTGATAAAGATGACCTTCTCTGCAAAATGAATTGGGAAAGTTTGGTGGTGGGAACATGAGCTGTGGAAATGAAAAAGGGTGTGACCACATTTTGTTAGATCAGGGCTTACGTTCAAAGAAAAGACTACAGCAATGCAAACAAATTGGGAGGATCTAGCTTTTTTTTTTTTCATTTGGATATTTAATAAAATACAGAATTGTGCCGTCTGTATGTAAAGCAATGTAATTTAACTATCTGTGGCTGTACACCATGATCATCAGCTGCCCACATACATATGGTATGGAAATACTGTACAGCCTTTAGCTCCTCAAACACATGGGTCTGTGCTGTCTGAGCTTTCTCTCACTGCAGAACGAAAAGCAACCTGTCCCTATGTGGAGTCGGTTCCAGCCGGGAGATGGCAGCAGTAGGCAGTGGTTCCCTCATTTATTTTGTGTATATGCTCTTGGTCCTAAGGTCAACACTAACAAAAATATAAAAAGACGGGGTGCAGGAGCATTTTTCAAGGTCACAATATTTACAGTTACACTGAAGTAATACGTTTGTGGTTTCTGATACTCACTGTTAATCCAACACTGAAAGGCAATTAAAATTAACAGAAGCTATGATACACTTATGGTACCTATGGCAATCTATGACTACTTGATAGTGTGTCTGCTGTTTTACCAGTTGCCTTCATGACATTTAGTGCACAAGCAAGGAATTTTTTTATTTTTATTTTAAAGAACAGTACAGTCCATCTCTCTTATCCCTCCTTTTCTTCTTTATTGATAGGTCCCTCTGAAGTCTATCATACAACCCTTCAGACTGGCTAAGCAGTACTGGGACTCCTCGTGGTGCTGTGTTACCTCTTCTCTGGAGTAAGTACTGCAAACTATTCATCGGGCAGTCCCACCACCACAGCTACGGCTGCTGCCACTTCACTTGACACTGCTGTCAGGGAGGTGGCAGAGGGGACCGGTCTGCATTGAAAACGTACTCCCTGAAGAGGGTTCTCACCAGTAAAAAGTTTCTGTCCAATGCTACTTAGGCTATTTTTGCAGACTTGTGACTGCATTTAACCCATTTTCTTTTGGAGGAAAAGCAGGCATAATTATTAAATGTAAATAAAATTTAAATATTCAGCTAATATTCTATGACATTTTAAAAAATGAAGGGAGGAATAATGAAAAATATTGCATACAAACACATTAAAATGAATTCCAAAAGGGTAATGACAGCATCACAAAGCAGGGCAGAAGAGTAAGCAAGTGAAAGACTACTGGCACTATTAAGAGACCTTCTTTAGAAGAAGCTATGGCATGGATGGAGTCTGTATTAGAAGAGATTTTGGAGATACTAGTGGAAAAAAGCCCACATTATGGTATTTGCCATAGATTTACTGAAACAAATGATAAGCAAAGGATGATGAAAACCAGGATGGCACTTGACCATTAGAATAACAGAGAAGTCCTTCAAAGGCAGCAGTATTTTATTTTGCTTTGTTTTATTTAATATACAGAAATCTTGAGTAATACTTATATACACGCTGAAAAATGCCTGAAGATAGGAAAAGAGAGAAAGCAAGCTAAGATGAGGGAGGCAGTTTAGGCTAGGCTATAAAGATGGATAAGTCAGGAGATGAAGTTTAGACCACAGGGGAGTGGCTAGAAATCAGTTTAGGAAAGATCTTCCAAAGCAGCTGGAAAGAAAAGATATGTGGAAAGAAAAACATAAGAGGGATGTAAAGAGAAGACTGGATCTCATCTGTCTTTTAGGATATTAAGACCTTGGCAGAGGATAAAAACTTAACAATGGAAATAAAAACAGGGAATAAACAGTCAGCTGCAAGGCCTGGCAAGTGGTTCTCCAGCAAATATTTTCCAAATTTAACAGGAAGACATCAAACACTGTGCCCACTGTATCTTTGCTTTTCTTCTCGAAACAGTGCCTACCACTGTGGCAATGTGCTACTACCCCTTGTCTTACCACCAGCTCAAGCAGCCAGAGCCCTGCACGCAAAACCTTACACAGGTTCTCAAGGGGTGGAGGGGGTCTTAAATATGTAGTGTAATAACCAGAGAACATAAGGCCTGACAGTAACTCCCTGTCCTAAAAGCCAAAGAGATGAAACTACTAAATAAGCAAACAAACAAATACCTTGGTATTGGCAGCAATACGTTTCAGTGAGCTGATCTTAAAAAAGCTGGGGAACCAATTTTATTTTCAACAACACATTAATGCAGCAAACATTTTTCAAATGTAAATTTGCTGAAACATACAGTCTCCTAAAGAGCAGGCACTTTCTTAATTTATGACTACTATATTATGAATTTATTTTGAAAAGGGATTTAAAAGTTACTGAAAGAGTCTTCACAAAACCTCAGGACTTCTTTCTTC
This sequence comes from Harpia harpyja, assembly GCF_026419915.1. Classification (NCBI taxonomy): domain Eukaryota; kingdom Metazoa; phylum Chordata; class Aves; order Accipitriformes; family Accipitridae; genus Harpia; species Harpia harpyja. The sequence continues at coordinate 75,316,342 of NC_068940.1, forward strand.
CTTTTCCATACATTAAGCCCTTTCAAACAAAGCAAGATGAGATATGCTAAGAATTTACCTCCACAGTAGTCATTTCAGAGGGAATCAAAATTTCAATAGGATATAAAAAGCTACATAAAAAAAGAAAATCATTTGTGAATTTTCTCAGGAGAGGGGAAAGACAATTGTTTAGTGTACCATATAAGAAAAAGAAACTGTATCTTTGGTTACAGTGCACTGCAGGCTTAAAGCTAAGCAGGAGAGATCCTAGTTAGTAAACATCATCTCACTCATTCTTAAGAAGCTTAAGAAATGCCATCACCAAAATACTTGACTTAGTCTATCAGAATAACTGAAGTAACACATACATGTTAAACTCATGCTGTAAGAAGGACTAATCCAAAACCTTTTTTTAAACATTTAAAATCAAAGCATCCTACTAGGATGGATATTTCCTAAGTCCCACCTTTAGATCATCTATGTAGATGTTGTTAAGAAGAGGAGGAAAAAAGGGAAAAATCTCTTTTTGTAATTTTGTGGATTTTAGGTGATAATGAGGAGCCTCAAAAATAATCTCAGTGCTTCAGATTTTTATTTCAATATCGTATCAATACTAATTTAAAGCACCATCTGTAGGGTTCTCTCTGTTATTTGACAATTTTGCTGAAGGCTGAAGAAGCATTAATTCCCAATCAGTCATCTACACAACTATGTCCAATGTGATGTAATACTAACACAGTCAACAGTCAGAGATTTGGGATAAAAAGATAATTTCTCAGACTAGACCAACATACTCTAAAAAGGAATCAAGAGGCAGAGCTTCTTTGACATCCCAGGTAGTTCAACAAGAGCTTGACATACCATTAGAAAATAAAATCAAAGCAAATAAGGATGGAAACATGAAGAGTTTCTCCTTAAAAGCTATTATACCCAAAAGGAATAGTCCACTTATGTGACCAGAGCACTTAGGCAGAATGAGAAAGGCTAAGCCACTTTTACATAGCTAAAACCCATAGAACACCTTAAGTAAGAAGCAGTATAACAAACCACAACTTTATTTTCTCTCAGATAATGCAGTTATTCAGATTGGCATAGCTTTACAGTATACTGAAACACTGAATTAGATATTATCTGTTCCTCTATGTACTTTTTTTAGAAATAAATATGTAATTTGTAATGCATTCAGCTGAATCTAAAAGGAATGGTCTGAGAAGAGAGAGACTGGCATGGTTAGAAGCTGCAAAAAATTGCACCGAGTTGGTTTTGGTCATTTTCAGTGGCACTCACCAGCAAAGGAACAAGTGAACACTTTTATAAATACATTACAGAAATGTGAAAAAGAGGACACTTGAAAGCTGGCTGTGTTAACTGTTCCTCTTCAAAATTTGCACGTCATCTGGAAAAAAATCTCAGGATGTGTTTATTTTTTTCAGGGCCAACACAACTCTAGTCTAGACTTGAGTGAGTTATTCCCCAAGTTCCATTTTGATGTTAACACTCTGCACCTTGAAATTATGTCAGATTCAAAAGGGTGAGAGGAAATTTCTATTTGAAAAACTACTTCATTGCAATGGCTACTCTGATTAACAGCTTGGAAGTATCAGAGGCTATTGCTTCTCAACAGGAGAGGATGCCCAGCTTTGTGTTGCACATGGAAATGCAGCTAGTACCCAGGTGCAGCTTGAATAGTTTGCAACCCTGTATCAGTATGTCCTCACTGCTGAGCAGTAGTTTCAGACCGGACTGTGATACAGATAGACCCACTCCGTTAACACAGTGTTTAGCACATCTTTTCATCTACAGTTCTCTGTATCTGTACAAAATGTAAGCAAGAATTCTTAGGCTCATTGTAAGTGAAGCTTGCCTATGACTGTACAGTCAGCAACCAGCAAAGGTTCAGCAGTGCTTTTACACATGCAGTCCGCACACACACAAGTGCTAATACACCCTAAAAGACTCTTCATTTGCCGGAACACCACTGTCTATCCTGGCACCTATGTAAGCTTTAAAAAAAACGCTAAGAAGTATGGTCAGAGGCAAAAGTTTCTGGGTACTTATAGGTCAAGGCATGACAATTTCTGAAGGATAGATTGTTTCATTTAAAGCAGTTAATTTCTTTAAGTGAATCTCTCTGAAGACCTGCTTGGAGCAAGCGAAATACCCTTTTAAACTTGTAGGTGCATTCTTCATGACAAACAATAATTCATCTGCAAGTATAAATGGCAGTCTGCACAAAATAGGTGGCTTCCACATACACTGCATGTATGCAGTACCGTTTACTGCTAAGTGCCAATTTTTCAAAATGTGGCCTGTAATATTTCTCAGAGCGTAACGGCATACTTCAGCATCACTTTTATTCTTGATGAACAAAATCTGTGCATTGCCTGTTGTAGTTAGTCTGCACTCAGCAGGTTTCATTGTTAGAAAATAGCTCACAGAAAAGATGGAGCTCCGTTTATTTTGAGCTGTGGAATTTAAGCTATAATTGCCTAATTAGATTTCAAAGCCCACTGACAAGCACAATCAATCTCCATTTGAATATCTCCTGATACAGGCATGGAAGTGACCCCTACAAGATGTGGGAACCTCATTAGTGATGAACAATTAGGAAATATAAAACTAAAAAAGTTTTAATAAACACAGAGTGAACATTACGGTCAACTATAACAGCTGTTGTGATTTTAGGATTTATGACAGATTTATGACTTGTATGTTATAGTACATTTCCTACATACTCACAAGCAACTCCTACAACATACACCAGATTTTTTAAGCTGAAAAAAGAAAGGAGGAGGGGCAGCAAAAATGTAACCCTTGCGTTCCTTTTTGAAACAAAATCTTCAAAATCAAAAGCCTTCAATTTCTGATGTGTAATGTAGCATCCCCTCTCCGACTTGACTTTACACACACACTTCAGAAAACACAAGTAAATTCAAGGACTAACTCAATAAAGGAAATCAATGATGTAACAGCTAACTTCTGTGTGGTAAACACACTCAAATGCAAAATACAATGTTAGGTACCTCTGCTCCCATTATAGGGCGTTCCAGGTGACGGAAAAATTAGTCACCTCAGAGGAGAAACCACAAAACTGGTGCAGAGAGCAAGAAACAGCCTAAAAGTAGCTAACAGGAATCCGAGACAGACAGAGACTGCCTGGGTTACTTGGCTCAGTTCTTCACAACTAGAAAGATGGACTTAACAGAAGTTTAATTCCAGGTAGGTGCACACCAAAACTGATACCAGCCCTTCAGAATGTCAAAAGCCAAAAAAGTTCTAATTTCTTCTAAATTTTTTCCAGAATATTCCTCAAAATATTTAGAACAAGTATCAGACTTCACTCGACAGACCATGAGTCTCAAAAGCAGCAGTACACTGAAAAGAAGAAAGTGGGAGAAAGAGATAGGGGGAGAAGGAGAACGAGAAGGGGGGGGGAACCAAAGGTGTTGCAGTAGCCTTGCAGAAATTTTATTAGGTGATACACGCCTGGTGATCCTTGCAAATGAACAAGGCTCTGTGCTGTAAAGGAAGGAAAAAGAACCGCATTCGTTCCTGCCAATATGACTCAGAGGAAAATTCCTTCCTATCCTCAAAATCAAACCATTAGTCTAACCTGAACGTGCATGCACGACGTGCCACTCTGCCAAGTCTCTTCAGATCCTGGCATTTCCTCCCCTCCCCTGCTTCAGCAAAGCACATCAGAGCATCTGCTTCACTGGGCCTCAAACCACCGCGACGTTTCTGGACCTCACATGATTTACACCATCAGTTCCCATCTAGCAGAACACAGGAGAGCACAAAGCCTAGGTATTAAGCTCTCCTAACCAGTTCTGACACCATGCAGTGTGCCAGCTAAGCTGGGATTTCTGACTTGGGCTACCCAGCAGTGACACTGGCGGTGCAATGACTGAGGTCAGAGCAAGGAAGAGGAGTGAGGGGCAAGGGACTCAAGGAGGCAATAGCCCTCGGACACAAAGGTGCGCAAGGAAGAGGCACGGGGGGAGGCAGCGGCAGGATGGGGAGAGCCACAGAGAAGGAAAAGCCAGCAGTGAGACTGCACTTCAAGATGACATCCAGTTTCACCTACAGAACTTTTACATGGCAAAGGAGTGGCAGCAGATGGGGAAGTGGCTTTACGTCACTCTGAACCATGGACACTTATAGTTTACCCTTTTTCTCCCTTCCTCTCCTTTAACTGCAGGGAGGGCAGAAAAGCCAGCCTGCAGCCTAGCAAGAGCGGTGGTGGGGAAATCTTTCCAATTACATTGACCTGAAGACACTCAAACAATTATTTTTTCCTTCCTTACACGTCCTACTTGAAAAACTAAGACACAATGCAACTCACTATGTTCATTCTGAAGATGAGAAGGAATGTTCTTCTCCACTATTCATCCTTTCCTACTGCTATGGAAATCAACACAACAGTTTATAACTGGGTGTAATTCCACACATCTCATTCAAAAACCCATACTGACCTTACTGTCCTACATGAAAGGACATCACGGCTGTCCTTTCAATAGCATAGTTTCCCAAATCTTTCTTTCAATGAAGTATCTTCTGAGAAAAGAATAAGCAATATTGGGAAAGCAACTGTGTGCTGATTCTGGCTGGGGTAGAGTTAATTTTCTTCATAGTAGCTGGTATGGGGCTATGTTTTGGATTTGTGCTGGAAACAATGTTGATAAGAGAGGGATGTTTTCCTTACTGCTGAGCAGTGCTTACACAGAGCCAAGGCCTTTTCTGCTCCTCACCCCACCCCACTGGCGAGGAGGCTGGGGGGGCACAAGAAGTTGGGAGGGGACACAGCCGGGACAGCTGACCCCAGCTGACCAAAGGGATATCCCAGACCATATGGCATCATGCTCAGCACATAAAGCTGGGGCAAAAAGAAGGAAGGGGGGGGACCACGTTCAGAGTCATGGCATTTGTGTTCCCAAGTAACCATTACGCGTGATGGAGCCCTGCTTTCCTGGAGATGGCGGAACACCTGCCTGCCGATGGGAAGCGGTGAATGAATTCCTTGTTTTGCTTTGCTTGTATGCGCGGCTTTTGCTTTACCTATTAAACTGTCTTCATCTCAACCCACAAGTTTTCTCACTTTTACTCTTCTGATTCTCGCCCCCATCCCACCAGGGTGGGGGAAGCGAGCAAGCAGCTGTGTGGTGCTTAGCTGCCAGCTTGAGGTCAAACCACGACAAACTGTCATTTACTACTTGGATTTACCACTATTGCAGCATCGGTTTGCAGGAGCAAACAGGAAAGTATCTTGTGCTTTGCTATGTGATTTCCAGCATTTCCAAGAACAGTACTGTTCTTCAGCAACTAAGAGAAGCTGATGAAATTCAGAAAAGGAAAAAATACCCTATAACACAGCAAACAATACTGGAGACAAGAATAAGACAGTTCCAAATACAGAGAGAGGACAGGAAATGTAGTATTAGATTGTTACTCTTCGGCTTTTTAATCTCATTCCTACTAAGAGCCTTTACAGACTATTTATAGTTATAATTAAGTGTGTTTGGTGTGTCAGTGTGCTCTACAATAATTCTACTAACAATTTAATTACTAAAAACTCTTTTTGCCATTAGGCTGTTAACATCTGAGATTGATAACAAAGCACAGGATAATTAGATGGGGATAGTCAAACCAAATGGAATTCATGCATTTATTACACACTTGGTTGCTCATCTAAAATTAGGTAACTAATCTGAATATGAATGATGAAAAATAACAATCATGAAAAAAACAATTAAAAAACAATACAGAGATAAACGCGATGAGTTTTTTTTCTTTTTAGCCATAAGTGCCATTTCTATTCCTGATTATAAATGCAGCCTAATGTGACTTCCTATTTGGTTTATGACTACATGCTGGCAGGAAAGCACATCATTAATTGATCAGCAGAAAATACTTCATTTCTTTTAGTTTATGTTTAGGCTTTGATCTTAATTTCTCTTGTGATTTCTGCCAGGATTGTTTGTCATACTTTAACAAAATCCATGAACCACATAGGAGATGTTAAGCTTATATCTAGGCATTTGCCTGTGAATAATCTTCCTATAGTCTAATTTACATAATTTTATTGTTTAGTGGATTCTTTCCATGAAGATATATTACTGCCATTGCAACTGTACTTAAAGTGGTGTCAATGGAGTGTGCTTCTGAGAGTTATAGTTTGCATATAAAAATCTGCTCTGAGCTAAAATACGGCATATATCACAAAACAATGCCTCAGAGAAAATTCAGTTCACAGAATGGCAGGAGGAAAATCAGTTTGGCCATGTTAACCTATAGGAATGCAAAACACAAATAGAAGATAGAGATTTTTAGAGTGTTTCTTAGAGCTTAAGAATCTGTTGGTTTGTTTTATTTATTTTTAGGGTCATAATGCAAGTAGAATTCTGTCTTTGGGTTTGGGAAGCTTAAGAATTAAAAACTGAAATTGATAATTAATACTGTGTTTAGAAAGGTTAGTTTTCCATGTCAGACTGAACATACTGGAAAAAGACATAATCAGGATTTTTTTAAAATAATTGAGCTGTTTTACAGGTTTTTTTCCATTCAATAAACTTGCTAGTTTTCAGAGCTGCCAGCACAAGGAACACCTGTTAATGAGATTATAAAATCTAAAATATTATCAGTATCACAAGAATACTTTCTGACCTCATTGCCAAACACTCTACCTGAGCAAGGACTTATAGATTATTTATCTGTTACTATATGCTACGCTTTCTGAATTACCTCCAAGCCTCACAATCTTTAAAAGTGTTTCTTCAATACAAGGGAAACTGAGACTCAATACACAGGGCAACTAGCTCCCACTGATTATAATGCCAATATCCTTTTGTTGCTCTGGTTTAAGTGACTTGGGCCCCTTAATTCTTAACCAGCCCCCAAAGGTCTTCCACACCCTGAGAAGCTGGTCCACTCTGATCCCTGGCCAGTGCTGCCACGGAAGGGAATGGGCATTAATGAAGAGTAAAGATGCCCAGAAAACTCCTTCAGAACCAACCAAGCAACCTCACCTTCCTTGCACACCTTAGCAAGGCTTCTAGATTCACTAACTTTTCTCAAGACTGGACAACTGCACTATTAAAACTGTCACTGAGCCCAGGCAGACAGCGTGGTGATGCAGCCCCCCAGGCCACTCTGAGATCTCAGGATAAGCCATGCATGGTTTGGGAAAAACTCCCAGTGTGCTGTTATCTTGGTTGCAAGTGCAGAGACTTATGGGCATCAGGCACCCTTTGGCCACCCACACCTGGGCCATCCGCTGCCTGAATTGTGGCCAGAAATGTAAAATAATGACCAAAGCCAATGATCTCAAGACCCTATAAGTAGCAATCCAAGGACACACTTTCTGAGCTCTCCAGGACTGCAGCGGGCTCTGTGACCTAGTATGTCCCCCCATGCTGGGACGCCTCTCAGGGTAGATTTCGTGAGGATTGAAAGACTGTCCGTCGACGATTTCGTGAGGACTTAAAGGCCAGATTTCACGAGTTCTACCAACCGTCCGTTGATGAATGACGGCACATAAAAGTCAGTAATTGATGAAACTCATGAGAGGGAAATTTTAATCATAGGTTATCCTCGGGGCCGGGGTGAGGGGGGCTGCTAACATTTGGTTCAGAACTTTTGTATCTGTGCATGTGCATTTGCAGTTTCGTTCAGAACTATTTGCTTGTCTCTGATTTCGTTTGGAACTATTTTTCCTGTCTGTGCGGTTCAGAACTGTTTTCTCTGTCTGTGCACGTGTATGATATGATTTAACCTCCATCTGTGTGCAACCCCGCTGTAAGTTTTGGGTGATTCTTGCCATTTTCGAATCTTGAAGTCGCAAATTTGATTGTAACAAATTTCATCGAATCACTCTGTTAAATTGGCTGCTGATTAAGTACTGTTAAAATTATACAACCTAATCTTGTGATCTATCTCAAAAATATTAATAAATCCTAAACTGCTGTTAAACCAAAGCCATGTAACAAAATCTCATTCACGACAGACAGACTCCAGGAGAGGGCAAAGAGCTCAGGGCCCTGACATTTTCTGTCACTGCGAAAGACTAAATAAAATGCTTATTCTCCCTCAACCTTGAGGGTGCAAAGTTAAATTTTGCTTATGGTTTTCATAGGCTTTGATCTAGCTCTGTATCTAAGGCAAAGCAGAAAATAAGTGTGCTTTAATTATTAATTTTGTTGCACATACAGGGAAAAAGTGGGAAAGCTGAAAGAAACATGATGTAAATAATTCAGATATGATTGCAATTTGCACATTTAGAAAGTGTAATTAAAATATTACAGATACAACTGTTTCCATTACAATCCTAGGCTACATTCACGTGGCATAATATGGACAAGCCACCTTTTTGCCCTGCTTCTGATGTCAAGACTGAGTTAACTCCGACTTTTCAAGACAGTATATTACTTCAAATTTGGCAAGCAAGTTTGCTAACTCTGAGATTTTAAATACAATTCCCACATCCTTTGCCAATAGCCTTTTCACTAGCAACACTTTTGTAAAGATGTTTTAAATGTAACCTAATGTTGAAGGTACGAAAAATAGTATGAAGTTATTTAACAGCAAGAGTTTAGCATATCAAACATAAGAAAGGAAATGCTGTAAAGAATGAGATTCACCACCCCATCCCACTGAGACCAGTTAATAGAATATATCTGATTCTTTGAGGAGCAGGTAACTTTATGTAATTTGGCAGAACAATATATTAAGAAAAAGCTCTCAGTACTAAATACATTGTCTGGCTGCTCATGGTTTGAAGCCAAACTTTTAAATTAGTATTGTACAAATCTCTTACTTTGTATTTCCTAGTGCATGCATAGTTTTGTAATGTTTGTTTCCATGCTTTGGTGTATTCCATTTTTATTGACAAATTTTTCCTCACAAAGGATTCATTCTTCCTTTTCTTTGCACAAGGGAACCTCTTGGTAGGATTTCCACATTGATGGAGGCTCTCTGTTTTGAGGACAGGAAGACAACAATTCATTTTGTTCAAAGAATTTTGATTCTTCACACCAAATAAAACCTTTGTTGGAAAAAACCAAAAAAAGTTAAGAAAACAATATTTTATAACACCTACCTGGCTCTCAAGAGGTATCTCTCTGTGTAATGAGAACAAGACTGTATAGTGGCTTCATACAAAACAACCATATGTCTCCTCAGTTAATCTAGTATTAAAACAGATATCCAGACAACTGAAAACTAAATTTTGTGTGATCACTTTCTCACATACACTTTATTTAAACTCCCAAATGAAGCCATGGGGGGAGGGGGGAAGAAAGTAAGCATTCATGGATTAACTGTATAGTACTTTGATATTAGAGCAAAATATTCCTAGCTCACATGGACTGCAAAGCATCCTCAAAATAAATGTTTACATGCCAACCCACCTACTTACCTACTGGTATTTCTGTAGTTGTGCTTAGGTCAAGGAGGCAAGTGACAAGTTCATGCTGATTTCAGTCATGTATTCTCTGGAAAGCTAATGGAACATGGGAAAGGCTCAGGCCAGAAGAATTAAAATCAAATACCCAGGGGGAAATTCTCAAGTATTTAATGGCACAAAGGAACTGCCAGTTTCTAGGTAGTCAGACATACGTGCACGCCACAGCAGGGTAAGCTAGATTGCAGACTTACAGATTTCTGAATATACTGCTTAGCCACTGGTACTGTAATAATTAGGACAGAAACATTCCCCTGACTCTTAAAAAATGCAGGACTGAGGTCTTTGCACAGACACATGAATGCCTTTTTCCACTCATGTAAAAACTACATGTATAAAACGAATTCCTGATTACAGACTTAAACTGACAAAGACTAAAAGGTTTGAATACTAAAATAAATTTCAGGGAGCTGTGATACAGACTATTTTGCAAGAGTGAACTCAATTGAAGTTTTAGCAACTGATCTGAAAACCATTTAAAACTAAAAACTAAAATGCAAGCAAGGCATTGCCTCCCTAAGTATGGCAGTACATATGGGCACAATTTTAATAAATAAAGGAAGAACATTGTACACATCTACTTCTACTCCTGCTACCACACTGGTTCATCTCAGCTAGTGAAAAATTTTTCTGTCGTTTTCAGCAACCAAAGCTTAATGTAGCTGCACAAAACCCAGTTGTGTTCATTCTGCTTGATAGGTCTTCCCCACCAGCCAGATAAAATGACAAAATCAAGCAATTGCGACTCTCCAGTGTTTGCTTTTAGGTAAGGGTTACACTGATATTAGAAGCAAGGGTCCAAGCAAATGTAAGAAATGAGTTAGATCCTAAGGCTACACTAACATTTAGGTCCAGTTTCCCAGTATGGCCTCAGGAAGAGACTTTTAGTTCTGGGAGGATTTTTGGAAGCAATCTGGTACACTCTTACTCTAATTTTAAAATGCATCAAGACAGAGCATATAATCTGAGTGTTACTAATACTATATAACATATGTTATAGTGTAATTTTCTCTCCTCTTATTATTTCAAATGCTTAGGTTAAGCTATGAAATTCACTATTATTTTTATTGATATTATTATTATTAGAATTATCTTTAAAACAAAGCTTGAAAATGTTTCCTTTTACCAATGAATTTGCTTTTTTCTATATTTTAAAGTGTGCCAGAATTATTCTTTTTCTTAGTGCACCAAATTAAACATAGTATTTTATTATATTTAAAATAATGCTTATTATATTTTTTGAATAATGTTTATTATATTTTTTGCCCAGTCCTTAACCCTCATTTCAAAAAGTATTTCAAATGAAAAATTCAAGTTAAGTAACATTATCCTATTATTAATGAATTAGCAAATTACAGAAACTGTCTTTTTGGTTTGGATTTCATGTGAATGCATAGAATCTTTGTCCTACAAGCAATGTGCTCTGACAAAATGATAATGCAAAAATGTTGTATGGGTATGTAGTCTGAAGCTGTAACAGCCTGAAGATGATTAATTTTGCTGAGTTATTTTAAACTGGATGAAATTTACAGCAGTTAAAGGCCTGGTTTTCAGAAAAAAAATTAAATAATCTCTTTGAGAAAGTTGAGAGTAAAAGTTGACAGCTGTCAGTCTGGTTTTTTGGTTTGTTGTTTTTTTTTTTTCCCATTTTCTAAGGTTAGTGAATGATTATAAGCTATGGCAAATTGTTTCTGTACAATGCAGAAATTAATACAGAAACTTGACGTAGCATCATCATACATACAGTGAAGTATACATATACAGTACAGTACATTTATGTTAAATTGTACCCTTTGATAAAATACTGAAAATACTGCTGAAGGAAATTAAATATTATCCAGTCCAAAACTAAATACCTTACTAAACGACAGAAACACAATAGAAAAAAAGCACACCAAGATGATTTCCCAGTCTTTATTTCCTAAACTGAGCTTGGTTTTCTATTCTAATATGCTACTCTCTCAGTTAACAGATCTCACAGTCATCTCCTATCTCCCTCCCCAAACTCATAATCCACTTTTTTTTTCCTACTATCCTGTAGACTCTCATGAATACAACATATTTCTACGGCACCCATTAGAGGCACAGACACATTCAGTAGTACTCATTCTTCCTAGAACATGCAAGTCTTTTGACAGCACTGAATGATTATAAATTATGACTTCCAAATCCAGAAAATAAATTTAAGAAAATTCTAGTCTGCTTTCTGCTAAAAAAGCATTCAAACAGATCTGGAACAAAAATGTCGTGTTTTGGTTTTTTTTTTTTTAAAACAACGCTCCTTTAATATAGTACAACACAAATGGAGTCTGTCACATTGCAAGTCTCAAGGCGCTTCACAATTTTCAGCAAAAGCTGACAAAACTCTGTCTAGTTATATATGACATAGAAAACAGATTTTTCAACTATTATGTCTTAACATAGTAGCTGAATCTCAAAACAAAGAACATAGCTACTGTGTTCTTGAACTTGCTATTAGAACTGACATTCAAAGGGCTCTTGAATTCAGGGTTAGAAGTTCCAAAGTCTCCCTTCAGGGCAAAAAGAATTTACTCAAAGACAACATTCCAATCTGTCTTTTGTTACAGGAGCTGATTGCTTACAGAACAGTGTTAAAATCCACATGCTACATAAAAAGACAGATCTAATAATAGAAGCAGTGTACCAAACACATTGAGAAACTAACACAATTTCTATCGCAATAACTGTGTGAAAAGTAGCAAAGGCATTTTTTTGTATCTGGTCTATACACATGTCCACAACAACTTGCAATATTATCTCTAACATCTACAATCTAAATTTCTTCTGAGGGGGACATATTTTTGTTTCAACATTCTTTGCAGAATCAGAACACAAAAAAAAAGCTGAAATTTCATAATAGCCTCTTCATTGTTATTTTGCAAATATTTGGGACGTGAAGGTTGATAGTAAACCAGCCAACAGATTCAGAGAAATTATAAGGAGAAACGGTCACTAATCCCAAATATTCCCACGTCAGTCTGTCTCTCACTCTGTAACATAAAACAAGTCAATATAAGGCTGGGACCTGGAAGGGTAAAAATTCGTGTCATCCTTATAACTCCAAATATTTTTATAAGGTGATACACAGAGGAGTTTTTTCATGTAATAACAAAAAGGTTCTTCCTCTGAAAAAGTAGTGCTAGACATACCAGTATAAAAATGAAAATATCTTTGTATCTGAAAAGTCATTGCAAATAGCTGATTGTCTGACACATATATAATACTTCTAGAAAAAAAAAGTTTTTGTGTAACACTGAAGTTAGACACAGAGACAGACATATTTGAGTATTGCATGGTGTATCCACTGTTCGCATCCCCAGTAAAATGCTTTTACTGTCTTTGTTCTGCCAGTTCAAGTGCACATTGTTTGGTTACATCTTTGTTATACTATCATCATCACTAGAGACTCCAATTTCAAATGGAGGACCAAGAGTATAGATTTGTCTTCGAATGTCATCTAATATCTACTGTATTATTCACTTGCTGGAGGATATTCACATAGGCTAATGTACCTCACACATGAACATCTGTGCTACTATTCCCAGGTCATCTAGGCCATGGAAAAGTGAATGCTGTAGCCCCAAGACTTTCATACCATGTCATTACACAGTAACAAATACAATAGCCTTGCTCTTGCTTGAAGCTAGTAATAGATAGGGATACAAAGCATTGGGATTTCTGTTTGGTTTTGTGATTTCTCAGATCTGTCCAGAGCAAGCATCCCATACAGAGCAGGACTCTTCCTTCTCATGTTCTGTTGAAGGAAAATGCCAGCATTGCTGAGCTCTGCTTCTCATAGCATAGTTCCAGTTTGCACCCTAAAAATTCTTCCCTCTCAATGGGACATAGTGTGGAGTGATAACAAAAAACTTCGGCTCCTTCCAGCTATTTTTCACAACACAAGTGAGAAATATATATACATGATGGAAAGTATGAATTGTTTTCACTTCAGTATTTGACCGTATATCTAGCATGAATGGGAAAGCAGGAGATATACCAACTATTTATATAGCATATATCTGCAAGAAATACATCAAATACTTTTATCAAAGAGCAGTAGCACATTTACACCACTTTCAGATTCCTTATTCTACACTATAGCAAACATTAGTAAATATAAACATTGACAACATGTCAACTCCAGCCATCCCTTACAGACCTGTGTAGCCCAGACGTGCTTATAAAGCTCACTGTTTGGAAACCATTCATTTCTATGTTCACCTAACACCATGCATAATCATAGAATCATAGAATCATTTCCGTTGGAAAAGACCTTCAAGATCATCAAGTCCAACCATTAACCATGCCCCCTAAACCATGTCCTGCAGTACTCTGTCCACTCGCTTTTTTAATATCTCCAGGGATGGTGAATCAACCAGTTCCCTGGGCAGCCCATTCCAATGTTTGACAACCCTCTCAGTAAAAAAATTTTTCCTAATATCTAACCTAAATCTCCCTTGCCTCAACTTGAGGCCATTTCCTCTTGTCCTATCTCCAGACACCTGACAGAAGAGACCAACACCCACCTCACTACAACCCCCTTTCAGGTAGTTGTAGAGAGCGATAAGGTCTCCCCTCAGCCTCCTCTTTTCTAGACTGAACAGCCCCAGCTCCCTCAACCGCTCCTCCTAAGACTTGTGCTCAAGGCCCCTCACCAACTTGGTTGCTCTCCTCTGGACACGCTCCAACAACTCAATAACATCCTGGCTTGCGACTGAAACCTTTAGGTGCACCTGAAATACAGCTAACCACCACCACCTGCATACTTGTTTAATTATACTAAGCTAGAATTAGGCAGAAAAGTGGCTGGAGAATTACTACTGTGCCAGCTCTTAAGATGCTTAGTCTGTTGGTTTTTTTTTTTTTAATCTTCTTGCTGCCAGGAAAGCATCTCTTTGTTTAATGGAAGTTGATCATTTTGGTAATTAAAACCAAGTAGGTGCCTTGCAATTCTTAAAGACCCTGCACAAAGCCAAAAGTTAAATGCTGTTTTCAAACAAAAACTTGAAGAGAAATTGTAGCCTCTGAGAAGGTGTAAAGACACACACATGCTAATCTTACCAGCTGGAAATGTTAAATTCCTCTTTAGAAACTAGGTTAATACCCCTTGGAAATGGAAGTGTTTACATATATATCCTACTTTTTGATGAATCCTACATAAAAGGAGATTCAAAACTGTAAAAAAGCATTCAGCATTTTTTCTTTATACTAACTTCCAATTAAAAAAACTATGGTCTTCTTTTTAAAAAAAAATCTTAGGTCAAGGGGTTTTGCAGGCAGATTTCTTTTTCTTAATCATAGAGGTTTAACAAACTTAAATTACTCAATTTCCACAAATGTATGTATCTAAAACACTGGTCCTCGAAACACTTTCATTCATCACTTAAAACATGTCTTCCCCAGCCACATGCACAATATGGGACCACTTCCAATCAGGACTTACTCTAGAACTAGCAGAATAGACTGGTCCTACAAACACACATTTGCATGTTTCACCTAACAGACTCAGCTGTACAAACCCAACAGCTGTAGGGAGAGACTGCTCACACTTCACAATGAGGTTTATATATCTCCAGAGCCGAACAACTTCTGTCTGCGCCAACATCTCCAATGCGGCCCCTTTGGTGGGCAGTGACCATATGGCAGTATCTCTCATTGACAGAGAAAGAGCATTTCACTGCAAGCTTGTACCTTCCTTGGATCCATGCAACCGAAGTCAGGTGAAGTTTCTAAAGTTTCCTATTATGAAAAAATACTTATACCTCCACATGGTGCAGGGGGGAAATGTATACAATGAATACAAATCCATTTACTGCATTGGATAATCTAATGCATGCATCAGAAATAGGTGCACAATAAGCTATGGGGAATAAACCAGTTACAAAATAAGTATTTTGAGCCAGTTTCCTCAGAATTTCTCTCTTATTCAATTATTATTGTTGGTATTTGTTCAGCATGTTCTCACAACTAAATGTCATTTTCAGCCTAATTTTTTTAGCAAATAGGAAATAACATTCACAAGTTAGAATACACAGATGAGAGCAAATACTGTGTTGCTACTTCAGCAGCAGTGAACTTTTTTATGAAGCAAGCAAACATCAGCTTGAGTAGGAAGAAAGAAGTCTCAACACTTATAAAGCAATAAACTCTTTCTCCTTCCTCTGCTTTCCCCACACCAGTCTTTCACCTTAATAATAAAACATGCAAAAAAGTTCTGGGGTGGGTTTTTTTCTGCCAGTTCAGCACACCCTGATCCCATGCAGAGCAGCATGTTGTTATGACTTCAGTGCTTTCAATGTACAGCAGCTTTAAGTGAACAGAGTTAGACTGGAGACTCTCCTTCTCCATATCCAAGAAGGGTGTCAGGGTGGCACACTTCAGAGCAGAAGGACAGCTAGCTGAAAAGAATTACTGTCAGATCAAATAAGGGAGACTCAAGAGGACAGGGCAAGGATCCAACACCCTTCATCAAGCTGTACCGTGTCCTCAAGTAACTTCACTGTGGTCAAAGGACTGCATCAGAGCAAGGCATGACTTGGAACAAACAAAAACCAAATGAACAGGAAAAAAAAGTCTGATTTTCTCATTCTTTAGATTATCCAGGAAAATAAATTATAGTAGGTCATATCTTCTTGTGGTTTATAGTTAAAAGTACCAGCAGCTAATCATATAAAAAGCAGTTAGGCTATCTAGTCTAGTCAGAAGTGCATGAACGATTTATTTCTCTCCCTAATCTGATTCTGTACGTGCTGTCTCAGGTGTCACTGCACTGAGTTGAAATTTAAGTGGCATTAACATTTTAAGTTTGCATATTTATCCTTGGGGCTTGGCAACAGGAACACGCTTTACCAGAGTATTCATTCTAATGACAAATAAAGTCTGAATACAATTTGCACACACAAGCCTGAGGTAGATTCAGGCTACTTATTCACGCTGTCGCTCGGGAACAGGAAGCTCAGAAGATTTTGGGCATGCACCTACCCCGCGAGGAGCTCTGCTCTGCAGCAGCTGCTGTCCATGACCGGCCTTCCCCCAGGGCTCCCCCACAGCCCAGGACCCTGTGTCAGCCCCCCAGGGCTGTCGGTCCCTGCCCCACCGGCCCTGCAGCAGGGATGGGCTCCAGCTCCCTGCAGCCCTGCCCAGCCATGGGCTTCACCCACGGGCCCACGTCCCAGCCCAGCCTCAGCCTGGATGGCCGGGGCAGGCCCAAGGTGAGACAAAACCAAAGGACGTGAAGGCTCCAGCAGGCAACCACTGCAGGAGGCTGAACTCTGCCTGCTGGCGACTTTTGCAGGCTCTCCTGACAACACAAGGGCCGCTGCAGACAGAGTATTTACAGAGCATCATCTCTCTGAAGGGATATTCACATAACCCTGACATGGACCCATCCCCACAGCCCTGCCTAGCCGTCCCGGAGCTGTGTCTGACCTCCTTGCCCCTCACTGGGCCTGACCTCCCTCCCCTGGCTGACCCTCAGCCAGGCCAAGGCCCAGCTCCATCTTCTTCCCCAGCTTTCAAATCTGCCTTTCAAAAATCCTTCTTGTTCTGGACTGTCCCGATCAGGCCACCTTTCTTGGCATTTAGCTAACCCCTCTCTTCACCCAACCCATGGAATTAACATTTGTGAATACTGCATCAAGTATGGATTGCTGCTACAAGGCATGGTCACAGGGCAGCGACAGATCGAACAGTGCCCAGGAAGCTGCTGGCCTGAAAGCTAACAGCTGCTCAGTACAGGCTGAACTTCAAAAGAAACTGCACTGCAAATGCACAAACACTGTCTTCATTTCCAAAATACCACAGGAACGCCACTTTGTTTTAGAAGGAACCAGAGTTTGCCCATTATGAAGTTGGACACAGAATGGCTAAAAACCACCATCTAAACCAGAGCAGTACTCAATGACCCTACTATAGACACCCACTCACAGCTCCAAATCAAAATGCTGCAAAAAAACTTCAGAACTGTTGCTGGAGAACAGCATTACAGATTAAGGAAGCAGTGGCAGACCTAGTTTAGGTTTGGCTGGCTCCTTATAACTTTTACAGTAGGCCTCAACCGTTTGTTAAATTGAGAAAATACCTAATTCTATCTAAAGACACAGAACGTGATCAAACAGGGAGGGGGAAGTTGTTTGAAGAGGAAAACAATCTGCTTAACACGGATGACTATTTTTATTATTAATTTTTGGTGTAAAACAGACTTTTTAGTTTAGGAAAGAAGAATACAGCATACAAATCAGATGTTACAAAGAGATCTTCATTGCTGAAGATGACTGAGTAGGCTGATGTTTGAGGAAGATGGTAATGTGAGAACCTGAACATCTCAGAAGACTCTTACAATAATATCTCACTGAGCTTTGCACTCCTAACCCAGGGAAAGAATGCCCTCTGGAAGGCTGGTTATCTCACTTCAGCTCCTATGTTGTTCATCAGAGCCACTGAAAAGCCTCCTAGTAACCATAATCCACATCAGAAATACACTGGTTCTGAATCAAATTAAAAAATAAATTCAGAAATATTTACTCTTGAAAAAGGTGAGACTGTATTTCATTACCTTCTGTACCAATACTACTTAGGAGAGATTTCTTCTTTTCACCAGCTGATAGGTGGAACTGGCCATTTTAAAAGGCTTATTTTAGTGCCTTGCAAAGCAAGCTGTGAAGTGATAACGAGGCAACAATGTGGCCCTCAGATAAAAAGAGGTATTTATTTAGCACAGTCTTATACCATCTACCTTTCACCAGCAGGAAATCTGCTTTGTTGGCGATGGTAGTTCCACAAATAGAGACATAGGCTTCTTGCCTCTTTTGACATTGTTTTTGCTATGTGGTTTAATACAGCTACCACCTGACAAAATATATCTAATGCTCACAGCCACTAGCAAAATGCTACAAACACACTGGGCTTTGCTTCAAGCAATGCTAAAACAAATAAAAGTTTATGCACCCCACAGCATGTTTTTTCCTAAACTTGCCATAGAGGCTATATTGTACACATTTCTAAGTATCAGTCACAAAAAAATAAACCAGAAGCTTTGTTCACCTAAGGAATCTCCAAGATCATCCTTTCAGATTCTTCTATCACAATGTAAGATCAGATTTTTTTGACACATCTGACAACAGCACTGGCTACCAGTTTTGGACTCTAACCACTGCACCGAGAGCTTCCTTACTCACATTAGATGACTACCACTTGAGTCCACTACATCAAATAATTTTTTCTGGTGTTTGCTTCCTTGTTAAAGACCAACTCCAACCTCCTGTGTGCCCTTTCTCCATTACTTTCTCTAAAAACACCTGTGTCAAACATGTTTCAGGCTTTGAAGAGTATAAACTACAACTTTTAAGGCAAGTATTTCTGGTTTCATTCAGAGGAAAATGGTGGGACCACCATTTTCCCCAGGCATTATATGCACCTGGGGAAAGAACCCTCATAAGGCCAAGACAGAGCTTTTCATTTGTTGCCCTGTTTTTCCTGTAACAAGGGAAAGATAACCTGCTGTCCTGGTTTGGGCTGGGATAGAGCTAATTGTCTTCCTAGTAGCTGGTACAGTGCTATGTTTTGCATTCAGTATGAGAAGAATGTTGATAACACAATGATGTTTTCAGTTGTTGTTATGTAGTGTTTATACAAAGTCAAGGATTTTTCAGCTTCTCATGCCGAGCCAGCAAGAAGGCTGGAGGGAACACAGCCAGGGCAGCTTACCCAAACTGGCCAAAGGGGTATTCCATACCATCTGACGTCATGTCCAGTATTTAAACTGGGGGCAGTTGGCCTGGGGGGATTGCTGCTTGGGAACTAACTGGGCATCGGTTGGTGAGGGGTAAGCAATTGCATTGTGCATCACTTGTTTTGTATATTCCAATTCTTCTTATTATTACTGTCATTTTAATATTGTTATTATTATCATTATTAGTTTCTTCCTTTCTGTTCTATTAAACATTTCTTATCTCAGTCCATGAGTTTTACTTTTTTTCTTTCCTGATTCTCTCCCCCATCCCACTGGGTGGGAGGGGAAGTGAGTGAGTGGCTGCTCGGTGCTTAGTTGCTGGCTGAGGTTAAACCACGACACCTGGTTAAAAGGCTGTCACTGAAGTGGCAGTGATACTCACTGTCCAGAGCTAGGAAGCAGCAAGGCCTTACTTTCTTCAGAGACCACTTACATTACAAATTCTTTGTAGATACTATCTTGAACCAGAAGATCAGTTGGCACAATTCTATGTCTGTTACAAAGCAACAGAAACCTAGTAACTAATTATCATAATTGTTTACTGTTGAGTATTTTTTTTGTTTTCACATGTAGATGCAGAGACGACTGCATGATACACCTCATCTTCCCACACATTCATACTAAGGAATTGTATTCCATATAGACATGGCTTGTGGCACAAGTTCTGGCACTGACAGGAAAACCTGAAGGAAGGTTATAGGACAGCAAGCTTCTATTTACATATACTTAGAATAGATAATTGTCTTCTGAAGTATGAAAACGGACACAGCTACGTAACAGATAAAAGCAATAATATTTAATTCACATTTCCCTGTTTTTGTATATAAATTCATCTTTAAGAAGAATTTGTTTCCGTAATCAGTATTTGAAAAGCATAGAGAAAATTACATACAACACTAGAACCAACACAGTCTTTTGAAGCCATTGCATCTTTTAAAGAAAAGTAGTAATTTCTATTCAAATCCAGTTTGATTTGATTCAGACAAACTTAAAATTATAGCAAATGTTTCATTGCTTTGCAAAATGCTAGTTAAGTTAGGCACTGCTTAATGTTTGGAAGAAAAGTTGTCTAAACCACAAAAAAATGTGCTTGCACTAAAGAAATATCATTGCTATATTATATGTGTGTAGGCACATGTGTGTGCGTATACATAAACACAAAGAGAAATCAGTGTTATTTCCATGACAGTCTTCTATCTTCCAGTGACAATATGCAGCTTATATATGTTATCAGTTGGGCTTTGAAATACAACTGTTTAAAATATCTGTGTTTCTTCACATTCAAAAACCTATCTCGGTAAGAAAGGACCAAATATTAAAAGCTTTTGATTCTACTGCATGGTCCTTCAGCAAACAACATTTCCATAGGGTAAATTTATGTCTAGTATAATTCCAATTAAACTAATAGGTTGTAGTTAAGACCAATTTGATTCTATTCTTTCTGCAGGTAAAGTGGTATATATTGTAGGTAGACTGTATATCTTTTGAAGCATTTAATATGTTTTCCATCAGTGAAATAACTCAACTGCACACAACAAAACATGTCACGAACATGACAAATCAGAATACATTGCTGATTTCTGTTGGTGCAGGCTACTCCCTACAGTTCCTCAAAAGTCTTTGTAAGGGACAGTAGATACGATCATAATTCTGAAAACTAACCAACCAACCAAAAAAACCAGTCTGCAGAAGGTGCTTTAGACATCTTTACAGAACTTTTCAGCACAAATTCAGCACAGCTTTCAATAGTGGTATATTAGAATAATAGGATTCTTTAATAAAAAAATAAAATTGGGTGATCTATAATTAATAAATGTACGAGAACAGGGCTTCTAGGGTAATATTTCACTATCTAGCTCAAGTAATGTAAAAACAAATATGAAGACATAAAACAACAAGTATAGTGGATTTTATAAATCCTGAAGTTGTTCACATAGATCTAAGTTTTTAAAAAATTTTTTTTTCATTCTTTCTTTTTAAATTATCCTGAATAAATGAAATATGCCTACAACACAATGAGCACATTCAGTCCTAGTTCCAGTTCATTCCAGTATTAGAGAAGTCTGAATGTGGTATTTTCAAAGATGTTACCTCTAAGCCTTTCTAATTTTTTTATTACCTTAAAATATTTTTCTGAGATTGAAACATTTTCTCCCATCTGTCAAAATATTGCCAGCAGAATAAAGCTGGTAGTAATTTGTCAAAACATTTAATTGCAAAAACAATCTTAAAATCAAGCCCAACTCCTTGAGCTACTTAGAATAAGCTGTCAAAGAGACAAAATGTTTTCAGAAGACTTTGAAGGATTTTGCTATATTTGTTTTAAAAGTGTTTAAGCAAAAAACTAATGCAAGTAGTAAAATAAATAGACAGTTAAAGCTGAGTTTCCATTTTTTGCCTAAAGCTACAGTTTGCCATATATAACTTAGATAATGAAAATTACAATAGGTGCTCCAGGGAAACTACATATACCACTAGGCAGGCTTCCTCTCTTCATTTACATCTCCTTAGGGAAAAAATACAAACAACAAAAACAATAAAAAAGGAAACAGCAACAAAAAAAACCCTCACAAAAAAAACCCAAACAACAAAACAAACAAAAAGCTCCAGAAAACAAAACAAATAAAAACATTTATCCATTCAGATTTTCAACAGCTATCCACAAGGAAAAAAGCAAAAATCAGAAATACACTGTTTCATGACTGTTTTCATGCCTTTGATATACAGATTTTACAAACATAAAACTCTTAAAGAATATTAAGGCTACAAAGTTAAGCACTCTGAAGTTACAAAACTTTGTATTAGGATTGTCTTTGACATTTTAATTTGGCTGCTGTTCTTATATGCAGTACGGCAAAAATTTTAATTAGATGTTCATATGCTATTAGGATCCTTATATCAGGGATGAATGTTACTCATTTAACAACAAGCTTGTATGATTTTTTTTTTCCCTATTCAGTGATTAAGGTTCCAAACTCAGTTTATGGAACATTATCTACAGCCTCCTTTGAAAGCAGAATTGTTCACTTCTTCAGTGAGCTCCCTAAAATGTTCAAGAAAATCACTTTGAAACACGTTTTACCTTTTCAACATCCCTCCAGTATGAGAGAATCCTCTACACTACAGATGTTGAGTGGAGTCACCAGCTTCCTTTGTAAACCAGTTTTCCCCCAGTCTGGCCTTTTGCACATAAGCTCTCCTCACCCCTAGCCCCAGTATCACCACACTGCTCCCCCATGCTGATCTCCTTGCCTAGCCAGCAACTCTACCAATCCAACTTCCAAACCTAACACCCCTAATAATCTGTCTGGTATTGCTTCAGTTCCCTGTGGATGCTCTATTAGCATGTCTAGTTAATATACTGTGTCTTTACCTGCCAGTTTTTCAACTAAAATTTTACTCTGCCTAGACTATTGTTTCTCCAAATAGTGAGACATTTCTGAGCTGGGAAATACTATCCATTACAAGCAAGAAAAACAAAAGCTCTAAAACTAGGACATGTCTTATCACCCTGATACTGCCTTATGAACTCTTGGTTGGATCTGGCCCTTGCCTCAAAGTCTGCCCAGCTTGCCTATGGTGGGCGCTGTGTGGAACCTGGGATCCTGCAGGAACTTTTCCACTTCTGCACAACACCGCAGGGTTGGGAGTTACTCCATGCAATTTAAAGGAGTCTCAAGAGCCTTTCCAAGCTACAGAAACCTCCCCAGTTTGTTTCAAGTATCTTAGAATTGCATAAAAGTCCTGTATCAGATCCTCTTGAAACACTTTCCATGTCTCATCTGAGTTCACCTCAGAACTAAACCAGAGCTTGAAAAAGTCCTTGAAGAACTGCTTTTTTGCTTTGTAAAAGACAAAGAGATCCTCAGCTATTCCTTTAAGTTTGGGCTTTGCAAAAGCTTCTACCAAGTGTCAAGAGGGGCAGGGCAGGGTAGATGTAAATGTCATTCCCTGAACATCCACACACAGGGCTCCCAGCCATTTCATACAATATGAGATTTCCCATATAATCTTTCTCTTCTTTATAAAAGCACAGTTTTTTAAACTTTCCCTGTATTTTCCTGCTATAGTTACATACTCGGAGTCTCTAACAAGTTCCTGTGAAAGCACCTGAAGGGTAAAGAAATATCTGCCAACAAAAAAGGCTGGACTCTCAGGTTTGGCTTTAAGAAACACTAGTGAGAAGAAATTCTCTCTTTAATTGCACTATCGAAAAAAGCTTCTGGGATGATACAACTTACGCACTACCCTTCTTCAGAAATACATCTAATGGTGTGTGACCACATGCACTGTTCCATAAAATCTCTGTGCCAGGGGTGTGGGTCATTTTGTTTTGGTTTTTTTTTTTTCATTTGGGGGGGAAGGATGTTAAGACAGCCAAAACAAGGCTTAAGTTATTCAGGTGAAATAGGCATTCTGAGAGCCCCAGAGTGAAAGCGGTATGTGCCCAACAGTGTTTTCATTCTCAATAACTGTAGAAAGACAGAATCTGTACTACAAACAACAAGGTCCATGGAAGCAGGATTTGACCTTTGAGCTATGGAAGCTATATTTAATATATATACTATTATAATATATCACTATAATAGCACAAAAAATGACATGGATTTTGCTACTGAACTGTAACTTGTCTAATATAGCAGATTTTGAAAGACACACTTAATAAAGCTCATCTGTTTTTGCAACTTCCAACAAATACTGTTTTTCCGTTAAACCTATTCATTCTTACACATTAATTTCTGAGAATCATATTTGAGGGAGGAAAAGAAACAGGAAATACAACTGACTGAATCAAAAAGCTTAATTTCCCTGAAAGCAGTCAGTGTTTTAAGCTCTTGGAAAAGCTGCTTATAGTTACGTATTTCATTAAAAAAAAACAAAAAACAAATGCTAAGGGGACTAAAACAACATACAGACCAGCATGTTTTGTCTCAGCTGTATTTCCAAAAAAATATGCTTATGTAGATATTTAAATGTTTTTCAAAATACCATATATTGAACTCTTAACAAAAGTGAGCCACTTATCTGAACAGCAAACTGCCTAATGCAGCTTAAGAGGCTGTTGGCCTTCCCTGCTACAACGGCACATTGCTGGCTCCTCTTCCAACTTGTTCACCAGGACCCCCACGTCCTTTTCTGCAAAGCTGCTTTCCAGCCAGTTGGCCCCCAGCCAGTATTGGTGCATGTGGTTATTCCTCCCCAGGCTGAAGTTCAACAACGAGAAATGCAGTCTTGCATGAGGTTCCTGTTGGTCCATTTCTCCAACCTGTCAAGGTCCTTAACGAAGCTGTTAAGCAGTACTGGCACCAGTTATCAACACCTGGGGCACTCTACTAGTTACTGGCCTCCAGCTGGACCTTGGGCTGCAGATTACAACCCTTTGAGCCTGGCAGTTCAGCCTGTTTTCAGTCCACCTCCCTGTTCACTTATCTATCCATACTTCATCAGTTCATTTGTGGGAATGTTATCGGAGACTGCTGAAAGCCTTACTGCAGTATAGATAAACAACATCCACTGCTCACCCCTCATCCATTTTGCTAGTCATTTCATTGCAGAAGGCTATCAGGTTGGTGAAGCATAACTCTCCATCATAAGTCCATGCTGACTACTCCCAATCACCTTTTCCTTCATATGTTTGGATATGATTTCCACAATTATTTGGTCCATCACCCTCCCAGGGATCAAGTTGAACATGACCAGCCTGTAGTTCTCTATGTTCTCCTCCTTGCCCTTCGTGAAGACAGGAATAACGTTTGCTTTCTCCCAAACACCACAATCTTTCAAGGATAATCAAGAGCAGCCTTCAGAATGACACTGGCCACCTCCCTTAACACTCATGGATGCATCCCATCAGCTCCCATGGACTTGTATTTGTCCAGTTTGCGTTCCTTGATCTTCCCCTACTGAGTCTTCTGTGCTCCAGACCTTCCTAGTGGTCCCATGGGCCTCAGATTCCTGAAGGTCAGTCTTATCAATAAAGACAGAGGTGAAGAAGGTATTGAGTATCTCAGCCTTCTCCATGTTCCCTGTCACCAGATGCCCTGTGCCATTCAGTAGTGGGCTCACATATTGCATAGTCTCCCTTTTGCAGCTGATACACCTGCAGAAGCCCTTCTCATTGCTCATGT
The DNA here is from genome assembly GCF_026419915.1 of Harpia harpyja. Taxonomy (NCBI): domain Eukaryota; kingdom Metazoa; phylum Chordata; class Aves; order Accipitriformes; family Accipitridae; genus Harpia; species Harpia harpyja. Next base: position 75,341,657 of record NC_068940.1, read on the forward strand.
CCTTAATGCCCCTTGCCAGATTCAACTCCAAGTGAGCTTTGGCTTTCCTAACCCAGTATCTCCCTATTCCTCCAGAGTCACCTGTCCCTGCCTCGATTTCCTGTATGCTTCCTTTTTATGTCAGATTTTTGTTAGGAGCTCCTTGTTCATCCACGTAGGCCTCCCAGCACTTTTGCTTGACTGTCTACACATCAGGATGGATTGTTCCTGAGCTCAGATGAGGAGAGCCTTGAGAAATCAACCAGCTCTTCTTGATCTCTCTTCTCTCCAGGCCTGTATCGATTTTAATTGTGGTGTAGCTTGGTATAAGGGCTGTGCCTGTGTGCACACCCAGTGCACTTAAGTCATTAATTCCCTCGGTGGCCCACGAACTCCCCAGGTAGTTCTCTACAGAGATGAGATAAAAGGACTTATTTGCAACTTAATACTTAAAGTATTTGACTAATTGCTAAAGGAGCTTGCCATGTGGGAATTTTGAATGGTTCTAATGATTTCCCCAGGCAGGTCCTGCTGTGCCTTGACAAACTCATCTGCTTCAATGTGATTAACATCTTGAATGGAGTCTCTGGCCCTTGCAGTGAAACACTCAGGCAGTTTGTGCAGCAGAGTTAACCAAGTTGTACATAGGTAAGACACTTGCAAATAGTTAGTAAACTGTTCCTCCAGAGGCAGAAATGGTCACATACAACAATCTTTGTAGTTAAGATTATTTAGGAGATGATTTGTACATAGTTCAAGATACTCTGTAGCAATGGATCACACATGTGCTGGAGAGGTCAAGCAAGACCATGAGTCAGCTGGGTTGTAAGTATTCAGTAGAACTGTGGTTTGGAGAGTCTTACGCAATCCACATGAAGACACTGTTGCAAGGACCCACCATTCAGACCAGCAATTGATTGATTTGTTCAAGAGATTTGATTGTTGTGGGAATCTGTGCAACAAACTTCTTCTATGGGACACTACAATAGAGTATTTATTTCTTTTTACTGTGCGAGTCCATGACTTGAAAAGCCATCATTAATCACAGACCCTTTATAATTTATGATTTCTGTTTATTTACCAGTATCGGTACTTCATAGGCTCCTGAAATGTCAACACAGCAAATGAAATAAATACAACCACTTGATATAGGAATTGCTACTGTTGGCATATGCTACAGGTGCAGTCAGTAAACCAGACCAAAAAATTAATGTGATCAAAATTTGCGTCCATAATGAATTAATTGCATTCCTGCTTCTAAAGTAACATTTCTTTCTGCATTACACATTTATACTACTACATTATTACGATAGTCTGAAAAATGAATATGACAAGATATGCATACAAAGTATTTTAAGCATACGCTTAAAAGACATACACTTACAATCAAATAATTCAAATCTCATTTTGCAATGAAGGGACATTAGCAGATCATTGCCTTTATAAAAAGCCTCACAGATAGCCACTGACTTGGCATCTGTGTTGAGACAGGAATAATAACTTGATAGATATGTGACCACATGAAGAAAATAGGTAACTAGAGGAACACTGCAATTATGACACAAATATATACATAAAATGTACATAGTTCTGCAAACAGTGCCATTTCTTTTATGAACACATCTTTTCATCCTTTCCTCTTACTCCTGACAATGCTGACAAAAAAAAAGTTGTGTAATAAATAATTCTGTAAACATTCCACACATATTTTTAAAAGATAGCAGAGTACATAGACAGATTTCAACGTCGGTTGCCATAGGTGGTCATTTAGACTTTCCCAGCTGGTTTATTTCACTTTTAGTAAGTTTTAAGTTATTGAAAAGCCCTCCATGCTGTGCTGGTTTTGGCTGGGGTAGAGTTAATTTTCTTCATAGTAGCTGGTACGGGGCTATGTTTTGGATTTGTGCTGGAAACAATGTTGATAAGAGAGGGATGTTTTCCTTACTGCTGAGCAGTGCTTACACAGAGCCAAGGCCTTTTCTGCTCCTCACCCCACCCCACTGGCGAGGAGGCTGGGGGGGGCACAAGAAGTTGGGAGGGACGGCTGACCCCAGCTGACCAAAGGGATATCCCAGACCATATGGCATCATGCTCAGCACATAAAGCTGGGGGAAGAAGGAGGAAGGGGGGAACATTTGGAGTTAATGGCATTTTGTCTCCCCAAGTAACCGTTATGCGTGATGGAGCCCTGCTTTCCTGGAGATGGCAGAACACCTGCCTGCTGATGGGAAGCGGTGAATGAATTCCTTGTTTTGCTTTGCTTGTGTGCACAGCTTTTGCTTTACCTATTAAACTGTCTTTGTCTCAACCCACAAGTTTTCTCACTTTTACCCTTCCAATCTCTCCTCCACCCCACTAGGGCAGGGAAGTGAGCAAGCAGCTGTGTGGTGCTTAGTTGCCAGCTGGGGTTAAACCACGACACATACAAAGTTTAGGTCTCCATTTCTGACAAATACATATCTAAGTAATAAATTAGTTTACAAAAGAATTGAGGAGAGTGTTACTGTAGTAATCTATTTTTGATAATGTTAGCATATTCATTGAAATAATTTGGCATCAAGTTAGCATTTCTTTTATAAACCTGAACTCAAAAGAAATTATAGACAAAAAACTATGTAAAAGAAGTAAGACTAACTATATTGTGAAATACTGGAGGGAATAAAAATGACTGTTCACATGCACTGAACCCAGAGACGCACAAATATGATACAGTCAATGTAAAGAAAATCTTTATGTAAATTCCAATTCCTTTACTACTTCCACCGTAATCTTTATCTTGTACTATACAACCCCAATAAATCAAAAATAAGTGGTTTTGGCAGCATTGAGATGGTTCTTAAAATATTTCAACTCTTCTTCAGCTGTGTGAATCGCTATATGAAATTGCAACACTGAATGTTGAAATGGCATTATAATAAATAATTATGGCATTTGTGTGCTTTTTTTTTTTTTTAAATCACTACAATAGCTGCATGGATTCACATTTAGAAAAATCTCTACCTACAGCGTGAAAACAAAGATTTTCTCTAAAGCCTGACACTTAGACATTTATTATTGAAGATGATTTTACAAGAGTCAAGATTTAATTAGCTAGTCCTTCAGATGTACTTCGAGGCCTGGACACCAATTCATGTATTTCACTGCTGTTGGCTTGGACTTATTAAGGAAAATGCACAGTTTTACTAAATGACAAATTATTTTGCCAAAGTAACCATCTTGGAAAATCTTCTTCCGGGAAATAGTTGCATTGTTCAGAATATTTTTGTGATATAAATATGAAGCAAGTAATATTATTTTAAATGCCTCAGCATTGTGCTCATTTACTTCTCCAAATCAGGTAAGATTTTTTGTTGTTCACTGTCAAGTTTATGAACAAATGATGGTCATTTACAATATCAATTCCCATTAAAGGCAATTAGATTGGGGAAGAAAACATAAGTAGTTATGCCCGAAGTGGTATTTTTAAGTATGTTAAAAATGATTAAGACAAAGTGAAATGATGGATTGGCCCTATTTAGGAAAGAGTGTTCCATTCTTTGTCATTACCAAGCAGGGAATGGGTCTGTGGTATGAATGACTGAAATCATAATACTGTTCTGGGATTTCAGAGCAGATAAAATGCAGTACGGACAAGTATCTGTCAAACATAGATGTCACATATTAAGATGTATGAATAACTGTAATCCAGTATTGCATTCCTTATCTACATTAATACATGAAGAGGAATGAAGGAGAAAGAGGGCAAATGAAAAATAAAAACCCTTCTCTACAGGCTTCTAGTAATTTGGCGTGATTAAGACAGTTCTCATAAGGACTGATAATACGCATCCCAAACATTTGCCATCTGACTCTGTTCACAGTAGTGCAAGAAGTAACTTTGAGGAAAAAATACAAAATATATCTGATTGCTATCAACCATCTTTAAAAAACCTGAAAGATGGCACTCTTAGAAACATGATCTAGGGAGCATGATCTAGAAACATAAAGTATTTCTTCATCACACACAAATATACAGCTATACTAAAAGTACAAATAAATCAACTTTGAATTTTCTGAGTCAATAATAAAAAATCTATTATATGCAACATTGGAAAATACTTTTTTAACAGTTACAAATTAGAATTAAAGTCTCATTAAAAAGCTTATTTCTTATCATTAAAATATTTATGGAAAAAGTTTATAGGCGCTGCACTGAATATATAAGAAAATATATTTTAACTGATGCTGCAAAGAAAAGAAACAGACCTCAGTCAACAGGGCACAAACCCAAGACCTGTGGGTGCCCAGGCGAACTGGTGAAGTTACAGACCAGTTTAACACAGAGAACAAAGCGCAGGGCTGCCCACAATGCTTTATTCATTCAGAATTGTTACTCGCGATTCAGGGAAAACTGGGAAGCATTACTCTAAACAGGCCAACAACAGAAGTGATAGTATTGTTCCATGAGGACAGCATTTTATTTTACTTCATTAACTTTGCCTTATTCAATTTTGCCAAGCCGTCAGTCTAGATTTGGTATTAAACACGTTCATCATTTATTACACTTACACCACATTGCTATAAGCAAATCCAGCACCTGAATTCAGAAAAGGGTTGGGCAGAATCCCAAACTATTAAAAATTAGTTTGTACTTTTGTAGCTTCATAAGCCTCTAAAGCCACAAAGCCATGAAGGTTACTTTTAATTACAAAAAGCACCTTCAAGAATTTATTACATAAATCTTTATGACTCTTTACGTGATCTACCCACCAACTGGGATTTATCCATCCTCATCTCAGGCAAATTATGGCAGTAATAGACAGGTCTCACCCACCAATGCCAGTCTGTAAGTCCCAGCTGAAGCAGTGCAGCAGTTTTTTTTTTAGATTCTTTGGGTTTTTTTTAAGATGTTAGTTATTCTTCTTGTCAGCCCTGAAATTCAAGGCAAGAAATGGAAAAACTGCCAACTCTTGCTGCTGAAATTATTTTCAGGGAAGCACTGCCTTTCCTGCAGCTATTGACTACTTGGAATGAGACGTATTTAGGAACTCCCTCAACAATTCCCAGATGAATGTGTATTATCCCATTCTGTCCATCCCATTAACAAATACTCCACTTCATGGGAAGGCAGGTAAAGAAAGAAATGGGAATTATGGAGTCCTTTCCAAACTACCCTGCACCCACTGCTACCTTCTAATTTGTGTTCTGCTTGGCCAGAGGTTTTTCCCTAACTAGGAGCATCACCCATAGTAATCGGTCACCTTTGCCTTTTGGGGACACAGTTGTTTAGGCCCTGCTAATTATGAAGTGCTTTACAGAACTCAGAAAATGAGTAATAACCAAAAGCTTAATTTCATAACCAACAACTTGTTCAGCTTTGTTTGTGCCACCTGACTTTAAAGGGAGGGATTCTTTTTAATCAGCCACGGAAGAGAAGAATTTGTATGCAAACAGAATTAAGCTATCAGTAAAGCACGCCAGTTGAATGTGGATTCATTAAACAGGGCTGCATCTGAGGACTAAATTAGGCATAGGGAACAAAAGGAAAAAAAAAATCTATATCTTAAAATGTGATAGGGTCCATTTACACTCCTAGATGAGATTACTTTTCTCTACAATACATTACCCAAAGGCACTTCCAAAACTGAGGGAGTATATTACATGGCGCTAATCAGAACTTTTTCTCTAAGTAGGTCAAATGTTGAAACAAAATCTTGAAATCTTATGCACTGTTAAAAAAAACCCCAAACCTCCTGAAAGCAGTACAGCCATGGTGCTAATCACTTTCTAAAATATAAAAACCTTCTGCATAAACATTAGATGTAGCACTTTAAAATGCACAGTCATACACCTGAGGCTGTTCTTTCACTGTCATTTTAATTCAGTTTTTAATAACCAACTGAATTTTAATTAGATGAATGACTTTATTTGCATATATAGTTTAACTTCACAAAGATTGACTTATTTAACATTTAGTTTTTTCTGACATCAAAACATGCCCAGTTCCAAATGGTCAGGCATATTTAGACTTTAGGAATATATTCTTTGTTTAGAAGAAAGTGACTAAGGCAAGATAGGTGTTTTTTCTGTTTTTATTTACAATAGGCATATTATATCTTTGAATAGCTGTGACTGAGAATGAGGCATCATGGGGAAAGACAGTGAAGGTACTAACAAAACTGAAGGTGAAACAGCTTTCATAGAATCATAGAAAGGTTTGGGTTGGAAGGGACCTTAAATATCATCTAGTTCCAACCCCCCTGCCATGGGCAGGGACACCTTCCACTAGACCAGGTTGCTCAAAGCCCCATCCAACCTGGCCTTGAACACTCCAAGGGATGGAGCATCCACAGCTTCTCTGGGCAACCTGCTCCAGTGTCTCACCACCCTCACAGTAAAGAACTTCTTCCTTAGATCTAATCTAAATCTACCCTCTTTCAGTTTAAAGCCATTACCCCTTGTCCTATCACTACATGCCCTTGTAAAAACTCCCTCTCTGCCTTTCTTGTAGGCCCCCTTTGGGTACTGGAAGGCTGCTATTAAGGTCTCCCCAGAGCCTTCTCTTCACCAGGCTGAACAACCCCAACTCTCTCAGCCTGTCTTCACTGGAGAGGTGGTCCAGCTCTCTGATCATCTTCGTGTACCTCCTCTGGACTCACTCCAACGGGTCCATGTCCTTCTTATGTTGAGGGCCCCAGAGCTGAACACAGTACTCCAGGTGGGGTCTCACCAGAGTGGAGTAGAGGGGCAGAATCACCTCCCTCGACCTGCTGGCCATGCTTCTTTTGATGCAGCCCAGGATACGGTTGGCCTTCTGAGCTGTGAGCGCACACTGTCAGCTCATGTCCAGTTCTGCATCCATCATTACCCCCAAGTCCCTCTCCACAGGGCTGCTCTCAATCCATTCTCTGCCCAGCCTGTATTTGTACATGGGATTGCCCCGACCCAGGTGCAGGACCTTGCACTTGGCATAGTTGAACTTCATGAGGTTCACACAGGCCCACCTCTCAAGCCTGTCAGGTCCCTCTGGATGGCATCCCTTCCCTTTGGCACATTGACCGCACCACACAGCTTGGTGTCTGTGGTGGTGCATTTCGCCCCCTCTCTGGGCCAATCTATGAACTCGGGAAGTCTTGCTAGGCCTTAGCATAAGTGTAATGAGTTGGGAGGTTAAGTGTCCCTTGACCGTACCAGGAACTCTGGCATGGCTAAGACAGGGAACTGCACTGACCATACCATGGGCTCCTGTTGCCTGGCAGAGGCTGGGAACAGGAGTAGGGATAATTAGTCATTTCCTGACAACCTTGGGACATAGCTCAGTCCTCTCCTGACAGCCTTGGAACATCCCATATCTGAATCTTAAGTCATTCTCTGACAGCCTTGGAGCTTTCCTTATCTGAACTGTAACTCATGTGAGCCGGCACCAGCGCAGCTGGAATTCCAGTAATTTGCTGCTGACTAAAGCCAATCATCTCACAAACCTATAAACAGCAGTACTAAGTGAGACTCTTTAAGCTCTCCTGGACTGCAGCAGGCTGCGACCAGCATCTCCCTCTGAGTGGGACACCTCTCAGAGCTCACACACTCTTCAGTTTGCGAAGATCGGAGGTCTGCTGCCGAAAGCTGATGAGACTGCGTTGATACTCTTCGCTCCTTGAGGCTCAACCCTTCATCCGTTGAGAAAGATGCTGAAGCATTTGACGTGAATATTTTCACTGAACTCGAGGAATTTTTAACAGGTGTACCTCTTTTACTTGCTTATGTATATCTCTCAGTGTTTTTGTGCATGTGTGTGTGTACTGACCTGAATATTCTATAGCAAGTATATTACAAATACTGCTTTTCAAATCTAATACATAAGTTACTGTCGTGAACTTTATTCACCTGTGAATGAATCTCAGGCTGCTATTATACTCATAATCCCTTTAGATATAAACCGTTGACCAAGTCTGGGACCAAGAGTTCATCCAGCTGTACCTAGACTCCGACAGGAGTTTAGAAAGCAAGGGCGTCTTCTCTGAACTTTGTGAGTCAACAGGAGGGTCTCCCGAACCTTTTTACATTCCCAATCTCTGTACCAATCATGATAAATCAATTCTAACCCGAGTTTCCTTTGTATATTTCTTTCTTAACCTTTGCATCGATGGTTTCTATATACATAATTTTAGTTTGATTATAACTTAATTCCTCTGTGTACGTTTCATTCATGTATTAAGTAATAGAGTGAACCTTGCCTTCGAATTCTGTGAAGTTGTGCTTTTATATCAACTCCTATTAAATCTTGGGGTTTTTTTTTTTGCTAATACCATTGGAGGTGATTCTTTAAGCGGTCCAAACCACTCTATTTCATGACAGCATCATCAGCAAACTTGCTGAGAGTGCACTCAATCCCACTGTCCATATCACCGACAAAGATGTTAAACAGCACTGGTCCCAATAACAACCCCTGAGGAATGCCACTTGTCACTGCTCTCCACTTGGACATTGAGCCATTGACTGCAACTCTTTGAGTGTGACCATCCAGCCAATTCCTTATCCACCAGGTGGTCCATCTGTCAAATCCATGTCTCTCCAATTCAGAGAGAAGGATGTCATGCAGGACAGTGTCAAATGCTTTGCACAAGTCCAGGCAGATGACGTCAGTTGCTCTTCCCTTACCCACTAATGCTGTAACCCTGTCGCAGAAGGCCACCAAATTTGTCAGGCATGATATGCCCTTAGTGAAGCCATGTTGGCTGTCATCAATCAGCTCCTTATTTTCCAAGTGCCCTAGCATAGTTTCCAGTAGGATCTGCTCCATGATCCTGCTGGGCACAGAGGTGAGACTGACTGGCCTGTAGTTCCCTGGGTCTTCCTTTTTTCCCTTTTTAAAAATGGGAGTTATGTTTCCCCTCTTCCAGTCAGTGGGAACTTCCTCAGACTGCCACGACTTCTCAAATATGATGGATAGTGGCTTAGCAACTTCATCTGCCAGTTCCCTCAGGACCCGCAGATGCATGTCATCAGGTCCCATGGACTTGTGCACCTTCAGGCTCCTTTAACAGTCTTGAACCTGACGTTCTCCTACAGTGGGCGGTTCTTCACTCTCCCAGTCCCTACCTTTGCCTTCTGTGACTTGGGTGGTGTGGCTGGAGCATTTGCTGGTGAAGACCGAGGCAAAAAAATCACTGAGTACCTCAGCCTTCTCCATATCCTGGATAACTAGGTCTCCCATTTCCTTCCAGAGAGGGCTCACATTTTCCCTAGTTTTGCTTTTATCACCTATGTACCTATAGAAGCTTTTCTTGTTGCCCTTGACGTCCCTGGCCAGATTTAATTCTATCAGGGCTTTAGCTTTCCTAATCTGATCCCTGGCTGCTCGGACAATTTCTCTGTATTCCTCCCAGGCTACCTGTCCTTGCTTCCACCCTCTGTAGGCTTCCTTTTTGTGTTTGAGTTTGTCCAGGAGCTCCTTGTTCATCCATGCAGGCCTCCTGGCGTTTTTGCCTGACTTCCTCTTTGTTGGGATGCATCGCTCCTGAGCTTGGAAGAGGCGATACTTCAATATTAATGAGCTTTCCTGGACCCCTCTTCCCTCCAGGGCTTTATCCCATGGCACTCTACCAAGCAGATCCCTGAAGAGGCCAAAGTCTGTTCTCCTGAAGTCCAGAGTAGCAAGCTTGCTGCGCGCACTCCTTGCTGCCCTAAGGATCTTGAACTCTACCATTTCATGGTCACTGCAGACAAGGCTGCCCTTGAGCTTCACATTCCCCACCAGCCCCTACTTGTTGGTGAGAACAAGGTCCAGCATAGCACGTCTCCTTGTTGGCTCCTCCACCACTTGGAGAAAGAAGTTATCACCAGCATGTTCCAGGAACCTCCTGGATTGCTTATGCTCTGCTGTGTTGTCCTCCAACAGATATCAGGGTGGTTGAAGTCCCCCATGAGGACCGGGGCTTGTGAAGGTGAGGCTGCTCCTATCTCTCTATAGAGGGCCTCATCCACTTGGTCTTCCTGGTGGGGTGGCCTGTAGCAGACCCCCTCTATAATGTCACCTGTCCCTACCCTCCCTTTAATCCTTACCCATAAGCTCTTGATCAGCTCCTCATCCATCCCCAGGTGGAGCTCCATGCACTCTGGCTGGTCATTGATGTAGAGGGTGACCCCCCCCACCTCGTCTCCCCTGCCTGTCCTTCCTAAAGAGCTTGTATTCTCCCATTCCAACAATTCAGTCACAGGAGCCATCCCACTACATCTCTGTGATGCCAATAAGATCATAGCCCTGCAGGCGTGCACATGCCTCTAACTCCTCTTGTTTATTCCCCATGCTACGTGCATTTGCATAGAGGCATTTAAGTTGGGCCCCTGATGAAGGTGACTTACTGGCCAGAGTGGCTGGAATTCTTTTGTGCTGCCAAACTTCAGAAGAGACAATTCTGACTTCAGGTTCCAGGCAAACACCACTTATACACTGTCCTATATCTACTGTCCTGTACTGCACATAACTTTGCAAATTCACAAACTAAAAATCTCTTCAGTAGAGTATGTTTTCTAGCCATTATTCTAAAGCCTAATTGAAGATTATCCATTATTATCTTCATGCCTTCTTTCAAAATTCAGAAACAAAATACATACCAGTTCGTGGATGGGCATAGAAGGGAGGAGTTGCCATGGATTTAAACGGAAATACCGTTAACTCCTCTGAAGGCATATGCAATAAAGCTCTGCCTGCCTCCTGGGCTAACTGAAAGCTGTTTAACTGCAATTAGGACAGCATAGAACCCTTGCTGCTAAGAAATAGGCTCTATTAGCTTGGGCATAGCACCAGCACAGTTTTCTGTAATCTCAGGATGCAGACAGAATTATCTTCCAGGTGTTTGCAGCATGGAAACAGTAAACTCGCATCTGTCTAAAAAGGACACATTTACTTACTGATGTTACAGCTGTAAGTGCAGAATCAGGATTATGAATTTTGCTGAAGTATACCTGATCGGGGAATGATGACTGGAAGCAGCTGAATCAAATCTGAAAACAGTTAAAATATGTGAAATATGACTTATTTTCATTAAAATGGAATGGGAAGAAGTGGGTAACTTGCTGGGGAGTACAGTACTGTACTTTGGTCTTGAAAATAGAGCCAAAGTAGCTTCCTTAACCGGGTGAGATTTAGAAAGGCCCAAGGGGAAGTTGCACCTTTACCAAACAAAAAAGCAGCTTAGTAATGTACTATATCCAAACTGCTGCAAACTGTGCTTCAGCAAGAGCTTCACATAAAGGAAAGGTATTTTTTAATTGTTCAAGGGTTCTGAGGGGTTTTTGGGGTCTATAATTTTGGAGGGGTTTTTTGGTTTGTATGGGAATACAGAAAAATTCTGGACAAGAAAATAGCTTGTCAAATAAGCTACTGTGTCTTATGGAAAATATAATAAAATGCATGCATATAGCCTGCATCTCTGTTAATGTAATTCCTTGCAAATAAGACAGTAGGTAAGCAAGATCCTCATATAATCACGTAAAACCAAAGACAGAGTCTAGGATGCTACCTTGCAGAAGGAACACATTATCACAGTGAAGAGTACTTGAAGGAGGAGGGTTCTTTGAAAATGAGAGGATCCTACCTAGGTACACAATGCAACATTACTGTCCAAGTGAAAGTTTGGTTTGTTTATGTTCTTCACACACATAACCTGTAGGCTATATATGACTATTGGCTGTGTGTCTGAGAGTCACATAGTAATAACATAAAACGTCATTTTTAAGCCTGAGTCAACTTCTGGAATGATTCCGTATTTCTCCCCTCAAGTTAACTTATTGTGAGTTAATTCAAGGCACCAAACATGGTTTTGTAAAATAGTATGTAGGCTTCCACACATTTGTTCTGGTCTACAAGTATGTGTTCAAGCATGAAAAATAACCTAAGTTAATTAGCAAATAACTAACTTAAGGAAGAAGAGTCTTCAGCAGACATACTCCAAGTTTTGTCACGCCTTCACGGAAAATAAAGTAGCTCTCCTAATTCAATCTTCACACTAAGTATTCTTAGTAGACATGCATGACATTAGAGAGAGAAGGTTTTGGTTATAAAGCACAAATACTCATTAAGGAACTGTTGCATGGCCTTTTCAGGCAAATAGATGTCTGAGAAAAGAGTATATTATTCAGAATTTTTGCCAATTTGTTATTAAACAGCATTCAACTGTATGTAACATTTTTAAATGCAGCAATTCAGAGTAAGTGAGTACATGAAAGGATAAATCTGGTTCACAAAGTCTAAAATCTTCTTCACAGTCTGGGAAAACACTACAACAGGGAAAAAAATTTCGTAAGAAAAATCTTCATCTGTCAGTCAAAGATTCTCCTGGCATAACTTCAAAACTTTACTCCCACTTTGCTATACGTTTTGATATAAAAGTTCATCCTTTCAAATCATCATGTTAGACTAAGCTAGCAATCTTGCTAGAATATCTGCAAACAGAAGTATGTAAAAGAGTAAAAAATGGTTGCAATCTCCAAAACATACTTATGACCTCGCACCTTAAAATTCAGAGGTTTTTTTATTCTTAAATACTGTGTTCATCTGCCTAAAATAGTTTGCTTATGGACCTTTTTTCTTCACTCTTCTCCCTATGAAGACAGATATGAAAGGAATTGGAATCATAATACCAAACATGAAATGAATAATGCTGTTCACAGTTATTCAACAAATTGTACTATTTATTTCCAAATGATTTATTTAGTGAATATTTTCTGCTGTATGAAAACAATGTATTAAGTCCTGCAATCTTTGTGTCTTATTTGTACAAAATGCATAGAATTTGCAGATAGATCCCATGTGAAAGAAAGAAGAAGAAATCTCCCAAGTCATATGACCATTTCTTAAATAAACAGCAACAATAACGATCTTTGGCACAACAAAGATTTGACAAATAATAATAAGCTAATGAAAATCTACAATTACCAGGATTATAAATTATGGAATCAGCAGCAGCATTGTTTTCATTTACAAAGCCAAAAGTAATTATAAATAATGAAATAAGGGAGCTCTAGTAACAGCCTTGGTTAAGAGTATCAAATTAGTGAGCTGAGCATAATTTGAAAAATGTAACAGCACTGAAGAGCGGTCATAGTGATAATAATTGTCAGCATCTGCTATTTCACTGCAATAGTACATCAAATCCAGCTGTAAATACAGGGCTTTTTAAGCTTTCTCACCGAGTTGTACACTATCCTGCTTCCGGTACTTTCAAATGCAGATATGCAACGATCATGCCTCATACAAGGATATTCAAGGAAAAAATTATGATTGAGAATAAAATTACTTACCAATATTTATGACACAAGAGGTGCCCTTCTAGACAGAAACTCAAATAGGACAAATGTTTTCCAGCCTCTATTAAAATATTCTCAAGTTGTTATTTGACAATTTTAACTCTGTTCCTACAGAACTCCTGTATAGTATTCAAACTAATTCTGTTCCATTTCATCTTCCACCAACACTGGGTAGAAAATCAATCACACTACTCAGTGAATTGTATTATTCAAAATTCTCTATTACCTCATGAAACTTATACTGCCAGAATGACATGCTGACATCTGAGATATAGAGGAAGCAACTGAGAAGGTTCAGAGAAGCTTTAAATGTTCTACTTCCTACAAGTTACAAACCCTCCAATTCTGACTAATTTGGGCTTCATAACCATAATCTTCCTTTTGGATTATAAAAAGTCCTGGGAAATATCAAACCCTGCCTTTATTCTAAACACGACGGAAGTTACATTTCCTATAAGCGCTCAGGCACTGAAGGTGGGAGTGCACCATGGAAATTATATAAAATTCTAATCACGGCCCACGTGTCTTTTGCTTTCCACAGGAACTACGGAAGATGACAAATGCAGGCTGGACCTTCCAAATACCTATGATGGGGAGGGAGATTACAGACAGATGAAGCAAAGCAATGTGCAATTGCCACAGACATTTTGATGGAACTCCTAAGTATCTTCTATAAACTGTGAAATCCTAGATAGCTTCATTTTTTCCGCATGCCTCCAGAAACAGCTACATAGATAGTACAATATTAAAGACTCTCCCTCACCATTCCTCCTTCTGACCTCCTCCCACCTACAGAAGTATTACGTGATCAGATTTTAGAAACATTATTTAAAATATCCTACGTACCCTCACACTCACAGCAGTGGTCATATACAGTATGCTGACTTGCATTACTCTTCATGTATAAAAAACCCCCCAGTAACTGAAGACTACTTTGAGTGCTACATATTCGCCACTCACAAGTTTGATTTTAAGACCTGACCTGCCTTTTTGTAACATTATTTATTTTGCCTGTTATGGATACAGAAACGGTACTGTTTTAAACTGGAAAAATGTATTTGGGAGGAGGTGGGGGTTGTGCAGCAACCTTTTCTGTAACATTAACACCACATAACACAGAAAAGGCACAGAAAAAGTCACCTTGGAATTATTTTACATTTGTTTGCGCACCCCTTCACTTACAACTAACTGGAAGAGAAAAAAATGAGCTAGAGGAGGAAAACTGTCTAGCAGCAAGCTGTGCTTGGAGACAGATCTCAAAAAAGTAGGTTTCTTGGCTTGAAAGAATCCCCCCCCCAATATTCAGAATCCAGTGAAGTTAATTAATTTCAGCGACAGTCAATTGAACAGTTAATATGAACAGTAAGTCTACACTTGTTATGACTACAAACACCACAAATTTTGGAACGCATAATATAAAAATTGCTTTGAGATGAAATACTGGATTGAGAACACTGCTCTGAAACACTGGGCAGCTTAGGGCTCTGGTAACACAGATAATTAGGTTTTAAGACTTCTAAGCCCCAATGGCTGTTTCTAAGACCAAAAAGAGATGGCCTCAGGAACAGCACTAAAGTATATCTGGGGGCTAGAGAGAAAGGAAGAAAGAATTGACAACCCAATACCTTAAAAATTAAAACAACAGGTCCCACACACTATTTGGCTAAAATGTCATATTTTTAAAACACTCACTTTTTGCCTCCCACTTTGCAACAGATTTGTTACTAACATTTGAAAATTTTTCCTCTGCATACAGAAGAGTTGAAAACTTATTTTTAGCCTGGTTTCCTAAGGAAATGAAACTTATCCGTCAGGCCCTCATCACAATAACTTTTGAATTCATAGAATGAATAGGGTGTAAAACATGTTAGGTTCCCAAAAATGGCAGCTAGGAGAGGAAAGGGAATTTAACTAGTGCTCCCGCTGTGGGGTTGCCTTCACTACACGTCAGGGAGAACATCCGGGAGCTTCTCTCTGCCACCTCTGAGACCAGGCTGCTGTAGCTGTGTTGCTCAAGGGTCTAGGTGGAGGCACGAAAGGATAAGGCTGTTTTTGTTTCATTGGATTGTTTGCTTTAATGAAAGCTGGGATGATCATATAGTTGCATAATTCCAGTTCGGTTGCAAATGAAAGTAGCATTGACCAAATCTCTCACTCATGTATCTTGTCACAGGTCCACCAAAACTTTTAAGAACAGTATAGATTTGCTGAGAATCCAGCATCAGACACAGCAATGCAGTGAAGACTGAAGTGGTGAAATTTGTTACTGACATGAATGAGAGAAAAAGTTGAAGAATTCCAAGTGGATCT
Organism: Harpia harpyja; assembly: GCF_026419915.1. NCBI lineage: Eukaryota > Metazoa > Chordata > Aves > Accipitriformes > Accipitridae > Harpia > Harpia harpyja. Next base: position 75,357,233 of record NC_068940.1, read on the forward strand.
CCTGTAGCTGGATAACTGGGTAAAAAAATAATAATAATAAACTTCGGTGTAAAGAAGCAGAGGGCAATATTAAGGGTTAAGATGTCTGCAAAACAAGCTTATTCTGTCACTTCAGTAAGAACAAATTACTTGCTAATTAGCTTCATGTTGCTCAGATAAGCAATATGGATGGCCTCAAAAAGCAACATATTCTGCAGCTATTACTACTCTGTAACTTATTCACGACTGTTAGATTTTAAATTTTTTTCCCTTACAGGACTTACTGGATGTTTTCCTTGATGGCTCTCCAAAAACACCGATATTAAAGATAAGTTTTGTGAAAGCCTTTTCATTACAGTACTCCCATATTTTAGGGCAACAGTGGCTAGCAAGCACAAGATCTCTCCTAGCTGAACCTTCCATGGTCCAGCATGTTTTCTCGTGCAAGATTCAAATGGAATTACTTCTACTGTTTTTCAGTATGAGAATATAAATGAAACTGTAATAATTTCAAAACCTTGTTTTTATCAACCTCATGAAACTCCTGAAACATTTGGCTTAATGTTTTTGTCTTTCAAAAGTAAATATCCAAATATGAGCAGAAAACATAGAAGTCACTTCGCAAATACATGTTGCAGAAACTATAAAGTATCAATGTGAACAGACAGCTTGCACTAAAATAAAATGAATTAAGGTGTTGACACTATGTTTTCAATGAAGAACCTAAAATGTATTGTCAACTTTTTAATGATGCCTTCCCTAGGAAAAACGCCCATTACTGGGGTTTTTTGTTTGTTTGGTTTGTGTTTGGGGGGTTTTTTTTGCTAGGAAAAGTATCATTAAAAAGCTGCTAACACATTTCAAGTAAAGCTATTAAGTAATGAAATATACTGACAACAGAAGTTAGCGCATCCCACCAAATGAAAAATGCTATAAAATAGATTCTGGACTGATGTGCCCTTCCCCAGTTTTTGGGTATGTTTAGCCACATCACAGACACATAATCAATAAGACAAAAAGAAATAGCTGTAACAGCTGAAACCCCTATTACAACTTTTGGCTGCATACTAAGAATCCAATCTAACTCCCATTCAGACCAGTAAAAACAGGCTAGAGCCTTCAATTGTACTGCTGCCAAGACACCAGGCTTGAACTTCATATGGATTTTATGGTTGAATGACAGTTTTTTGAGCACAGCAAGCGTAAAACCAGCTTATTTTAGCCTTAACTATACGTCGCCACTCTAAGACTACTTCAGGTTATCTAGTGTATTTAGAAGTGAAATTACTGAAAAGTATTTGCTTGTTTATTTAACCTATTATTTAGGATTTTTAACTATAATAATAATTACTAACAGGACCTGCAACAGAAACCATGAAACAAGAATTTTCCACCCACCAAGTAGTAATAGCAACCAACGTAGATAGTTTCAGCTTGTGAGGGACAGCACAGAGGAGAGAAATGGAAGTTCAGTTTTCAACTCATTCAAAAACCATCAATTAAGCCACCTTTCAGACTTTACGGGCTTGCATTGGTTTTTCAAGTGTTATTATTATTATTTTGGTAGCTAGCTTCTAACTTGTCAAGGGAATATACCCTTCTGACCCTGCATGAAGTTTGTTGCTAAGGCAGAAATGTGTCTCGATTTGTTTACTATGAATAACACATAGGATCATATTTTTTTAATGATTATGAAAAAATAACACAAAGCAATACATCTTATTCAAATTTTAATCACTGAGGGTCACTTCCAATTCAATTTTCAATTTAAATCTTAAATGAAAGGAACTTACCAGTTAGAGCGTACATGGTCTCGTTTATGTAACTCATGGTGATTTAGAACGCTAGCAAGGCTGTTCTGATATTAAAAGCAACAATGAAGGGAAGTGGTTAGTCAACTAGCTGGTTCTGTTATTCCCTCCCACTTCTTACAGAAGCACCTAACTCTGTGGGCTCATAATTCAGCTTACCATCCCAGTTCTTCCTTTTGTTTGTTTAAAAAAAAAAAAAAAGAAGCACCACATCAGTTTTGCAGGATTATTACAATGTTTCAAACCAGATGCTCAATACCTACAGCCATAATAAGATACCAGATACAACATCCAAACAGTAATAATCTCTGCCCAGTTGGGGGGGGGGAATCATCAAGAACCACCAAAAATCTACCTAGAAGTAGTTTTTCTCATTGCTGCTTTGACCTGAAGCTAATAAAATGCAAAATATCGGGCATTAGTGGGGATGGAAGAATACATTAGCTGTATATATCATTAGTCAAGTTACCTAACAGACTTGATTTAGCTGACTTTGGAGTCAACGGACAGGAATTTTTATGCAGGCGTTTATGCATCTGTGCATGAATAGGGGATGCGCTCTAAAAAAATATTAGTGCATGAATAGGGGATGCTCTCTAAAAAAATAGTAGTATTTTATAGTCACTTCATACAGGTCAAAGTGACCAAGGGTAATGAGAAACAGAAAAGAACTAAGAATTATGTAATTATTTTTTAATTAATATGTTTAATTTTTGCCTTAAAGCCACATTTGTAAACGTATTTTCAGACATACACTGTATGTTTCTTCACTTCAGGTAACAATGTGGTTCAACAGAATATATTTCAAATTACCATTTCACTGCTGAGCCATGATTTTTTCTAATACACAGTCTTTAGCACCACATGTAAAAGGGACTCTGAAAGAATTAACACAACCTCAGTGTCCTGATTTAGTAAGCTCCTTTAAACACAAAGAATTTCCACTTTTAGCAACAGTATTTGGAAAAAACCAAGACATCTCCCTTTGCTTTTGTGCATTAAAATAATATAAAACAGACTAAGACAAGTTGGTTAAAGCAAAGCCACAGAAATAGCCCAAGTTTATCTTCACATTTGTGGTCTCATGGTTTACTTGATGCTTTCCTCTGGCATTTGTAAAGTTGTCACGACCCAGGCTGGACAGACCAGGGAGTCGTGTTTAATTTGAAATTCCCTCGGGCTAAATTAAGGTGAAACGACACCAAACAATCAGTTAAAGATTTTATTTACGACAGAAGCAAACAGAACTGGGGAGGCGTGGTAGTAGGTGGCAGGGTTTCTCACAACAGGAATTGGCATAAGACTACTTCTGTAAACCCTGTAACCATATACATCAATTCAGGGAATAAGGAGATCCCTCCCGTTGAGTCACGAGGTTCAGAGCAGACCCCCTTGCTTTCCAGACTCCTCCTCAGAGAAGGGCCCAGGGGCGGCTGGATCCACTCTTAGTCTCAGACTTGGCCAACGGTTTATATCTTGAAACGGATGAGGTGTAGGGATTGTGGAAAAGGAAAAGGAAAGAGAGAAGAAGACAGAGAGAGAAAGGAAGAGAGAAAGATTTCACCAGTCCTGGGTCCAGTGTTGGTTCAGTCAGCCAAGGGGTTCAGTCAGCTGAGGGGTCCAGTCCCGGTGGGCTTGCGTGCCCGGGGCTTCAGTTTGTGTCCTTTTACCATCCTTGCCCCTCCTTCGGGCGGGCACCCAAACTCATCAGGTTAATGAGCAGTTTGTGAGCCTTTGGGCTTGGGGGTCGTTTGTGGAGTAACTTCTCCTTCCTTGCAGACGTGGCCATTGTTTGATCTTTGTATCAGAACAGCTTATCAGAACAGGGAGCTGCGCACCCTCCAGCACGCCTTCCCCCTCCTGTTGCTGATGTCTGAGCTGATGGGCTTTTCACCTTGGTTCCTCGCTGTGCAGGGTTTGTCTTTAAGCAGAACTTGCCCCACCACAATGGTTGAGACATTAACTCTTTCAGTCTCTCAAAAAAGTACATCAAAGATTCAGTGCCTAAACAATCCAAGAGATTGGGTGTTTCGAGTACTTGAGATGAACATTGATCTAGTTTATGATTTAACTTCTCTCCCTACCAAAAAGCCCCCCTCACACCAAAAAAACAACACTTGACTGAGACCACAAGGAACTGCATTCTCTCTGCAACACAAGCACTGCCAAGCCAGCAGCCTACAGAAGCTCTCTTGCTTTCTTGAAAGCATGACCTTGCCACTACCCAGCAGAGACACTGCCATATTTCACTTTCTATCACATTTGTTTCTTTCTTCCATCCATAGGGATTGCCCATCTAACAGAATGGAGAAGCTACATTTCCCAAGAATTTTCAAGGTACCCCACAAAAGTCTATCATGCACAGACCACCATCCTCTTTCATGGCAGGACAATTCTAATAGCATTCTTGTTGCATCTTCCCAGTAACTTAGCATTCAGCTGGATATTGTCAAGCCCCATTTGCTGTAGCTTGACAATGCAAAAGACCTTACAATAGTACTATTAATTTCTTAAATATTTAATTACTAAAGAGCCTCTGTGGAATCATTTCCCTTCTCCTGGGAGGAATAGATGACAGGATCTGGAGGGAAAGAGACCCTCCAGAACCTGGTGAAAACGTAACTTGTGGAGGTTATGAAAAAGGACTTTACTCAGTAGGAGTAGAAATGGGGACTAGATAATGCTACCTGTTTTTGAAGCAATTTCCTGGTATAGTAAGGAAATATTTTATGTCCACAAACACATCACACTAAAACTGCTGTGCGTTCCCACTATCTCCCTATTAAAATACTGTCCCATAGTTTCATTTCCTTTACGCTTAAAATATTTATGGGATTTCCAACAGATGTGTACTCATAGCTGGTCTGTAACCATTGCTTCTTAACACCAGAGCTATCCTTCAGCTTAAGGACAGCTCTTCCCTCCCTTGTAATGGCTGCACTGGTGCAAAGAAATCTGAGCCTGATAGATTTGGAGAAGTTTTGATGGCTTTCCACCACACATACTTGGGGTGCGCAGGTGGGTGTGTCTTTAGCCATGTTGCATGTGCCAAGAAAATGTATTCTTTTAAGGCTTTTTAATTATTCCTTTTCACTTCTGAAGGAATTACTACACTGGTTCATCCGAAGTCAAAGTTATGCTCATATTTTTAGCATGTATTGCAGTATCTATGTGCCATACCCACTACGTGAAACGATCATTATCCATGCAAACGATTTTTTCCTTTATGCCCTAAGGTATTTATAGTTTTTGCATGTCCACGGAAGAGGAGAATTTTCCTCTCTTTCTCCACACTTTACAGAATTCCTGTCCACGTAGTTCTTTAAAATATATAAATATGTATTTGAATTAGCAGTTACTGAATGCAAGTAATTCCCAATATAGATTTTCATCATCATTTAATCATTATCATATAAAAGTATACTCAATTTTTAATTCCTTGATATGCAAACCATATTCTGCTTATTATTTGTGAAATGACTGGCACATTATTTATGTTATTCCAATAGAGAATTATATTGTTTCCCTTTTGTATCTCCTCTATTCAGGATGCATCGCCTTGCTATTTTCCAAGTGTTTGTCAAGCTTACTGTGCAGACACTTGTCTTCAAGTCAAATATTCCAACAAAGGTGCTTCATTTACCTCAAAAGCTTAAAAAGCAAGAAAATCACTGTGCAAACTGACAGCTGGACAAGCAGGTGTTTAAAATATATTTAAAAAAAAAAAAGTGAAGGTAACCAAGTGCTAGATGTGATAGCATAGCCCCAAGAATTCTACACTTGGATTTTCTACTACTGGCTAAATCGTGGTGCAGTGCTACTACAAACATTAGATATATAAAAAAAGTCAAGCAAATCATAAGTTTTCTACTTCAGAAGATCAGCTAGGCATCTTTACAGTCCTCCCTGGATTTCCAGCTGTGGATTATCCAGAAATTTCAGCTGTAATGCATCACAGAAAGTTGTCTATAGTAAAACCTGGAACAGAATTCAATTTAACCAAAGGGTGAGACTCAGCTGAAGTAGATGTGTACTCCTCTACTCACTTCAGTAGAACCGTGCTGTTTCAGCCTCATCGATGAAGGATAGGGAAGATGACCTTTTATAGTACTTTCACCTACTCACTAGTCAGTATAATATTCTGTAGCTTTTAGGACCAGACACTAACCCACCCAATTAAGTCAAAATAAGTGTTAGGTGGAGAAAACTGAGGAATCATCACAGAAGTCCACATAAGTGCTTACTTACATTAACATCATCACTACCTGCAGACTTTCAAAATACATTTATTCAAACAAACCAAAGAGTCAACTGAAACATTCCTATAAACACAAAAGAGGAGCAGTGCTTTATGCACGCTAACTATATCCCAAAAGAAAAAAAACTACACTCGAACTGCCCCCCAAAAAGTAGCTCTCAGATTATCTTTAGTTACTAAATAAACGAACTATTATTCAAACCTCCATGAAAAGCTTTCAACGTTTTTCTTTAAGATCAACAAATCTGGTGTCTCTGGAACTCATCAGAGAAACAAAGCTGGAGATCCTATTAGTATGCCCTGTGTGTGACTCTCCTCTGTATCTGCTTGCGCCTTTCTACAGATTATGAAACAGCACGAGATAGAGCAGTTACTTAAATAACAAGAACAGAACTAAATTACCAGCACTAGGGATTGCATCATATAAAGAGCATACTATCTTCTGCTCTAGAAGGAACAATTAAAAAATCCTTTCAATATCTGCTGAAATCTCAGCATTCATCTGCACAGTGGCTTATCAAGAAATAGTAAACTTTAAAAATTGATAGCAGATATAAGTTACTGTACTGGAGATAGTGCAGGAGCATAAAGTTTTCTTCATTAGTCATGATATACATAACTAATATGTATGCCATGTGGCAAACATACCAGACATCAGGGCACCCCACACATTTTGGTATAGTTAACTATAGTGTCTACTACTCTACTCATTCTACTTCTACATATGCAAACGCTGCTGTGTTTGCTCAGATGTTTCTACTAGGTTAACACCACCACAGCAGAAAAAAATAGCTACATGTTTCATTTTGAAAGACAAAAAATGATAATGTAGGAAAACTTTTGTTTTATATACAAAATACCTATTTTTCTTCCAGTGTAACTGTTAACCAGGCAAGTACCAAAAATTTCTAAAATGCATCCTTGCTCTCTTGAGAAATCATTACAGTTCTCCTTCTTGTTTAAAATAAAAACAAATAAAAATATCTAAACTGTTCCAATCCCCATTTAGACCAGTTGTTAAGCATTACTGAAATTCCTTGAGGAAGTGCAACTTTTACAAATTTGGACAGCTTGTTTCATTTCCCTAAGCTGTTTCTTTATAATATCTTTGCCTAAAGGGCAGGGAGAAAACGCCCCGCAGAATCTAAAAAAAGGTGTTCAGATGGACAAAACGAAATGGAGTCTTTTTAAAATTGACCTTTTATTACTAAAACTTTTGGTCTGTTCCATGGACTGAAAAAACTCCTAATTAATTTTACAATGCCAGGGTTGCACATCCCAATGGGTGTAGCATGTGCTACATTGTGTAGCCCTCAGATAGTCAGAAGACTTTGGTTTTCTGGAAGTTTTTTTGAATAGCAAAACTCTTCCAGTCTTCCTGTTCCCAGAGTCCAGGCAGCACTACCTGCAGTAGCCCTTCCCGAGGCTGATAGCTCCATCAGAGGAAAGCTTGAGAATTATTCACATTGCAGCAGAATCAACCACAGCTGTCCTGTTTTCGGACCACCTTTAGGCTTCTCTAACACACAAAGACTCTGAGACTAAACTAGCACTAAATTAAATGAGAACCCTCTTTATCCTGTTTCAGGTTACACAAGGAGCAAATTTACTTTACAAAGATAGAGTATTTTCAGAGTCTAGAAGACAAATGTAACTTGTGTCTGGATCACCATTGGCACGGGTCTCTCAAGCTGTTCCTGGATGGAGTCACTCCAAGAAGGTTCAGCACTGCCTCCTCCACGAGTGATAGTCACAAGCTAGCGTCTCTCTATGTTCTTATGTTACTCATGTTCCACAGCCAGAAAAGAAAGTGTATTTTGTAGATATTTGCTCTTATATCATGGATCCTTGCTATTTGAAAAGACTCTGAGCATGCTGGAACTCCCAAAGCTATTTTAGGTCGTTTTCCTAGATAATGTTTTCTGTTATGATCCAATATCCCATTACCTTTGGTTATGTGATCTGGGCCATTGTTCACAGTTTGACTTAAAAAAACAGATGACCAAAGCAAGATATGTGAAGCTGTCGCAAAGGATTGCACACCTGAAGTAAAACTCTTAAGTGAAATTTAGTATTAAAACATACCTTTTGGGGAAATTTTCTTACATACACCTGTCAAAACCCAGAGAGATCAGCACCTTATGCACAAGACCAAACCACCCATGAGAAAAGCATAATGGTTTTCTATCTAACATGCTGTGATATTTCATTTGCAAAATGCTTACGCAATGACAATCATGAGTTTCACATCTGTCCAGAGGCATTTGCATGTGAAATGATACCACCTTTTGTAACATTTCTTGTAACAGCTCTGTGTTCTCCATGCTTACACACACATTGTACTTCATAATACATTCTAGACGCTTCCTTTACTCTCAGTGTGAGAGAAGACAAATCAAACATTAAAGGCTGCTTATGATCCCACTGCTAAAAATGACTGTCACAGGATGCTAAGAGTGAAAAAACTTTAAACAAGATTAAATCAGACAGGATGAGATCTTTTGCCCTCTCACTCTGCACATTTCAGAGTACGTAGCAGCTATGGAAACAAGCCAAAATACTAGCATGTACAAGTCAAATTGGGCATAATGTCTCATTGAAGACTACACATTTCAAACGAGTTTAAAAATACTAAATTTGGCTTCCAAAACCCTTTTAAAATTTCCTTTAACTTCTAGATGACATACTGAAAATATGAAAAATGGCATAAAACATGTTACAGATGTGATGCTTGCAGCAGTACTTCAAAAACTCATAGCAATTTTTTGGTATTCACCTTCAGTCGCTGTTAAGGTTTCAATTTTTAGCTTACGTATTCCAGATATACCAGCCAAGTTTTTTAAAGAACCTAGAAATAGACCCTCAAAATGTGAGCCAGAAAAATAAGAAAAGAAATATAAAATCCCTGGTCAATTTGAAGAACATTGACCTGGTATTGCTGGAAAATTTACATTTGCAGGAGGAAAAAATGGTGCAGAGGATAAGAGACTCCAAGTCTTGTTATTTCAGTGTGGGTGGGGAAGGAGATAAAGGACAAGTGTTGCTGCATAGATTCTACAACTACTCTTCATCATGTTTTTAACATATGGCATGGATGCACAAAGCTCCAAACGAGGAGCATTTTGGATGGAGCTTTTTTTTAAAATCACAAGAATAAACAAGTAAAATAGAGTACTAGGAGCATCTCTACAGAGGGAACACCATATAAAACACTTTGCTCCCCCTCATTAAAGAAAAGTATCTTCCACTTTCTCTCCAAACCTGGTATCAAAATGGTCAGAGAACATGTCCCAGTTGTTGATTTTGGCCAGAAGACCTCAACAGGATTACTCCCAAACTGCCCAGATTTCACAGTTACAGTGGCCAGCGATATTTTTGTATTCTCCTGCTTTTTTGCCAATAATTTACCTATCATTTAAGTTTCCAGACTGCATCCGAAATCTGTATTAGGATGAGATCTGGACATGTATCAGCTATTCCTCTGCATGCTTATTTTCACAGAAAATAAAACTGGGTATGTAGCACAGCGAGGAACTGCGGCATGTACCAGTAAGTACCCATGGAACAGATCCTGGATATACAGAAAGATCATTAAATTCACTAGGATTTTTTTTTACTTTATCTATTATTACTAGAAGATAACTCCTAACACCAAATACACACTTGTGCATTAAAGTTTTAACAGTAGAAAAACTATCTTATCTCCTATACTTCCCTTTTTTTGGCACTACGTTAGATACAGAGATGACTGCTGGCTCAGAGGAAAGTGATCTCCCTTTTTCAGGGAATCATAAATGCAAGAGCTAAAGTTACTATATTTACTTTGTCTCATACTTTCAGCATTACAGAGAAAATACCTGAAAGAACAGAGAAGGAAAACCCCGTAAGGATTCTTTTTCTCCTCTTTTCTCCTAATTTCTCAATAATTTTCTATCTCAGTTTTGGAACCCTCCTTTTCTTGTTTCTCCCCAGCGGTAGCAACACAGGTAGTTTATAATACAGACACTAATGAGATCAGGCTGGTTATTCAATGATTAAGAGAAAGGGAGAGAGAGAGAGAAAGAGAAATAGTTTTAAAATATATATATATTGAGTGATTATATGCCTAATGCTAGCTGAATTCTTTAACCTCTCACTGCTTTTCCCCTCTGAATTCTGTATGTGTCTCCTTTGCCCACATTTCTTCCTGTTCTGAAAGAGAAGTCCTGCATGATCACATCTTTCTTAGAGACAGCAAATGACAGCAAGTGGCACGTAGATTTTTGAAGTGCAAGTGGTTCAGAAAAGAAGAAAAAGATTTACCCATAAATCAAATAAGAACTGATTTTTGTTTTGCCAAGACTGTCCTAAGGTCTAATATTTTCAAACTGGTACCTCCTGAAAAGTAAAAAGTAAAGATTTTATTTTACATAACTACTCTTGAAGCTCTCAAAGCTCAGTCAGCTCCATCTACTCAGTCAGCTTTACACTGACTATGTAGACCTTGATGAACAGAGCAGCTCTAAGTGGATTTTATCTGGTAACGTCTTAAGTTCTAGTTATTCCACATGTAACTGCAGCTTAATCTTCTAATCTCTTGTTCTGCTCATCAGTATGACTTTTATGTATGCTGATCTATAACTGTTTAAGGAGAAGCTTAAAAAAAAAAAGAAAAAGGAGAAACATTTGAAGGTAGAGATTTTAAGGAACTTGGTGCCAACTTGCACTTTTCACTTTTTTGTGAAGAAACTAATCTTTTCCATGAAATAGAGTGACTTCTGTGGAGGAAAGTTTTAATTCTCAAAGGAGTACTTCCTATCTCCCCCCCACACACACACCTTTTTTTTAAAAAAAAAGGAAAATAAACTTTGCTATTATCTGCTGAAGCATGGAGAATTTTGAATGATATTGCATAAGTGACTGTACTGGAATTGTCTTCCAGTCTCTAAGCACGTAACCCTAACTGCTTTCTCAAGTAACCTGAGAATCTGTTCCAATGTTGTCTTCATTTTTAATTCTAACAGGAGATAGCTGCATTTGGCTGTCAGTGTCTTTAAATAGTAAGCAAATAGTACGGCTCTGCAATGTACCTTTCTTGTAAGAGAAAAAAAAAAAGGCTGTAATTATCACTGCATGGTACCCTGTATATTAGTGTGCACTCGAATATAAAAAGTGCCTATTATCTGTACTGTTACAGACTACAAAATGTGCACCTTTAAGGCAGTACAGCAATTTACCAATGATGGTGCTTCTTTAAATAACTATGTTAGAAGAATGAGCATTAAACAACTTTTAATGGCTGCATCTACAGAAAACTTTGTGGCACTAAGCCACACATCTTTCTCATCTGAAATTTATATTTAGACCAGTAATTTCTTTTATCTGTATACCAATTTCTCATTGTTACAGAACATATGCTCTTCCTCAAAATAACTTGCTATTTTTGTACTATTACTCAGCCACATACTTCCACAAAGCTGCAAGTGTTACTTCAGATAAACTTAGCGGCTTTTTGGCTAGTTTCCATGTTACTTTAATGACAGAAAAAAGACTACCTAATGAAGCATGCTCCTGTACCCCCTCCACCAAAGTTGAGTTCGCTTTGAGTGAAGGCAACAAAACCAGTTGTTTATCAGTCCCCAGTCAACTGGTAGGGATGGAGGGGAGGAAAAAGGACAAATTCTTGCAGTTTCCTCTCTAGTAGAAGTCCTTCGGGCAGGAACGGTATCGTATCCTATCTCTTAGTAACTCTGACGGCTTTTTCTACTATTTTAAGTGTTTCTGAATGGAAAATAGTAGCGGTCCAAACTGTAGGATTATCTCATTAAAGGGTGGATGAAAGAGAATGTTAAACATCCACAAGATTTAACAAAACTGGTCACAAATCTGATAGGCATCTTTCTAAATCTTTGATTTGATACATTCAGCCACAGCAACTCAAATTTCAAATGTTTTAGATAAATTACCATTGCCTCACTAATTGCTATTCAGATGTCATACAATCTTTGAATTTAATAGCCATACTACCTCGTCCAGGACATTCTTGCATCAGCTGTCATCATTAGCACACCAATGCCATTTCGACCCCCAGTCGCAAATATGACTGTGCAAGACATATATTTCAGCAAAAAGTCTTATTTTATAAGTAATTTATACAATCATAGAGATATGTGGGGTTTGCTAGGTATTTTTTAAAATATAGATACCCCACGCACTTCATATAGAAATAAAGTATTTCAGTATTCTTCAAAAGGAAGTAGCAGCTTGTTTCCTACAGGATTTGAAAAACAAATTGACAGTCTTCCTCTCCATTTTGATCATCACGATAGATTCAAATTTGTATATATATGGAAGAAATAGGAATTTAGCATGACACAATACCTCTACTAAAACATATTTGTTTTCTATTCTAAGTATGCATACATTTCTTACCAACTACATGCTTTCTTTTCTGTCTTACATAACTATTTTAGACCACATTATGTGGAGTTTAATCATATAAAGTAATACATCCTCATGCAAAAAATCTCATTTGTTCAATCACATCGTTCGTACATATTCTACCCAATACCACTAAAGTCTACACAACCAGAAATTTATCACACAGGCATGTAAATAGTTTCTAATCTAAAAAAAAAAATATATATATATTATCTAACTTTAAAAAATTTTGACCCAAGTAATTTATTGAATCCTGATTTTATAATATTAAGTCCAAAAAGGCCTTACTAAACTTAGTGACTTTGGGCCACTGACCCTCCTCTGTAGCTCCTCCCTGAGGAATTTATTAAATCTCTGTCCTGACAGATCTTCAACATGTTTTGAAGAACTAGCATCTAAATGATCAGAAAGTTTCCATTTGTTTGGAGATGTTCTGAGAGGAAACACACTGCTTTCAAGGATTGCTTAAAGCTACAGAAAAAAATATTTTGGACACAAGAATTTTGAAAATTGAGTGCAAATGAAGTTGCTTCATCACACAGCGATTGTATTATATGTTGTTTGCACAGCTCCAGTCCAGTAGAGCCCTAGTTCATTGGGTAGTTTCTGGACATCCCACATGAATAAATAATCTATAAAACTTTGTGAACTTGCTTTCCTTATGTGTGTCTTTTACCTCTTTTTAATTTCAGTGGTTCTTAATCTATTTTCCCTACAGTCCTCAGAGCTGACAATTATTATCAGGAAAAATTATCCTAAACTGTTTGTGATCATAAAGTAAAACTGCCAGGACACAAATGCGTTGTGAGGGAAGCAACCTCCATCTGGGGAGCACTGAAAGAACTGAGAAAGTGAATACATCTTCAACTCCGTCACGCAGAAACAAAACAGACGGTCTGACCAGTTTAAGGTCTTAGCCCCACATTTAGCTAACAGAAATGAAACTGTTGTTTTATAAATGTATTTCTATTAGCATTGCCCTATTAACATTAACTATCCTGTAAGCTACTTTGGCAGAGTTTTCCGTATTTGTTACACAACTCCTGCTAAAGACTGCTCCACATTACGCAACTCAGCAGGATGCAAAAAACTCTAAGGAGGAAGTTGAGGCTGTTCACTGAGAGGCAGGGAGGGGACATCAGTAATGTACTGACCTTTTTGTTTTCACTTTTCCATATTCTACTGCATTCCACGTGCTACTGGTAAGTAAATTACTCAGTTTATTTAAAACTAGCAGAACAAAAGCAAAAAGTGTAATTGCCATGCTGGTTTAGCCATCAGAAATCCACTCTCTCTTACCAAGTTATCCCTATAGTTTATCTGCTTGGGCGTCAGATAACTGCCTCAGCACAGCACAGCAGGGCCACTATCACTTAATCATTTTCATTAACCCACCTGCAGCCACATGGACATGGCTAATCTGTAGTACTCTTTGCCCCTCTGTACCACTCATGTTGGGATACTAGCATGTTCTATTTTCACAGAAGCATAATATAATCACAAATTGCAAACTAAAGTCAAGTCCACGCAAGATGTTTTTGCTGCTCTAGTACTGTTGGCTAGCAGAATCATTCAATATTAGACATTAATGGATAGTTAAGAAAACTTCTTTAACATTGTAGTGTCATCGCTGGGCATATTCTGCTGAAGAAATACTTTACCAACCAAAAGGGAACTCCAACAAAAATCAGCAGCAAGACAACAGCACGATGTTTGTCTACATGTATGGGGATGATCTTGTAGCCTGAAATATGTCCAACTGTAAATTAATAAATAATAGAAGAAAAAGTAATAGGGAAAACAATTAAGCAATCTGACCTCTGTATATATCAGACACGCTTGAATCAAAGCTTGGTTTGAATTTAGTGCATTTGATTAAAAAAATTCAAAACATAATCAACAGAAATTCTAGACTGAAATTTTAGACTGCGTGTCGTTTAAAAGCATCCTGGTTCACAGTTTGAAAGAGCTAACATTCAGTTATTGAAACTATTCATTATCCAACAGTAATACAGCTGTTCATCTAAGAGAGCCTTCAAATTTCTCAATATTAATTTGTCAGTTTCTCTCCATTAAGCGCTGATGAGCTGAGCTCGGATTATAATTTTTTTCTTTTTAAATAGGAATGAACTGCAAAATCTCTTAATTTAAGAATTAAATTAAGTCAACAAAGATCACATGCGACAACTTCAACTGATTGTTAGATGAAGTGTAAGATAAGACCAATATCTTATATTCATCAATATTCACAAGCAGATATCCAGGGAAAAGTAAGAATAGGACATATATGATACTCTCCTGAATAGTCTTCCAGACTCCAAACCCTTTCCACTCAAGGAACTTTCTGAGGCAGATATGATAACTGTATACTAAGAAATCTTTGTTTATTTCTCCCCATGTACTTGTTCAGACTCCACTTAGACCCAGAGCAAAAAAATTAGCACCAGCAATATCCTCAGCAAGGCTTTCCACCACTGTTGCTAGGAAGAGGAAACCTTTCTTTGTTTTGAACCCATCTCCTACTAGCTTCACTTGATACCCTTTCATTCTTCCAGAAGAGACAGAAAAAATTAATCCGTATCAACATTGTCCCATGCTATTTATTATTTTGCAGACTTCTACAAAGTCCTACTAAATTCTCTCTTCCCTGATACAGAAGCTCTTCCACAACACAGATCATGGTCTTGCCCTACTTAAATTCTTCCGATTTTTAGTAAACCATTTCCGAGATTTCAGAATTCTTTCTGAAAGAAACAAAGCGACACACTGTTATCAAGGTGTAAGAAAACCTTAGATTTATATACTGACATAATAATGTCTTCAGGTTTGTTTTTTATTTCTTTCCTAATAATTCCAAACACCTAACTTGCTTTACTGAATGCTACTTATTATGTATTTCCCGGGGAGTATTAAAACTTCAAGATCTCACTCCTGAGTGACTGCAGTATTTTTGGAGCCCAGCACATCTTATATGAAGTTACAATTGCTGTTTCTCATGGGTATCACTTCACATCTACCTATGCTGAATTTTATTTGCCACTTTATTGCTTAAAGTCAAAAGGTTTTTGTCCAATTCTTTACAGCTGTCTCTCACCCTTACTAACCTGAACAGCTTATTAATACCAGCAAACTTTCCTATCTTACAGCTCATCCCCTTCCAGGGTTAATTATAAAATACTGAACAGCATAGGTCCCAGCGGAGCTCCCCTTCTGTCCTTCAACACCTACTGCAGCTGACCATTTATTTCTGCCTATTTCCTACCTTTATCCAGTTTCTTTCCCCACTCATTTCACTCACAAAGAATTTTCCCTCCTATATCGCTTCAGGCCTAGTTTCGTTAAAAACCTTCACTGTTGTCTTTCACAAAGGCCTCTTGAAAATCCAAACAGACTACGGTGCCTAAACTACTCTCTTCCACATGACTGCTGAACCTTTCGAAAGGGCTTAAGCCTTTATTAAAGGCATGCTATTTTTCCCCTGAGAGCATCTTTTTTAGCTAGGTATCCTCTATTCTGTTCTTCATAACAGGCTCTGCTGACTTGTCCAGTAGAGGGAGGATTTTTTCTATGGGTTTCCATGGGGTCCGTTTCTTCGCTGAGCTGAAACTGCACTGTTTTATTGCTGTATTGGGTTTACGTGGCAAGGTTTTGGTAGCGGGGGGGGATACAGGGGTGGCTTCTGTGAGAAGCTGCTAGAAGCTTCCCCCATGTCCAACAGACCCAATGCCAGCTGGCTCCAAGTTGGACCTGCTGCTGGCCAAGGCTGAGCCCATCAGTGACAGTGGTAACGCCTCTGGGATAACAGATTTAAGAAGGGGGAAAAAAGTTGTGGCGGGCACTGAAACTGCAGCTGGAGAGAGGAGTGAGAACATGTGAGAGAAACAACTTTACAGACACCAAAGTCGGCGAAGGAGGGGGAGGAGGTGCTCCAGGTGCCGGAGCAGAGATTCCCCTGCAGCCTGTGGGGAAGATCGTGGTGAGGCAGGCTGTGCCCCTGCAGCCCATGGAAGTTCACAGTGGAGCAGATATCCACCTGCAGCCCAGGGAGGACGCCACACCAGAGCAAGTGGATGCCCAAAGGAGGCTGTGACCCTGTGGGAAGCCCGCGCTGGAGCAGGCTCCTGGCAGGACCTGCGGACCCACGGAGAGAGGAGCCCACGCTGGAGCAGGTTTTCTGGCAGGACTTGTGACCCCGTGGGGGACTCACGCTGGAGCAGTCTGTGCCTGAAGGACTGCAGCCCGTGGAAGGGACCCACACTGGAGCAGTTCATGAAGGACTGCAGCTCATGCGAAGGACTTACATTGGAGAAGTTTGTGGAGGACTGTTTCCCGTGGGAGGGACCCCATGCTGGAGCAGGGAAAGAGTGTGAGGAGTCCTGCCTCTGAAGAGGAAGGAGCGGCAGAGACAACGTGTGATGAACTGACCATAACCCCCATTCCCTGTCCCCATGCGCTGCTGGTGAGGAGGAGGTAGAGAAAATCAGGAGTAAAGTTGAGTCTGGGAAGAAGGGAAGAGTGGAGGGAAGGTGTTTTAAGATTTAGCTTTTATTTTCTCATTATCCTACTCTGATTGATTGGTAATAAATTAAATTAATTTTCCCCAAGGTGAGTCTGTTTTGCCTGTGACGGTAACTGGTGAGTGATCTCCCCCTGTCTGTATCTTGACGCACGAGCCTTTCAATTTATTTTCTCTCCCCTGTCCCACTGAGGAGGGGGAGTGATAGAGCGGCTTTGGTGGGCACCTGGCATCCAGCCACAGTCAACCCACCACAATTGGCAAGCAACATGGCTGTGCTTATGCATGCCAGTGCAAAACGTGACATCTGCCACCTGAAACATTCATTTGGCCAACACCATACTGCAAAATACCTCCCAGACCTAACTAACTCCATGCATTTGAATTATCAAAAAAAAAAAAAAAAAAAATCCTACTAGAATACTTGAATCATGATTCAACTTAAATATCTGGGACTGCACTCTCCTGGTTTTGTAGAGCCGATTCCCAGTGAACTTGTCCAGCTCTGCTGGATCTTTAAAATTCTGAAAATACAGAAAGACTTCTGGATTCTTATAAAACACCACTTCAGGCTCACTGAGTTTACTTAAACTTTGACCCACTACAAAAAGGAACCATTCTTTGGATGACAGCCTTATATAGTTACCTGTCTAAAATACGTGCTGTTCAATTCCTATATCACACATTATTGTGATCGCATCTCTTATACTGTACAAAAAAACCCCACAACACCAAACCCCAGCATACTTTACATTACTTGCATATATTTTAAAAGAGCATAAAATTTGAAAGAAATGCTTCAGGAAATTAATATTGCTTATTAAGGAAAGCATCTTTCTCACAGTCCTACATTCACATTGAAATAACCCAAGAATTTGTCAATCACAAAATATTCAGCAGATACCAGAAAGATACTTTGACAGGCAAAGTAGTATTAGGAGTTTGAATGACACATTTATTGGTAAAATGTGAGTATCTTCATTTTAAGTGCATAGTTCTACACCACAAACCAGATTTAGTTTTCCAGCTAGAAGAAAACTAACTTTTTGTAAATTCATATTCAGCCTACTGTTATATAAACCTGATCAATATTGTTAACTCCTGCAAGTCTTGCATTTCTTGGTGAAGAAATCTCCTATCAATAAATTATGGTACTGAACCAAAATCCAGAATTTTGAGCTTTGATTAGGAATATTAGTAACTCCTTTGAATTTAATAAGTAGTTTTATCTCTTCAAACATCCAGGAGACATGCTGAATGTGTGTATAAGAAGTATTTGCATTTCTTTTACTTTTAAATTGTTAGCTTTTCAGGTAGATTAGAATATAAGTATGCAGGAATTGAAAGATACGGAAACTCAAGCCTTATGAAGCCATTTTCAACAAAATTATTTTAATTTATTCATGATAGAAATGCAAATAAATCTTTTGAACACATACTGAGCACAGAAGTTTGCAATGAGACTTCAATATAATTATTATAACTTGGGGAATGGAGAGAAGTATTAGTGAGGCAGCTTGGAAAAGAGACCTTCTAAGGATACAGCCATCAGATAAGCATTAACAGGGTTCACAGTGCCTTTCAATCAGTGAGTAGTACAATTTTCAAACTAATGTCAGAAAATCCAGCAAAATAATACAACTCTTTCTTCAAAATGCCCAATATACAATAACACAGGTTAGTTAAAAACAAACAAACAAAAATTTTAATATTTTTAATGTAAGAAACATAAGAGCCACTAGTATGTCTTACTGTTACTTGAGGCTGAGAAGACCTTG
Organism: Harpia harpyja; assembly: GCF_026419915.1. NCBI lineage: Eukaryota > Metazoa > Chordata > Aves > Accipitriformes > Accipitridae > Harpia > Harpia harpyja. The sequence continues at coordinate 75,375,995 of NC_068940.1, forward strand.
TGTTGGGTACAACTCTCTGATCTCTCTCGCTTATGCACCTTCCTTTTGCCTCTCTCTCTTTCCTCACAAAGACATTTTATGTAAATATAGGAAAGAGGTCTATCAGATACATCAGGTATTTTACTTCTGTCTGGGAGGAAGAGTGACAACAAATATTTATTCAAACATGTTAAACTTTATATACATATACGGACGGTGAAAGAATACACACATATGATCAGATATAGCACTAAAAACTATTGCGGAGTACACACAGAATGAGTATGTTCACACAGACCATTTAATTACTTAGCATGTGTAAGAAAAGACCGGAAAAGGGATGACCCTCTCCCTCTTCTATTTCTGTTGTCATCATAATCCCTTGATTCTCAGAGTTAATAAAGAAATAATCTGCACTTATTTCTTTTGGCATTTTGTTATTTAAAATATTTAACACTATTAAAGAAGTATGGAGAATTTTTTTTTCCTGCTTAAAAATAAAATTTTGAAGAAAACTCACATTAAAAATTTATTCCAATGTTGATTAGTTTGGATACTAATTAATAGCTATACATCCACCCTAATTAACATTAAAATGGTTTCATTTACTGAACCTCACAGACCTTTTTCTTCTTTTCCTTAATTTTAATTTATTGTGGCAAATGATATGGAAATCCCTCTGGAAACTCTGCCATAAGATGAACATCCTTTCAAATACAAAAAGGGACACGTATCACTTTAAAGGTTGTAAGGAAAGCTAGAAAAAAGCAACCAGATAACAGTACACTTCAAAAGATACACTGCACAAGAGGGAATATATTACCAAATAGAATAAAAATCTCAGCTCTTTTCTAAGAACTAGCCTGAGACTAACTCATTTCACCTGGCTTCTGGTCACTAAGCATGAATAGATATAATGGGTCCTCTCCCTTACAAATACAGATAATTTAAATCAGAAAAGCATGCCAAAGAGAATACCATATCTGACTTTTACCATCTTCTAAAGCCAAAATGTCTTTAAGAGTCATGTTTACTCTAAAATGCAGTATGATTGAATGCAACATAACAGTACTCTTTTGAAAGGTTTAATACGGCAGTTCATCATGAAAGGAACCTAAGGGAATGTTAAAATTGTGTCACAATATTCTTCTGTTTGTACAAAAGGCCAGCCCAAATTTGATGAGAGAAAGCAGGTCTGTATGGAATGTAAATCCTGTCAGTCACACCTGATTAAATTTGTAGGAAAAGACTAAAGTTCAAATTTACTACGCCATCAATGGTAGATGTGATGAGAGAGAAACAGTTCTCCCCACCATTCCCAGTGACTTGTTGCTCCCCCAACCACTGTCAGACACTTCCACTCCCCCACTTGTTCTGGCTCATCCTGCCTCCTCACAGTCATTCAGATGATCAGGGTTTTGGAAACTGTTTCCCAGAAGTGTTGGCTTCTGTCAAACAGAAACAAACAAACCCAACATATCTTACAAATCTAGCTTAAAATACAGGTACCCAGAAAACTAAATATATCTAAGGGGGGGCAACTTCTAACAGGGGAAGATCCCCTTTTACCACATCCTCCTCTTTTGGAGCTACTTCTACTACCAAAAGGAACAGTAACATGGAAGACCTGCAATGCCTACACATTTCAAGGCATGAGTGGCACAAACTACTCAAGTAACCATAAAGCATAGCTTACATTCAGGAAGAGGGTGGCGTACGAGGTCTGATAGTGATTTCCAAATCTAACAATCAACTTTAAGAGAGGTTATGAAACTGCTCTGTGTTCAGCTACAAGGGTAAGGGAAAAACAAGAGGATCCAGCTCTTCAGTGTTTCACAAATGTCATGGTTGCAATCTACCTTGCAAAGATGCATCTCCAAGGAAAATGCAAATCACTTTAAAGGAACTGGGAAATCATGTTCAATGAAAGCACATAGGGGGAGACTGTACAATTCAAATGAGGCCCTTTTTGGGAAATTGAAAAGGAGCCAGATCTCACATAGCCCCAATGAAACAAGCACCCCAGGCAAGCCTTGATATTCCCAGTGCTCCGACACATCTATTAAGACAGTGAAAAATGCTTTTATTTGGGCTTGAATTCCCATTGTCAAAAGATGGAAAGACTTGGCAACACTTAATTGCACTTACAGACTGTTCTACAATTTATTCACATTATGAATTACAAATAATCAGTTCAAGTGGCTTAGGCTGATTTTGTAGTGATGCTACAACAGATTAATTTTACTTGTTTCAGTTAGTGTGGATTTCCTAAGACATAAGTAAGAGCCAAACTTGCGTGAGCAAATGGTTTTGCTTACAGTAACATAGTGAGTTTAAAACAACAACAAAAAACCCCCAAACAACCCAAACCCAAAAACCCCATGTATAATAGCATTTTTAGAAATTTAATCTTAAATGAAGAAGAAATTCAGAGGAAAATCAAAATATATGAAAACAATCCAGATTTACTTTTAAAGAAGAGTGGTTAAACTAATTCAATTCTACTATGGATACTCTTCAGGATTAATTAATTAATTAATTCCATACAGCTTCGTTTACTTCCAAAATAAATGAATATAAATTAAATTAAGGAAACTAATTTTGAAAGCCTTCTGAACAAGGATTTAATGCAATTTAACTAATCCACTTCAAGTCTAGTTAGTACAAATTAATTTTTTGAGTGTCCTTGTGTAAACGAGCTCAAAGATCTTGGAAATGCTATCGTGCTGAAAGACCTGGATAGTTTTAAGGGCACGCACTATAATGTACATAAGATGCTCTATAAAAAGTATTAGGCTTTATTACAGCTTTCTCTTTTTTCTGCTGAATTTTGTTTTAAAAGGGGACATTTGCATTTAAATTATGAAATTTGGAAAAATTTTTTTTTTAATAGATCAATTTCTCTTTTCTGGTGGTGGTGTTAAAATGGGGAAAAGGATGTACTTTTAGACTAATGCTAAAAGTAATCACTGAGGGAGATTTCCAGCTACGTCTAGAAACAGTCATAATAAACAGGCATTTCTGCATATGTGAATATTTATTTTTATATAGGAAAGAAATTCAGCATTTTCCAGAACACGGGTTTTTATTCTTAAACTCTAAAAAGTAGTGCACTATGTGAAATCTGTGGTCATTTTGCTATTTTCAATGTTTAACCCCTATCTATACCTAGGCATAAACCAGTCTTAAACACTACAAAGAAATATGTTAATTTACTTTCATGCACAAACTCAAGCAGGTAGTAAAATATTCTAAAATTATCCATCGCTTACAGGAAACACCAAGACTACCTTGCCTACAATAATTCTCAGGCTGTGCACCGCAAGAAGGAAAGGAGGAACAGAAGTCTGATCTAAACACGGAGGTCTACGGACACGACCTGACTGCTGGACAGCTAAGGCCTGGCTCTCTCAGCTTCAGCTGCCTTTACTCTGCTGAAGCCACGTCTGAAAAACACTCATGTAAAAACACTGAGAACGGTTGGGCTCTGCTACAATGGAACAAGGAAGAATCCTGAACGGGTAACTAAATACTTGGAGGTATTGAGTATTTCTCCATAAGCAAGTCCATATTTTCTTGACTTTGGTAATGACTTCATTTAATTCAGGTAACAAGAAATCGTGCAAGCTAGGGCAATGCTGCCTCCTCCTAGCCTGTCTTCACTTGTGCATCAGCATGGCTTTTCACAGCTTCCATCCCCTAAAAGGCTGCCCGTTGAGCTGCTCCTGCAAATGCTTCCAAGGGTATTTCAGTCAAAATGTACCAGATTAGCAAATGTTTAAAATATTAACAGCAATCTGATTCCCGTAATAGACCAGAGTGCATTCAGAGAAGGCACTTTAGGTACCGCTATCCTCAGAGATATCTGGCAGAGAGAAACAAACATTGAGTTGAAGACTTATAAGAGAGAGCAACCTCTTCCAGCACAGCTTCCCGCTGAATGCACTTCAGTCTACACCTTAACATGATCAGTGTTAGACCTAGATTTAAGCAAAAACTAAACAGGTTTCAAACAACTGAGAACCAGTTCAACCAAAAATTATTTCTGAACTTTAATGAAATTGAGTTGTTCCAGCAGAAATGTGTGCTAAAACATTGGAATGAGAAATTCTTTCTTGTGATGCCTTTTAAGTGAAACATTTAGATAGTTCATGTGGCATTTGAGAAGCACGTTACTTGAATTTTTAAAAGTTGAGGTACAATCACTAAATTCAGAAGTCAATTATTTGCTCTAAATTTGGTCAAAATCACCCCTTCTTGCTCTTCCTTCCCTTAAAAGTAACCAGCTCCTGTGGCACAAATAATTTACTGCAGACATCTTTACTGGTACCCATTCAGATCTGCTGAACAGCCCAATCAACATAAAGCTAATTCTACATCTAATCTTAATCCCCTCGTCAGGTAAGTGGGAAAGGGAGGTGAGTAGTAGATATGCAATGTATTACGTCTCTCCTCTACCAGATTCTTAATAAAGGAAATGTTGAAATCTCAACCAAAGAGCTCAAGGGATCTCATTTCCCCTTCCTTTCTTGCTCTCCTGTTTAGGAGTGGGTCATAATTATCCTATGGTAAATAGACTGGGAACGATTTTTAGGTCACTGACAAAATATTTAAGTGAGAAAGCCTGGAGCAGTCAAATCATCACAGAGCTTTTCCTACAGCTGGGATGATCTAAATCCAGACACTCATCAGTTTAAGACTGCATGTCATGTATACAGCTACTTAAAAATTCATCTGCACAGCTTTATCACTTCTGCTGTCAAAAACTAGTAAATTCTTATAATTTGATTTCAACCTAAAACATCTTCGAACCTGACTACAAGTGTTACTATTTTAAGATTCACTTGTAAATTGAACCTGCAATCATGTTCATGCAAGGACAGATTTTCAAGTTCTTAAATCACTACTTGTTTCAGCCAATAGTCAAACAGACTAAACAAGTGCAATTTAAAAAAAAATTTAAATTAACGCATTTTCAAAGCACTTCTGAAAGTTATTTTCATACTGAAATGCTTCCAAAAAAGCTTGTAACAGAAAACTCTGCTTAGCATCAATTAGTATAAAAAATTACAGGCCACAAAAAGACTGATTAATCTACTTCCTGCAGTTCAAATAAAATCTCATGACTCATGAGCATGACAGGTGCAAAAGAATTAAAGTCAAGGAGAGAATGCCACACTACCAATTTCAGACAGTTTTGCATTGTAGATACATTTAAATATAAGCATCTGAGGGGAGGGGGGGGAACCACCAAACTTATCTTACCCACCCATCACTGAGCTACTTCAGGTAGCTAGTGCTACCTTCAGAGACAGGCTGGAATTTTTGTGTGGTTTCTCATACGAGGCTTAAATTTATAGGATGATGACAATTTGCATGGTAGACATTGAAGTTGAGGAATTCTGGGAGATTGGATGAAGCAGAGAAAGAAAAATCCTTATTGAACATAAAGAAAATTCTATGGCGAAAAAGGCATTTAACTCAGAAAATGTAATTATTCATTTAACTAAAGCAAATAGTGCTAAGGCTAAAAAAAAAAAATCTAAAAAGCCAATAGAACATGAAGATCTTAACTAAATCCAGTTATCACAGAAAATGTAAAACTCTGATGGGAGAAGGATGTGGAGACATTTAATCACTCAGTACGACTGCTTCATGCCAGCTGTATGTAATTTGTATCATCTCCCTGTAAAGTAGGCACCTTCCTCAATCCTGGTTTTCAAAAGCCTTTGCTTAAACCAAGACTCATTTCTGGATCTTCTGCGCAACAGTCTTCAACTGACATAATTGCTCAAAAACCTGATCAGTGCTTTTCGGGTTTGTACAGCTTGGCTTTTGTTATGACAATTCTTCAAACACATTCCACCTCCTGCCCCCAGGTTTTCCTATAATCATGAGTCTAGTTAGATAAGTACTAGATTGAATAGCAATTTATAAGCACACAGCTAGAATGGTCTGGGGACTGTGCAATTTCACACTATGCTCTCCCAGATGTAGATCAGTAGACCTCGTAAATAGTTAGGATGATACTGCAGGTTGAGATATTCACCTTCAAGCCTCTCAGTCAAAGCAGAATTCCCTGTCCCAGGTGGTTCCAAATCAAATAGACTTGAGCTTCAGTTTCCCACTTCCTAGACTGGTCACTGAGACTCCTAAACACAGTCTGAACACAGGTCCCCAACAGCAGGCTGGTGAACTGTGGAAAGTGCCACGCCTCAGAACAGGTTTTGGTTTTAATACCATCAGTTAAGCAAAAGTGCTGCAAGGAACCCTTCCTGAAATCATATGGGCTGTTATTTTGATGTGTACTTGCCAGGTATCATTCTGACACACTCCCCATATTTTTTGTAATGCTTTACCCCTGCAAACTTACTCCACACAAGTCCCACTCATCATGATGCCATTAATTTCACTTAAATCATTCTTCCCTTGCTTTCAGTGGGATCATTCCCAGAGTAAGAGCCCTGTTGTACAAAGATGCATAGTCATAATCTAGTTCCTGCCGAATACAGCTGTGAGCAGTTATTGTACATGCCTTTGAGTTTAGTATTATGTAACCTTCCTTTGGCTTACCCACGTGGAGAAATATTAAAATAAATTAACATTTTACTGGTTCTCTAATTGGAAGTGTCTGTTCGAAACAAATATGTTTATCAAACAGTTTGACTGTGAAAATACATTACTGTAGCTGTAGTTACCCAAATTACACGCTGTCTAAAGCAAAAAGGGCAAAAGCCATCTGGCTCCATATAACTCACATTTTCTAGACAGCTTGCAGCTGGTTCTGATTAAGCAGCATCTCAGTACTCCCAGAGATCTATTTTTAACTCTGCAAGTTTATTTTTAGGGCTCACACATCCAAGGCACATGGTGTTTACATTAATAAATGAACAACCGCCTACAGTTAAGAAAAGCTTTGTGCAATTCTTGTGGCACAGTCACTGTGCAACATAGATGGATGGTTAAATAAAACATCATGTGTACTAATTTAAGAGCCCTTGCCCACCTCTTGGCTCTTTACAGGACTGCAGACAGCATCTCTGGAGAGCTTGAACGGCAGGAAGAAGAAGGTGCTAGACAACAGGATGATCTACTTCAGAAGTAACATTGGGTGGCATGTCCTAGGAAAAGAGCACATACCTACTGGCCCAACCTCTCCCTAGAAAAGTCTTTTTTTCATGTGGGACCTGTAGAGTGCCCAGAAAGCTCATCTCTCTATGCTATGCAGCCACATGTATAAGGTAGTGGAAATACTGTCCTTGCCATCTAAGCACATTAATGCCGAACAGGAAAACAACGTACAATTTAGAATTACTGAAATCTACTACTAAAGCCCTGAAATTGTCAGAACAGTGGATGTTGCAAGTCCAGGAAGCATCAGCTGACCTATTTGGAGATTTTTTAAATTTTTTTTATAGACAGACATACACACAGTTTACACATGACTTTTGACTGTGAAATACCAGCTCGTTCCTGTACCATCAAAACATCCCTTTCACAAGGATATTAAACACATACACCAGAAAGGTTAAAGGTAGGACATGTTTTAGGGTTGTTTTTTTGGGGGGGTAGGGGGCTGTGTGCGGGGTTTTTTTTAAGGTCTGTATTTTTTCATTCCATGGTACAACTGAACTGCAACTTCATATTTTGGGGGGTAAAAAAAAGATCAGTAACTAGCTATAATGAAGTTAAACATAGTTAAGCTAAAGCTAATCCATGCTACAATTTTATAATACTAATTCCATTTTGCATGGACTTGCAACCTATTCTATGCATAGACTACTGTGCGCAGTACATGCAACCTCCTCCACCTCTGATCCCTTACTCTTCCAAACCAAAGCACCAGCCAGCGTGAGTTGGCAAAGGGAGCTGCTAGCGCTCTTCGACAGGGTATGCTCCCAGAGTTTGGTTCTGGATAGTTATATGGAAAGAACTATTAATCCTGAAAGTAGAAGGTTTTTACTGCTTCCAGAAACACTTCCTAGACTTAAGAAAACACAAAACATAAGTAATCCAGATATCCCTTTAACAAGCAATCAAAGGAATTTGCTCTTCCAGTCCATACCCACTGAGTTACCTCAGTAATATAACAGACTTTGAAACTAGTGGCAGCTAAATACCTTAGAATCCCATCAGTGGGGATGTTTTCAGCACCATAAAGTACTAACTAGCTGTAAAGTGTTAGCCAGCTTTGAAACAAATCTCCATTTCAGCAGCTAGGCATGCAGAGCACCAGAGAAGCTGGTCCCGGTTCCCCCATGACATTGAGGACCAGTGCCAAGCGGAAGGGAGGCTATTTCCCCAGGAAGTTCTTTTAAAAAATTTCTTTTCCTTACTCACACTTTAGACACGCTTATTCTCGTGTATTCCTATGTTTCTGCACGTCTTCTCTCCACACTTTTTTTCTTATGTCCTTGTTCCTTATTCTTTTAAGTCAAGTCCAGCGTTTACCTCTCCCAGCCTCCACAGCTTTTAACATCTCCACTGCACCTCATTTTCCCTTCTCTATCTTACTTTCAAGTCACCGCGTCAGTGCCTTTCTTCCTAATCCTCCTCTACACGCAAATGCTGGTTTTGTTTCATTATTCAGTTGATTGGCTGAGGAGTTTCTCCCTATTACTGAAAGAACTATACTATTAAATTCCCATGTATAGACAGATCTGTACCCCAAAGACAGCTACTGCAGTCATTTGTTAATGTCTCCCTGCCAGAGAAATGAATGGTGACTCCCCAAGTCCATAGGTACTCCTAATCAGCTAATCAAAATCAAAATATTGTCATCTATCACAGATTCCTTGTATGGTAATATATTAAGGAGTGCTCACAAGAGTAGCCTTTCTTGCATGTTTGGTGAGGGAGGGTAAGTAGACCCCTCAAGTGCACCCATGAACACGTCGTGAAAAGCATGTTCTAATATACCAGTTTGGAAAGCTAAAACATTGATGAAGTCACAGAAATAACACAGGGGAAAGGTAATGTAGTATTTCATATAGCAGCACTATGTTTTGAGTTCCTCTCTCTTCTTCTACTCTTTACAAAATAGCTGAACAGAAAAGACAAAGCATTCTGTGGCTATTTCAGCATTTTCCTGTCTTAGCTTACACTTACTTGTGAATTTGTCCACAAAAAAACTGTCTAGGGCAACTGCTGAATGTTGTTGAAGGATATTCATCAGGATCTGAGGCAGCTTTTGAGCAACAGAAGAGTGCTCTCTGCACCCACAGCAACTACTGAAAGCTGAGTTGGGGATATCTAAATGAGCTGTATTCACTTTAAGTCACTAAAGATACACTTCAAGGCTAGAGGAAGAGTTGCAAGCACCTTAGGGGAAGCTGTGAAAAATATCCGATGTCTGTTTTCTTCATGCAGCTTAAAGCAGGTGTATTGTGCACTGGCCTCCATTGCAGGGTACTACCTCAAAATAGTATTGTCTCAAGATACAGAGTAGCTGTATTTTTTATACTGGTTATGCTTCTTTTTTTGCCCCCCCCCCCTTTTTCTTTTTAAGCAGGGGTTCTGTTATGTTTCTTCCTATTAATTACCTTCTCTAGAAATACAGTGCTGGCATCACTATTGAGACTCAGCTCCCTCTATCCTTAACAAGATCTGGTTAAACGCAGATGGAATATGGGCTACATGTCCTAGCAAGACAAAGGATTGCTAATGCTGTTCCCGAGTCAGAGTTGACCATTTCCTGAAATGGTTAACATATCTTTTTCCCCCTTCTGATTAGCAAGTGATGTGAGTCAGACAACACAGAGCATACACAGTAACTCACTGGTTTCCATACTTACAGAAAATGTCTTTTTCTTCTACCATGTCCCAGATCATGAATGGGATCCTTCATGAACGGATCCTTCATGATCCAATGAAATCCTTCATGAATTTCCCACTCATGTCAGACCATTCTCCATTACCCAACATAGGAACAGTCAAGAATACAGACAACATGAAACTTCTATAAATGGATGACACGGACATTCAGTTTTGAAAAACCCGTAAACGCATTTCTGCACAGCACAGATGCAGCCTTAAACAGCAATACACAGAGGAAGCCACATGTGAGCAGTTGTCATCTACATCACTCATGCCATGGCAATGTCCTACAGTCAAGTACTGAGGGGCACAGAACCTGGTTAATCCATAATCCAGACACCTGAGAGTGACTATGTCTGCAAAGTGAGAGTTATTAAGCAATGAGAGAGTAATAAACAATAATTACTTGCATAATTTTACTTTTATACAACAGAAATTTTCCTGTCACTTCCAGGTGACACCTTAAGAATGTAAGAAAAAACTGAAAATGTTAAGAGATTTAAAAGTGTGATCTACGAGAAAAGGTTAAAGAAATGGATTTTTACAATCCAGTAAAGAGAAGACTGGAAAGAAACACTAGCAAATGCTATTATAGAAGAACATTGAACAAGTGAGGGGGGAAAATAGCATGGCAGCGGTCACTAGTTCTCATGTCTTCAGATCAAACAGCCATTAACTACAATTGGTAACAAAGGGTACTTTGGGTAGGAATTCAGAAATACTAAAATAGCTCAGAGCTTTGTTTTGGCAGAAACTGCCAAAGTGTTAAACCAAAAACTTTAAACTCAAATATCCCATGTTTAATGAATGGGAGTTTTGTCAAACTGTCTCGGGTCGCCTTCCTTTCTGCCAGAATTCCCAGCCAGAGGCCAGCACCTGTGGGAGACTCAACTCTGTCAACCTCAATGTCTGTTCCAACACCAACACCATACATCACAGCCCCAAGAACTACAGTCCTCACCAAAATTACCCCAGAACCCCTGACAGCTGCTCAGCTTTGTCATAACTAAGATTTAAAAAAAAAAAAAAAAAAAGAAAAAAAAGCATTATCTAAGTATTACACGATTTCAAAATCCTCCCCCACAGCGAGCAACAGTCCAAAATAAGATCTTCTGTGTTAATCTCTTTCAGACCACATTAAACTTTGAAAAAAATTCTAAGAGTTTACAAATCTTGCATCTCTAAACTGCAATGTTAAACAGAAATAGATATAGCAAGTAGAAATATAAATAAAAAGAATAGGAACCTTATGTTTCTAAGTATAATCACACATGGAAATAGGTCATCAAGGGGGACTGTGGAACTCACTGTGTTGTTAGCTTTTAAAACAGGCATTTGTCTAGTCTTCATAAAGATGATCAATATTTTTTTTTAAATATACCCTGACGCAGGTTCAAAACGTGAATTTTGTAGGTTCAGCAGAACTTGGATCTACACCACAACATGCACATTATTGCCTGAAGTAAAGTCTGCCCCTCCCCCTGATTTAAATCATACCTTAAGGTCCCTCTAGACCTTCATTTGCTAAATGCTACAGAACAGTACTTAATTTCTAGATTAAGACATTCCACACACTATAACATTTTGGACTTTGTAATGAAGTTTTGAAATTGTCACCAGCTTCAAAATTAAGGTGCTACAAAATGGTGCTACAAAATAGTCCTACTTTTTGTGAGTTACCTCATCTGCAAATTACCTGTTGTGTTATAATTATCACTGCAGAAACACTTATTCAGCAGAAACACATCTGGGCTGCCAGAGACAAAATTAGGAGATGGTGCGTGGGTGGGAAAAAATTAAAAGTTGGCAACATGCCTTTTTTAGGGTATTCAATATAATCAACATTCATGCAGCTAATCTAATGAATGAAGAAACTAAAAGAAAGTTTTTATTCATGGTGTCTTATTTAAGTTTCTGTATAATATAACATTTTAGAAACAGTTACAAAAAATGTAGATGTTACGAATTCACATAGGAAAATATTAATTGCATGATCTTTCACCAAAGCATATTTTGCATACTTCTAACCGCTTTGTGTTGCATGTATCTTAATGAACATGAAAGAATGCCTGGCAGTCAGATGCTGAAATATCACTTTTAAGAAGTGGTACACTGTATGACAGATGATGTGACCTTGTTGGTTGTTTCTTTCAGCTACAGAGCTGAAAAACAAAAATGTTCACTGAGCCTCCAAATTTTGCATGGACAGAACTGGGAACTCTTAACACTTGGAAACCAGAAATGACCAGTAAAGTGAAGATGTGTGAAGAAGTCCTTAGTATTTCTCTCCAGCTTTACTTACGGCTCAGTAATCCCACAGTTCTGGAGGCTGACCATGCTTCTCCTGCTCAAGGATCACTCATGATCATTTCTTTCAAAGGTAGTACATGAGTTAAACACTCTTTCCTCTTCCCTCTTCCTTCCTCACCTTGCCAATGCCATTGATTGTGTGGCTATGTAGTAAACCACAACGAGGAACCATTCCAGGCTAAAAACCACCCTTTTTTTTTTTCTTGGGAACAGCTGAGCCTGGGTCCGTTCCCAAATCTGTTTCATCCTGTGGCCACACAAATTACCTTGCATGACCAAGCAATCAATGAGAATAGTGAGAAGAACAGGCAGGCTATCACTAGAGCTGCTTATTCTGGCACTGCCATTGAAAAAGTCACTTCTCAAAATGTAACCTCCCCTTGGTGGCTTTTTGAATCACGCAGTTCCCCTACTCACAGTCTCCCATCTGCTCTCCTACCCCAGCGGTGACTGTGTCCTGTCTTCTCCCCCCACTAAGACAGACACACAGCAATGAGTCTTGACACCAAATCATTTAAGTGACTGAAGTGAAACAGCCATCTGATGAGTAAAATCACGCAGGAGGTAAAGTGAGTTTGTAGCGATGCAGGGAACCACAAGCATCTTCCACAGTATTTTTTTTCAGATATAAAGAACCCTGCTAATGATGACACTGGAAAAGGATATTTTTGTTGTTAATCTGGATCCTGCAAAAGCAATTCTCCAAACCGAAACGTGAGGATTGACAGAGACAGAAATTAGGAAAGCAACTGACCTGCCCAATAAAATACAGCAATGAAGCACCCAGAAAGATCAAACTTTACTTTATAGCATCTGAGCAATATTAATTAGGTCTTTTCAAAAAAACAACACCTCAACCTCCCCCCCCCAACCAACATGCTAGACAGTACATTGAAACAAACAACGTTTGTAGAAGATCAAACAGATTATTGTGTATGCCAAGACTAAGAATGAAATTCAGATGCTGGGGTGGAGGAGGAGAAGAAGAAAAAAAAAAAACCATCAAGAGTAGATGCACTTATCCAGGATTGGTCCCACCCACCAAGGCATTAGGATTTCTCATACTCTGCACGGTCCAAGGAATACTCTGTATACATGACAATCCAGCTGCTTAGATAGGAAGTTCAAAGATGGTAGTGAGCCCCCTCCCCAGTAATATAAAAATCTAGGCCCTGGGCCATATGGAATTGGAGCACAGGATGATGCATGGCAACTGCTGAAATTAGATGGGGCAGGGACATTTCTTCTATTGAGCTGCTTCAGATCCTGACTTGATTTGGAATTACACAATATTTTTGTTCCCAGAGCAAGTTTGTATACTTAGCGAAGGCTTTACAGGTTACGCTAAAGAGTTTGCATCAAGTGAACCAAGCTTTTCTAAGGCAATGCAGGACGCTCCCATTGCGTAAGCTTCCAGCAAGCACAATGACTTCAGGATTACAGGCAGTAAAGTAGTAGAAGCAGAGCTGGTTAAAGGAGACTGGAATCCAAACTTCTCTGTTTGGAGGCTTTCCAAACTCACTCAGAGTGATGGCGAGCTTCTATTCAGTAAAAACACATGCATATTTTGTCATATATTTAGTGACAAGTGAAGCAACTTCTAGGTGGCTGTTGGGATTTATAGCTTGTAAGGATGAGCCACGTGAGAAATTAGCCCCCCCCATCATTATCCAGCATAATCCAATGGTTAATTACCAACACCGTTGAAAAAAAGGAGTCCCATTTCATCTGAGTTTGTCTTGCTTCAGCTTCCAGCCACAAGATATCATTAAATCTTCCTTTTAGGAGTAAGTATCTTATGTACCAGAAATCTTTTGCACATTAGCACTCATATATATAAAAAGAATCATCAATCACATTGTCTTTTAACCTTCAGCAAAAGAAAACAGACTGGATGACTGAATTTCTGAAGTTTCTTTAAATAAGGTATATTTCCAGACCTTGTATTATTTCTGTAAGCTCTTCTTCAAAGCCCCTTCTGAAGTGTTGCTATCAGAATTAGAACCAGTACTCCAAGAACAGTTTTGTTCACTTAGACTAAATGCAGACTGAAGGAAAAGTTTTGCTTGACCCTAACCACGTCTCTGTTCTGTGTCGAAAAGGAAACAAAGACATATTCATTCCTGACTAATCCAAAGCTTCTCTCTGCTCCATCCCCAACACTGGATCTGGCCACTGAAGCGGAATCATTACTTACTCTCAGCATTCAGCTTCCATGTCATAAAGAAGCCTGTGTGCTTTACTAGCTACTGCAGGGCACTACCTTCCCTTTTCGTGATTCAGGGTGTTTATCCTGACTTACAACTCATAATCAAGCACTCCTGTGTACAGACAGTCAAAAACTGATAGTGGAGAGCTATCAAGAGAGGACTTTCAAATCAGGGCCCTAGAGCACACAACCTATGAGGAGAAGCTGAGGAAGCAGAGTTTTTTTAGTTTGGTGAGAAGATGACTAAGGTGGTGGTTTAAGAGCAGCCTGCAACTACTTGGAATGGAGTTACAAACACCACGCAGGCACATTTTTCTCAACAGTGTTAGATGACAGTGTGTCCTGGTTTGGGCTGGGATAGAGTTAATTTTCTTTCCAGTAGCTGGTATAGTGCTATGCTTTGCATTCAGTCTGAGAAGAATGTTGATAACACACTGATGTTTTCAGTTGTTGCCAAGTAATGTTTATACCAAGTCAAGGATTTTTCAGCTTCTCACACCCAGCCAGCAAGAAGGCTGGAGGGGCACAAGGAGTTGGGAGGGGACACAGCCAGGGCAGCTGCCCCAAACTGGCCAAAGGGGTATTCCATACCATGTGATGTCATGCCCAGTATATAAACTGGGGGGGAGTGGGGCTGGGGGGGGATCACTGCTCGGGAACTAACTGCACACCCGCCAGCAAGTGGTGAGCAATTGCATTGTGCATCAGTTATTTTGTATATTCCAATCCTTTTATTATTATTGTCATTTTATTATTGTTATTATTATCATTATTAGGGGGTTTTTTCCTTTCTGTTCTATTAAACTGTTCTTATCTCAACCCATGAGTTTTACCTTTTTCCTTCCAATTCTCTCCCCCATCCCACTGGTGGGGGGAGTGAGTGGCTGCATGGTGCTTAGTTGCTGGGTAGGGTTAAACCACAACACAGTGAAAGGCTCAACAGCCACAAATTCTAACTTGGAGGCTCAGGCTTCTCACCAAGAAGACAGCACAGTACTCGAGCAAGATACCCATAGAAGCTCTGCAAATCTCCAGCCCTCGAGGGTTTCAAGACTGATCTAGAGAACATCATGCCCAACCTGATCTGGTGTTGGCAATAGCACTACAGGACCTCTAGAGGTCTCTTCTAATCAATATTCTATGATTTTCCTCTTCTTAAGTGCTACATTCTTTGTTACTTTTATTTGATTAATATGCATATTTTTCAAAAGAATTTACTTTATCAAGTGGGATTATATAACCTTATATAACCAAATTTGTTCCAGTATAACTGATCTTAGCTTTACCAGAATTATTTCTTTTCCTCTAGATAACTGATAAAAATACTAAGTAATGTTAAACTAGTAATAAATTCCTACAGATGTCTACTAGGAAAACCTTCAGGGGATAAGAATTTTCCCTATGTTCAACGGTTTCTGAAACCTGTTAGTCAGTTTTTATTTCATTTAAGGCTGTAATGATTTTGGATAGCATTATTTTTAACAGATTGTCACATACCACAGAAGTCTAATTATATTCCTCAACAATTATCTTTATCAAGCAAGCCTTCTATCATCAAAAACATTAACGATTTTTCTGAAAACTTTTTTCTTAGAACCATGTTAGCCAACATGAGTTATAACATCATATTTTCACTCTATTGAGAATGTAATCTTCTGATTGGCTTTCCTAAGGTCACCCAAAATATAAGCATATATATTTACCTATTTAAAGTATATGTATATCTACTTAAAAAATAAAATAGGGCATTAGCTTTATTTTATAGCATTCTGAAGTCTGGTTTAGAACATTTAAAAATCTGTTTAGCCAGTTATAATAATATTCTTGTATGCAAGTTATCCACATCTGTATGCTTAGCATTACATCTGATGTTTAATATTTAATAATGTGTTAAAAAACACCTGATGTTTACTATTTGAGTACTGGTGAAGTACAACTTTTTTTTGTTGCTCTGAGATGCAAAACCAAAAAACTAACTTCCCCAACAGCTAACAGAGAAGTATTTATTGCCCTGCCCACAGTGTTAACACTTTTATGCAGCGCTAAACACCACCACAGGCCAATGCCATTGAAAAAGATACAATAGGAATAAATTATATTTCATTGAGGATGATTCTTTCAATCTGGAATTGTCTTTTTGTACCCTTTGTCTTGCACCTACGAGGAATTAGATGCTTACCCAGAACCAGTTATATCCTGATACCTAGCAAAATTGAGCACAGTCTTAGTTTACATGCACTGAAAACACAGCCTTTGGCAAGCAGCAAGAATTAAGGCATGGAAAACGGTTTACAGAATACTTCTGCATCAAAAGCCCAGATCTCCCATAACAAGAGAGCTGTTCGGAGTTTTGTTCTGTGAGTAAACTCAATTTTTTTTCAGGATATACCAAAGCATACTAGCTGGGGAGTCAAAAGCCATTTAAGTAATTTATTCAATTTATATTGCCACACTGACTTAAATTAAATTTAGGTGGGCTTGTTCCCTAGACTCCAGCGAAAGTGTAACTGTGCCATCTTGGTTTAATTAACCAATCAGAGTAAAAATTCCGACAACGCTGAAAGGACAGTGAAATACTGTGTTTTGTCAATGGACAATAGATTTGCTATTTTGAGAGGTGTGTGTTTTAAGTGTCTAAGTGAACACTGAGGATAAATTATATACTTAAAATGAGAAAAAGTTTGCACCTCTAGTTAAAAAAAAAAGCCATTCTGAAGAATCTTTACAAGCTTTATAAACCATACTGAAATAAAAAAAAAAAAAAAAATCTTTCAAGATTTATTCCCAGAGGGCTAATTTAGCTGTTAAAGCACTACTGCTCAAAAAGTAAGACCTGTGCTTTGGCTATGCAGACCAACAAAACAATTATTTTGAAAGACAAATTCCTAGACAAAAACGTCTGGTAGCCAATGTTTACAAGTGATTCCTGAAAGGAAAAAGCAATACAATTGTCATTTTCAAGCACAGTATCTCTTTGAAAAGATAGGAATTATTTGTGTATGCAGAGGTTAAAATTCGCATGCATATATCAAGTTAAAGCACCACAAAGTTATAGCAAAAAACACTCTCCAGACTTGTTCAGTTAACCTGAATCTGCAGAAAGTAGTAACTAATCCCACAACACACTGGGTAGGTGACTTATGTTGTCATTATTTACTTAAACCTTGGAGAGTTAGCACACAAAATGATAGACCCCCATGAACATGCGCAAGTGTAAACACACAAATGAGAGCAGGACCATGACACTTCAATGTTTTGATTATCAATTTTAATGGTAAATGGTGTAAATTACTTCTAAGAGGAAACAAAAGGAACATAAAAGTAGCACAAGGTATTTACAAACTTTAATTACTAGCAAGTGAACAAGATAATGCTTTTTTATCTAATGCATGCACAGAGCATTTTAGTCATTATTTGGTTGTCTTGTATATTAAATCCCCAGTGGCAGAACACATTTTGGATCCAAATTTTTCATTCATGCTTGTGAATTATTGGGATTTTACCTAGAAACACCTAGATAAGGATGTAAGGTTTAAACTATTATTAGAAAAAAATAGAAAGACAGAAAGAGAGTCTATAAACCGCAACTTCTTTTACATGTCATAAGGGTAAAACTAAGATTTATATCAGACTGAGGCTATTTTGGACTTCCGTAAGGAGATTAAAGAGGTCAAAATCTGAGCTGCACATCTGAGTCATTCTTTGCATTGAAAGTTAAAAAAAAAAAGCAGGGGGTGCAGCGGGGGAAGAATCCTTCTTCTAAACATTTCATTAAGGCTGAGCTTATAGATGTTACTTTTTTTCTTTTTGATATCTTAAAGAGCTGCAGTACTCTGTCACACATAGATAGATAGAGATAACATATCTATTAATAGATAACGTATCTATTAACCCTGAAAGTTATTGGGCCATTTTCAGTGAATTACCAAACATATAACTAATCCAATCTTTATGCAAGTGATTTTTTTTTTTTTTTTATCAAAGGAGAAGTCATCACAAAGTCATCACAAGGAACAAATGCATTTGATTCTGTCAGTCTACAGTCAGAGGTCTGAAAAACATCCATGCACTCAGCTTCAATGGAACTTAAACACCTGCCAAAACACACCTATTTCTATAAGAAGAGATTTTAGCCTTCTGGTATTATATTTACTACTTTGTTTTAGACTCAAAGTTCTCTTCAATCTTTTCACAAAAAGATACACATTCATCAAAATATTCATCTGTTCACAGCATCTACTGCTCGTGCAGAGATGGTTACTGGACTGCAATGCAACCTTTCACTGCATTTTAATTTTAAAACAGTAGTGGAAATACCATTTTGGAGCATTTTCTATACTTAGTCTTTACTAATATGTGGAAAATGATTTATGGAAAAGCAGAGCAAAGCAGAACAAGAAAACAGGGGGAGTCAGCTTTGCAGAGAGGAAGAACAAGCTATTCCTCAAGAGGAACAAACAAACACCTATTAAAGAAATTCAGAATCAAGATGACAGAAGAGTGATCCAAAAGTAGGAACCGGCAGAATTCAGCACACAGCTCCTCTCTCTTCCCACTCAGTTTATTAAGAAAAGAAAAATCACTTTCTGACTGACTACAGCAACAGGCAGCTCTTACAAGATACTAAAGACCTGGAAAAATAAGCAATGTTGTTGAAGAGCAGAAAGAAGTTTGAACAGGGATTTCCAACTTATTATGTATCAGACTGGAATTTTAATTCAGTAATTACAGATAGATAAAAGAGCTGATTTCACCTAGATGCAAGTAAGTAAACTGTACACATTTTGAACTTGTTCTCTTCAGCAGCAGGCACATGTTGACATGCTTTTGAAATCCAGAAACAGTGAAAAGCTCTCTCATCCTAATCAATGACCAGCTTTCCACAGCAGCATTTCACTTGTTTACAACAGTAAAAGGAAGAAACTGGATAAACTGGATGTGTGCTTTACCACTGGGAGACTGTGATACCAAACGCTGCTAATTTAGCAATAGTTTGCAGCATCTAGAAACCTGCTGGACAGGTCAGAGTTCAGGCATCTTCCTTTCGTCATTATCTATTACTATCATAGAATCATAGAATCATAGAATCATTTCGGTTGGAAAAGACCTTCGAGATCATCGAGTCCAACCATTAACCGTGCCCCCTAAACCATGCCCTGGAGTACCCTGTCCACTCGCTTTTTGAATAACTCCAGGGATGGTGACTCAACCACTTCCCTGGGCAGCCCATTCCAATGTATCATCTATTAACATTACTCGCCCCTCTTCCCTAACAGAAATGATCCTACCCCCAGTGATTCCATGAACGACTTCAGGGGTTTTGGGGTTGTTTGTTTGTTTAATAGAATTGATTCCACTGATTCCAATGTTACTTTTAATTTCATGGTAAAATGCGAAGCAGAAAATCTGAAAGATCTGGGTGACAGGAGAGGCAAAGGGGAGAAGAGATGAGATCTCTCTGGACTTATTCCCCTTCTCACGTTACAAAAAGAAAACCTAGGGTCTTCATGCCTCTGTGATCTTTATCTTTACAGAAATATTTATAGTCCACCCTTCCCCATAGGTGCTGTTATTCTTTGAAAAAATCTGGGTAAGGAATACTGTATTAAATCAACACATGCTTTAAATGAAGCAACCTCCAGTTCAGAAGAGTTAATATCCTTTGCAAGGGTTGGAATCCTCAGAAACTGAGCTGGTAGGCACACAGCAGGCACAATCCCCAACCACACCATCATTTAAACAGAAGATACCCTTCAAAGTATTAGACAGTTAGAGACAAATAACTCCAAAATATTAATTCACCACTGGGTATTATTTAGTATTAAAAAAAAAAAAAAAGTCTTCCTCAAAATAGTAAGCTATTTATTTGTTCTTATATGGCATAGTCATTTTCTCTTTCTGTCCAATGCTTTGTATCCACACAGATCATTCAGAACATGCAATGGCAACAGGATGTAAACATTTCCTTAATGATCTTACAATTTATAACAAGCAAAGCAAACAACCAAACATCAGCACCTTCCCCTGTTGGGATTTAGCATTTACTTTATAGCTCTACAGATTAGCAAGAGCCTGGTCCCTGAAGGTTCAAAGAGTTGAGATCAATTTAATAGGTTATAGTGTTGTTGCAAGTCAATGTTGCTACACTGGAGACCTGTTCACTACATCATACAATGTAAGGAAATACTTATGTGCATTGGTGCTGCAAATAAACGCTATCCAAAGAGGTTCCTCAGATAATATTTGAACAAAACATGCATAATTTTTGCTTGTTCCACATCAGGTCTTTAAATGGACTTTCTGACAATTTAGGTATGAAGGGAATGCAATTCTAAAGAAATAAGTATCTTCTTCACTTAGCGTATCACATTGTAAAAATACAGAGAAATTTAGCATAGCACACAATGAAGCTTTCTACAGCATTTCAGAATTTTTTCATTGACAGAACAAGCCATCCATGAAGTGGGCTGGCCTATACCATTCATCTACAGAGCAGCACTGCTTTACCAGTTTGCATCTTGTTGTTTTCTTCTCTTTTTTTTTTTTATTTAAAGTATACTTATCTTCTGTATACATACACAAGCTATATGTATGTGGGCTAGATAAACTGTAAAATGAAAAAGTACATCTACCATTCTGTTGTAGCCTACAACCATGACCAAAAATATTGACATTACAATATATTATGGAAATTTTCACGGGTCTTACATATAAGACACATGGAATGGTATTCAAATGAGGTAGCATCCTGGTATCACCCAATAGAAAAAGAGTGGTTTTAAATACTGTCTGTATTAAATGGGAATGCTTAAAAGTTTCCTGCTTAGAAATTATTTTAAACTGACCTAACCACTGGCTGTAACTGAATATAGCAACCTGTTCTCTGAAGAAGCACAAGATTCTCAGGACTAAAAAAGCAAGAGCACAAAACCCCCTACCCTAACACTATTAGACACATCTCCATCAGGCTTTTGCCATTTAAACTATGTGCCATAAATGCAAGAACTGCCTTCCACAGGCTCACCATCACAGGAACAAGCTGCTCATGTCAGTGCCAATCCAATTAACTTTGCTTTTGGAATACTAGGAATACTTCCTCAACTATTGCAGTGTCTTACAAGTGAAACAAGTACATCTTGGTATCTATTTATAACCTCAAGTTAGAAGTTGAATCATAGAATAGTTTGAGTTGGAAAGGACCTTTAAAGTTGGATGGAACTGCCCTTCTATGTCTCCATCTCATAAGGCTCACCTTCTGTCCTGGTTTCAGCTGGGATAGAGTTAATTGTCTTCCTAGTAACTGGTACAGTGCTATGTTTTAAGTTCAGTATGCGAAGAATGTTGACAATGCTCATGTTTTCAGTTGTTGCTAAGTAGTGTTTAGTCTAAAGTCAAGGATTTTTCAGCTTCTCAAGCCCAGCCAGTGAGAAAGCTGGAGGGGCACAAGAAGTTGGGAGGGGACACAGCCAGGGCAGCTGACCCAAAGTGGCCAAAGGGGTATTCCATACCATGTGACATCACATCTAATATAGAAACTGGGTGGAGTGGGGGTGGGGGGAATCGCCGCTCGGGGACTCACTGGGTGTCGGTTGGCGGGTGGTGAGCAATTGCACTGCGCATCATTTGTACATTCCAATCCTTTTATTATTACTGTTGTCATTTTATTATCATTATCATTATTAGTTTCTTCTTTTCTGTTCTATTAAACCATTCTTATCTCAACCCACGAGTTTTACTTCTTTTCACGATTTTCTCCCCTCGTTTCCCTTTCACTGAGGGAAAGAAAAATTAGGATCCCGTGGGTGATGTTGCCTTTGAATACTACAGCTCTGTATGTGCCACAGAGGTGTTTTGACATTGTTGGTGAAACAACCTGGAGTTTTCACAGGCAAACTCTAATGATGGGGAACACTAAGGACTAGATTTAGAGATATTTAGGCACCTAACTCGTACTGAAAGCAATGCTTCTAAAGTGTCTAAATACCCTTACAGGTAATCTGATTATATTGAAAGTTTCTGCTTTATTGGATTTGGAAAGACAGCAAACATGAATGCATATTTACAATTTGTTTTTTCATAGCAATAAAAGTATTGGAAAACTTACTTTCTTTTTGTGAGAGCCAATTTAATTTTTGGTTACTTCTGCAGACTATATCTAATGCAAGATAAGAAACGTTAGAAAGATACCCAATCGACTGGAGTATCTTGGAATTTGAACTGCGTGTTTAGGAAAGTACAAGATTATTTCATATTAGTCACCACTGCGATACAAATAAAACAAAAGCATGCCTTTCTGCCGAATGCCCCATCATGCTTTGTATGGATAATTCACTGCATGCAGCAAATTGCATTGTAAGAAAAAGAGGCTGAGTATGAAACCCAGCTATGCTTGACTCCATTTAATGTAAAAGCAGTTATTGCCAGTTTTCAACACTGCAATCAACAATTCTCAAAAAATCCTCACTGAAATACATTTCTATGAGATAGGGCATCTAGCAGATAAATACAGCTCACTATTACAGTGTTTGCCCTGATGCTTTTATAGGCTGTTTGCACAAAACCAAAGCAGTCATAAAATAAGCCACCTGTAAAGTGTTATTTTACCAACAGTACCAGAAATAGATACTTCAAGTGTGGGTGAACAAAGTGAGAACCATATGGGACGTTGCACAGATTTGAATTGGGGACTCTCGCTCCTCAAAAGAACTGAAGTCGAGGCATGTTCCATATGCAGCATTCTGTTTTCTTGGAAGTTTGAACATTGGGTACAGCTACTAATATTTCTACTAATATTTCACTTTCTATCAGGTGAACCTGCAGTAACTCATTTTGCAGGCATCAGTTAAAGCAGGTTCAGAGACCACTGTTAATTACACATCCTTAAAGGGGGAAGCTCTGCAGAGAATGCCCAATGTGGGCAAATATGACTTTAAAGCTAAAAAGAAAAATAACAGAATACCAATTGCAGTCTTTCTTTAATGAAGCAATTGTGCAACGGCAGAAAATAAATTAATGACTAAATACAAATATTAAGAATTAAAATGTTTTAAGATGCCTATTCATGTGCAATCATGATTATTCAGTTTCTTAATAAACTCTACAAAAATGTTTTAAAACCACTGCAGGATTATACTGGCTTTATAGTTCAACTGAGAAGGTATCCCCAAAATAGCCTTTTCTGCCTGTATAGCCATTATCCTGTTTTATAAGACAGTCATATCTTATCAAGCACAGCTGGCATATCAGTCACCTGCCAAATCCATTTCATCAACACAAAGAATTATTTATACCCTAATACAGGACAGTGTTCTGCAGGAGTGAGGTATAAATATAAACAAACTGACCTGGTGTTGTGGAGCTCATTGCTCTTGAAGGAATGGTAACTTGTTGATGGTGTAAAGCCAAATTGCAGCAGAAGTTGTTCAGGTTTTGAGGTTCTCCCAGAAGTGAGGTGAATCTGAACAAAATAAAGAAGAAAAAACACCTTGACTATATGTTAACAACATCGTATTTTTTTAAGAGATAATTGTGTCAAACACACTTAGAAGAACATTTGAAATTTCTCACACTAAAGGTTCTTTTTTTTATGTACATTTTTGCTGTAAATTCAAGAGCTGATGGCCACTGAAAACAAGACTAAAATTAAAAGATCCTCAAGCTTCAGGGCAGTCCAGAATCAGATACAAATTTGCATTACAGCCTATCTATAGTCACATAACAATACCAGAAAGTAAAGGATGAACTGGTCCTTTCTCTTTCTGCTAAGATCGGGGAGTTATATGAACTAGAGTTTGAAAGACTTGAGGAAGAAATAGCTGGATTATATACTTAGGGCTAAGCAGTGGCCAATTCATAGTTTTACTCTTACTGTAGACATTTGCAGTCGGCATTGAAACATGAATGTGCAGAAACAGGTCTGCATTCAAAAGCCTTTCTGGAAGAGCTACTACTTCCTTAACAGTGTTTACACAGTTCATGAATAGAACTTGTTGAAATAATTAGCATAGTTGAATGGGTCTCCCACGACTAGCTAATGACATCTCTGACACCATGAAGATAGCTGCTAATAGCGCAGGCTGCTCTAGAGTAAGGCAAGGAAGGTTCTGCAATTTGGCTGAATCCTTTCACAGTCCTGTGGCATTCTCAGTTCAATGCAGAAGCAGAGGCAAAAATGTTCCTCTAATACTCCCATCTGCTGAAAGGTTAAAGCTGCAGAGAAGAGGCTTTCAGGGAACTAAAATATATTTTCATTCAAGCATGATATAAACAGCATAATGGGAGAGAGGAAAAGGTTGTAGTGCATTAGAATGACTGTGACTGTCCTATTCAGCCACTGCTCCTGAAGCACCTAAGTAGTCAAAGATATTCTTAGTGCTGAATATTTTAGCAGCTTTTGTCACTTTTTTTAAACCACCAACTGCACATTTAGTTTCAAGCTGAGCTCAGCCAAATTTCAGATAGTAAATTACATTTTAACCAAGTATAATCATTTAAGTTTAGCATCACTATCATTCAAGAAAGGGAAATCACACATTTAGATAAGTAACTTCTGCATTTATGCCCTCAAAAGTAGCCTGCTCAAACAGGCATGATATTTGGACACATCCAGTACTCCAGCAGAAAGCATCTGTAAAACCAAAATTCATGATACTTCACAAAAATCCTAATTACTTTCCCTTGCTTACCTCATGCATCAAATCTCATCAAATATCAGATGGAACTGCTATTAAATTGAACAACCTCTACTGATAATCTAATCCAAAACCTCTATTTGGGCACATCTTTACCTTGACTGAGGCAGGCAAGTTACTTCCCCGTATAGCTCCAAGTTTCATCAATATAAGTACAACCAATGCACAATTCAGGCTCGACAAGTTTTAAGATTTTATTTCATTTCAGAGAGCTCATTACTATCCTAGCAGCTACACAGATCATGAAGAACATTTTCCAGTGAATCCGATGTCCATTCACTCAGTATCCAGCCTCAGCTGTGACTATGCAGTATCTCAAAGAAGTAAATAAATGGATATTAATGCTTAACTATGGACTTTACTGGAGTGAATTTTCAGCAGAGATTTAAACTAAACATAATAGAAAATTCTGGGCATTAGGATTTGACAATATTCTAAGGGAAACACTTAAGATCACCATAGCTAAAACTGTAATTTTGTCTAATTTCACTTCGTGTAGACCCTCCCACCTAAGTGGATGTTTGAAGCTAGTACAACCAGAGAATGTGCAGTCAGTTCAGACTGCACACTCAAACAGCTAGGCTTTCACCTCACAAACCAATCTTCGGTTTTTACCCCAATAAAGACAATGGCAAGTAATTGGGATAGTTGTGTGTGAAAGTGAGAGAGATCAGTGGATATGACTGGCATGCTCCTGTCAGCACAAATACTGACATTCCACGCTCCATCAAAACAACGGTCCCACCAATCCTGAACTACTGGATTGTGGATACCAACCTTGCTGAAACTCTGTAGAAGGAAGCTGCTTCATAGCTCTTCCATGCTCTTCTGGAGCAAGGAATGCTTACCCTTGGAGGAGGATCAGGTTAGGGCAGACTTAAACAAGGTAGACATACACAAGTCCATGTGACCCGATAGGATGGATGCTCCCATGAGTGCTGAGGCAGCTGGACAGTATCACTACAAGGCCACTCTCAGATTACCTTTGAAAGGTCATGACCGTCAAGGGAGATTCACAAAGACCGGAAGAAAGCAAACATTACTCCTGTCTTCAGGAAGGACAAGAAGGAGAATACAGAGAACTACAGATCAGTCAGCCTCACCTCAATTTCTGGAAAGGTGATGGAGCAAATAATCCTGGAAACAATTTCCAAGTATGTGAAGGACAGGAAGGTGATGGGAAGTAGCATATATTTATGAAGGAGAATCACACTTTGCCAACCTGATAGCCTTCTACAATGAAATGACTAGCAACACAGATGAGGGGAAATCAGGGAATGTTGCTTATGTTGGCTTTAGCAAGGTTTTCAGCACTGTCTTCCATAACATCCTCACAGACAAATTGTGAAATACAGATAGATAAGTGGACAGCGGGGTGGCTGAAAACTGGCTGAGCTGCCAGGCTCAAAGGGCTATGATCTGCAGCCCAAAGTCCAGCTGGAGGCCAGTCACTTTAACGGAGCACCCAGGGGTCAATACTGGTGCCAGTAGTGCTTTTCATTAAGGACCCAACTGATGGTACAGAGCATACCCTCGGCAATTCTACAGATGATTCAAAATGGGGAGGAGACGTTGACAGAGCAGATGGTTGTGCTGGCATTCAGAGGGACTTCAATAGGCTAGAGAAAATGGGTCTACTGAACATACATGACAAGGTTTGGGGAGGGTGGGAGGGCTGCAGAGGTGGCCTCTGTGGGAGAAGGTAAAGGGCTGCCATGTGCCAGTCACAGCCGGTCCAGTCGGCCCTGCAACAGCCCCAGCGCAAGCCAAAGCTTATTAGCCCATAGCCAAAGTTAGTGGAGCCTCTGTGAAAACACATTTAAGGGCAAAAAACACTAGACCGGGGCGAGGAAGAAAAGTGAGAAACGGAAAGAACACCAAGGTCAGAGGAAAAGGAGGTGCTCCATCGCAGAGCAGCTAGGTAAAGAGCAGTGAAGAAGATGGCGCCAGACTCTTCTCAGTGATGCCTAGTGAAAGAAGAGGCAATGTGCTCAAACTGAAATATGGGAAATTCCATTTAAACATTAAAGGGCACTTTTTAACTGTACTGAGGCCAAACATCTCAGAAACAGACTGCTCAACTAGTTTGTTGAGCCTCCATCCTTGGAGATTGTACACCATCTTTAGCAACCTGCTGTAGTTGACCCAGCCGTGAAGAGGGGCATGGACTAGGTATCTCCAGAGGTCCCTTCCAACCTCAGCTACTCTGTGATTACACAATGTGGAAGTTAGGGATTTTTCCCTTTCAAGATCACCACAGACAGCATCAGCACTGGAATATTCATTGCAGTTAAACCTACTGAGAATAACTCCTGTATAAGAAAGCATTCTGCTGGGATCCCCATAAAAAGATTTCTGTTAAGGAATTTTGTAAATTCAACTGCACTGGTAGTCTTACATTTTATGAAGTGGTGGTTGGCATCCTGCCCGATACTCTACTTCCATATATTTCTTGTAAATGCAAAGCTTTCACTAAGCTGAATGTTGTTGTTCAGGTTCAGTTTTAACAACTCCTCGCAAATATGATACAAGGCTCATATTGCCAAAGCTCACATTTAGAACCATGAAAAATTCCACATCACCATATACAGAATTATATTCATAACACAGACACTCTCATCCAAATACACTTCTACTGATAAGCTTACATGCTTCATTTCTTTCCTTTTACTGAAGGAATGTCATAGAGTAAATTAGACACTATGAACTGCAGTGCCACATTTTTTAATGTTAGCACTGAACCAAAGGAAAAAAGCATAGTGCTGGCCACAGTACATTGTAATTTCATGGGGAGTACTGGGGTCCTTGGGAGATGCATTTGTACTCTACCTCCACTCACAAAAACCAGCACACAGTTCCTGATCGGTCAAATCTTGACAATACTAAGGTACAGCAAGTGGCTCCAGGATTTAGTATAGACTAGATGCACTTCCTAAGGCATTCCATTTTAACTGGATGATAATTCATCCTTTACTCGTTATCAACTTGGCATATTAGGCTATAGCACAACATACAGCAAATTAACTTCTACCTTCAGATATATCACTGGAGGTGACGCTACACATCAGTGATTTGCATTTACTCACCCAAGAACAATGAACCTTGTCCTTTTTCTTCAAAGCTAATTCAGTAGTTCATGTGTTCCAAGGACTGATGCATCTTTGAAACTGCTACAGAAGACAGTGCAAGATGGAATGTAGGTCTTCATGCCCACTGGCCACCATAAAGCTTATGGTTCTCATGACTATAAATAGGTATAACATTTTCAAACACAACTAAGCATTTCAAGTTAATAACATTCCTTTAAACTGTCATCTCTCACTGTGCTGTCCCAAGACTATATTCACTGACTACCTTTTTTCTATCTTGTGCCTATACTTCAAAATTTTGGGGGAATTGAGTTTCTGAAATAGGATGCAATGAATACAAATTAACAGAATTGAGATGAAATAGATATTTCTACTTCTATTTCCCCCTTCCCCAAGATGAATTTTTCATGAGGACTTCTGAAATTAATCCATAGGCACACGTTTTTCAAAACCACATCCTGGAGGTATCTTCCAGATCTTTCTCTTCCAGGAGGATTTTTTACCCAACTCCAAAATACCTCTATTTGTAAAAGGGTTTAGAAAATCATTATGCAAAGATTTTGCGGATAAAAATATAGAGTGATACACTTCATTAAGTTCTGAACATGACAGGTTGGCACCCCTAATAACACATCTAGTCGATTCTCTGCTGCATATATTGTTTTAAAATAGCTTTCAGTTACTTATCAACAAAATTGTTATTTGGAATTGAGATCAAAATGCTGGGGGCCATTCACCTCAAATGTCACAAGAAAGGAACAGTAATCACTTCTTCTCACAACAGCTTGTGAGTTAAAAAACTGCATCTAAAACAGCTGTCAGAATTGGTACAAACTCTGTTGTCCAATGAGCAGTTTAGCAAAAAGCACAATTAAAAGAAATCAGAAAGGTTAAAAAAATAAAAATAAATAAAACAATACAACAACAAGAATTGTTCTCTACAGGACATGAAAAACGTGATAGTTAAAAAAAGAATATATCTTTCAAATGAAAGATATTTTACAAAAAAAAAAATTGAATAGGTATTCATACTGTATATAATGAAAATCAGATTAAAAAAAAGAGATCAAGCTATAGATCCTAAAAAAAAAAAATAATAATAATAATGCATGACAACATAAAGACTGGAAGACAAATTACAGTGAACTTTTACTAAAGTGAATTTCACCCACGTAAGCCAAACCCAGCGTGCCAAATCTAACCCTTCTAACCTCAGATGAACCTTCAAAATTTGATTAGGAAGTGAGCCGGCATATGCAAAAGCAGAAAAATAAGATCATACTTGTTAAGAAATGTTGGTGTGAATTCTAAAAACAAAGGACTTAAAGACATCAGCTCAAAGAGCAAATGGCTATATGATCTTTTATACTATTTCTATTATATCTGGTTTACAAATATAAAATAAGAATAAGCTAGACGAAAACCAGGACATTATGCAGCATAATGCTATCATGCAGTGACCTTTATATGCAAGTACAATGCAGATTTACTAGCAGCACTATCAAAGTCCAGCCCAATAACTATTAGGGTATATAACTGCTTTCAGTGAGAATTTAGCGGTTCCACAACAAAGCCTCCAGTATCCGGAGCTCAGTGCAGGATTAAGTATTTTACAATAAGGTATTCAGGTATCTTATTCTTAATTAGGCATCTACTTAAAAACTTTTTGAAGTCTATAACAATTTTGCAGTACATATCTTCGAAGGTTCGGTACTAAAGAACTACTCTAGCAGCAAGTTATGGACTGTCATAGTCTTTATATTTCCCCATCAAAGTCATTTTTTGACACAGTGCCTAACAGAAAAGTATGTCTTACAGAGTCTGTAAGGAATCCTCAGCTATACTACTAACATATAGCTATTTCTTTTGAAGAGTAAGTTACATCACTGTACTTTTCCCATTACTCATATGCAATATAAAGCAGTTTTATACCTCGAGAATGCTGTTAGCATACTACTCATGCTGTTGTAAGTGGGAAGGCTCAGACTTCTGTCCAGTAAGACAAATCCTCCTTTCTGAAGCTCTCTTAAGCAAGGAAAAGAGCCATACAGCCATTTGGTCAATCTCTTTTATACTTGCCATCTACTACAAAGATGAAGCAAACAAGATTTCTAAAAAGCAAGATGAGATGATGCCTTCCATCAAAATTGAGCCTTAGGCCTCAATCATCAGGATTAAATAATGTGCTGCCGAGCAGCTGGCTGGACTTCTGCTATGCCAATTACAAGAAATTGGCACAAGCTTCTGCTCCGTTTCCCACTGAAGCCAGTTGGAAATATGATCTAGCTAAAAACAACCTTTTTTTTCAGCCTCATCAGGTTTTTGAACTTGTTCACCACGCACCTGCAGAAATACTTCTGCTGCAGCTTAAGTTGTCCTGGCTCCCTCCTCCACACTAGCCCCTTGGCTGGGCCAAGAGGAGTGCACATCAAGCTGTGCCCTCACAAAGAAGAGCTGAGGTGCAAGATTCATCCTGCATCAAGTACTACCAGGCAGTAGCAGGGACCTCGCCAGGTGAGGGACTGGCCTGTATGATGCTTTCATAGCAGAAATTTAGAATACAAGACAGGCTAGCCTCTTTATGTCCACTTTTTTTTTTTTTTTAATTATGCCAGATTTTAGTCAGTACTGCTTAAAAGCATTTTGGAAGCAAAAAGAACTTCTGCTAGGGAAAAATGAATCATAAAATTAGGAGGTCACTGAAGCACAAATTTGACTTCTATCACTTCTGCCACTTGAAGCATTGTAAAACATAACTACTGCCAAGACTGTATCACTAATCAACATACGCAGGCAATTCCAGAAAGAAAGAGCTCTCTCCTGCATTCCCAGAGCCCTGCCAATGGACTCTGCTGGAGCCAGGGAAACATAATGGACTTCTTAGATTCTTCACAAAGCCTGATGAAAAGAGGGATGGAAGTATCAGAAGTTAATGCTTCTCTGTGCCCTAAGGGTACCTCACAAGGGAAGATACTACTGAACTGAAGTTCAGTGGCTAGCAATGAAAAAAAAAAAATGCCATCAGAGACCTGAGGAGATCCAGTTAAACATAAGGAAATAAAGAAACAAACAAAAACCTTTTTCACTGGAACAGGTTGCCCAGGGTGGCTGTGTAGTCTCCATCCTTGGAGATATTCAAAACCCAAGCAGACATGGCCTTGACCAGCCTACTCTAGCTGACTGTGCTTTGTGCATTGGGATTGAATTAGACAATCTCTAGAGATGCTTTCCAGCCTCAGCCATTCTGCTTCAAGACACACGAATAACAGCCCTTGTAGGTAGTTCGAAACCAGGTATAGTCCTCTGCCCACACACAAGAGCGTGGAGAAACTTCCACCAGATGAATATAACTGAAGGAGAGCACGTGTCTCTTATGGCCTGCTTTCTGAGAAAAAGAAAAATTCGAAGTGAGCCACTACAAGAAATCACAGACCCCAGATTATTTTGAAGGAAATCTCAAATTCTACATTTCTTTTATTTTGCCTCTCTTCCCCAGCACTACCAAAACTAATTATCCAAGCTCCTGGGAAGGAAGTCTCAGACAGAACTCAAGCATCTAATTTAGAAATGCTTTCTAAATTCTTAAATTTGCCTTTGGAAAATTTTAAGTGGACTTCTATGGAGAGCAAAGGCAAATTTAAATGTCAGCGGGCATACAGAAACTTACATGAGCACTGTGAGCTCTGCACTACTGACCTAAACTGTGCTTAATTCAGGGGATATTTGAGGGAGGCAAGACTTTATTAATCAATAATTTATTATCAATCATCATCAATAACTTATTCACTGATAATTAAAAACAAAAAAACCACAAAAACAACTTTTGAGTTACATGAAAGGCAACAACTCTACTGAAACCAAAAGAGCATACTCTTACCCATCTCTGCCTGCTGTGTGTCCAAGAACATCCATTTCTCTAAAAATGCTTGAGATTAAATGTAATTTTAACACATGAAAACGATTAACAACAGGTTACAGAGGAGGGAAGGAAGGAGGGAAGGAAGGAGGGAAGGAAGGAGGGAAGGAAGGAGGGAAGGAAGGAGGGAAGGAGATGGACTGTTTATTCTATGTATGCATACACACAGAATAAAAACACACCACTCCAACACACATTCTTAATAAATCATCTTACACAAGAAGAAAAAAGTAAACATGTAAACTTTTACCATTCATGTCATTAAAATACAACTTTTCCCATGGGTTCAGGTAACCCAACCTAGTTCAGAGCACTAGAACTAGAAACAATCTTTCAAATGAACAAGAAATAGACAGTAAATAGAGCACTTCTGAAACCCTTTGAGCCTCTAATATGTAGTCAACAGTATTTCAGCTTTGGTTTATATCTGTCTTTTCACCAACTGAAAACTAAATTTCTCTCAACCACCCTCCTTTTTTCTTAAACTGAATCATATTTCAGCTGCTACTGAACCTTGCTGCACAGTGTGGCAACTAACATATAGCTACTGATAAAGAACTTTAGATAGTGACACAATTTTCCCCTATTCCTTATTTAGTCTATCTTTTCAAGTAAGGAGCAGCATAACAACTAATTTATTATGTTTTAAATTTAATCTGAGATGCACAGCATCTGAATATTTACAGCAGGGGGACTTTGTAATTAGAACATATCAGAACATCAAAGCTTCATACAAAAATGCACTTCTGCATTTCTGCAACATCATACTTATTTAGAATAACCAAATGCATCTCAGGAAACAAGAATTATTAGCCTCCCTGTGGGAGTCTGTCTGTCTTGGACTCTACAGGAACTGACTACTTATCTATAAGAGAAAGCCTCCAAAGGGAATCTCAGACAGCTGACCTGGGTTCTGAATTGCCCTCTGAAGTAATTGGTCTTGCTTTCCTTCTCAGCTCTTAAAGGAAGCATGAGGGTATGTGCTGGTTAAGTTAAAAGGAAGGGGAAAAAAAAAAAAAAGAAAAAAATTTAAAAGAACAGCTTCATGTTTAAACTTCCTCAGACATCATAAAAATTTTATTTGGAACCACCAAACAATTACTTTTGGTATAATTGTTTGGATTCATTTCACTTGGACATACTGCAATGAAGTTTTTCTGGTTTTAATGCAAAAGGACATTCTCTCCCTCACTGAAACCTTCCTCAATATGTAACAATTAAACACTGATGTGATCATAAAGATACATATAAACACTTGGGATTATCACCACTGCCTTCAAAAAGGCTAGAGTGAAGTTGCAGCTAAATACCCTTGAAAAACCCAAATTCAGGTTAGATTTGTATATGTATAGATTATTAGCACAAATAACCATATTCAACAGAACCTGATTTGCAAACAGTTCTTATTTTTTGAGCACAATATGTCTCTGTAAGCTTTGCTTTGACACTTTGTTTGGATGAATCCAGACAAACCTCAAGGTGAACCATCATAATATTCTGCTGCTCCCCAGCCCTTCCACAGAGGCTATAAAGCCATCCATGGTTTCTCCAGAACCACTGTTGCTACTTCCATTATATTAGGATGTAGATATCCCATCCAGGATTCAAACTACTTAGTAAGGCATTCAGTACTCTGTTATTTAATGGACATTTAAAAGTTATCAAAACCTTTCTGAAACATCAAGAGATGGAAAAGAGCTCTTGCACCATGCCTCAATGATCTTCAGTTAGTACACTCATGTGGATGGCAGAACACAGGTCTCAAACATGACCTTCTGGTGTCTCATGTGTACCACCTTCCCCCCTATAGAAAGAGTATCCAGTCTTGGATGCCTTCCTTCAGTGACGCAGGCATGTTCAAAATGCTGTACAAGTGTTACCTCATTTACAGTTAAATCATTGCCCTCTTTATAATTACATATATTTTCGATTTTGAGAAAGTCTAAGCCACTTACAATACAAGATACTGTTTTTGAAAAAAAAAAAAAATTAAATAATGTTTTCTGAATTTTATTGCTTATCAGCCTTAAAACATAAACCCGAGAAATGAGTATTTGAAAAAAAAAATGTATATATAAAGCAGAGAACTTTAAATCCACAGGCATATTTGGATCTTTGGTAATTGTAACTTCCACCAGACAGCAAATTTTCCAGAAAAATAAATATGACACAGGAGTAAGGCATGCGAAATACAAACTCATGACAACTTCATTGTAGGTCAAGAGTCCCAAGAATACAAAGAAAGAGAAGCATCTACAAATAGGTAGAACACAAGCCAGGAGCCATGGTGATCACCTACAGAAAGCAGTCAGCTACTTCCATTACATAGCACACAGAGGCCCTGGGTAAGAATAAGGCCATCTTGTGTTTCGGTAGCACCTAAAGGAGTTCCTCCTCCAAGGAACTTGGAACCTCTGCCAGCAAACCAGGCAGAGGGGGACAACAGGGCTTAGTACAGGCACAAAGCACAATGATGAGTGGGGATTGACACCTGTACTCCAAGAAAGCTTTTTATAAAGTGATAAAGTCAGACTAACAATAGAATCAACATAAGAGAGAGGCTATAGGTACATAAAAGTTGTTAGCAAGCTTAGCAGGAAGCAGAGGCAAGCTCTACGTGGAATTTTTTCATAGTTGTGATACAGTACATGAGATGTTGTCCAATGTTATTTCATGCATGAAAAGTAGCCAACTCAAAAGTTTCCATTTAAATCTATGATGGAAAAGTGGGTTTATCTGCTTAGTAGCAAAAGGATTTTTGTTGGTTTTGCCATCAAGAATTCTTCAGCTTTTGTTGCTTAGTTAACAGCCAAATATTTTTCTGTTCATTGAAAACAAGTTTCAGTCAAATTTTCCTCAGGAAAAGCATATGGATGGCCAGAGAACATATAAGCTGAGGTTTTGTATATAAACTTACCACAAAAAAATTTTATATTTGCTGTCACTGAATTTTATCAAAGCTTGGACAAATTTTTTTTACACTAGCTTCTACATACATTAGGCTTCAATTTTGGCTTTTCAATGTCTACAGAACTATTACCACAGAGTCTTTAATTGTTTAAGCAGTTATTTGCATTGTCTGATGAGTAAGAATTTTTGTAGAGCTTGTATTACAACTAAATAAACCTTTCACTAAAGCTGATGCTTTGAAGAACATTTACATTGAATGTCCTTTGACGGTGGATTTCTTTACAGTAGAGCTTTATTTGTCTTCACAAGACAAGTTTAGGATTAAAACTGACATTTTTTAAGAGTATGGTTCAGCAGGGACTACACGATACATGGAAATTTGATTAATGCTTTAGCATTTTCAGCAGTGGAATACAAACCAAGAAAACAGACCTTCTGCATCAGGTAGTTAAACCAGATCACAGGTAGAAGTCTGAAAATTATTTTCATGCGCTATTAGTTTTCTGTGATTTCACCAATGTCACTGGGGAAAAAAAATAAACAAACACTATCTTTGATAATTTATAAGTTAGTATTATAACACATCCTTCACACAGGAACTTGCCAGCCACAATACAAGAGACTTATTAATGCACCTGGCTGATGAACTGAACTCATAAAGCAGAACTTTGGAGAAAATTCTGACCTCTGCTGCAAGTGCATATTATCATTTAGCAATAGCACTAGGGCAAAATAACGGGAAAATCTAATGACATTCATAAAGGTCATCGAACATAAGTCTCGTGCAGGAGGGCGAAAAAACAACACAACCCACATTCTGACCAAGTTCTTGTCCACTCTCACTCAGTGTCTGAGGGTTGAAAAAAAAAAATTGAAAAAAATAAAACAAAGACCCAATGCACATCAAATCAACTGGTTGGTTTGTTGGGGTTTTTTTCCCACAACAGGCAAGAAGCATAAGAAAAAATAATTAAAATTACAGTGTTACATTTGGATTTACTGCCAAACTCTTGTAGCAAGTAAATCCAGATGCACAAACAGGAATAGATTTTATGTTATTTTTACTGGCAGAGTCCCAACAACCTGTCCGCAGTCCCTGACAGCTCATACAGCTGCAGATTTCCTGCTGCAGGCTCCTCATCACAGATACCTAACTCCTTTTGTTTTGTTACAACACCAACCATATTGCAAATTCAACTAGAAACAAGTTTCAACAGAAGCTGCATCATTATGTTTGATGATATTATGCATGCCATACCACAGACTGGTAAATAAACATCACATTGAAATATTTTCCAGTATATCCATGGTTTTGCAACTTAGTATAAAGATACTACTATATTTTTTATTTTATTTTATTTTTAAACTTTAATAGCATGGTAATCAAATTCCTCTTGACTGTAGGACACATGGACAACTTCATGGTTAGATTTGTCTAAAGAGAGTTATGGCAAAGTAAAACCTAACACAAAATTTGAAAGCAAGCAGAACAGCAAAAAAATACGGCCTACCTAGTGGAAAATGCCTAACCTAATTAATTACTAAACAATTAAAATTATTAAATAAGACACAGATACCTTAAATAAAGGCACAGACATTCACAATGAGAAAGTTCTTTGTTCGAATTCAACTACACTTTATTGGCAATATGAAATTTGAGCTTAAAACTAGTAATTATAGAACAACTACATTGTCCCACAGCTGGAAGAAGCTACTTTCCTCATGAACATAAATATCCCTAACCATAAACCTGTGGCTAAAATAGCCTGCGTAAAACCGGATGAGGTCTCCCGAGAAATGAGTGTAGTGACGTCATCTCCTTTCAAAACCCACTCAAATTCCGAATAAGCCAAATCTCAGGTCATTTCAGGCTCAAAAAACAACAATCAGGCAAATGTAGCATAAGCCTTCTTTTCAGGGATCTCTAGTCTAGCAAAAGATTGAGTAAGACTAAGAAGCAATACCCAGGACTTGTGACTAAAGATTTTTCTGATTAATAAGTCAATTATAAAATTTAAGAAAATAAGTGACATAGGTAACCGATTGAAAACAAAATAACAATAAAAAGTAACCTACTTGCCCACAGGAAGACAGTTACTGAGTATTCAGCTATTTCAGCACTAGTCCACAACCCAACTTCCCAGTAAAATGAAGAATTGGTTTCATGGAATTGATATTATCTTGTACAAATAAGTTAAGAGAAACCTCACTGCAGCCCTTCAATATATATAAAGGGAGGCTTATAAGAAAGATGAGAGAGGCTTTTTACCAAGACCTATAATGACAGGACAAGGGGCAATGGTTTTAAACTGCAAGATAGTAGGTTTAGATTGGACATAAGGAAGAAATTTTTTTTATGATGAGGGTGATGAGACGCTGGAACAGGTTGTCTAGAGAAGTTGTGGATGCCCCATCCCTGGAAGTGTTCAAATTCAGGTTGGACGGAGCTTTGAGCAACCTGGTCTAGTGAAAGATGTCTCTGCCCATGGCAGGGGGGTTGGACTAGATTAATTTTAAAGGTCCCTTCCAACTAAACCATTCATTCCAAGTTCACATATTTTTTTTTTAATTTAAGTATGCTAAAAGAAAGATCAGTTGATGCTTCTGCTAAAAATTTAAAATTGTTATAGATGTTGGTGCAAGGTTTAATAGTGATGAAACAGCTAAATACTGATGAAACAGCTACCAGCATGAACCAAAGAAAAGCATTATCAGTAATTTATAGTATTTCTAACACTACTACAAAAAACCTCAACAAATAATACAGTAAGCACACAATTGAACCCATGCTGACGGAAGTTAGCACACAGCCTTTTGACTTTTCAGTGCTAAGAAATAGCTCTGCAGATGCTGCAGCTACACATGTATTGCATTAGTCCATTAACATTTTTCAATCACCTTAAAAAGCTTTTTTTTTTTTAATGCCTAGAAAGATCAAAAAGATGCATGTGTCTCGTTATCACTCACAAAGCCTTATAAAGCTGGCATGCTACATTTTCAACCCCTCTTTTTTTTGTTTTAGTGTAAGTAGGAAGAAACCCAATTTCTTAGAGGCAGGTAAAAAGACCCAGTTGCAGCCAGTCAAGGAAAAATAACATCGAAGCTGAAAAACAGGACAGCAGACAGAAGAGGACATGGAAAAGGTTAAGAGAATTTGCTAGGCTGCCAGAAGATGATCTAAGAAACTGAGCTTTATCCCAAGATAAGTCTTCAGCTAAAATAGTCAATTATGATAAAGAGACAAGGAAAAGAAGCAGTAAGTAAAAGTTATGATGGTGTTCAGAAATGCAGAATTTCCATTCAGAAATAAATGGAAGTATGACAGCATCAGCTGGGAGGGGTGGGGGGAACACAGAGGAAAATTAAAAAAAGAGGTGCAAGGCAACTCAGGCAGTAGGCAAATCAAAGAACCCACAGCTTCATGTACCTTTTTGATGTTTAAACAGAGCAAGACAGCAAATATCTCCATTTCAGCAGGGGGAAAGCATTTTCAGGGGAAGTGGAAAATATATGTATATATAATGCAATAATAAAAATTCGATCCTGCTGAAATCTACAGCAATGTTCTGACATTCTACTACTTCAGTTTCGTAACACTTAAATATTTATTGACATGGTTCAAGTTCAGGGCAAAAAAGAAAAAGTGGTATCTATCGCCTCTTTCAAAGTTTCATGCTTTTTTATCCTTATCTTAGTAAAAATGAAAGATCTTCACAAGGAGACAAAAAAGTCAATGTGCCAAGACCCAGAAAAAGTTCCATCTTTGCTCTTTTTCTAGTCTTCTGACTAACTGTGGTAGGGAAAAGTAAGAGATACTGATAACTCACCAGAAACTTATTTTTTTTCATGATGCACTTCATATAGCAAGAGAATTAGGTAAGAGGTTCAGACAGAAAAATGATAGGTTTTTCTCAAATACTACAATACCTTTTTCAAGTCAGGAACATCTGCTAATACTGTCAGTGAGAAAGACACCTTTTTCTCGGGATGGAGAGGCTTTCATTACCTATGTTTAGGCACGGAAGTCACAATTAAATGCGGGCGTCTGCCAAAGAAAATGTATTACAGACTACAGCAGCTGCTTTGATGAAAAATATGTACTATTACTGTTTCCCTGCCACAGCAAAACCTCAGTTAAAAAAAAGAGGCATTTAAAGATACAGCTCTGCTTTCTCAAAATGAGATCAGTCAGTCCCATTATAAATACGTTATAGAATTCTAGAGCTTATTTCAGTGGTGGAAATGTTATTTCCACTATTAATGTCTAGGATATTGGCGTAAGAAATAACCTCGCTCTGGTTCTATTACAATATATACTATTGAAAGACATTGGTTGTCTTCGTTATCTCTGGATCACTACCTCACTCTAAAAAACACATTGTTCGAAGGGCATTTGCATCTTACCTTATATCAAACTGTAGGTCTTGAATATATGCAGCCACTCTGTGTACTCCGGACATAAA
Source organism: Harpia harpyja (assembly GCF_026419915.1). Classification (NCBI taxonomy): domain Eukaryota; kingdom Metazoa; phylum Chordata; class Aves; order Accipitriformes; family Accipitridae; genus Harpia; species Harpia harpyja. The sequence continues at coordinate 75,415,378 of NC_068940.1, forward strand.
AGTAAAAGCGACACCACAATTTTATTTCAGGTAGATCTACAACTTCATAGATTCTCATCAAGTTCTTCATTCTAAATTGTTTTGTATACATGAGAAAATGCTGTGGGTCTATCTCAGCCAGAACTGCATCTCCCACAACATCTGATGCTTACATAAAGTGTACAAAACCACAAAAAGTGCATACTGACATCTTCCAAGTTCACTCTTCCAGTGATTTACAGTCTATGGATTTCCCAAGCCAGGAGTCTCTTGCACTAAGTAGACCTTAAAAGATTTTCTTTTGGTTATAACCTTCATTACTGAATGACAACACAAAAAAAAGTCAAAAAAGCCATTTTTAGATGTGTGTAAATCCCTTCTCTTCCTACAAATAAGGTTATTAAACTTCAGTTAGGGATGCACGTTGGCTGAAGCAGATATGTGCTTCTCAACCTCATCCAACAGTTGTGTGTAATGTGTGTTAGTGGATGCACTCTAGTCTGCATCCTACTTCAGATTTCCAGAGTGCAAGACTTGAACCCTATCAATACACACTGTCATAAACTAATTGCCACAAGACTTGTTACTATTAATAACTTTGATGGACAAAACTCTATACTGTCTCTTCACCTCCTGGTAAAAGAAAGATCAGAGAGCAAAAGCTACCTTTCCTCCCACTGCTTACCAGGACAAGAGACTCCTTTTGCTGCCTATACAAATGTAGAAGGGACTATGATAGCAATTCTGGTGGACAGTTAAGCATTGTCCAGTGAGCATCTGCACTGGTCTACTTCTTTCACATGCTTGCTTTATTTTTTAATTTTTCCCCCCCTGACTGTTTTCTCAGGGATAATAGAGTGTGCAGGTACTAGCAATAAAACCAAAAAGCTGCATCTACACATACTTCTAGGTGCATTCAGCACAATAGCAAAAATAAGAATTGTTTTAAGGTTGCACAGTAAAAATACATAATTCCAAAGACCATATTGTTGGGGGTGGAGGATTCTCCCCACATTGGAAATCTAATCCACACACTATGTCAGAACTGATCTGCAATCTCTCTTACTGACTGCACAAGGAAAAAAATACTACAGTAACATTTAAGAAAGAAGGGAATTAAGGATTCCTGCTGATAAAAGATGTAAAATACAACCTGCAAAGACAGCTTATGTGAAATTAATCTGTGAAATACTAAGACAAAAAAGTAAAGTTGGGAAACTTGAATTAACCAACACCATACCTTACTCACATCAAGCCAAGGTTTCAATGACACTACTCAAGACCTTATGCTCCCACTGTGAAGAAGTTGGGGTGTGGGGAGGAAAGAAATAAAAAATTCTTCTAATGTTTTCTTGAAGTCCTTGTGTCCACAAGCAGAACCCTCCAGCTATAGAAGAAAGCAGAACAGCACATTTCGCTGACAGACAGCTTGCAGTCTGCACGCCCTCACCAAATCAGCTACATCCTGTAGTGATGTGGTAAGTGGGACTCAATGGAAGCAGCATTGTCTCCTGCCTGCAAGCCACTCCCGGAGTACCCGTGGCCTAGATCTTGTGCTTGCTAGACACATGAATATTTTGGTGTGCAGCCCATAACATGAGGAAGGCTGGTCACCTAATTTTGGTCAGGTGAAAGAAGCAGGTATGGATAGTTAAGCTGAGAAGTAGAAAAACGCAAGAATAGGACACACAAAGGAAATCAACCTTCAGCACTTTCTATCTTCCATCTAGAAAGACATGTTAAGAGCTGCCAAAAAGAAAAATTACTCTCCTTCTGGTTTGCACACGATTCTTGGACAATTTGGTCCAGAAAAAAACAGCATTTAGATTTTTTGCTTTCTAGGTTAATCTAAACACTGTGTGGCTCCATTCCTCCAGCTGTGCTACAGCCTGCTCCCTTCCTCCATCCCTTTAAATACACAGGCAGCACTGATTAAGTAGTATTTACATCAGTAAAGCTACCGCTTGTTCAGACACTTTTACCACTAAAACTGTTCTTCTATACACTGAACCAATTAAATTTTACTATCAGTATTTTGGAAGGTGTCTTGTGGTTTGGGTCAACTATCTGAAATCCTAAATTTCTTAGTCTGTCATTACATCAAGTCAATACCCAATTAACTTGGGGAGTGGAAAAGGAACTCAAGTGAAGACTTGAAGGAAAATAAGTGTTATACACAGGTTTCTTTAAAAAAAAAAATAAATAAAAATAAAAGAGAGAGAGAGAGAAAAAGAAAAAAAGGTTACAGGAAATACCAGCCTTTAGTCTTCAGCAACACATTGCCTTCATATCACTTTCAGGTATTCAGCAGTAATCCATTTGTTTTGAAACAAAAAATAGTTCGAATGCCATTTCAAGTTTCCTACGTAAAAGCTCTTTTGAGATTAAGACACAACAGAATACTGGCCATATTTAGGCCTACTTTTAGGGAGCTTTTCTTAATCATGTCTTCTTCTATAGTATTGTCTCCTCTCCAGTTCACACACTGTAAAATCATAGTGGCTTTTTGATCCTCAGTTCTGTTTATCCCATACCTCCTAGTCTCTGCAGGATAACCTGCTGCAGTCACAGCCCTCTTCCAACCTCCAATTCTTCTGAAAATACCATTAGGAATACTCAGTGGAGTATCTGCACAAATATGACTAAAGAATAGCTTATAGAGACCTCCTTTCACTGGCCACAACAGGTACTCCCGAAGTCAGAGCTACGACTAACGCTCCGAGACGTAGCTGGTACTCAGTGACTGCTATCAACAGTTCCAAAGGGTTTTTCAACACCACTTCTTCAGCAATCAAACCCACTCTGCCTGGGATTGCCACATCACTCAACTAACACTGGGTTGGTCATACAGGTTGCTTTGACTATGGTAGTGCAGTAGATAGTCAGACTAAAATTGTGAAAAAAGCAAACAGTGCAGCAGCTTGGCATGAAAGAATTTACTCTGGTTCTCCTGTTCAGACACACTAAATCCATTACTAGTTAATTACATTACTCTTACAAGTTCCAATCATTTGCAGCACAGTAAGTTAAACTCAATCTCTTTATTTTTATATTCCATTTTCCTGTATCTCCCACATCTTCCATACTATACATACTGCCTGTTGCGTTGACTCACTTTAGCCTTTAAAGGAGTTTGCCTAATGTTAATTCAAACTTGACTAATTTTTGGAAAGGGTCAATGTGCTCACTACAGGTTAATCTATTCACAATGCTGTGGTCTTTATCTGCCTCTTGGGACTCATTAGCTGCATTTATGCAACTGTGCACACATTTACAATGCATGTTCTTTGTAAGATTTAAAGATCTGATCTAACAAGGGCAAACTTTGTTCCAAGTCATCCAAAAAACAATCAATTAAATTAATCATGAACATGAAGTTAGGCACATACCTTACTCTTCACCAAAAAAAAAAAGTGCTGCATAATCACAGAGAAGAAAAAAGCCAGGCTCTTATTCAATTACAGTGCAATATTTGACCCCCATTTTGACCCTAACTGCTTCTAAAAAGAAACAGAAAAGTAATTGCTGATACACCTGTGTTACATAAGAAAAGGAAGGACAAGTTTAATATCTGCAATGCTAACAACACCAAAAAAGAAACTACTTTAGTCCGCCCCCCAAAAAAACCAACCCAAACCCAAGCTTAAATGCAAGTACATCTTGCTGGCACTTAAAAACATAGTTTGTAAACTGACTGTTACAAATAATCTGATTAGGTTAATAATGAATACTTAAAGGATATATTCAGAACACAGAATAAACCTGAGCCTGTTACTATCAACATCATTAAAGACCTAACCAGTGTATCAGGGTTGTATCAAGCTCAGAAACTTCTAAGTTAACAGTATGATTAAAAACAAGAGGGAAAAAAAAAAAAAGAAAAATTTGAGCTGTCAACATACTGAAGTGCTTAAGATCAGGTCCTACCTACATTGTAATATGTATTTCAAACATACACAAGGCTAAAATGCAGTCTTTTCAGATAAGAGCTAGCTTGAACTGGTAGCATCTCCAAGTTCAATAGTTCTCTGTACATCTATCTTACACCAAAGTAACTCTCCAACTAAGCACCTGTACTAAGTATTGACACTTAAACCAGATTCTTCCAGCATGTCACAGCTTGACAGCCCCACAACAATATCAGAACATTCTTCAAGCATAAATGAAACATTAGCTTATCTTTCAAAACTTAGCTTTTCATGCTCATTTTAGACCCATCCTCTCAAAACAGCCCCCAAACTGGCTACCATCAACTCAGCCCTTCTCCTATACAAGTCATCACCCTACTACTCAGATGCTCCCTCTCATCACCTCAATTTGCCCATCTACTCATCATGCCTTTCTCCCCAGGTGCCAATATTACCACCAACCTTGTGTGCCAGCTTTCCCTCTAAATTTACAGATTTCCTCATATGTTAACCATTTTCTGTAATCTCATTACAGAGCCTCAGCGACTACCTTGCCAATGTACCTCTTTCTTTACACAACTTCAGCGTCACCCACAATCAATTAATTTTGATATTTTTCTTCCTCAGATCAATCTTTAACAACTTTCTATAATCCCCTTCTTTGCTGGCACATTCCCACTCCTAGATGATATGCATCCAACCAGTTGAGTGTCCCAGGTGTTCATCCAGCACCACTTTCAACCTGGGCTTCTCTCATCAGCTTGGATCAAGATAAGACTTTGTCTGGTTATCTATGTCAACCTATGTCAATCTACGGCATAGGAATAAAACTGTATATTCCTGTAATTTCTTTTCAGATATCTGTCTATATACTTATTTTTATTTGCTAATAATATAACAGACAGTCCTGTTTAGATGTGGTCCCCAGCCATCAATCTAATTACTCTGATTTTTAAAAATCCTCTCTTTTCAACACTGCCCACTGATGTCACCAAATTCTATGATTTGCCTTCCCCCATCTATGTTTTTTTTCTTTGACTACAGCACTTCCACTGTTGCTGAAACATAAGAATGTCAAAGGATTCCTTCATCTCATATGACTCATATTCATTACTAAAACTCAAAGAAAAGGCATAAAAGAAAACTGAAACTCACAAAACAAATCTAAGAGCTTTGCTATATAGGTAATGTGTCATCATTGTTTTCTTCAAAAGGTCTTTGTGGATTGAAAACACAGATAAAATTCTCAATCTGTGCAGTCTTTGCTTTGAGCTAAAACCCTAGCTTTCTACAAAGATTATTAGAGAAAACATATTTAACTTCTCTACGTTAAAAAAAAAAAATCATTGAGTAAGTGTTCAAAGAATACTACTATAATCAAACTGACAGGAAAAGATCAAAAACAACAGGGTAAGCATCTTTAAATTTAGGCAGGTACAGTACTACTTCTATAGAGCACTGAAGTCTAGTATCTGTCACAGATACTTTGAAAAGTATCGGTCCTTGGTTTCACTTGGAGTACTTCAGCATATGTTTTGCAGGACCAAGTTCTAAATTATGAAATCAAAATCTGAAAGGAACAAACTTCAAAGTATAAGACTAGATTTAACAGACACATTTATTTCTTATAACATCAACTCACCGTATGGGTTTATATATGAAATGTAA